>NC_088860.1:14544326-15923493 GCF_963853765.1 Magallana gigas | reverse complement strand
ATCCACTACCAACCACTGCTCAGATCTAGCAGCAGGAAATGGCACTGTAGAATCTTATCAAGAGGACTATGATTTGGTTTTGAATTGAAATATTGATTCAGATGACAGGAATTCATATCTATGCACAACAATGAATAATTTACAGCAGCACTTTTTTTTTTCGTCCTTCCTCCAATATGATTCTGAAAGCCTTTGTTTCTCTTATGGAAGAACGCAGAAAAAAATAAAATAATAGGGTAGTGCTAGGAAGAATCATTATTAGAGTAATTGTGAAGCTGCCACAGTGCACAGCAACCAATATTTGCAAGGAAGTTTTAGACTAAAGCATTTATTATTCATTTCTCCTAACAATGTAATGTTTGCAGTAAATCTATAGGCACTTGAAATTTCACCATCAAAAGTCATGAATTGTTTATAAGATGCTGAAAAGAGAAGCAATAAATATAGGTTTTTGTTCAGGCCACGCTACCATGTTCTAGATATCCCCCCGGAATCATAAAACTACAAAATGTTGTGCTGTGATGCAAGAATTTTAGACATGTAAATTTTACACGCTGAATTCAAACAAATCAAATAGGTTTAAAGAACTCTTTCAATCGCTTCACAATAAAAGTGGTGTTTATATAAAATAGACCACTGTCACATAACAAAGGATCCTACGGGAGGAATACAATATCCTTCATCATCATTCAAAGTGAAAGGCATCTGACAAGACCAAAGCATGCCAGTACATGCTTGCCGCTAATATATTTCAGGACCTCCACACAAATAAAGGCGTCACTGCCAACAATGCACTAAAATGGAAGATAAAGTTTATTTGTCACCCTACGTCAGTTTCTCCAACTATATAACCAGAAATATTTCAATAACTTTTCTTTGGAATTGGGTCTACTAAGAAATTTTTTAGAAAATAAGCAGTTTCTTTCATAATCTTAAAAAGCACCAAATACACCCAAAATCTATTTACCGTGCTTATATTCATCTCAGAACCACACGCCAAAACTTTCTTTACACTACTTGAAAACAATTTTGAAAGCTTATTCATGTTGACAATGAGGATGAAATATTGGTTAAGAATGTAAAATCAAGATTTTATGCAATAGCTATTTAACCATTACTTTTCTTTATGAGCAAATGGAAACTGTTGCCAGCTGAAAAATAGGATGTGCAGAGGTGTTAAATAGAGATTGCTGATTAATGACATTAATAATTAAACACTTGTTTTTGTTTTCAGACCAATTGTCTACATTTGTAATTAACAAAAGGAAAGGTCCCCAGGCCCATGGGCATAATGTGGCCGCTGAAAGGGCAATAACTTAGAGTGTTTTCTGAAAGTATAAACCAAGTACCTGTTTGGGGTTGAAACTGAGATAATAGACTCAAGTGCAATCTTGCATCACCTGATTTTTTTCTAAAACCTCTTCATTTGACATTTTTTCTAGCAAGAAGAAGATTCTTCATTATCAGAGAGAGAGAGAGAAAGAGAGAGATTCTCATTTCAAAGACTATATTATGGATTCAGAGTAATGGTAACTTATTAAGATCTAAAGAATAGTCTCTTTAGTAAACTGAACTACAGGATTTACAACTAAAAACTTGAAGCATATCAATGGTAACAAAAGGCAAGCATCTGTTTATGATAATTAGAGGAAGATATATTTCAGAGAAAAGAAAGGGTGTGCATCGGATAAATCTTTCCTCTATCTACATACAAAACAAATGGATATTTAAAAGCATGGCCAAATCAAACAGAGGGCTGACAGATAATAGGACTCGGTCATTTGATACCAGGAAAAAACCATGGCGAAAAAAAATTCTGCTGGTTTTTTCCTCCACAAATATCATGAATCTTTTCACCATTATTGGAAATTGATAACTGAAATAAATGCATTAACAGGAGACAATTATCGGCAGTGACGCTGGGGCTGGACCAAAGCTTGTGACCGCTTTATCAGCCATTTTATCAGGGCTTCACATGATCGGGTTACAGTCTACATGCTCCCGATTTCCGGTGGAATCTACGGAGCTCCGAGGATCCCTATTCATTTACCGATGATCTCACTCATTATGAGCTGTCAAATGTGTCAATAATTACCGGTCAATGGTTATCACAGGGCTGTGATGATTGATGTTCAATGGGTATCTATCCTACACCACAACAGCCTGGCCCCGTCAAACTGTCCCAACAATTAATATCACGCCATCAATATAACAGCTTTGTTTTTCAAAGTGACCTTTCACCCCATTAGACCATCCATGTTTAAAATGTTTTTATCTTTGGCTTTTTCCCTAATTGAAACATCAGTTTTTATAAAAAATGCATTTTTCGTTACTGTTTTTCATATTTAGTAACTCTTCTTCATTCTTTGCAAGGCCACTGGACACATTAAATACACAATATAATTCAAATAAATCAGCATAACTTTCAGAAAAATCTTCCAGCAAATTTACACATCTATATATATTTCTGTCTTTAAATATCAACCACAAAATTTGATGAAATTCTATTCCCTGGTTTTAGAGAAGTTGCACTGAAAAATTGTTTCAGAAGTATATTGAAGATTTGCTTAAGACTTTAAAAGTGACAAAATACTTGAAAAGACTACAATATTCCTGTAAATATGCACATTTACACAAGGCGTTCTAATTAAAAACAAAATGAAAAGATAAAGGAATGGAAATTTGCTGCAAATATGCATCTTATAACATCATGTTCTTATCATTTGATGAAATTCTGTTCAGCAGTTTAAGGGGAGTTGCACTGACAAACTATTTCAGTACATGTAATACAATAAATAAAAGCAAAAATTCTTAAATCGTATGAAGGTAAAATTTCTGTGAAAATAAAAGAATGGTATTTTCCTGCAAATATGCATATCCCCACATCATCTCCTTATAATTACAAAGTTTCATGAAATTTTGTGCATTGGTCTAAAAAAAGTTGCACCAAAAAAAACATGACTGACTTACTGAAAGACTAATTTTTTTTCTGCAAAGCTAACTACATTCATACCTGCATGAACCACTTAAATTCATCTGCACCTAAATCATTTTTGTTATAGATATTTTGATAAAAAGATGAGCCATTACAAAGGTTTTTCATCAAATAATTCTACGAAATAAAATAGGTTGTAGTAACTTAAAATTTTAATATTTGAAATTCTGCAATAGACAATCAATTCATGTTGAATTACATGGATGGTTTTTGGGAATTGATTTTAATCAACTCTCCTATGCAGTTTTTCTGGCAAACCGAAAGTGAAACAGAGTTTGGACCTAAGCACAAACCATCACTGCTGACAAGACTTAGTTCTTGAAAATAATAGAAAAATTCGATGTAATGTATGCTGAAGCATTGTTTTTCAAGGAAACTTAATTATCTACGAACACTTTGAAAATGGTCAGATTTTATATAATATGAACAATTTAGATATTTTGTAGCCTCATGTGTTCCTACGCCAGAGTTTAATAAAGTCTCGTTCAACCAGACGCTCGGCTGTCTCCGTAAATCTCCGACAAGCAGAGAGGCTCTCTTGCTTGTCGGATATTAACGGAGCAGAGCGTCTGCTTGAACGAGAATAGAGATCGATATCAATAGTGCTTGGATCCATACGATTTTTAGAATTGTTTCGATTACTAATACATAGTTTGAAATCTATCTTTAAATATTACACAACATGATTCATATGGGGTTTCTCGAAATTCTTGTCGGAAAAGTCTAAAAATTCATATAATAAAAAAGCGCATATTTCAAATACAGACTAGAAACTAACTGCCATGCAAGAGAAGTTGATTTTTAAAAAATGATAATCGACAAAATCAACTCCCGTCAGAACTTCAGTACTTTGATTTCAATATCTAGGCAATTTTGAATCATTTATTCATTCATAAATGGCTATGCCAAAGGCCATATTTCCCTAATGTTGGCATGCCAAGAGTGCATTTTATATCATTATTTTCTCAGCAAATTCAGAATGTATGTAAGCTAGAAACAAGATCATAAGAAATATCAAATGTATTTTTCTTTTCATTTTAAAGTCACACCACAGCTATCATATCAGCTTTTTGGACTGACACCCCTTTGATTCTAATAATTTATAGTACAAAGTGCATTTTGTCCATTATTCCTAAATAAGATGTGGGCTTAAAATTCAAAATATCTCCAGAGAATTTTAGAACACTTTAGTTCAACACAGAATTAAGAAACTGGATATTCTTTGAACATTCAAATCAAGTGCATGCCTATGTAACTACTGACACCTACCACTATAAAATGTTCAACTTAACTGTCATCCATAAAGAAACAATTTTGTTATGAATACATACTACAGTAAAACTCGGTTATAGCGAACTCCGAGGGACCAATGGATTTACTTCGTTATATCCGTAATTCGTTTTACTGATATAATAAATTCGTAATAATAACTAAAGCGAATTCACTGTCTACACGTTTTCTTTTACCAGACAATAATTTTTGTTAATTGCTCGATTTAAAATAAAAATGCATTACTTTGATACCTTTAATAATCGGATTGTGAATTGAAAAATATTTATGAAAATAAATTCATTCGAACTATTATGTTAAATGGTAGTGCAAACTTTTTTAATTGTGAAGAAATTTGTTATAAAAGTGTTAAATTTTGTTATTATTCACCTCTATGGGACTCTACATGAATTCGCTATATCCATAAATTCATTATATTCAAATTTGTTATAACCGTAAAATTTTGCAAAGATTTGTTAAGAATTTTACTGGGGACTCAAAAAAACTTCGCTTTATCCAAGAATTTGCTACACCCGTGTTTGTACTAAAAAAGTTTAACTGTAACATACAATAAAGTTGCACTATCCTATATCATTTAAAATATTTTATTTCGCTATTGAACCTTTACGTATAATCTGCTATCTAAAAGAGATTTTGAAAAATTAGTGGTTTTCATAAACTGCCTATGTTTTAATCATCTTATTTGCTTTCAAGATGATTATTTGTTGAAGTTAAAAGCTCTGAATACTTCTTCAATTGATTCATACATTCATTAATTTCATCATTCTATATTTATTTTTCCACTTCTAGATGATAATTAATACCATAAATCTTAACTTGCTTTGAATATTTCTTGAATGAGGTACTGTAGCTCCAACAATTGATTAGTTAGTAGATATTGTTCAGTGTTTTGGGACCCCATACAGCTTCAGACTAATATCTGCTGCCAAATATATCCAAGGTTTGATAATATACACTTAACTTTTATGTCTCTCCATATGAAAAAAGGCAGCAATAAGAAGCCTCCCATATTGAAAGAGAAACAACAGTGAATGATTTATAGAGTAATTATTATTGTACCATAGAACTATGGTGTGTTTCAATATTAGTTCTTCTCTTTATTTCATCAGAGTTTTTGCTATTTTTTATTACCCCTGTGAACTATATCAGATTCCTCATTAACACAGACCCAACCTCTCATTAATTAAAATCAAACGAGTTTTGCAATGAAAAGTGACTTTCCGTTTCACATTATAGGTTCTGACACTTCAATTACAAAAAATATACTCAAGGTATTAAATTCTAATTACAGGGGAAGCCAGAAAGATAAGTGAATTCAACGGCAGACACACTTCTTTAGCTTCAAGAAATCGTCAGAGAAGTATGGCTATGTCCGTAATTATGGCAGGATGATAGAGCACCCCTCAGTCCCTTGAGAGGCCGCGTTTGTTATGCCACTGGGCCCAGTTGAAATGTCAGATTCAAACAGATAAAAAAGGAGGAAACTTTATGGAAACTGTCCAAGCTGCCATTCCTGGCAGATCCCCCATTTATCAGGAACCTCCTCTGTGATCAATCCATTTCCTGTGATCACAGTTCATACAAATTTCTCACCTTCTCAATTCACCAGGAGCCTTATATAAAGCACCCCGGAGAGTGGATCTATCCCTATCCAGACAAATGCTTGTCTACGGTAGCACCACTCATATTTTCCATTTACTTCTTAATTTTTATTTTTTCCCTCTCTTTTCTCATATCAATTGTTTATTTCGCTGAATTTCTCTCTTTGCCATAAAATATTTACAAAAGCACACAATAGTTTGAGAGAATTCTTACTTAATGCGCTCCCAGTGGAGCACATGCTAGCTTAAGGCTCTATAAACATTCTATATCTCTTTCCTTGAAATCTTTTATTCAAGAGACTTCAATAAACATTTTATATGTCTTTCCTTGAAATCTTTTATTCAATAGACTTTCCTTGAATATATTATTGGCGAAAAAAAAGTACTGTGAATTCCTTATCTTATGCGAGTACTTAATTCTATGATTCCGCTGTTTTATATCAAACTGCAAGAATATAAAATTGTAGGGACCAATTTTTTGTTATAATGAAATAGAATTCCAATCTAAATAAAATTAAATGTTTTGAAATAGGAAGCCGTAGCGGATTCAGAACATTTAATTTTAATGAGATTGATATACTGTAAAATGAGAAAATTTAGTGCTTGCATATTTTAGCGCAAATGCAGGTGCCAATACTTAGTGCAATTAAATTTTAGCGCATGTACATTTTATTTTAAAAGGGCTAAATAAAATATGTATGTTCTTTTTTTATCAATGATAACACCAAAATTTCAATTCCGAGTTCCCTCAAGCACATGAACACAACAAATTATCTAGCGAATACAGTAGACCTGTCGTTTAGAATTATACACTCACTTTTCTCAGATCAAATAGATAAATTTTAAAAAAATCATTTATTGGTGATGGGGTGTAATTTTTGTTGGTAAACAAGTTTCAGTTATCAAACTTTGGATTTAACATAGCGAATGGGATAACAAAAGAAAAGTTCCGAAATCAAAAGTAAGGGAAATCTAATGCTCTAATTTCGTTCACCATGAGCGAATCTTCTTTGCAGTTACTTCACAAGGGAATAATAAAAACATGGGTATCATCTTATTACTTTTATACCTGCTAATTAGAGAGCCAGAAATTAATCGATTATGCATTGCAAATGTGGACTATCACCACACTTGAAAACATTCTTAACCTCGAGGCGCTAAATGGAAGTGACACGGGGAAAAGCCCAGTTTTGAAGGTGCCATTTTTAGGTACTAATAAGCTATAAAATTGAAATAAATTATGTTTCGACATAATTTACTAGATTTCTTACATATGTTCTCTACATATAATATCTGTGTAATTGTGTTAACAAACAGAATCGACGTCCTGTCTAAAATTACATAAGTGCACAATTCTTGTATTAAAAGGGACTGAAGTTATTGTTCGGTAACTTGAAAAATAATAATACACATGAAAAAATTTTGGCTCACTATTAATTTTGGCGCTCAGGGGCAGTTGCACCAAAAGCGCCAAAATCAGTAGTGTGCCACATTTTCTCTTTAAACAGAAGTCCAAAACTGTCTGAAAAATAGAAGCGATATTTTAAGATCTGCGATGGTTGGTTCTCAATATTTTACTTTGATAATAATTCCTCGTATTTAATATGGAATCTGCAATATCTCACATGTACCAAAGACTTGTGGGAGAAGAATAACAGCTTATTCAGTGTGAGCGTGTTTTGGATTTAACATTGCAGCAAATAAACTGTTGACTGTGATTTACCAAATAATGTCCAATATCATTTTCTAAATCATCAATCAAGTCTTGCTCTTCTCTTTCTTGGGACTTGCAAAAAGAATATGGTAAGCCCATCAATGAACTGATCATCCCCTGCCTTTGGCCGCTTCTGACCACTGAACCTGGCATTTCCTAAATCACATTACTGGCCCTTCTTCATCAGTGAGTTGCTTTCTTATTCTTGACTAAAACGCCTGGAGGTAGAATTAGTTTATAAGGTGTTGATTTAAAAGGAGGGATTAAGATTTATTGATCTCGGCACAGCAAGAAAAAAATACTAGGAAAATCCTGTGTTATTTCCTGGGATAACAATTCTTTCTTCTTCTCCTTATATTGATTTCCCTCCCCTAAGATACAATGAGCAAAACATACTGCACATTTTCTACAGGAATTTGAATATGAGAGCAACTGTATTCTCAAGGGATCTCTGCAGTTGACAGGGACCCTGGCAAGTCTTGGGAAAGTTTGAATGAATGGTTATTAATGACACTGTGATTCTTGATGACGTCCCCAGCATATTTCCCAAGATTCCAATAAATTCAAAATTAGCCATTCCTTGCTGATGAAAAATTAGGGAAATTGTAATTACTTATTGTCTCTGCCATCCACTCATTAAAACCCAATCAATGGAAATGATGATCAATATGCATGTAAAAATCAAATTAGTGGAAAATGAAAGCTGATTTATTCATAACACCAATATAAAAATTATCAGCCAATATAAAAGGTAAGAAGTTCAAACTTTGACCACTGAAAAGAAGTAAGAGAGGTAACTCCGATTCCCACTATATTTGAGAGAGAGAATCTAGTGAAAATTCTCTTTTTGCAATTTCAACTCAGAAAATGGATCGATAAACGGTTACCGTAATCCGGTGAATATAATACGCACTTTTTTCCAAGCATTTTTTACAGTGAGAAAGGGGTGCATATTATACATCCCTATGGGATTTGGACATATTTTTCCCTAGGTGAATCACGGGATATCGTACTTCAATATTACCTATGATATTAGATATACCTGGAAATCAGAATAATTCTTTGCCTCTTAAAGTATAGCAATCCTATATAACCCAATTACCAAAATAAATAGAAATACAAGAGGAAATAAAAGGGGACAAATATGCAGCTCTGACATTCAGACACGAGAACCAAATCAATATGGACAAGTATATATATATGATTGTTTTATTCATTAACAGCCTTTTGCAACAAATTATCTTACAATGAAATTGATGTCTGAAACGAGTCCTGGTGGGATTTGGTAATAGCTGTTTAATTTATTGAAGCCAAAAGTATTTTGCAAAGCAACTTTCATCTCCATTTACGACCCTCAATCGTGTCTCTCTGTTCATTTATTTTTAATCGCAAATGATGATTTACTGTGCACTTCAGTGAATGCAGTTGCATCCCATCAGTGTCTGACTTGGTGCAGCAAAAGTCAGTAGATGACATAAGCATATTTTCAAAGTATTATATTTCTTACGTATGTTGCACATTTTTTACATCGTGACATTTACTGCCTATAAAAAGAGCTGATGAGACAAAAATATCTTATAGGATTAATATTCCAACTGAATCATCCAAATCTACAGTTTGGAGTTTTACTACTTTCTGTTCACCATATAATCTTAAAGCAGTATGTTTCCTATAATGCTATAGAATTTAATGTTACAATAATATTCTTTTTATAGAATTTAATGTTACAACAAAACATTCTTTTATAGAAAGTATTATAGGATTTTTCATATTCATGATTTTGTGTTTTTTATATGATTGTTTTCCATTACATCTGATCAAGTATTCACACTCATCTCTCAATGATATGTAGTAGATATACTGTATAAAGTTTATAATTGCCTACTGATAAAAATGTTTGCAACTTTGCATTATGATTCTTTTCATAGCAAGCCTTATAAACATTAGGCTGATTTTTAATGAGTTATAGCAATATTTCCCATATCCAACTACCTATTGGTTTCCAAGGCATTGTAGAGGCCCTTACGAAGTACAAACTGTCTAAAACACACTTTTTTATAAAAAAATATCATCTAATGTACAGTAAGTGCTGAAAGTAAAATGGTGTTGCTGAAACTTACCAGCTTACCCCAACTTACCTGCTTACCCTAACTTACCTTTCACAGCCTTAGTCAGCTCTTCCCAAGCTTCAAGCTTTTTTCATACGAAACCACGACCTATATGACACATAACACAGACAGACAAATATACAACTTACTCTTCCTAGGCACATTCTCTTATTCATGGCAGCAAGGGCAGCGGCAGCTGAACCATGGTCGTAGAATTCCACGAAGCAGTATGGATCCACTGGCCCCTTAAAGAGTGAACAGATCAAGTTAGAATCTTAAAAACAGCAACACAAGCAATGTCTACTGCTAAATGGGCAAGAGCTCTGGGGGGCTCTGATTTATCAAATCCCTCCCTCCAAGTTTAGTTCACCTATCTTTCTGGTCTTTTTGAGAGATTATTCATTGGTTTGTTTGTTAACTGTTCTATTTTCTTAATTTTTTTTTTAACTCTACCCCCTAACCCCATTTACAATTTTGTATAGCTTCTTCCAACCTCAACTGTGAATTGTTTAACACATCTGTGAGACAAGCTATGTGGTAAAAAGTCACTTACTTCCACCGACTCCATACTGGAACTCTTCATTGAGGGAGGAATATAAAAAAGAGGTCAAAGGTCATTCTCCTTAAGAATCAAATGAAGGATTAACACTTATACACGTTGTAAAACTTAGATAATACTACAGAAGGTTAATAATTCTATAACACAGAGAAGAAGAAAAATGGTACCTTCCATGAACTTTTTCTTTTCCTGCTTTTTCCCCAGTTGAGGTTTTGTTTTTTTTGTTTTTTATCTCAGTAAAAATAAAATTGGCTTACCTCCCTTTTACAGCACCCAAAGGGCAGAACATAGCTCTGACTTAAGGATTGTTTTATTCTATATAGGGGCAAGTTTTAGCTACAATTAAATCAGAAACTTGATGGGAAATCCAGATCATAAAACAGTTGGAAGTCATGTGACATAGCAATGCGAGGTGTACACTTTCAGTCTTAGGTCCAGTATAACCAACTTCTGACAGAAATTGGGTCAAGAGGTACGAAAATGTGATAAAAAGGTCTAACCTGCCTCAAGCCTCTGCCTCAGCTGGGTTACTGAACAATACACACAGTTAATATGATTATGATACAATAGTAAAATAAATACATCTCACATGAACAGACAAAGCTGGAACTTTGGAAATCACTGGGATTCCTCGTTCCCTGGTCCCGCTGCACCACCCGGCTGTAAAAGCCAAATCAAGTCTCCTCAGTTCTCTTGTCTGAACACAAGGCGCTCCTTAAGGGAGCACCTGATAGACACTATCTTTACACAAATGGTCAACAAGTCAATGCTCACTTCAGATAGCTAGGCACCTGACATAGAGCAGACATTTTGTTGTGGATTTCATGAAAAACTAAGGCACAACCAAGTACTGTTGCTCACAAATTACTAGTTTGTACTTCCCTAGTGTTTCTTCCCCCCAAAAAGAGAAGCATTTGTCCTATATATATATGATATGTTTGGAAGCAAACTACCACTCCTCAAGCAGCTTATTCGACTCCTCCCTCCTGTATTGCATTGTACAATGTACACAATTGGGAACACTTGATGGCATCCTTTAGTTCCTGGTTTTAACCATCAAGTCACATACAGAGAAGAGTGGACTTTTCATAAATGTATATTAAATATGGTGGGTTTAGAGGGTTTAGATTCTGGAAACACATATAATGTAACTTGATCTGACACTTAATCGTAACAACCAACTCATGTCTATACAAATAATACAGTAATAGGATATCATTAAACAGATTTTTCATTTATGACATCCTTTGAAATTATCTTTAAAATAGATTAATATCCACAGTTGGTTTGAATTTTTGTCCAATAAAGTCCACATTGCTTTACCATCATTTTGTCTCTCATTATTTGGCTTTTAAATTTATCACTTTTAAAAATGCACATTACAAATGATTGCATTTTGCCATTTGATGAATTGGTTTTGTAATTTTTCCTTTGTTTTATCAATGATGCTTAGCATTTCCTTTTTTTCCACTTGTAGGTGACAAATTAGAGCAACTTTGTTCAGCATAAGTTAAGTATCAAAGGAAACGTAAGTAAATTCACAATACCTCATACCCTGGCCCGTATCTTGCTTCCTGGAAAATATGAAGAAAATCATTGAGCAAAATCCAGACAGTGGCGATTAATGTACATAAGCCATGAAATGATGCCGACCAATTCATGTATACAGTGATAAAGCAACAGATGTCCATGCAAATACAGATTATAAGGAGTTAAGACAGTGTTTTAACATAATAAAATGTCCATTTAAGACTTATCCATCTTAATATGTTTCACTTTTTGGTGTCATTAAACAAGGGATTTTTCAAGAAGGATTAACATGCTGTTTTTTCTAGACGTATCATTTCAGTTATCACTTCTGTTTAAATCAAGTATAAATGTATTTTGTCATCTATGTCTATTCTGATCTCATATTGAGTAAATCGGTATACGGGGCGAGTTATGCAAACACCTTAAGGCAATATCATCATAGCAAGTCAATCGATTGACGAGAACATTAATAAACTGTACATGACTAACTTCTATTTATTCAGATCATATTCATGTATAATACTAAACTTTCATTAATTTTTTAAACTGTGATCTACAAACCATCTTAACTTTCATAAATTGGTCAATGTCTATCAAGAAATATGGTATATAAATCAATGACTTCATGCATTCTTAGTTTAGGAGGGGGTGGGTGGGAGTACATGTACCTCTATACCCAAGATTTTCAGAAGTTTCTTAATTAACAATTAATATAAGTCTGATATTTGAAAGTAAAGACAAACAGTGACTTACTTCATTAGGATCTCTCATGCCAGGTGTGGTCTGAAAATAGAAAAAAAATAAAGTTACAAGGAAACAAATAAGTTACATAATCATTGTTAACAGACCACACATAAACTTCCACTAAAACTTAAAAAGAAAGAAATCTAATTTGCAAGCTTTTAAAAAAACCAATATGGCAAGGAATACAAAAAGAACACATTATGTGTTCTGGTGAAATGGGGGAGTCACCTGTATTAGATCACACCCGGCGGCTAGCTGACCTATATCTGTGATAGGGTACATGGTGTACTGGGGGTTGAGCCCCTGGGTGAGGCCCAGTATGTCTTCTATATTGATCCCAGCCATACACTCAATACATGTACCTAACACTGCACCCTGCTGTCCTAACACTCCACCGTATAACAGCCAACTTGTACAATGTGACTCATGACAACTAATTACATTCAATTACCGTCACCAACAGAAAAAATCGAGAGTATTCCGCCAGGCAGTTATTAGAGGTTTCATTGTTCTGAAAATTTTAACTGTCCTAAAATACCCATAATCTACCTTATTGAGCCTCGAGTCTAGTTCCAATTTCAGTGGTCTAATTTGCAACTTTAAAAACAAGTACAAATGGCTCAAAACGGCCGCTTAAGTTTTCTGTTTACATGCATGCAGCAATGTAGCACTGTAAGCATTTTAAAAAATTTCAATGCAAAAAAATGTTTATCATGTTACCATATTGTTTAGTATAATTTGGTTTTTAAATTAGGAGAAAATGGAACACATAAGATAGCCTTGTACAATCTGTTCATGTAGATTTTACCCTGTGAAAAGTTTGTGTGCAGGTAAATGTACTGCAGCAAAGGTAAATTATTGTGTAAAGTACATCTGAATTCCCAGTGATAACAGATTTGCGAACAAATTTCAAATTTTTAAAATATTCAACACCATAAAATATACATAAGTACATTGATCCCATGATATAAATGCGCAATATTGGAAGCTCAAACAGTTCATGATATGGACAACTAGCAAATTTTATTGACTAAAATTACGAATAAAAAGTTGATATTCATCATAGTGAATTTCCTGAAGAAAAAAATCTTTTTTGATGTATTTGCAGATACCGGTATATATTTTGCAAAAATTGGCAACAAGTAAAAAAAAATTGATAAAACATTACAAAATGTCTCAATATCGTTAACACAACAGGAAGGCAAGCTCAGCACTGTCATTGACACGAGATGGCAACACTTCCCATTGATTTATTAGTCCTAATATATCTGAGATATCAGTGATAAGCTCTATATTTAATGAAAAAGTCAGTGCATTAATGGACTTCAATCTCATTTTGAAGTAAATTGAAACTACCAGTATGTGCCTTGTTACAAAACACTGATGACAAATGTGAAGTTTTTTTCCCCCAACGATTTTCCACAGTACATCTTAATTTACAGCCTATTTGCTCCTGTTATTTGAATTTTTTGTGCTCTAAATAATTTTTGACACCTAGATGTGAATATTTTATGGACTTGATACTTCAATATTGACAATTTGATCTGTAAATCACCTGCTCTTACGTAGTACCCTGGTGAAACAGGAATCTAGCTCATAACTTTCTTTAATATCAAGGCATAACAAACAGATAGTTAAAACTTTTATTGATACCATTCCAAAAGTTAGACTGATTTCAAATTTTAAGATTAGACAATACCAATTCTTTGGTCTTGAGGCCAAGAGAACGGTTGCACATCTTTAAATTGGGACACAAAAATGATTGTCCCATGTAATGATAAGCACATCAAAAACATATTCTATTCATTCAACATAAACATTTGGAGCCCTAGCTTTCAAAGTTATGAACCATCACTATATAGGTCGATAAATTACCTTTTTAAACTCCTGTATGGAGTGATTAGGGTCTATATCACCATTAAAAACCATACTTTTATTTGTCATACATTAATTTTTTTGGTGTAATACCTCATGAATGATTTTACAACTCTTGCATGGTCCAATCTGTCCAAACAAGGCCATGATCAAGGTCTCTGTCACACTTGGGTCAAGGTTACCCACATACCTAAAAATAGAAAAGAAGTGCAACACTCAATATACATCATTCATAACAAAACCTCACTGAAAAAAAATCTTCAAATTAAGCAATGAAATCTATTTATTTCAAAGAATTTGTTTTATCAAGATTCAAATGATTTGTTGGGCAAGAGAGAGGGACTAAAAGTTCCCGCAAGGGAGGATACATTACCAACAATGCATCCCAGTGGACCCACTGAAACATGTAGTGTGTAACTATTGTATAATTGGTTGACTGAAATGTAAGCAGGTGTCACTGGCAAGCAAAATTAGAACTTCAAAAGCAAGTACATGCACCAGCATATCAAACTTGACATCTTCATACCAGTCTATATCATAAAACTGAAATCAATAGGCTTTATCTTGTGAAAAAATCTGCGTAAAATATTATGCATACAAAATTTATATTAAAGGATGAGATTTCATTCCATGTAGTACATGTATACAGGGGCATGGAATCATTTTCTAGTTGTCTAAAGTTTCATCCAACTAGGTCAAAGAAAGAGAAAATATGCTTTAGCCAAAGATTTCACCCAGAAATTTCTTGACCTTTAAACTCGATCCCAAACATTGGTTCAAGGTCACCGATGACCTCTCAATCAACAGTCTTTCAATAGGCCAAGTTTGAGACCAACTTGGAGAGAGAAAATATTCTCAGAAGAATTTTCAACTTCGACCTTTGATACAGATTACTGGTATTGATTTCTTTAGAAGATGTGTCTATATTAAGTTGCAAAACAAAACTCAAATAAAAAATACAAATTGCCTTTGAGACATTATACATTAAATTTGCAATAAAACCAAGAGACAATGAAGGTGTGATAAATCAAAAACTACCAACACTGAGAGTTTATTGTGAAGCTGAGCATCCGTACTAAATTGAGGCGTTGCGTTAAGCTGCAAATTTCACTTCACTATTTCAATTTATCTCTTGAAAATGCTATCATTTGCCAAATGAAATATTGATTGAAATGCCTAAAACCCAATGTCTGTTTGCTGAGCCTAACAATTCAAATCTGAATTTCAATTTCACAGAGAGAATAAAAACACATGAAAAATCAATTTTATCCCTACGAGACACTCCTGAGCTTTGGAGCTTTGTTAAAGGCTTAAAGCTGAACTTTCTATATCAAAAATAGACATTGATTGCACTTAACAAGTACATGTGTTCCAAGAACAATAGATTTTTACTATATTTAACATGACAATGTCCAGGGTTTTTTTTTTTTTTTTGGGGGGGGGGGGGGGGGTGGGTGTGTGGTTATGAGTACAATTTGATTTCACTATGATGATAATTGCAATTGTGTTAAATAGTATTCTATTTAATTAAACAGTTTCAAAATATATGATCTCTTAGGAAGGCACTTATATCCTAATTATTACTATAAGTATGTTATATTCACAGAACAACTCCATAACATTACACTGTGCTGTGCAATGCAATGCATGCGAAATTAAGAATCATAATAATTAAACCAAAAACATGATAAAGAGGGATTATTCTATGCTTTTTTTTTAACTAGATGGGGTTGTCTCTCTTTTTACTGTTACTTTACCAATTACCACAAGAAAGAATGTCATGTGCATTTATAGAAACATAGTTTTTTTTTAACTTTTCTTAAAAAGGGAAGGAAATCATTTGGATTCTCCATTCAATATAAGAGGGCCGAAGTTGTCTAGATACTTCACCCAAATTTTGAAGGGAACATAGAAGCCCACATTAATGAGACACAACTGTATATTAGCATGATCAAGCTTTATTCCATACAACTCCTAATCCTGATATGTATACAGGAAAAATTTCTCACCCCACCCCCCTTTCCAATTTACAGTCTGCAAATTCAAAACATGACTGATTGAAAACTTCATGACACCCGATTTAAATAAAAAACAAATTTTCAATATGGTAAATATAAAATATAGTACTAATTGGGCCAAAATTATAAATGAAAATAACCCTGCATACAGTTGGTGTCCAAACATGGTTAAGTTCAATAATTAGAATTTGGATAACACAGGAATAATAAAACCAAATAAAAATATCACTTAAAACTGGAATTAAATTACGAAGCAACTTACTAGTACCCACAAGAATTTCTGCAAGGGCTTTATGTCTCCTTGTTGGAACAAAAATGAAGATTATGAAGTGTGCTGTCATTCATGTAGTATTCTACTCAGCAAAGACAGGACATTATGTAACCTCTAACAGGCAGAATTCATTCACCAGCTTGGTTATTTCCTCACTTCCTTGTTGTCCTCAAAATGAACAATCTTTCCTGTGTTTTTAACCAATTTGCAATACTATATATCCTTTGAACACAACATAACTTAGTTTATAGCAGCACATTGCATGCACTCAGTAACAAGTGATCAAACAAATATAACATTTAAACAGCAAATCTTTTTCAGAAGTTTTTTTTTTTTGCAAAGATAAACAAACCTATGTGTGTTAATGCCTCAAAATGGCAAAAACAATTTTTTTAAAATCCTAATTTGATAATATCCATTACATGTATAAGTTCAAAATATTTATTCATGGTTAGATATTTTCTTAAAACCTTGAAATCTAAACCTCACTTTGACAATATCATCAAACATGCATTACAATATCTTGCATGCATATTTGTTGATGGAGTGAGATGAACAAAGAAGCAGATGAAGCTGGAGTTGACATGGTAAACATATCACATGAATGTTTGTGATTTTGATCAGTGCTTGTGAGGAAAGACCAGCATGAGCTGACTATGGACCAATTACTGTAATTGTAACAGATCAGTATTGAAGGTTTTAGGTGACACTTTGCTATGATTATTGTACTTTTGATCAAGATAGTTTTGAGTAGTCGGTATAAACACTATTGTATGACTGTTCTTAGTTGTGAAAAATTATAACATCAAGGCATATGATAGAGTTCTATCAAGATTGTTCTTATAATGGTGGGGGACAATCTATATGTCATCCCTACTTCTTCTGGCTAGTGGGTTTACCCATTGTCTTTATCGGTAGAGTGTTGGAATTGTATGCCAAAGGACCCAGGTTCTAACCCCAGCTAAAGCAGTATTTGTCTCTGGTACATCTGGTGCCCATGTTTAGACCTGGATGTTCTCTTGCTGTTAAGAGAGACTTTCTCTAGAAGTTTGCCCCACAGATTTTGATGACTTGAAACAATCCATTACTCTGAAATTTCTGACACACTGTGTTTGTTTAAATGTATGTAATTTTGATAAATAAATCGAATGTTTAACAGCCAGAATTTCAAGATCACTGGATTATTACATATCATATCAAATACAATGGCAGATTCTATGCTAGTTTTATGTTCCATTGTGAACCTATTTTAAGAGTACCTGGATATATTATCTTCCTGCTTCAGTTGTTAAAATTATAGCCCATAAAAGCCCTTTAGGATATCAGTCATTTATAACAAAGCATTTTCGTAGCGATTTGAAAGAAAATACAATATGAATATATGATCATATATCTGAAATATATCTGTGACCATCAGTTTCAGTTTTGTTCAGGAAAATCCCAAACTCTCTATCGAATGGGTTCAAGGTCTGTTCTTTTGCAGTGACTTCTCAAGCAGATAATGATCGTTGCCTCAGGTCTCGTTGCATACATTGAAGAATAATTCTAACAGAGATCAGACATAGTCATAGACTCGGAAAATTTACACATCGTACACACTACACTACAGGTACACGATGTTTTGATGATTGCCGGTGAGCAATATGGTGGTTGTTGACAGTACTTACAGAGTTCGTGGAGACGTTTCTTCGCTTGCCATCTGAAAGATAATGACACAATGTCAATGTTAAATTAGATATAAACATTCACTTCGAATAAAATACCATCAAAAATTCGCTTACGTCTGTGGAAAAACAATATTATGGCGACTTTCGAACAGGAAGTCCAATAACAAAATTAATCTCACGCGGAATTCTGGGATCGACTTTCCGATCCCGATCATAATCTTTTGGAATCTGAATAAAAAAAACCTTAAAATAAAAATATTGAAAGAAAGCAGAGACATGTGTCTCTGAGGATCGTTACCCAACATTATATATTTCTAAAGTAAATTTTTGTCAAATATTTTCGATTTTTTTTTATTTTTGATTGATTAAAACCATTTCAATACAACTTAAAATTAAGCCGGTCAAGATATATGGCATAAATGAAAGATAACGTTACCTATACAGGTAAGATATGAAATTCAGGATATAAATTCTTTCAATGATACTACACATCAATAGCTTTGTTTAATAGAGTGTACCGGGGATTAGATTTTCGGTAAACACAAAGAAAAATCATGTTTTTAACCGCCAATTTCTATGTAATATGAATATCAAGTAACATATTTCGGAGTATTGTTCATCAGTTAATTTTTGACTAATGAATAAATCTAGAATGCCTACGTATACAGTCTCTCAAAAAATGACATTAAACAAGCTCTTGACCCCCCCCCCTAAAAGTTTGTCAAATTTAATCTAGGTATCGGGGTTATCTTTTTCAGTTGTTTCTCTTGATTTATATAGAATGTCAAGAAACTGTTTCATTTTAGGTGTAAAATACGGGAAAAATATTACATAACAAATCAATGACGATGTCATAATGGCTCTAGCATTAAAATGGCATTCGGAATCGTCTAAATATAGATCTTGACCTTAAAATCATCCATAAAATACTAAAAAATAAAACACCCAGGCGTGACCTGAAATGAAAGTCAAGCTATAGGCCATCATTAATTTATTAAAACTGTAACGAAGAAATAATTCTTTCTTTCATTTTCTTTTTTTTTTCATAGCTAGACGCGTTAACAACAAAGAAAAAAAACTCGCAGTAAGATTTTTAAAAAATCCAACGTAGATGCTAGCAATAACGTTTTCCTATAAAATTCATATTCTCGTGCCCATTGGGTATAGAAAAGTAAATCTTTTAAGCTGGTATCGGACATCTGTCGATATAAATGTGGATTATACAGTACATTATAATTGGAATCTTTCACCGGTTTAGAATTTTCAAATTTTACAGTATTTAACAAGAAACAGCTTTTAAAAATATTTGGAGAGGTAAAAATTGTAAAAAAAAAACTCAGCGGGATTTGAACTCATCATTTGTAGTAAACCCTCTGCCCCACTGTGCTACGCTGTTAGGTGACAGTGTTAGGAAGGAAACTACTGATATAACTGCACTTTATTCAATTTATTGTTTATTTCGATAAACAATTCGTCAAAACATGGAGGTGTCCCATACCACCTTAAAGTTGCCATTAAATTTTTCCCAAATCCATGCTCGTCTGATGACTGATGTCGCATTTCATTTGTATATAAACATGAATGCTTTATACAAGGATGCTTTATGCCATGTTGGGTTAAATTTTGCCCGGTGGTTCTAGAGATAAGATAAAGTTGATTGTGTGAAAAGTGGACGACAAGTACGGCGTCAAAGACGACAATGACAGATAGCGGGCAAATAAGACCAGAGAAGCTCACATAATATAGCTGTAGTCTCAGGTAAAATAGAAGGAATGTACCGCGACATTACACAAAAATCGTATGATAAACATTTATCATGATATATGTTACAGCGGAGTACTTTTTGTCCAAGACTGCTCATCAATTCGTAATCATGCACGTGTTATGTTTTCCAATGGAACGGTATATTAAGCTACAACAGTATAATTATAGTGTTTTCCCGAGTTGTCCTGATCATGCGCAACATTTCCCTGTGGTACAACCCTTAACACTTCCACTGAACAGCTGCTTTTTCCTCCAGTGTTCCGGTGACTGTCTTGTTAAAAATAAACGTTTCCAAAGTTTAAAAGATTACTCCCTCTTATTATTGCTATATAACGTTGTTTTCTTCCTTTTAGTGATGTTTTGTCTCTCCGGAACAAGTTTATAGACAAAAAATTTTCGGCTAGACCAAATGTGTTAAAATTTTCGTATCGAATGACAACATGTAATATGAAATTGTTGAGAAAATTGTGTATATTTATAACAAAGATATACGAGGTAGTCTGTCCTCCATGAGTTTCATTTTGTATAACTTTTTATAACTCTCTAACCCTTATATTTATATATTTATATATGTTTACCTCTGACCAATTTATAATTTATATGTATATTTTAATGTTATTTTTTGTCCTCATGAACCATATGTTTGAAATGGTTTTAGCGAATAAATGAACTGAACTGATATTGCTTCGATGGTGTTACATGTATGAAGTTAATTTTTGCGCCTTCATGAACATTTTCTGTTTCGCATTGCCCTTTTAACAAAAGAATTATAATTAATTTATCATAATTATGAATGTAGCAACATAATTGCCTAACTAGTTGAAATGGGTTATGTATTTTTCCTGCAATGCTAGCTACATACATGAATATGAAACGACAAAGAAAATAAAGCATTCTATGACTGAAACGTGACAAAGAGAAGGGAATATAGCTCCTAGTTTTGAACGCAACATAAACTGTACAGGAAAAGCAACAGTTTTTACAGGGCCCATGAGTGAATTAGAATATCTAGAAATAAAAGGAAAAAGTAAACACAGCAGAAAGTGTGCATCACCTACAAAGAAAAAACTTAGATATAGATATACAAAGTCTTTGTTAGTCTAAGAAATGAAGAGGACTTGGCCATGGTAATTCCAAAAAGAATATCTATAATATGGTTGTGTAGTAGCCTGCTTATACTAGTAAACGTTATTTTTTCAAGGCTTATATATTTTCATCAGGACTTGTTTTAATCTTTAGGAAAATTTGACTCCTTTGGCTCAAGCTAAATACTAATCCAATAGCTATTGACTCCCATCTTCAGAAGCCAATGGTTTACGACCCTCTAGAAGAGCAGAATGGCCCCGGATCGTAAACCCATGGCTTGCAAAGATGTTGTGCTCCATAAGAGGCCCATTGGCTTCATCGCTCACATCAATAACAGTTAATGCTCCTCTTTCTAAATTTTGATGATCGTTGATTAATATCAAAATTAATGATTTGACTATTAATAATAATAATACCAAAAGTAGATCAATGTAGCCTAGATATAAGGACATGAAGATATGAGGATGCTTGCATAGAACTAGCACAAACTGGATTTTAGTTCTTTGGGGGAAAAGATATTTAAACATTTTCCCTATTTACTAGTATTTTTTTTGTTGAGCCTCTCATGGGACCCCAATGTTAGTACTGGGGTAATAAATTGACTTAATATACTGCATCCCACTGGAACACAGGGTGGCTTCAGTGACTTTCCATCACCTATCTTGCGATTAATTTTGCTTCTACCCAGCTTTTACCAATTTTCTTCAAATCTGAGGCCAATAGTCCTTTGGTCTTCTTCGCCTTCGCTGTCATTGTTGGTTCCACTCTAAGGTTTGCCTTGAAATGTTCGTATTTGATTTCCTTCGAGTGTGTTCTAACCAGATCCGGCCGCGTGTTCTGATGGTTATTTCCAAAGGTTGTTGTTTGGTCTTTCTCCACAAGTCTGTGTTGCTGATTGTATCCTGCCACTTTATCCCCAAGATGTTTCTTAGGCATATGTTTACAAAGACCTGGACTGATTTCCTGAATGTTATATTTCTCTCCAGGCTTTAGATCCATAATAGTAGTACTTACTTTACATTGGTTTAAATACTGTGAGCTTGGTGTTTGTTCTTAGCATGGGTAATGGTTTGGAGAATTTATAAGCTACACTATATGGGGATGCTTGAATATAGTTATATCACAGATTGTAGCATTGCAGTTCTAGAGAAGATACATTATAAACACTTTCCAAAGCTGACGTGTATTTCTATGTTGAACTTTGAACACCACCGGTACCTGGGGCCCAAGTATTGGCCGGGGTCGGGGGGTGTCATGGTTTGAACAATTTAGAATCTACACTATCTGAGGATGATTGCAAAAATGGGGCATTGTAGATTTTGAGGAAACATTTTCTCTATACAATTTTATGATGTACTTTGAACCCCTTCTGGGCTCCAGTATTGACTGCGGGGGTCACAGTTGGACCAATTTAGAATCTAACTACCTCACGATACTTGCATAACAAGAGGCCCAAGGACATCATCGCTCACCTGAGCAACTTACCTCCCCTTGTAAGGACGTTGGATCCTGCGATCAAAAGTCTTAAAAGTTTTTTTTTTAAATCTACACACATAGCTTAACCAAAATTCAAAACAAAATTTTGGGGTCTTTATGCTTCATTTGGCGCTACGGTCTATTTAATATGACCTTTCTGCACTGAAAGTGCAGATTGCACATAAATCGCTTTTCCCTATATATTTTATTATCGGAATGAACCATGGCATCAAATACAAATTTATACTATTTAAAATGAATAAAATTCAAATTATCATAAAGAAAAATGTTACAATTTCTTCACCTATTAGATATTTTGACCTTTTTGCACTGATAAAACGCTATTTTTATCCATTACCAATTCAACATGTTTTGAAATTATTTCACAGTCTCAAACTTTTTTTCAAATTATGATAAACTTGTCAGAAAAATCTTAACATTTCAGTAAATAAAACAAAAAGTATGGCTCTATTATGTAAAATTTGAGGTATGGCATGAAATAAGCTGATTTTAGGCAAAAATTGGGATTCATTTTTCCTTGACTTTTATGAAATATAAGTTAAATTTGCCAATATGTGTTGATAGAAATATTGAAAAATTGTAAAATTATGTTTTTCATAACAAATAAAGATATCCTAATGCATAAACTATCTGGAAATTTTGTTTGGACTGAAAATAAGGAAGCTAAAGTGACGGTACTCTAAAACAACTGATTTATGAAAAATGTTCATTTTCTTCTTAAAAACCTTCCGCCACAAAATATAGTCCCATACTAAACTCTGTAAATATGTAATTTTTCCATTACTATTTTATTTAAGATAGTTTAATTGGCATTATAAAATTTTAATTTATGGGTAGAATCAATATATGATGCATAATTTCTAGAATAGAGGTGACCCAAAATGGCTACCCAGAAATAGAGGAACGAACCCCTTTAAGAGGGCGTGATCCTTAATTTGAACAAACTTAAATTCCCTTCAATAATTGATGCTTTGTGCCAAGTTTGGTTGAAATCAGCCCAGTGATCCTGGAGAAGATAAAAATGTTACATGCGCGTAAACTATGCGCGTACGGTTCGCCAAAGAATTCACGTCATTTTCACGTCATTAATATATAAAAGTAGTAAAGTTTTCTGTAAAATTAAGACATTCAGAATAATAAAATAAATAGTGCCTCGTTTGGAGGGTAAGAGTTTAAATTGACACCCCGAGAAAAACATTGTCAACCTCCGCTTCGCGTCGGTTGACAATAGGTTTCTCGGGGTGTCAATTTCAACTCTTACCCTCCTAAACAGGCACTATTTATATAATATATTTTTCTGTTGAACTGTGAACCCATTCTTAGGCGTGGGGATCACAGTTTTATCAATTTAGAATCTGTACTATGAAGATGCTTGCATAGTAATATTATATAAATAGTTCCTATTTAGGAGGGTAACAGTTGAAATTGACACCTCCGAGAAAACCATTGTCAACCGACTCGAAGCAGAGGTTGACATTACAATGGTTTTCGAGGGGTGTTAATTTCAACTACTATCCTCCCAAACAGGCACTACTTATTTAATTACATTGAATGTCTTAATTTTAAAGAAAACTTTACTGCTGACGTGAATTCTA
The DNA here is from genome assembly GCF_963853765.1 of Magallana gigas. Taxonomy (NCBI): domain Eukaryota; kingdom Metazoa; phylum Mollusca; class Bivalvia; order Ostreida; family Ostreidae; genus Magallana; species Magallana gigas. The sequence goes on along the minus strand of NC_088860.1, from coordinate 15,899,179 downwards.
CGCGCATGTAAGAATTTGTTTTTTTTATACTTTCATGTTAAATACCCTCAGCGTTTGCAACACACTTGGCAACGGGTAACACAACGAATTGTTACATGCGCGTAAATTATGCGCGAACGGTTCGCTGAAGAATTCACGTCATTTCTATACAAAAGCAGTAAAAATTTCTCTAAAATAAAGACATTCAGTATAATAAAATAAATAGTGCCTGTTTGGGGGGATAACAGTGGAGGATAACAGTTGAAATTGTTACCCTCCCAAACAGGCACTATTTAAGTATTACCCGTTGCCAAGTGTGTTGCTAACGCCAAGGGTAATAGTATACAGTTATTTCAAGCTTGAACGGTAAATAGACCCCAATATTTTCTCTTGGTGCAGGGAACAGCTCAGTATGATCTATTGCCCAAGGCCAACGGACGAGGGCAATAGAACATACTGAGCTGTTCACTGCACAAATGGTAAAAATTCGGGTCTATTGACTGTTCAGGCATTAAATAATTGTTTTATTACCCAATTCCGTTTTTAGAATTTTGTGTTCACGATTATAAATTACAGAAAGTTTCCATGCCATTGTGCTTTCAGGTCATTGTTAATCAATACACGTACAAAATAGATGAAAATATTTAATCTGTAATACAACAACAAAATCCCCTTGATGAGGTAATAAAACTTTAACTTTGAACCCACTCTTGGGGCCACAGCATTGGTCCAGGGGAGACACTGAGTTTTAACAGTTTAGAATATATACCGTATATATACTATACATAGCTTTGATGTCTCCCTGGTGCAATGGTTCTTGAGAAAAATTTATACGACATGCAATATATTGTAACTTTTTAGTGATAATCCCCTCTTTGAAAAGAGTTTGGTCCTGTTTAAAATCCTCTTCCCTTACAGATGTTTTTAACCAAGTTTGGTTAAATTAGACCCAGTGGCTCTAGGGAAGATGAGTTAAAAACTAAATATTCAGAGTACCAGTATTTTGTAATCACTAAATCATCTCTGTTAATTAAATAGTGTAGTTCCAACAGTGTTACTTCATTCTTATGCAAACTAGTAAAAATTTAATTTCAACAGGATACAAAAATATCTCCATCCCCTGTTATAATCCATATGCTAACTAGAACTGTCCTAATGGGACTAATACCCCCGCAAGCCTAATTTCAAATGGGGCAAACAATTGAATTGAATTGTAACAAAGACACTAATTGGCTCTGCTTGGGTTTGAACCCGGGTCCTCTGGCACGCCAGTCCATCACTCTACCATTCGAGCTAAAGGGTTAACCCACTAGCCAGAGCTAGTAGGAATGCCATATACTTGACTCTACCACAAAACAATAAAGGTTTGGAACGCATACAAATATAAAATCAAAGTACCGAAGAACTGACGGGAGTTGATTTTATAGATGTTTAATTATTTTAAAATCAATGATATGTTATTTTGCATGTCAAGTACAGGTAGTTTCTAATCTGTATTTGAATTACGCACATTTTTATAATAGGAATTTTCGGACTTTTTCGACACAAGAATGTTGATAAAACCCCATATGAATCATGTTAGGTAATATTTAAAGATAGAATAAATTCTATCAAACTTATTTAAAACTATGTATCAGTGATAGAAATATTTCTGGAAAATTTATGGATCCAAGCAATATTGAACTCTCGTCTCGTTCAACCAAACGCTCGGCTGTCGCTGTTAATCCCCGACAAGCAAGAGAGACTCTGCTTGTGGGAGATTTACGGAGACAGCCGAGCGTCGAGTTGAACGAGACTATATTGAACTCTGGCGTAAGAATACATACATCTACAAAAAATATCTAAATTTTTCGTACCATTTAAAATCTGATTATTTTCAAGGTATTTATAAATATGTTTCCTTGAAAAACAATGCTTTAGCAAACATTATTTCGAATTTATCAATAATATCACGAACTAATTCTTGTCAGCGGCGATGATTTGTGCTTTGGTCCAAACACTGAGCGAGTTCGATCACAAACCACGGTCGCCGTAGTTCGACTACAATGAGATCGAACTCAATTTAGTCCGACTAAAATGGAACCGTGGTCCAACCAACGGAGAGTCTCTGGTCAGGAAGTTTAAAGATGGCGGCGGAAAGCGAAACCTCCAAAAATTGCTTTAATCAGCACAAAATGCAATGTGTTAAATTTTAGCGCGCACACATATGATTTAATGTGTTAACAAGGTATTGTCCGTCCTTTTTCATGAACAGTAAAATTATGAGTAGCAATTAACATCTTTCTCATTTTTTTTAACCAGACATCGACCAATGTGCGTTCGAACACAGACATGCGCACAATAAGTTTTCCTTACTACCGTGGTTTTACTCTAGTTAATGATAGAACTCGCCCACTGTTTCACTTTCGGTTTGTCAGAGTAGTTGATTAAAATCAACTCCCAAAAATTATAGAATTGTAAAAAAAAAATTAGTTAACTAAGAAAAATTAAATCAAAATTGTCAGAATTTCACTGTAAATTCATATGTATAACAGTAATACATTTACAAATTTATGTATCTGATGCTATTTTTTTTAAAATTTTTATTGTTTTAAAGAAAACCAACAAAATGACAATAACCCCTCCCTTTACAGTAAACGGAAATACGGGTAGCCAGGCAATGCTCTTCTGTTGATAAAACTTTGAATATCTTTCTAATAAGAATCTTGACAGATACAATTAGTCGTTCCAAATTTTCCTCACTTTCTCCCATTGTACAATGGAACTCAATATCAGAAAATTGATCCCATAGGACTATGATTTTCTTTGATGAGCTTGTTAAATTTAATAAACTCCAAAAAACATTACCATACTATGTAAAAAAAAGAAAATTTAATATTACAAACAATTTTCAAATTGCCAAAACACTTCAATCATATCAGTACTTAGAAGTTTATTTAAATTAATGCTGTATAGGGTCACTTCATCAATATACTAGACTAGTTAATTTTTAATAATGCTGTAATTATTTATTTCCTTTTAATAATAAAAACTTTTGGTTTACATGAAGCAGTTTTAAAACAGCCCTAAAACCACCGCCCATTTTACAGATGATCAATTTTAATGGCCCCCTTGGGACAAATGAATTCAGCCACTGACACTTGTCTTTGATGTTCTTATTAGCTCCAAAGAATACATCATTGACAAACAAATATTTTACATTGTCAGTTGATAGAATACTTATAAAAAATAAATTTAGTTGAGACATAAAGACAAAAAACCTCCATCTGGATGTATTTATATAAATCTATTTTAGAGTGTTTTAATACAATTAATTAATAAAATCTTTACGGATTACCTCCCTTACTTTTCACATAAGTGTACAATATATAGAATAAGGAAAATGAAACCTGTCATAAAATCATTTAAAAATCTTGTCTGATCTTTAAAAAATTGCAGGTGCACATCTTCAGATGGTGATCAACACATGTATAAATTTTCAGACTGTTCCATGCAGTTGTAAAAAATTCTATGGGGGGACAAATTTGCGCCTACGGACAGGGTGAAACCAATATACCCTCCTAAACTGTTTGCGGGGGTATAATAAAGTGCAGCCATGTACAGCTGTTTAATTAAACAAATGACTATTGTACCAATGAAGATAAACACAACATACATATATATAGTAACAATGTTTTTAATATTAAATAACATTTCTTCAGGCCATTACATAACCTGACATCATTGACATAATTGTACTAATACAGCAAGAACAATGTCAGAACACATACATGTAGTTTACAAATGACCTGTACTTTCATTACATTTGATTCATCACATATAATGCTCAATTTTCTTCTAACAAGTAAGAAATTAGAAAAAGCATGGAGTATTCTGATGCCAAGTCCTGGAGACTTGCAGGCCGTGGAGAGAAACAGTGTATGATTGTATCTAACTCATGGAATGATAGACTTTACAGTACATCAAAGCAAGTTATTTTTTCTATTTAAAATTTGTAAATATATACTGCAGCAACTGATGCCTTTTTGAAAAAATAAAACATTACAAACAAGTGTTTGCTTTTATGAATGCCAGCACATATTGAGCATCTATGAGCAAATAAATTCAAAATATTAGCACTTAACATCAGTATGGCAAGATCAGAATGCAGTCTAGTGTGATCAGTATGTAGGAATGTAAGGTTAGTGATGCATCACTTTTGTTGTTGGATTGGAGACGTGGCATTTCTATTGCACCTGTATCCAGTAAATGCCTGTGTTGGGTGTGTAGTAGGGGACAGTGACTAGATGGTCTACCCACAAACTACAGACAATGCAAGAATACAAAACGCACCATGGACACAGACATACATAGGAAGGCATCAGACAACTAGAACAGACAGATCCAAAATGATGTACAGTACAGTCTTGTTGCCACCTGGAAGTTCATAGCACTACAGTTTTCATTAATGCAAATTTGAACAACAGAAAAAAATCTGTGAATCAGAATGCCATCATCACAACTAAAAATGTGTACAAAAATATTGCTCTACGGTTTCTCACTTGTTCCTTTTCTCATTGTCCTTCGCATCAAAGAGCCATCAGAAAGCAGCAACCTTTCCTGTGCACCACCATGCCAGCACTGAATTTGTTAAATTAACCTAATGATAATTGCGTTAATCTTTACTTTGGAAGATATATAGATTATTGGTGGCTGCCACAGCCAGGATGTTTTCTAGGGGGTGCCAGGCTGTGTGTAGAATCTTTTTATTGAAGTCTAGACAGTCCACATTAATCTCTTCCTTTTTCCTCTTACCACCAGTGCACACTTTACGCGGTTTTAGAATTGTCCTTGGTTTCATGTTTTCTCTACATGCTTCCAAAGTTGTGTCCCTTTTGGCTTCACGGTCGAACATCCGATAGAAATTATTGTAAGAGCCAGTCATAATGTGCCTACAAAATAAAAATCTAAAATTATTCTCTCCAGCTTTGATACTTATTATTAAAAAATAATGGCAGAAAAGTGCATAATGTTATAATTTTTTTCAATGGCAATGGAAGCCAATTTGTTTCATGAATATTATAACTATTTCTCTCAGACTTTTTATTGCAAATAGGAAAGTGTTTGTAAATTATGTTTGCATATCTTAACTATAAGAAGTGAATGGAATTAAAAATATGATTTTAATTTTTACCTGTCATCTCCACTCCATGAACACTCGAATTTGTCAAAAATACAGTCATTTTCATACAGAGAACATAATTTACTCCTGAGGTACTCGTGTACTTGATAAGTTTCTATGGGTTTGGTCTCCATCAATAAGTCCCAGACTTTGATGGACAGGTAGTCGCGAGTCACCATGTAACGTCCATTATGACTAAACTTTACGTCAGATATACTAGATATAATCTCAGAAAAGAAACTCCTATTGGTGGGATCTTCTGGTTCCTCAAACACTGAAATTAACATAAAAGGGACAATAAAATAATTTGACTAACAGACACTTTAAAACATATTCTTCAAACCGCTTCATTAACTATGTTTTTAGCCATTGGATTCAATGGAAAGATTCCTGGTGAAAAAAAAAATTCCAAACACTAAAGTTTAATTAATTAAAGGAAATTTTGATGCATTGCAATAAAAGCAAAATTGTTACAAGTGTCCTTATGTATTGGACAGCATATGTAAAGTTGATAATTAAACATTAGAAACCAAAATTATTATATTTTTGAATTTATGATATCCTATACCAATGTCATAATTTTCAAAACTATTGCAGTGTACCAAAAACCAGTAGAAAAGATTCTTGAGCTATTGCCTTTAATTGAACCATTAGAATTGGACTTACATTTGGCATGTTTATCACATAATGCCTGCTCTCTCATATCACAGAGCCTAATAGTGCCTTTGCTGCTGCTGTACACAAACAGATTGCATTCATGTGGATGAAATTCAGCAGCAGTGATCACTTCAGTTAGCTCCTCCATGTTGGCAGGCTTTATGTCCACAATATCTCACCCAATTAAGAAAAGTCCATGCACACGAAGTATTAAAAAAATTTACTATGACTCAAAATACATTGCATTCTCCTCTTAACACAGAAATGTTTTAATTTACTGTTCCTTAATACACATTAATACATTAGGAGAAAAGTTTTATGTAATAAAAGGATACTGAAGCTTTGGTCTGTGACCTCCAAATGCCAAAGGTTAATGCGAAGGTCATCAGCTGACAGATATGTTTCTTGGTCACTGTTGACAGAGATTGAGTTGATGTGGTAAGTGTGGGCATTGGCAAATATACGACGGGGACTTGCCTCCACCATTAACTCCATGGGTTTAAAGCTAGGAACCCTCAAGCTTGTCACGTTGGTGGGGTCTCTCATTAACCCGGACTCATCCTTCAGATTGTAACCTTCAGGTCTCTTGTCTCTCTCAGTGACCTTCCACAACTTGATGGTCTTATCTAATAATAAATCAAACTGGTAAATACATAATCCTTCAAGTATATTTTTACCAACCATGTAAATTGCAGCAGAATACTTTCAACACAAGTAAAAAAAAAAGTTCTTTTAATCTCTAAATGTATTTCACATCTGTCAACGCTCCCCAATTTTGTTGGTCAATTCCACAAAACCCTCAGCCCCTATCAAGTGATCATCTGTCACAGTAGATGGGTCATTCATATCAGCAACAGTTTTATAACTTATGAAAGATAAGTAAAAACATTTTTTTCTCAGACCTAAATTCAGTAGAAAATTGTCTAGAAATGTTTAAACATAGTATTTTCACAAAACGTATTAGATAATAAGAGTAAAAGTCAAAATTGCTGCATTTAATGTGTACACAATTGTAAAATTATTTGCAAGTGCTAGGGTTCATCAAATAAAAATTTCCAGGATTGCTACAGCTCTGTCTGTTGAAAATTTACATTCATTAATATAAGTTGTGACTAAGTTCTATTATTCACAAGCAGTATCTTTTAATTTAATTTTTTCAGCTAAAAAATATTGAGACACACCATTTGTGGAAAGCAAGAAATTGGCAGGATTTGTTCGCTTCAGCCATCTTATTTTGTTGATCTTCTCTTCAATCTCCAAACTTTTGAGGTAGTCAAACTCTGGCTCATGACTTTGAAATGTGCTGTACACATTATATTCTCCTCTTGATGGTATGGCAATCTTTCCCTACAAATATGCAGAAAAATTCTATTACACTGTGTAGCTTACAAATACTGCTTAAAATTTATAATTATAAAATGAGTTGTTTCAACAGCATTACGGTCAAAGCAAAGTATTCAATAAATGATGTAATGACAATATATATTGTATCTAATATTTTCTCAACCAGGCTTGGGGTAATGCTAAATGTAATGGTAATGCATTGCAATGCATTACATGTTTTCAAAGTAATGCTAGTAATGTGTAATGCCTCAAAATTAGCATTACAAGTAATGCTAATGTAATGCATTACTTTCCAAAATCTAGTGTAATGCTGGCATTACATGGCATTACTTTGCATTACTATGCATATTTATGCATGTTCACTTTAAAAAATGTGATGAATAAATGAAAAGTTGAAATTGAATTTGATTAAATTTATTTTTACAGAAGAAAAAAATAATTCTAATTGAGAAAAAAATGTTTTAATTGTACATGTTTTATTAAAAAAGGTTTTTTTAAAATTCATTTTTGAATTGTTTATATTAACAAAGATAACAGCACAATTTCATAACATTTTTAAGAGTGTTGTTATTAAGAGTTTTTAATCATTTAAACAATTTACTCCAATTAGTTTGCACTTCAATAGAAATGTGTCAACAACACACTATACCCCCAGGATAATCTAAGTATCAAAACAATCTATTGTTATAAGAAGTGCTAAACACCCCAATCCCCTTCCCTTCGCTATGACACAATAGAATAGGACACAGACATGCACATTTAAAAGCAAAATGAATGCACTGTCCATCCATGATGAAAATCAATATCACTTCCAATATTATAACCCATTTGAAAATAATCTTACTTATTTTCTCTCTCTTTCTCTCTGTCTCTGTCTCTCTCTCTCTCTCTTGTATATTAATTACACTGTACATTAGTTTGGACTGATAGAAAATACAAGATTTATGTATTTGATTTATTATTGCACTTGATATTTCCTAAGATAAAGATCGTCAAACAGTATTTTCCAGTCCAAGCTTTGACTGCTCCTACAAAACATTTATTTAGTATAGCCCGGAAGATGGATGCATCTAAAAAATGAACCCTTTAAAACTTCGATCATAAAGTGCAACAGCAATCTTTTGTCTTAAAGTGTCCTCCGTAAAAAGAAATATAATTAAAATATATTAAGAAATGTAACTGGGAAAAATCATCTGTTTATAAATTAATAAAATTAAGTGTCCAAAATTATAAAGATTTGTGTAATCTGGGGATATATCTATATTTAGCTTTTAAAAAACGCAAACATTATTTCATAAATTGTTTTTTGTTACGCATGTTATCCTGTACGTGTCTCTATTTCATATCTGATATTGTATCATGCCAAATGTCTATAAATATCATTTTACTTATGTAATATGTTGTTCATATTGCCACAATATGATTATATATTGAGCAAATAAAGAATGACTCTTGTCTATTCATTGAATTTGAACCTGATACTGAGCATGAAGCTGTATATATGCTAAAGAGTGTTGTATATTTGAAACATTTGCAAAAACTCTTTATTATCTTTACTTTAAAAAAAAGTAATGGTAATGGTAATGCATTACTTTACTCATGTAATGGTAATGTAATGCATTACTTCAAGAAAATCAAGTAATGGTAATGGTAATTTAATGCCCAAATTCATGAAGTAATGGTAATGTAATGCATTACTTTACAATGTAATTCGCCCCAAGCCTGTTCTCAACTTCACAAATGAAAAACTTTATTACAATATGATAACGTTAATGTATGGTAATTGACCCAATATCAATATTCCCTAGCAGCTGATCTTTTGCATTACAGGAAAGTTCTTGTTCCTGTGCCAAAGGACTTAACTTTTTCTTATACAAAAAACTTGGTAATTTTTGGCTCATAAAAACTTGTCATTGTATTATAATATATAATTTTCTGATCTAATCTAATTCCCAAAATATTCCTTGTTTTCCAAAAGAGGTTGTCACTTTATTTGCTTCGAAAATTCTTGCTTTATTTGCACGAAATTCTTTTACAGCCTCACCAGTGTAAAAAGTGAATAAGTGTAGTTTGATTAACGTTTTAAAATAGAAAACAGTTGATTCGCACGCAAGGTTTTCTTCATTTTCTCAAAAGTTGGTATAAAACTATGAGTATATGAATGAATATCAGAGGCAAGGAAGAGTGACATTAGTAGTGAAATGCATAGAATGTGTTATAAATTAGGTTATCCAGATAAAAGAAGCACAAGTTATTGTGTGCTGTAAATTGCATGTCTTAGGTAGCTCTACAGCATGTCATTCAGAATTTTTGGTAGGGCTACAGAACTGCAGCTAAGTCTTCTCCATATTGCCACAAATTTTCAAAAATTTGAATGGCCCTGGCCTTGGCACCAAAATAAAGGAAAAACAACTTTTGACACATGCCCTAAAACTGGGTCATTTAAGTTGTTAAGACAGAAATCACATATAAAATGCAGTAGAAGCATTATCTATATACATCATACATACAGCTTTATCTCGCTGAAAGATGACAACACGTCCCCCCTTGTCTCCTGTTGCAAGTAGGTCACCTGTGCTGTTAAACTCCACACAGGAAATTATGTCAGCTACAATGTCAAGTACAATGAAATGTTGTTAGTGACATTATTACTAATACACAAAGTATTAGGACATTTGTTAAGTAATAGATTATGACAACTTCTGAATCCTTATATTCTTCATGTTAAATGGTTGGTACAACTTTTTACACTAACCATACTTTAAAATCTGTTCGATTTTCTTTTAACCCAAGGCCTTTAAAATAAGCGTTATCAGTAATAATGTATGATGTGCAAATAGATAATGTATACAAACTAAACATTTTGCGGCCAATTTGCCACTGAAAAGAGACCGACAACTCTTTCACAACTTGCAAACAATATTTGCAAAATGTCTCTAGTACATAACGTCTATATCGTATCCTTTTTTATTCATTTACAAGCTCTCCGGAAATAAATCCTCAATGTTCGTTACCTTCAGTGACATCCTCAGTTTCTATGGCGCCCTTTACTTGCGAAAAGCACCACTGGATGTCTCCAACATTTCCTTCAAATATAAGATGCAGCAGTAAAGGAAGAGCATTGAATTATAGTTTTTCATTAATAATTCAATCATGAATGTACATCTATGAAATAATTTTAATTCATAAACATCGTTCATGGGTAGCATCGAGATACAAAATTCTTACCGGCCATAGTATGCGGTAAATGAGTTGAATATTACTGTCAGACCCCTGCGTCAAGCCCATTTACAACTTCTTACATTGCATATTTCATTATATTCAACATGGATGACAACGGATTTCTCTCAGTCGTTATTTTCTTAAATTCAATATGGCGCACTCATTCGGAGCACTCAGGCGTGACGTCATATGCATCTGGAATTTTGGGTAAAGACTTCCGCATCGGGGTAAACTCGAAATGTGAATTATTTTGTAGGTCTACCTCATACCTTAAAGACTTTTATGACAAAAAGTAAATATGGTTCATAAACGTAAAGGAAACATATATTTCTTAAAGTATATCAGTTATTTTGTATCATAAATTTGTATAATCAGACTGATAATATAGAGTTATCCTTCTTTGCTCTTCTTATTCTCACCAGTCCACGGCATGCGCGGATCTAGATATATGTGCGGATGGTGGTCTGGACCCCCCCCCCCCCCCCCCGAGAAATGGAAATCGAAAAAAAAGAAAGAGAAGTCGCCTCCCTGGAAACCGGTCCCCAATAGTTCATATAAATTTTTACAAAAGGCATTGCCTTAATTTGTATTTCCTAGTCAAATATTGGTTTTTAACTTTTCAATCATATGATAAACTATTTCAAATTTGTATGTACATTTGTATTTTGACATATTTATGTATGGCGTTTAACATAAATATATAAAAGACACTGTATTGAATGTTAAGAAACATACATATATATACTAATTAAATGTTCATATCTGTCCTAGCTCTTTCATCATCCAACTCGTTCCCTCTTGTACATGTTTATTGAATGTTTTATGTACATTGGATGTTGTATGTACAATCTTCATGTTGCCCCTTGAGGGCCCTTAATTGGTAAATAAAGAAATTGAATTGAATTGAATTGAATATATTAAGAACCACTCCCTACACTGACTCACGGACTATTAGCTGCCGATAAGGGGAGTAAAATTTTCGTTTTTTTTTTATTTCGGTACTGAAAATATAGAGGGGGGGGGGGGGGAGGGGGGAGATAAAGAAGCCCGTTCCCGGAAAAAAATTCCAAAATCCACACATGCACTGGTATGAGTTATGGTTGAATTCTGACCAATTTTTTATTGACAGGATTCGGGTTCACCAGAATTTCTCATCACCTTTCTTGGCCTGGTGGAGCTCCCCGTCGGTCGGTCCCCTGCATATCATTTCAATGAGTGCATTCTTCCTCTTTGTTTCCGTCACTGCATATATCGAAAACAAAGAGAAAAGTCTTTTATATTATAAGCCAGATATTTTACACCACCAACCAAATGGATGAAGGAACTACATGTACATGTATACCGTAATTTTCCGAAGTCATCATCATGCACATTAACAGGTGAAACCAATGGGAGGAATTAAGTTCTTTTTTTTTTAATATATACATGTATTTGTCCGTGATTCTCTATGGTTGTCACGCGTTTCATCTGCGCACAATAATAAGTATTACAGTACTTACGTAAACATAAAATTGTATATAACCTTTCCCCTGGAGTTTTGCTCTTCGAAGTTCGTGATTGTAAAATTTTAACTCGAAATCACATCGGTATTCTTAATTGAGCATTTTTTTTCTCAAAAAGATAGGTAAAGTGAAAATTATCTATCATTAGTTTCTCTCCCATGAAAGTCATGACATTTAACAGTATATCAATTATGTATTACTTTAAGATTTAAAATTCCGAAGATGTAAATAACCAAGGAAGCAAGAGTCAACAAGCCAGGGGAGCAAACTCCATCACTTTTAAGTAAGATATTTATGGCCGATATTGGGGATCACTAAGCAAGATTACCATATCGACAGTAAACACGGGTGTAATGGGAGTTAGGGGTCTTGAGTGTAAAATGTTTCAATAATAAATGAGGTCATCATTTAACCGACATTTGGAAATACTTAAAGAGAAGTTCAAACCCACTGAAATAGGAGACATAAAGTCACATTGCCACCTACGACAAAATGTAGTTTCTACATCATACAGTGTAGCAGCTTTACTTTAAATCAGTGAAATATGCGCGGAACCAGAAGGCATATTTTCGGCAATTTTACTGTGAAAATTCATTCAAGATATTAATTTTCCGGGGGAGTGGGGGGGGGGGGGGGGGTCCGGACCCCCCTCCCAAAGATTCGCGCAATATAAAATATACTTAAAGATATTATAACTAGTCTGAAATATATATGGTTGGGATTTTTTCATTTACACGCTGAGAAGCATTCAGTGAGACTGAGAAGTTTTACGACTCGATAGTTAGGATTTTTTTTGTAAAATTCAGATTAAGACAGTGCGAAAATTGCAAAAGACAACATCTAGCGTAATACTGTGGAAACATTTAAATTAAAGGGGGCAATTTTCGTGAATTGCTTAAAATTTACATGTTTGTGGGGAGGTAATTTCGTGAATTATCTTATACCTACAAGAGGAAATAGACTTTATAACCATTATTATTAATTCGTGGAGGATGTTAATTATTGAATGAGAGGTATCCACGAATTCCACGAAAATTGAGCCACCATGAAATCTATTGATTCCACAATAATTGATTTAACCAGCGGAGATATCGCATTTGTTCTGTTATTTTCATTCAGACAACTCAACCAATCTATATAATATTTAAAATTAGATCTTGTAAAACCGCTCATCTACAAGCTAAACAAGACATAATCTAATTAAAATTAGATCTGCAAAGTTTAATCTTAATTAGATTAATTGATTTGCAACAAACGAAAAAATAAACAAATTCTTAAATGTAAAAGAGTCAACAAACTGTGTGAAAAATATTCCACCGAGACATACACATGTATAATTTAATTAACAAAACATAATTGTATATACATATATAAATTTCATATAGATTTTAAGTATAATATAATATCATTGTGGAACCATTCCTGTACCTGTATAGATGTAATTAAAAGAATATTCTTACGCTGCCATGCATACAAACAATACGCAAGAAAAGGGAAGATTCGACGAAACTACATGCACGAGATAACTTTTGTTTTCCACGCCTTGGATTTCTACAGAAGTTCTGGACTTGATTGATGGTTTTAGAACCGCATATTGTCAGCTTACGCCCTGACCTTTCAGCACCTCAAAAGAAATAAAAAGTAGAATTGTTGCCACCATGCAGAAAAAGCCCGATACATTTGTGACGCCACCGTAATTTGCGAAGTGGAATGTTACAATTTGAATGAAAACAAAAACCAAAAATCAATCAGAAATCGTTCTTATTGGCTAAGCCATCGACGAAGGAACACGGGGATGAATAACAATTACCATGTAGTTATTGAAATGCGTCGGAGGGTCTGCAATCACTTGTATAGTACAAGTGGACCGTTGGTCTCACAGGACGAATGAAAAGGACTGTTTACGCCTCTGTAAAGTATTAAAGAATTTGTACTTCAAACTTAACAAAGTACAATAATCAATAAACATCTGAATGCTATAACCTAGTTTGTGACCTTTCAGAATTTTATCGTTTAAAATTTATCAAAGTGACGGATGGTCTAGGCTATCACACCCCACCCCCGCTATCGCGTTTTATGGAACTGATTGACTGCAAATTCCTAGGAAAAGGAAGTTAACTCAAATTAGTGTTAGAATGTGCACCTCACCCACGCCCTGAAACAGAATTAAGAAAATAATCTTAAACCAAAACATGTAATTTGTTAAAAACAATGTTTCGCTATGCCAAAGTAGGTTTACTTAAATCAAATAATATTTCAATTTCAACGAGAAATCTTTGGCTCTTTTTGAGTGCCGAAGTAATCAGAAATTTCAGACGATGACAATAGAGAAAATCCATGGTTTTTTTCTGCAAGACGATATGCGACTGCCAAATGCCAAAGATTACCGTTAGAATACGGAGTGCATTACACTGGAATATGAACAATCTTCCAGCAAATCTTTTAAAATTGTTCATGTTTACTGGAAGGCATAAGTAAATGTCATAACATCAACAGAAAACAAAGACTTAAAACAATAAAATTAAACATTAAAATCATTACAAGAGGTCAAATAAATGTTTCTGTTTCAGTGAGTGACCAATATCGTAGAAAGGCTATTCAGCTAATGAACACAGGCATACTTTATTTTAAATCGAGACAATATCTTCAATCACAAACCTGGACCACACAAAACAGTTGATACAAAAACACCGTCAAAATTTTGACCAAATGTCTAAGTTAAGAGACGACCTTTTGTATACAAACGGACAAACCCTACTCTCATATTGATTCTACTAGTATATGTAACCTTATCACATCGTATCGTATCGTATCGTATCGTATCGTATCGTACGTACATGTATCATATCATAGACCATATCGTATCGTGGAGTAGCGTATCATATCGTGTCGTGGCTGGAAGGTTTTTTTTTGACATTATCTTTATTAGTTCTTGGGTCATCTTTGGTTGGTGTCACTGTACTGAAAATAACCAGTGAATAAGGCAATCTAATTCTTTGCTTCATTCATTCTTAGTTAAAAAGCTCAACCAAACAAACGTTCCAAAGAACTCCAAAATTAACACTTTTGTAATCTCATTTCTTGTAGTCTGAAACTTGACATCTAGTTAAAAATTATGTAATATGACTTTTTTTTAAAACTAAACAAAAACGAACTGAGTGTGAAATGAAATGCACGTAAATCGGTAACATACTCATCGCTTTAAAGAGAAGAGATTCATCGAAAAGGTGTCTGTAGATTGCAACAGTTGTCTTAGAGTAGCAAGCCCGGATGTTGGAACACTTGATGTGAATGGCTGTCACACAAATTACAGATAAAAGTCTGTGAGATTGTTACACAGTCACCAAACGTCAGGTTAAGTGTCGGATGTTCTCTGTAAACCCTAGCAAGAAGAGGTTTAGCGTCATCAAAACGTGTGGATGTGGATTCCTAGGAATGGTATTGTCTTTAATGTAGATGCACCGATGGGTGCATCTAGAACTTAAGTTCGTATTATATCTTTTTATAAAGTTAATCATACATCAGAAGATTTGAGGAGTTGCGTCTCCAGAGAAGCATTAAAGGCTATATTGATTAACTGAGTTTTAGCAGAATTTTTGAGTTTTTCCATCATTTTTTAGCAGTTTTCAAATTTTCATGTTCATGCTACATTTGATGGATGCTTGCATGTTGCCAGAAGGGTTAATGAAACGGGGAGTACACTTCAGCCCCAATGGTATTAGGATAGGGTTTATATAAATAACATTATGTAACACTGCTTCCACAAGAGAGTCATTACTCCATCTGAACAAATTAACGAATCCATCATGATTTTTTAAAGAAATCATGTTAATGTGAAATAAACAAAACAAACATTCGATGTTTATCTTAGCGTAAACGTTGCATGTATCCAGTCCTGGACTCTAGCAAAGAGCAATTTAAAAGAAAACGAAATGATTTGAAAAAAAAATTAACCAAATTCAATATTTCATTTAATAAAGCGTTTACTTCTATTACAAGAATTTCAAATATATATCGAATAAAAATATTGCCACAAATATAAATAACAGGAATATACAATGTAATTACCGCAATTGTCGCACCGACACAGTGAATTGACCGGAAGTACTTATTCTCTGGACCATGTACATTTTCCGTAGCTGCAATGATATATAATCATACAAAACCCACTAGATGCACTGCAATTCGATTTCTATCCCAAATTTTGACAGCGTCTTGCAGTGAATTTATTCAGGACACTTGTATTCTAAATGCTAAAACTACTGTCCAAATTTGGATTTTTATTTTTTAAATTTTTTGCATTATATGTATGTACGAATTCAACATTATCATATGATATATATATTTACCTTTGTTTTTCTCAACTGTATTCTATTGTTACATTGTACCATCAATGTTTGTCAAATTGACTGTTAAAGGAGAGGGCTCAAATAGGCAGATTGCCTGCTGCCCAATCCTATTATGTAATATTTTTTACATAATAAAATATTGTTTAAATAAAAAAAAATATATCTTCAAATAAAATGCTTTTAAGCAACAAAATTATAACCCCTCCCCCCCCCCCCCCCAAAAAAAAATTGATATATACTAGTAGATCATAATTGTATTTTGTTGTAATTTTATCATAGTCGGAACATGTTAAACTTCATGATACTGATGCAATATGCATGATAAGTTTGTGATTATTCGTCTACAATGATCAAAACTGACCAAGAAAGACCATACACGACGATTTAAGTCTTTTGGGCTGCCGTGACGTTGTCGTTTCACGGCAAAGACGTCCACTTCAATAAATCTATTAGTTCAATCACGTACATTCCATTCCATTAATTCAACAACAAAGTCCACATCCAGCTGAATAATGGGAGGGAAAAAAACCCGCAATCAACAGTGATAATAACCCGGACAGACGTTAGAGAAAATTAGGACTGACCGCTTCCAGCGAAAACCCCATTTAAAATGGCGCGCTACCGTGTGTGCTGACTTTTTGTAAGAAACATAATGATACTTCTAGAATTCCCCTGTCACCATCAAGAATTTCCAACTCTTCTGACTGGAGTCCATTTTTAACCAAATGACGGATCATAATTGACTCTCGTTTCGTAAAGGAGGGCGGGGGGCGACTCAAGAGACGCCCGTCTAGCGTAAAAACTCGCGTTGCCGAAGCTCTAAATGAAGGAAATTAATCAAAGTATTGTAAATACGGATTACAGTTGTCAGCTAACTTGCCTTTGAAAGCAACCTGATTAAAATTAAACCCTTGATGCTCCCAATTAAGAAGTTGTCGTAGCAACATATCGTTTATAAGGGATATCTTCGAAAGAGTTGCGTGTTGTCTCCCTTACTTATCGGAACTACGATGGACGACTTAGTATACAAATGTAATTAAACACGACACGAAATAGATATAAGGTACAACGATATACTAGAAAATATATTAGAATAAATATTATGCAAGATTCTACTTGTATTCTAACAGACCTGAGTAACGTGCGTTTCAGAAAAGAATACGTACGTGGATAAAAATTTCTAACATCTTTCATGTAATAGAATTGTACTATGTAGTACATGTTAAATTCTGAGTGTTTCTTTTGGACAACGTAGTTATAAGTACATTGTATCTTTACAATGATAGAAAATAGATTTTCCTTCGTAAACTTTAATAGATATATATAACTCCTATTCAAGTTGTCAAAGGAATTGAAATCTCTTTTTGGTACGGACATCTATGAAAGTTAGACAAACAAGATAGCTCCCTCAGTTAGGGGTATATTTATGATAATTATGCTTCTTAGTTATCTTTAGTGAAAAAAAATAGATGTTCGCTAAATATTTTTGAGCGATAAATCTTTGAGATAAATGCTAAAGTCAGATAAGGTTAATCACAGAATATTAATAATATGCACACATCGTGAAAAATCTATGACAAAATTCTTGAAAATTACTCAGTGAACCCCAAGTGAAGGATATGACAATGGCATTGTTAGATAGTCCTGTTTTGGGACTCTAAATAGAAGTCGTTTACGTAAAACAAGCAACAGAGTCTGTTGTCAGATTTGAACTGATTAAAACAAAGTTGCCATGCACTTGAACTGCATTTTGACTATATGGCAAATTACTGAATGAATGAGAGTGTTCTACGTAATGCATCTCTGTGGGATCTTGGTATGAAATGAACGTAGGAAGGGAATAGAAAACACAATATAACCGCCAAACACTAGCGATGACTTAGCGGTTCGCGGTGAGAAAGTGACAGAGGGGGTGAGGCTGAAGTCATTAGCACATAGTTAGGTATCATCAGTACAACCTACAAACTACAGCAACACGTGAGGACTCGGAAAAAATATGAGCATTCATTTTGTATGAATAACTCCGACAATGTACAGGCATAAACTGCACACAGTGCAGAAGGTTTAATGAACTTGTTAAGCTGTCGAGGTCTTTGAAATCAAGAGAGATATGGGACAAGAGGAACAAATACTAGTATAAATATAGAATGCACAAAGAGGTATACATATACGTATATTGTCATACAGGAAAAAGTTATGAGTAAAAATAGGACATATAATAGAATCAATAGTTAAGTAAGACTACGGTATACAGGATCAGAATAGGTTTAGAACTAAGGAAAACAGACAGCATCGAAGATATTTGAAATAAATACACACAATGATCTCAGAGCTTTAGAGTTAAAATTGGTCATGAGTTCAAAGAACTTATAATAATTTCGTCTTTTCCCATGTTTTGTGTGTCTCTCACATGTTCTTCCATTGTCACTTTGACATATGCCAATGTGAAACAAGATTTTAAAAAAACCCCAATTTTAACGACTTTTAGAACTGTACAAAGTATTGGTTTCATATGCATTATATTCTTATCAACGTCACAAAAGCCTTAGAATGAGTCTTTATAATTTGGTGTAAAATCATATGTATCTTAATTCTATATTTGTATAATCCGTGATTAATAATTTGTTAGCATGATCAAAAGGTGACCAAGGGGCCGGGCGCTTCCTATGCACATTTTAGCAAGGATTTGTATTTTGTAATATACGACACACTTAAACATAAATTGCACGTGTCACTGTAATAAATGATTTACTTACTTGCAATGTACTCAGTATAGAGTCTCGTAAATTTAAAATACTTGAATTGGACCCGTGATTATGATTTACCTCGTTGTGCCAACACATAATAACAAAAATAATTGTACAATGATAGTACATACTGTGTACATGCATTTAGTTGTTGTTGTCATTTTTTATTTGAAATGCAAAAAGTTCAGTTTTGCAGAATGCGAAGGGGTTGAAATACGTTACAGCACCACTAAGCTGTAGCAGACGTTTGTTGAAGTTCAATGTTATAAAAATCTTAGGTACATTGTAGGCAAAACTAAAAGATAGAATAAACCTCATTGATAGTTTATATTATCTTATTAGTATCATATTATACATATGTACTATGTACATGTACATTGGTTAAGTTAGATCTCATATTTACATATAATTCCTTACATTCATAAGTTATACTGCTGTATCTATAGGTGTTTTGTATTTAAACATAGTGAAGATGTAAATATCATCAAACTGTTTACAGTATATTGTTTTTGGTTCCATGCAAAATCATCTCTGACCTTTGGATTTATACAATTTACTGCAATTTCCCATTTTCTAATGCCCTCGCACTAAAACATTATTCTACTGCACTTAAACATTGACATTTGTATTGATATGTGATTTATACGATGTTAGAATCTGTTTATCAGACTCCGATAAAAGTAATCTCTATATTCTGATTATGCAGTCTTCCTTTTAAACAGCCGGATAGATTGGTTCCGGCATTTCTTTTTTAATCCTATTTGGTCCGTTCACCGGATTAGACATTACAAATATCATCGTTTTAGTAGTCCCAATTGGCACACATATCACAGAAATTATTTAGAATGTGTAAAATCAAATTAGGACAGTTTGCTTGAAGGATATAAAATATATAATATATAATCTAGGAGAGAAAGAGCGTATATCGGTGTTTGGAATTGAAGTGGACAGTGAATTGATATTATGATAAAGTTTATGCCTTCCAATCTTTACTAAAATAGTGTCTCCAAGCAAAGGCATTTCAATCAGACGACCGATTATATGCAATGCACTGAGATATCGCTGCTACCTTTATTGCTATACTTGATGTTTATATATACCATCACAACCTTGTAATGAAACTTCAGAATGGGATCAAATTAAATTATTATACGACAAACATAACCCGAAACAAAAAGGACAATCATAGTATTTGTTGATAAAAATGCTTATTTGATTCTTAGACTGCTAAAAGATAACAACATATACGTTGGTTTACCACATTTGACTTCTAAAACAAAACAGCCACAGTTGCAAACTTAGGTCTGCAACTTTTGAACAAAACAACAACAAATGCTTGTTTAATTTTACGAGAAATGCATGATTTTTACACTAAGAACTTTATGTAACACTACATGATTTTTAAAACACACGAACAACTAATACTACATTGTAATTCACGCCTATGGGTTTATAAACACGACAAAAGTTAATGCATGTTTAATTGTACGTACATTTTCAACCCAACAACCTTTGCTACTTTACAACAACAACAACAACAACAACAACTAAAGTTATTTTATTTCTACGACTTCTTACAACAATATCAAATAGTAGTTTTCTTATACGACTTCTAATACACAAAACAATCATTGACAGTTTACTTTTACGGCTTCTAAAATATACCACACCAAATAATAACTTTCATTGACAACGTTTTATCGCTAATTCTCTTCTACGACCTTAACAAAACAATAACAATGATGATTGTCTTCTACAACCTCTGTAACACTCAATACACAGACTACCAATATATTCTTACATATGTTATACCAGTTAATGCTTTTAACAAATGCATGGAATTTGTGTGTTTGATAGGAACAACCATAAACATTATACATTTCATACTGAAATTGTTCATACTGAAATGCTTCATTTGAAAAGGGAACTATAATGGCTTACTTACCCCGTAAGGTTTATATATCAAATGAAACAATGATGTTTTCTTTAAGTTCAGCTGTAGTATATAAATAATCTGTTCTGCCATTCCTGAAAGTGATTTGTCGCCCTTGATCATAGTCGGTGAGGTAAAGTGCGCGCTAATTTACGAAAAAAAACTTTATCCCGAGAGGAACAAATCAATTACTACAGAGACCGGATTATAACTGACAAAATGTCAATGAAATGAAACGATGAGAATGTGAGAAATGAAAATGACCTGATGCTAATTTCAGAGCACACATGAAACACGTGCTGGAGTGGTAGATTAGATAGCAATGGTGCTTCAGGATTGTGTTATATGGGTAAGCGTACAAACAAACGATGCTAATAAAAAAATCCATAGAAGAAAAGAGTGAATTCCATTTCGTCAACCACAATATCACGGGTTACGCTGACACCGAATAAGTAATGATCATATTGTAGCTAAGACATAACATAGGAAATACTACCAAGACTCTCAAAATCGAACACAATTTTAGTACATGTACATTATCCGCGTTTTATATTTTCGGCATACTAGTATGCAGCTGTTTTTTCATAATTTTATGAATCATTTGCAAAAAATGAATAATTTTACGTTTAAAAAAAATCTACCGAAAAATGAGAGCATGATTTAAAAACAAAAATTCTTGCTCAGAAATTGTCCGACACCATTTTGTTAAGCTATCTTTCGTGTTATGGTACTTTTCAACAATTAACTAACAATACAATTATCATTCAGATATAATCAGTTCAAGTGTTACTGCCACGTCTGGGTCAGCTTTTACATACATCCAATATTGTTTCTACTCAGAGTAATTTTTTTCTAATGAAAATGTATTTGTCGAAAAATGTTTTAAAACACAGTGCGGGTACAGTTGCTATGAAATGTCAGGCACGTAGCATCGTTTTTGAAAGTAGGGGGGCCAGACTCATCCAAAAAATCTTGACAAGCAAAAAAAAAAAAAAAATAAAAATAAAAAGGTAAATTTAAACTTTTCCAAAATCGTCAAATTCCTAATCCGTGGGGGGGGGGGGGGGGGGGGGGGGGGCTGGCGTAGTATATAACTTCAATTTCAATCCTCATTTCCTTATTTTCATATCATTTTTTTACAAACCCCCAAAAAAGTGGGGGGGCCAACTTCATGGTAATTCAATTTTCTATATGTAAATTTTAAAAAATTTGTTGCTGCGAGAAAAAGTGGGGGGGCCAGGCCCCCCCTGGCCCCCCCTGATGCTACGTGCCTGAATGTAGTGTCAGATATTCCCGATGAGAATAAAAAGCAGCGTTATTGCAGAAATTCTGATCGGTTAAAAACATCTTTCCTTGAAAATTTATTCACATACAAAGGATTTCAAATAAAGAATTTAAAATAGCAGGAATGTGGTGAGTATAGAATAAAAAATAGAAATATAAACGTATCACCCCTGATCAACCAAGAATGGTTTATTGTGACGTAATACTCCATACACTCTTCCTTTGTTTTATTGCAAATGAGTAGACAAAACAAAGTCTGTCATAAAACCCAGGGGATCGCCACATTCTATCCAAGATGTGCAGGTCTCATTCATTCCAATATCCATCAACATTAGCCAGGTTGCATGTCTTGGAATTTTGTTTCCATATCACGTGCGTTTTGGCAGCAGGCTCTATGATGGCGCTTGAGGTTTTTATAAATAGTGTGATGCAGCATTTGCAATTGCTATAACATGTTCAACGCTTAAGGTAATTGATCAATCGCTCTTCAAACTGTAGAACCAACAGAGACTGTTTATATGTTCTAATAGGCTGAAATGAACACTTGTCATTAAGAAAACTATTTCGCGTTATCTCATCGCAGGTTTCGCACTTTCACTAACCTCATCCTAATTAACTAGAGCCATGAAGAAAACATTAAGTTAATACTCTCTTAAAATACATGTATACAAAATTGATTATCAGATTTCAAGGTCTCTGAAATAAAAGACGGAAACGGTATAGGAATAACAATGTTCATGCATTACGTGCTCTTCATATGCCACTTATATACATGTATATATTCCTCACAGTTAATGTACATGGGTTGAACACAATCTAGCATTTA
The DNA here is from genome assembly GCF_963853765.1 of Magallana gigas. Classification (NCBI taxonomy): domain Eukaryota; kingdom Metazoa; phylum Mollusca; class Bivalvia; order Ostreida; family Ostreidae; genus Magallana; species Magallana gigas. The sequence goes on along the minus strand of NC_088860.1, from coordinate 15,876,175 downwards.
TCTGAGCAGCGATTTCAAGATCGGTTACACCTTCTTCTTTTTATCTATTTGAAAATAAAAATGTTTCAATCTTGACACCAATCTTATCAACGAAGCCAGTTCGCTCTCCGTGACAGGTAATGTGTGCCCTTGAAATAGTTTTTTTCTGATAAAACAAAACAACTATCCATCATTCTATTTCTATTGTATACTCAATTTGTTAACTGGGATTCAAATTGAAAATGTTACTATACTTCATGAACTGTATGTATATACTCCAGTACCATGATATGATAAAAACAATCAATAATATACAAGGAGTATGTGAATTTTCATCACTAAAATTCATATGTAGGGAAATCTTTTGAACAGCAGTAAAGTAATGTTATTGTTTACGATATGCTATTATTTTCAAAGAACGATGTTTTGAATTCACATGCATCCTCGGGCAAATAAATATTTGTCCAACAATTATTTACTAGTATTTGATACCAAAAAAATTTTCCAAAGCGCAATGGTGTTGTTTGATAAAAGTATTTTTGTACTGGTGAAAATACCAACAGTGTAAAACTCTAACAAAATACCTTGTTTACGGAGACTTGACATATTTGACCATTTTCCCGTCAAACTCAGATTAATAAAGAGGGTCGCATTGACATCGATATTTATGTCACGTGATTGATATAATTACTTCCAAGAATATGAACTTAAAAGAAAAAATGGAAAGACGGCTTAAAATCAATGCATCTGGATTGTTTCCAGTCTTTTGCGCATGCGTAATTTTAAACAAGGAAGGGAAAAGTCAATATGTTGACAACATTTTTTTTTCTTCATTTTTGGGGGTGTTTTCTCTTGTGACCGGTCTATCTATTTTGTCTATGGTTATGTTCCCTTAGTTTATATTTGTTTAAATAATGAAACTGAATTAACATTTTGAGAATAATTCCATACAAATTATATCTTTAATAATAAACCGAATGAAATTAATCGTTGCATGCGAACCGACCTATAAATAAAGATAATTTTCAAGAATATATTCTGTCATAGTGACTTTCTCTCAGCTGTTTTATCGGTGTAAATGTCTAATAAAATGATTTATTATAAAACATTAAATTAATAGAATACTATTTTACTGGTTTATTCTTTATAACGATTTCAAAGACAAAAATCAAAATATGTAAACATGAAGGGCAGACATTAACAACAAATATTAATATTTTCATGATCCAAAATGAAGCTTTGATATATGGCATAGCCTATTACAATTTGTATTATTATACTTTCATGTTAATTACTGAAATCTGATTGGCTTAGACGCAGTTGATAATCCGTTCTATCACCCTCGGCGTTAGCAACACACTTGACAACGGGTAACACAACGAATTGTTACATGCGCGTAAATTATGCGCGTACGGTTCGCGGTAGAATTCATGTCATTTCTATATAAAAGCAGTAAAATTTTCTATAAAATTAAGACATTCAGTAAAATAAAATAATTAGTGCCTGTTTGGGAGGGTAACTGTTGAAATTGACACCCCTCGAAAACCATTGTCAACCTCCGCTTCGCGTCGGTTGACAATGGCTTTCTCGGAGTGTCAATTTCAACTCAGGCACTATTTATATATTATAACTGTCGTATTAAATAAAAGTGAATCACTTATACTCACATGTAAATACTGAGGATGAAAATTGATGACCAGATTGTGTTCCACGACTATACTTACGTTCTCAAAAAATGCCTGTGGTAAATCATATATTTTTCAAATTGGTTGTTTCATTTAAATAAAAATGTTTATTAGATTATAACAGCACGGAAAATGTCTTCGATGAAAGTGCCTCAACAATGGTTTAGATGTTATTAATAAAACTCATGAAGATACATCTCTGTAAGAAAATGATAAGGTCTATAATTAATGTTCATGGTAAAGACCAAGAGAGACAAATGTATGTTTCGTTATAAATATAGAATATTCAATGTACAAAAGGTAGGATTTTCCCCTTTGAATCACAAGTACTATATATTCTTTTTGCACTAAATGCTATAAATTCCAACTCTTATTAAAAATCTGACGTCTAGCCTTCTCAACTCTTGACAACAAACAGTGGCCCCTTGCTGGAAGCCGGCTTCCGTTGCTTTATGTTCGGAAACTGTAATAGATTGGAACGCCAATGGTAATTTAATTAATTTGACGAGGAGGTGAAAATTCACCTTCAAAGCACCTTATCTTTCCCAGCATCCTTCAACAAGGTGCTATCGGAAAGCCGGATCAGACCTGTAATTATACACACAACTAACTTTTTGCCCCCAAACCCCTCAAGTTGGATGTAAGCATATTGTCATTTAAACAGAAAAAAGGGACAACGGGTTCGAAATAGAATGCTTTTATTGAAAACAACCACAGAACAGTCTGCTTTTAATGGCTGTTCCGGAGGATTTACATGTTTTTTTATATCTTTGTTTACGTATGTATCCAATTTCATTATCTGTCAGAAAATGACAAAGATTCATATCAGCAGTCGTAAAGAGAAAGGGGTACAGCCTGTAATAGCATGTGAGCACCAAAGCGTTGTTGGTACACCGAATCATTGTCGAGTGTGGTTATAAGACACGCAAGAAGAGCACACTTAGGATACATTTGACAGACCGGTAAATGGGTTGTTTATACGTTTCTGTCTATAATCCAAACTGGTAAAACACCTCTTGTTGAATCGATTAGCGGAAGATTTATTCTTTCCACAATGGCACTGATTATTTGTACAGCTGCGCTAAGTCTCCCCAGAAAAGGGGTCATATACACAATTAAGGGTACTTTGGAGGAAATTGTGGTTCTTGGAATTGACATGAGATGTATAACCAATATAGCTGTACAAGATCTTTTTGTGTCTGGGTTCGGTTTTTGTCACTTAACATTCTCTAGGCAAACACAAAATATCAATTTTACAAATCGCCGGATTTATTGTTTTGCAACTATATAACTCGAAATATTTCTTTAAAACACATGAAACGTTTCCCAAATTTCTTATTCATAGTTTTCACATAACTGTTTTTTTCTTAAAACTGCAATTTAATGGTCTACCAATGCGTTAAAAAACCAAAATATATTTTGCGTGCAGAAGGTATATGTCATTTTGTTAACGTATCAAAGCACTTTAAGATGACAGCATCGTACTTAAGACTCCTATCTAATGAATACATATTTTACGGTAAATGAATCGAAACATAAAACAAGCATTGACCTTTATGAAAAGTTAGCATCTCAAAACTACTTAACAGTCCTCGTCTTTTCAGAGTTATTGAAACACATAATCGAATGTCAAACTTTCTATACCTCAAACATTTTCTGAATCGTTAGATATCGAATATTATTTATTAATTATTTTTCAAAATATGCATTAAAGTGACTCTTGCTTAATTATATGTTTATGTTGCTGAATAGACAACTGTTTGAAAAAATCTTCATTGACATACTAGAAAATACATACACCGAATATATAAAAATTGCTTTCTGAACAGTTTAACTCATCGGTCTGTTAGACGATGTCCATGTTATTCACATGTTTTGCGTTTTTTGAGAGGGGTGGGGGTGGGATGGGGTGGAAGTCTGTATAGCAACGAAAGACAATTACACTATTGTGCAGAGACAATTTCACGCTCCTGTCACTCACACATGTATTTTTTTCTTCAAAATTTACTAAAATCAGAAGAGAGTGCATAAAAAATCACATATATTTTATTTTTTCACTTGATCACCTTTCATATTATACAATATCAGTTGAAGACGCAAACGTTAAGATGATTCCGATGAGTAAATTAGCCTCGTTCCGATAACGTAGAAGTCAGCTTCGTTCGGCTTGAGCTGTCACTACGAAACTTGACGAGGAAGAACATTTCTTTGATTGGTACGTGTTGTGATACCGGAATTTGTTCTTAGGACATAAACAAAATATAATTTTTCCGAAAGCTCGCCGAAAGTCTTTCATCGATAAAGCGTAAATGATGGGGTTCATGCCTGAATTGATGTATCCCAACCACGTAAAGAGCGGGAACAAAATGTCTTTATGTGTTAAACACTTGTCATGACATATTCCTTCCAATATATTGAACACAAAAAATGGTACCCAACACAAGATAAACACCCCTACCACTATTCCCAGAGTTTTGGCGGCCTTCTGTTCTCGAGCGACCTTAGTCAGTTTTTTGCTGATTGCGAATTGACGTATTCGCTTCGTGATGCACCTAGTAGGGCGGTGGTTTGAGGTATCCGAATGTCTTTTACCGTTTTCTACCAGAGAGTCACGCTCACTCTCAGACAAACATTTCTCAAAGGACTGTCCATATTCGTCCGAGGACTGCCGAGACATGTTGGTACCGGTATTACACCCTCCGCGGTGTATTCGTAACGTCATCACTTCACGGTTTCCGCTGGCACCGTTGGTTGCCCTTAACGTTTTTTGGCCAACTTTTAAACTACGAATTTGCGCGGTGGCGGCCATGTATATTCTCCAGTAAACAAACATCATAATGATAGATGGACAGTAGAAGGAAACTAGGGATGAAATAATTAAATAGGCACTATCAGATGTAAATATACATTCATTTTCTGCTGAAGGTGTATCGGGGGTGACGGCTTTCCACCAAGCAATGGCAGGGAACGAGATTCCAGCAGAGAGCAGCCATACTAACGCAATGGATAACCACGTTCTACACGCCGTCATTCTAGAAGCGTATTTTATGGGGTCCGTGATTGCCCAATAACGGTCAAGAGAAATGCCACATAAGTTAAGAATGGACGCTGTACTGGCTAAAACATCAAACGAATGCCACATGTCACACCATTCGGGACCAAACAACCAAACTTGTCCAGTCATTTCCATGGTAATTGCAAACGGCATCACTATACTGCCGACCATTAGGTCCGCCACTGCCAGAGAGACGATGAAGTAATTGGTGACCGTCCTAAGGTATAGCTCTTTTGATACAGCGGCGATGACTAGAATGTTCCCGGCAACGGTGATAAATGAAAACATTGCCAGGACGACGCCAATCGCCGCCTCACCGGGGTGATATGTGCTCTCGTTCATTGTTTTCTCCGTTGTTGCGTTCAACGTTAAGTTATCAAACAGGCCATTTGTTGTCACACTGTCAGAGAGCATCGCATAGGAATGCGAAGCATTTTCATGGTTTATAGTTGTCAACTGCAAGAAATGAAATGACGTGCTTTTTTCGGTGTCTGAATACGACATGAATCTGTTTTGTGAACGTTGGTTCCCGCGAGCTGTAGCAGAACAGGAGAAGAGGCCCACGCTGAGATTCCAAGGAATCGATGCCTAGAAATACATCGCGGCAAAAAAAAAGTTTCATACAGGTATCACAGAATAAATAACCTTAGCGTGAAAACAAAGCGTCGGAACCCATATCCGTCTCCCTGTACCATAGGGGGATGGAATCAACTGCTATGCCTCTCACTAGCCTTTTAATTAAGTATTTCTTGCAACAAGCATACATGTATACGAAATTAGATTTCAGACATCTTGAATTGAAAGTTATTAGTGAAAAATGTGATCCAATTTTCAAACTGCAATTTCTGAATAAACACAGTCCGGGTATTGTTTTCGTATGTTGGCCGTCTCCAAATGCCGACCTCCTTTCCAGTAGTAATGAAGCTATTCACTGTACGAGAGTCCACGCGAAGTGAATTACGATGCGTCGAGGACAATTGAAATACTGTATGTCGCAGACCATTACAACTCCTGAATTATCCTGAAATTATAAAGAAGAATTCTGTCACATCAAGTTTATTGGCAGATTAAATTGTCAGACGTGTCCGGAGATAAAAATCAGATCACATAATTAGGATGCACGGTCTTAAAAAAAGAAGAAATATGCCATCTTCATATATCTAAAAAGATGAAAGAGGGTCCTAATCACTAGATTATCCTCGAGAGAAACGGTTTTGTAACGCAGTTCGCCACTTATTTATATTTCGTTGTCTTGTGGCCAATTCTCAGAGAGGAAGTCACGAATCAAATAATGTCGTAGGCTAATTTAAGCTCGCGGGTCTTGTGAAATTTTAGTGACGCGGGTATTTGTATTTACAAGAAAATGAATGAACATTTCTCGGGGATTTTTTTGTTGTCAAAACGTCATAGAATATTAGCAAAAGAAGAAGCTTCCTGAAATGTCACAATGATACACTGGGAGTGCGATTGGTAAACAATAGGACGCAGTTTCTTTTTTACAAACGACAATGAAGAGTGAAATATTTGTATAGCTCGGATAATCAGTGGAAAAGGCCGCCAGATCATTGATTTGACCCGAATATTTCACATTTTACTCAGCATGACCGTAAAACTAATACAAAAAAAGCTCTTAAAAATAAGAAAAAAAACCACGATTTTTCATGCATTCAGAAACAGAAATTTGCAAACCACCTATCTGCAGGAATCCTGTATTGGAACCATTAAATGGTAAATCCTCATTACGATATCAAAAGATAACGGTTATTAGCACACGGTGAGGCATTAGCTGTATCATATGAATTTTTCTATTCCTGCATCGGTAATAATCAGCCTTATTGCACACGGTGATTTTTTTCTCACTGAACAATATTCTTCTTTAGTTTAAACATCTTTATATGAATAATACGAAACTGCAAAGAACAGCAATTATTCCTACACAAGTTAACTTCTTTCGTCATTTTTCTATGATTTTTCTTGTAGTACACTGGTACTTTATATTCATAAGTGCTTTTATACTTCCTTCCTGTTGATTAGACTATTAATTGAAATAAGGCGGGTCAGATAAGTCATTCAAGTTTCGAGGAAATAAAAGTTCGGAGATGTGACTTTCATGTTGTAATATAAAAGAACTTTAATCGTTTGATTGCCTGTACTTGAAGAACTCATTGTGTGGTCCAGTCTTTATGTTTCAGAGACAGACATATCCAACATTTCGTAAACATGTAATATTTATCTATGTTAGGAGCACTGGCATATGGATGATTTCATTATGGGTGAATGCCAGTGAGGTATTTGACGGGAATTCTGCAAAAAGTACGTAAGGGCGTGGATTAAGAGAAACCAGAGGTGGTATTGATGGGGAAAGATTATAATGACATAAAATCATATTTTTTTCTGACATAAAAGTCCAATCTTGTTATCCTAAGGAAATATGGAAAGGGGAGTTGTGCGTCAAATTTTTACAAGAGATAAAAAAATCGGATAGCTGTATGAATAATATAAAAGGTTTGACAAATAGAATTTTAAGAATGACTAAAAATATATAATCAAATTAAATCTTCATTTTTTTCTGTCGTTTTACATCTACCATTGCCAAAGAGTAACAGATAAATCAATTTGTGTATAGTATAGTTACACTATCTGATAACACTTTTAATTTGAAAATAACAAATTAAATATCATGCGTGCATTATCGGCGCATAATCGACGAATTTTGCAAACATGTCACAGAACTCTCCTGATTTTCCCGTTTCGCCGTTAACTCATTCTTACACCAATTGTTCCTGTTTCGGAACAAGTGTCATTGTAAGGAAGTCCTCCACATAATATGACCCTCCTCGATGTAAATGCAATACCGGGAAGTTCCAAACGAACGGATACCCAGTTATTAATTATCTTGTTTACCATGCAAAATATTGACTGCATATTGATTAATAAGCAAGTGCCCGTTTTACAGGGAAAAAAATAGCTCTATTACGAATCGCGATAAAACTATATTCTCATATGATCACTAATTGGCCTCAAGAAAAGACATTTATTACCCTTGAAACTGCCTATTAATATATTTCCATCTCTGAGTCAAGTGGTTAACCAAATTAATAGATTATCAATTAGTGACTATATCTACTCAAAGATTAATTTCTACGGAAAACTAACACCACGCAAGCTATTTAGCGTCATATTATAAGTGCCACTTACGAAATGTGTCTTTTCCTGTGCTATTTCCTTTAAATGGGTAAGATTTGTACAGTTAATGTCATTAGCAAAAACTTGGTGTCGAATTCGAAAGTTGGTGATATATTTAAATAATTACAAATCTAAAATCATGGACGATTGCAATGTCTTTTCTTAAACATTTTAGATTAGTGATTTAGTGTCGAGTTCGAAAGTTGGCGATTTTACATAATTGCTAATCTAAGACAATGGTTGTCTGAAAGGCTTTTTCTTCATCATTTTAGATAAGTGAAATCGATAAGTCTCAAAATTATGGTTGCATTTTGACTTGAACTAGTTCTATGGATGAATTTCTTGCTCGTTTAAACCTTTGCTTACAATAAAGTGCTAAATTATAACCAAAAATGTGTTTGGTTTGATCCCTAAATCCACTTTGCAACATTAGCCTTGGCTAAATGCGAAACGAGGTTTGGAATAAAAAAAATGTAATGTTAGAAATATATTCCTCCCTAAGCTTATAAGTAATATGGGTTCATGTCTACAGGAAATATACCGGAATGCAAGGTGTGAGAGGAATAATTAGGTCAAAAAGATTCCAATGGAATCATAAGGCTGGGAATTCCCGAATTAATGATAGATAAAGGGAATCATAAAGACGTAAAGATTAATTTATACAGAAGATAAAATATATTTTTTTTTCACTGAATGCTTGATTGTTTAGGTAATCCTACATTGCACATTATTGCACAGATTTTTTATAAGGAAAATATAATCAAAGTCTCTGACAAATTACTTCTCAAAAAAATTGTTATTGGATCTGCGTTGTCATTTTTTACCAAAAAACCCATCTTCCTATAACGGTATAATGGCGACGAAATGGGGTATTCTAGTATTCGAATGTAACTCCGCACTTCTGGTCGCTCTGTGTATCCGGGACAACGCCGATCGGGCTGACACAACGCAGAGCTACAGAAGTTGTAACTCATTCTGAACTGTCGATAAGAATTTTGTTTTTCCTGATCTTCAGAAAGCGTTAATCCCTCGAAATCCGCGGTTCACATGAAGCGCCGAGTCGCGATGGAAAGCTTTCATTACGGCTCTATCTGTATTCACTGAAGTTCAATTCGCTTTCCGTCAATGCAAATAGTTCGTCAATAGAATGAATGGAGCATCCGTGGTCCTCGACCAATCGCGCAATATGGAGAATAATTCATACGAATAAATTCTCTTTTCTCCTAATTAATTAATCACTATAGAATTTTTTAAGTCTTGTTCCTGGGACAGTAAAAATGCATGTTTGATACAACACACATAATTAAAGAAGCGTGTTGCATCGTAGATCTCCATCCCATTTATCAGTCTACAAGACACGGCGACTTATCATCATTCATATTGTCACACAGAAATTTCCAATGCTCTTGAAAGAGTAGTAGTTCTGAACACGTCATTCAACGTGGTTTCTACTTCCTGTCTCAAAAGAGAGTGAAATGTGGTACGATTCCTATTTGATCGAAACTTTAGAAATGTACTTCCAAATTTCGAATTGTTGAAAAGGCATATTTATGAAAATGTAATATTTGTCCTTAAAATACAATCACAATTCGTAACAAAAAGCAGCATTGCTCAAAACGTTTGTAATATGGTTTAAAGTAGCATGCGTCTTACATGAAAGATAGCCTTGAAATCATAAAAACTCATTACAAGCGGACAATTATTACATGAGAATATACAATTTGATAATTAAAGTTTTAAAATTCAGAGAATTTATTTACTAGTACACGCTTTGTTGTATATACATGTCCTAGATTTCGTAAGAAACAGGTGGTCTTAAAACTTACGCTGTACTGCTTTAATTCAAAAATAATTTTTAGATTGTAAAATAACCAGTTTTAATTTTCTTTAGAAAAACTTCAACTAAACTGATATTAATAACAGGTGCATATACATGTAATTTTGTATTCAGTCATTTGTGACAATTTTGTTTTCAGTCGTTTGTGATTTGTTTCTATAGCGCTTTAATATGTTCAAATTGTTCATCTGCATCATTATCAAAGGAAGGAATGTTGGTGTTTTTTTTTTAAAGTGATTTTGAATTACTTCATTATCTTGGTTTAGTCTGAACAAATCTCCCTTCATGTTGAATATTCTGAAAGATATTTACGAAAATCCCGACCAGCTTTTTGCCAAAATGCTATAGATAAAAAATGCAAATCTTCAATAAGTTTCCAATATTTTCTATACATTACACATCGAGTATAGATCAAATTAACATAGTTCACTGAGAGCAATCTCTCAGTCATGGTGAAGACATTTTAGCATCATATGCTTCATTTCCAATGGTAATTACAGCGTAACCAAATCAGGCATTGCAAGGCTTTTGCTCAATATACGGTCTCTATGTGGCTTCTAAATGAACTCCTTATGAAGGAAAAAATCCAAACAACAACAGCTTGATACCTAGTCAATGTCTCAAAGAAAGAGAGATTCTTACCGTTTTCGAAAGTATCAATACAACCAACAACCATCAAAACCACAAAGGGCTACTCTCAATATATATGTTATCTTCGTTGATGTGTTGTGAAATGTCATACCAACGGCATTAAAACTTAACGAACTTTTTAAATTAATTCAGAATTTGATAGATGGTTGATTAGACAGAGATAAAAGAAGTCGCTCAGAGAGAGAGAGAGAGAGAGAGAGAGAGAGAGAGATATTATTTTCTTTACAAGAAACATCATGTCCTAATACATTTGTCACACACAAAAATTAAGATATCGTTTATAACTTCAATTTAAAATCAAGTCGAACAGTCTTCGAATTTATATCTGCAACACTACATTACATGTAAAAAATTTTCAAAAACATTATGTATTTTAAACTTTGCCCGGTAAATTGTGTTTATTACTTACCCTTGGCATATATACCCACAATTTAAAGTGAATCCCTAGCTATATAGACATATTTCTCACTCGTCCATTTTAATGAAAAGAAACAGAGTGTTGGTCGTTAATATGTAGTATGTACGAGTAATACTCAGGTAGCTCAGGTAACTGCGGGTAAGATGAGCGAAGCAGGTAATTGGGTATGAAAGGTGATGTGTGCAGGGGGCGGGTGGCCGCACGAGGGATGACAGGTCATTGACTCCCAGGGGTCGCATGGACATTCATCAAACCCCTAAGGTCAAATTACTTCAGGCATATTTTTTTTTATGAAAGTGGTATTGCCTACATGGTTTTTTTTTCATAACTGAAACGATACTCTAAAACATGAACGTGGTGTTTTAAATTTTTACCTGCAACGCTTTGCGTGTACTTTTTTTCTAATTATTCCGATTTGAATATTGAATCGCGAATTTCTGCACGAGGATCGTGGAAATAATCCGCCGTATCAATCAACATTTGGAGGTTTTGAACAATTCAGCGGGTTTAATAACTTATGAGGCATCCCAACGAAATAGTCACATTATCTAGATTGAATTTCCAATCAATTGTTTCTTTAAGATCATGATTGCACTGCCGAGGGTACCAACATATCGATTTTATTATTATTTGAAAGCTTAAAATTATCATTTCAAAACATTTTCAATTTGATATAAAACACAATTTGACAGACACGGCGTGAATATCTTACATTATTGATGAAAAAGATTCAAAATAGAGAGAGGTTGTCATCAATTCATTGATTCATCCTATTCATCTTTGGTTGTATTCAAGAAAAAATTTTATCCGATGAATCCTGTCTTACTGGTGATTGTTACAATACAGTTCTAATTTTTTTTTAATTCCTGGTTTTCCTTAAAGATTTTTTTAAATTTGAAATTAAGTTTTAAGGTTGTTTACGACAATTTCTTGAACACAAATACAAGAAATAAAACATAGGTAATCATAGATTACTAAGCTCACCGAGACGTAGCATCACCCTTATGAGACATCACCTTCATAAGACCACCTTTATCATTTTATATGAAAATCATACTTTATGATCTTGGATATTCATGGATTCTGTTTTGACAAAATATCGTATATCATCTGATAAATTTTTTTATGATAATCATATGTTCATATGTTAATCAATACAATGATATAAAATTAAATATTGCATCATGTCATATTTATAATATATATCATATAATACAATAAAATACTGTAATAAACAATAATGAGATATGATATTGTAACATATGATATGACATTGTATTGTGTTATACCTTATTGTATTTGATCACATAATACAATATCATAAAATATAATACAATATAGTATTATATTACAATATCATATTACATAATACATCATAACATTGAAACATGATATTATATTGTATAATATAGTATGATATTGTATTGAATGACATTGAAACATATTTGATACATTATATGATATTATATCATATAATGCAAAATAATTTGATTCTAACATTGTATCTTATCAAATGATACAATATTATGTGATAAAGTAAAATATTATAAAATACATTATTATATTATTCATATTGTATCATATGACACAATAATATATATTACAATATCATATAATACAATTTTATGTGATATGATAATATATCATATAAACCAATATCATATCATACAATATCGTATGATACAATATTATATAATATTAAATATCATATAATACAATTTCAGATGATATAATTCTATATTACTGAAACCAATATCATATTATACAATATTATACAATATTGTACTATACAATATTATAGAATATACAATATTGTATCATAGGATACAATATAATATTTTGCAATATCTTATGTAATTGTATCATGTGATAAAATAATAAATTAAAAATACAATATAATATATACTATATTGTATCATAATATACAATACTATACATAACAATATCATGATACAATATCATAACATAAAATATCAAAAAAATTGATACAATATCATATCGTATCGTATAACTTTTTATAATATAACATATGATATCTTATTGTATCATATCAAACAATATTGTTTCATATCATACAATATTATATCATAGGAATCATGTTATATCATTTATCATAAACACATCTATCTATCGAGCTGGTTTGAGTGAGGTAGGAGATTTCTTTAGCATCCTTGATATTGGAGATCAGGCTCTGCATCTGAAGCAACCTCTGCGTTTAATTTATAATAAAGTTAAATCAACTATGCAAGCTATCATCTATAAAACATGTCACCTGTTCCAAAAAACTAAACCTCATCCAGCATCCGAAACCTATGGCTCAGATTCAGCATTCAAGCCCATCAGGTGCATTGGTATCATAAGACGCATTATCCATGCAAGTTTGGTGAAGTTTGGACCAGTAATAACTAAGATATCATCATCAGAGGGCACTAGCAATTAAAACCTTAACTTCCTCCAGCATCCGCAACCTATGGCTCAGATTTAGCATCCATGCCTGTCAGGTGCATCTGTATCATAAGACACACCATCCATTCAAGTTTTATGAAGTTAGGACCTGTAATAACTAAGATTTATTTTTTAGCATCCTTGATAATGGAGATCAAGCTCTGCATCTGAAGCTACCTCTGCGATTCATTCATATTACAGTTAAATCAACTATACAAGTTTAAAATAGTACTATCATCTATTAAACATGTGACCTGTTCCAAAAAATTTAACTTTATCCAGCATCCAAAACCTATGGCTCAGACTCAGCATTCAAGCCTGTCAGGTGCATCAGTATCATAAGACACACCATCCATGGAAGTCTGGTGAAGTAAGGACAAGTAATAACTAAGATATCATCATCAGAGTGCACCTGTTTCAAAAACTTTATTTAACCAGCTCTTAAAACCTTAACCTCCTCCAGCATCCGAAACCTATGGCTCAGATTCAGCATTCCAGCTTGTCAGGTGCATCAGTATCATAAGACGCACCATCCATACAAGTTTGGTGAAGTTAGGACCAGTAGTAACTAAGATATAATCATCAGAGGGCACCTGCAACAAAAACTTTAACCAGCACTAACAACCTTAACCTCTTCCAGCATCCGAAACCTATTGCTCAGATTCAGCATTCAAGCTTGTCAGGTGCATCAGTATCATAAGACGCATCATCCATACAAGTTTGGTGAAGTTAGGACCAGTAGTAACTTAGATATTGCTATCAATTGGCACCTGCAACAAAAACTTTAACCTGCTCCAAAAACCTTAACCTCCTCCAGCATCCGAAACCTATAGCTCAGATTCAGCACTCAAGCCTGTCTGGTGCATCAGTATCATAAGACACACCATCCATGCAAGTTTGGTGAAGTACGGACCAGCAGTAACTAAGATATTGCTATCAAAGGGCACCTGCAACAAAAACTTTAACCTGGTCCAACAACCTTAACCTCCTCCAGCATCTGAAATTTAGGACCCAGATTCAGCATCCAAGTCTTTCAAGTCCATAAGTAGGTCCAGATGCATCATCCATGCAAATTTGGTGAAGATAGGACAAGTAATAGCTTAGATACAGGACCTGCAACAAAAACTTTAACCAGGTCCGGACGCCGACGCCGACGCCGACGCCGACGCCACCGCCGACGCCGAGGGTATAGCATAAGCTCTCCTTGACTTCGTCTCGGTGAGCTAAAAAGAACATGCCAAAACCAATCCCACCGAAACACACACAAGCTACGACACTCGCTCTCTATTAAAAGAAAACCCATTTGCTCTTTTGTCTTCTTTCAACTCTTCTCTCCTGAGACTTGTCTTGGAGTGGAGGAAATGCTTAATGCTATTAAGTCAGCGAAATGGAAAACAAATATCTTTTCAATATCAAATAAGGCCGGAGAGACCCGCAGTAAAAGTAATTTCGATAAACCTGTGGAGGTGATAGCAGGCATAATCCGGACCAATCTACGCTCTAATTCTTTTTCTACTTTAATCAATCTCGGGTAATTACACTTGTTTCATTTTCCACAACATGGTGGTTTAACTATTCTTATTTTCTCTATAAAATTATGCAGTATTGTCATAATGATATTGTATATTTGTTTTTTGAGATTTAATGATTTTTGCGACTAATTTTGCTTATAATAAAAAAAATTTAAACCTTATTGCTTAGATATAAGGAAGATGGTTTGTATATTTTTGTCCTTCGACTAAAATGATACATTGTAAAAGTTTTAGACCCATGGACAAATATGCAACTGAAAGCATATGTTTTTTTTTACTGCCTTTGAACATTTAAAGTTTATTTTCTAACAATAAAACTAACATTTACGATGGTTTTCATTTTTTTTTGCCAACTAAAATTCAATCGATTAAAATTGAATTAAACTTTTTCAAAATGTGACTAGTATTACTTTGCTCAACCATTTAAATGTTACTGAGAACTTCGACGAGATTGGATTTCTTTTACTTTGATTTCACTAATTTTTTTTGTAATCTTTGCATTTTGATAAAAAAAAAAAAGGTCCAAGATAGAAAGTGAGATCATCCTATCAGTAGATTTATGGCTTCAAAGTCTAGACTGCGATTAAGAAATAAACTTACAACCCAGTCGAACCAATTCAAATATTTTTGGGTCTTGTCTTTGGGAATTTTTGGAGAAAATGAAGAAGAAAAGGAGAAAGAATTCTTAAAAGTATAAAAAATATATTACAAAACAGAGGGAAAATTCGGAAGCGTCAAAACGCCCACGTTGACGTTCTAATATTCACGCAAGTCAACATTTTTCTCTATGGGATTCAAATAATAAACAAGCTTTTGGATCACCAGGAAGGATGGCTAAATTTTCTGTCAGAGAGTCTTGGCGTGATGCACAGAGTTTCTATGCTTAGAATAAATATGCATAAATGATAATGCCAATGTACATGTTGATTGTTATTCTTAAAAGTGTTTCTTTGATTTTGAAAGATACACAAAATGTTTGCACTGTAAACATTTTAAAAAGCTGGCCAATTTAACAAGAAAAAAAGTAACCCAATTTGAAGATTTTAATGTACCACTTAACCAAAACAACAAAACTAATTCATTTTTTGTTCATTTGAAATCTTGCTTATTAGATTTTCCAAAACATTTGTATTTTCAGGACAAAACAAAATTGCAAAATTGCATCCCACATTTGCATCCCACATTTTTACCAGTCCCTGTTCACGACCATCATTTTTCGGTAAGTTTGTATTTTTTTCATATTCCATATATTACTTGTAATAAAAAAATGAAATCAATCTTGAATGTTGACGTAAAAATTTACTATGAAATACTTCAGTTAGAGAATCTGATATTCAAGAGCTAAAAACTATCTGTGAATTTAAAAAAAAAAAGTTGATTGCATTATTATTTGTTTAAAAGTTCTGAAAATTGTTTTTGGTTCAGAACACGAACTCTTTGATAAAAGAGGTGAGTTTTTACGCAGGCGCGGAATTTGCACTATCTGTTGGTTCTGCATCCACTGCTTCGCACTCTACCGTAATAAGAGGGGTTTACTACCCACATAAAACGCGCCCAGTCGTAAAATTGCATAGGCTAATATCAGACAGTCTAAACAGTGCAGGCAAATATAGATCGCATTAGTTCAGATAACCTATGTGTAATATATTTACTTTTTCAATATTTGATATGTTTAATAGAAGGTGATATGGGACACTTTGCAGATATTAATAGAATTAAATGTGGGTGAAAGTGCATCGTTAATTACATTTAAAAATTCGTCAAATTTTAAACCATATTGATAAAAAGTATTTTCTAATTAAGCATTCTTAGAACTATAAAAGTTGTCAAAACCCCCAAATGGTTTCGAACACATGACTTACAGATGAATAATTGACGTTCTGCTCTATAGCGGCCAGTCGTTTGAAATCACGAATTCGTAAGGGGATATATATTAGTTTATATTCTCTAAGTCATCATTATTACATTGTTAAAAAAAAATAACTTCAGAATATTGGGATTAACATACCCCCTTCCCTGGCAAATTATATTCTTACAAATCCTAGAAAAAATATATATTGTTCATAGTTTTCTTTTTCCCTTTGCGATCGATTGAGTGCAAATATACCGGTGTTATTAATTTTGGACAGTTATTATCTTATGTTTGAAGTAAAAATATCGAATTGTTGTCAACAGTTCCTACAGAAATGCTTTAACATGATTGAGTTATAACATGTTTATACAAAACGAATTGTAAATGCTATTACACTTTTTGTTTCTTATCTCTCTCGTTTTATGCTTGCTTTCATCACGCACACTATTCAGTCATCAGTTTTTACGCTTGAAATTGGTCTCACTAAAAAATATTATAAAATTTGCGTACATTTTACCATACTTTTTTTTTGAATTTCATTACCTTTTCATTTGCAAAAACAAAACACTTATCACCTGGACAGGTATATCCCAATCAGCACAACCTGTAGATGCACAGGGATTTCTATCATGGCTATTTTTTTTTCGCAGGCTATCGCACGCTTCGTTGAATAATCCCACTTCGCATTCATTTCATAATTACAGGAAGTAAACATTAAGATGCGGTTAACAAACTTCCTGTTGAAACAGATATTAATCATCTACATCGGATGGAGCTACAGCTTATGTCCTATCACTCTTTTTTTTCTCGTCCGTTGCCATTAAAAATCTTAAACAAACTATACGTGCAAAAAACACTGGTTTTAAAGTTAAAGTTACGGAATATCAGTATAGACTCTCCAAAAACACCGTCAATGCAAGACAAACGACCTGGGTATCAAATCGTTAAAGTACATCATTAAATACCTTGCTGCAAAATCAGCTCACATGCAGATCAAAAGTTTGTAAAAAAAAAAAAAAAACCCAAACAAACCATAAGGTACATATAAGATGTTTCGCACTCGTACTTCTATGATGAAAATTGTTGACAGGAAACGGAAAAATAGAAAGTGCTAAGAATGTAAATATGTTAATATATTTGTACTAGAGTTTTCACTGAGTTTAAAATATGAAAAAATTATAAAAAAAGAACAAAAAAACAAAAACAAAAACAAAAACAAAAAACAAACAAAACAAAACAAAATTTAAAAAAGGAAAATCGAAAGAGATAACTAACAAATCGAACGCAATTATTTTGGATTTGATATAGACAAGATATCCATTTTAAATAGAATTTATTTACACTTAGAAGACTTACTGTTTTTTGGTGTATGCTGTCTTTGGATCCTAATTCCAGAGTTATTCCGTCTACCTAAGGATATAGCAAAAAACCACCTATTTACTCCATTTCCAGCTAGCGTTACAGCTATTAACACAAAAACACAGAAACACTTTTCGAGAATATAAAAAAAACTCTCAAAGTCCAAAAGCTGAACGAGGGTTTGGAAAGGAGCACAAGAGCCCGACTTTCTCTCTATCTTCAATCAATTGAACTAATGCAACAGATAAGAGGGGAGAAGCGAGAAGCGCATCTGAGGACGAGACTCGAGTTACGGAATACTAGAGCATTGACCAAGAAAAGTTCTAAGAGGATGGAAGCATTTGTTGCAGGCTCTCTCTCTCTCTCTCTGACTGAAGAGCAGATACAGGCTATTTCTATGTATGTACATCATTAGCGGACAGCAATTTGTCTTCATATCGTAATGATCTTAATGTATTTACAAACAAATATGATTATTTCTTCTCGAAACCCACGAGTAATTTTGTTTATAATGAGAAGAGGAAACACTTGGTTACCAAGCGTCGGGCTTATACATGAACAAATTTTAAAAGAAAATTTCAAAATTATCTAAAACTGATTAGTTTTGTTACATTTCTGAAAATTAAAGCACAAAATGGGAATTTTTCAATGTTCTATACTCTACATTTCTAGAAACACATTATCATAGATGTATCCAACTGTTCTTTTTAGTACACCAAGAAGTTGCATGATCTCTGTCCCAAATCAACGCCAAATGTATCATATGCATACGGATAAACGGTTCAATATCATTACGGCCATGTAAATAAATAGTAAATGATAAATAATAGCGCCAAAACCAGTGTATCTAAGTAGGCATGCAAAAAACTTGGTGTGTTTTTGCGCGGGAAGCAATATGGTTAAAACCAATCAAGCAACCACCTTCCCTCTCTGTCTTCTTATGCCAAACTAACTTTGCGGCAATAAATCATTTCTGATCGGTATCAGAATCCGTTAGCCATTTACTGGACGCACCTGCATTAGTCTAGACTGACCATTCGGAGCTAATTAACTCAGAATCTACCTATAGGTGGCTCTTTAGCAGATAATTAAGAGGAACGGTCAGCGAACTTACATATGACGTCATTCATATCTATAGCCGTTGTGTGTCATCTTCTTAATTGATTGCATATTACAATGAACATTGCATCCAAACTTGAAAAGATTCATTAATCACGGTGCAACATTTATGGCTAGATATTGATTTTTTAAAATTTTAATTGTGAGTCGCGTACGTATAATACATTGATTCTTTAATTCTTACGTATGTTATAGGAATAACTTCCAGAAAATTATTAAGGTTTTTTTATGACTGCGAACATTTGTTGCATTTTGATCAACGAAAAATCAAAACAGTAGCAAAAGAAAGGATATTAAATCAGTTTTACTTCGTAGATATATGATATTATGAGAAAAATATTGACAAATCTTCAATTAGTTCAAGCTTTTAATGTGATTTAACTGTAAACGACGTGATTCTACATTCATCTACATGAATGTGACCCTTAAACTAAAAGGTAAAAGAAAAAAAAAATGACTTATGGCATGCACACACAAATTCAGTGTAATTTTATTGCTCGTTAAGCTGATGAGTGTCATATTACCAGAACTATGAAGAAAACTGTCGTATGAAATCACCCTATAATTATTTGTGAAACATCTGCCTTTGTGTCTGCGAGTCTCAATCTTTTACCCTCTCTTGGGTCGCCAGTACTTTGATTTTTAAGCGTCTATAATAATTGTTTGTTCTTTTGCTGTACATAGCAATCTTTCCCTCAGTATTCCAGACAGAATTCAAACTTTGTCGTGCCACGCGCCTAAATGTCGTCAACCAGCTTCAAGCTTACTCGATTACAGAGTACAAGGCTCGCATTGTTCTGTGTAATCGCCATGTTGACAAAATACCTCACGCGATCCCCCTTGACCAAGCTAATCAAGCAATCAGCAGCACTACTGTGTGTAATTAGTACATACTAATTACTTCGACTGGTGGCGCTATGGTGCTCTCGTCTTGTTCCCCTACATTTGTAGCTTGTCCGGTATTGTGTGTTTTACTGCTAAAAATCACGCAGAGCTTGCTTCACTCGTTTACTTACAATTCCGCTGTTCTCTGTTCTCATCAAAAAATAGAAAAATGAGATTGGATATCCTGGTTAAGGTCACTATTCTATCATAATTTTTATATGGATTAAAAATGATATTTTGATCAACCGTGCGATTATATTAGAGCGTGATTAGGAACAGATTAATATAAATGGACGGAACTCTACTATTTCAAGGCCACGCTTAGAATAATGTTCATTAAGGCTGAAGAAGGGTTTAATTATTTTAAGCATCTAGTTAAATGTTGCCCTTGAATTCCTACTCTGTCGTTGATTAAAAAGCACTAATAGAGCAATGATTTACGCCGAATTTATCATCAAAATTTGATACATTATTGAAAATTTTTAGTCGTAACCTTGAGAAATCCCAAAATACATGCAAATTATGACCGTAATCTCTTTCCTGCATCGGATTTGCAGCAAGACCGAATCAATTTCTCAAAACAAAGAAAAGGTTACAAAGAAACCAACAAATGTATAACGCATTCGGTTCATTCGATTCCAGGGTTCCTTTTTTTTTTATTCGAATTTTGCTTCCGGAGATCTTCAAATTAAGAAGACATTTTCCGTCAGTATGATCATTAGTGATTTTTAAGGCGAGCCCCAAACGTGCCGAGTAGACAATTCTCAGACACGAAATGATGCCCTGTCACCACCAAGGTGTCCTTAGCCGCAGTTTCGTACAACAACCCATCATCCATCAGAACAATTTGTCGACGTGAACAGAGGCATGTGCTTGGTTGACAAAATTGTGGGAAAACATTAATGTTTCATTGGAAGTTTGCATTTCTTTGCTGTATCTTTGTTGTTGTTTTCTTTAGTTTTAAGATTGGAGGAGATGTGCTTGGTACTACATCGGGTCTGACTAACTAGTAGTAGTAATTTTGTAGTAGACAAAAATGAAAAATAGGATTCCTATCTTGTCGAAGACACTTCTCATTAGTTCCTACATATTTATTTTAAAATTCTTACATTGTACATTAAGATATAATTACAACTGTGTTTCAACAGAGACATAAATAACAGAGATTGTAGTTGATAATACATCTATTAATCATGGTTTAATTAACTCTTGATATAATGATATTTGTTTACCCTTTGTAGTAACCATTAAATAAACATTTCACAAAATCTATTAAGTATCTTTGCATAAAGATAATTCTTTCAGAATATGTTAAATTGCTTCCGATTGGTATTTTTATCTTTTTATCTACAAGAATGATTTAGAATATTTCCGTTACGATTTTTCATGCAATTTGAAATGAAGATATACACGGTTGCTTCAGCAAAACAGATTTATAAACACGTCATAAGCAAGTTATCCAAAGAGAACAGGAAATCTATGTTTAAAGCTTTTTGTTAAAAAATGAAGGTAAAACAAACGTGTTTTTATCTATTAAAAGTTCTAAATCTTTGCATTATAGAACCTGGTGAAAAGAGAAACGCCCCTACTTCAACATGTCCAATCTGTACGGATAACGTGGGCTCAGCGTTATGCACCATTTAGTCCTATCTGTTATCGATATTTCAGAGAGAGAGAGAGAGAGAGAGAGAGAGAGAGGGGTGGAGAGGTGTATACACTTCCAAAGCTATTAACAATGTACAATTTCTGATTGCGCACCCAGTCACATTTCTTTTTTCTCTTTCGGGGCATCTGTTGTGTATTATGTTGGGTTGTGGTATTACATGATTAGCCTATTGCTAGATAGCACAAAACTTAATTGATCAATTTCATGAAGTGTGTGTTCCTTCGCTTACTTTTTATTTAATGAACCACTAACACAAAAACTGGAAATGTTTCTCGTGCTCCGTGAAAAAGATGAAACACAGATGTTTGAAACTACTGACATTACAAAAAATATACAGTCCGATTTTTTCTTGATTATTACATTTTTTCGTGAAAGGTCAACGCTGGGAATGTCATAACATCCGATATCATCAAATTTATTTCACTAAATAGATGATGTAATTTGTCGGACATAAAATGATTAAGCGATGAAATCTAAAGTTCGTTGTGCTAAGTCGTTTTTTATATGCAATGTGGCAAAGGGAATATCTTGATTAAACAAATTCGTATTGCAATATTACATAATTGTTAGAATCAAACTTTTTTTGATAGAAAAAAGTAAAATGTGACAAAAATGAATATTACTACGTACTGAAAAACACATTTTTCATCTTCTTAGTCAATATTGATCTTTGTATTTCATCCCCCCTTATTTTATTCACCAAGACATAATCGTCTAATCTCGATGAGCAATATTCTGCGATTGCGTAAAGAAGCACTTCAGATGCATTTAACTGCACGATGACTTAAGTGGACCGTTTTCTCCGGCTTTGTTTGATGTTGTGTATTACAATTATGATATCTCGCGTAGGTTTGTCAATCAAATAAAATAATGAATCGGAGGCACGTCCTTTTGATCATGAAAGACAAAGATGCAAACAGGCCTTGTGGCTGCATGGTACGGCACTTGAAAAGTTTATAAAAACATGAGAGAAAGTTGTTTTGAATGATACAGGTTCTAGGGGCTTTGGATTTTACACCACTAAGTCATGACATATTGCTAGAGGAGCAAGCAGAAGACATAGCACACAAGCAGAAGATCGATCTTCAGACTTACACCTGTTAAGGTCACGTGGTTATCAAAACAATCTTATAATAAATACCAACCACTTTCCAGTTCCATCAAAACAGGTATACAAGCGATTTACATGAAGATGCTACCAGAAAACAATAGACAATGGATGTAGTCAATAAGCTGAACTCGTGAAAAACAGGGGGAAAAATGACAATCATTCCGAGGTAAAAATGCGGCAATGTCAATTATTTGAAGAGTTTTCATTTCGAAGCAATAGTCTAATAGCCTTCGAATATATGCATTGTTTCAATGCTATGGAGAGCTAACATGGAGGATCATTTCAGAATGCCATTACTGAGCCACCTGCACCAGTGGATGCCTCGTTGGTTTGTTATTTTAAAGTTCATTAGTCATGTTAGTTCTGAAAGATACTATTTACGGTAAAATGAGTTTCCAAACCGAATGAACCGTCATACTTTGAGCAACTTCTGATAGAATGAAGATACTGATTAACTATGAGTGAAATAGAATTTTAATAAAAGTGTTAACCTTGGTGAAAAAAGTCTTATAATAAAAGCTACGGTAATAAAAGAATGTTTGGTCGTTAAGTTATGCATCTATATATATTAAGTAGGAGTTAAGTCGATTTTCTAATTTTATTCGACATAAAAATTGATTAAGTTCAAGGTCATCCAATTAAATATGACACAAGAGTGCAACAAAACACCATACATCGCAAATATTCTATCTGGAGAATTACAAATATATTCATTCAAAGAATGAAAAGAAAAGATTAGATTAAAATCATGGAGGACAGACAAGTTTAAACATCTATGATATGGAATAAACACACAGTTTTTGGCTTACTAGTGACTTTTCCTCTGGTTATGCCAACAGATCCGAAAACGTAAAAACTTTTGGTTTAAAATTCTTAGATTTCTGATCATACATGTGCATTAACGAAATGCGAAACGATCGATTACATTCAAGAATATAAGGTTTAAAACTACTTCCTTCTGAATAAACTGATTCCCTCTAAATACTAATTACGAGGGTGGTATTATGAGTGATCGTTCTTGGCGGCTTACGTGGTTTTCATTATGCAGTTTATTGTTATAATATAGAATAATTAGCACATTCTTCTGTGTCAAGATTCCCGCCAGTCTGCAGTTGTATCAATCATGTCTTGTCCACGCCGTCCAACGAACCCAAAAGAAATAAAGAAATGGGGGAATCTCTGAGACAAAGCCAGAACGCTTGGCACCGAGATAGGTTCAAGCGAGATCAAACGTTTGTCACTCAGGTTGTCAACAAACATATGGATATAAAAAAGACCAAAGATATGATACGGAATCTCATTCTCATGAGCAGTGAACCTGGAGATGATACTCGTTGCTATTTCAAAGTCACCCCGGCAAAATAAAGAAAAAAAAAAACCGGGGAAAGTAAAGAGAAAATAGAAAATTGTGTCCACCTATTCACAAAATTAAATACTCATTAGAAAATAATAAGAACGAACGATTACTTACAAAACTACAGTGGCAAATCCTGTTTCATGTGGACAGCCAGTGAGCTCATCTGCTCACCTAATTGTTGTCTGTGCATTATTTCAGAGTTTACCATAAATTTTTATTTTCGAAAATCGGTTTCTGGTCAAGAAATGGAACTAAACAGGGTTGCATGAGTGTATATAAACAGTTATTTGGTCATGAAACGTATTAAAAGACCTAGCTATGGCGATAATTTTTTCAGGATACAGAAAGATCAAAAAGTACACTTCATTATAAACAATTTAAAGACGCTTAAAAATAGTCGTCATTTCCACAATACGTGCTTAACATTAAGATCCATGTAATGATAAGAATACAAGTCTGATTCAGTCATTGTTTCTGATCGATTTAAAACACAATTACATTTGTGTTTTTTACTTTAAGTACATACATAAATCACGTGACTACAAGATTCAATGTCGTAATAACGCTTGGTCAGGAGCTATCGCATCGTTTTGCTATGTTTTCTATTAGCAAAATGTGTATCCCAGCAAAGCGCAGTATTCCTGGGGGAAATGGTGCCAAACCGATTTAAAAGATGTATGTACCAGACCCAAATATTGCAGACAAAAATGAAAATAAAATCCCATTGCTTTATGAAGAATTCCATTGTTCAATCAATTGGTTATTTTGTGGTTAGAAAAAATCCTTGCCCGTCTTCGGCGATAGACAACTTTATAGCTTTGCGTATAATTGGTTGGAAATTTCAAACCTAGCTATGTGCAGAAAGAGGCAGGCTTTATTTTAAGGCTAGTTTATGGCCAAGGAGATCAGAGGAGAAAAAATGATAACAAGTCTTGCCAAAGAAATGATTGACAGTCAACGATCCTTAAAATTTTTATCGATTCAAGATCAGGGGAAGTGGTAAATCAAAAGCCCCCCTCTTTAACTAGAAGCTTCTTACATTGCACCAGCCAGGATGGCTCATTGGTCAATTCCGGAATCGGAAACCACTTCCAAATCGTTTGGTCGTCATCGTCTGTCATTTCTATTTCTAGCCGCATACGAGAAAAGACGAGTCGGCTTATTTCTTCCTGAACTTTGCAAAATCGCTTTGCGTTTGGTATAATCAAATGTTTTTCGAAAATCTTTGAGGTTCTTGCCATTGGTTTTTGGTTTCCTTGATTAGAGCTCAATTGTTTGATTCTTTTTTTCTTGCTTTCTTTTGTATGAAAATTTGGAAAAACAAGGTCGTGAGATTTGATAAATATTTTGTGAAACTTTTGTTTGAAGATTTTTCCGGAGCTACTCACTTTCTCTAAACCATTGTATTCTAAGAACCTCAAGGGAAAACCATATGCTACAAAACAGATGTTCGTAAGGTATTTTCACCTCAGTGTGTGTATATCATGCAGGTCTGCGAAATGTCAAAATATTCTCGAAAATTACCAAACGCATTGACTAAATGTTGATTTACCGGATCATCAGATAATGATTGCAACAGCGGTGATTATTATTGTACTGTTACAGAAATGCATGTACCTACATGGACTATACTATTTTGGTCTTTAAGGGGGCATAATCACAGTTTTGGTCAAAGTTTATTTTTCTATTGGTATTGGCTAATACAGTGCAATAATAATGCATTTCTAATGGTCACCCAAACTTTTAATGTCAATTGTACAGTTTTAATGTCAATTGTACAGTTATAAGCAAGATACAGAGTTAACAATTCTTTGTTTTGTAAACAAGGCTCGTGTCATGTTTTTGTTTACATTGGTTCAATATACCAGTAAAAGTTCTTTCCCAAGAAGATTTTTCTATCTGCTAATTCGTTTTGAACATAAATAAACGGGTGTTTGCTTTATTCATTTTGGGTCTAAACTTGGAATATTCTTGTCAACATTCATAATAAACAATAACATTATCTGAGCTTTGTTTACATAACAAAAATCGTTAGCTTTGTATCTCGCCTATAACTCGATGACTGACACCCAAATCTTGGTTACTTTTTAGAAATGGAATAGAATTCATTAACACATTAATCATTCAAAGTAAATTTATTAGCAATATTAATCACATTGTAACTCGTACAATTTTAACCTACTTCTGATATCGAATGAAAAGAATAGATCGATACTATTTCGGTTAATTATACACAAGAGATCTCATTTCATCAAAATTAGAAAGTAAGCCATTATTATATAGGTATTAATTGGTCCATCACAATGAGAAATTTTTAAGAACATTATATAGAACGATTCGCCATCATACTGTTCAACTTTTGAAATTGTAAGTGTCGATTAGACCCGGGTCATTAGATCTAGAGTGATTAAGTACTTTCTGTGAACTGTTAAGGACTGAAGTATAATAGCAGAAACCGGTAACGGGTCAAATTGGTAAAGGAGTGAAAGTGTGATACGTACATGTATTTCCTTAACAACGTCAAACTTAAACTTATTGAATGCCTGTATTAATAATGCGTCAATAAAAGTTGCGAAGTTCGAATATCGCGTCTATACTTATATACATTGTACATCATTAACCTTTCAAAATTGGTAAAAAAAAATATGTCAGTTTTATAAATATAATGTCTTTTGTGCTCGTTACACGTTTTTTTCTTCTTATGGGAATCAGTCAAAAGAATTCCCTTTACAACAAGGCCCTGGACTTTCAGTAGGATGTACATATCTATTTCTTGCGTCAGTACAAGTTAAAAATGACGCTGGTTTCATGCGAAATATACACCGATTGTGTGGTCTTAGCTCAAAAGTCCTACAAATCTTGCTGATTTCAAAGAGCCATGGCCGAGTGGCCTACAATGAAATAGACAGGCTTACGTCACATTGCCGTTTGACACAACTACCCAAAGTCCAAGCTCTTGTTAAAATGGTGCTAGAGGACATGCGGACAATCAACACAGAACGTCTTACAATAGGGAAACACTTCAATTAGTACATTATCTCTCAATTCAATTTCAATTCAATTTAATACAAATACAAATACAAACACCATGCATACAAATCTAAGATGACGTTGCATACATAATTATGACTGTAGTTTGAATTACATGTTTAATTATTGCACAAAACTGCAATATTTGGCGATTATTTTTCATACATATATTCACTGTATTATTTATATCAAAACTTATCAATTGTTTAAAGTATTTTTTTCTTTTAGCTTTTTCTTGTTTCTAACCCCCTCCCTCCCCCCCCCCCCCGCCCCGTTTGATTTTCTTATCAATCACTGAGAGGGGCTTTCATACTTACAAGCAGGATATCTGGTCATGCCAAACTTTGGGTAGTATGTAATTAGATACACGATAAACTAATGTCCAATCTTAACGATAATAGAAGAGGTCTGTAGGTAAATAATTCAAATTGTCTAATCTTAACAATGATAGGATTCAAAAGGTTATACATTTAAAATGTGTCTAGTAAAGTACAAATAAATACCGGGTATATCTTACGCTAGTAATTTTGCCAGTCACTGGGGAATATTTCGCTAAAACTGCGTACGTAAACACAAGCATGTGATATCAAAGAATACACAAGTATACCCCCTGTGTTGGATATCTATTAAGTATTCGTAGATAAATGACGGAAGGTTTTCGATCCAGCCAATGGAGAAAAGAGTACATAATATGAATCTCTCATGCAAAGTTCTCAATCCTTAATCGCCTGTCAAGAAAACTCTTGTAAAAGACAAAAGGATATTTAAATCATGGCCATGATTACATAGTCTCGAGATTTTGTGAAAATGTAATTTTTGGGGATAATTTCTTTTTTTGGTAGAGCATGCACTTCCAATATTTTGATGACTCTCTCTGTTAAAAGTCTATCAAAAATGGTTTACTTTTAAAAGCATAAAGTTAAAGGACATCATATTTCAGTCACAGTGTCGTTGCAATTGAAATAAACGAAGGAAGAGTCTATTGCTTAACCCAGTCAGGCAGTTCGGAAAACAAAGTCCGGTTAGACTCTACCAGAAATAAATGACTTCCCAACAGTTTATATATATATATATATATATATATATATATATATATATATATATATATATATATATATATATATATATATATATATATATATATATATATATATATATATATATATATATATATATATACATGTATAATAAAAAATAACAGAAAGCCGATTCAAAACTCTACCGGTTTCATTATAATCGTTAGGAGTTTTGAACAATCACAATATATGCCACTTTGTGTTTACGATGTCGTTAGCTTAAATAGCTTAGTTTGAATTACAATGGGTTGCAGTGATATAAGATGACTTGATTTGATCTTTATGTTCCATTCAAGAAATCTCATATTGTTAAACATTTTATGCTGATTTCGTTATTAAAACAAGAAATTTGATATCTGTTGTGACCATTGCAAAAAAAGCAATAATAACTTATCATAAGTAACATGTTTACGGATACTCCGATGCCGAATTCATATAGTAGCTCACATAAACATTTTCAATAAGCTGAAAGAAATACATGCATCAATCGTTACAAATACATCATTTTTTTTTACAAACACGCCAAATCGTTCATAACTTACATTATCAATCATTCGTGTGTACATACCTGTGATTTTTAAAAGAAGTGACCCATAAGGATGTATTCATATCAATTTGATGAACTAGGGAGAACACAGGACTATTATCTCGTAATCTGGAATATCGTATGGAGAAGAAACAAAGAGCCAGACATTCAAAATCATCATCCTTTATGAGTGAATTGAAACATTAATAACCTGCTTGCATCAATTTTAGTAATCTCAATTTCGACATAGAGCCAATAAACATTGTTCAAAAGGCAATGTCCCCAGAAATAAAATATACCCTTGACGTCCACTTCACTATATAATTTCGGATTCTTCTGATATAGTATCCTAGTATATTAAACGATCCCATAACAATGAAGTTACAAAATTCTATCAATCAATATACATGTAAAATGCATGATTTTTTTAATCGTTGAAACCTAAAAATGTTTTTCAAATAATACCGTGTTTTTCATAAGTTTTTTTACGTTTGAATTAAAGAAATGGTTATACATACTGCATGCTAAATCTTTAAATCTAGGATCTCAAAACTTGTCCCCAGTCGACTCTAGGATAGAATTTTGGGTTTGGGGATCAAGTAGATTTCCAGATTTCTTATCAATGAATATACAGAGTTTTTGAAAACAATGCTACTTACATGTAGATCTATAGATTTAGTCGCAAAAAATACAGGGTCATTATGTGAGGCATTTCGTTCAAGGCATGAGAGTTTATCTATATTTCATGCGCTTGAAAATCAAATCAGAGCCTTTCCTACCGTCTCCAGAAACAACATACACCAAAAAATAAAATTTGATTAAACCTGTAGGACAGCCAGATATCTGAAACGCTGTTTATCGCTTCGAAGTCTGCCCCTGTCGTGGCCAAAACGCCTTAAAATTATTTTGCCCCAGCTATTCTCTCAAAAACCATACAGATGGAATATTATTATTTACAGACACTTTGAAGTTCGAAGTTTTTCCGTTTTTTTTATGGCTCTTGTCGATTTCTTTATTATAAAATATTACATAAATGTATATTTCATTAAATAAGTTCAAAACTACTAGTACCCGGTATAATATTATCATAGTATTTGCTGTCTTGATGGAAGAACAGAGTCAAGTACATGCATTGCCTTTGTTAAACGTTATAGTTTGAGCCCAGATCCTCTTACATACGTAACAAAGATTTTGAACATTTCAAAACATCGGTTGATTTAATAGTATTTGAAGGAGAACTACATTTTGTACTTAATAATTCAGATATACATATACCACTGTTGACTGAAACTTGAAAATAATACACATTTGCAAATAACTTGAGAATCAGAAAATATCTTCGTACAGAAATGACCCAACCAACATTAAATCTAGAGAAATCTTCAAAATAACTATTAATGATCACCCTATAATCGTGTATGGTTTAAGTCAACTGAGTCACTCAGGTAAGCTGGCCTCCTTTAATCTTTATCAATTCATTTTGCCAATCGCAAAATATATAATTTGGGAATAAACTTACCATAAATCGATGAGATAAATTTTAATAAGTAACGATGCATCTGAATTTTTAGTGCCCCTAATATTATCATAACCTTTATTACACAGACACCTGACGTTACATATTTTTCTCATAAAAAAATAAATGCCCTTTTTATTATGAGAAAAATATATAACCTCAGGTGCCTGTGCTTTATTATCAGTTATTGTGACAATCTGAAAAACAGCATCATATGACTATAAAAATATATATGTACCTAAATTGACTTTGAACTCTTTTATTCCCATCCAATGAGCCCCTGGGTTTTAGAGAAAATCTACCAAGCTGATGGGTAAGGTACGATAAGTAAAGGGTCTCTACTTTAGTTGAATTCAAGACCTAAGGGTCAGCTTTTTCAAAAGTTACTGAAAGGACAATTAAAGGTATTGACCAGACAATGCGTTTGATTCTATATTCAAAAGAGTTACCTTTGACCTTGGGACCTCAAAATCAAAAGGATTCATCTACTCCTTAAGGGGCACTGTGTGCCAAGTTTGGTGTCTTTAAAACAATTATCACTTAGAACCATTTTAATAAGAGCTTGGACTTTGGGTAGTTGTGTCAAACATCACTGTGACGTAGGCCTGTTTATTTCACTGCTGGCCACTCAGCCATGGCTCTTTGAAACCAACAAGATTTGGCTTGCTTTTGAGCATTGCTTTTCACCTGTTTAATGCAAGAAATAGAGTCACATCCTACAGAATGTTAAAGGTCATGTTAAAATGGTTCTAATATGGTAGGCGGTTGTTACTTTCCTTTTCCAATAGTTTAACAATTGTTCTATTTTAATGAAGAATGAAGATTATCTTCTTCGGAGGTACTCGTGTAACAAGTTTGGTGTTTGTCAAAAAATGGTTCTTAAGACATACAACGGGCAAAGAAATTAAATTTCCGGTGTAGTTTGACCCTTGATCTTTGACACCTTGACCTCGAAATCAAAATGGGTCATCTATACTCCTCAAGGAGTATTAGTGCGCTTAAATGCATCGGTTCTTTGAAAATCTAAAATCCCCTCCCCTTCTGTTCATTCAGGTGTAAGTTGTAAGCAGTGGACAACTCTACCAACAGTCCGTGGAAAGTCTTACCCACCCACTCACCCATCTACATATTTTCTCATTTAAGAGATGTTTATCAATCTGTCAAATTACCTTTCTCAAACTAAAGATATGGTACTTAATGTGCAATGTACAACATATTAATGTAGACAAAATATTTACAAACACTTTGAAAGAGCAGAGATGAAAAAGGCCTGGGACAGACAATTTCATATATTCCGGTTTTCTTTGGAATACAGTCACAATGTGTGTCATCCAATTCCGAATCTGTCATTAATCTTTTTGTATCTATATTTTATATCTATACAGTGATATATATGTCATTGTTAATAAAGTAATGAATTTGACAATAATTCCGCAGTCACCCCTACCTTGGGCTGTAAGTAGAATTGTTCAATATCCTGAGAGTTCTTCAGACCCCTCACCTTAACAGAAACATTTCCTTGATCCATACGTCAGGATCAATTTAGTGGTTCGGTAGACAATTTTCCAGGGCTCTGCGTTTTCCATGTCATACCTTGAATACTATTAGTCAAATATATTGAAAGCCAGCCCGATCCAAAAAAAGAACCAAAAAAAACAAAAAACAAACAAAAACCAACAAAAAAAACCAACAAAAAAACAAAAACAAAATAAAACAAAAACAAAACAAAAAAACAAACAAACAAAGCAAACAATAGCCAAAATCCTAGATAGTGTGATTCTTTATCCTTGGTCAAAACTATACTAGTAACCTGTAATTGTTGTGTTGAAAGCTGCCAAATATGAACCTTGTTTTCTGCGGCTTTTACTCTTCGAGAAATTTTATGTTACTTTTCAATTTAATCACACCACATTACTCAAATCAAGAAGAGTTTTACGATTCTCATGCGACCGTTTATACCCGTGGGTCTTTTGTTATCACTTTTTTAATCTCGTGTTGGTTAATAATGAGAGTCAGTTTGTTGAATGAAGCAAAAGCAAACGAGAAACCATGATCAATAAATCTTTAATATATATATAATCTGTTTATCATATCTTAGTAGAATTAATCATTGTTCTATTTTGGTAAACCTGATGTATAGCAAGTCTGTACTAAAAAGGTAATAAATCTAATCGTTTTAACTGTTGTACCGTATTTGTTAGATTATAGGGGTATAACAATTATCGGAGAGATGGTGATTATGTGACTTTTCTGCAATGATTGCAAGAACTCAACTAACCTTTGACACATTGATTTTCTTTATTTCGTCACAGCATGCAGTTGGCTTATTGATTAAAACCGGGTCTAATCAAATCTTAGCATATTTAATACATGTAATAACAAATGTTTTCCTACTTATTCTTTAAGAAATCAAGTTATTCATATAGTTATCTAAATGGTATAAATATTATTATAATATATATTATATAATAAAGTGACAACATTCCCCCCCCCCCCAAGAAAGGTCAATGGTGTCTTATTAAATACTTTTGGGGGTCTATTAGAACCTTTTTAACAAGAGCTTGGACTTTGGGTAGTTGTGTTAAACAGCAATGTGACGTAGGCCTGTCTATTTCATTGTCAGCCACTCAGCCATGGCTCTCTGAAGTCAACAAGATTTGTCTGGCTTTTGAGCTAAGACTACGCAATCGGTGCATATTTCGCTTGAAACGGCGTCATTTATAACTTTTGTTTTGACGCAAGAAATAGACTGCTACGTCCTACTGAAAGTCCAAGGTCTTGTTAAAATGGTTCTATGTGAGAATCATTAATTGGTCGATCGAATTATCTAGAGCATGGACTGCACCAACTTCACGGAATGACGTCAGACTAACAAATTGTAAACTATCTGCACGTACAGGCACGGATCTACAAATTTTCTCCAGGGAGGTCGAACCTTTTCACAATAGTGTAATAGTAGTCAACTCATTATTTTTAAAAAAATATTATTATTGTAATTTTTTTATCTTTGCAAATTCTGGCCGCGAGGGGGGGGGGGGGGGGCGGGGGCATCCCCGCCCCCCCCCCCCCCCCCGCCTAAGATCCGCACATGACGTACAGGCCAAAGTGTGTCGAGTGTTTTCATATATGGAAGAATTTGCTGTTCCTTTTATACTACTTACTTCGGAAATATGTAGCAAGTTGTGTATTTTTTTTTGCAATGCTCGCTACCTTTACATCAAAAAAGCATTTTACTGTTTAAGACAGCTGGGTTGTCGAGGCCATTTTTAGACAATTTTAATCTCCCTTAAGGAAGGAGTCTTCTCGTAATCAAACATACTTCTTATAATAAGAAATTCATGAAATTTTGACACAGTCAAACGGATCATATAACCAAATGATTCTATCAGTTTAATCAAATTTGACCTTTTTGTTTTTGCATAAAGGTCAGGTCAAGGTCACTACCTTTTTCCTCAACATAAAGGATGATAAAAATAAGTGTAGCTCTTTGTAGTGCTGTAGACATTTGTTAAAGATTTGAAGATTCTATTCTTCAATGAAATGATAGAATATCAGAATGTCTATCAGCTTATACTACTAAATTGGAATAAATATTTATACTAAAATTGATATTGCTAAGCCCGCATTTCCTCTAATTTTCTTCAATTTTGAAGAAATTTTGATTATTTTTTTATGCTTCCAATAATAAAATATTTCTGATTTTTATGTGTTATGAAGACTTTATACAAAGATATCAATTGACAGAAAATCTAATATATTGAGCATTTAATAAGAGAGAAAAACTGATTTTTGTGATTTTTTTCACAAAAATCAATGTATTGTATGGGCGCTTTAAAAAGCTTATAAAAATATGATTTGATAGGCAAACCATATTTTTAAAACATATTCTGAAACACAAGTATCATATCGTTAGTTCACATCAGTAAAAAAATCCAACATTGTTATTGTTTTTAAAATGCTAAAACAGACTCATTAATCTGCAGCAATTCTGAATTGCGAAACGTGATATTTTCCTACGCCAATATTACGCAAAAAATATAGTCCTTGTTAGATTCTAAACATTGATTCCTTTTTCTATGCCAAGATGTATGATAGTAAAAAAGAAAGAAAATTATACTATTTTTATTTCCTTTCATCTTGATTTAATGAACAATTAATCAAATTTACGTTTGACAAGTCGAAAACCAGAAAAGACTCCTTCCTTAATAGGAGTGCTTAAATTATAACGATAAAGGAAATGAAAATTTTACAGCAAAAAAGACTTTTCTTCATTAAAGGTTTTAGTTAAAAAGAACTCATATCTAAAATCCAACGTAGGTCTAATAGTTTGAGCATTCAACCTTCTTCACTGAACAATTGTGTTTACCTAGAATAAACTACTCAAAACTAATTAATGAAAGTCAAACTATTCATCCTTTCTCGTTACGCCTATTAAATAAAATTCAAACAAAGCTCATTCAGAAAACAAGGAACTTTTTCTTTCATTACATTATATAATTTTCTAATGATATGGTTTCGTGTACTTACTTAGTTAATTAAGATTGCATCGTGCTCACACTATTCCTCGTATTTGCTGAGGACGTCACAATGTAAAGTTTCCATGTGTGATAAAGTGGTACATTGAGAAGAACCATTAGAAACATACACATACGCAATTCGGAAGTTTTCGGTTTTATAGCTGCATGATCAAATCAATTATGAAATTGGAAAGAAAACTTGTTTAAAGAAAAACGACTGTACACAGATTTCTATTGATATTGCAGCAGTAATTGGCAATCGATTTCTGAAACAGTAATCTACATATAATTATACATTTGATTTAGACATACTGTATAAATCCGGAGGCAATTTGTAGAATAAATCATCACAATTTTTTTCCAAGAGGGGAAGGGGCACTGTTTGAATTTGTAACAGCAACTGTATTCTTTTAATGTTATTTATAAGAGTATGAAACGCAGATTCATCTGCATAATTTTTCTGTTTTATTAACGATGCTTATCTTTTAATCAATTAAATGTCACCAAAAGGTAAAACGTGAAGTTTAGCTGATAAACTGCTCTAAGATGAAGGACGGTGCTTGAAATACAAGAACAAGCACATGGAATCTATGATTTAAAAGAATGCAAAAAAGGATCTTTACTCATGCAGAACAATCAAATATTTTTTAGATATGACTTTGTATTAACACTCCCTTCCTAATCAGTCCTTTTTCAAAAGGGTAATTCATAAAGACCTTATAGGATAAACTTTTACGAGTAACGGTTTTTATAAAACTTAAACCATATTTAATTTCTCAGATAAAATCATGAAAGAGTCTCAGCTAAATTCCCTCTGGCTTTTATATGAAAAAAAAAAGCATTTATCAGACAAGATTTCAACAATTAGTCCACAAATTGGGCAGAGATAACAAAAAACAGTGTAAATTGCTCAAGTATCAAAATATCAATTGAAAACCTTACACTGCACGGTAAATATTATCATTAGCATTCGGTGTGTTGAAAACATGTCCCTTGCCCATGTTGAAGGCGATAATCCCTCTGGGTCCTTTAAACCTTGCCTGATCAGTGCGATCTCTCTACCAGCTGGTGATAGATAATCGGCGACATTTTTTTACAAATGAGTGAATGTGCATGGAAATTGAATGTCCTTTTCATGTTCTTCATCTCATTCGTGTTTTTTTTCAAAATGAAGATATGAAAAGGTATACACGTAATTCTGTATTTCATATGACACATGCATCGATGTATAAATCTATCCATATGGCCATATGGAATGGGTGTCACATCAGGCAATATTCTATAAATTTTGACTGGTTTTACTGGCTGTCTTTCTTTACAGAATTAAAACTGACAATTTTTTGAAGTTATCATCGTTCACTCACCCCCACCCCCCAAAAAAACCCTCCTGGTCACAAAACAACAAGTATATATTGCATCTCCGGACAGAAATTACAACTTGACCTTACATTTAATTCATGGTTTTCAAATATACACTGGTATTACAGAATTCATGTGGTAACGTTTCCTTACCTTTCTGAATTGCCTCCAAACATGAATGAATGAATGCAGAATTAATTCACAGTGATGATTGCTCTCTAGGTCAAAACATGATTACGGCTTATTGAATGCCCCCGGATTGAGATCATTTAAAGACATTGTAAACTTGGACACGGTTAGACGGTTTATAGTCTGCCGATCACGGGGGAACACGATCCCTGGATTTATATGCTGTATATTTATATTTACACCAACAACTAGCTCTCGATGAGCCAGATCCTTAAGACGAGCCTGCAACGGGGAAATGACAAAAGGGGGGAGGGGGCAGTGGGGTAAAAAGAGAAAAATGCTAGTAATTGTGCTATCATACAATGGCGTCATTGTTTGTGGCGTAATAAAAGACATGTGCTCTCTTTTTTCATAATAAAAATATGCCAACCACGGTACCTCGAAATACGCCCTATCTGTTGCAATCCTTGAAAACTGAGAGGATGCCTAGAAGTCGACCATTGTGTGTAGTTGTATAGTGAATAGAAAATGACATTGAAAGTATAACGTATCGTGTATTTTTCTATAATGCGGCGGTTGACATAATGCATATAATTGAAAGAAATTACAACGATTTTTGGAGTCTTAAATACGTCGATCTAGATAATGGCGACCAAAACGTAAATCTGGGAATTATCGTTCTATCAGTAAATACCGGAGAAATGTGTCGGAAATTTGGTAAATTTTCCTTGTATGTAAGGACCCGAATTACTACTTAATCCCATAATGATGACATTCATCATAAAACCCGTTAAGAGATGTGTCGCCGTGACTAGTGTGAGGGGAACATTGGCCTCAGCTGTCCAAAGATGTCCCGACAAGACCATTATCTCGGTGCCGTGTTTCGGGGGTCGAAATCGATTTTCAATGTAATAATTCCTTTGTTATTGTTGTTGAATTTGTAAGCATTAAAGTTATTCTACAAAGAAAATATACCTTTAAGGGTACGATCCTCAAAATTGAACTGTTCATGAAATTGTACAAACATGTTTGTGTCGTATTTTTAAAGTTCAGGAGACAGCTATATCATAGAATTAATTGTCAATCTACAATGCTAACAATTTAATAAACCACCGCTAATTGAGTCAAATGTAGGGGAAAGAAGAGAATTATGTAAACATAAACATTGACATCAAACTCAGTATTAAAAATACTGCGACAAACGTTTATTCGCGACAACTTAATTTCGTGATGGATTTGGGGGTGGGGGGTGGGGGGGGGGGGTTAAACTGGTTCGCGGCGTCTTTAATCAACATTCAAGATATAGGTTATCTAGAAGAAAAGTATATAACAAAGACAACTAAGGATTTGTTCGTGACGAGAAATATTTGCGACGACGAGGCTATCACGGACCATGTGAAAAATTTCTCACACGCAAATAAAAGTTGGTTTGCAATAATAACTTTTTTGGGGGGTTAAAAAGCATAACGACGACCAACACTCATAAAGGTACAATTTGGTATTCATTGCAAATAGTTGATATCAAACATTTAGATAAAGGATATCCCTTATTACCACTAATTTGATTCTTATCAGTGACCTCGATGTTTTTTAAAACTTTTCAATTTTTGCAAATGGGTTATATAACAAAATCAACGGCTTGAAAACTGACCCCACTGGTTTAAAATAAAAATAACCTATTAAAAAAGATTAAATGTATGATTTATATATTTATTGATTTTCAGTTGTAATTAATAGTAAAATTGCCTGTATACCTCAATGACAACACCTATAAATTCAATTCAATTAGTGATACATGTACAATGAGTATTAGAATTGGTTATTTTTTTTTTAAATAATAAAAACACCAAAAGCAATGTTTCAGAATTTGTCTACATTTTCGATATGATTACCCGGGTATATTTCAAAAGAAAAATATACATCGTACATATTGACTTTTCTTATTTACGCACTTTCATTCCCGCAGTCTTTGATATTTAAAAAAAACATTTGTTTAGTGTATGTATATACACGTTAAAAACCTACAGACCTTCCCCATTTTTAAGTGTTAGGTATAAACATAAATAGGAATTTTAAAAAAATTATAAAATCTTGCAAAGGTAGAAGAGAACTCTCAAGTAAAAGATCCGTAATAGAACATAGAGTCAACAAAGGGTCCAAGAAAATTATTCCAAAAAAAAAAAGCTGATCGATTTTTGAAAAGTAAACTGTGTTATTCTATTTATATATTTATTTATTTTAATCCTAGAAAATCATTTTAGTAGTTGCCACCCACTTTCAAAATATCTGTTACGACCCTAAATATACATACATGTATTTTATTACATAAAACGATAAGATTGAAAGAAAAACCCAAAGATAAATTGATTCCTTTTTATTCATTCTTATAGATCAAAGATGTTATAGATACATGTAAGTAAAAAAAAAAAAATACGTTTAACTTTCCATACATCAATATAGCAGACTGACTCCCAAGTCTGCTGGGGAAATAAAACTTTCATTCAGTGACTGATGGGCATTTTTCGTTAAGAAATCCAAATGATACCAAGACCATGTGGTTTTCATACGATAACATGTGTCTGTTCTTTATTTATAGCTTGATAGATTTTTTTTTCAACATTTTCAGATTTAGTAACAAAACATAAAATAGAACTAGCGATTAAATCTACAAGATAAAAACAATGCTCTTGTTTTCATATTTTTTGTTCCCTGGTATCTTCGTTTTGTACAGAACACTTTCGTTTACATCGAGAGCATTTCATTGAAGAGCTGAATCTTTTAAATCATTTTCAGAAACGTGATAATAGTAGATAATATATTTCAACATCTTTTCATACTGTCATATACATTTTTGCCTGGTGAGATAGCTTCATTTCATCAAACGGTTTCAAAAGAGGCGTCATCTGTAGAAGTAATGGCAACCGATGGTATTCCAATGTCTCTCAAATGACAATTCATTATTGAATATATTGAAGAATATGATTACACACTGTATATATGAGCAAATTGATGACCAATAAGAGCAGTACCATTGTAAAAACCGACAGAACCTGTACGACTACTTTGAATACTGATACTGTACTTTATTGCAACATGCAGAGATCCAAAAAAATTCCAGGGGGGGGGGGGTGGGGGGTACATGGGATATAGTTTTGTTGGGTGAAGGGGAAGGGGGTGTCCGAGGCCTATTTTTGGTAATTTTATTATGTGAATTTAAGAAACTTGAATTTTTCAGGGGGGGGGGGGGTCCTGACTCCCCTCCCCCGGGATGTTGCAACCATTTGGTTTTCAGAAATACAATCAAATACACGCAGTGCTTTGTAAGCTCAAGATCAAATACATTTTAGGCGGGTAAAAAGAGTTCAAAATCTTTTAATGTTGTTGTAATTCACCAAATGTAAGCTAATGCAATTTTCAGATATTTAATTTTTTGACAAAACCAGATAGCTTCACTACATGTATAGTGACTTTGTTACTGATTATACATAATTTAAAAATATGTACACGGATTTTTGGTAAATTCCCTCAGTTTTTCTTTTCTAAAAAAGGCTAAATACATTGAAATAGTATCAGCTATATAAAATTTTCTTTCAAAGAAAGGCAACTCAGAAAGATAAAATATGTATTACCTACCCTAAAACGAGATAAGATTTTTAAAAAATATTACTAAATTGCAAAGTCAGTATAGATTAAAAAAGTAAAACACATAGGACATTTCAACAACCATTTAATGTAGATAACAACTACTAACAACTCATTATGTTAGAAATAAATTAGAAAGTATACAGGCGATTAATCTGAGTCATCCTGCTGATTGAAGCCTAAAAGACATTTTCTTACAATGTTATAAAGTCAGATCATCTTCTCTTCAACAGCATTAGACTTGGTTATCAATATATAAAAGATAGAATAATATCAGTTATCAAGGGTAATATTTCTTGCTTGAATACCATAAAAACTAAAACATTGTGATCAGCTAAATTCAATGTCACTCAAACATAGTACACACGGACACCTTTGTTCCAAGAATGTTATAAACATGCCTGTAGTTAGAATGCAAAGGTGGATTTTGAATAAAAACAATATACCGG
Organism: Magallana gigas; assembly: GCF_963853765.1. Lineage (NCBI taxonomy): Eukaryota > Metazoa > Mollusca > Bivalvia > Ostreida > Ostreidae > Magallana > Magallana gigas. The sequence continues at coordinate 15,835,794 of NC_088860.1, read as the reverse complement.
TACTAAATAACAAATAACCACACATTTCTATACAGGATCTCAAGTATATGTATGGATTTAAACATTCTGATACATGTATTATTAATAAAGTAATACAAAAATATGTGACTAAGTTCTTTCTTCCATCAATACTAGTTCAAGAATTGCTTCACCTGAAAAAATACCCAATGGCCATGCAACTATTTCACAATATTATTACATGTACACGTATTCTTCAGATACAGAGCAATAAGTTACATCTGTTACCCTCTAGAATTGTCTATGGATTTCAAGACTTAACACATACTAAAGCTCCATGCACTCTTTCACAGTTCGGAGAACCTCATATACTGTATGTGCATGGTTATGTTTCAGCTATACATGTACTAATCAAAGTTTCACTCACACGTACCATCCATCATTCTATAAATCAAAGAAGATTTACATTAAGCTTTGTAGTTACACTTATTTGATAAATATATATATATATATACAGCTGGTTTTATCCTAGTACACTGTATGTCTACAAGTATTGATCTTGACATGAAATTGGAATAAAATAATAAATAATGAGAACTACAATCATTTAAAATATTTAAAAATGAATAAAATGAAAAACAGAGAGAGAGAGAGAGAGAGAGAGAGAGAGAGCAGTTATCACAACTACAATTTTTGTATCACAGTTTCAGTTATAAAAACATTCATATATACATCTAATGCTACCCTCTCTACCATTTAAAAAATATTTAACAACATACAGAAATATAAGACATTTAAAGTATTATGCTACTATAACAAACATTTTTTTTAGCTACCAGCTAATTAATATCGCAGAGACAAACAGTTCCCTTTTCTCTTTACAAGAGAATGTACAGTATACAGACTTGAACCATTAACAATATCAAGATCTCTGGAGAATTATGGACTGTTTTGCATACACATACACACTCCTGCTTAGAACAGTGAAGGATAGAAAAAAATAGTCTTAATCGAAGTTGGTACCTAACTTTTACACTAAACTTAAAGAAAAATGCACTGATTACAGTAAAGAAACGAATGCTAGGTTGCTTCGAGTCTCTTGTGAATTAGCAGTACACAAAGATGAATCTTGGATGTGGCCATTTCCTGCCGTGGGAATCCTCAGAGAAGAACACAGACTTTAGTTTTCTTAGGCTCCACAATTTTCACTTTCTTTTCAAACTGTACTTCAGGTTCCTTACAAGAAAAATAAAAGACATTTTAAAAACACAGTCAAAGAAGGAAAAACAAAGAAAATATATAGCCTAAAAACCAATTAAATAATGTTTCCAGAAATTGAAATTCTTAAAAGTTTTATACATTCCAAAATGAAAATAAAATGTGTGTAAACTGATAAGTATATACAAATAAAATCAAAACCACATCAAGAAAATAATGCATGCAGTCATTACAGAAAACTATAGTGGCTAGTGCAAAATTGCATTGTGAAATAATGGAGATATGTAGTTTTGAAATATGTTAATCTTTCAATCTCTACTTTTTTAAAATGTTACCCCCTCCTTTTTCAAAAAATCATGGCATAGGAAATTATAAAAATTTTCTTGGAATCAGAAAAATATGAAATAGCTGTTATCTATCAACAATGGAGAAATCAAAAGAGCAAAATAAAAATATAAACCACAATACAAGAAAGTAACTAATCTACATGCACTGAAATAAATAAGAACTAATATTGGCAATCTAGTTGGACTAAACAAATGAAGGACCTTTCTCTTGTGTTCTTTGCTATCGGACTTCTGGGGGAGACCATTTTGTTCGGGGCTGCGATTACGCTGGACCGGTTCAGAATCCTCATCTGGGTAAATATTGTGGTTAATTAGGTCATCTTAATTTAGTTACAATAAAGCTGTATAAAGCTAAACTGATTGATGCTTTTCACAGGTTGTTACCATTTTGTGTTCACATATTAATTGAAACACTAATATAGTTTATGGCAAATTCTTAATAATATTTCATATAGATAATTTTTTTGTTGGACAATATTTTATTGTTTGACATGTGTATAAAAAGACTTTGAAGGTTTTACGACAATGTTATTCATAGTTCTGGTCCTTCAAAATAAAATTTGAGCATTTATAAAATTAATGTACTGCATATCTGACAAGATTGTAAGTTTAGAAAAAAAACATACAAAAAGAAACAGTATGGGCAAAACAAATGTATGAAATGAAGAGAAAAATCCCCCAGTGTCAAACACACTCAAAATAAATTAAACAAAATAATGTACTATATAAAATTTTCATTCAAAATCATCATAATTTCTATATCTTAATGCATATAGGTATCTATCTACAAAATTAAAAACTGACTGAAACAAAACTTATACTTTATGTAAATTCAATGCTATTTTTTAATCAGTCTAAAATTCTAAATATTTCATTCACTAGACTTTCTTTTACAGGGAAAATATTAATATTAACTATGGAAACATTAAGAACAACCAAAAGTTTATCAATTTAAGTAAACCATATACATGTTCTATAGATTTAGTCAAGCCAACAGCTTTATATTAAAATTTGAAGATTGCACTTGATTAGTCATTGTGTATTAATTAATCAAAACATGTTAAAATTAGTAATAAAAGGTTAACATTAAAAGCTCACAGATTACTTTACAAGGAAATGCAAAGGCAGAGTGTGAAATTTGTGTTACAATGGAAACAACGTAATAAACTAATACAACAAAAGGCCAAAACATTTCTGGGTTCTAACCATTTATCTTCCCTGTTGTCTTACGTTCATGAACTTCCGCCAACTCCTGCCAGTGCTTCTTGTTGTCCATCACACCGTCGTACAACGGGCGCAAACTCTGATTCATCTCGGCAAACATCTGCCATATTTGCAATAAGAATAAAGTGAAATCAACAACACAGAAAATAATTTGCCGATCGATTCTAGAGATTGCTGTCATCATCATCATCGATCAATCAACCTGCTGTCTTGTTTTGGAGGCGAGGACAACATTAGGAGATAAACTACAAAATTACAACAACAATAACAATCGTATTTCCTGAGATTTTTTCTTGACCTTGGGAGGAACCAGATAACTAGCTTCTTTTTTTTGCCATCAACCATAAAACTGTTTCAAAATTTAATAACATTGACTAGCTTCTTTTTTTTTTTTTTTTTTTTGGCCATGAAATGAGCACAACAGGGAGACAAAATCATTCTGAGGAGAGGAGCAACTACAGCGTGTATGAAAACATCCCAGTAAGTGCGATAAAATTAGAAACAAAATATAGCACCGAGATGTAACGACTGAGGCGGTCGTTCCTGCCACTTCTCCTTATTCCTCAGACAGCCATCTAGCATTGGTTTCAAACCCCCAAATTCGTCAGTCAATGTCTGTGTAAGGTAAGAATTGAAACTTACATGATCAGTCACCCACCTTTATCAAAGACTGTAAAGCGTACCGCTCTCACCCTTACCCCTGAATTTTCCATCAGAAAATTGTACAGGAATTTATACCATTTTTGTCTCCAGACTGATACATGTATATCCAATCACTCGGTCAATATTGTTTGTGGTGCTCTCCAATTTATCAAAATTTTATATGAATATATCTATATAATATTCCATTTTGCCATATATAACACATGATCTTTTACTGTATAATCTCTCCAGTAACAAATAATTGAGATTAAGATTATAATTGTAGTACTGCAGGTATACATTTACTTCTTAGCTTGAATAAAGAAAGAGAATATTGATCAACTCATGTAACACTACAAAATAAAAGTGTTAAGAACAAAGTTGGATAAATCTCCCAACCAGCTGAATTAATTTTCAACAGCTTGTACATAGCTTCATCAACAATTGTGTCTTCAGGTCCAACAAACCATGTTGCCCTTATATCCAGTCAATAACTGTTTACTACAGATTCAGAATAAATTTTGATTGGAAAAGCATACTTGAACCTTAATATTAACTCAGCTATGGTGTGCTGAAATATGTATTCATACTTCATTTATTAAACAAAGATCATATTAAAATTGTTAAATGCATTAGTTGGAAAATATATATTTTTCTTTAAAAATATACCCGGTAATCTAGATATACCATACATGTACTTTTACAATTTTTCCAGAAAACTTATGCATGCATAATGCTAAATGGGACCTTATCAAACTTTCAGATAGGTAAAGAATGAAAATAGAAGTCCAGGGGAAGTTTCAAATGCTAAATGTAATTATTCATAACAATTAATCATGATAAATACATGTACAACAAAACTAGTCTTGCATTATCAAGCATTTGCAGCAAGCAACTAATTTCTCCTCTTTTTATAAATAGAAATGCAATTGCTCTTACTGAAATTTGAAATGAATTTCTTTTACATGCATTATACCTTATTGAGAACATTTTCATTCTTTTTGTAGACAACTATGATATGTACTATAAAAATAAAATTCTTTTAAATTCTATTTCAGCCGCAATATAATAAACATATCCAACCCGTGTCCACTGACCTTGTATATTGGAAGACAAATTGCGTCAATGAACCCAACTTGCATTTTAGGGAGTTCATCTTTCTTCTCCCTGTCCATCATTGCCTAAAACCAATCAAACAGAGTAATGATACAAGTTTAAGTATTTACAGAAAACCTGAATCCAAGATATTAAGATATTAACAGATAAGAACTTGACAGACCATTGGTGTCTCTCCCAGCTCAGTCCTCTCTTTGTCCCCCTGCTCAAAGAACTCATTGGCCACTAGCTGAGCCACCTTCTCCTGTATTTCCCATGGTTTAGTAATGGCTGCCACATCACAAGCTGTCATCATCATGGCTCTACAGAAACACCCCAAAAAATGACAGGATTGTACAAGTTATTGATTACACATAATTCAGAACAAAATAAAAGAAAAATAGCAACAAACACCTTAAAAAATAACAGCATTCTAGATTTTCATTATACTGTAATACTGTATGGATGGATGCTAGTGTAAATGATTACAGAGTTCCCTTACTTTAGGAGGTCCTTTTTGTAGGGTTCTATGTACTCTGTTTCTCCTTCTTGAACAAGCTTTTGAAAGTCTCCCCGTTTCCTGTTTGTATTCATTGTAACATTTAAAACAGGTATACTTTTAATAATTCATCAACATTGCAGTAAATAGCATTAATAATATTTCTGTTAAAGTTATATTACACCAAGTAAAAATTTAATTCCAAATTCTGATAAATTATCAACTTTCTGAAAAAAAATTTGACAGTATTCTGCATATAGGTATTAAATTCCGATATATTCAACTTACTTAAAATACAGCGCCAAATCAGTTGACAGGATGGCATGCTCCAACATCTTGATGACGTTCCTGTATTGTGCAGGTGATAGTGACTGAAAAATGTTATTACCCTGAAAAAGAGAAAATTAATATACATGACATTTCAAAAACTCTGAAAAAGGCTTGGTGGTCTATATATGCAGTTATATGTCTAATATTCCAATCATCAATCTTCAAGCTTACTGAACTAATTTCACTAACGGTAATCAAAACTGACATCTTGGCACAGTAAGAATCAGTTGCATTTTGCTTAAGTATTGATATTCTGCATTATATGCAAAAAAAATTTTAAATTAATACTCTTCCCGGAAAAAATTATAAAAATTATTGCAAGAATCAAGTCTTGTTAATAGGAACTACTTGCTGAAATCATCTGACCCCTGGTAAATCTATTTTCAGTTAATGTGAGCCAATTTTAATTGGATTGCCAGGTGTTTAGAAATTTTTAGGGATCTGCTTAAAATTATTTTATGTATTTTATGGTACAAATATAAATAATAATAACAAATTGTGTTTCACCACTCTGTTTTTGAGGAAGTAAATTCACAATTAAGTGAGGAGTATTTATATGCAATAATGCCATAAAAACTGAGCCATATTGAATCTGAATCAATCTACATAAATAATTACCTCACTGTTCAGAATCATGATGCAATGATCAAAATGATGATGCTCCATCACTGAGGTACTGTACAGCATGGCCAAAGGTGAAGCAACCCTAAAATATCAAACATAAAAAAATGAATAATAAAGCACTGGTAATACCACTAGCAAAACAGTTTTCCATCAGAGATTTACTCTGTATATGCTGATTTTCAAAGAAAGTATCATAACTAAGTGCGATTATAGAATAATGTTAATAAAGAGTAAATATCCTTCCTAGACTCTTACTTGACTTGGAATGCATTATTTGTTCCTCTGTGGTCTAAGTCATGACACAAGCAAGCCACAAGTAAACCCAAAACCTCTAGTCCCTCAAATTTCTTTATTAACCCCCCAGTCTGCAAAAAAATTGAAATTCAGTTACCGTTCCTGCATTATTGTTGATCACTGTATGAATTTAATGCATTGAGAGGTTTTTTTTTTATATCAAAGTTTATAAATATTTTCTAAATTTCTTTCCATCGTCATAGGCCTGCAAAACCTGAGTAAAACTTACATATAATATTGTGAACATAGTTTGAGTAACATTGAAAGCATGGCGCCAGTTATGATATGTCACAGGTCTGTAGTTCTTCTTCACACTTAGCGTCCATCGACACATCACCTACAAAGTCAAAGAAAAAATGCCATATGAAATTCTTCCATTTCATATAAAAAACTGACAGCAATAAATAATTAAAGGTTAGATAATTAAGACAACATAAATGGACAATTTAAATTACCTCCAGAGGAATTTTAAACTCTGCCAAAAGATTTGCCTCTTGGAACATTGTGATGGTACACTTGACAGTCTCCAGTTCATCCAAAGGAATGTCGTTGAACTCAAAGGTGTATAATCCAATGTCTTTACCTGGTGGAAACTCACTTGCCTATGGAAAAGGAAGAGCCATATAATTGTCATGCAATGTATACAATAAAAGCCGACATAGTATACCCAGTGACTTATAAATAATTCTAGACTCAACAGTATAGAATTGATCCTTTGGGACCCATGTTACATTTATGAAAACTAATGAGGAAGAATTAACATTATCAGTTAGATTTCCTTCACATAAGTACAAAGCAGCCAATCAAAAGAGGGCATGATATATTCATGAGAACTAACAAGTTTGTCTAAGGTCAGAAAACATTTGGGACACTGGCCATTGAAATTCTGTCTGATGAGGGATGCTTATCATAGTTATATTTCCATCCAACCAGTGGCTCTTACCATCAGTTTATCTGTCTCCTCTTGCTGAGCTGTTGCATGATAAGACAAAACTTCAAGTGCCACTGTCTGCTTGGCCATCAACCGACACGCATTTTCATACATTTGACAATTGTGGATGCCAAGACCAGTAAAGATAGAGAACGCCTAAGGAACAAAACAAGGACATTTTGTGATAACATATACCTTGTGAGGACTAGATGACCCTCTTTGACACATCTAATGTATTGATTATCTATGTTTATACAAAACATTTACCGGTACTTGTCAGACAAATTAAATATTCTTGGTAACTTAAATTAGAAATTCATGTGCAGTGATTACTTCAAAAGTAATTTTCATTACCGGTGTGAACACAAGAAAATAATTACACATCATCCAAAATCAATAACGGGCAAACTAATCGAGAGTCAGTGCATGATGATGTAAAGTTGATTACCTCGATAATATTTGCGTCATTCTCATTAAATGGTACTCCGTTCAGCTTGTTGACTAGTAGAGTAACACCAATGATTTTCTTTTCATTGTTGAAAATTGGCATGCATAACATATTTTTGGTTTTGAATCCATCATCTTCAAATCCCTAAACACAAACGATTGCAATGACGTATTATGCATCAGAATACAATACATTGATACTTTATCAGCTGAGAAATATTCAACCTATCGATCGATATACATACAACATAAAAAAATTTCAATCGCCATCTTGTGACATTGTGTCTTTAAAACATATATTTTGATAAAGTGAGCTACCTTACAGCAACAAACTTCAAGGAAAATATAAAGCAAATGTAGATGCATTGTGCCCCAAGGATCATATCAAATCATATCAATCACAAAATACATATTTGTGAGTGAGATAATACTGTGGTTTCATCAACATCCTTGATCACCATTTTTTGTAGATTTCGATCATCAGTTGATCGAACCACGAAATCAAATATGTTCATTGAAATGAATACCAGGTATATAGTAAAATATTGTGCTGACAGGAACATTGACCATAAATGTATGTATCCTTGAAATTGTGATTTTACTCATTCCATGAAAGTTGATGCCCAAAAATGTTAATGAAACCACAGCACAAGTAACATAACCAAATGAAATAAATGTTTGAGCATCTTAATTTAATTTTCATGAGCGTACCCTTATTTTCCCAAACATTGCATCGATTTGAATCTCTGACACATTGAGTGGAGTTCCCTTTAGAACCACATGTCGTGCTATTTCAGCATTCCGAGACTTTGCCACTTCTGCAGCACTGGAAAAAAAGTATCTTTATCATAAATCTTTTGGCAACAAAAAATAAACAATATACAGATATAGAGACATTTCAACAAAACTTTGGTTAATTTGTGTGACTAGCAATTTGATGTATAGGCATATCACCTTTATTCTTAAATAGAAAGCTAGGGATCATGTCCTTGTAGAAAATAAAAAAACTTAACAAATATATACGAGGCACTTTACACATTTCTTTGAACAAAGAAATATTTTTTAAATTTAGAACAGATATCTCAAAAAATTAAAATAAAATCTCTCCCCTCTTAAACTAGGATGCTCATGGGAATAATTAAGAGATAATTTGAACAAGATAGATAATTTCTTTCTGTGTTCACAACAGCTCATACTAATACATGTATATGTATGAAGAAACATATCTTTTTTATCTTAATTTCAGTGAAAATTTTAGCAGGTAGATTATTTAGGTTCAGCTCTGTAGATCACTGCATGTCTGAAAAAATTTGGATTGACAATCAGATCGTCCATCTGAATTTTTTTCAGGCAGGGAACTACAGCCTGCAGCTAGGAGATTATTACATAAATGAGCAAAAACAAGATTTAATTAATTTTGCCTTCTGAAGATATCTATTCTTAAAGACATGAATCTCATGAACATTTTAAACTAAGGAGATGTCTATAATGTATTGATGAAAAGGTATATACTAGTGTTGGTGTATCTAAATCCAAGTTTATATATTTCAATGGAGTGCTGATCTCAATCTTTGAAGACATTCTAATCTCTTAGCTTAATTATCAATACAGCAATCAGTTTCAGTTTTATAAACTTAACATCTCTCTCTCTCTCTCTCTCTCTCTCTCTCTCTCTCTCTCTCTCTCTCTCTCATATAATATTGATTCCTGTTGAATTCCATCCAAGTCTCCCTGCATGTATCTTGATTTCATGGGCCTTTATATATAAGTAGAAATCCAATAACTTTATCCTTCACGTTTTCATTTTTATTCCATATCCATCACATATCCATCACATTTCCATTATGCAAGTATCAAGGGAAATCCTCACCCTTGGGTTAACCACAAAGCCCAGGTTTAATTAGATAATTGTAGCCTTCTGAATACATGCTCACAAGGTGGGAACAAAAAGCTAGCAGGATTTACTTAAAACATGCTTTGGAATCAGAAACCAATACAAACTTCAATGAATTTCTAGCATTTCAAAGACAGCATGAGAAGTGCGGTAAAATCATTACACCTTAATCTTGGTTGGTCACTTTGAAATCTTACCTGGGAACTCTAATATTGCCTCCATCTTTTGCATATAAATCAAAAGCCATGGAGAAAAGAACATCCTGAAAAAAGGAAGTGAATAATAATCATCTCATATTCTTAGAAATAGGACCAACTACTGGCTCTCAATAAACACAAACAATGAAGCCATGTAATTTTCCTACTTATGTGTTTTCTTTAAAGTTTTATTAGAAGTAAATCATAATATAAATTTGCATTTTTTATGAAATTCCTGCAAACATTTTACTGTATACAGAGAAATATTTGTCCTGTTTTATTTTCGCTCCTTTCGCCTTTATTGTCAGTGGGAGAATTTAAACAGGACAAATTCAATTGTCATTTTTTAACTTTATTCTAAAACAATTGTGTCTGGGAAAATTCAAGATGGGGCAAAACTTTTATAGCAAGTGTTGAATGGTGAAAATAACACAGGGCAAAAATTACTCTGTATACAGTATTCATATGTTTTCAAGTAAACAGGTAGCAACTGAAGATGTTGTATAAATTCTTAATTTACCCAGATTCTATATTCAATATCATCAGATACAATGTATATTGAATTAATTTGTAATTACTCCAGATTTTTACTACAGGTAAATCCAATGTATACGAATATTGAGATCAAACATGAATTTTGATGTAAGCCATTAAGGATACCATTTAAGCAAGACAATCACGCTATTGCAATAGATCTTAAAAACATTTAGCTTTGCACAGATAAACCAGTACTATAAAACCCAAATTCTATAGCCTGGGTGCATCTATCCTAGAGATGAAGCTGTAATATTTATGAAGCCCCAAAGTACTATAAAATCAAATGTCAAATTACTCATCTTCTTCAACAAACCTATTCAAAGTTAACCATGTATAGAGCAATAATATTGCAAAGGCCCTAAAACAATGAAACCCAATGCCTCCCTGGCAAACTGAAAAATGAGATAAATATTGAAAAACAATAAATGACTAAAAAAGAGAAAGGGCAGCCCAGGATAATTAACAAACTTCACTTGATTTTATGTTAACATTCTATTGGATTACAAAAGTTGATTGATAAGGAAGAGTGCAGTGTTTGTTCCTTGACTACAAAATATGCAGGTCTCAATAGTTTACTAATGACTTCGTTAAAAATATAGGGATAACTAGGTAAGTTTACAGCATTTAGGGCCTCCTCCCTCAATCCATACTCAAGTTGATATTTAAGAAATAAACAAAAGGTTAAAAAGTTTACTGGGATATGAACTTGGTTGGTTATGTGATCAAATCCTGTGAAACCCGAGGGATTCTCAGAAAATTTGATCATATTCAAATTACCAACTTCATATCTCAGTGAACTTTTTAACTTTGCTGTTTATTACTTATGTTTACATTTGAAAAAGGCACATTGTTCAGATTTGTTAAATTTACTGAGTTTTTATGTTTACAATAATGCAACCAACAAGAGATAAGCATGTGTGATAATCATTCTGACATCTGAGTGATGAAAAATTCACATATTAGTACCGGTACATGAAGTCATAAATTATATGAGGCTGCATAGTAATACGGCTTGGTAATTGAACAGTTGTTATTGGTACATACATGAAGGGATATATTTGTACTAAGTGCCGAACAGAGATGGGGCTGTGTAATGATGACCGAGTGGGTGGGTAGTTGATATGTTATAATGATGACCCAGTGGGTGGGTAGTTGATATGTTATAATGATGACCCAGTGGGTGGGTAGTTGATATGTTGTATAATGATGACCCAGTGCATGGGCAGTTGCTATGTTGTAATGATGATCCAGTGGGTGGGTAGTTGAGATGTTGTAATGATGGTCCAGTGGGTGGACAGTTGATACCAGTATGTTGTAATTATGGCCCAGTGGGTGGGTAGTTGATATGTTGTAATGATGGCCCAGTGGGGTGGGCAGTTGATATGTTGTAATGATGGCCAAGTGGGGTGGGCAGTTTAATATGTTGTAATGATGGCCCAGTGGGTGGGCAGTTGATGTGTTGTAATGATGGCCTAAAGGGTGGACAGTTGATGTGTTGTAATGATGATCAAGTTAGTGGGCACTTGATGTGTTGCAATGATGGCCTAATGTTGTAATGATGGCTCATGGGTGGGCTGTAGTTATTTTGTATTGATGGCCCAGTGGGTGGGCATTTGATACCTTAGTTGAGGTAGGTTTGGCCTTGGCCTGGACATTGGAGTCCTCCTCTGGGTGGGGATCCTGTGGACAAACACCAAACACACAACAATGAGGGTCCAACATGCAATAACACAGCTCAAAACAAAGTGGTTCACACTGGTCTATTGGTATACAAGGTTTAAATAAAAGCTTTATACAGTTTTAACAAAGATTCTCAAATAAAAGTTCTTCAAAGTTGTATACCACATATTTCATCTTAAAATTAGAATAAATTATATATTCATTTATTGATCAAATTCATTGACTTTTTTTTTCATCATAGTTAAAGGTGCCTTTAAAAAAGATGAAGTGTTAAAATTCTCAACTTATTTCAATCATTATGTACTGTACAATTTTACAGCAAGTAAGAGAGGTAAGCATAAGTAATTTCTAAGTGAAAAAAATATTAGTATAAAGTTAGAATTGTATTTAGTTTTAGCAAACAAAGCAGAATTTTTTTTAATTAAAAAGAAACACAGGTGAGATATCTTGACTATAAAGCATAGATGTATAAAATATGGAATTAATTTTGATCAAACACTCAGATTTAATGTAGAATCATTAATGAGTAGATGAATTATTCAGTTATCCAGATATAGGGCTAAATAGATCTGATCTACAGAGGTCCAAGATCCAGTGAAGAAGATGCTAAGAAATAACAGTGAGAGAAAGCATCCCTATTATACCTGATGCACCGCCAAAGCAAGTAGCTTGTAAAATTGCTTCTTGAGAATCTTTGCAAACATGCCTGTCAAGTTTTTCCCACCCTATAGGGGAAAGTAATTTGGCATGCAAACAGGGGATAATTCATGGATACATATGCATTAAAGAAAAATTAATTGATAGCAATGATAATCACTACTCTGTGCATGGGGTATTAGTAGATTTATTTTCAGATGACTAGCACTGCAAAGCAGTTTTCCAATTCTTTTCAATTATTCATCTGAGAAACGTTCTTGTACTTTTCACTTAATATATCAAAAAAAATTTTAAATACATGTACAACTCCCTAAAAGTTGCATGATAATATCTGACTTGATTGGCATAATATTGAGTTGCAAAAGTTTAATTGAAGAACAATTAAACTAAAACCTTTTGTGACTCATAGTATTAGTTCATTGCTACCCCAATGTACCTTCCCTTACACTTCAACCAGATGCAACTATTCTCCAACCCCCACCTCTATCCCTAATGTGAAATTAAATAAATTAAGATAACAGAATTTTCTCTTAATTTGTTAAGATGGTTCAATGGTTGTGGCAGCAACCTTTTAGACTTATTAAATCTCCTTGAGTAGAAGAGCTCTGCATGAAGATGCATGAAAATTTAAATCTTTAAAGCTAAATTATTTGGATTTTTTCTTTGATAAATCTATAGTTTATAGCTTAAAAAAGTACGTCATTTCTAAAAATTTAAGGTAAAGCTGGTGGTTAACTTGTTGACCATCCAGCCTCCCTGACAACAGAATGAGTAGTTAATTATCTTTTCCCCATGATTTCTGCCCGGCACAAGAGTAATGCTATCATACTATACAAAAAATACAATAAAGCCCAAAAACACATGCAAAACACACATAAAAATACACAAACAATAACAACAAGTATTAAGCATTCCTTTACATTTTGAATAGAATTTTTTTTTTAAGATCTCAAACATGCTGCTTGTGATCAATACTTTTTAAAATGAATGTCATGAAAAGACTTACTATGCTAGATAGTGCTCTGTTTAAGTGTATGAATCTGCTCTTTACAATATATAGAGACACAAGCTCAGTTCCATTCTTTATCACAGTACAATAGTACACAGGAAAGCCGATTCAAGCAGTAGGAGTCATGGCGCGGGGTACTAATTACCTTGCTCATGGACTCCTCCGTTAGGTATACTGTACAGCGCTCACATTTCAGCATGTCCTGAGAATCTAACATCACTTTCTGAATGAGGCGTTCTAAGCTGGTCTGCTCCTCAAAAATGCCTCGGGCAAGGTTCAGCAACAGCTGAAAACAAAATTTATTAAATTATTACTTGAAAAACAATTTCATAGCAAACAATTAAATTAGGTCAGGATTATAAAGACCTATCGAACTTTTACACAGTAAGCTGCTTGCATTTTTTTCTTCATTCAAACACTAAAATTGAGATGAAGATATATATTAAAGCATATCATAAACCAATTGATTTATAATGAGATTTTTTGTGGCATGAAAAATTTGAGTTTTGTCCTAGAAAATTTATGCATAATTTTAGGGTAGTATTTGTAATTTCAAAATAAAATAATTAATATTCCCATGTGAAATAAACTTGTAGGAGATTGACTATATTCAATTAAAAAAAATTATATAGGTAAACATCTGATTAGCTAAAAAAAAAAAATTGAATGCTCACCAAAATTTATGCCATACCATATACAGGGTGTCCCAAAATATCTGATACCATTTGAAATACAAGTAAACTAATTATTGCTTGGTCAAAACTTGTAAACTTTGACTCAAATAAAACGTAAATTTAGTTTAATTTTTCCCCATAAAAAAGTTTATGAGCAAAATGTGCTTTTCATTGAATTATAATGTCACAAAATTGCATCATATTTCTTTTGTTGAATTGAATCTTTTTCAACATGAATTGGACAAGAGAGTAGTTTTTTTCTTCTTCAGTTTTTACGTTTTAAAACTGCATTTTTAAACATAGACTCCAGATCTAGGTATATGAATTATTGAATAAGATTACCCTATGTTAAAGCAATATGAGCTGCAATTTCATATTGAAATTTTTTTTTGAAGAAAATGTTATTTTCTACTAAAATGACAAAAAATATCATGGTTTTAAAATTTCTGTTAGCTCTGTTTTTGTGGGAAAAGCCATTAAGAAGCCTTAATTGGAGCAAAATTGAATTATTGTCGTCCTGTACAAAAATTGATTGTATGCAAAACTTTTTAAAAGATCCCCTAGGCCACACCAATATAATTTCTTGTTCGTCGGACATACAGTGCAAAAAGGCTGAATGGGCGAGCGAGGTGAACAAGAAATTATATTGGTGTGGCCCTAGATTAAGATAACTTAAAGCAAGACTTTTTATGGGAAATATTGTAAGTTACATAATACTGCACAAAATTGGCTTCCTAATCACCAAGTACCTGGTGAAAAGACTTTAATGGACCAGTTCTGGGTTTATTTTCAAGTCATTTTCTGGTATTTTATAAACATCATAAGGGACATTTATGGACATAATTTGGTAATGTTTGGCAATGAAATGGTTTGCTGGTACATGTAGGTATATACAAATGTTTTTCTTGATTATTTTGTGGAAAGAGTTGATTATGTTGGTAACTACACTACATCTTCTGATGAAATTTCATCGATAAAATAAAGTTTATCTAACATCAAACTAATCTGAGAGTTTGATCAAATAGATCTAGAAGTTTGTGATTTAATCCATTGCCCTGGTCCTTTCATTAACTTCATTACTATTCCAGCATTAATTAGGCAGACAAACACGATACAATTTACATGAGGCAAAAGTAGGCCCTAGATCAATGTATAAATCAACACTGGAGTGCTAATTTTCAATGTTTATATGGGAATCAAAAAACTGATTTCAAGATTTCGGCTGTTGAAAGGATGTCCAGGATTTGATGGATGTATTCTTTTTCCATGTTTATTGTCAAGAGGAAGATGGGGGTAACAATCAATGCTTTCATCTAACAATACACATTTAAAACCATTTTGCCATGCATTTATTAGGTAAATGTTGATATAATAACAAGCATTGATCTGAACAAACAACAGTTGAGAATAGTTACAGCTAAAGTAAGGGCTTTATTACAAGGATTTAAATGCCACATCGTTCAGCTCTAAGCGTCACATTTATATATTTCAAGGTGAAAATTTTAAGATACATATGAATATACGAGCTATTAATGGGAACGTTCTCCCAACACATCCAATAAATGTATAGTGTTAGATCATTTCAAGGTTAATTTTGAAAGCAGACAGCAAATTTGGGAAGTGGCATCCTTTTAAATTCATAAGAAATAATCAAAGAAAGTTTTATATATAAAGAGAAGATAATTTAATTAATAATACATGTCTCTCTTTTTTCTCTCTGTTAGGAGGTATGGGGGAGGGGGAGGGGGGAGGGGAATGGCCTGGAGAAAAATGAATTTTGATGTATGAATTACAAAAAATACATGTACCTTGATAAAATGTTAATTATTAAATTGAAAAATTTATGAGTCAATATATATGTAATCAACTGCATCAATTATATACCGACAGTGTGTAAGCAAAACTCTCCAAGTAGCACTTAATTCTTTATGAATTCTGGTCCTCAATATTGTATCTAGGGTTTGAACTTTACAGTAATTTACCTGATTTCTTTTGTACTCCTGTACTGATAACTCAAACAACTGAGCATTTGTAATACCAATTCCACAAAATATGAGGTACTTCCGGAAAACCTACAAAACACAAGGATATGTTTAGTTAAGTTACAAATGTACCAAACATTTCAGGGGATTTTTTAGGTGTGTATTGCAAACCTTGTGAAAATGGAGCAAATGTGTAAATTTTTTAAGTCATTTTTGCAATTTGAAAAAGATTTTTATAGCATGCATGATAATAACCATTAAAATGTCTGCTTTTTTGTTTTTAGTGATATTGAAATGATTGCAGAAAAAGCAAAAGTCAGAATATCTGAAAAACTTTGATAAATATATATTATAAAATTATACCAGTAACTTGATCCAAAGGGACAAATCAAATCGAGCTGCCACGAGTTACAGATCATCAGATCAAAGGAAACACGAAGCAACGAGACATGATCCAGCTCTATTTGATCGAGTTACTGTTAAAATGATATATTCATTATATACCCTTGTCCATTAAAAGGTTTTAATTACAAAACTTTCTTTTTAAAATCAATTGTATGATGTAATACATATGTTTATTAATTAATGTGTACTACAGCTGGTGTACTACTTCATCAGTTTCAGAGAGTGATATATAAAATCGGAAACCTACAGTGTGGAATCCGAAAAATCGGATCACACTTGGTAAAATTGACGGTATGAAGAAAGGAAAACTCATGAGTATATAATAAAAAATATTATCTTCATTCAGATAATTATCAAAACACAGAAATTTTATTTATAAATTTGCAAGTTAAAATCTGTACAAGTCTCACCAATGATGTCTTTGAATATTTTTGAGTTGCACAATATACATGTATATGTATCAAATAAGAGAATCAATTTCAGTCTATCATAATTAATGTTAACGGAGAAATATTTAAGTCCTTTTTATTCCTGAGACTTTATTGAAAAACTACCCTTCCATAGACATCAATTATTTTCAAAATTAGCTTATTAAACTGTTGTTCCCATTCATATATATATATGCCATACCTTTCATAAATTTGATTCAACTTGGGTTTTATCTGTTTTTATGGACATAAAATGATTAACGGTAATTTTAACGCTCTCCAATCCTCAGCTATGTTTGATAAGTCTAAATTATCCAGAATTTTGTTATTCATACCATGAATCTGCCTTTTTCATAGACAATTTTAATTAATCTTCTAGTGTTAATATTTCCATCAGGTATTCAACAAAATGCACCGGTACAACCCTTTTTTTTCTCAACTTGCATATTTATTCCTTTCTATCCATCATGGGCAAATTTGCAATAAGTAAGTAAAATGCATTGGATTAACCATTAATAAATTTCTTTCTTTTTTCATTTGATCTTATATAAACTTTGAAAGACAAATAACATTTTTATGATGACAAAAACACTTTGAGGCTGAGGATTGGAGAACCTTAATACAGCTAAGTTATACCCAATCTACACAATGACATCATAAACAACTATTCACTAGCTAGCATGATTCCATTACACAGGCAACTTTTTCTGCAATGAAATTACCCACAGTATAAATTTAATTGGGGTTAACTTCATCGCTGAAACCCCTGTGGATTTCAGACAATCCTTACATCTTCATCCTGCTTCGTAAACTCGTGATTCCCCGTCACTTTGTTGATAATCTGAGCCACGCCTATCACCTCCCCCTCGTAGTTAAGGATAGGCATACATAAAATACTGTGAGTTCGGTAACCTGTCTTTAGATCAACGTCCTTGTTAAACCTGGGATCCTGAAAATTTTAAAGAGATAAATGAATATGCCACTGAAAATTGAACTAAAAAGAGATAAATTTCTAAATCTTGTCTCAGGGTTCTCCTAAATATTGCATAACAGTAAAGTTCTGCCAATTTAATTCAGATGCTTACCTTTCCTAAAGACTTACTTTATATATGATCATTTAACGATGTTCAATAAAGGTTACAAAATTATTAAAACATCTTCCAAATTTGAAGGCTCATCAAAAACTAATTTACCGGTATATCAAAATATAAGGTAGGTAAAGTAAACCAAATGCGCGCAAAGTTCTGAAATACAACATACAAAATAAAACATGTATTTATACATTACAATAATGCATAACAAGGCAAGAATTCAGAAACAAGAACAGTTAAATTAATGGTTTGAATCTATTTGAACAGTACATGTACGGTAACTGGCATATGTGAATGAAGTACCTAATTTAAAATACAATTAATATAGCAGTATTGTTAAATATTTGTAGACTATACTTCAATAATGTATGCCATAGAATTTAATCACTTTGTGTTTTACAAATGTGGATTTTCTCTAAAATGTGTCTCATTAATAATTACTTATATTGAGTATTGGTCAATATTAAGTCCTTTTTAAAACCTTAATTGAATTGAATATACAATACAGCCTTAAAGAATTCATGGTTGGGCGAGGGTCAGTCTTTTAAGCTTGCCATTAGGCTATTCTATTGAATAATGATAACACTTTTGAAAATTCTTTAAATGGTTCTAAGTTCCACAATTTCATGGCTGATAATTTATCCCAGAAACTCTTAAGTTACTTGATTCTGAGCTATATTTGGACTGTCCACTGACAAGATTAAGTTATTTATGATTCCTTGGCAGCAGAGCTTATGAGATATACATGTATATAGGATTCTTCCACACTTTGTTACTGAATACATGCATGTATCAGATTGACCTTTGGTGAAAGAATGGCACTCTGGGCCCCATTGTACATGTAATAAGAAAATTCTGCTGACCAGACCAATTTAATCTGCTATAGCTTTGGTCTGGAATCTTGACACTCAATCTTTTTACCTCAAAGCAATATTGCTATATTATCCAATACCCCATAGAATATCATGATTATTATGGCATGACATTTTGACTGATCAGATTCTTGAAATTGTTACAAGGACATATCATTGCATGGCACATCTTATTGCATGTCTTAAAAGAAATTCAATTCATTGTAAGATATAAAGCAATTTTATATTGCAGCTTAAAAAAATTTGTCTGGTTATATCAAACAGCACATATGGAATAAGTCATCAATATCAGTTTTATTGGAAATCCTTCATACTGATGATCGTTCATATACATGTACAATGTACAAGAAATTCAACAAATTGGACCTAATTAAAACAAAATTGAAATGTTTTGTAGATGTTTCATAAAGTTGTATTATAAATATACATGTACCCAGAAACTGTTTATGGTATTATAAATGAATTTTACCTCATATGCATCCTTGATGTTTACTGTGTCTTTGCTTTCCGCCACAAATCCCGCAATTCCTTTCCCAAATGGAACTTTAATTTCCGTTTCTTCTGTATGTAAACTTTCGCTTATGGTTGAAACTTCTGTCACATCAAACAACTTGGACACAAGATATCGGTTGCCTTTAGATCCTCGCACCAAAAATAAACTACCTCGATCACTTCTCGTCAAAATACTCACATTCTTTAGAATTTTATGACACAATACATTGACATCTAACTCAGTTGCTATGTCCCTGATAAGTTCCATAAAAACTTCATCTTCTGACATGCTAAGCAATTGATTCCTATCCTTGGATGTCTTTTTAATTCTTTCCAAGTTCCCTTCCACATATTTCTTGAATATGGATGTTGTGATAGAATTTCCTCTTCCACTTGTGAAGTTAGGGAGTCTTTTAATTTTGATTTCCGGAGATGAAGGTTCAGAATGGCTCCCATCTTTGTGTGTGATGTCTGGAGCACCATGCTTACTTAAATAAGACTTTAAGAATTCAGGGTTCTTGATCAGGTAATTTTCAACATTCGTTGGATTCAAATTTTCTGTCATGTTGACATCAGGGTCTCTTATTCGTCATGTCTGGAAAAAATCACAAGTTCGAGGATTATAAATTTGTTGCTGGTAAAAAAACCCATACGCAATAAACATAAGCTTCTATTAATATTCATTTTGTACTTCCTGGGATGATTATCTGTAGAGTTAAATATAGGCATTCAAACAGATAACGTTAAAATAGACATAAATAGTAGACTGAGACTGTGGAAACTTGCGATTTTCTATAAAATTAACAATGAATTTTCCGACAAAAACTACATGTACATCTGCATTTTACGCATATTAAATAATTCAAGGTCGTTGAGATATATCCTGATCAAAGCAACACTCGATTTGATGAAAAATACGAAGACATGAACCGTGTACCTATTTGTTTTGACGTCACCGCCAACGGCCTTCTGTGACGTCACTTTACGTTGCGTTAGCGCTAACTACATTTCCCGTATTTGTAGAACGATCCCGATGGGAAATGTATGAAAGCGCACACTGGTCACCCAGTTGTAGTTGCTTCAATTTATTTCAATTTTTGGAATACAATATAGGCGCCTGTGTGAGTTAATATTTACACTTCATCGTTCAGATAGTATCTCAGGAAATTACAACGATTCCAATTTTTCACAGGCTTCTGCACTTTCTCAACCTTACTGCAGTACAGTTTAAAGGTATTATACTTAAAAGATTTACCTATGAGTATAAAAGCGACTATACCTACGAATTCTGTGTAATCTTCTTATGTTTCTTAAAGATTCAGTTTACATGCATGAGGATTTTCTGCATTAAATGATTAAAAAAAAATTAGTTGATTGTATAGTGTTTAAATCATGTGAAATATACCTTTCTTCGGTTGTGTCAGTTACTACGATGTCATGTACATAAAATTGCAGAGTCATAATTCACTCAACATTAGATAATTTTAAATCCGAAACATAAGTAAATTATTGTTACTTATGCTTTGTATAAATAAATTATAATACTTAATTGTACTTTAACACGGAGTTTTAAATGACCCAGGGCTGCGTAAACAGGTAAAACATACAAAGACTTAAAAGTAAACCTTCAAAACTAAGGTGTTCCGTTACTATAAACTTTCAGGTACTCATAGTCATAGCTAAAAAAAGTCCAGTCAATTCATTCCATTAAGATGACTTGTAGCACTTGAACTTACCGTGTACGTCAATTAAGTAAGAATGGTAATTCCGTGTAATTAGCGCTCCCCGGTAATGAGAAACCCTATCATGGGCACATCGTAATTATCAGTGACGTGCTTGCTACCTTCGGTCGCCGTCGCTTGTCTCTTATACACAGCCCATTCGTCATTAATGCCCACATCTTGAGTTACATGTCCCACCGGGAAAACACAATACAACATATCGCAAATCTCCAATTGAAAAAGGTAAACACTCGCCTAATATCGCATTATATATATTAATAATAGCACCGGGAAACTCAAATAAAATGAACCTAGGTAAACATTAATACCGCCCTTCTAATGCATTTGGATATTGTCCTGAAATCCAGTGATTGTCGGTGGAACCTTGCCTGAGAGTTCACACATACCCTTGTTTTAAAGGCCGATCTAGAGTGCAGCTCATGTTAATATTTAAAGCGCGTGTCGTTCAAAGAAATGCACAAAATGCTTCAACGTATTGATTCACAAAACACTAAATGAATGAATATTCATTAGGCGATCCAGCTGTCCTTATTAATAACTTTAAATGTGTCGGCGGATCCTGAACTTTAAACAGATTAAAACGTTTGCATACAAAGAAAGTAGGCATTTTATCGTGCATTGTTTAATTACGGACACTGTTATATAGACAGAGCGACAAACTAAGCCCTGTTAACTTTATTTGTCACCTCATAACTATCACTTTACTTTAACCCAGTGGTCCGATTTGTATGTTTACACTGAACTTGCGAGGATTTTTTCTCTCAAGTACATTAAAAATACAACCCTTTAACTGTTGACATTGGTACACTTAATTTTGCAGATATTTAATGAAATCTGTAGAGTTCTCTAGAGTACCTTTACACGGACACCTAATTCTAAAATTTTTAAAAATAATATTGTTATTTAATTAAAACTAAATTCAGACATGGGTTAAGGTGGATGGAGGTTAATAAATCATTCTTAAGGTCTAGATCATATAAAATCATGTAATAAGCAGACACTGATAAGAGATTTAAAAACCATTTATCTAAACTTGGATTTCAAAGTCCACACAAAATTCATTTAATATATTTTTTTTGGTCAGAAAATGAAGGTTTGCCTCGATGTTTTGTTAAATACTGATGAGGATATAAATACAAAAAAAAAATTCATCTTTTCTAGATTTTCACTGTTTGACGGTTAACTTAATTCTACTTTTACAAATCTTCATCGCGAGATTGCAAGCTTTAATCTTTCCTGACTTAAAACAATACAAAATTAAAGAGACAGGTAAAATGTAAGTGCATTCATGAGATGGACATGCGATTTCATGTCAAATTTATGGATAGTATAAAAAAAACCGAGCCTCCCACTATAATGCTGGTTTTAATGAGTACATAAAGCCGGTGGCTGTGAAACTGTTCCCAGTATGCAGTGTGTTAAAATAATCTAGATTCGTTTCTTCCTAATACTTGGAATTTAAGTCGTGGGTGAAAACAACATGTTTATGGACCTGAAATAAGTATGGACGTACAATTAGGATCCGCCTACCTACGTAACTGAAATCATAAGCCAAAGTATAGTATCCAAGAGGTAGAGAGGTTGAAGGCTGAATAAATAAATATTAGCACCAGTTCTAAACTAAATGAGGAAGATTTCAGTTACTTCAGGTAATGAAGACACAAATTAACTCTTTGTAATGTATGTTAATGAGAATAACAATGAATTGCATAATGCATGATGTCAAAATATCTCTACTGCAAGTTGTCAAGGTGTCAATGTATCTCTACTGCATGTTGTCAAGGTGTCAAGAGGTATCTCCACTGCATGTTGTCAAGGTGTCAAGGTATTTTTACTACATGTTGTCAAGGTGTCAAGATATCTCTATTGCATGTTGTCAAAGTGTCATTTTATATCTACTGCATGCTGTCAAGGTGTCTCTAATGCAGGTTGTCAGGGTGTCTCTAATGCAGGTTGTCAAGAGATATATCTACTGCATGTTGTCAAGGCATCTGTACTGCATGTTGTCAGGGTGTTACGGTATCTTTACTGCATGTTGTCAAGGTATCTCTACTGCATGTTGTCAAGGTGGTAAGGTATCTCTACTGCATGTTGTTAAGGTATCTCTACTGCATGTTGTCAAGGTGTTAAGGTATTTCTACTGCATGTTGTCAAGGTGTTAAGGTATTTCTACTGCATGTTGTCAAGGTGTCAAGGTATCTCTACTACATGTTGTCAAGGTGTCAAGATATATTTACTGCATGTTGTAAAAGTGTCATTTTATTTCTACTGCATGCTGTCAAGGTGTTATTGTATCTATTCTGCAGGTTGTCAAGAAGTATTTCTTCAGCATGTTGTCAAGGTGTTTCTACTTCATGTTGTCAAGGTGTTAAAGTATATTTACTGCATGTTGTCAAGGTGTCAAGGATACTCCATGTTGTCAAGGTGTCAAGAGGTATCTCTACTGCATGTTGTCAAGGTGTCAAGTTATCTCTAGTGTATGTTGTCAAGGTACATGTATCTCTACTCCATGTTGTCAAGGTGTCAAGTTATCTCTACTGCATGTTGTCAAGGTGTCAAGGTATCTCTACTGCAGGTTGTCAAGGTATCTCTATTGCATGTTGTCAAGGTGTCAGGAGGTATTTAGACAGCATGTTGTCAAGGTGTTAAGGTATCTCTACTGCATGTTGTCAAGGTATCTCTACTGCATGTTGTCAAGGTGTCAAGAGGTATTTAAAATGCATGTTGTCAAGGTGTTAAGGTATCTCTACTTCATGTTGTCAAGTTATCTCTACTGCATGCTGATAAGGTGTCAAGGTATCTCTTCTGTATGTTGTGAATAGGTATCTCTACTGCATGTTGTCAAGGTGTCAAGGTATCTCTACTGCATGCTGTCAGGGTGTCAAGGCATCTCTTCTGTATGTTGTCAAGAGCTATTTCTACTGCATGTTGTCAAGGTGTCTCTACTGCATGTTGTCAAGGTGTTAAAGTATATTTACTACATGTTGTCATGGATACTCCATGTTGTCAAGGTGTCAAGAGGTATCTCTACTGCATGTTGTCAAGGTGTCAAGTTATCTCTAGTGCATGTTGTCAAGGTGTCAAGGTACATATATCTCTCTACATGTTGTCAAGGTGTCAAGTTATCTCTACTGCATGGTGTCAAGGTGTCAAGGTATCTCTACTGCAGGTTGTAAAGGTATCTCTACTGCATGTTGTCAAGGTGTCAAGAGGTATTTATACTGCATGTTGTTAAGATGTTAAGGTATCTCTACTGCATGTTGTCAAGGTATCTATTCTACACGTTGTCAAGTTATCTCTACTGCATGCTGTCAAGGTGTCAAGGTATCTCTTCTGTATGTTGTCAAGAGGTATCTCTACTGCATGTTGTCAAGGTGTCAAGTTTTCTCTATTGCATGTTGTCAAGATGTCAAGGGTATCTCTACTGAATGTTGTCAAGATGTCAAGAGGTATCTCTACTGCATGTCATCAAGGTGTCAAGAGGTATCACTACTGCATGTTGTAAAGGTATCTCTACTGCATGTTGTCAAGGTGTCAAGTTATCTCTACTGCATGTTGTCAAGGTGTTAAGGTATTACTTCTGTACGATGTCAAGGTGTCAAGGTATATCTTCTGCGTGTTGGTATGGTGCCAAGGTATCCTAATGCATGGGGTCATTTTATCATGGCATCTATTGAGCACGTTGTCAAGGTATCCCTAATTTGTCACCGTATCAATCGTTCGCCAACTGTTTGTTTCCAATGTGTCAAGGAATTTCCTAATGAAGGTTGCCTGGTCATCAAAGTATCCACATTGCAAGTTGTCAAGGTGTCAAATTACACTTACTGCATGTTGTCGAGGATCCCTACTACATGTTGTCAAGATGTCAAAGCGTCCTCCTTTGCATGTTGTTAAGGTGACAAGAACTCAAGATATCAATACTGCATGTTGCCAAAATGTCAAGGATCCCTACTACATGTTTTGAAGGTGTCGAGGCTCTAGGATCGCCTTCTGCATGTTTTCAAAGATAAGTTGATGTTATTGTGAATGCCATTTTAAAATATTTTGTAATAAGAAATGTTTCAAGACACGTGCATTGAAGAAAATATCAACTTCTAATTACCTATTACATGTACTAGTATACAGTTTTGAAATGTGATTTATGAATTTCATACTATCTTGATAGTTGGTATTCTTTTGTCGTAAATCTGAATCAGCCAACAGTAGGCCTACTATCCACCTCTTCTATAAGAGATATTCCTGAACTACCAAGAAGTGAACTACAAAGGATTTACACACTGCTTGTCTATATATATGTAAACAGTGTCACGCTAGCAATATTTCCTCCGTCACAACCATAAATATGGAAGCTGACCGGTGTCAAATTTATGCATATAATTATATATTACCCCTTTACGTTCCAATCTGGACCAAACTCCATCAACGTAGAACAAATAATATCATCCTCAACATATAATGATTAAGATTATAAAACGTTGGATGTTAAAGCACGTATCTTTGTTTTGCTGTTCATGTCTTTATTTTACTTCCTTATTTGAATAATGTATATTTGTTCATAGATAATATAAGTGTTAACAGCCTTAACTTCCTTATTCGGGCATTAAATGAGTACAAAACCTAACGAAGCATTATTTTAACAAGGTTCAAAAACACCATTTTGATAGATTGTTACTTCATAAATAGTTACTAGTATATAGAATTATATTTTCAATTCATCTTTTTTCCCCAATCCTGCAGGTTGCACTACAGTATTAAATTTTACTATATATTCTTACCAAAATTGCACAACTTTAGATACAGATTAAAAATTCAAAACGAACTTCTGGAAAAAATCCTCTTGACATCTTTTTAAACAACGCTTCATTTACAATTTTCTATCAAAATACACACGTGCATCCAGCAAGGCGTGAGACTTTGTTTACCTCGAAGTTACACATGTGCTTGAAAATCAAGCCCGGGCCTTTTCACCCCCCTCCGGAAACAACACGCATCAAAAACTCAAATGACCTCGCATTATTACAAAAATGGGATAGTTAGACCTCTTACACATTGTTTTTCATCTCATAAAAAAAATCAGCTCCTGTCGCGTGCGGAAACGCCCCAAATTCAAAGGAAAATTCGGGAATTATTTTGGCTCAGCCATGTTTTCTAAATGTATAGTATACATGTATACATTTGTACATAGTCATTGTATTCTATTACATGTATATTAACATCTTATTTTGATAACGACTCTAAGATACCACATTAATACAAAGTAATCATTAGGGATGAGGCTGGGAATTTTAACCGGTAATTAATCATATCATATCATATCATGTCGTATCGGATCGTATCGTATCGTATCGTATCGTATCGTATCGTATTGTATCACATCACATCACATCACATCACATCATATCATATCATATCATATCGTATCATATTATATCATATAACTTCCTATCCAATCCTATCCTATCCTATCTTATCCTAACCTAACCTATCCTATCATACCGTCAATGTAAATTGAGCAAAGAGAGTAAAAAGAGTACACTACACGGCGATATAAATCTCGGACTACATCGGCAAGATTGACGACGTGTTATCGTGTAATGGCTGTCCGTTTTTTCCTAATGGCATAAGGAACCGGCATTCTGAGTTTCTGACGTAAATCCGGTTGCCAATGTTTAGCTGTTAAAAACAGATGTGTTTATGCAGAGAGTCGAAAAGTCTTAAAATTGCTAATAAAATTGGTGAAAACGGAAGCGAACCATCTTCCGCAGAGACTTCAGAGATGGCTTCTCATTATCGTACTTAAAACCCTTTGCATTCAACGTATGTTCTTTAAATTCGATTACTGTGCAAACCTTACAAATTATAAACATTCTGCAAATGTTTAGCAATAAAATTCTTGGAAAATCATTGACGAAATCGTTGCACAGAGAGAGAGAGAGAGAGAGAGAGAGAGAGAGAGAGAGAGAGAGAGAGAGAGAGAGAGAGAGAGAGAGAGAGCGCATATTATTTTGCAATCATTAACCGATTTTCGTTATCCTTGGCACGAACTTATGATACCAATAGCACCGAGCACTATTAATTAAGATCTTTTAAAGCCATAATCAAAGATGGATGTCTTTTTCACCATTATCATTTTACAGCTTTGGTTACTATTTTCAGATTTTTGAAGCACTAATGAGCTGCTTCTTTATGTTAATATGTTAATACACTTGCCCAGTTATTGAACGACATTATGAATGGACTAGTTCCACGAAGACAACTGCCATTTGAGCAATAAGCCCGGCTGAAAAAAGGTCAGCTGAGGTCAGACAATTCATGTGCATTTGTTCATTGTCTCCTCCACATTTAATTGCATATTTGAAATAGATGTACATGTACCTTAGAATTTCTACAGAGAGGGGAGAAATAAAGGGGAAAAAAATTCAAGGTTTTTTTTGGCGATGACCAATAGAACAAAGCAACGAACAATGACGTCAAACATGCGAGGTTGACGGATATTATGATGGACTGAAACGTAATACATTTTGGATTCATCTACTATTAAAACAAGCTACACTCGGGGAAACCCTAGAAGTACATTGATTATTTCTTGCGAAGTAATTGAAAACCGAAAAGCTTTTCCATCTAAACGAATGTATATCAATGCTGAGCCGGAGAGCATAAGCATGCAGCTATCGGCAATGCCATAATGATCATTTCTTTCTTTCATTCGATATTTTATGGACTGAAGTGTAATGTCTTTTAGCTCTAATTATTTTTGCCTCAGAAGACTTCTGTGTGATTAAATTCCACACAGAAGGTGACAGCTATCACACTTCAGCGATGCTTTTATGTTTAATTCTCTAGGGATCTTTCGAGATCTCATCGAGACTCCATGGAAAAAGCAATACCTTGCCAATACGATATTTACGTAAAAAGTGAATTTAAAAAAATATTTATTGGTACAAAAATAGAGGCATTCTAGATTAAAAATTCTAAATGATCCAAACTCGAAATCATAATTCAAAAAGAACTGATATGATGTTTTATACTTTGACAAGTGTAATATATTAATAACTATTCCTAATGTGTGAGGCATTCTTAATTTTTTTCTTAAAATATAGGTATTATTGCCCATAAAAATTGCGATAAAACCATACCCCTATACTAGTGAATGAAAAAAGGAATATAAATTGAAAGGAGACTTCAACCAATTTCTGAAGGTCTTTTCAAAATGATACAGGATATCGAATTAAGATTGTTTGTATTCATAAATTACTCAGTTCAATTTCTTTCCCACCCTTTATACTAGTATTCACATTTTTTGCCTTTGCTTATGAAATAGTCTAATTATATATTAGATCATTAGATTTATCTTTTCGTGATGCTGTTTTATTTTACGAAACACAACGGATAGTTCAATTGGTTTGATTATATTTGCTACTTCTCCACTTGCAATGCTACTTTGAATAATTAATAGGTAAGGGTCATTTGATTGTAATTTGTAGTGATTAGCTATAAAAGGTCAATCAAGCTTTGGTACTCATTCATCAATCTAATGCCATTTGTAACGTTTGCGGGAGAATTCCTAGAAGAGTGTCTTCCCATTTTAGAAACAGGTCAACATACAAGAATATTTGAATAAAAAGTGCGTGAAGTTATTCCAAATCAACTGAAATAATTTCAGTTTTAAAAATTTATTAATTTTTTATCTTAGGAATAAAAGATGAGGACGAGAATTTCAAAATGAGGAACTCAAAGACAATAACTTTTAGATATATATGTCGATTAAATCTGATTAGTCGTTTGATAAAATTTTAGGGTTCAACGGAAAGTCAGAGAAACACAATTCAATTACATTTACTATATGCCGTTTTCAAAGTTGAATTGGTTCCATTTCATTTTCTTTCAATTAAACTTGGGATAGATAATTCACAGGTTTTGATTTGTCAAAAAGCCATAACCTTTTGATTTAACCCAATTTTCAATTTTGAACAAAACGGAGGGATAAGATGGGGAAAAAAAATGAAAAATGTTAATATCCCTGAACAGCTTTGTCATAAATAATTAACTTCATTTTTATTGAAAATTAATTAATCTAAACATTAACACAAAATAAAGCACCAATTCCCCCCAATCAAAAATGCAAATTAAATGCTATTTAAATGCTTTCCGTTTCTTTGTTACATAATGTAATAGCTTTTCCATCATTTCCACAATTTCAATCTCGTTGATTTATTTTCCTCATTTTAAGCAGTCTCTTGGTATTTGTTGAAATGCTGGCAATGAGTTCCAAGGGAATCGACACCAATCGTTTGTTGACACCGAACCGAATCATTAAATTGATTTAGAAATGGATATGATAACCCTCGCAAATTCTAGCAAGTTCTATCTGAGTGATGAAATTCAACCAAAATATCTTCATGTCGTAAATTTTTATCGTAGCATATAAAATGCGTGACTGTTGAAGAAAAATTAGTCTAGGAAGGTGTTGTTTATTGATGGTAGAAAAAGATAAAAGGACTAGCTATAATGATGGGTTAATAATTAATTGAGTCAGCAGTGAATAAAATATGTTTAAAGTTTATATTATTAAAGATATTTTGTAATAGCGCTAAATATTATTAAATGACATGGTTAATTTTTAAAATGGTCTTTAAAATACATTATCTTCTTATTTGAATCCGAGGCTTGGCTAGTCAGACATATACTCTGAATTCATTTGCCATAACTGAAAGTAAAGGACCCTTGAAGAGATAGAATTTTGGACGAACTATTGAATTACGATTTTATATAACGAAGTACTGTACCAATGTCATTAGTAGAAAGGGTGATACAGGCGCATTGAAGACATAACGAAGTAATGATCAAGTAATCGCCATATTTCGCAGACGACACAAAAGAATATCAAATATGTCGACACCTTCTATTTTTCTATAAAGCAAATTGCTGGCCACCTCTTCACACTTGCGTAACGACTGTATAGTGACCAAGTGTTACTACGCGAGAATTAAAATACCGGTATATCGCTAATTATTTGCTTTTCTTGTGTTTGCGAGCTTTTTAGTATTGAAAATATTGCTTTCAACATTTTCTTTTACACTAAAGATAACAGTTTTTGACTTAGGACCAATAATTTTCTACGACCGTTACATAACAACAAATCCAATTATTAAGTGTAATCATAAATCATTAGACATAGAAGAGTAATAAAATCTATATGCATCAACAAGATTCCATTCATTACGCTATGTTTATGTATTTACAATAAAAATATTTCAAGAATGCAAGACTGATTAAAAAAAAGTCCCCTTGAATATTATTTACAATAATTGCGGCCGTGATATAAAGCTATCTGAACACCATAAAACCTTCCCGGCATAGACCCATAAAAATATTATAACTCCCTGCAGCCTTTTGCATCCTTGCCACATCCCTACGCCAGCTGATCACTGGATTCTAAACGATCCTTGACAGCCAAATTGACCATAGACAAACGCGAAAACCTTTGAAGGAGATGACCTGTCAATATTAACTCCGGTTTGTTAATTAGACACGACTAACGAGTCCTGTCCTTCGTTCACACACCTCCTGACAAATCCTAGCTATAAGTCTTACCTGGAACCTCGCCTGCAGTTATCCATTTTCCCTGTACTTTCTGTTGATGTCTACAAACAAGTGAGCGTGTTGCGTATGTGACAGAGCTGGGAAACTAATATGTTCGTCTGTTACTTTGAATCGATCAGGATTCCGTGTGTATGACTGGCTTGCAGTGAAGTCTTCATTTAATGTCAAACAATCAATGGATTCATCTATTATCGATCCGAAGGACAGCTCCAACAACTGGGCGGATCAATCAGCCAATCACATAAAACCGTCCTATCGTGACGTCATTTCAGCGAAAGTTCTGTTTACATTTATGTCAAGGATGTGTTTATGTGTGAACAAGTTTCATGGATTTTTTTCTTGTGAAATCTCGTTAAACAGTTATCTGTATTTTCAGTGAGTTTTCGTGTAAATTCATAGTGAAACACGGTTTATTTGAATGTGCATCAAATTACAAGGTTTATATTATGTATAGTAAAGGGTTGAGGAATATCCGTGAAAAAAAAGGATTTGTCTCAGCTAAACAATTTTAATTTACAAAAACTTAAAATCTATTAATGTTTATGAATGAAATTGCTTCAATTCTAATTAGCTTTTTGCCCTAATGCAAGCCTTAGATGATTTTTAAAACGTTTCTCTGCTCTCAGTCTTCTTGTATTGACACATGATAAATCATGCCATTAATGAGGACGTGTATACATAAACAGTGAAACAGTTACAGTGTAAAAAATGTTCCTCAGAGATGGAAGAATGTGTTTAAAAAAGAAGAAAGAAGAGGATGGAGTTATTGGAAAACTCCAAGAACACATGACCGTGTGGTAGAAATGATAAATGGAGTAGAAGCCGTTATACTTTGTACCACGACTTTATCTGATCCCTCGTGGAAAGAGAATGATCTGCAATTAGTTGGGTCCGGAAAACCGTTTCCGAAGGTTTCTTTATATCAATTGCAGCAACGACGATGGGTCAGACAAGCAAAATCTTTCCTTAGCAGTGATTAACAGTTGTATGTGCATGTCTTAAATTCCTTCCTATTTATTTCAATATCTAATAGAGCTTTTTCGTCCTAATTTGACAATGACCTATAATCATGAAGTTGGTATTAAAACGCGTTCACTGGAGTGACATAATTTGGACGTTTGTTTACATAGGGTTTTCTACGAGTACCACTTGGTAACATTTTAGTGATATACATGTTCCAGCTTCATTTTTAAAGCCTTTTCGTGGTATTAACGGTTGACATGTACATCATCAACTTCTTTCACAGTTGTTTGTTTTTGTTTTGTTTTGATTTTTAATTTTTTTTTAAAAGATGAATGAAATGATAGAAAATGTAAAATGGCTTAATCGACGCTCTTTGACACCCCCCTTCCCAAACAAAAATCAAAGTACTGAAAGTACTGAAAAGAGCTAAGCCGGGAAGAAAATGTTAAAAAATATCAGTACCGATCGATATGAAAATACATGATTGTAAAGAATCATATTGTTCGTTATTGAGAAAAATGCACTTAATATATAAAATCGAAATTTCAAATTTACAATTATATAACAATCTGCCTTAAAGTATGTTTAAAAAGGTATTGCTCGATTTTAAAATTTTAGCAATTTCTGGAAATCGAGATCATTTGTAGTAATTTTATAATGATATTGCTTGTTAGTTTTAAACAGATTTCTCTACTGTTTAGCAGAGCTACAGAGTCTATGTTTCTTGTAAAATTAGATTGTCGCCAATAACAACGATCAAATGATGATTAATATTTACTTATGTTTATTTGCTAATTTTCATAATTTCTTTGTTTTTACATCTGACAGCTTCCAAACAAAAAAAGATGAACACTAAAAAATACAGTGACAAATTACGATACCAATATTATGCAAAATGAAAAGCCAAAAAGTTTTGACAAAAGTAAGATAATACTAATCGCATATTAAAGATTTTCCTTACAGGGAATGCTACAGTAACTTATTCTTTAAAATATAAGCTTTGGTATTCGAACAATATTTCCAGCCTTATTTAATAATACACCATGCAAAGACCCCTAATGAATAAACATTACCAGATGTTAGAATATCAAAATGGAGTCGCTTAATTCTTTTCATTTAAGTATCAACTAGACGGTCTCTTCTGGGGTATATTTTAGGGTATATCATTGAATTTGATGAAGTCTAGCTCACATCTCATCAGACGAAAAAAAAACGTATTGTCATGGACGCCTATGCAGATGTCACAACAGTATTTCACCGTAGGTTCACGTCAAAACCTAGCTGAGGCAAAACCATTCGAATTCTTCTTCGAATTGGGCCGTTTCCGACTGCGACAGGGGCTACCTTTTTATGAGATGAAAAAAATACCGGTATGTGTAAGATGTCTGACTATTCACGTTTTGTAATAATGCGAGCTAGGTCATTTTTGTGATGTGTGTTGTTTTTTATGGGAAGAGGGGTGATAGGTTCTTGGCTTGTTGTCTTGTGGTTTTCAAGCACACGTGTAACTTCGACATAAACAAACTCTCGTTCCTTGCTGGATGTACCTGTGTTTTGCTACTAAATTGTAAAAGCTTTGATTTAAAAAATATCAAAAGGATTTTCGCAGAAGTTTGTTTTGAATTTATAACTTGTATCTAAAGATGCGCATTTATGGTAGGGATATATAGTAAACTTGAATTCTGTACTGACACCTGCAATACATACAAGGTCTGCCGGAAAGGCCCGAGAAGTTGCCATTGGATGGAAGAACTGTTTACACCCGCGTATCAGAGGTCGTATTAAAGAAAACTCGTAGCCATGTAATAGGGTACGGGTTCTTTTTAGAAAAAGTGAACTCAGAAAACTTTTAGTTTTTTTTTCGACGTTATCAAGCAATATTAAATCGGCAAGGTTTCATTTTATATATGCTAATATAATGGGTACAGTTATCACATAATACGCGAATTTATTTAAATATCTAATAGTTACATGTATATTTAATTCATAGCTAGCAATGTTGAATCTTACAAATCACTTTCAATTTTTAGTGTTACTACGTGTTTTTATTACTGCGTAATTTGTCCATACTGCACATAAATTAGATCATTAATAAAATCATATTTGCAAATTAAACGAGGTTAGCTGGTATCACTTTATAAAGATTATTACATATATTTACAGTAGTAATTCAAGTAACTCACAGTTATATTTTTTTTATAAATAATAATCAAATCATTGGTTTTGGAAAATCATAATATTACATATCAATGCAAATTGATAGAAAAATATTCCTGAAATATTGCATACAGAAAACGAAGCCTAAAATAATGTTAATAAAAAGCAGCACAAATTATCGTGGAAAACGTGTTAAACAAAATATTTTGTATAAAAAAATTCTGCATTTTCATATAAACATGGTGTTCATAACTGTAACATATTAATTACATTTAAAACACTCAAAACCTATTGATGTTGTAGAAGTATTCCAATTATTAATAAACACCTAAAACACAACTTAATGCATATAAAATCCAATTTTTTCTCGAAATAAATAATCATGATATGGCTTTTGGAGCACTCGATTCTGATATATAATAATGACATTTAAATGAAACTTATTGTTAATTTAATACTTGTAGAACAAATGCATCTGCATGCAGGATAACTTCAATATAAATAAGTTCTCCCTACTGCAAAGTTATGATATTTCAAGAGTACGTCATCTCCAGGGTACGGCCTCTCCAGCATCCGCCAGTAGGTGGCGGTATATAGGAAACGCGAAAACGAAAGTGGAAGTAGGTTTAGAAATCTGGCGACAAAAAAGCGCTGCAGGTATGCTTAGCGCTTTAAAAAAAACAACAAAAAATAAAAAACAAACTATCGAATAAAAAAATGATTTTTTAAAATGAGTAATAATGTTTGTAAAAATCATCAAAATTGGCCGATGTCAGCATCTTCAGCTCCAAAGTGGTAAGTGAACAAATTATTAAGGTTTGAAAATTTAGAAAAATTAGTTCTTTTTGATCTTGTACTCCTAGCCTGATACAGAATTTTATCGGCCGGAATCTTAACAATAATAATAGTTACTACAAACCACACACACTTTACATCGGTAAACTTTCATTCTCCTGTATATAATTGAGCAGGTTTTGCAGGGAGAAACACATCCTTTCATTCTGTAAATGTGCTCATAAAACGTGTAAAATTATTTTCGACGTCAATGGTTGCCATGTGTTACATTCAAGGTCATGTCAAGTAATTCATAAACTATTTTCAGACTCTAATGACAAATTTCTTTAAAATATTTTCAGATATCGGGACTGTATCTTAAACTATATAGAAGCGATCTGTCTCATCACATTGCGGCTACTTTGACCCAAGCCTTCAGCCATTTGTATCGTTCTATCAGGGCAAGATGAACAAGTAGGCTATACCGTGTGGGAAGAACATAAAACAGGACATGATGAATTAGATTATTGCAAGCATACTACAGAAAAATTGATGTTACTTCTTTTTTCTGAACCAGTCGTTTGACAATTACTTCGATTTATTACCATTAAAGACAACACATTACTCTGCAAAGGGAAAAAATTGAGAGAATTTAAAAAAAAATTCCAGCACAAACTCAGTTTGTCTTCAGCACGAGAATTGTACAGTGGTAATTCAATCACTGAGTGGTGAGTTAATATAATACTCGTTCCTTTTGAGGAACCATCGTTTTTAAATAAAGAGATTGGAAACACGACAGAAAGAAGGAAACACAACAGAGAACATGCTATTATCTGAAACAATCTTGTAGATACACAACACGGAATTGCTTGGATCAATATTGACCCAAAGGTTTTTTTTATACCATAATCAGAATATGAAGAGAAATTCTAATATTAAGATTAAGATAAGAAGCCTTTTAGCTGTGTGGTTTATTCCCCATGTTTTGTCGATAGAAAATGGCCACGTGAAAGGCGTTTTAATAATTTGGTCGGATTGTTTTGTTGTTAAACTGTTGATAAGGATTGCTTGAAATTAATTTTGAGTTCAATTCGGGAAACATGTTTTTCCTATTATAAAAATCAATGATAAAGTTCACATCTCAAGGATAAGTAACTGTAAATTTACTTCATTGTTGTTAAATAAGCGCTATCATTTATTACAAAATTTAATATCAGTCGACAAAATATTATTTAAAGGTAAAATCGCATAAAATGTTCAAGAGATAAATTATTATCTATTATACAAGAAGAGCACAATATATTCTTTAAAATATTTCTCATTCTTAAATATTTACTTAAGTCATCAATAATTTTGAAACCCTTGACTATGAAAATATGCGTTCTGGCTGTTTGAGCGTCGAATTATTTCATATAGAAGGAAGGTAAACTAGGTTAAGAGAATTAGATGAGGTAAAGACCACATAAATGATAATATGTTCTCTTACAATGACTAGCCTCACTAGCCTCACCATATATGAATATCATCTAGTCCCATTTTGAATGTTCCTTTTTATTTGTATATAAAGTACATGTACTATTTTTTTATTTTTTCGGACTAGGTAATTGTGCATATGGACTTTCATTCTTCCTCTTTTCTGTACACGATAAGACACAAAGCACTTTAGATTATGTAGTGTTTTAAATAAAGAATTTATTGTTATATGTGTCAGAATAGTTAAGATAAATTGAATAGTAAACTGTTAACTATATTCTTATTCGAATAGTGAAAAGCAAAATGCGACTTCTGATTTATATTAAATTAAATGTTCCTAAAACCATTTTGAAGTTGGATAGTTCATTAGTTTGTGTCAAAGGTGCTTGTTGTTCGAGTTCTGTTTAGTTTAATATAGGAGTTTCTTAAAGGAATGATAATAAGTAATAAATTGATAGAGTTATTTTTCTTTCATCATTAGTTTACCTGAGCCAAAGGTTTGTGCAAATTGCGAGATAATTATGACCCGAGATACCATATCATGTTAACACTTCGATATTTGATATCTATACGAAGGACGAACATTACCATGTAAAAAATAAAGGCTTCAGTGAGCTTTACTTATCCAAATTTGTCCATGTTGTTTATGTGAATTTTTTCCACATTTCCCCCTCTTCTCTAAAAATCACTGGCCAAGTAATCAAGTCAGCTCAGCTTAGTCAATCTCAGCTTAAAAGTGACATTGAGAACACGTCCTTGATGCCTTAAACAATTGTTAATTTGCAACATATCCTGTCATATGTGTAAGTTTCGTAATATTTCAAGTTTGTCTTTAGAAGAAAATCTTAAGCAATTACTTACTGTTCTTATTTACCCAATCATCATCATTATTTTATGAGCCACATCATTAGAATTGAATTCCTCGTCCAGATTGCAAGGATACGTAAATGTCGAAGTATGTTTTAGACGACAAGTCTGGTATGCTTGTAGAAAAAAGTCATGAAGACTAGATCTCGTTACGAGTAACGAGTAGGTCCTCCGTCCGATTTTGTTTTATATGATACAATGATATATCGATACTCTCTTTGCCAAATCTGAGATCCTGGTGAAACTAGGTTTTTTGTTTCGATACTGGAAACGGAAGAACGAAAGTGATTAATGAAAATAAAAGCTAGGTTTTTTAAATACATTTACCTAGTAAACATCACTGTTTATCATGCTAGATGAAACACCAGAGACAATCGGTTAAACTTGTTAAAACATGAATTGTTTGAACTCTTCTGGTGAGTTCCGGAAGTGACGGTTGAAAAAAGAAACCCGTTAAACACATCTATCATTCATAAATGTTCGTGTCTCAATCACTTACAGTGACTAAAATCTCGCGGGTATCAGATTTGTAAAAAGGATAGGTACCTAAGATATTTGATATAACTCACCGGAAGTAGGATAAGTTTGCTTATTTAACATATATAAGATCGTGTAATGATAAACCGGTGTTATATAGTGCCTTTTCCCCCTAGCCATCTTTCCCCCCGGAAAAATGGCTATATAGTGGATTTTCCCCCATTTTTACTTTCCGGCCATGTTTATTGCGGACCATTCGTGACAATAATTTGCAATAACTGATATGATATTAATTTCTTACAAAAATGCATAATTATGATATTTATTAATATATAGAATAAAATAAATGGTTCTTCAACCCCAAATATGAACTAAGGCATGCGCCTTCATAACATGCATGTGTCATCATCGTTTATTTCACCTGTTCTCACCCCTTTTTGAAACACCTTTTACACGGATTTCGGAATACCTCGAATCTTTTTCATCTAATCGATGCTTACACATTTGAGTGAAAATACGCCGGTTTGGAAATTTAATTTTCCAATGTATTACCATCAATGTATAAGCTTCTCCCAGGGAACTAACTGACCAATCTTGACTTAATTTTGAAGAGGAAGGGAATAAAAAGTGGAAATGTATTACTCCCTTCGTCCAAATGGATATCAATTTAAAATAATACCGTTAGAATTGACGATCTTAAAACAATTATATATTTCTTCTTCTAAATATCAAACGGGAGACAGGATGCAATGATATGATGAGAAACTGAAATGTTTTAGTTTTACTTTGATTGATGGGGTTCTAAATCATGGTTAAGGGGTATTTTTATTATGTATTAAAAGCGTGTGTAAAGTTAGTGTTTACCATTTCGTTTTAAAGTTACGCATATTCATATTTTTAAGCACATTTCTACGAAACGCGAGATATTATGATGTAAACATTTTAAAAAACAATGAAATGTCTTCACAACCAGAACAATGTCGGTATCTTTGCTGGTTACTTTGGAAAATGTGAAATGGAGCCTGAACTAACTTTATGTTTATATTGTCACTCACTATTTGCTAATTTTTCCACTTTTAAGTTTGCAACGTGATTTATAAATATACAATTTTGAAAACGATGCTATATAAATCAAGATGTACGATTCAATTACCTAAAAAATTTATACTATTTGTTTCATATTTTTGCAATAAAGATTTACTTGTGTACCATATTATTTCTTCGAACAATTAAACAAGGGCAATTAAAAAAACAAAACAAAAAAACAAAAAACAACTAACACATATATTGTGATAAGCTGACTTTTTTTTTTTTTTTAAATATAAGCTTGTTCTTCTAATCAACTAACAAGTAAAAAAGTCGTATATGCGCTTAGGTTGGTTATTTATTTTTGACGTTTCTCCTTTTATGATAACAATTTTATTGATTTATTTTTGGTTATTTATTTTTGATTTTCGGTTTCTCCTTTTATGATAAAAATTTTATTGATTTATTTATCTAATTATTTATTATATCATTAGTCATCTTATGAATTGATTAAATGTTTTTAAGAATAATGAATTTTACCCGCGTACCTTTTTTAAAAAAATTTGTTCGTAAATTAAAAAAAAAGCAGCAGAATTAAACGTAATTTTCAATCATTTTGATAAAGAAATATATGAGTGATTGTGTATTTTTAAATGATGTTTAAACTTTTAAATGACCGTACAAATATGTTCATGTGGTCATCTATAGTTTTCGAGATATGGGGCCCTAAAAATACATATTCTTTATAATTGGATTTCAAACATCGGGCTCGAAAACAACAAAGGCTCATACCCTGCATGGGGGATTAAATTTTCGGTGTCATCTACTAGTGGTATACCACTATCACTGTGAAAATATGGTTAATAGGTCATCTCGAGAATTTGAGATTCGGGTCCGCACTTATAGAACACTATTCAATCATTATAATGGGGTTTTAAACATCGGGCCCTGAAAGATCAAGGGCCCCTACCCTGAGGGCTGAAAGTTTCAGAGTCATCTTCAAGTGGTAAACTGCCACTATAAAAATATGGTGATATGGTCATCTCTAGTTTATGAGACATTGGACCCTAAAAAATATGCACTTTAATTATTATAATTGGATTTTAAAAATCGGGCTCTGAAACATCGGGAACAAAATTTCTCTAAAACAGAGGTTTAGCCTAGATGAAATTTTTACAAACAAACAAACAGTCTGATAAATTTATCAAGAAATTCTTAAAACATTCTCGTTTAATTCAATTTCAGAACACAGAATTATGCATATAAGTGTATAACATGTAAAACTTTTTTCAATAAATTACCTAAATTAAGTTCTATGTGTAATTCCGTTACACACATGTTCAACTTTCAGCATCTATACTACTATATTAAAATAATAGACTCGAATTTTTAGTCTTTAATACCGAGTAATCGGAAGAATACTGTCTATTGTTTTATATATTTTAAACATCATTGGTACTTGAAGATTACCAATTTGTTTTTATTTTTTCTCAGTTAAGCTTCGCTTATTAATAATCAACGAAAATGGCTCAAAAAATCCCGGAAATCACCTGGATTTTTTGGATTTTACAATCTTGCGCTTGCGCAATACATTCACCCTAACGGGATCTTTAGTTTATGTTTCCACAATATCACATCTGCATGAATAAACTCAGAAATGATAAAACAAATACGGGTAAATTTTCATTGGACTTTTGCTATATATTCTGTTCATATATATTAATGATTTCTTATGAGAGAAAGTATAAAATAACAAATATACATTTCAACTACATGTAAGTACTTACTTTTGTCTTCGTGATGACAATATCCGATATGCAATGTCAACCCGTGCACGCACGGGTCAAAGTCTAGTTGTCTATAAAAATAATAAATCGGCAAAACGAAACTTAACCTGTACAGATGAATGCAGATATACATGTATGCAACCTGGGAGTGTAGAAACATTGATTTTAATCCTTACTGGATTTCCATAAATATGTTTTATAAAATCTGAACCAAAAACGTGAGGGAGAAACCCTACTATGGGGGAAAAGCTACTATATAGTAGCTTTTCCCCCCGGGGGGAAAGGCTACTATATAGTAGGTTTTCCGGGGGGAAAAGCTACTATGGGGGAAAAACTGCTATACAACACCGGTATTCTTTCCATGTAAAAAAAATAATAATAAGTAAAACATATTTCAAGTGCTTCCGGTGACAACCGGAAGTGACGACGATTCAAACAAAATAATGCTATCATCCTACAAAGTTTGGTAGTCAAGTCATCACCGTTTTTGAGATCTCGTGGAGTCATTGTTTTTTTTCTCTTGACAGGAAACGGACAAACGGAAGTTCTCAGTGAAAATAAAAAGTTAATATTTCTTGAACATTAGACACTTGTACTTTATTGTTTTTCAATTTTACTAAAATTATCAAAGAAAAACATTTAAACTTTCAAACAGTTTGATTTGTTTGAACCCTTCCGGTGAGGACCGGAAATGACGGTTGTCAAATGAAAGCGATTAAACGCATTTTCTATCGAATGTCTATTATCTATATAAGTTTCGTTTATTGATCACTTGACTTTCTGAGATATCGTGGGTAAATCATTTATTTAAAAAACGCTTTCTGAGATATTTGAGATATCTCAGCGGAAGTAGAATTTTTTTGTTTTTATTTAACATCGGATACATGACATATATAAGGAATATTACCTATATATCATTTCTATATTGAACGAATTAAATGGTTGAAAGACATCTACAAATATAGGTCTATAATCCTATAAAGTCTGAATGCTCAAGTCCTTTTCATTTTTGAGATCTCAATGTCACAAGCTTTTTGTCGCGGGACAGGAAACTGTCGACAGGAAATGAACTTTGAAAAAATTAAAAATGGATACTTGAGATATAAATTTCTTATATCACTCCTGAAAATTTCAAGAAAATCTATCGAATCATCTCAGAGAAATCGTGCGTACAAAAAAGAGGAACAAAATTTGTACCCAATTTTCGAGCCATAGTGAGCTCTTAAGAACGGCGCCAATGGCATAAAACAAAAACAATAGGCACAACTTCAGACCATGGTCTACCTATCCTGAAAATTTCATATTCTGATACTTTGTGAGAAGAAGCGTACACAGAATGGGTCGTAAAAGTTACAAAACCAGCGATGAATCGGTACCGAAAGTGACGACGGCAAAAATATCAAAAACAAAATAAATTCAGATCACTTCCAATCATCTGTGAAAAAATGGTGTAAATCAGTTGGATAGTTTCCGAGAAATCGCGTGCACAAAATTTGTGGGGAAAAAAATAAGAAGAAGAAACTGTACAAAAACTATAAGGTTTTCCGTTGGAAACGGAATACCTTAATATTGCATGTCATCCGTTTTCTGTTTACAATAAAACAATTTAGTCCTAATATTTTTGTTATGTTATATGATAATGGGGTTATAGCGTGATGGTAATTATGTGACATATGTTGCATATGTGCTGATATAAATCAACGGAAGAGGGCATTTCAACTCTCTATACATACACGTTAAGAACATAACAAATATGTTTCGAACACTGGTATTTGCGTTGCTATTCGGGTTCCTTAATCTTAAGAAAAGCAATGTTGCCGGAACCTCACAGACAGGCATACAGACAAAGGTTGATTCACTGAAGTCGTTAATCTACGACAATACCAAGGCCACAGTTACCTTAGACTCAACAGCCTTCAAGGAGCTAATTAAACTTTCTTCATCAGGTAACACTTTGTAAAAGCTATATTTCTTTCCAAAATAATCTTTAAAAACAAATGATGTTTACAATTTTCAATTGATATTACTACAGAACTACCTAGATCTTTACGCAAAGTAAGCTTCTCTGTCAACATAAACTCATCCTCACTTACACTGGGGGCAAGACAAACAGTGAAGTATGACGCAGTGCTGACAAATGATGGAAACGGATATGACGACAGAACGGGAGTGTTCACGTGTCCTGTGGCGGGAATCTACATGTTTGTCGTCGATTCTTTATCTAATCCCGGGATTTGGTTGAATCTTAAAGTCAACAAAATAACAGTTGGTAGGCTTCATGCGTCTCCTTCGCTCAAAGTGGACTTGATTCAAATAAGCAGGACAGTGATCGTGAAGCTGAAACCTGGGGATCATGTCAAAGTTGAAAATGTTCAAAACGGCGGTGTAATTTACTTTTACATGTACTCGGGGTTTTCAGGTACCCTATTGTAATAATCATTGATTTTAATATGAAATTTACTATTTTGGGGGACAGGCGTATTCTTTATTTTGTATACCAAATAAAAAAAAAGAAAATGACTAATCTTATTTTTATGTTTCTAGAAATAAAAATGGTAGCATTTCACTTATTCTTTTTACGTCTAAAAAGAATTTTAAAAAATGCAATGAAAGTTATAACGTCCGAATGACCTTTTACATATCCAATCAGATATTCGCTGTGCTTGTGATTCGGAATATTTCACTACTATCGGGTTTTAAGAATGAGTGCAAAAGCGGAAGTAGCTTTCATCCAAAATTGAGTCTTCAAGTTACCAGAATCTGTTGGGGTTTCTTTTTTGTCCAGTATCAATAGGATTTATATATATTTAAAGAGTTCAAATATTACATTAATAGGAATGAAAAACCACCAATCGTACATTCAAATCGTAAAATGACATCTTTGTTATTTACAACGCACTTTGAGAAATTACGCACTTTGATTTTTTTCCAAAGTGCGTTAAATTTAGGCTCAAGTCAACGCGCTTTGAACAATTTTTTTCAAAGTACATGTACGTTGATATGGTTGATATTAACGCACTCTGAAAAAAAATACGTTTAGTCGTTTTAAAAGACCCTAAAATATGGTTTTTAACCTAGTTTTGCTCGATAAGATTATTTAAAAATGGATTATTATCTTAAAATGACATTGGATAACGTCACAATGAAATACACTTGAAACAATGTGTAAGAGTTTCTAAAAAGCAATAAAAAGACTTATCAATAAGGGGTCAAAAAAGGGGTAAAGCAAGAAACAAAATAAATTCAGATCACTTCCTATCATCTGTGAAAAAATGGTGTAAATCGGTTGGATAGTTTCCGAGAAATCGCGTGCACAAAATTTGTGGAAACAAAAAATAATAATAACTAGATACGACCTCGTTACGAGTAACGAGTAGGTCTTTCGTCCGATTTTTTTAAATTTTAAATGATACCATAAAATATCGATACAATTTCAAAATTAACACCCCCCTCCCAAATTTTAAGATAAGGAATAAAATCCCTAATTACGTCTAACATGGGCATGACGATGACTTTTTCAAACCGATTATGTAGCATTCAACAACTTTGATTCTATAATGCATAACAACATATTTATCGTTTTCAAGTTATTCGTAATAGACTTTACGAGTCTCTTGGTCCCTAATTAAAGGGGTCATTCCCTTTTTCTTGATTTTATTGGAAAGAACTTTTGATTTCTTACCACTTTTGTTATATATTATTTAAAAAAATATCAACTGATAAAAAGATACAGATCAAAACGTATGAACATTTTGAATGGAAATTCGTACCAAATTTTCGTGCCTAGGCGAGCTCATACAAAATGGCGCCACTGGCGTAAAACAATATAATAGTGCACAACCTCAAACTATAGACTACCTATCCTGAAAATTTCGTATTCATATCTCTTATAGTTTCTGAGATCAGCTCTGCACAAAATAGGTCGTAAAAAAATAGGAAATCCGCTGTAACTCGGTACCGGAAGTGACGATTTCAAAAAACGTATAGAATTATGACATCTGGCAATCATCTGTGAAGAAATGGTTAAAATCGGCCGAATAGTTTCTGAGAAATCGCGTGCACAAAATTTGTGGAAAAAAATAATAAGAAGAAACAGTACGAAAACAATAAGGTCTTCCGTTGGAAACGGAAGACCTTAATAAGAAACTGTACGAAAACTATAAGGTCTTCCGTTGGAAACGGAAGACCTTCAAAAGAAACTGTACGAAAACTATAAGGTCTTCCGTTGGAAATTCAATGATGAATTATTATTCATCATGTGCTCCTTAACGCATGATAGACGTTAAACATAGAAATACTAATTTAATTACTTACTTAGTCCCCTTCGTGCGGTGAGCTCAATAGACCATCACCACAGATTCCGACGCCGGTCTTTTAATGTCATTTCTTTTTTTACTCTAGATCTCTTTTGGTCTTTTTTTTTTACCGGTTGGTGTCCACTTCATTGCTACTCTTAGATTGGTGTCGGATACAT
The DNA here is from genome assembly GCF_963853765.1 of Magallana gigas. Taxonomy (NCBI): domain Eukaryota; kingdom Metazoa; phylum Mollusca; class Bivalvia; order Ostreida; family Ostreidae; genus Magallana; species Magallana gigas. The sequence goes on along the minus strand of NC_088860.1, from coordinate 15,790,924 downwards.
TCTACACACATATTATCAACTGTCATTTCACGAGTAAGTGTGTTATTTATGTACAGCTCATCATTCAAGAAGCCTTAATTTGACCAGAATATGGGTAGTGTTCTGTGGAAACAATGGGTCGTCTGAAAAGTATTTATTTTGCTAAAGATTTTGTTAGTTCCTTTTCAAAATGCAGTACCAGTTTTGACGACCCAAAGCACATTACTTTTGAGATTCCTTAATATGGCGTTTATGCTAATACTTGCTGATCTTCAGATTTTTCTTAGTTCAGCATACGCTCCTGTGGTTTTAGTTATCAGAACAAGTAAACCTAGAATGTTTTTCTGGGATGATCTTACTTCCTAAGAAGACAAAGTTTGTGACATTTTTATTACATTGTATTTGTAACATATAGAGTGATAGGTTCATCAGATTCATGATCTTAGTTTTAGTGTTATTGATCTCCCATTCAATCTTTTCTGCTGTTTCTGCAAGCTGTTTTATGTAAGTCTGTTCACATCATCCAAATGATGAAGATGACTTCAGCTGGCATTCCATTTTGACTTTATTCTGGTTATCTATGGTTCAGTCATTGCCCACTGTCAAAAGCTTTTCTAAAGTCAAATAAATTATTTAAAGTGAATAGTTCCGTTTTTTGTTCGTTTTAAGTATCTGTCTGGAAATGATAACCTGATCAGCGCAGGATTTTCTCTTCCAACCCCCCCCCCCCAAAAAAAAAAACAGCCTCCTCTTTCCGCAGGCAAGAATGTAATCATTTTATTTCATTTTAACCAGCACTGCTCAGAACTGTATTCTCTTTTGAGAAGTGGACAGGCATAGCCTACATCAACTTCTCTTCGCAAGCCCTCATATTTTGATTCTGGAAAACGTGTAAATGTCGGAACCAAAGACGGTTTACGCTTCTACCCATGTTTCGACTTCAGTTTCCCTGAATTTTCGTAACAAACCTACTATTTCTACATTTTAAACATTATTTCATCCATTTATCACAAAAAAATCTACACTAAGGGTTTCTTAGCGCGTCATATTTTTTTTTGACGCAGTTCAAGAGGAGCTGGCCTTAAGTATACTTAGTGGGCGACTTCATCTAAAACTCGGGTTTATACCTCCATTGCGTCACAAATGAAAATATAAGCGAAGGAAACCCTCCAACGCATAAAATAACGTGAACAGCAGAGGTATGCACCAAAGTTTATTATAGCAGCAGCTGACTCCCTTTTTTTTCTTCTTTTGAAGGGGTATGGTCACAATTTTATTCAAAAGTTATTTTTCCGTTGTTCATGTGTACAGTGCTTTAGTAAGACATTTCTAATAGTCAACCAAAATTTGAGTCTGTCAGTTATTGTCACAAGCGAGATACAGAGCTCAAAATTTTTTGTCATGTAAACAATGCTTGCGCTATGTTTTTGTTTACGTTTTGAATGTTGAAGTGAACATTCCAGTTTTATACCTGAAATGAATGTGATAATCGCTGCGCTAGGAACTATTTATTTATGCTTAAAACCTATTAGTAGACATCAGCTTGAAAAAGAACTTTTACCAGTGAATTGAGCCAATGTTAACAAAAACAAGACACGCGCCTTGTATACATGACAAACAATAGTAAGATCTGTAGTTGCTTATAGTTGCTTATAACTCTACGACTGACACTCAAATTTTGGTTGCATTTCTAAAGCAGTGTAAACAAGAAAAATATATTGTGTGATCATAAAACTTTTCTTTTTAATAAAAAGATGAAACCAAAACATTTTATCTTTTTACATTTCTGGCACTTCAGCAGATTTTAGTAACTGTAAGATCATTTTGCACAATAATATCTTCTTTATAAAGTTTTAAGAATATGCCAGCATTTGAACACAGTTTTATTTAAATTTTGAATTGTCGCATTTCTTAACAAATATTTTTATCACGTGCATTTTGATAAATGTAAATTTTTCTCACAGTGTTTAATTATGTTTTGAAAATAAATTAAAAAAATATACTTCATCCATCTGTCTCATTAATTTGCACTCACTGGCACTAGATAATGTAAAACTGGAACTGTTTAGACTGGAAAGTCTTGCTTGGATGAATCTTAGATACGCTCACTCTTTACTGAAGTTGTAAATTGCATAAAAGCTTGAATTTTATAACTTTAGGAAGTACATACATGTACGTATACAATCTTATATAATTTTTTTTTTATATTTTATTAAGATATGACTATATCAATTTATGAAATTGTTATTGAATGTATGATATGTGCATCATGAAAGCAGATTTCTGACGACATTGTACTGTCAAATAAGCTGAACTCCACTTGTTTTTCTTACTTTGTCATATGTTCTTGACATCATATATATATTATATTATAATATTACAAAGTTTGTTTGGAAATAATTGAGACAACACAAATATGTAAGTTTTACTAGAATTCGAGTTGTGATACGAAGAAAGTACCAAAATATTTACCAAGCAATTGAAATCTTTTACGGTTTATTGAATATTGAAAAAAAAATGTAAAATGAAGGGCCAAGGAAAGGACAAAGGAAAAACGTTAAAATGACGCTGCGGAGGGTTTGTGGTTGCGCCGGGTCATTGGATGTAGACAAGTTGATAGTCCTGTTTTATCAACTTGTTTTGTTTTATCAACTTGTTTGTCAGTAGCTTGCCTCACCTTAGAAACTCTTCATACGAAGAGCATGCCCTTGCGTATCGAATAACTGAGAGACAAAAACACCATATGCAGGTGATGAAGGTATATTGCTACATAAGTAAGGAAAGTTTACTATAGAAAAATTGAAGTCATCGCGTTTATCATAAAGTTTTGTTGTTAGGTTATCAGCAATACCATATAAATAATTCCGAATGGATTTACCTATCGATCTAAAATTACATTTAAAGTTGTTGGCATTACTTTAAATGATGTATTTTCTATTTTGTCTGACCTATATATGTTTGAGAAACATTTCGGACGGATGCATTACAGCGAAAAGTTGATTTCCTGACAATATTGAAAGGGGGCCATACATGTATAATAACAGAAGGGGTTTTCTGATTAATAATCTAATAATCTGTCGCCACAGACAGGTGCATATTTGAATATAATGTCATCATTTACTAAAGCATGTAGTCATGGTAATATTGCGTCTGTAAGGATACATGTTAAACGAGCCATACAAAGACTGAAATCTTTTCAAATTCTGAGTAGCACTATGTACATTTACTCAATTTCAATTCAAATCAGACTTAATTGTCTGCTGTTTTTGTAATTTGATGAAACCACTTGTTACCAAAGTTAGCAAGTAAATACAATATAGTTGCATTGTGATGTTCCGTATCAAAAATGAATAACAAGATTTTCAGTTTGATTCATCTTCCCTATATTTTTATCACCATCATGAACAATATTCATCATCAACATCTTTCATCATGATAATGATGACAAAGTCGCAGATATAATTTGAATATACATACTTTTTATGAAAGTCAGGTCAGCTGATGTATCTGTTATACACTCATATCAATGTCCAAAACAACTGGTTTGGTAAACAGATACAATTTTGGATGGATATAACAAAGGCTTTATAGCTGTTTCGAGATGAATAAGAATGCTTCATCTTCAGTAGTTTTAACTCAGCTTGCAAATTACACTATAAACATGTCATTTGCGCGCGGGTGCATATGATGCGTGAATGATGATTTTAAATAACAACATATTAGTTTGTAAGACATTTGGTTAAATTATATCAAGATGTTTTGAGAAACGTAAAAAGAAATTTATTAGCAACCACATTTTTTGAATTCTCTGATCTTTTTATTTGAAGTGGTCAATTTATTTTTTAAATAATTTTTAACCAAAGACACTGCGTGTCAATTGTAAAAAAAACTACTGCTAGTTTTTATGATATGGTCTTCATTTAAAAAAAACTGTACATTCATTGCATAATTAACAACGGTCACATATTCATTACATAAGCTTTTTGAGCAAAAAAAAAATTTAATGGAAAATTAACCCAAAAGTGAACGTGAGCAAAATTACAGAAGTTTGCCTTTTTTATAGCTGTGATATTTATTAAAAAATGTTTGAAACAGTTGACATAAAAAAATCTATTATAGATTTAGATATTTACAGTTGACTTCTAAGGTCAAAGATGAAACATTTTTAGGTTGAGATATTTGGCTTCAATCCTGTTGTTCATACAAATACGTAAAAAATAAATGTCTCTAAAACTGACAAGATAAAAGATAACGAAACGCTTATCTGCAAGACAACCAATAAGTTTCTACTTTCGTTATAAAGCGTGAAAAAGAACTAACTTGGTTTTTAAACATGGCTGGTAAGATTAAAATTATTTTTTAATGATAATATATTTTATGATTAATATTTTATAAGTAAAGGAACACTACAATAATATTAAAACTACCTTTGATAAGATTTAATATGCAACTTATTAGATTTAGTAATAAATTGTTTACATTTATTTTGAAAAGTTTGAACAATTTTACTTTTGTTTTTAGTTTAAACAAATATCATATATGATCATATTTTATTGTGTATCTATATCTTAAACTAAAGACTGCATCATTGTAAGTAGGACGTACATGTATGGGCATTAAAGGAGTGTTAGGATAGCCAGGGCCTACATATTTCAAAATTCAAAATATGTTGTCATAATTTTAGTTTATTAAATAAATAGATATCTATACATATATAGTATAAAAATAGGATTTTTGTTATCGTAAACTCGCAAGATATATTGCTCTGTTTAACTGGTTCGATAGTTTGCGACTGTACAGTAGACGTTTTCTTGTATTTCAATCGATAAAGCGATCGACCGAAAGAGATCTAAGCTATAATGTTATCTAAAAGGACCTACAGGTAGACACTCTTAACGATTATACCCTAGCAACACTTAGGCTTATTTTTGTTCTCAGGATATTTCATTTAATTATCGTGAACAATGTACTGGCCAATCAGATTGTGGTTTTATCAACTTGGGAGTTCAATTTTGCAATATGGATATCTTTGTGCCTAAAAGATTCCGCCAGATCTTAGGGTTTTTTCTGGACGGAAAGTGATCAGCATATCTTCACTGTTGTTGAATTTACCTAGTCCTTGCTCACGTTTTTCTCTATCTTGGTTGCTTATATTCTATTTTTATGGTGTTTTGTCTAAAATACTTTTTAGGTATTCATAGAAAGAGACTTTAGTTTTATCGTCTAAATCCACTGTTGGTACAGAGTAGACTTATGTAGTCAGTTTGAAAAATGTGGAGTTGAATCTTCGTGTCATTATTCGTTCATTGACACGTTTTAAATAAAATATTTTACATTGCAATCTCTTACCATAATTATGGCTACATCTATTCTACGATAGAGTATTAAGTGGAGTATTGCGTCTTCACACAAGTCAATTTGACTCAGTTATTCTGTCAAATCTTTTTTTTCCGTCATACCTCCAATATATCAGGATGCATGTATTTTATATTTACATGTAAGCGTTGCTGACCCTAAGAATCCCCAATAATCTCTAAACCTCGCAGAACTGGTTTTCTCTCCAGGATTGTACTTTCTTTGAATGTCAGCTTTTTGTTAATTTCGTGTGTATCTAAATATGCAAACATCATGAAAATCACAGGCCATTGCCTACATATCAATTTTGTATAGTTATTATCTGAGAGAGAAAAAAATTTCATGGCTTACCCAGAGACATTTTTTCTTAAAAAATAGAGTAGTCTTATTTAGCACTATCAATGAACCGATTGAAAGTACGTAGAGTATATGATAAATCCTTAGAATAGTTTGACTTTATATTCATACAATCTATTTATTTTATTGTTCAATTTCGTATTGTACAACAAACAAAAAGTATTTACTAGTTTATCAGCTCCACAAAATTATACCTGGTTTGGTAATAACATTTTTACTTCTTTTAGAGACATCATTGTACGATAAAATAATGACCAGTAAAATGATGAAGTGTGTTTTAGGTGAATACTCTAACATGATTGTTGAAAAAATTCCAGAAGACGAAAGAAGGAACGAAGTTTGGAATGAACTGAAAGCTAATCTAAACGAAATTAAAAAACCGAAGAATGTGCTTTTACTAGGCGAATATGGTACTGGTAAATCATCGTTCATAAACACCGTCATCACAGCATTGACGGGGAGATACAGATATTATGCAGACATTGGCTCCGGTAATCTGCACTGCACTACTAGATTACACAAGTAAGGGACCAGTACTTAAATCTTTTGATAGCACATACACCCCTCTCTCTCTCTCTCTCTCTCTCTCTCTCTCTCTCTCTCTCTCTCTCTAGTAATTACATTTCTTTGAAGTGCGAGAAAAAAGTCGAAAAACAGTGCATTGATTTGTGGTTTTCTTTTATTTTTACTAGAATATTTCGCGAAGAGTATTGGAACCCTGAAAAAGAAGAGGATAGAGCACTAAATCTTCCAAATTTTATCGACATCATCGGACTAGATGTTCAGCTCTCAAATCCATTTGAAGTGGATACAGTGAACAGCCAGATTATGAATCTGATTCTCAACGGTAAACTATCAGAAGACACCGATCTTTTGGATTTGGGCATGAAATTGAAAGAAGGAAAGAAAATTAAGGAAATACCGGAAGACGAGTCGCTTGTCATAGACATAATTGTTATTGTCGTATCATTGGAAGATGATAAAATTCAACACACCCTGCTTGATGAGATTTACAAAGAATCCAACAAAAGAACAAGACGTAAATTGTTTTTTTATTCTGTTAAACAACTTTTTATCAAGACATGTCTTATTTTTACCCAAGATAATCCGGGTTAATACATTAAAAAACTAAAATTTTTTTTTTTTTTAGAATTCCCAGTTTTTGCGGTGTTGACAAAAAGTGATAAATGCAATGATCAGAAAAAATTGGAAAAGAAGAAGAAAGATATAGCTGAGGAAATCAGCATCGATGTTAAAAAAATTCTGATATGCAAAAATTACCATGAAGGTCAAAACCCAGATTCAAGAGATGTTGAAATATTAGAATTTTTGACAAAGGTACACAAATCTAGGTTTGAGTCAATTTTTTTTTATCAATTTGATCATTTTAATTTAGATTAAACAATTTTTTTTTTTGAATTAGTGATACACAATAAGCTTTCTTATAAACACATAATTTAGATAATGTAAAATTGTCTCAGTGTAAATTCCTCCGAACTGAAGTCTTTTGTTTTATTACATGCATTGTATCCTACTTTTACGAAACCTTTATATGCTTCAGCTTTGTGATCCTTGTTTGAAAGTTGTAAAACTACATAAAGTAGAAGTTGAAGAGGAACAAGCAACTTCGACTCCCATTCCACCTACATATGGCTGTTCTCTAATGTAGTTGTATTTGGAAATTGTCATATTGTCCAAAAAGACTACTTTTGAAATAATTTTCAACAATTTTGAGAAAAATAAGAATTTATTAGTTTGAATTTTTAAAGCTTATATTGCCTACAATAACAAAAATGTTGAAAATCAGATATTTTGTAGAATTGAGTTCTTTACACACCTGTTGTAAGACTCCTTCCTGACCAAAGGTGTAGGTTAATATTTAAACTTATTTTTTGTCAATATCACTTTTGGAATTATGTCAAACTTTACAGCGTATTTTGATAAAAATGTTCCAGAGACTAAAAAATTATAAAATAAGATATTCTACCTATTGAGAACTTGTCCCCCACTATATTGTATCTTTTTTATATTTCTACCACTGCAAAGCAGCATATCCAAAGTTTTGTAAACTAAATATTTTTTCACAAGAATGTCTTCTTGAAAGAGTTTTGAGAATTCTCGACATAGGAACATCCATTTTTTTCGTAAATTTTAATTGTGGCCGTTACGATGTACATGTATGAACAAATATCACATGATTAATAATTTGTCAAATTTTGACCCCATAAATGTAGTAAAAATTAAGTCTTTTAATATTTTGTTTTTTATAGTTTTAAGAAATTATGCATACATCTTTATCAACATAGTTATTAGAAAAGCTAATATAATGACCATTTAATAAGAGAGAAAAACTGATTAAAGTGATTTTTCACACAAATCAATGTATAGAATGGGCGCTTTAAAAGCTTATTAAATGTAATTTGATAAGAAAATCTTATTTTAAAATCTAAATAATAAATAATACTACTTAAATAACGTTTTTTCTGATTTTTTTTCAAAATAATAAGATGAATTATTAAAGTGTTTGCTTTTACTCTAAAACATTTATGACTATAAGGGTTTTTTAGTTAAAACAGTAGGAGTCAGCTTTCTTATCATTATCTTATCTTGTACCTATATCTGAAACTAACTACTGTATAATTGTTAGTAGGATTAAGTTATTAAAGAAGTGTTGCGAAGGACAGGGTATACATATTTTAATTCATTGTTGTATCAAGAAATGACAAAGTTCATAGTAGTTTGGTTTTCCTCTTAATTCATTACATAATTAGATAACTGCTACATAACTGGCTTGTCACAGCCAATCGTTTATAGCGACGTTGCTTTTTTATCCTTCGATTGTCGGCTCGTCTTACCATTATGAAGCAGAATTCACCGAGCGCTGGCTTGTTGACCAATTTATTAGGAAAAGTGAGCCAAAAATGTATAAAAATAGGACTTTAATTACTGGGACTGACACTGATCAACAGATTTGACTGTTTGCTACTGTATTGTCTTCATACAATGGTTTATTTAAAAATAAAACTTGGTGTTATGACATCTTTAAAGTTGTCTTTACACCAAATATATGTAGAAAGAAAGTACACTAGACGTTAACTCGTGCTTCGATCAATTGATCGATCGACAGGGAGAGTTTTGCACTATTACTTTATCAGCTATGACCTACAGGTAGACATTATACATAGAGATTTTGATATTTTGAAACAATTAATTTTTATTCATCAACATCAACACTTTAATTATTCAAATTATATGCAAGCTTAATAGCTGTAATATCATTTCAAAAATTACTTAGACTTTCTGTGTGAATAATCCACCCAAAAAATCACCATGTGTCCCTAAACATACACACACAAGTGGCGTTTAACATGAATAACTTTATTTCCTTACTTAGTCCTACTCGTGCTGGTCAACACATAAGGCCGTCAACAGAGATTTTAATGCTGTTCTGTCGTGCTCTGTCTTATGTCTTGGTCATTTTTTTTAACTGTCATTGTATCTACCGGTAGTTGTTTTATTTTTTCCTACATTGGATTTCCTGTGGTTTTTCTCTTTTCTCTCTGTCCTCGTTGAAGGTATCGGCGATCGAATCGGTGTCATAAAACATAAAAGGGAAGTTTTCGTCTTTTTGACATCAGAGAAAAAAGCACAAGCATGGGAGGAATTGTTGAAGGACCAAAGGCACATTGCTTTCAAAACTCCTGTGGCATACATGCTAATATTTGCTGATCTTAAGAGATTTTTCTCGGCGGTTCATACACTCCGGTGGCTTTAGTTATCCGAGCATGCATACCTGACTTCGAATCCCTCCCTGTGGTGATCTTAATTTTAAACTAGACAAAGTATGTGGCATTTCCAATAGTTTTACCACTTAAAGTAATAGGTGAAAGATTTCCTGTTGAAATTCATGATCTTAGTTTTGGTGTAATTGATGTCCTGCAAAATAATTTCTGCTGTTTCTGCTGTTTGTACTTCATGTATACATGTCAGTTATAAATTTATCTGGCATTCCTCAAAAACTGTAATTACTAGTTTATCGGCCCCAGAAAATTATACATTGTTTTGTAATAACATTTTGTACTGCTATTAGAGACATCATATTACTATGATATGATGAACAAACTAATAAAATGATGACGTCTGTTTTAGGTTAATACTTTGATATGTTCATATGAAATTTTTAATGAATGTAGACCATGTGTATTATGAATGCAAATTTATAACTACAGGTCTAAAATAACCTTCTTTGGAAGACGGTATAGAGGTTTAAAAAAATATTTTCTGGATTGTGCACCATCTCTCCTTTGTGATTGGTAGAAAACACATGATGAGAAAATGTTTACATTTTTTTCCCCATTGATTGAAATGCTGTTCGGTGCAAAAAAGATAATTGTATGAAAATTTAGTTTACCTACGACAATTTATTAAAAAGAGAGCAAACGAAAACATTATATAAATTAACGCTTTAACATGTAAAGCAATATTTTTATTCTATAATCTTATTCTATTATTGAATCTATAATAGTATTCTAATAGCTGTATGAAAGAGATTTGTTATTTTTCTTTTGTATTTCTATACAAATACTACCGATGAGAATTGATACGGAAAACAGATTTTGCAGAATACAGTGATATTAACTTTGTTTTACTAAAATAATACGACCCTACCTGAGATATTTATTTCCCTACTATACTAGATTTTATCAAACAACATTGGATTCCATGTTGATACTCAGTGTAAAAAAGATTCATACAAAAAAGAATCGAAATTTCTTTCATAACTTACTGCTGTTTAGAGTTTGCTGTAAGAACTGGATCGGTAAACACTTTTGAGCTGTTACGAGATCAATCAGAATGGTAAACATCTTTGTTTTATGCATGTGGAATGAAAAGCCTTTTTAACAAAATTGCAGCAAAAAGGCAAATTGTTATGAAAAATAAAAATGCATGAAAGCTGACACCGACTAAGTAAAGTTGTCTTATATATACATGTATAAGATGAATGAATTGAGCAATATAAGTTGCATTCATAAAAAATAGATGATATTTAAAAACTACATGAGACTGAAACATACAGTAACATTGAATAAAGTTTAAAAGGCGTTTGATTATATCCCAAGAAAATAAATTGTACTGTTGAATGTATAACATATATCAAAAATAAATTTTGTCACGGATGACAATAATGCAATTGCGATTATGACCAAATAAGAGTCTTCAATTACTTGTTTCAAATACAAATTTGATAATACAACTTTCAAAATCATACATTTTTTGGGGTCATTCAAATAGCAAATTATTATAATAAGATGAATTAAACTCACTGGAGCCTTTATTTCTTATAGTCGTCCTGCGTTCGTTTACCTTCAATGCAATGGGCAAAAATATCAAAGTGTTAATAAGATGTGGTATCTAACTCAGCTCAGCTCAGCTCAGCTAAGCCAAACTAGCAGCTTAGTCAAGCTCAATTGGAATTAACAATGAGAACCTAATGGCGATACCTTAAACAATCTTTAATTTGCAAAAACATCCTCTGTCACATGTGTAGGCTTTGTAATATTTCATTAAGTTAGTCTTGAGAAGAAATTCTTCCAAGAATTACTTTAATTGTTTTTATTTCCCCAATCATCTTCCTTATTGTAAGGTTCACATCCCTACTGTTTACATTCAAAATTGCAAGACATATTTTGCAAAAAATGTTTCAAAAAAGTAATTATGCAGAATACAGTGATATTAACTTTGTTTTACTAAAATAATACGACCCTACCTGAGATATTTATTTCCCTACTATACTAGATTTTATCAAACAACATTGGATTCCATGTTGATACTCAGTGTAAAAAAGATTCATACAAAAAAGAATCGAAATTTCTTTCATAACTTACTGCTGTTTAGAGTTTGCTGTAAGAACTGGATCGGTAAACACTTTTGAGCTGTTACGAGATCAATCAGAATGGTAAACATCTTTGTTTTATGCATGTGGAATGAAACGCCTTTTTAACAAAATTGCAGCAAAAAGGCAAATTGTTATGAAAAATAAAAATGCATGAAAGCTGACTCATTGATAGGTAATTAAACATGTAAATATTTCATTACGGTTTAAATGTTAGATAAATTTGAGCAAAATCGATATTTATGCTTGCCAAAAAAATACTTAAGCGCCTACAGAGAATGGTTCCATCAAAAGATAAAGCACACCGGGTATAGGTTCAATAAATGTTATAAATGTACTTAATTAAGGAGATAGAATTTTAGGTTTCAATATCTTATTGAGTTAATAGTAATAACACCGACTAAGTAAAGTTGTCTTATATATACATGTATAAGATGAATGAATTGAGCAATATAAGTTGCATTCATAAAAAATAGATGATATTTAAAAACTACATGAGACTGAAACATACAGTAACATTGAATAAAGTTTAAAAGGCGTTTGATTATATCCCAAGAAAATAAATTGTACTGTTGAATGTATAACATATATCAAAAATAAATTTTGTCACGGATGACAATAATGCAATTGCGATTATGACCAAATAAGAGTCTTCAATTACTTGTTTCAAATACAAATTTGATAATACAACTTTCAAAATCATACATTTTTTGGGGTCATTCAAATAGCAAATTATTATAATAAGATGAATTAAACTCACTGGAGCCTTTATTTCTTATATTCGTCCTGCGTTCGTTTACCTTCAATGCAATGGGCAAAAATATCAAAGTGTTAATAAGATGTGGTATCTAACTCAGCTCAGCTCAGCTCAGCTAAGCCAAACTAGCAGCTTAGTCAAGCTCAATTGGAATTAACAATGAGAACCTAATGGCGATACCTTAAACAATCTTTAATTTGCAAAAACATCCTCTGTCACATGTGTAGGCTTTGTAATATTTCATTAAGTTAGTCTTGAGAAGAAATTCTTCCAAGAATTACTTTAATTGTTTTTATTTCCCCAATCATCTTCCTTATTGTAAGGTTCACATCCCTACTGTTTACATTCAAAATTGCAAGACATATTTTGCAAAAAATGTTTCAAAAAAGTAATTGCGAACCGCATGACATTAGGTCTTTGGTCAAATAAATATAATGACCAAAAAAAAAATATATCGACGTGTCTAAAAATTTAACCGTTGAAAACAATAAACATATGAACAAATCTAATACTTAAAGAAAAAATTGTTTGAACAGGTTGACATATTTGTATAAATAAAGTCTTCCGTTTCCAACGGAAGACCTAAATGTTTTCGTTCGGTTTCTTTTTTCCTATCTTTTTTTTTCTTACAAAATTTGTGCAGGCGATTTCTCGGAAGTGGCTGAGCCGATTTTCATGAATCTTTCAGATCTAATAGATATTAATCCGAACTTAATATACACTTTTTTATTTTGATAACGTCATTTCCGTTCTTGAGAAAATGACGTTTTAGCGATTTTCAGAGGGTCGGCTTGTCCAGACATCTCCTCCTAAACGGTAAAAGATATTGAGTTCAATTATTGTAGATGTGCAATTTGGCATGCATAATTGTCATGCTCAAAAGGCACTAAAGCTCGCCTGGTCCCGAAAATTGAGACTAAAAAAAACGTCGTAATTTTTCATGGTTTTCTTAGTTTATCTCTTTTCTGAAAAATATTTTGTTAACACATGTAATGCAAAAAAAAGTTTATATTTACAAGACCTTTCAATTGATATCAATAAAAATGGGCTGGCCCCTCAAATTAGGGGACCAAAGGGCTCTAAAGTCTTTCATCTGTAGCCCTATACTGAGGGATATTTTGTGAACAGTTAAAGAAGCAAATATGTTAATTTTACAGTTATGTATCCAAGCAATGTAATGATTTTATCATGTGTTACGTAATAAGGGGTTTTAGGGGCCAAGAGTCCAGAATTTTGATCACATACATCTCAGAAAGGAAAAATATTTTGAAATGCAGTAAAGAAGAAAAGATGCTCAGAATGATGTATTTAATAATATGCAAGTTTCAAAATTTCGTTAAACTGCCCCTATAAGGAGTGAAGGGATCGGCCCCTAACATGTTCTTTCCCATGTATCTCAAGAACGGTAACGAATTTATAAACAGTTGTTGAACAAAATGTGTTGAGATTTAAATGACCTTTTATTTGAGATCAAGAAAAAAAAATTAGGGGACCAAAGTGCTCTAAAATCTTTTATCTGTAGCTCTTCACTGAGGGCAATTTAATGAAAGGCTATAGAAGCAAATATGTTTTATACAGTTATGTATCCAAGTAATGTAATAGTTTATTCATGTGTTATGTAAGAAGGATTTTTTAGGCGTCAAGAGTCCAAAACTATGACCACCTATATCTCAAAAAGGAAAATATTTTGAAATGCAGTATAGAAGAAAAGATGCTCAAAATGATGTACTTTACAAAATGTAACCTTCAAAATTTGGTTTAGCGGCTCCAATAAGGAGATAATGGACTGTCCCCTGAAACGTTGTTTTTCTCAGATATCTCAAAAACTTTGACGAATTTCTAAACACTTGTGGAACAAATTCTTATCCCTGAAACAAAATAGTATCTGGCCCTTAGAATGTAGACCCTATTTTTCTATTCTAAATCATGTTTAGCTGTTAAATAGCAAAATCAAGATCGAACATATATCTCAAATTCTAAAAATCAGACGGAAGACCTCATCGTTGCTCGCAACGAGATCATGTCTAGTGGGTTTTTTTTTATTAGAAATGTCTTTTTGGGTCAGAGTCAGAACTTCTTTGTATAAAAAATGCCTTTAATATCGTATGTGATAAGAATTTGATAAGAGATAACAAAACACTTATCTGCAAGACAAGTTGGTTAAGTCTACTTTCGTTATATAAAGTGAACAAAGTTACCATAGCTTTTCATTATGACCGGTAAGGTTTTAGATGGTTTATATGATATGTATTTCATAACAAAAGTTAGGTCTTTAGTATGTGTTTATGATAATAATTTAACATTTTATAAGATTCGACAACAAACTTTTTACTTTCATTTTAATGTGTTTGAACACTTACAAGGTATTTTAACAAAGTTTTTCAAATACCGATTATCATTGTAAGAAGGACGCAAAGATGTTTGGAGTGATGCGATTGCTAGGACCTACCTAAAATATTTAGCTGTTGTCGTTCAGATTTCATTGTTTTTGTGTTAAATCCCTAAATTAGGATTGTATTTGACACCTCCATATTGTGACGTACTTCAGATCGAAATCAACAAAAAAATTCGCATAATTTTAAAATCTTTTTCTTTCTTATAACTGTTACCGTTGCGCAATGGGTTAGAGGGTTAACTTATCAGTTCCAATCCCACTAGGGTTTTATTAAATATTTACTTTTTTGTTGTCCAATTTTGTAAAATTTGAAAATTTTAAACCGGTGAAAGTATTTTGATTACAATCTACTTTTTTACTTATTAATATCGACAGGTGTCCTATACCACCATAATTCATTGCATCAGTAAGATACTTGCAATAGTAAGTAAACAAAAAGGACTATTATAGTTATCGTAGACATACCCGGATCAACTGTTGTGAGAGAATGCAGCTGTAAACTAGACTTTAATCGATCGATTGACCGGGAGAGTCTACACTATAAATATACAAGTTCAATATCTAAACTTAAAACAACAACAGGTAGACTTCTATGTTGTGGGATCCATCAAAACCAGGCCTAAAAAGTAGACCTGTAATAAAGAAATAATATGAGTAATATATGATGCATCCCATTTTATATTTAAAAACATGACCTGGTATTTTGTAATGTACAAGATGATAACGAATCTGGGACAATAAACACTAAATTTCATTACAGGAGCTTTAATTAAGCAGTGAATGTTTATTTTTGGATGTCCATAGCGCGCGGTATTTAATTTGTATGCACCGCTTTCTGTGTTAAAGGACCAACGACATCCAAAAATAAGCCTTCAATGCTTATATATTTATATTCACACTGATGTATGTTTCTATAAAATATATGTGTATCGTCGCTGTAAAACTACAATATTCGCTCTCAGCCAGGGATATGAAACACACATGGAATTGCCATATTAACATGTTATCTAGTTCGCTTTCACGACTAAAAATATAGTGCCAGAAACTTTGTAGGCTAAAATTTTTACTTAAATATAAAATCTATATTTAAATTTAAAGCATTCAATTAAAAATATATGACATTATTTATAAGCATTCAAATGCATTTTGCATGCGATTTTAAGGAAAACTCTTGATATATTTATATAGCTCCAAAAATAATCTAGTAATGTTCCCTGAATTTTTTTAAAATGACAGTTTTAATGTTGATTAAATACTAGTAATGTTTAGTGGGGCCCAAACATGTTTACCATAGAACAATGTAGAGGAAAATTTAATCACTTTAAACAAGATACATGTATACTCTTATATATACCGGTAGTACAAAGCGCTTCGATTAAAGTTTTGACCATCGATGTTTAGTTGAGCCATGTGACCGTGGTATTAGGTTCGAACAATTATAATTTTGTTATATTACATGTTCAACAAAATGTTGGCCAAGCCATGCAGTAATCTGTTGAAATAAGTTTGAGATGACAAGTTTGGTTTGCTTGTAGAGAAAAGTCATCCAAATGAAACAGGAGGAGATGTTTGGCAAGTTCCGGGGACAAATCATAGAGGTAGAACAGAAATGGTTGTTGGATATCCAAAGTTGTTTTCTATTTTAAACGTCACATTCGAAATATAAAACCTACGAAGAATTATCAAATTGAAAAAAATTCAAACAAGTTATTTTTAGTCATTCACATCAATGAAAATACTGTGGCCATTTAATTCACATGTAAACGAAAGAAATTTCGTGCAAGTATCTCGTCAACAGTTCATTACATGCTGCCTAACTACGCCCATGACTGACGTATAATATAGAATCATCAACTTAACTTACTTATTTAATTTGTCCACTTCGTACTGATCAAACCATAAGTCCGTCACCAGAGACTATAGTGCTGGTCTGTCTTGTGTGCATTTTTCGAACTTTCCACATTTCCAGTTGTTTTTCTTTCCTTCTTTTTCTACTTCTGATCTCTTTTGTTCGTCCTCGTACCGGTTGATGTCCACTTTATTGCTACCCTTGGAATTTAAGATCGATCCACTCTACTCTATACTACCCATTGCTATTTTTTCGTATGTTCTACCTGAGATACAATATAATGGTGTAAGTTCACCTTAGGCTCAGAAATCTTTATTTTTGCGTCTGTATTTGCTGATCTTTAGATTCTCCTTAATGCCGGGTATGCTTCTCTGATTTATTCGACCTAGTTTACCTTTGATCGAATCCCTACATGCCCCCCCCCCCCCCCCCTCATTAGAACACAAAGTCTGTGACATCTTAGATATTTGTGACATTTTCGCTGATTGGTTCGTATGATTTCCTGTTGCCATTTTTGGGATTATTACCTTTTGATGTTTATAACTCATTTAAGCTGAAAGCACAACTTAGCTTTTTGACACTTTTTGTCCATCTGACTGTCGGTGACTTTCTGTAAGTCTGCCCGTCTATCTGTCCGTTTGAAAAGTTTTCACATTTTCGACTTCTTTTTCGACAATTTTAACCATACTTGGCACAATACATAATTGGGTCATGGAAGATAGAAGGTTGTTAAGATGAAGGGCATGACTTTCTATCAAAGGGAGATAATTGTTAAGAATAAATGATAATTTGTTGGTATTTTTAAAAACTCTTGCAAAAACCACTTGGCCATAAAAGCTGAAAAAGCAAGTTTTGTTTTTAGGGTGAGATAAAAATGGGGCGGGGGAAGAGGGGTTGAAGTTTTACATAAAAAAATTAGAGAAAAGTCCGTTTTAACCTTCATCTTCTTAAAAACATTTGCCTTGAAAACCTGTAACTATAGTTATCAAAATGATGAATTATTTTTCCCGCAAAATATAAGAGCGTGTTTTTCAGAAATGTATTTTTTACTTAGACATGCAATATCTGACCGATCAATGAACTGAAATTTCCATTCAAACCATTAAGTAGAGGCTGTATACTGCTGTGTATATGTTGCATATTCTCTATTGATCCAGATTGCTTTTTTGGACCAATTCGTCTGGCATATCTAAGGTTTAAAACTTGCGTTCTCCGAAACAGTGCAGGCAATGGGAGCAAGCAATATCAAGATTTTTCATAAAAAGATTAAGGACGTCGTTTACTCAGGGTTTGAGTTCACAAATTCGGATTGTTATAAAGTTCAATGTCATGAGTAAAATTTGTTCTAAACACTAAAAGTATTTATGAAATGAATTATTATTAACAAACCATTCGATATTTTTACTAAATTATGGAATTAGGCTCAAACAAAGTTGGACTTTTAACAAAACAGAGGAAATTCGTACTAAAATTTTCAGATTTTGTTATTCACTAAAATATTTTTGGTAGTACTGTTATATTCAAAGTAAATATTTTATTTGTTAGTGAACATAATTTTGCATATTTTCTGTTGGTTTTATCTCACTTTTTTGTTTAGATATTCGAATAGCTCACACTACAAAAATATTGAAAAATGCTTAAAAACGAAAAAAGACACCATATTTTCAAAATTTTAATCATTGACCTCATATAACTTTTATGCCAGCAGAGTAAGGTCAATATACCTAGTTTAAAGCTATAAATGTTTTAATCTTATCATCACTCAATTTTTTGTAAAATTGAATCAAAAAATGGTAGGAATTTGAAATCTGAGAGAGGAAATTCGGACTGGAATATTCATAAAAATTGTAAATGAAAACTTAATGCTTTGTGTCTGTTTATTGTCACTGCCATTCATAAACTGTATTTCATTTTTAAAAAAGTATAGCAATTTGTATTATTTTCACAATTAAGAAAATTCCAATCATAGTGTAAAATTTTTTTTAGGGACTTTTCTTAAATTTTCAAGAAATATTCAGTGGCCATTATCTCAAAAAGTAGGTCATTGACCTACTTTTGTGAAAGTGAAAAATAGCACTACAATGATAGGTCTTTAACACAGAATAGATGGTTTTTCATAATCATCAATGGATTTTTTTTTCATTCTGAGTAAACGTATACCTTAATGTTTAATGTGTCAGCATTTTTATTCACAGTTGATGAAAATGCTATATTAAGCAGGATTTCGCGCCATAATACGCCTAATTCATAATTTTGCGGGTCGATTAGTGGAAGAGTCCAAATTGGGATTATGAGAATACTACAGAGGACACCGTGTGTACACATAACAGGAAACAAAACATTGTGGGGGGGGGGTTTACCCTTCTTTTTTTTAAATTGCTTGTTAAGAAGTTTTGGATGAAGCTGTCTCCCGTTGAAACTGTGATTTTCACTAATCCACGAAAATTGATACCCATTAATATATATGAAACCACAGTATCCAGTAAGATTTACATGAAGTTGTGGTATATGTATTTATAGCCTTTGAATTTAAAAGAAAATGAAAAAAAACAACAAAAATACACTACGGATATTTCATAAAACTTGAAATAATTATTTAAAAGACTTAATGACAGTTCAATTTTAAGCAATAAAATGCTTTCTTTGATAATTTATACCGGTACCCAGGTAGTGACAATGCAAAAAATACCTTGTATATGAAAATATACTGCGTTTAATCGCACTTATTTTATTTCTTTTCTTACTTTAGTTTAACTATAGTGTTTAACATTGTTAGTATGATATTTATTGAGAGAGAGAGAGAGAGAGAGAGAGAGAGAGAGAGAAATACATGTATATGTACATGGGGTAAAATTAGATTTCATTTTCAATTGATATAATGTTAACCTCGATTAAAACTTAGTAGAAATATCAATTCAGCTGGGATGTACAATTTAATTTAATTTGATATCATACGATGTAATGATCCTTTCTCATTATACAAATACTCAAAACAATGCGTGTCAAACTGACTATATAC
Source organism: Magallana gigas (assembly GCF_963853765.1). Lineage (NCBI taxonomy): Eukaryota > Metazoa > Mollusca > Bivalvia > Ostreida > Ostreidae > Magallana > Magallana gigas. The sequence continues at coordinate 15,771,320 of NC_088860.1, read as the reverse complement.
TAGTATCTCAGGAAAAAAGTCTGTCTGTCTGTCTGTCTGTCTGTCTGTCTGTCTCTCTCTCTCTCTCTCTCTCTCTCTCTCTCTCTCTCACCCATTCTTAATTGTAAAGAAAACCCACTTTTTACGAGAAATATTAATTTATGAATTATTATAGAAAAAAGAAACAAAAAAACAGCTTTTCATTGACACAATTCTCCGGCTCAAATGACAGGTATCGTTTTTACAAAGACAGTACATTGTTTACATATAGCACATTGCTCTTTGTTCCTCTCTGTTTCGAAACTCTCATCTTCTAGGCGTTGTTTGCGTGCATATAAGTTCTAAGAAAAAATAGAGGCGTTTGAAAAACGAAACCCTACAAGAATAAACTTTAACATAGATCTAGATTTTTAAATTGTATATTTCTTCCTGATAAGGAGTACTGATATATAACCCAATTAATATTTGAAATCCAAAATTTTTTTTTAAAGAAAATCAGCTTTAAGATGATTCTTAAAAAATAATAATCATTTGTATTAATAGATATGCATTCCATTTTCTGTTACATAATTATAACTATACTTTTCTATTACTAATTTCTTGAATTCAACTTTTTAGTTTTATCAGCCCCCGCAATAATAGAACATTTAGTGAAGAACATACATGTAGCGCGCTGCTGTCAGAGACATCACTGTACAATGTTACAATAATAATATCAGTAAAATAATGAAATATTTTCAGGTGACAACTTTAATATGTTTGTAGAGAAAAACATAAAAGACGGACGAAGAATAGACGTTTTGAATGAGCTAAAAGCTAATGTAAAGAAATTAGAAAAGCCGAGGAATGTGCTTTTATTGGGCAGTTTGGGTACTGGTAAATCATCATTTATAAACACCGTCATAACAGCATTGACGGGAAGATACAAACCTTATGCAGACATTGGCTGCGGAAGTAAGCACAACACTACAAGATTACACAAGTAAGGAATCATTTCGTATTGACTTTGGAAGTAAGCAAACGCATACACATCTATCTATTTTGTCAACAATTGCATTTCAAACATTTCAAAAGCTAAAATATCAAAAACAGTGCAGTTGATCTGGTTTGCTTATGAATCATTCTAGGATCTCCTGCAAAGAGTACTGGGACCATGAAAATGAAGAAGATAAAGCACTAAATCTTCCCAATTTCATAGACATCATTGGATTAGATGTTCAGCTGTCAAATCCAAAGGAAGATGAAACTACGACCTTCTGGATTTAGGAAAGAAACTGAAAGAAGAAAATGAAAGGAAAGTAGGAATGGAATTAGTTGATAGATCGGAAGATGAGTCGCTTGCTATAGACGTAATTGTTGTTGTCATATCACTGGAAGATAACAACATTCCACATGCCCTGCTAGAGGAAATCTACGCAGAAGCTAACGTTAGAGCAAGACGTAAGTTAGTATTAATTTAGTTAGAAAATTTGTAATCAAAATGAGTTTAAAAATGTGATTCAAGATATTTTAAGTTTATACATTTTAATAAACTAAAATTCAATTTTTAGAGATCCCGGTCTTTTCCGTGTTGACAAAAAGGGATAAATGCGATTTATCTCAAAAAGGGTTGGAGAAGAAGAAGAACGATATTGCTGAAGCAATGAGCATTGCAGCTAATAAAATTCTAATATGCGAAAATTACCAACAGAATCAAAATCCCGACTCAAGAGATGTTGAAATATTAGAGTTTTTGACAAAGGTACACAAATCTAGCTCTGAATCTATCCTTTTTTTATTTGGTGGAATAAAGCAAAATAATGTGTTAATGAAAACATGATTTAGATTATGTAAAACATTCATTATTATTTCTTTAATCCTATATGCAGAGTGTCGTACGTTTTTATAATATTTTTTCTATGGCTCAGTCCTGTGATCCATGTTTCAAAGAAACCAGAGTTTAAGAAAAAGTTAGCAACCACATCGGATACAGATACTCCTAACACTAACCCCACTTCACCGACAAAAGACTGTTCTCAAATGCTGTCGGTGACTTTTCTTTTTTTTGTAGTTGCAATTCTAATCGGGGTGTTCATTCATATTATTACAAGGGACGGTTTTCTTTCGAAATTGCTGCAACAAATTCAACAAAAATTTAGTTTTGACTTTTTTGGATTTTTTTAGCTTATTATAATTTTGCTTACATTGAATGCAGTTTTATGTTTAGTCAGTAAAGAACTGGGTACGGTACACAGCAAAATCAGCCCTGATTTCATAATTAATGAAATTTTAAATATAACTTATTTTGATTTAAATATTTGGAGAATTAACCAGTTTCAAAAGCGTTTGATTTTGGTATATATCGTTTAAGGTTTTCGTATTATAGTTATCTAAAAGTAGAGTTGTGCAAAGCTATCAAGCAAGAATGTCATTATGTCATGAAATGTATTGATAGCGTTATTCAAACTTGCACTGTACCAGTTTAAAATTTAACTAAGGTATTAAGGGATGAAAAACTTTCTTTCAGCTCTGGAAGTAAACTCAATATAAATTTAGTGGTGCTTTTCTATGTTTATTGACCATTAACTTTTTCAAAACTTTTGAAGTTTTCAATAGAAAAGGATTTAAATGAAATTAATTGACTGCAAATCAGATACGTTTTAACAGTGCTATAACCAGGAGATAAAACTAGTTTCACCTATGGCTTATCCAATAATTAGATGGAAAATAATTTTCCATCTAATTATTGGATAAGACATACGTGGTATTAGTCTTATCTCTTGATTAAATCACAACAAGTACCAGTAGCTAAAATTACAGAAAAAAATGCGTAACCCACTTTCTCTTTAGTTTCGATCAATCAAGAATAAAAACACGCAAAAGTCTACAGCAAAAGTACAAAGAAGACATACATGAACGATTAAATAATTAATCGTAACTCTAAACCTAAGTATAGAATTCTAACGTTCTTATGGAATAAATTTTACATGTTTGATATTACTGTAGAATTTAATTTAATTTAGGTAATTAATAGAGAGGTACATGTATAAAGAATATATCAGATATATAAATGCATACTTGTGCAATATTAACTGAACATTTTACAAAATTTGGTTGGCCTATATTTTATTTCCTTACTAAAACAATCTTGTGTTAAGTTTGTCATATCTACAGCAAAATGCAAGGGTCTCCTAACTTTTATAACATAAAGATACATATAAAATGCGTATATTATAATAAAAGTATCCAAACATTAGATGAAGAACAAAATTTAAGGAAGTTGGGTAGAATAGCTTACTCCCTCGACACAGGTCAACTAATCTGAACACTGAAATGCTTGAACCTGAATTTTTATTTGGAATTGTAATTGATCCGCCTTGAAATAGTCATCAACCAAGTTACACTATATACTTAAGAAGTACTAGTAAATAGACTGAACGCTAAATACGCGCACATGGGATTAGGATGATTATTTTTTTACGGGCCGCCGGAAGGCGGTCCGTTATTTGATACACATTTAAATATTGTTACTGCGTTTCTGCGGGACAGTTCTTTTTTGATAGAATTAATATTATGCATATTTTTATGAATTAAAAGTAAATTTGCATATAGAAATATGTTTTATGCCTTTTAAAAATATCACATATTTTTTGTCTTACTCGTAAATGAAAAATAGGTCATACTAGACTGTCGTGTTTGGCGCGTTTTTATCGAGACTATAATCTATTCGGAAAATTCCGGAGGTCGTCATTCGCATCGGGATCGGTATGCGGGACATACTAAAGACCTGAAATACTAAAGACCTGAATGTCATTAAATTTTACATAAAGGATATATTTGAATTTCTATGTGCCGTGTCAAATAAAATGACTTTATGTGTGTGTTTATTATACATGTATTTCCATGTAAAATGTGGTAGAAAATATCATGAAATGACATCCATATCAATTATTTACGCAAAAATTTGACAGACATAATAATTTGAATTGACTGGAAAATTTGAGCTAATCAATTTCTGTTTTATCACGTGGTCCCTTGAAATCATATAAACTAATGCATTAAGTTGTCATTCAATTCAATGCAAAAAACAAAAAAAACAAAACAAAAAAACAAAATGGTTTGAAATGCATAATCTCCAAGAGAAAAATGATGAGTTGATCTTTGTATTGTAAAAATCAGTGTGTTTTCCATTCCTCCATACTATGGCAATGATCGAACAATTACCGTTAGAAATGCTTACAGTAACGAACTCGATTCTTTATGATAATAGTAAAATGTTAAACTTCAAAACAAGTTGCTGAAAGTATATTTAAATTTACCATAAAAATTAGTACAACTAACTTTTATTTTCTTCTTTGCGGTGTGTTTTTATGTAAACAACCAATGATTCATATAACAATTATATTTTTTGCGGCCCATTTGACGCTTGCGTCAAGATGATTTCTTGTTTTACTTGTGAAAGGGTAGTTTTTAGGCCTACAGGGTCGATAAAACTGATTTAGAATTTTTTTTTATAACTTTGTAGTAAATCATTTTTCGAGATAAAATAAATCTTAACAACTATATTGTGTCTTGAATCTGACTTCTCTTTTTCTCTCTCGGATATTTTAGGTATTGTTACAGTATAAAAGTCATCGAAGGTACTTTATGACGTCATTTGTTTACACCTGTTACGTGATTTATCTAGTAGAGTATAACGGTACACAGATAATGTTATATATATTATAAGATAGACATTCATGTCTATAAAATTTTGAGGTTTTTTATAGAATTTTTCCTCTTATATTATTTATAAAAACAATATCGTATTTTTTGAAATTACTACATAACACTTTTGACCTTTTGATCTGCAATATTCGACATGTTATTGTGAGTAGATTAAATATGATGTGTCTAAGTACTTTTAAACTGAAAAAAATGCTTCCGTTTTTGTATATAAAAGGTTTTTTTCATTTATTTAAGTCGATTGTCAATATTAAAAGTCTATTTTTATATTTACAGATTTATTCAAAGTTTTTCATAATGCAGAATTTTTTTCATACAGTACGTAACTACCCAATAAAACATCAATTTTTTATCATCTTGAAAATAGAAAATAATTAAAAACGAAAGTGGTTGCAGTCTTGTAAATATTCTTCAATATTCTTTTTAATAAGCAAGTTAAAATTATGCTACTATGAAATTTTGTTGCATGAACTTGAATGCAGCTTTAGTAGAAATATCGGATCAAACATGACAAAAAGCCCAAAAATCCGTATACAAGGCCCGGTTTTGGAAATAACAATTACCAATCACATGTTAACGTGTAAAACTTTAGATATTAGTCCAACAGACAAGCATGTGTTCGCGTGTGTGCGTGTGTATATGTATCATGGATGTAAGACGACTATCATTCATACACTGCTGCACAAGCTTAGTCATATTTTCATCCAATTCATGTAAATACTAGTAATTTTTAGAATTTTTTATTATAAAATGGCGAATGAATAAACAAGCACAAATTGTATAAATCATTATTTGATGTGTCTAACAAATTAATTTTTTTTAAAAATTTGTTTTATACATAAATTAGATTTTTGTTTAGGTAGATAGATCCAAAATAACATTAACATATTACGCATTGCTTTGCAAACAAATACAACTGCTCAAAACGCATACATCTACAGACATTACAAACACAAGTTTTCCTACATGTAACATTGAACAATAAATATATTGCAATATTGTAATCTACATTGGTCATATCTAGGACAATAACGGGAAGATGTTTTTCATTTTTCAATGAAAGTTTACAAGAATGACACACGATTTTTTTTTCTAAGAATAGGTTTCCTTGAGTATCTCCCTTTTTCGATATATGTGTACGAACATAAATTCTTAACATTTGTAAGGTTGTTCTTACAGTTTTTTTACTTGAAATTGTAGATAGTTTTGTAATTTATATTCATTTCAATTTATTGCATTAATGCAAAAAAGTTATATTTTTCGGAATCTGTTTTTAAATGTTCTTTGATTGCTCACATATTTTGTAACTATAACGTTCCTTTAGGTTTCCTCTTTAAGTTTTACTTGTTATGTCCAATGAATATAAAGACACTTTCTGTTGCCAGGATCCTACAGACTCTAGTGTTTTATTTACTTAAATGTAGGCAACGGATTGATTATTATGCTTATTCTTTTTAAATCTTAAAATACAAACATATTTTCACAACACAAATAAAATAGTGGGAATTGTTCAAACTCATATAAAACAGCAATGATAAATGATTTTCTATGAACATCCAGAGTGTCTTTAATTATCTAGAGCTGAGTTTTTTCAACTGATAATAAATCCTATTTGTTGTCTGCAATCCAAATTTCTGAACCATAAGTTAAAATTGGAGCAATCATATATCTTGAAAGTTCTAGTATTATTTCGACAAAAAAAATATATATTGACTTTAAGGAAGGAATCTTTTCTGGTTTTCGACTTGTCAAACGTAAATTCGATAAATTGTTCATCAAAAGAAGATGAAAAGAAATTAAAATAGTATATTTTCTTTCTTTTTTACTATCATACAACTTGGCATAAAAAGTAATCAACGAATAGAATCTAACAACGACTTTATTTTTAGCGGTATATTGGCGTAGGAAAATATCACATGTTACGCAATTCAGAATTGCTGTAAATTAATGAATCTGTAATAGCATTTTTTTTTAATTAACAATAATGTTGAAAATTTTAACTAATGTGAACTAAAGATAAGATACTTGGGTTTTAGAATATGTTTTTAAGATATGATTTGCCTATCAAATTAAATTTTATAAGCTTTTTAAAGCCTTGCGACATGAAACTGAGCACACCTGTTCCCAGCGATGAGGAACTCAGCACGTTTGCTTCTAGCCACAAGAAGCTCAGCACATCTGCCCCTAGTGATAAGGAACTCGGCACACCTGCCCCTAGCAACAAGAAACTTGGCACACCTGCTCCTTGCATCAAGGTCCTCAGCACACCTGCTCCAAGCATCAAGGATCTCATCACACCTGTTCCTAGCATCAAGGAACTTGGCGAACCTGCCCTTAATGTCAAGAAACAGGGCACACCTGATCCTAGCGACAAGGAGCTCAGCACATCTGTCCCTAGTGAGAAGGAACTCGGCTCCTAGCAACAAGAAACTTGGCACACCTGCTCCTTGCATCAAGGTCCTCAGCATACCTGCTCCAAGCATTAAGGATCTCATCACACCTGCTCCTACCATCAAGGAACTCGGCAAACCTGCCCTTGATGTCAAGGAACTCGGCACACCTGCTTTCAGCGACAAGGAATTCGGCACACCTGCTCCTAGCCACAAGGAACTCAGCACGTCTGCTCCTAGCCACAAGAAACTTGGCTCATCTGCTCCTAGCGACATGGAACTGGGCACATCCGTTCCCAGCGATGAGGAACTCAGCATACCTGCTCCTTGCGACAAGGAGCTCAGCACATCTGCCCCTAGTGATAAGGAACTTGGCACACCTGCTCCTAGCAACAAGAAACTTGGCACACCTTCTCCTTGCATCAAGGTCCTCATCACACCTGCTCCTAGCCTCAAGGATCTCATCACACCTGCCCTTAATGTCAAGGAACTCGGCACACCTGCTTCCAGTTAAAACGAATTCAGCACACCTGCTCCTAGCGACAAGGTCCTCAGCACGTCTATTCCTAGCGACATGGAACTGAACACACCAGTTCCCAGCGATGAGGAATTCGGCATATCTGCTCCTCTGGACAAGAAACTCATCATGTCTGCTTCTAGCGACAAGGAAATCAGCGCGTCTGTTTCAAGGGACAAGAGGCTCAGCACATCTGCTCCTAGTGACAAGGAACTTAGCACACCTGCTCTCTGCAACAAGAAATGTGCACATCTGCTTCCAATGGCAAGAAACATAGCCAATGTGCTTCTTGTGACAAGGATGAGGGTGGTGGTGACTTAGAACTTGGCCAACATACTTCAGACCAAAAAGATCTAAATGATGAAGTTCATCAGAATCATCCTTTGCTTAATTAATGAGCATAATGGTAGTGCTCTCGAACAGGAAGTTAGTAATTCTTTAATTATTGAGGAGCTGGATAACAAATAGGATTTAGAACTCATCAATTCAATTTTTGGTCTTGACGATATCAGTTCTTGCAGCTCAGTATCTGATGATCCTTCTTACATTCCATGTGAAGATGAATATAAAACAGATCATTCTAACAAAATATTGACAGTCAGACAGAAAAAAAGAAAACGATCCTTGGCATTAAACCAGAATGAAAACTCGTGCAACAATTTATATAAGGACAGTGGTCATGACCCTTTTGTCTCATCAGGAGATCACAATGAATCAGACGTTTGGATTCCTAACAAAAAACAGAGGAATAGCACAAACAAAAGAAAAGGACAAACTTGAGTAATTGCAAAGAAAAGAAAAGTTATTATTCAAGAGGTCGTAAGTGACAGGAAGTCTTCAGAAGGTGAGGATGCGATGAGTGATGTCTATCCATGTTTGAGTATGCCTAACACAGATGGAGGAACACTTGCCTCCAAACTTGTGAAGAATTTCAATAGACGAAAAGAAGTCTCTTGTAATGAGGATGGTGATGAGAAGTCAGACATGTCTTCTGAAGAGAACCTATGTGCAGAAGATGGTGAAGGCATTTATGTCAGAGAGTTGTCCAAAACAAACATTTATGACCAAGTACTTTGCAAAGCAAAGCCAGCAAAGCCTTAATAAACAAAGTCTTTCCCATAATGACTAATGATATTATTTCTAAAACTGCTCAACAAGATCCTCTTATTATATGCCTTGGAAATGCGTGGATGTGCAGAAACATTGCAAATAAATTAAAAAGAAAATATTATACTTCCTCCAGGATGAGAGAAGCTGCAAGACTGTTGTTAAACGCCAGAGACTTGTTGGACTCTAATTTATCTATGTCTGACTTGTTGCGCCCAGAAAATTTTGACAATGTTGCAATGGGAGCATTGATAACTGCCTCATCTGGTTTTGATGATGAAGAAGACTTGCAAGCCCCCTCAACAGTTATAAGGCTAGGCTATAAGATAAAACGGATGTTAGGTGCAAAATGGGCAGAGGGAATCAAAAGCAAAGATGAAGCAGCAGCTAATGACAGTAAGAGCTTCCTCAAGTTGATGAAATTCGAATGGTCCACGAAAGTCACAAAATTAGCAACATTCACAATTCAAGTTCGTAGCTTCAACAAAGAAAAAAGACACCCTGAGCCAGAGGACATTATCAAAATTCAAGAAAAGATCCGTAATGACATCAAGAACTTCGATGAAAAGGACACAACGCCCCAGAACTTTAGATTTGCTGCAGAAGTTTCTCAGGCTAGATTGTTGCTGTATAACAAATGTCGACCTGGCGAAATAGAGGGTATCAGGTATATTCAACTTTACTTTCTTTTTTAATCATTTTGATATGGATCACACCCATCTTTCTTTTGAATTTCATGATAAAACATTGAACAAAATAAAATGCTTTATTTGTTGAGCTTGATATTAATATATTTATTCTAATGTTTTTCAAATAGGGTGAAGGACTATGTGAGAAGGCAGCAAAGTATAACTAATATGATAAGGTCTATGAGAGCAGAACTTTCAGTTCTAGAACAAAAACTACTGGAATCTCAAGATTTAATAGAAGTTCGTGGCAAGGTATATATCAATAGAGAATAAAGTAACTCACTTAGATTCTTTCATTGTTTATTTCTATTATTTAATAAGTCATCTGAGTGGTTATTCATAAGTTATTTGTAAAATATTGCTACATCAGTATCTTGCCAGTGGGGCATTCAATTACAATAACATGTTAGAATGTAAATGTATTCTTTGACTACCTTAATTGCATTAAATATTATATTTAATCTAGATTATTTCTTAGATGACCTAAGAAATTGTTATAGTTCTTAATTCTGTCATTATTCAATGTAGGCCATGAAATCGAATATAGTCAATGTCACTTATAATCTTCATATTTTTTAAGCTCGGTCGTGGTGTTCCGGTGATTGTTCCTAACGACACAAACAGAATTCTGGAGTACTTAGCAAGTGCAGATGTTTGAGTAAAGGCAGGGATACAGCCCAGTAATGACTTTTTGTTCTCCAATACAAGTAAGAATAATATATATTTTTACACTTCACACCTAACAGTATCATCTTGTTTTCAATTCAAAATGGCCTATTTCTGGGAGAAAAAATTCAGCAATATGAAACTACATGTTGAAAGTAAAATGATGAAACCAAGTATTCAGTGCAGTCATTTCAATCACAAACTTCATTTTCACTGATAGCTTTAAACACACATAAACATAGAGTAGTTTTTACTTTAGTTATCATGAACATTTCCTTTTCATAGGGTTGGTTTGGAGTTTTGCGTGCTTATGACAGTTTAAAAGCATTCTGTGACACGTGCTGTCTGAAGAAACCAGAAAAAATAACCTCTGTCAACCTGAGGAAGTGCACAGCCACAATAATACAAGTAAGGGAATTGATACTGATGTTTGAAAATGATATATTTTACGTGCTTTGTTGAGAAAGCGTTTAAATCATTTGCATTGAAACTAAACAAAACAAGCATGCAATTGATGTTAATATTTAATCTTTGTTAAAGTTCAACAAACAGTCAAAATTTTACATGCCAGCTTTTTACGTCATTTCATTGAGAAATGAAAATATTTCATGCCTGTTTTTGACTCTATAATATATAATTTTGTTGTTCACCTTGGTCCTTGGAGAATTCACAAAGGTTCAGTAAGTTTTTTTGGCTCAAAAAGTTTCTTATTGAGGCTGCTTTTGTGTTTTCAGGTCTTTGACATATCACCTCAACAACAACAATGGCTGACAAATCACTAGGGACATACATTAGACATCCTTAGAATACATTATAGGCAGACCTCAGGAATCATCGAGCGTATTGATATTTCCAAACTTATGCTGTTAACAGAATATGGCCTGACTGGGAAATATGCAGGCAAAAAATTAACAGATATTACACTGGAAGGTAATGATGTTGAATTTTTCAAGTGTTTTGGGTCTTATTTTCTACCCACCAAATACGAAAAGGAATAACTATAACATTCTATAATAATTTGCTTCTAACCTCAGGGAAGGAGTCCAACACTGTAAACATATATAATATTAATTGTCTTTTTCATTTTAAGGCTTATCAAATTATTCTTTCTTATTTCAGAAATTTCTGCTGAGATCATGTCAGGTCCTTCTGAACCTTTAGAGGAAGGTATACACACTTTCCAACTCTTTTGACAATGCTTAATTTTTTTTAACTTCATTATTTTTGTGAATTAACAATACTGAAATCAGTATAGATCTGCTATTATTAATTCATGCTATTATATAATCATCCATTTGTTGTATTATATTGATAATTGTATACATATTGTTTGAAATATATTTAAGGGACTTCAGCTGTAAACATAGCAGAAAACACACTTAAAGAAGATGTCCCACCAGAATTAGACAATTGTAAGTAAGCAATAAAAAATACAAATCAGGGCTGCATTTTACAAAAGAACTTACATGTCGTAAATATTTTGTTTCATGGATTGATCTTAAAGGAATAAAATATACATAAACTCATTTATTTACAACTGTTATTACTTCCATAATCGTATTTTACAGCCATTAGAATAAACATTAATTAGTTCGGGATTAATTATCATTCATTAATTTAATCATACGTCGTAAGTTCTTTTGTAAAACGCAGCCCAGGAATTATTAATGTCAACCATAAGTGTTTGGAGACATGCTTTTCTTCTTGAAAACCAACAGGATGTGCACACAATATTTAGACAACTATCAATTTTCGCTTGTCTACACTAAAATATAGAAGAGATTTTGCTATATACTGTGTCTAAATCAAAACTTTTCATATTTATATTTTAATTAAGAATATTGTGATGAACATTATTTACTGCTTGCTTGTTTTCACCATCATAAATATATTCCTTTGACAAACATTGCTTCAGTTGGATGTAAATCGTTTGTTGTAAAGGTGTCTGAAAATTTGGTTCCTGGAACTTAATAAATTGGAAATTGAGCACTTTTCAGTTACAATTAATTGAATAAAACTTTCTTGTAGTGGTAGAGGAAGCAGACCAACCGGAAGAGGAAGAAGAGGAGACATCACTTCGAAGAAAGAAATCCTCTTCATTTAGTAAATGTTTTTTTCTTTATATTATACCCCACGACTTATTTGAGTAAGTTATTTAATATTTCAATTGAACTTTTCTGATTTTAAACTCAAACAAACTGGATAATATCAGTCAAACTTTGTGTGCAGAGTAACTCATTGTAAAAGAGGTCAAGTGTGAGTTTCAGTCCATGTTTAGATATGATTAGATAGAGGTGGTGCAGATTTAGATTATAACACATTTTTATAAGATGTACAAATTTGTTTCATTGTATCACGAATAAAATGGACTGAGGCTGAACTGGAGGAGGTTAAAGAATATTTCAGAGAATGTCTTAACACACACACCACTCCAGGAAGAATAACTTGTAATATGGCAATATAGAAAAGCAGGGATAATGGAGATTCCATACAGTATAGGCCATGGGAAGAAAGTGTGGAATCTGATCCAAAAACAAAAATAAAACCCATTTTGAATTTTTGCATCAAATGTTTGTTATGTAATGATGTTTGTATTGTTCTTTTCCTTTGCTCTTCTTTCTAGTTTGAGACAAAATGTTCATAATCATTTACTTGTCACTGAACTTTAGTCAATGGTAATTTCTTTTATTGTGTGAAACACATGCATTGTATCTGTTTAGTAGGATGTAATCAGTTTGAGAATTGTATCATACGAAAGTATACATATTCATTTACCTGGACATTTGATGAGAATTTCCTATGATCAAGTCAAATTATTGCAAGATTGCAATTTATTTAGCAGTATGGTTGTATAAAATTATTTGTAGCGTCTTCATGGATTTTCTTCATTTGATGAGAATTTCTTTTACTAAATGAACTGATAGCCAAATTTGTAATGGACTTGATTTATTTAATATTTCTTGTGCCATTTGTCATTAAATATATCTTTGGATCAAAGCTTAGAAAAATATTTTTCTGTGTTTCTGAAGACAAAAATAAATAATATTGATTCCTCAATAGTTTGGTAGTTACATATACTTAATGGTAGATAAAATGAAAGTTTGTGGATAAAATCTTTTCATTATATTTGCTTGAATTTTATGAACTACGGCCATGTTGCAATAATTTAATTTCAAAACCATGCTAAGAAGAATTGGTTTCATTTGCATACAGCCAGGTTGTTTAGATGCAAAATAATAATACATGTACCTAGATATAATACAAATGCCTTCTACTGATTGGGTTGTATTTTAATACAGGAGAACAGATATTCAAGAAAAATACAGACACTCAGATGTTCCAAATATCTGTTGGGTTGTATTTCAGTGAAGAAAGAAAGGTAGCCAAGAAAATTTGGACAGGTGTCCAGTTCTTGTTGAGTTGTATTCCAGATTAGGGAAATAGGTAGCCAAGAGGATTTGGACAGGTGTCCAATTCTTGTTGAGTTGTATTCCAGTTTAGGGAGATAGGTAGCCAAGAGGATTTGGACAGATGCCCAATTCTTGTTAAGTTGTATTCCAGTTAAGAAAGAAAGGTAGCCAAGAAGATTTGGACAGATGTCCAATTCTTATTGAGTTGTATTCCAGTTTAGGGAGATAGGTAGCCAAGAGGATTTGGACAGGCATCCGATTTTTGTTGAGTTGTATTCCACTTTAGGAAGATAGGGAGCCAAGAGGATTTGGACAGGTGTCCAATTCTTGTTGAGTTGTATTCCATTGACAGATAACCAAGAGGATTTGGACTGGAGTAGAATACCTGTTGGCTCCTTTATGTATCCAATATGAATGGGACTTTATTAGAAGACTTGTTGGGTTTTTGTTTGTAATGAATGTTTCTATGTATCCGAAATCATGACTAAAATAAGTATTTGTATTTACAGTAAGGTAAACTTGCCTTCCATTAGGAGGCGGTTTATAAATGCTAATTCGTCATGTGCATTGTATAGGGAAATAATATTTTCGATCTTAGCAAAACTACCTCACAAAAAGAAGTTTGTCTCAAATAAAAGGTATGCAGTTTTGTCTTAATAAACATACAAACAATTAATCAACCGTAAATTTGGTATGCATCAAGAATAAAATGAAAAATCCAATAAGTGTAGACACTTAAATATAGATGCCCAATAAGTTTTAAACAGTTACAACCCAATAACTGCACTTTCGTGTGTACGGGTTTTTTAATATCCAATAAGCAATATCCAACAGAACTTGGACTCGACGAACCCAATAAATAGCCTAATGTGTGTCAGTCCGTCTGTCTGCCCGTTTGTCCGTCCGTCTGTCTGTCTCACTTCAGTATTCCACACTTTTGTTCTTTATGCGTTTAAGGAATAATATGAAATTTGTTGCACAGCTTCAAAATATCAAACTACAGATCAAGTTTACACTTTTGTAGCGTCTGGTTGACATATTTTCGAGAAAATTTATTTTCTATATTCCAATTTTTTAATGTTCGGGTTCGATATTCTGCATAACAGTGCATTGTTATAAACAGGTAGGGGATGTGTATTGCTTATGCAATACTCTCAGAATGCTTGTTGTTTTTATTGTCTTACTGATTCTCGTGAGAGTGTGAAGTGGTGAAAATTGCCATGATTACAGGGAACTACTGGAACGATTAAAACAATGCATTACTGGTCTGATTTACTGAAGCCGAAAAATCCGTTAAATGAATGTGCAACTAGTACGAATATTTTTATTCACACACGCCTTGCCGGTAGAGCTTGATTCGCGCCGGCGCGGCTCGCTAAAATATTACATGTAGGGCATGTGTACATAAAAAAAAATTATTGTCAATTTATGAAAAAATCATATATAATCGACATAAATTGCAATCTATAATATTTTAAATGTGCAAAAATTTCATTACTGTAATCTTTTAAATCATAAAAGATGTATAAAATATCTTATGTTTAAATGGGAGCTACAGTGCCTACCATAGGAAAAATCTGCAATTTACGGCGCACAAAAAATTGCGCTAGTTTGGACTTATTAACCTTATTTTCACACAAATTCTGTAAAAAGAATTAGTACCATTAATTTCTTCAGCCAATTTACTACTGATATCGTCACGTTACATGCCTCAGACTTTCTCTTAAAAATGATAACCGACCTCAGAAAATGAAGTATGTTAATTTACGTCGAGATCGGGAGTCGCCATTTTTAAATGTAAACAAACTTGCACCACTTTAATTTACAGGGCTGCTGATGGTGTTTAAAAGAATATCAGATGCAAGTGAAGTGACGATATCTGTAGTAAAATGTCCGAGGAATTTTTTGGGATCAAATATTTGTACAGAATATGATCGTAAATGAGATTAATCGGTCCAAAACTAGCGCATTTTTTTGTGCGCAGTACATTGCAGTTTTTTTACTATGGGAGGCACTGTAGCTCCCAGGTCGTCCATCCGAATTTTTTCAGACCGGGAGCTACAGTCGTGCAGCTCGTCCGTCCGAATTTTTTCATACCGGGAGCTAGAGTCCTGCAGCTACGCAACTGCGTGATCGGCCCAAAATCGGCCCTGTGGCACAGAAGTGGTTAATGAAATATCGGGCAAATCATCAAACATAAAACTATCTAAAATTCCACATCAAGCATTTAATATCCCAGTCTGGCAACCTCCACCCCCACTCCCGACACAAAAAATACTAAGGAGGTATAGCGCCTTTTCCCATTATTTCGCCTACACCTTGTATTTGGACGGGAAGTACCTGTTACTAAAAATAGCTTCAAGTACCTAGCTGTTGCAAACCTGGATGGTGTCTGTAATAACTGATTTGTCATAAATTCGGGAAAATCCTCTGTGTATAAAAGTAGTTGGTATTCTAAACCGTGATAAGTTTAAGCAAAATAGAATAGATCTAAGTGTAAATAGAGTACATGAACATAGTGTTAAAGAAGAGATCTATATATATTGGGTGTGCTCATACTCAGAATGAATTAAGGTAGTCCTATACTCGGCATTAAATGGGCTCAATCATTAAAAGCTTAGCTTTAAATGATAAATATACATTCTAGCAATACATATACAAAAGAAAATATATATGTTTACATGCTAGTTTGTTTGTTATCACCTCTCAGACGGGTGTACCCCCTTGCAAAAATTATTTACAATTATGACATTTGCCAGACGTCTGTTTTTCCTATAAATAATTACCAATTTTGGGAAAATTAGAACTGAACATACAAAATAGAGTATAAATATTTATCTAAGCCATATCTCATCAATAATTTTGCGCAAATTTTTGTAAGTAAGTACGCTTTATGGACCTGATGTATCAAAATAGAATACAAAAAATGCAATGCTAGTATCGCGTTTGGTAATTTTTTTTACTATTTATGGACTCAAACTTAAATTCATGGTGTTTATTCTATAGATTGACATCTTAGAAAAAAGATTTGGTAAAATAAATTAAATGTTGACGGATTACTTTTCACGCTATAAGCTCTAAACCAAGTAGACCCTGACGAAAACATCCGTAAAAATCACATTTTGCTACAGTTTTCTGCCTAGATCTGTCAACAATGTTAGATATCATTTAAACATTAATTAATTGACAATTCATTAAATTCGAAATAGCTTCTGTCTCTAAATTTAAACCGGTTTTAGTAAAAGAAAAAGAAAAATTCCGGGGGGGGGGGGTCAAAACAAAGAAGATATAAGCATACCTGAGATCCTGGTTAATCAGAAACTTCGTTTTTCATTTTACTTTAACAGAATCGAGTTTCTCAACATTAATCATTTCTATCTCTCATAGAATACATATATTACCGTTCTAATTGCTTATTATTGCCATTGTTTACAACAGCGATGGAGAGCAAAATCAATACCGGGTATAAAAAACGCTTTGTAAAAGTCGAACCAATATTGTAAAATCCGTATTATGACGTAGTGCGATACTCGGACTACTTTAAACAAGATATTTTTTTTTTTAACCAGAAGAATAGATACATGTAACTTAACCTCTCTATTCTGTTCATGTTTTAATTTAAGTGAAAAAAATTACTACTTAGTGGATTCGATCCAGCGGCCACAAAATCATAAACACCTACGCGTTACCACTAGGCCACGCATATTACATTTTCGTCAGATGCATTTTCAATATATATTGCTTTATACATGATTGTATTAAAAAAGACACTAACTGAAATATTTGTCTTATTTTCAGTACGAAGACCACGTTAAACCAAAGCTAATTCAATGTAAACGTGTACTACAATACCTGTAGAACATAATTTATATCGGATGTTTTTGGTTTATAGTGGTTCAAATAGTCAAATATCCAATTCTTTATCGTATACAAACTACTTTCCTATATATCCCTAACAAAACCTGAATATTTTAATGATGTCGTGTAAGATAATTAAGACTCTTAGAGCATGGTGATTGTGTAAATTGCGTTTCTTTGAATATATTTAAACTAAATATTGTTTAATATGGAAAATGTCTGATGTTTGCAAAAGGCTATATTTGAGGCCAAATGGTATATCAAGTGCGCTATACCTCTTTGTCTGGTTTATAAAAACATTGAATAAACATCTGTTACATATTATGTTTATTCTATGCGCCTACTCCGGAGCCCTAGTGACCAGAATATCTGATACACTCGGTAAAATTTTTAGGTAAAAGCAACTGTAAGATGAACGCAGTTGTAGAACGCAGGCGCTTGTCAATTTCTCTTTATAAAAAATCAGTAACCTCCGATGCTAAAGAGTATCAAAACAGTCCACAGTTTCTTACATATTCATGGTATTTTTAGTACTTTACTTTACTGATAAAGTATCAGTAAAGTAAACCATAAATTTAATTAGATAAAATTTAACAAATTTTCACTAAGTAAAAAAAACAGTAAAACATTTCAATGCACAAGTATTCAACTAAACTGGAACCCCTAGCATCGGAGGTTAAAATGGCGACAATAAATCATTGAAAAATCAAAAAGTTCATACAATGTATATTGTTGGATTAACCAATAAAAAGAACAAATCAAGTTTGTGCTAGGATGTTAGAAGGATGTCTAATGTGAAAGGGTAGAGCGGGTAAAAATTTTTTTTTTATCAAAATCGCTGGGCGAAGTTTGGGATTATTTTTCCGGATCATTGTGTGACACTCGTCGGAGATTCGGAGAGACGTCAGATTTGAATTTTCAGTCTTGACGAATCTCGCTGAGTTTAGCTGCGTGCTACCTGCTTGCTACCCGCCAAAATATGTTTACAGAAAGGAACTTTCCTTTAAAAATTAAGAAATGAAAATACATAAAATACATAATATTCATGAAAGCACTCAGACACATTATGCATGCAGCATTGTGCACTATTAAATGCATACATTGACAATGTTAGCACGATAGGCCATAGTTTTTAATGCGCCCATGATTGACATCATTGATAATAGTAATATATTTTTAATAATTCAAATCTTCTTAGGCAATCTGAGGTTATTTTTCGACAATGTTTGAATTTCTGTTAAATTACATTACTGCTTTTGACCTCAGCTAACGTGATCTGAACTAATCTCTTCTAATCTTCAAAAGAATCGTCTAGTTCGTCTAGCATGGAATAAGAAGGATAAGTGTCAGAGTAACGCCCATCTACTAGAGTGATATCATCTCGCCGATCGTCCATTTCAATAGCCAAATCTTTGGACATGGGTTTAACATTTGATCTCAAATGAAAATAATAATCATCACTTAACCTGCTGACTGCGATAGAAGGGACATAGGGCTTTCCAAAAAATTTGCTAATTGTTGTGAATTTTGTTTTACTATCAACAAACTTTAGAGAGCTGTGTGATGAACTCTGCAAAAGAATTAGCGCCTGTGCAGGTTGGCATTTAGCGGCTTCATTAAGATTTTTCTCTAAAGGAGAGACATGTTGCTCTGCATCATGAAGTTTTTGATCAATCACATTAATGTGTGATTCGTGATGTTTCTTAAGTATTTTTACATTCTCCTTTAAAACGTCATCAAGCTTATCTTTTAGAGATTGGTGTTTTACTCTCATTCTTATCTCTATATCGCTCATCTGTTTTACTAAAGTGTTTTTTTTCCAACTCCATTTGTTCTTCAAATGTGTGACCCCGTTTGATTTCATTATTAATCCAGGACAATTTGTCCTGCAACATAACATTGAGGCTGATAAAGCTGTGATTTTTGTGTTCAGATATTTCAATACATAATACACAGACAGGAAGTTGGCATTGCTGACATGCCAACGTGTAGTACTGGTCTGGATGGTTGGCACATGTCTCAACACAGGCCAGATGATAAACTGTATGCTGACTTGTCACCTGAAACAATGGATTTAAAATTACAAAGTTAACTGTTAACTGTCTTTTAAACAATTAATTAAAAAAAAATACTGTTAAAGTGGTTGTGCAATCAAACTCTAAGTGAACTTCACAAAATTAATTTGCATTACGTTTGAAAATCATTCTGTTTTGTGAATTTATTTGTTTGTAAAATCTATCTTTTATTGCATACCTTTGTTATCCTCTGTAAGTTCTTGGTCATTCAAACATACAATCAAATCTTCGGCTGTGAAATCAAAACTGGCTAGATAAGGCGGATATAGAATGATCTGCAGAATTTCTTCTCCAATGATTCCTCTATCAAGGTCTTTTTTGTAGTGGCTATAAAATTCCTTTGAGGAAAATGTTACTGAAAGGATGATGCTCCCATACTGGCACCGTATTTTTTCTTCATTTTTAGGTTAAAGTTTAAAAATTTGTTTAAAAATATTTATTCTGTTCTTCTCAACCAGGTTTGCATAAGCCTTAATTTTTTCTTCCAGTCTTTTTAACAAAACTTGTAGTTGATCATCTTCAATGTCTTTTTTGTGTTCCTTTAGGAATTTTTTTGTTGCTTTATATATTTTATTTAATTCTGATTTTGATGTCAATCTGTAAGTCGGATCCACCATTTTATTAAAAATACGAATATATACATCAGTAAATGATTTCACAATATATTTCTTATGGTCTTTCCTAGCTTGAATTGTGATCTCCTCTTTAGATGTAAGGTATATTTAAAGAAAAATATATTTATGCCCATGCATTGATCTTAACAGTTACCAATAAAGCTTATTCCATTAATATACTTAAATCTTTCGTTCCATCTATGAACTGCAGCTTGTTAATTTTTTACCTTAAAAACAACAAAATGGTCATTGACGAAATAATGTCATTTATTAATGACGAATCAAAAACTTGTACAAATAAAGCACATCACAAACAGGGAGATCCCTGACAAAGTCAATACTTAAACTTATTAAAATGACTTATGTAACAGGTACTGTGGGATCTCCCTTATTAGTTAAAAACACCTGAACAAATATTGAGATCACCCGGTAAAATATAACCAAAAATAGTAAACAACAATGGCAGGGTGATCTCCCTTAATATAAACATGTAAAAAATTAAGGTGGCATATACAAAGTTCTGCCATAAATCTAATAAAACCATGATGCACACAATGTAAACATTAGAATGGATTTCTGATATTGGCACAAGCTATTATGACTGTTTTAAATTATAAAATTATTTGGACGGTTAGATGGGGATGGTGGTGGGTTAAACTTTACAAATCGATCAATATCTTAGGTTACGAAAACACGTCCTTCTCACACTTGAGTTTAAAACAAAAGTTATATACACGTGATCGAAATACTCTCATTTCATTGGCTAATGACACGGTACAAGCACAGGCATTTATAAATAGGTACATGATGGACAAATTAGCTAAAAATAACCATTAAAAACCGGAACTTAAATTAGAATTTCTAAAAATAGAATTAGCGATACAATGATGACATAAAACATATTATTTGGCAATAATATTTCATTATGCCAATGCATTGATCTTAACAGTTACCAATAAAGCTTATTCCATTGATATACTTAAATCTTTCGTTCCATCTATGAACTGCAGCTTGTTAATTTTTTACCTTAAAAAACAACAAAATGGTCATTGACGAAATAATGTCATTTATTAATGACGAATCAAAAACTTGTACAAATAAACCACATCACAAACAGGGAGATCCCTGACAAAGTCAATACTTAAACTTATTAAAATGACTTATGTAACAGGTACTGTGGGATCTCCCTTATTAGTTAAAAAACACCTGAACAAATATTGAGATCACCCGGTAAAATATAACCAAAAATAGTAAACAACAATGACAGGGTGATCTCCCTTAATATAAACATGTAAAAAAATTAAGGTGGCATATACAAAGTTCTGCCATAAATCCAATACCCATTGGATTCCCGCCGGTATTGGATTCCCGCCACCCAAAGGAAATATATGGAACTGGAGACTTTAATAACTGTATTATGCATTGTTTTAGTAAAACTTAGAACAATGTGTAATAGTATGGCCTACTGAGATGTAATTATAATAATTGACGTTTTTGATATGACAGAATATATATGAAATATGATTAACTGATTTTGACGGATGGCCAGCAACATACCCTATTAATACAAACACTAAAATACAATACTAAAAAACAAAACTATGTTTTCTAAGGACAGAGTGGTAGCAGACATTTATCTGAACTACATGCAAAAAAGGGGGGGGGGTACACTAACATATCTAATCTAGAACAATGAAAGCAGTGGGGAAAAGTAAATGCCATGATCTAATTCCAAGATGACAGACATAGTAGCAGACCTGATCTGAACTACTATCAATGTAAGTTGTATATATCATAATTATGGTAGCAGACTTGATCTGAACTCTAGACAATCCTACCACTTTGAAGAGGTAGTAATAAAAATCACTCACAGGCAAACAACAGAGCAGATCTATAGCAGACATCATCTGAACTAGTTATATAACGTTATCTTGCTGATAACAACTTATACCCAGGAATGATATAGATTAATTTTAAGTCAAGTGCAACATTAAATGAACCCAATCGAATGTATCATTTAACAGCATCAGACTTCCATCTACCCATATTCTGAATCGCATTTTCAGAGAAACCAACCTTAGATGCATGAGTTGCAGCACCAATTCTGAAGCTGTGACCCTTATATTGTTTTGGATCCAAACCAATATTTTTGATCACTTCATTTAACTTTTTTGCCACAAAGGAATAAGGCACCGGACAACCATCTAAAAACTGGAAAAGGGGGCCACCAGAATGGCGATAATGTTTTAAATAGTAAAACAATGCATGTACTGGACATGACTTAGTGTTTTTTGATGCTTCTAATGTAATAATCTTTGGCTGTCCATAACTGACTGTTTTGAAATGTTTCAACACCACTTGCACCTGCTTTAGCTTTCCATGAGCTGTCTCAAAATGGACATCCGATCTCTGAATGACCTTATCTGACTGAGTCTTTGATTTTATAACCAATTCCCCTAACCTAAAAAACCCATGAAATGCCATCAAAAACAATGCCTTAAGTAACAATGAATGTGCCCTAGTTGAAACAGATTGATCTAGTGAATTCACAAGTTTTTCAAAATTTCACCTTTAATTGGAAGACGGGTAACAAACTCTTAGCAGCTTTTGTACTAGGAAACACTGAGCAGGATCTGGAAATTTTAACATCTTATGAATATATGTCAAAGCCGAAATGTGGGATGCTATTGAGCTTGGTGAATAACCAATTTCGAATAAATGACCTATAAAATTACATATTGTAATGTAATGTACAGGTAAGGATATGGAGCCTACCAATTCAAGGAAAATATGCCATGAATGTAGATATGCTTTCCTTGTTGCAGGGGCTAAGGAAGCCTGTAGAAGTCTTTTTGCAGAGTTTTTCAAATGTAAAGAAGATCCACTGGGATGTTTGTTTGTTGTCTGTGTAAATGAGGTGTTTCTTGAAAAGCTTCCTTGACCGTCTTGTTGTAATAACGCACTAAGTCTGCAATATTTTGCTGAGGCTGGTTGTCACTAACTGTTGATGTTGTTGTTTGCTGACTTGTCATTGGATGAGCGTGGGCGTCGATATCACCCTGGTTTTGAACAAATGGCTGCAGGATTTCCATGGTGGTATCACTCGAATTTGTCTGGTTTTGAGACAAAGTTTGGGATTGTCTTAAGATTGCTGCAGCTAATAAGTCATAATTAATAGCATCACTCGACACTGGTTCTGCATGAGTAACTGGTTCATCAGACACTGGTTCTGCTTGAAGACTTAAGTCATCATTTCGTGGTACTTTTGCCGGTCTCCTCCTTTTTGTTGACCGCCCCTCTAAAGCCCGCTTAGGCATGGTTTTCTGAAGTGAAATTTTTATACTTATTAATAGACATGCTTACTACCAGAGTATTAGCCCTTGAGGGCTAATTGACAATTTGTTTCTTTTCATGGATGGTTGTAACTTATATTTACAAAACATGTAACCATCTTTAAAGACTTGCATGACTTGACTTCTGTGATACACCTTTGTATCCAATTAGTAACTTAGAAATCTAAGACTTTGTGTATGTTTTCTTATTTCTTTTGATATAAACACATACATAAAACAGATGATGGCTTACTTAGATATAGCCAATCTGCTCATGCTTCAACTTAGAAAGGGCTTTAATCAGAATATAACTTAGAATTCTGACAACTTTCCCATAAGCAGAAATCATGTATTTTAAATTCTTATTTCTTCAAATACATATATATCCATTAAAACAGATGATGACATACTTGGATATAGCCCATCCAATCATGTCTCAGCTTTGATAAAGGTGTGTATCATAGACATGAACTTAAATTTTTTGGTCACTCTCGCAATTATTGCTGTATCAATCTAAAAATTCTTACTATTCCTGCATTACATTGAAACAGGATTACAGTACTGTACTTAAACTGTACAGATTGAATTGAATATTCTTTAAATATCTTTATAGAATATTTCCAAAATGTTATTCCATATGCTTATGTAAACAAAAAGAACTTGAGTCAGCAAAGTGCTATATATGGCCTATTAAATTCATGAAAATACAGTGTACAATATATAAAAGTTTTATTGTGTTTATTCCATCTACTCCACGTGGCCTGTTTACCTGTGTGTCATTTTTGTCACACCGGATGTTGATATGGTTTTAACAACTGTTGAAACCTATCTTGGTTGTGAGCTTTCCGGAATTTTCTTCATATTTACGAACATTTTTCTTATTTTAACATGGGGCGCATTCCTCGCGGAAAAAAATAAAAATACAATAAAAAACATCAATATAAAATAAACAATTCTGTACCAAATTTTTTTTCCGCGAGGAATGCGCCCCATGTGAAAAAAAATAAAACGTAATTATCGTCTGATCAGCTGGCGTTTGCAACTTTCCAAGATGACAGTGTTGACATCCGCTTGTGTCATAGTTATCGATTTGACAGTTGTGCTATAAGAATTTCTCATTATTCAAGGTAAGAAAATTATTTTCTATCTATCTGAACTGATATGATAAAAAATTTCACGTTAGACTAAACTTTTATACATGAAGAACAAAATTCTTTCTGCAACATATTCTGACACGATGTATTTCATTGATAACTGCAGATAAAGACAGATCTGGAAATCCCCATTTTTGAAATTATGTTTGCATTTGTAATACATTTGCCTTATAAACATACCAAATTAAAAAATAATCATTTAATAATTAATTGACAGGTTAAAGGTCACAACAGTATCACTAAGCAGAGAAATCGTATCGGTGCTCGCACATCGAACTGATCAAGTAGCACCGTTACAATCGTGTCAATCGAGAAAAACAAAAACAAATTGGAGACATTTACTATTTTCTTCTTTTACTTATATAAACACAGACACACATTAAATTTTCACGCATTGTTTCCTTCCATGGCGGTTTTGTGGAGTTTTTATTGCAGAAATCAACATTCATGTCTGCGATGCCCATTTTGTCGTCTGAATGCATTTCACATATAACGTTATGCGTTGTTTTTTCTCTAAAATTTTTTACAAAAGACGTTTTTTAGATCAACAAAAAATGTGTTTCAATACGCATGAAACAGTAATCGTAAACATTCCCGATTTATAAATTAAACAGTAAATATAAAGTAGGTTAACCCTTACCAGTGCTTTCCGAAATTCCTCAACTTGTAACTCCATCTCGAGTCGTTATCCAAAACTTTACAGCCACACACAATAATTATCCGTACAGATAGTATAAAATGGTTTTGTCGAAATAAATCTCCTTCATTTTACATTTAAGCCTTGGTTTAAAGTATTTCGTCCATGTTTCACACATACGCTATGTTCCAGATAAACTAGATCTACACATGTGAGGCGAAGGTCGTATTGAACCGCGTCACAACTTCTAAAGATTTACTACACTTACTCATGCAGTGTATATACAAAGAAATAATGTCTTGTCTAAAAAAAAAAACCCCACAACAATATTCAATATTTTATGATTTTAAGAGAAATAATATTACAAAAAAATATATAATCCAACAAGGGAAACAACTCAAATACAAAACATGTAACTCTAGACAAGCAAACATTTTAAAATCAGATTTAGAAAACAAAAAGTTAACACACTGGAAAAAAATGGAAAATGAAAACCATGAAAATTAACATGTTTAAGAAATTATATATATACATCTGTATTGACATAGATGCTTCACTGGTAATAGAATAATTTCTTTCAATGAAAAATAATTAATGAAATTTCAAATAAAACATAGCATTAAAAGTAAGGCCTAATTTTGTGTTTTACTTAAAATTTTAGATGCCTCGTTCAAAAAGCTGTGGACCTAAATCATACGGTTGTTTTAACTGCCAAAGGAGAACTCGCCAGAAAGACAGATACCCTATCCACAAGAAATACAAGTCTCTTCTGTACAAACCTACTGGTAGGACACCATGTGAAACAGACTCTTTATGCAACAGATGTCGCCACATGTTTGACTCTATTCTGCGAAGGAAGGATGACAAGATAAAGAGCAGCACATCACTGCAGCAACCTGAGGAAAAGGTCCTTCACCCCTCACAACAGGCTCCATTCAGTCCGCCTTCGGTTACCCTTCCATTTCCCTGTACCACCAGAGGTCATTCTTCATGTTGCCTATGCAAGAGACCTGGTCCAAAGCTAGTAGTGGTGCCCGTTGACGTTCGACACAGGATTTTCATTTCCCATGAAATTGTCATACCAGCTGGAGCCCGTTGTTGTCCCAATCATCTACAGAGAAACATAGAGAAAATCAGCCCTTCAGCAGAAACCACTACAGTGAACAGATCCTATATATCTCAGCTCATAAGATTTCTAAGAACAGAAGTACTGAAAACTGAGAAGACCAGGCTGAGCTTCGACAATTCAAGTCACCTCATTGACAGCGACTATGTTGATCTTCTAGGAATTCCGAAAGCTGCTTATGATGATCTCCTGAAATATGTGGACGGCAGAGTGAAAAGTACACCATCAAGAACTGTCAGGACAAGTCTGGCCATTTTTCTCATGAAGCTGAGAGGAGGAGATTCCAACAAGGTTCTTTCTACTCTATTCAACATTTCAAAGTCTGGGATAAGAAGAAGCATTAAGGTCATTCGCTCTGCTCTCATTGATGGAAACTTTGTTAAAGAAAACCTTGGGTTCCAGCACATCACCAAAGAAGAGATCATACATCAACACACTCGTCCACTTGCACAGACCCTCTTCGGAGACAACACACAGCCACAAGTTATACTCGTCTTGGATGGCACATATATCTATATCAACAAAAGCAGCAATTTTAAATTTCAAAGACAATCCTTCAGCTTTCATAAAGGGCGACAACTTGTCAAACCCATGGTCATTGTTTCCACTTCAGGGTACTTTCTTTCAGTTTTGGGGCCCTATTTTGCCAAAGACAATGATGCAAGCATCTTGACCCACATAATGAGAAGCAACCTTGAAGATATCCGCAATTGGGTTGAAGAGGATGACGTCTTCATTGTGGATAGAGGGTTCAGAGACTCTCTGATGTACTTGGAGGAACTTGGAATTCAAGTCAAAATGCCCTCATTTATGGAAAAAGGGGATAAACAGTTGTCTACAGATGCAGCCAATACAAGTCGTTTAGTAACAAAGGTAAAAAAAAACAATTGTAAAATATATAAAAATGTAATTAAAAAGTTATTTATCTGCAAAATAGATATTTTAAATACCAGTATTATCAAAATTCCAAACTAAAATACATGTATAAATTTTAAAAAGATCATAGAAATTGGCTAAAACAACTTGAAACACTTTACAGTGTATTCACACTCAAAAAGTCAGTAAAATATCAATTCCAAACAAAAAACATCAATTAAAAATAAATTTAAAAATTGATAAATAGATGTTTAAAGGTATTAATATGTGTGCCATTACATGGATCATGTAAATGTTAATTACATTTTTATTTTATCTCTGCATACCTCAATTTACTTTACAGATAAGATGGGTTGTTGAGAGCGCAAATGCAAGAATAAAACAATGGAAATACCTCAGTTACATTTTGCCATCCAGCCAGATCCCCTTTATAGGGGATTACGTCAGAATTGTATGCAGCATTTGCAACAGGTAATTAAAAATTTACTTTTAACCTATTTTTTTTTCGTTGAAGACTTGAAACAGTTCTAATACATTTATAATATTTTAATTATACTTTTATTATGGGTAAATGTTTAAAAAAAATTCAATTTTTGCAGGTATTTGAAACCCCTTGCCAGTGGGAGTGTTGAAGAGGACCAGGCTCTTGGAGCTAAGATGCTGTTCCTGTCCAAACAGGTCAACCAGCTGAAGGAGCAAGTGGAGGAACAGCATCTAGACCGCCGGACTGTATGTTGGAGAGAAGTGAGCGAGATGGTTGACTTCCCACAGTTGGATGAGGAGAGGCTGCGTGAACTGACGTGTGGAAGTTACCAGCTCCGTCTATCCCCCAGCTATGCTCAAGAGCACATAGAAGGGGGCTGTACCATCCACATGCACAAGGAGGAGGAGGGACTATTGAGGATACGTATTCAGAGCAGGCACATTTCTTCAATGACCTACCAACTCTGGATTAGGTACAAGGATGGTGACATTGTTGCATGGTATTGCAAGTGTAGAGCTGGTGCGCGGGTTGTTGGCATGTGCGCTCACACAGCATCCATTGTATGGTACCTTGGGTATGCGCGGCACAGATGTAACCCAGGCAGAATTGGAGTGCGTGACTGGGGAGAGTTCTTGGAGGATGCCACAGCCGTGGACGAGTCTGAAGAAAGCGACAGTTCAGGTGATGAAAGTCCTGTAGAGGAATAATTTCATTTTCTTATGCAGTCTTAGTTTTAGGTACGGTATTTAAAAATTCTAGTTCAGTTTTCTACAAAAAATGATTAATTAATATGTATGGAAAACATTCATAACATTAATATATTGGTATTTTGTATTCTGTAGAGACAAAGTATGATTTTATCACAAGAATTTTCTTCTATTTACATGACCATTGACCAAGCATTTAATCATATTAACAATTACATGTACTTTTTTATGTCAGCATTCATATGTCCTTGTGTTCCAATGTTATTCCCAATGACCTAAACTAGACTGTTAGTGTTAGATGTTTCATTATTGATGAATATATTGTATATTTTGATTTTTTTTGCAATAATTTTTTTATGATGATGTGATTAGATAAAAAATTTTATGTTGCTCTCTCATTTTTATTTCTAACAAGAATTTTATATTTTAATTTGCTACTTTGTAGAGTGAATTTCATAGCATTGGAATTTTTTTTTACAATAAGAATATTAATGTCTGGTTTAAAGGAGCTTAAACACTGAACTGTTTTAACGGTGTTCAGAAAAATAATAATTTTAATTGTTGTAAATGTTAATGAATTACATTTTAATTAAGATAAACTTGATTGCAGTTTAAAAGTTTAAATGCTTTACTAATTTTAGCAATATGCTATTACTGAGTGAGTGAGTGAGTGATATCACTGAACTATGGACTGAATTATAAGGAAAATGCAGAGAGAGAGAGAGAGAGAGAGAGAGAGAGAGAGAGAGAGAGAGAGAGAGAGAGAGAGAGAGAGAGAGAGAGAGAGAGAGATATGAAGAAATCTTATCATTTTGGGAAAAAATCTGATATACACATATATACAGTCTGTATACACACTGCATTTTGCTGACGGGCATAATTTAAGTACAGATGTATAATTCATAATAAGATAAATTTCAGTTTTTGTTAAGAGAGTTCATATCTTAGATTTGTTGTTGTTGATGGTTGTTTTGTTTGTTTGATTTCATGGACTGAATGTGAAGATTACATGTATAAGGAAAATGCAGAGAGAGAGAGAGAGAGAGAGAGAGAGAGAGAGAGAGAGAGAGAGAGAGAGAGAGAGAGAGAGGGTGGTGAATGTGTGTGTGTCTGTTTACAACTTTACAACAATCCTAGATTATAAATATTCTTCAAATAATTTGATTAGTTATTATATAAATGACAATTGATTGATTTGAGTTGTTTGTTTTTATTGCGTAATGTTGACAGAAGACAAAAGTGAAAGTAGGTTACGAGTGGTGCATCAGATCTTTAATTTCTATGGCTATATTAATAACTAAAATACATGAATTAGCTAACATAAATGCTAAAACATGTATTAAATAATTTGAATGAATTTTAAACACTTACCTTTTAGTCTTCTCACGACTTCTGTCATCCACATAATCCGTGGTCACCACGGTGGTGACACCATTTAATTGAACGGTGCCCAAATAGCATCGCACCATGGGTAACTCGAACCCGGATGTTTTATCAAAATATTTTTTTAACATTGTTCATTATAAACAAAACTCCCAAAACAAAACTCTATGAACAAAAAAAATCCTATGTTTATTGATCAAGTTTATATCTTTATTTTGGAGGAAAACTTTCAAGACATTGCGTTTTTCCTAGAAATGACGTAACTTTCAGGTGACAATAAGAAATGGATATGTGTAGTTCAAACTCATGTAACACGCTCATTTTTGAAGTTATTTAAAAAAGAAAGGTATTTCTAGAAAATACAAAGTCTCAAGATATTAATAAGATACACATTTAAAAGTTTTTAAACTGGGCCATTTTTAGTACTTTTTGACTCAAGTTCTTTACCATGTTAAGTATGCATACTCAATTTCTAAGAAAATAACTCAAGTTATACTCATTAAAAACTTTCTTGAAATATCTTCTTTAAATTTTCTTTGACAAAGTGATGTTAATTTACTGGCCTTGAGTTTTTGAACTCTGTTATGCACTGCATATTTTATGCTCCTCAAGTATTTGACCATGGGTGCTGGATAACATCCATCCGAATCTACCCCAAGGTGAACTCCATCGCGCCCAAGGTATGCCAAATTAGTCCAAAATCCTCTATGTTTCCAGAAATGGACATGCTCCTCACTACTTGTCAAATGTTCCAAGTGTTTGTTTATACTGATGACCTCCTCGTTATATCCAATCGGTGATTTTCGAGGGTCGCGGCGCAACAGTTGACCAATGATCACGGATTTTACACCATATCACTGTATCAAATAGTTCGCAAATGAAAAAATGTCTTGTGCAATGACATGTGCTGGTCAGGTCGTCGCATCGTTACCCCCTATCTCAAGAACACATAAAGTAGGAACTGCCGAAAACGCGCACAATCTTGACGAGTTAGCAAGTCCGTAAATAGACAAACCCCCTTGGCTCCGAAAATACACATTAATTTGTTCTTCATCGAGACCCAAGTTTTCATACACAGGGTTTTGTAAAAATAAATCGTTCCAATCGTTTTACATACGAATGCCCAATAATGCACACTGATGTTCGATCTGCCATTTTGACTGTTTAAATACCCCGGGCGCCGATGGTAAAAACTTACACAGTACACCAATTTTTACACTTACTTTAACTAAATAACAAAGTTCCAAAGCAAATCCTCCCGCGTCCAATACTTCTCAAACTATCGGAAAGTACATGGCCGTGAATTTAAACTTAACAAAGCGATCAATATCTTAGGTTACGAAAACACGTCCTTCTCACACTTGAGTTTAAAACAAAAGTTATATACACGTGATCGAAATACTCTCATTTCATTGGCTAATGACAAGGTACAAGCACAGGCATTTATAAATAGGTACATGATGGACAAATTAGCTAAAAATAACCATTAAAAACCGGAACTTAAATTAGAATTTCTAAAAATAGAATTAGCGATACAATGATGACATAAAACATATTATTTGGCAATAATATTTCAGCTGTAAACTTATTCGGCATACATAACTTTTTAATAGGTCGAACTTTTTTATAAACAAGGCGTCTGCTCTTTCTAATATCAATTATTCCAAATGTTAACAATAATTTCCATAAGAATACATTCTTGTATTTTCAAAGTTAAGGTAATTATTTGGTTTGTATATTCATTTCTAATGAGCAAATGTGACTCCATCAATGATTCATATATAAATGACATAATTATTGTTTTTTGTGGGGGGGGGGGGGGTAATAATTAATAATAGTTGGATGTTCACAATATATGAGAATAAGTACTACCTTTTTTTTGGACAATTTCCAGTAGTAATGTTTTGACAGACATTTCTTCTTTAGCAAGTTCTTTAATCTTGTCAATATATGTTTTTTCCATGTCTGAATCTATTGTTCTTATTTTGGACTCTTCCAGCATTTGGACATAATTGTGCTGAATATTTGGTAACCTAGTCTGCATTCGTGCACAAACAGCGTGAATTATTCCCCATTTTTCATTAAATTCGGTTTCGGATATTGCAGGAATAGAGACCATCACACTGTGGTTATGTTTGTTTCTAATAAGACGAATGCGATCTATGTCATCACCTTCTGTTTCCTGTCCCTTTTCTGGCATTTCTTGTTTTCCCCAACCCTTGGTGGGAGGTTGAATACTTTTTTTTTTAAAGGAGTTGCGTAAAAGGGTATACAGCAGCGTGATATCAAACTCACTGTAACCACTGGCCTTTGCATTGTTCACTTGAATTATCTGATGTGGTACTAAATGTTCAAGACCTTTTTAATGTTTAATAACCTTTTGAAGTAACATATTTGGAGATACTTCTCTATACAGTACATCTTGTAATAACAGTGGTAATTCTTCAACAATAACTAAACTTAATATGCAAAATCTTGTCCTGTCCTCATCAGGTACTGCTTTACTCATGGCCATTCTGATAATATTAAAAAGAGCTAATAAAATGGTACAATAAAATTAAGGGTTTTTTGTTTTTTGGGTTTTTTTTGTCATTTTGTCCCGAAAAGACGGGAACAGACGACAAAATGAAGGCGAAAAGATGAGAAACACAAGCCGCAAAACTGCGACCTAAAATCTCGTCTTTTCGTCTTTCGCCTCGCAGTTTTGCATTTTTTCGTCTTTTTTGGCTCGCAGCAAATTTGCGACCTACGTTTTCGTTTTTTCGTCTTTTTGCACCGCAGCAAATTTGCGTCTTTTCGTCTTTTCGTTTTTTCGGGGCGAAAAGACGAAATTGCAGAAACAAGCCACCATATAATGCTGATTGGGGTTTCATAATAATGCTCGAAAACTTGGTTATTTTACAATACTTTGAAAACAAGTATTTTAATAATGAATAAATTATGGCATGTCAAATGTTGCAATATTCAATCATTCTATTTGTATTGTATAGTAATCCATTTGTATTGTATATTTGTCCACTTGTATTCTATATATTCCATTTGTATTGTATGCTCTTTATTTGGATTGTATAATTTTCCATTTGTATTGTAAACGTTTTTATTTTTCCATTTGTATTGTATAATTTAGGCTTTCTGTTTCCAACGGAAGACCTTATTCTTATTGCTTTCTTTCTTTTTCCCTATTATAATTAATTTTTTTCTACTGATTTTTGTGCACGCGATTTCTCAGAAATGGCTCGGCCGATCTCCACTATATTTTTAGATGTGATCGATATTGGTCTGAACATGATAGCAAGTTTTTTGTATTGATGACGTCACATCCATTTTTGAGATATTGAGATTTTTCTTATTTTTATATGGGTATTTTGTCTTCTGTCATTCTTCTAATATATTAGGAAATTGACAAGGCCGGGTCTTATTTTTTCTGCCCTAGATTTTTGAATGAAATTTTTTACATGAATTTCTATTGATACAATTATTATCTTTAGATAAAAAAAGACATTTACCACACCGTTTGTTTAGGGGATCATCTCAAAGTTTGTTAATTTTTAACATAGGAGCCTATGGGATTTTGCTTGAAATGAATCAATTTTGCACATTTTTTTTTTTTTACAGTTTTCTTAAACTTATGCCCTAGGGATTTCTTTTTCTGTTCAACATATTAAAGTTTTTGCTAAAATGCATCAAATAGTCAAATAAAAATAAACCTTTTACCTCCTGGTTTGTTCCAGGGATCTTATCAAAGTTGTTTTTTGTATGCCCAGTTTCCCAGTTTGTCAGATGATGGCTGTTTTTTATTTGACAAAGACACAAATGGTGACCTTTATAGTATTAATAAAACATTTAGACATATTTTAGTAATAAATTAATATATAACATCACATATTTAAGGTCATTAATATAAAATACATGGTTACTGTTTTGAAATACATGAATTAAGCTATATTTAGGCTTGTAAAGAAAACGTGACAGAGGGCTAGGCTTGCTGAACCCTCTTCACGTTTTCAACCCGAGCCCAAATATAGCTTATACTTCGAGACATTTTATGTTTATTCTACAATATAATATCAATTTTACGCATCAAACGAGCTATTTTCAACAAATTACGCTGAATATCTGCAGTTGAAACTCTCACGCCATGGCATCAACAAAGCGAAAAGATGACGTCACAATACAAATGAAACGCTGCGCAAAAGCGTGCGTACTCGTTCTTAACTCGGCCTCGTTAAGCTAAAATATCTACGGTTGCTAAAGGAAAGATTGAAGTTTTGCATGATTATGGTCTCATATGTCTAGCACTACTGGCGCCAAAGCTCGCTAGGACTCGAAAATTGAGATTAAAAAAGCGTCGTGAATTTTTGTGCTTTTCTTTCTTTACTTTTTTCTGGAAAATATTGTGTTACAACATGTAAAGTAAAAAAAGTTTAAATTTACAAGACCTTTCAGCGTATATCAAGAAAAAGGGGCTCGTCCCTCAATTTAGGGACCTAGAGGGCTCTGAAGTCTTTTACCCATAGCTCTTCATCGAGGGATATTTTGTTATAGATTATATAAGCGAATATGTTTACCTTACAGTTATGAAGCCCAACAGTATAACGATTTTCTTATGTGTTACGTAATTAGGGTTTTTAGGGGTCAAAAGTCCAAAACTTTGATCACCTATATCTCAAAAAGGAAAATATTTTGAAATGCAGTATAAAAGAAAAGATGCTCAAAATGATGTACTTAACAACATGCAACCTTCAAAATTTGGTTCAGCGACTCCAATTAAGAGATAAGGGACTGGCCCCTAAATCATTCTTTCTCAGATATCACAAGAATGGTAACGGGTTTTTAAACAACTGTTGAACAAAATGGTTTTAAAATCAAATGCCCTTCCATTTGATACCAAGAAAAAGATTTTAGTCACTGTAAGTGATTGAGACACGAACTTTTATAAATGATAGACAATCAATTGAAGATACGTTTGACGGGTTTTCTTTTGTCAACCGTCACTTCCGGTACTCACCAGAAGAGTTCAAACAATTCATTTTTTCACAAGTTTAACTGATTATCTTTGGTGTTTCATCTTCCATGATTAACAGTGGTGTACACTAAACAAATGTATAAAAAAAAACCAACTTTTATTTTCATACACCTCTTTTGTTCGTCCGTTTCCGGTCTCGAGACAAAAAACGTAGATTCACCAAGATCGCAGATTTGGCAGACAATAGGGTCTGTAAGTCTCGTCACGTGACTGCCGAGATATTGCGTGAAAATCGACTTCCGGGTACATCGCTTCACAATGGCGTTATCGATTGTATACTGGGCGAAGTTTGTGGAGGGACACACGAAGTTAACTAGAAAAAGCGAGGCAGCGGTAGAAAGCGGACGAGTGCTTCGGTTTGATATGACGAATTACGTGTCATAACAGCGTGTGTACAGGCATCAATGAAAGATACATCGTACAAAGTACAGGTACATATTTTTGCATACACATGCCTCTCGGATGTGATGTGAAGATTGTTTATATGAATTTTGTTTATTTCCCTTGGAGGTAAGATTGTGGAATAAATTTTTATCAAGTGCTTGTATCATTGTTTGATGTAACTATTGTAGATATTTTTGGACGCTGAAGACAACGGCATTGTGAAAGATTTCACATGTCAGTGCCCTATGGGACAGTTTAGATGCCACCATATGGCTGCAGCATTGTTGTTTGGGTAAAGAAAAAAAACTTGTCGTTTGAGAAATTATAATACTTATTGTCTATATTAATCAACAAACATGAACTCGAACATGTATATTGTTTTATTCTAGGTACAAACGTGCAAGTAAAACGGATGTCAAATGCTCTTGGCTGAAACACCCCAAGTCAGCACCCCCCAAATCAACTGTAACAATGTCTGATCTTTATCCTCCTAAACAGCAGGAGTACAGTTATGTCTCTCAAAGTGACACCCCATCATTATATTTCGATGAAAATTTCTTTACCGTGGACAGTAGGGTTTTTTTTAATAATATAAAGTGAATAAACATGTTTAGAGCACTCACAAGGAAAGTAACAGATGATGACAGAGCATTTTTATATAACCAGCTGGGACAATTAGGACGCTTCACAGGTTGCTCTTCTGTGGAGTTTATTTTTAACAGTTCTGCGTTGTTTGCAATATGCATTGTATTGTTGGAGATTGAACTCTGATTCTTTGTTGATGTTCTAAATTTCAAAATTCAAGATGTTGATCTTGTTGTCATGCAAGGATCCAGAAATATTTTCAGGGGGTTGGTGTCTGACGCATAATTTTGTCTTCTGTGGGAGGATGGGGGGTGGGTGGTTCAAGGCCTATTTCATGAATTTAACTAATGCTTTAATTTTCAGGGGTGATCCAGACCCCCCCCCCCCCCTTTAGATCCGAGCATTATTGTTGTTGTTTATATTTGAACATTTCTTGTTACATGTTCAAGAGTATTTACTTAAGAAATTTTATAATTAATATTAGTGTTGTTAACAAACATTCTTGTTATTGATCACATGTTAATTCAATATGCAGTGGATGTCATTATCACTCATGTAATCGAATTTTGATATTACACTGTGTATTGTTATTCAACATTACAACATAATTAAACATTACCTAGTTTTAGGCTGTTGATGGATGTAGAATGAAAAAGTACAAATATAATTTAGTTAAAAAGTGTGATGTTGTAATTGTAATGCATTTTGTGCTGTTTTATTATTTTTCATGATTTGATAAAAATATGTTTGAAAATGAATTGGTTAGTTGTTATCTTCAATATATGATTTTTATCCAACTCGTGTGTTTTCTATCCCCACACCAATGCTCGGGGATAGAGAACACACAACTTTTTAGATGAAAATCATATACCATTGCAAATCATGAGAGACCCTATATATTATGTATTTATTATTGATTACAGCTTTACATTGGATTCTCTCTGAAGAACCGAAAGCACAGACTAGTCCAGTGCCTCTGATTGAGGACTTGCTCATGAGTACAGAGTACATCTCAAGTGAAGACCCAAACACATGGCTGCGGAAGAACCTCATTCTTTCTCCAGAAATGATACTGGAAGCTGCGTTTATCTCTTCTGGACAGAGGGAAAATGCTTTGTGGGCTGCCATTAGAAAACTTAGGTTTACAGCATCCAACTTTGGGCAGATTATTGGAGCTGCAAAACGCAATAGGTATTTCCATATCCAAATATTGAATAAATTATTTCAAGTGTTAACTAAGATATAAAATTTCATCTTTCTTGTTAAAAAAAACCTGAAAAAATTCAAAGACTTTTTACCTGGCTAAAAAGTAATTTTCTGTAATTTTTAATGACATTTACTTAATTTTTCAGGAAATTTTAATATGCAGTGCTATTAAAGTATTACATCCAATCTTTACATATAAAACTATATAAATTTAATATTTCTGTAGATTGACAGAGTCTTTGAAGAAGAGAATTTTGAGTACCTACAATTTAGAGAGAAGAGCGCTGATACAATGGGGCATTACACATGAGAGAGTTGGTGTGAGTGAATACTGTAAAGCAGGTGGAGTAACAGTGTTGCCAACAGGCAAGTGGTGCTATTTTTGGCAGTATCATTTGCATTTTTTGTACTTCATTCAAATACATGTAGGTTCATGTATATTAAATTTACATTGATGTGTTAACTTTTTTATTTTAAACACTTAAAGACACTGGAAAATAACTTTTGGGATATAGAAATAGATCTTTCTTTTGGTTATTTATATACTTATTACTTTTTATAGTTCGATATGAAAGTGTAGAAAAATCATTGCTATTATATCAAGTTTTCTTTATATCTATAAACATATCATTACTATAATTAGGTATATGGCTCCATGAATCTGGTGTCTTAGGAGCATCTCCTGATGGTTTTGTGCAGGGAGATTTTTTAAAATCTCCCATTGTTCATCATCAGCAGAAGAATCAACCCCCGACACTTCCAGCCATCATTGAGGTGAAATGTTCTTTCACAGCAAAAGACTTGACAATTGCCGAGGCTTGTTCATCTATCAAGGACTTTTACTTAGGTATGGTAAATTCAGAGAGATATGACAAACAAATTTATATTTTTGTATTAACTTGTAAAAGCCATTATTTGCATGTGAAATAAAATTAATAACTTTTTAAAATTAAGAAATATATCATGTGGAAACTCCGATGTGTAACCCTTAGGTATTATTTTTCAGTAAAAGATGTCGGAGGATTGTCCTTAAAGATGACACATGACTACTGGCACTAAATACAGGGTCAACTTTTCCTCACCGGAACTGAGTGCTGTGATCTTGTGGTATGGACCACCAAGGACCTTCAGATCATAAGAATACTGAAGGACAAGACTTGGATCAGCAACATTGCAACCATTCTGGACTTTTACTTTACAAAGTTTCTTGAAGGTTAATAAGACAACAACACAGCTGAAAAATTTTTGTTGACAAGTGTCTATACTGAGCTGGAATGTGATTTAGTATGTCATAGTTTTTAATTCGCTCATTAGCCCTCTCTACATGGATCCTTGCTTTTCCAATTTTGTAGCACAGCTTTGCCTCCTCCTTCGTGAAATGTGCCTTGTTTGATAAGAATGGGGGTATGTTCAAGGAGACACCAGACGGCAGCTTGTCAAAGATATTAAAACCTTTGTCTGCTAATATCAAATCACCTGCATGAAGCTGGTTCAACACACCACAGTGGTCCACAATAGCAGAGTCAGATGTTGAGCCTGGATACAACTCGGAGGAAAACACTAGAGCACCATTTGGAGCCACGCATGTAACAGCCTTCACAGTGTGTCCACTTTTATAGCTGCTGTATGAAAGCGACTGGCAATTCATGTCTGAGGGAACGTCCTGGATAACCTCTGTTGCATCCATAGCAATGCGGGCAGAAGCAAACTCCTCAAAAGACTTCGGCAAAGACCCCTTACATTTAAGCTGACTAGGCATTCCTACTTCTTTGAGAACACCGTCAAAGAAGATTTCATGAAGTACTGACACATATGTGTTTATAATGTTTGAAACAGTAGCACGGCTTGTCCCAAACCTCACTGCCAAATCCATGTCACGGTAATTCAGCCTCAGCTTCATAAGTGTTATCAGGAGCTGGTCCTCAATAGAAAAGCAGGTCACGGCCCAACCAGCATAATAATTAAACGGCGCCATTCTACTGAGCATACCGACAATGACATTGAAAACATCAGCTGGGAAGGAGGTGTAGAGCAACATCTACAATTGAATTAAAGCACATAGGAAAATGTTCGGTGTGTTCGCTTTCATTTCCTGTTACATATGTCAAAGCAGAAAAACATTCCAGACACTTCTTGACCATTCCATTTGACCAGTGTGTTAATACATAAATTGGTACTTAGTAGGAAACTGTGATCAATATAGAAGATAAACCTATTGTTATTAAACTAGTTCAGTCATTTCCACCACAAATGTGACAAAAAACAAAACACTAAATATGAGTTTTTATCTTTCTTTATTTGTAAATCTTTATATTTAATATAAAACAAAGATTAAATGTATTGGTATCCCTTCAGGTTCAAATATTTATGTACAAGGAGATATTGTGTTAATTAAGCATAATAACATGTTTCATTATCAGCACACTAATTGAACATGTTGTAAAGTCTATATTTACTAATATATCCACATTTATGTAACTCACCTTTTCAGTATGATCTATTATGTCGCTAATCGACATTTTTGGCTTCTGTAGCTTTAATCGTGTAACTTCTTCTTGTAGCTTAGCAATCTGCTTCTCCAAGACTGATACTGTAATTTTAATTTCTACATATAATTGTAATCATGTGTTGTCGGTTCTTCTCCTTTAATTGTTTCATTATCGAATGTGAACATGTTAAATAAATTTCATTGTATTAAAGATAAATTGTATTAAAGGCTAAGTTCTGTGAAGTCATTAATTCATGTAGAACAGTTTTTATGTATTAAATACTTTTTTGTGCTTTTGTGGGATTTCAATGCATTCAGTATATTGTATAAAAACTTAGTCTCATTATTTTAGGGAAGATATTTGTAGTTAAAGGAAATCCACAAACACTGAGCCATAATGTTATAAAACAATTTCAATTGGTAACAGATGATGTAAGCAATGTCACAAGATAAACACTTATGTTGACTACCTTCTTTAGACTGATCCTTGGAGTGTGCTTGGCAGTCAGCACTTGTGTCACAATAGCTGTGATCTAGAACTGGATCAAGGGGAGTACATGTAGTTGTTTCAGGGGGGTTTAAAGAACTGCTTAACCGTTTCCTGAAAGTATGTTACAAGTACATATATATAATTTAAACTATTTTGGTTGTGTCAAATATCTTAAAATTTAGATATGTCTCAACGTACAAAATGATAAACCAATTTAATTTATTTTATAAACTGTATTGAGATGGTTTTAACAAACTTGATTTTTAGCTACCTTTTTGTTGTTAGTATCTCTGGGAAATGACCTACAATCTTGCTGTATGAAAAAACAGTAGGGCCCAACTCCTTGTTTCCATCTTGGAAATGGCAGCTACATATCCTGTCATTGGTATTCCATTCCCTGTCTGCTCGTCTGAAATACAATTTTTTTTAAACATTTGAAATTTAGATTTTAAAAGTAGTATCATGCTATTTAATTACTTAAATAGAGAATAAAAATTTAACAATTTAGAAATGAATGGTACTTCATAAAATTGGTGTTTATAATATTCGCCATTGAATTTTTGAAAATCTTATAAACAGGGTTCCGGGGCTTTTTTTAAAAGTTGAATAATTATTTTGTTTACAAAAAAAGGGGGGGGGTTACATGATATAACGAAAAAAGGACAACTATTTTGACTGATATTATTATGTCAGTACAATAAAATATGGTCAAAATAAAGCTGCTAGAGATTTGTAGAAAAAAATGTTCCCTGAATAAACTTAATATATGCCAACAACTTTGTTTACGAGTATATCCTCTCTGTGACCTCTAAAGAAACATTGCAGATTCAGTGACATAAACATTCTAATCTAATGAATATCACAATTTTATTACCTACATGCATCGTTCTATTCATTTTTTCTTTTCTTTGGCATCGGGTGGGAATCTAAACAAACTACAAGTCGCGAAGCAGTATACCATTGTGTTACTACGAACGCTGATGTACCCGGAAGTTGTAAAACGAAAGTGAAACCAAACGAGACTTACAGACCCTATATCGATATTATACTTCAGAAAAGTCATAAGATATAACATTGCAATAGCTTCCAATAATAGCTCTAAAAATAAGAAAATCAGCTGTTTGTAGCCTGTATTCCCCTATAGAAAATTTAGACTCACCCACTCTCAGGTAACACACCTGAGTGACCAAATCGATTGCTTTCAATTTTAGCTCTCGAGGTGTGAAGTCGATGTGTTTTTCGTGCGCGTTTGATGGCTCAATCACAGCTATCGTCGCCATACGCCGAGGGAAGGCAGACTCCTCGGAACCAATTACGAGTTGATGTTTCCGAATCTGAACAAATGGAGACAGAAAATGAAATTTCAGGGAACGAAAGTACTTACACGCCAAGAAAGGGCACTAAAACACGTTCGCCAGTTATGGGCACAAGTAAAAACACGCCGTTTCGGGGCACGAGAAAATCGCCTGTTCAGGGCACTAGAAACAATACAGACATTGGGGTAAGAAGCTCGTCTGAAAGTCCAGAACGTGAACGTTTGAGAACTAAACGCAAACGTAAGTACAAGGAATCCAGTGACGAAAGTTCAGATAACTTATCATCATCAGAATCGAATAATTCTAGCGACTCCAATTCGGGTCTTGATTCGGACACTAATTTTGATCCTTCCAGCATTATAGAAAAAGGTTCCAAGGTTCCTAAAAAAAATCACAAAATACATTGCTAAGTATGCAAATCAAGGTATCTCAAATAGATCCGACAGGAAGTCACTAAAAACTGTGGAATTCCAAATAGTAAACAATTACAACCTAAGCAAACAGACAGATTTGTAAAGAAAATATTTAGAAAAAAGTTTAATCAGCCTCTATCAGATAAGAAAGAAAGAACTATTATCAATACTCAGTCACGAATTTTAGACGCAACATGCCCTTTGGCGATTTTATGGAATGAAGCTGAAAAATTAAAAAAACGGGACAAAGGCGTTGATCCCGTTGATGTCATCAATATTGTTCAATGTGCCTTAGTTTTAATTGGGAATGCCCATTTTGTTTTCATGACCGATAGAAGAAAGGGTCTTTTGAGTAGAATCTTACCAGACTGTGTAGATTTAGTTGACGACAGCATGGCTAAGAAAGCCTTATTAAAGTCAAAAAATTATTAAGATTTTGACAAATGATGGAAAAGATTACAAAGAACTGTACGAGATGATTCCCCAACGCAAACGGGTACAAAAATGTCTATTTCGGTCAAAAGTCTCATTACAGCTCAGAGAACAAGTAGCAACAACAGCAGTTTTTTCGTTACGGGCCCCCAAGCAACAACTTTCGGTTTGGGGGCCAGACCAGCAGAGGCCGATATCAGAGAAAGTATTGGCCACGAGATCAGAACCAGACAAGAACGATCAAGAACTAATACAGGTAAGAAAAGCTTGTTTATTTCCCCAAAACCCAGAACAATCATCAGTGCCAATCGCAAGGAGAATAGAATATTTCTATCAGAATTGGAAAGTTCTTACGAGAGACCAATGGGTATTGCATTTAGTCCAAGGCTTAACTTTGGACTTTGTTCAAACCCCAGTTCAAACCCACCCCCCTTTTCAACCATCTTTCAATCAGATCAAAAC
The DNA here is from genome assembly GCF_963853765.1 of Magallana gigas. Classification (NCBI taxonomy): domain Eukaryota; kingdom Metazoa; phylum Mollusca; class Bivalvia; order Ostreida; family Ostreidae; genus Magallana; species Magallana gigas. Next base: position 15,728,810 of record NC_088860.1, on the reverse strand, counting down.
GGATCTAGTCGACCAAGAAATAAAATCAATGTTAGAGAAAAGAGCAATAAAAGTAGTAAAAGATCAAAAGGGTTTCTTAAGCTATTTATTTCTGGTACAGAAAAAAGGAGGGGGGGGGGCAACGCCCTGTTGTGAATCTAAAGGAATTAAACGGGTTTCTGAAATACCAACATTTCAAGATGGAAGGCATTCATTTAGTAAAGGACCGGATATAATACAGGAGAAAGATTGGCTTGTGTAATTGGATCTAAAAGATGCATATTTCACAATACCGATTCACAAAAATTTTCAGAACTTTCTGCAATTCAGATGGAAAGAAGAAATTTACGAATTTACATGCCTTCCATTTGGAATATCGGTAGCACCCCTTGTTTTCACAAAAATGATGAAGGTTCCAATCAGTTGCTTGAGAAAAATGGGTGTTCGTCTGGTCGTTTATCTGGACGATATCCTCATTATGAATCAGTCGAAACAAGGAGTTCTGACCGATTGCAAGTGCGCGATAAATGTATTGGAAAGCCTGGGTTTTGATGTAAATTACGAAAAGTCAGTGTTAGTCCCATCCAGTGTGATGGAATATCTAGGATTTACAGTAAATACAATAGATATGACTCTGTCACTTCCAAAGCAAAAAATTCAAAAGATAAAGGAGCTGAGTCGACAAGTTATTCAAAGCAATCATGTGTCGATACGTTTTCTGTCCGAACTGATAGGGAATTTAACTGCGTCAATTCAAGCGATATTCCTGGCTTCGTTGCATTATCGCCACTTGCAATCAGAGAAGAACATGGTCCTAAGACAGGATGGGGGATACAACACAATTGTGACGTTATCCGATCAAGCCATAAAAGAGGTAAACTGGTGGGTAAATCAGGTAGAGGTGTGGAACAGAAAGTCCCTTATAAATCCCAATCCCGCAGTTATAATTCAAAGCGACGCAAGCAAAAAGGGGTGGGGTGCAGTATGCGAGAAAATGTGCATAGGAGGGATTTGGCTGTCAGGGGAGTCTCAAAACCATATAAACGTTTTGGAACTTTTAGCGGTAACGTACGCGGTGAAAGCATTTTTAAAAGAAAAATCGGATCTGCAAGTTCTAGTTCAAACCGACAACAAGACCGCTATGACGTATATAAACAAAATGGGGGGGAACCCAATCCGCTCAATGCAATCAAATTGCCCTCTATCTCTGGGAATGGTGTCTTCAAAGAAACATAATAATAAGAGCAGATAATATACCAGGTGACCAAAATCTTATTGCAGACTGGGAATCGAGGCATCATTTGGATTCGAGCAGTTGGATGTTGAACCCACAATTGTTTCAGACACTTTGTCAAATGACCATAGATTGCAATGTAGACCTTTTTGCCGATCGAACAAACGCTCAACTACCGACTTACATGAGCTGGCTCCCAGATCCCCATGCAGTAGCGTACGATGCTCTTCTCCATCCATGGAACAATATCAAGGGATATGCCTTTCCCCCGTTTTGTCTTATAGCTCGTTGTCTCAAAAAGACGAGAATGGAAAAGACGACGATTCTATTAATCGCCCCTGCTTGGACAACACAACCATGGTACGCAACTCTCCTAGAGATGTCTGTACAGGACCCAGTTCTCCTCCCGGTCCACCCGCAAACTTTGATAGCCCCGGACGGTCAGACTCACCCAGTTCTTCAGAACGAATCCCTACAACTAGTAGGCTGGGTTGTTTCAGGAATAATCTTAAATCGTATTCGCTATCAGAGGACACTGAAAAACTACTTTTCAGTTCCTGGTCAAAAGGATCAAACAGTTCTTACGACTCAGCCTGGAATAAGTGGACACTCTGGTGTCTGGAAAGGCAAACTGATCCCTTTTCGGTATCTATAAGTTCCGTGTTAGAATTCTTGAGCTGGTTACATCATAGCGGTTATCAGTATCGTACAATTAACGTTCATAGGTCCGCTATTTCATCCGTTTTGTGGGATGTAGATCTTGTACTTTCATATTTAAAGGACTTGCCAGATAACAAAGATTTATCTTTAAAAGTATTCTCCAAAAAATTAGCTATATTGTTAGCTATTGCAGCCTCAAAACGTGTCTCTGAATTGGCACGTTTAGATATACGTTTTATGAAATTAACACCCGAGTATGTTGTTTTTCGTTTACCAGGTATATCAAAAACCCAGAGGGACTGCAACGCTAAAGAAGTCACCTATCACAGGTTTTCTGACGAACGCATCTGTGTTCTGGAGTGTTTATGTGTCTATTTGGAAGCCACAAAAGGTTTCAGGAATGGGGACAATGCTGAGGTAAGCGATCCTTTGCTTCGTGCAGTAGTCAAGCCTCATAAAGGATTAACACCAAACACCATTTCAAACTGGATAAAAAACATTATGACTTTATCTGGAATAGATACTGCAAAGTTTCAGGCGCACTCTGCGAGAGGGGCGTCCACTAGTAAGGCTAATAACAAAGGAGTTTCTTTAAATGAGATTTTGGATATGGCTGATTGGACAAATGTATCATCTTTCAATTTTTTTTTTTGCAGACCAGTCTCATCTCCAGGTTCATATGGGAATGCAGTATTATCGTGTGGTGAGTGCACAAATTTATAAATTGTGAGCTTTGAACGTGCAATGTTATATCTTATGACTTTTCTGAAGATTTTATGAAGGCGCTTTAGCGCCTGATATAAAATATAGATTATACGAAGAAAAGTCATAAGATATAACATTGCAATCCCGCCACACCATAACCCTTATATACACTCTTGACTTTGTAATATACAATATATATATATATATATATATATATATATATATATATATATATATATATAAGTTTAAAGCAATTACTTTTGTATGCTTTTAGATGATGTGGATGCAGCCGGTTTTCCGCCTTAAAAGGATTCCTGGAATTATTTTGTATATAAACTGAAAATAAATGGTTGTATAAGATTTATTTCCGATGTTATTCATTAAAAAAAAATTGAAAGCAATCGATTTGGTCACTCAGGTGTGTTATCTGAGAGTGGGCGAGTCTAAATTTTCTATAGGGGTATACAGGCTACAAACAGCTGATTTTCTTATTTTTAGAGCTATTATTGGAAGCTATTGCATTGTTATATCTTATGACTTTTCTTCGTAACATCTATATTTCATATTAGGCGCTAAAGCGCCTTCATAAAATCTTCAATTTCATCGTCTCATATGAAAACATAATCGGACGGAAGACCTACTCGTTACTCGTAACGAGATCTAGTCTTTTGATGTATTTGAGAAACATTTGTATTGTTATCTCAAAGTCAGGAAATTTATTTCTTTTAAATGAAATATCTGCAAATGCAAATCATCAAACAAAAAACTATCCAAAGTTCCACATCAAGCATTTAATATCCCAGTCTGGCAACCACCCACCCCACTCCCGACACAAAAAATACTAAATTTGTCTTGGTTATAGAAACATTGAATTAACATCTGTTACATATTATGTATATTCTGTGCGCCTACTCCCGAGCCCTAGTGACCAGAATATCTGATGAACGCGGTAAACTTTTTAGGTAAAATTAACTGTAAGATGAACGCAGTTGTAGAACGCAGGCGCTTGTCAATTTCTCTTTATAAAAATCAGTAACCTCCGATGGTAAAGAGTATCAATACAACAGTTCACATTTTCTTACATATTCATGGTATTTTTGCACATAAAGTGTCAGTGAAGTAAACCATAAATCTCATTGGATAAAATTAAACAAATTTTTCATTAAGTAAAAAAAATCAAAACATTTCAATGCAAAAGTATTCAACTAAACTGGAACCCCTAGCATCGGAGGTTAAAATGGCGACAATAAATTACTGAAAAATCAAAACGTTCATACAATGTATATTGTTGGATTTAACCAAGAAAAGAACAAATCAAGTTTGTGCTAGGATGTTAGAAGGATGTCTAATGTGAAAGGGTAAAGCAGGTAAATAATTTTTTTTTATCAAAATCGCTGGGCGAAGTTTGTGATTATTTTTCCGAATCATTGTGTGACACTCGTCTGAGATTCGGAGAGACGTCAGATTAGAATTTTCAGTCTTGACGAATCTCGCTGAGTTTAGCTGCGTGCTACCTGCTTGCTACCCACCAAAATATGTTTACAGAAAGGAACTTCCCTTTAAAAATTAAGAAATGAAAATACATAAAATACATAATATTCATAAAAGCACTCAGACACATTATGCATGCAGCATTGTGCACTATTATATGCATAAATTGACAATGTTAGCACGATAGGCCATAGTTTTCAATGTGCCCATGATTGACATCATTAATAATAGTAATGTAATTTTAATGATTCAAAGCTTCTTAGACAATGTGAGGTTATTTTTCGACAATGTTAGAATTTTTGTTAAATTACATCACTGCTTCTGACCTCAGCTAACCCGTTCTGAACTAATCTCTTCTAATCGTCAAAAGAATCGTCTAGTTTGTCTACCATGGAAGAAAAAGGAGAAAGGGGATCGGAAAACCTTTTGCTCCTTATAAACCGATCGTCCATTACAATAGCCGAATCTTTGGACCTGGTGTGTTTTGAATATTCAAAATCTGAATCTTCCTCATCATCACTAGATCCGCTTTCTTCGCTAGAAAAGGCAGAGAGCTTTCCAAAAATGTTGCTAATTGTTCTGAATTCTTTTTTCCTTTCATCAAAACTTGGTTTGTCGACCTTGTATGTTTTGAACAAATCCTTTTCAAGAGAGCTGCGTGATGAACTCAAAAGAATGAGTGCCTGTGCAGGTTGGCATTTAGCGGCATCAATTAGATTTTTCTCTAAAAAAGAGACATGTTGCTCTGCATCATTAAGATGTTCATCAATCACATCCACGTGTGATTCTTGATGTTTCTTAAGTCCTTCTACATTCCTTTTTAAAACGTCATCAAGCTGATCTTTTAGAGATTGGTGTTTTTCTTTCATTCTTAACTCTATATCGCTGATATGTTTGACTAAAGTGCTTTTTTCCAACTTCATTTGTTCTTCAAATGTGTGACCCCGTTTGATTTCATCATTAATCCAGGACAATTTGTCCTGCAACATAACATTGAGGCCGATAAAGCTGTGATTTTTGTGTTCAGATATTTCAATACATAACACACAGACAGGAAGTTGGCATTGCTGACATGCCAACGTGTAGTACTGGTCTGGATGGTTGGCACATGTCTCAAGGCCAGATGATAAACTGTATGCTGACTTGTCACCTGAAACAATGGATTTTAAATTACGAAGTTAACTGTCTTTTAAACAATTGATTAAAAAAAAAATACTGTTAAAGTGGGTGTGCAATTAAACGCTAAGTGAACATCAAAAAATTAATTTGCATTACGTTTGAAAATTATTCTGTTTTGTGAATTTATTTGTTTGTAAAATCTATCTTTTCTTGCATACCTCTGTTATCCTCTGTAAGTTCATGGTCATTCAAACATACAATCAAATCTTCGGCTGTTAAATCAAAACTGGCTAGATAAGGCGGATATAGAATGATCTGCAGAATTTCTTCTCCAATGATTCCTCTATCAAGGTCTTTTTTGTAGTGGCTATAACATTCCTTTGAGGAAAATGTTACTGAAAGGATAATGCTCCCATTTGAGCAAGACATACTGGCACCGTATTTTTTCTTCATTTTTAGGTTAAAGTTTAAAAATTTGCTCAAAATATTTGTTCTGTTCTTCTCATCCAGGTTTGCATAAGCCTTAATTTTTTCTTCCAGTCTTTTTAACAAAACTTGTAGTTGATCATCTTCAATGTCCTTTTTGTGTTCCTTTAGGAATTTTTGTGTTGCTTTATATAGTTTCTCTAATTCTGATTTTGATGTCAATCTGTAAGTCGGATCCACCATTTCATTAAAAATACGAATAGAAACATCAGTAAATGATTTCACAACATCTTTCTTATGGTCTTTCCTGGCTTGAATTGTGATCTTCTCTTTAGATGTAAGGTCTATTTAAAGAAGAATATATACTGTAAAGTTAGTCTGTACACACAACTTTTATATAGGTCGAACTTTTTGTATTGAAGGCGTCTGTTCTTTTCTAATATCAATTATTTAAAAATGTTAACAATAATTTCCATAAGAAAACAATCTTGTATTTTCAAAGTTGAGGTAATTATTTGCTTTGTATAGTCATTTCTAATGAGCAAATGTGACTCCATCAATGATTCATATATAAATGACATAATTTGTGTAATTATGGGGGAAAAACCCTAAAAATTAATAATAGTTGGATGTTCTATGATCAATCTATGAGAATAAGAACTACCTTTTTCTTTGACAAGTTCCAGTAGTAATGTTTTGACAGACATTTCTTCTTTAGCAAGTTCTTTAATCTTGTCAATATATGTTTTTTCCATGTCTGAATCAATTGTTCTTATTTTGGACTCTTCCAGCATTTGGACATAATTGTGCTGAATATTTGGTAACCTAGTCTGCATTCGTGCACAAACAGCGTGAATTATTCCCCATTTTTCATTAAATTCAGTTTCGGATATTGCAGGAATGGAGACCATCACACTGTGGTTATGTTTGTTTCTAATAAGACGAATGCGCTCTATGTCATCACCTTCTGTTTCCTGTCCCTGTTCTGGCATTTCTTGTTTTCCCCAACCCTTGGTGGGAGGTTGAATACTTTTTTTGAAGTAGTTGCGTAAAAGGGTATACAGCAGCGTGATATCAAACTCACTGTAACCACTGGCCTTTGCATTGTTCACTTGAATTATCTGATGTGGTCCTAAATGTTCAAGACCTTTTTTATGTTTCATAACCATATGAAGTAACAAATTAGGAGATACTTCTCTATACAGTACATCTTGTAATATCAGTGGTAATTCTTCAACAATAACTAAACTTAATCTGCAAAATCTTGTCCTGTCCTCATCAGGTTCTGCTTTACTCAAGGCCATTCTGATAATATTAAAAAGAGCTAATGAAATGGTACAATTAAATTTAGGGTTTTTTGGTGTGTTTTTTTTTTTGTCATTTTGCCCCGAAAAGACAGGAAAAGACGACAAAATGAAGGCGAAAAGATGAAAAACAGAAGCCGCAAAACTGCGACGTAAAATCTCGTCTTTTCGTCTTTCGCCTCGCAGTTTTGCATCTTTTCGTCTTTTTGGCTCGCAGTTTTGCGACCTGGGTTTTCGTTTTTTTGCATCGCAGCAAATTTGCGTCTTTCCGTCTTTTCGTTTTTTTCGGGGCGAAAAGAAGAAATTGCAGAAACAAGTCACCATATAATGCTGATTGGGGTTTCATAATAATGCTCGAAAACTTGGTATTTTTACAATACTTTGAAAAAAAGTATTTTGATAAATAAATTATGGCATGTCAAATGTTGCAATATTCAATCTTTTCTATTTGTATTGTATAGTAATCCATTTGTATTGTATATTTGTCCACTTGTATTCTATATATTCCATTTGTATTGTATGCTCTTTATTTGTATTGTATAAATTTCCATTTGTATTGTAAACGTTTTTATTTTTCCATTTGTAATGTATAATTAAGGCCTTCTGTTTCCAACGGAAGACCTTATTGTTATTGCTATGTTTCCTTTTTTCCTATTATTGTAATTAGTTTTTTCTACCAATTTTTGTGCACGGGATTTCTTAGAAACAGCTCAGCCGATCTCCACTAAATTTTCAGATGTGATAGATATTGGTCTGAACATGATAGCAAGTTTTTTGTATTGATGACGTCACATCCGTTTTTGAGATATTAAGATTTTTTCTATTTTTATATGGGTATTTTGTTTTCTTTCATTATTCTAAAATATTAAGATATTGACAAGGCCGGGTCATATTTTTTCGGCCCTAGATTTTTTAAAGATGAAATTTTTTACATGAATTTCTACTGATACAGTTATTATTTTAAGATTAAAAAAAAGACATTTACCACACCGTTTGTTTAGGGGATCATTTCAAAGTTTGTTAATTTTCAACATAGGAGCCTATAGGATTTTGCTTGAAATGGATCAATTTTGCACATTTTTTTTTTTACAGTTTTCTTAAACTTATGCCCTAGGGATTTCTTTTTCTGTTCTACATATTAAAGTTTTTGCTAAAATGCATCAAATGTTCAAATAAAAATAAACCTTTTACCTCCTGGTTTGTTCCAGGGATCTTATCAAAGTTGTTTTTTGTATGCCCAATTTCCCAGTTTGTCAGATAATGGCTATTTTTTATTTGACAAAGACAAAAATGGTGATCTTTATAGTATTTTTCAAACATTAAGACATATTTTAGTAATAAATAAATATATAACATCACATATTTAAGGTCATTTATATAAAATACATGGTGACTGTTTTGAAATATATGAATTAAGCTATATTTAGGCGGGTAAAGAAAACGTGACAGAGGGCTAGGCTTGCTGAACCCTCTTCACGTTTTCAACCCGAGCCCAAATATAGCTCATACTTCGAGACATTTATGTTTATTCTACAATATAATATCAGTTTTACGCATCAAACGAGCTATTTTCAACAAATTACGCTGAATATCTGCAGTTGAAACTCTCACGCCATGGCATCAACAAAGCAAAAAGATGACGTCACAATACAAATGAAACGCTGTTCGAAAGCGTGCGTACTCGTTCTTAACTCGGTCTCGTTAGCCTAAGCTAAAATATCTACGGTTGCTAAAGGAAAGATTGAAGTTTTGCATGATTATGGTCTTATATGTCTAGCACTACTGGCGCCAAAGCTCGCTAGGGCTCGAAAATTGAGATTAAAAAAAGCGTCATGAATTTTTGTGCTTTTCTTTCTTTACTTTTTTCTGGAAAATATTTTCTTACAACATGTAAAGTAAAAAAGTTTAAATTTAAAAGACTTTTCAGCTTTTATCAAGAAAAAGGGGCTGGTCCCTCAATTTAGAGACCTAAAGGGCTCTGAAGTCTTTTACCCATAGCTCTTCATCGAGGGATATTTTGTAATAGATTATAGAAGCGAATATGTTTACCTTACAGTTATGAAGCCCAACAGTATAACGATTTTCTTATGTGTTACGTAATTAGGGTTTTTTAGGGGTCAAAAGTCCAAAACGTATATCACCTATATCTCAAAAAGGAAAATATTTTGAAATGCAGTATCAAAGAAAAGATGCTCAAAATGATGTACTTAACAACATGCAACCTTCAAAATTTGGTTCAGCGGCTCCAATAAAGAGATAAGGGACTGGCCCCTAAAACATTCTTTCTCAGTTATCTCAAGAATGGTAACGGATTTTTAAATAATTGTTGAGCAAAATGTCTTTAAAATCAAATGACCTTCCATTTGATAACAAGAAAAAGGGGCTGGCCCCTCAAATTAGGGATCTAGATGGCTCTAAAGTCTTTTTCCTTTAGCTCTCATCGAGGGATATTTTGTAATAGATTACAGAAGCGAATATGTTTATTTTACAGTTATGTAGCCTATCAGTATCATGAATTTCTCATGTGTAACGTAATTAGGGGTTTTAGGGGTCAAAAGTCCAAAACTTTGATCACCTATATCTCAAAAAGGAAAAATATTTTGAAATGCAGTATAGAAGAGAAGATGTTCAAAATAATGTACTCAACAACATGCAGACTTCAAAATTTGGTTCAGCAGCCCCAATAAGGAGAAAAGGGACTTGCCTCTAAAACATTCTTTCTCAAATATCTCAAGAATGGAAAAAAAATATTAAACAATTGTTGAACAAAATGTCTTTAAAATCAAGCGACCTTCCATTTGATACCAAGAAAAAGGGGCTGGGCCCTAAAATTAGGGACCTAGAGAGCTCTAAATTGTTATTCCTATAGTTCTTTACCAAGGAATATTTAGTAACAGTACTATAATGATTTCCTTATGTGTTATGTAATTAGGAATTTTTAGGGGTCAAAAGTCCAAAACTTTGATCACCTATATCTCAAAAAAAATGTAGTATCAAAGAAAAGATGCTCAAAATGATGTACTTAACAACATGCAACCTTTAATATTGGTTCAGCGGCCCAAATAAGAAAATAAGGGACCGACCCCTACCACGTTTTGCACAGATATCTCAAAAACGGTGACGGATTTTTAAAAACACATTTTGAGCACAGCTCGTACACCTGAAACAAAATAGGATCTGGTCCTTAGAATGTAGACCGTGTTTTCCTGTTCTAAATCATATTTAGCTATTAAATAGCAAAATCAAGATCGAACATAAATCTCAAGTTCTAGAATCAGGCGGAAGACCTCCTCGTTGCTCGCAACGAGATCGTGTCTAGTTTTTTATTTATATTCTATCTTTTCGATTTGTATTGTATAATTTTCAATTGTATTCTATATTTTTTATTTGTATTGTATAATTTTCATTTGTATTTTATATTTTTGATTTGTATTGTATAATTTTTCAATTCTATGATATAATTATACCCGCACTTTCTAAAGAAAGTTCGGGTATATTGTTATTACCCTGTTCCGTCCATCCGTCTGTCTGTCCGTCCGTCCGTTTGCCACGTTTTACTTTCTCAAACTGCTCTTACATCTTATAAATAAGCAAACTCAACTCTTGGTGTTTGATATATTTGGGGTATCATGTTGTTTTGTAAAAAGGTTTTAAAAATTCTCTGTTAGTCCTGGGGTCAAATAATTGGTAAAAAATGACGTTTTTTTAAAAAAAAACCCTTCTTCCTCGAACATTTTCAACAGTAGACAAATCATCTCTTGGAATATGTTTTAGGGTATCCTATAGATGCGCAGTAAGATTTCGGAATTTTCAATTTTGTCCTGGGGGTCATTACATGGCTGAAAAATGACGGTTTTTTTTACAAAAAAACTGGTTTCAAAAATGTCATTTTTTTTTTTTTGGCATTAGCCAAATGATCTTCTAGAATATAATTGGTGGTGTCATATTGAAGTGTGATCAGGTTCCAGATTTTTTTTTTTAATTAAGGGGATCAGTGGGCAACAAAAAGTGATTTTTTTTGCAAAAAAAGTATGGTTCCAAAAACTCCTCTTACAGCTTTTGGAGTAGCTACGTCATCTCTTAGGATATAATTTGGGCTGTCCTATAGATGTGCAATAAGGTTTTAAAAAGTTAAATTTCATCCAGAGAGTCAAATAGTAGCAGGAAATTGACGTTTATCACTAAAAAAACAAACATTGATCCAAGAGCTCCTCTTATGATTTAATGGAGGACACATCATATATTTATATATTTACAATAAAGTCTACGATTCTTCCTACAAGGTTCAATGTTAGACCCCTCCCCCCTTTTGACCCCCCCCCCGGAAAAGTGGTTGTCTAACCTCAAAATGAGAAAAATCAAACCAGGGTGCACAACTAGATATGCAGGCCTATCATATCGTAGAGTTTTATACAATTCTGTTCAGCCATCTCTGAGAAACAAGTTCAGAGCAGGAAAGAAGAAAAAGAAGAAGACGAAGAATAATAATACATGTATTAAGAACCGTACAAAAACAATAAGTCTCAAAATTTCATTCGGGAGACTTAATAATAAAGATTAAATAGAGATAGGATCATCAAACATCAATAATTTAAAGATGATTGACAATCTCTGATTCTAAGGGGGTCAGGATGACCCCTTAGGGTCATGACTTACATGCCTAATTATCTGATGCGATATGACCTAAGGAGGAATAATATCTTTGGATTGAGGTGGGGATCTCAATGGTTTTTATGATATTTGTTAATTTCAGGAAGTACACTTGGGATCATGACCTACATACCATCTGAAATGTCTTGAACAAAGAAACAATAATATAATATGTACATGATATATGATTCAATTTAAGAACCCAGATATAGATCAATCACTATGTTTTGTAATACTTCCTATGTATATATACATGTATAAGTTTGTGTTTTGTTCTATACTATTCATGTTCATGACTGTAGTATGGCTTAGTCTTATTTTAAATTACATTAAAAAAATTGTCAAATATATGACTTGGAACCCCCACCCCCAAACAAACTCAAATATAAACTGTTCATCCCCCACCCCCTTAATTGTCGAATGTTCTATTAAAATCAAAATATAATTTGCGTGTCTAAAAACTTTCATAAACCGGTAAAAAATGTTATTTTAAAAAAAAAAATTATATACACCTTGCATAATTGACAAATGATCTATTGAGATATGATCAGAGGTCATATTTCTACCTTGGGATCAATAACTAGTATTCATTGACAAGTTAAAATTAATAACAATAAATGATTCAAATTATAAATGTTTATACTCAACATTCACCCCCCCCCCCCATCTAACCTGGTTCTAAAGATTCAGTCTTCTTAATACATTCTTACATGTGTACAGTAGCAAATTTTAAATCATCTCTTGATTGCTTTTTCTCTCCTGATGCACATTAACATTTTGGAAATTGCTTAATTCAATTTTTAAGATTTATAAACAAAATGTTATATGCATGTGTATTCGCCTATTTGGGGCAACTGTAAAGTCTCCTAAACAAAGCCGTGTCATCATTAGGCTAGGAATTACCCACATGGATCAAACACTACATATGAAATGGATAAAATATTCTATTATTTCTAGTTCTAGAATGTCAGAGTGTCTCCATGGGGGCATAATCTATATACAATTTTAAGTGTAATGACACAAAGAGCAAGAATAAATGATATGGTTTAATTAGGGATGAGGATCTCAGATCTCAGAAGTTAACAAAATATACAGTGTATCATCATTTCCTATTTCATAAAGGCGGGGGGGGGGGGTGTTAAAGACAGCACCTTGGGGTCATTAATGTATTTTACACCATATGATGCATCAAAATGACATTACAAGATATTTTGTATTTTCCTGTTTGGTGGGGTCAGAACAGTCCCATAGGGTCATGACCTACATTGTATTTGATGCATTATAATACATTAAGAAAGAAATACTCCTTCCTTCCTATTATAACTCATATAAAAATGATAAGTGTCTACACTTACTTACATGTAATATACAAATTTAATACGTAATTATTTATACCGGGTCAATATGGGGTCAACTCAATAGTGCAAGTCTGACATTTAAATGAAAAAAATAACTTTTGCAACTAAAATGACAGAAACTTTACAAATGCGGTAGGATAGGTAACGATGATAAACTTATTTAAATATTAAAAGATGATGATACAGTATGCTGTCAAAGGGAGATCACATTTAGAAAGTGAAAGTAGAACTTATGTATGCTAGCTGGCATCTCATTATATTGTGCTACTGCTACTACATGTATTATGCTTACCTATATTGGTCAACATCATAATGATAATCCAATTAAAACACAATAATGAATTCCTCTAGCTGATCTTAACTTAAATCCTTTTCTGCATATGGAAAACACATACATATATGTATACACGTGAACCGGCCATCTAATCGAAGAACTGGGTAAAACTAGTACCCGCTGATGAGACCCGCAGATCTGTGTTGTGTACGTAATTTCAGACAAGGATCAGTTATTTATAACATGCATGTATTTTCATGACCAATTCTTCAAATCCACTTGCACTATTTTATTAGGTAAATAACAGCGTTAAGGTGGTGCATTTTGTGATGTATACTTCCTATTGAGATAAGCAATAAAGTATATTAAATATTAATTAAATATTTACCCCCCAAATAATGTTACCTAACATTGAAATACAGCATATACAGCACTACATGTATATAGGCGTTACTTGCACCATGAAACGGTGTTGATCAGATTTCGGAATGGGGTCCGTGAGGGGACACGTACCCCCCTCCCCAGGAATCTGGAACTTAGTGGCACACCCTCCAGTTTTGGCGTAAGGCGTCTAGAGCATATATACTTTTAGAGCATATTTACTTATCGAACACAGTCATATTTTTATAGTCGATAGCGATTGACTGAGTAACACGTGTAAATTTCCCGGAGCACCTCGGGCATGACCAATTTCGATATATGATTAGATTAAAGCTATATGGTCCGATTTATTTTGGCATTTTCAAACAGAGAAATGTATCGGTTTTTAAATCAAGCCATATAAGTTATTAACTCTCTGTAAATTATACATTTCCAATCAATCACGTTAAAAAGAAATGAAAGATTTATTGGTAATAATTATTTATTTGCCGAGTCGGCCAGTAAAAGTAGCAAGGGACAGCTTCAATATTTTTGTAAAATTTAGAGTTGCTGTACTTATAGGCTTATGAGTGTTGCTAAAAATCATGAAATGATTTTTAATGATTATCATTACTTAGAGGGATGTCTCTTGTTGAAATTGATATGCAATATGTAGGCCCCAAATTTTAGGTACATGAGAATCCGAAGTACAATGCAAAACCTGCGGCTATGACTGTTGTGTTGATTTTACACAATGAAATTGCAAGTTACAGACGGGAGGTGTTATATAGTGCCTCTTCCCCCTACATGCCCTAGCCATCTTTCCCCCCGGAAAAATGGCTATATAGCAGTTTTTCCCCCAGGGAAAGCTGACTATATAGTGGGCTCCCCCCTTTTTATAGCCAGATTACCCCCACGGTAAACCTACTATATAGTGGATTTTCCCCCTTTTTTTACATTCTGGCCATGTATATGGGTATATCCCTCTAACTATATTAAGAATCGGTAGGACAACAAAGTAGTGCCTTTAAGCAAAATAGTCCCTATACTTGCAGAGTGTATATACATTTATTGGGACATTTTAAATCAGAATGCTTGACACATGTCAGAAAAGAGGATTTTCAATTTAAAAAACAAGTGTCAAAATTGAATTATCATTTGAAGAAAAGAATTGAAATTGTTTGATGTACACCCTTTCCAAAACTGAGAAATTCCCTACTTTTACTTTCATTTTCAGAGTTTTTCAATACAGACGCAATTTGCCGGAAAACGAATCTGACTTCAAACCACGAAATTTTAACAGGAAAGAGACAATTTGATGAGCTTTCATTTAAGAGGTCCCTCGTTGCTGAACGAAAATTAGGGCCGGGGCTATAAACCATAACGTTAACATTACCGCCTATGGAAAATGCATTAGTGGACTATACCGATATGGCGGACCATTCGTGGTAATAATTTGCAATAATTGATATGATATTAATTTCTCATAAAAAGGATAGTTATGGCATTTATTAATACATAGAATAAAATAGTATTACATGGTTTTTTTAACCCCAAATTTGAACTAAGGCACGCGCCTCCATAACATTCATGTGTCATCATCGTTTATTTCACCTGTTCTTACACCTTTTTGGAACACCTTTTACACGGATTTCGGAATACCTCGAATCTTTTTCATCTAATCGATGCTTATCTACAGTTCCGACTTCGATGTTAAGAACACGTGAGAATACATTTGAGTAAAAATACGCTGGTTTGGAACTTTAATTTTCCAATGTATTACCATCTCCGAGGGAACTAACTGACCAGTCTTGACCTAATTTTGTAGAGGAAGGGAATAAAAAGTGGAAATGTATTACTCCCTTCGTCCAAAAGGCTATCAATTTTAAATTAATACCGTTCGAATTGACGATCTTAAAAACAATTATATATTTCTTCTTCTAAATATCAAACGGGAGACAGGATGCAATGATATGATGATAACTGAAATGTTTTAGTTTTATTTTGATTGATGGGGTTCTAAATCATGGGTAAGGGGTATTTTAATTGATTATATATTAAAAGCCTGTGAAGTTTTAAAATTTTGTTTTAAAGTTACGCATATTCATATTTTTAGCACATTTTTTACGAAACTCGAGATTTTATGATGTAAACATTTTGTTTAAAAAAATGAAATGTCTTCACAACCAGAACAATGTCGGTATCTTTGCTGGTTACTTTGGAAAATGTGAAATGGAGCCTGAACTAACCTTATGTATATATTTACACTCACTATTTGCTAATTTTTCCATTTTAAGTTTGCAACGTGATTTATAAATATACAATTTTGAAAACGATGCCAAATAAATCAAGATATACGATTCACTTACCTAAAAATCGTATAATTCTATTTGTTTCATATTTTTGCAATAAAGATTTACTTGTGTACCATATTATTGCTTCGAACAATGAAACAAGGGTTATTTAAAAAAAACCAAAACCCCCAAAAAACCAACACATCTATTGTGATGAGCTGACTTATTTTTTTTTTAATATAAGCTTGGTCTTCTAATCAACTAACAAGTAAAAAAAGTCGTATACATGTATGCGCTTAAGTTGGTTATTTATTTTTGATTTTCGGTTGCTCCTTTTATGAATAAAAGTTTATTGATTTATTTATCTAGTTATCTATTATATCATTAGTCATCTTATGAATTGATTAAATGTTTTGAAAAATAATGAATTTACCCGCGTACCTTTTTAAAAAATTTTGTTCGTAAACTTTGGACTATATATGATATGGGCGCCTAAGATGGTCCCCTACATCGTCGTTTTACTTCAATTCTTTTTTTTCTTTGTACAGATTTATATGTGATGTTTATACATAATGTTCATTTTGATTCAAGTGCTCACATTTAAGAAATATGACATCGTAAAAACAACCTTTTTCCGCCAATTTTGCAATTTTAGCATAAAACAGCTTGTTTTCAAGCAGTTTTTCTCTCAGAAAACATAGAGCGCATACTTGAACAAACAAAATAGTTTAATCAGAGATATATATATAGCCAAGACTAATAAGTAACAAAAAAATATCTTTGTTCAAGCATGCGCTCTATATTTTCCATTCGTAAACGGATAAGAAAAATGTCAATTTTTGACCGATTTTGATTGAATTGTAGTATAATAGCGTAACTTCTGACGCCATATACTGCAAGTGAGTGCAAATAAATCAATGAATAGGTAAAAAATATATTTTAAATCAACTCTTCTAAAAAAAAACATAACATTTTATTGTACCCGAAACACAAAAATTGCGAATTATGGGGGCCAAATTTAAATCATATTATATATAGTTCTTAAAAAAGAAAAGCAGAATTAAACGTAATTTTCAATCATTTTGGAAATATATGAGCGATTGTGTATTTTTAAATGATGTTTTTTCTTTTAAATGACCGTAAAAATACGTTCATGTGGTCATCTTGAGTTTTTGAGATATGGGGCCCTAAAAAATACATTTTCTTTTTAATTGGATTTCAAACATCGGACTCGGAAACAACAAAGGTCCCTACCCTGCATGGTGGCTAAAATTTTCAGTGTCATCTACTAGTGGTATAACACTATCACTGTGAAAATATGGTTAAGTGGTCATCTCTAGAATATGAGATTCGGATCCCCACTTATAGAACACTATTCAATCATTATAATGAGGTTTTAAACATCGGGCCCTGAAACATCAAGGGCCCCTACCCTGAGGGCTGAAATTTTCAGAGTCATCTACAAGTGGTAAACCACTGCCACTATGAAAATATGGTGATATGGTCATCTCTAGTTTATGAGACATTGAACCCTTAAGAATATGCACTATAATCATTATAATAGGATTTTAAAAATCGGGCTCTGAAACATTGGAAACAAAATCTCTCTAAAACAGAGGTTTAGCCTGGATGAAATTTTCACAAACAGGCAGACAGTCTGATAGATTTATCAAAACATTCTTAAAACATTTTCGCTTAGTACAATTTCAGAACACAGAATTATGCATATAAGTGTTTAACTTGTAAAATAAGTATTTTTTTTCAATTAATTACTAAAATTAAGTTTCATGTGTAATTCCATTACACACATGTTCAATTTTCAGCATAGCCTATAAAAATAAAAAATCGGCAAAACGAAACTTAACCTTTATAGATGAATGCAGTTATACATGTATGCAACCTTGGAGTGTAGAAACATTAATTATAATCCTTACTGGATTTCCATCAATATTTTTTTATAAAATCTGAACCAAAAACGTGAGGGAGAAACCCTACTATGGGGGAAAAGCTACTATATAGTAGGTTTTCCGGGGGGAGAAGCTACTATGGGGGAAAATCTGCTATACAACACCGGTAAGTTTCTGACATGTGATAGTGCAACATTCATGTGGTACGGAAGGTCAACCCTCTGCAGGGAATTAACTGGGGGAGGTCTCAAAAGCTGAAAAATCATGAAAAATTAGCAAAATATGAAAGGGTCAAAATCTCATAAAAACCAGTATGTAGAGAATTTTACAGGTTTTGACTAGTAATTTTTATCAGAAATTAGTGATTGGCGTTATAAAGAGTGAATTAAAGATATTTGTGCTGAATGGGACCTGGGGAAATTCTATTTACAGAGTTCCGAAGACATGCACCCCTTGGCTACAATGAATTGTATCCAAAAAAATGTCTCCTGCCACCTAAATGCCCCTACTTGAATTATTTATGAGCACGTGACCTGAGTTTAGAAGGACGAAATGTTGGTAGCAGCATTCGGGGATACAAAAGAAAGAAAACGACAGTGTACGTAGTGCGAGCAAAAAAATAATGATAGCATAACAATGGACCATCTAATTTAGGCGCGAGTTCCTTACTAAACAAGTCAGTCGCACAACAATGGATTTGGTTGACTGTCGTTGAGGGGCCAGGAAAAGGGTAATTTTGGCTAGTCCGACATCTTATCTTGTTTTAAAATTTATGAACTCGGGTATATATGTATATTCTTTTTCTTTTTGTTACCAATCCTTTTGTATTGAATGGTGTAAGGTTTTATATTTAAATGACAGTAAATATTTACATAATATGAAAATAATTTCCTACGACTTTTTTAAAATCAAACCTGCTTGCCCTTTATGTACCCTTTTCCTCTCTTGAATACCTTTGCCGCGCACATTCTCAGATCCAGTAATAATGGCAGTCCTTCATAAATATGCATTGGAATGTTATTTTCTTTTTCATTGTAGAACTTTGCTAGTACTAGATTTTAACCCGTGCGTGCACGGGTTGACATAGCATATGATATCAGACATTTACGAAATCTATACATCGATACACCGTATGTTGTCGACATTTGCAGAACCAAGTTTTAAGCCTACAATAATCTACTAATTTCACTACACTCTGCTGAGTTTGAATAATGTAACTGTGTCTGGGGAAAGGCCTTCACCACAGTTAAAATGCCTTTCATGTGTATCCGTAATGTAACAGAAAATTGCAGAATCGCCCCTAAACGATTTTGAAGAAAATTAATAAAGTTGCATTTAAAATAACAATCAAATTGTTCATAACAAAATCATTTTGAAGCTGTAAATACCTTTCTTCGAAAAGTGTAATTCTATAATTGCAGAATTCAATATTTCTTCAACAACGTTTTTACCAGTGTTTACAGACCATGTTGACATTCAAAACTCTCAGGATTTTATTTAGTAAATGTCCTGTGTTAGAGTTATCTCCCGTATTTTCTTTGATGAACAGATGAAAAAAATTCCAATGCATGCGCAAGATTGTAAAATCCAAAAATATTATAAATGATTTCCGGAATTTTTTGAGGAATTTTCGTTCATTATTATTATACAATACAAATAAGCATTATACAATACAAATGGAAAATATAGAATACAACTAAGAGTTTTTAGCTCACCTGAGCTGAAAGCTCAAGTGAGCTATTCTGATCACATTTTGTCCGTCGTCCGTCTGTCCGTCCGTCTGTCTGTCCGTCTGTAAACTTTTTACATTTTGAACTTCTTCTCTAAAACCGCTTATCCAATTTCAACCAAATTTGGCACAAAGCATCCTTATGGGAGGGCAAATATTAAAAGTCCGATCTGTATTCAAAGCGGAGAAAACCTTGAAACTGTAGAAAAAGGGGGGTGCATTTTTAAAAATCTTCTTCTCAAGAACTACCGAGTCTAATTCAACGTAGTTTAGCATAAATTATCCTTATGGGAAGGAAAATATAAATTGCACAAATTAAGTGCTAATTCTGTTTCAAATCTGAGTTATTACGAAAATAATAATAAAGGAAAGGCGTGTTTCAATCAGTTTAATAGCTTCGGGTTCGGCATACGGTAAAATGGGTAGGCAAGACTTGGCCTGAGCAAAACAAAATATTGGCAGGTATTAATCTGCCAATCTCATTAAAATTTCAGGATATTTGATGGACCAGTATATTTGTATTCGCTGTAAATATTGCTGCAAAATAATGCGTATTTGGAATTGACGATTGCCGATCTTCCCTGGCTTTTATTTTGCCACGGCCCGGGTTTGAATACCCATTTTACCAAGACTCGTATTCCATACTTCTAAAACGAGGTTCTTTGTTTAAAGCAGCCATGACATTAAACGAAAAAGGGTCGATCTGACTACGATGAATTCGCTTGCTATGCAACAGTTCGCGTATGAAGGGAAATTTTTGAAACATGCAAAATATATTGGTGCCGATTTTGTGAAGTAAATTGAGGCTAAATATTTCAATGCGTTGACAGTTTTCACACATGACGTTGGTGTTACCTTGTTCGAATTCTGATTTTCGTTTCGTTTTCATTATTTATGCTTTGTAACCTGGGAACTATCGTCTGTATTTCGTGATTTTTACGTATCAAATCAAACAGAGACTTCGGTAAATCAAACAGTTAACTGTTTACCTGCGCAAATTAAGCAAAATCTGATGTATCAAAAAAGTACTGAAATACTATCGGTAATTCGGCATTATCTTTAGCGTAATGGTAGATTAATGCAGTAGGTTTTGTTGAGATGCTCGGCATTTTCTCGAGTTTATTCAGTTTAAATAGAGTTTGATATCGCTGACGGAAATATGTAGGTATATACATGTATATATATGATTCATTTCGAAAAAATAAATTGTGTTCTTTATTTCTTATAGTGCATGTTTTTTGTGTTTAATTGTTTACAATTTCTATTTACTAACCATATTTGAGTGTTAAGCTTCGAATTATAAGCAAGATATAGAGATTTGCTCACAATTCTATGTTTGTACACAGATCTTAAAAACTAAAGATTAAAAAAGTAAAAAAATTGGTCAATATTTATTAAGAAAATTTTCAAAGTCTGTTCTTCCAGAAACCAACTTTAAAAACTAATTGTATTGTAAACTTAACCTTTTTTCGTCATTATTACTCCTACTGTACATGTGATCCTTGACTGTGTTTGTGTTCATTGGTATAAACTGATTTTGAAGCTCAAATACCAGTGAAATGGTCTTGAGTGAATAAAAGAATTGAAAATCTAAGGCCATTCTTTTTTTCCATTTTAAATGCTGAATAGGAAATACCAAGTTAAAAATCTTAAGCTGAATGTAATAAACTCATGTGAACAAAATATGACTCAAACCTAGGCGAACTATGAGCTTTGTATCTTGCTTATAATTCTACGATTGACGCTGAAATTTTGGTTGAACATTAGAAATTCTATATGAATTAGAGTATGTTAAATACTTGTACAAACAAAATAAAAGAATGATATTCTGTATATACCTACTCTCTGGGGCCCCCTCTTTATACAATAAATAATGTGAAATCTACATTAATTTTGATAGTTTTTCATACACGAGTAAATAAAAACGACATCTTTAAAACAGTTTTCATAGTTCTGACACATTTCTGTTGCGGGGATAAAGTAATTATCGCTATTCCTAAGAAAATATCACAGCGAAAAATTATCCTGGTTTGAACGCAAAGTAAATAACAGTCATTTAATTATAATGGAGAAGACAAATAAAATTTTTGAATGTTTTTAATTTGAGGAATTGAACACATTGAGGTACAATTTTCTTCTTCACATCTATACATGTAGGATTTTTAAAATAAAAAAACAATAACTATTATATATTTTTTAAATACAATAACTAGTAAGTAGTTGATGAAAAAAATGTACCTATATGCTCTCATATATTTTGATCGCTTTACAAAGTGGGGGGGGGGGCAGGACGAAAATATAGGGAATTGGAAGTTAACAACCTAACAGTGTACCCCTACCAAATGTTTAGTTTTATATCTTGCGTAGAATTTTCTTATTCTGGTAAAAATTAGTATTTTATGAAGGTTCAATGTCACAGATTACGTGTATGCAAAACTAAGTGTAAAATTCGAATACTTTACAATATTTATTTTTTGTTATTCTACCGATGAACCATATGGCACAATATCTTTTGAACGCCCATTGTTGCTCAGGTGAGCGATGTGGCCCCATGGGCCTCTTGTTACAATACAAATGGAAAATTATACAATACAAAGAAAGAATTACACCATACAATTCTTTTTTCGTTAAGCTGGACTAAATGTGATTTTTAAAACCTTTTTTACTGTTCCAACCGCACCCGTTTACTTCACTAAAATTAGAAAACGCTTCAAGTGGACCGATGACTCCTGACATTCTGAATATGCTACCTTCTTACATATTCGCATTAACAGACATTCATAACTGTAGATAAATTATATGTCTACTTACCTTATTTTTGTAAATCTAAATCAGAAGTTCATATCAAATCGGCCATTTTGGCATACGTTGTTTGCATAAGATGGCTGACTTGCAATGGTTATGATACATGTGTCACTACAGTATGGCTGAGGCAAAATAATTCCGAATTTTCCTTTGAATTTGGGGCGTTTCCGCTCGAGAGAGGAGCCGATTTTTTTATGAGATGAAAAACAATGTGTAAGAGGTCTAATTTAACTATCCCCATTTTGTAATAATGCGAGGTCATTTGAATTTTTGATGCGTGTTGTTTCTGGGGTTTATTCCCACGTAGCTAAAAATCTGAAATTCTTATTCCCACCTAGCTAAAATTGTGATTTTCACACCTGAGTGAGCATTGTGTATAGTCTGTTTTAGGTGTGAACTACCTGTATAGAAATCACCTGTGATATATAGTTACATGTATATATTCTTGACAATAAACATTAATTTTGATTTTAGATCTATCAATTATTGAAAGGTTAAATATTTATAAATTGAAAAAATAGAATAAATTTAAGAAAAAATAAAATAAATTTTATAGGCCTGGCAAGCAATTGCGTAAATAAACAACACACCACAGAAATTGATGGTTTAATTAGATCATATGAAACTTCAATCAAACTAATGCTTGATTTAAATGCCATTAAATTTCATTAAATGCTATACCATTAACTATCATACATGTACATTAAATGTAGTTTTATGTGTGTTCTTCTAAAATGTAAAGGTTCCCAGCCCAGTCCATCATACAAACATGATCTTTTTGAAGCATATATAAAAGCAAAATAGATTTTCATAAACAAATTTCTATCTATGACACGTTTCAGTATTGTAAGTATATTCAGCCTCTTACAAGCCTTTTCATGTATATTTGTTACAATAGTATATGATAAGTCAAAGTTCCATCAGCCTGAAAATGCATTCCTAAATGTACATGAGCATTTGATTTTTTTTTATATAATCACCACCGTAGCCATGGTGTATCCTGTATGATGTGATAATTTCTCTGCTATCTTGTAAAATTAACATTAATTGTTTTTCCGCTATTAGAATCAACACCCCAAAATTTGGACCATATAATTTTTATTTTTTTCAAGATCCTCAATATTAAGGGGCATAGAAGGGGTAAAAATGTCATTATCAACAATGGCAAACAGAAATGTATCATCAGCAAAAAATCTAATGTTATTTAATATGCCATCAGCAGTATCATTAATATATGTCAAAATCAAAAAAGGGTCAAGCACTGATACTGGCCCTTGTGGTATCCCAGATCATTAATTTCAATCTCAAAACCCCTTTACAATGGTATAAAGAGACTATGTAATACATAAACATTTCTAAAAAAGAGATTTTCTAATCAAATAACAATTATCCCAGCATGTATAGTTTTATAAGTAGATGAAAAACCTTCTAAATTCACTCTATGTTAATTGTCTATCGGAAAGATAAGCTTCAATCCACCCCAGGATATTTGCAATAAAAAAGTAAATTATAACTAACTAACATGCTAAAATATTTATGTACATGTATATGATATTCAAAATAAGTTATAACTGCTAAACAGAGTTTGTTGTTGACTGTGATTGTACATGTATTTAAAATAAACTTTGATGCAACTATGTCTGTTTCCCCTCTCCTCAAAAGAATGAATATTGAGTAATTTTACATACAATAAAATTTAGCTACTATCCATCATAAAACAAACCCTTTTAATAATCAAAATTTACTTCTATTACATGTATGTAAGTTTTTAAAATTTTGAACAAAATCTTAAAAAATTGCCTGGTATTTTTTTTTTATTTAAGGTCAATAATTGAACAGACTATAGTTCACCTGTAATTAATTTCCTTTGTTCTTTGACACCCTTACCTGTGCACCATTCCCACTTAGCTAAAATCAGTCACCCAGAAAAAATTCAGAATTTTAGCTAAGTGGGAAGACACCGTTTCTGGAGGGAGGTGAAATTTAAAGGCCCGGGATTGATTTTCAAGCACATGTGTAAATTCGAGGTTAACATTTTTAAATGCACACATTCAAGTAACCCAATAAGCAATGATTGACACAGTGGGCGTCTGACCCAAGTCGACCTAGGATATGCGAGTAGGCATACATCGTACATTTACCTTTTAAAAAAAATCAATGATGATTTAAACACTTTTTTGAAATGGTATTGTGTGTCACAGACGACTTCAAAATCATCCGGTACCCAACACGACACCACAACAATGGTTGACACAGTTAGTGTACATCTCATCAATCGGTATTTGACGTAAAATTAAATAAAGTTGGGGCGACCTTAGCATAATTGAGTGAATTATGCATAAAAAATGATATCACTGTATTAAACTTTTCTGGCTTCATTGAATAATGTTGCGTGTAAAAGACGTTCAGGTACACCCCCCCCCCCACCTCTGTGGTGGTAGTTAAGATAAATTCACAACGAATAGATCTGTGAACAGATGCCTTGGTAAAAAGAAAATTTATCTCAAAGATTACCACATTCATAAAGGATTTGACCCAAGTAGGGTCTTGATCATCGTCGGAACCCACGGTTTCAACAGTGTAACGGATAGAAAACCCGTGGGTTCCGACGATGGGTCTTGATATGAGGGTCATGTCTGCAGATTACGATTTGCAGTTAAGGGTATTGCACAACATTTCCTTTTCTGATTAAATGAGAAAATGAAACAATGTTATAAATTAAAAAGACTTGCTCTCTGGGAACTGGAATCTTGCTGACTCCCTCACCAGTATACGTTAACTGTATATTATTATACCTCTACTTATGTTTCACTTTATCAAAGTAAATCGATAAATTTTGCTGATTTCCTGAAAAAAAGACTATTTTCCTGCCAAACAGACTATTTCCCTTGAGAAAGGTGTTTTAGTCTGTTAAACTGTCACACACCTATTCCGAACATTTTGCATTTTCTAAGAAAGCAATTTGAAATGTTCAATAAAATCATGAATATTCTTTATCAGACGATCAATAAGATCGCGCAATGTTCATTGTGACGTGAATTTTTGACCTATGAACTGATGAATGTTTTTTGCGTATTAGAGAAAATACGTGTAATCTTGCAAGTGAAAATTTTATTGACTCTTTTCGTCATTTGTGGTACCTGTTAAATGCGAAACTAAATAGAAACAAAACGAAATGTTTACATACCCCCCGAATTAAATATCGATCTATAATTATTTAACCAAGGATGGTTTAACTTTCTAAATGAGTTGACAAGTTTACCTAAGCTATTCACTAATCAAAATCACCGAAAAATCGGCAGGGCCACGCTTACATGACTGGAAATGCAGGTGCTAGAGCTCGAATTTCCTCTATGTCAATCATTTAACATTATCATATTAGATTTAGCTTGGAATAAATTAAAAAAGAGTTTTTGCATAGTTTGATAAGGACATGATGATAATATACATTATTTGTCAATAGTTATTGATACAGAATGTAGTATTCCCGTCTGTAGTATTGAGCCCTATCCAGGAAATGTGGGATTTCATTAAAAAGAACCTACTTAATATCTTAGAGGATAGTGTACCATCAAAACTCTCGTCAACCAGATTTCACCAGGCATGGATAACGAGAGATATTAAGAGATTATCAAGACGAAAGAAAAGGAGCTTCATCAAAGCACGTAACACCAACAATACGGCCGACATCAAAAGATACCAACGCCTAAAAAAACTAACAGAAAAAGAGCGTAAAACAGCCTATAAGAACTACATCGAGGACATGATCAGCCCTGAGCTAACAAACAACCCAAAGCGATTCTTTAACAGTGATGAAGATGTAAGTACCATTCCAAATAAAGGGCCAAGTCCACACCCTGCCATGGATAACATCCGATGACAGAGAACGGAGTGTACAAACTGCTACGTAACTTAAACATCCATAAAGCAAGTGGCCCAGATGAAATACCAACTCGACTTATTAAAGAACAAGCAGAAAATTTAGCTCCAATTTTTACAACATTCTTTCAGGCCTCCATTACACAAAGAAAATTACCATCAGACTGGAAAGAGGCAAACGTAGTTCCAATCTTTAAAAAAGGAGAAAAGTGTAAAGCTGCCAACTACAGACCTGTTTCTCTCACAGTAGTCACATGCAAGATCCTAGAACACATAATATGCAGTAGCATCTCCAAACATCTGGAAAAACATGGACTTCTCACTGTTGCCCAGCATGGATTTCGAAAGAACAGATCATGCGAGTCCAAACTGATCCTGACAGTCCAGGACCTAGCCAAGAGTATGATCTCGGAAAACAGACAGACCTTATCCCTTTGGACTTCTCCAAAGCCTTCGATAAGGTCTCCAACGAGCGATTACTATACAAGGCAATGTATTACGGAGTAAGAGGGTCCACACTCCAATGGATTAGGGACTTCCTCAGTGGAAGGAACCAGCGAGTAATAGTTGATGGGAAGAGCTCCAACAATGCCCCCGTCCAGTCAGGAGTCCCTCAAGGGAGCGTTCTTGGTCCGCTGATGTTCCTCCTCTTCATAAATGACCTCTTGGAATATGTCCATCACTCCAATGTGAGACTTTTCGTTGATGATTGCGTACTTTATCCCAACATCTGTACCAACACAGACACTGTTAAACTACAAGAAGATCTCAATAGTTTACTACAGTGGAAAACAGACTGGCAGATGGAGTTCTACCCCAGCAAATGCCAACTGCTGAGAGTTACCAACAAACGCAAACCTGTGACCAACTCTTACAACATCCGTGGACACAAGTTAGAAGTTGTGGACTCTGCCAAATACCTCGGGGTTACCATCCACAAGAACCTCGGATGGAATGAACACATCGACAACATCACGAAGAAAGCAAATTCCACCAGAGCTTTCCTACAACGCAACTTGCAGCACTGCCCACGTATTACCAAGGCAGCATGCTATACAACGCTGGTGAGACCCTTAATGGAGTATGCATGTACTGTGTGGGATCCACACACAGCCCTTGACATCCAGAAATTGGAGGCAGTACAACAACGATCGGCTCGATTTGTGATGAACAACTACTCACAAACTAGCAGTGTAACATCAATGCTTGAAATTCTCCAGGGCCCGGTTTTTCGAAAGGTGGTTAAATTTAACACTGTGTTAAGGATAACGACGTGTTAAATCCTAATCAAGTGATTAGCTAACGCAGTGGTTAAATTCTGTTGATCAAAGGCAATTTAACGCATTGGTTAGTTAACACTGTGTTAACCGAGTTAACCAGTTGGTAATCACTTGGTTACCCATAATTCATTTCAACTTCCTATATATGAAGAAAAAAGAAGATTTTGCTTTGGGATTTCAATAAATTTGAATTAAGTAAAATATTATTAATATAATTATATGTTGAACAACTATATCATCTCCAGGGTTCCATCCTATATAGTCTGCAATTTTCCAAATCCTTTCTTTTCTTGTTGTCTATATAACACTGTTAGAGTACAATGTAATAGCTTCAAAATACCATTATAAATTCCTTTCAATATGTAAATTAATAAGGTACATGTATCATAAAACATGGTCCAAAGGCTCAACAAATGTTTCTAATTAATTTATAGGGTTTAACTTACACTAACATTCTATGAAAAAACAAATCTTGTCTTAGAATAAGAAAGCTTATGCAATTTTGAGTTAAAGTATACCCCATATTGCCAATTCCATTGAGGTTTAAGAAATATATGGTCATTTAAGTGAACCCACATTTCCACTTCACTTGATATAACATAGATTCATATGGTTCTTCTTCAGCAAAACATCTTTACTTAATCTTTTAGAGGTCAATTGTTGTTCAACCTCTTGTAATAAGAAACCTTATTCAGTACTGCAGGTATCTACATGATATTATCATTATAAAAGCACCACATCACTTAGAAATACACTGTACCAGCTTGCATGTATACCTTATGTATTGATTTTCATGAAAAGCAGGGGTTTGAAATCTTTCACCTTATATTATGAAACTCAATGTGGCAATTTCATTGTGTGAATTCTCACACATATTTAAAAACAAGTATCACCGACACTAAAAATTGACTATTTTGATAAATTGGATGAATTGTAGAATTTTTAGAGACAAATATACATGCCGTCCTGCATGTAATTTCTTGTTTTTATTAAAAGTAAGCTTAGCAATCATATTTAATGAAAATCTTATTTATTCTGGTTTCTAATTCTACTACCTTTTAAACCATAATAAAAAAAAATAATAAGACCTACCAGTGTGATGCCTGCCTTTAATCAAGGACTTGATTTTTTTTTACAATTTGTATTCAATGATAACTGCATTTGTCTCCATGTAAACTTAATTTGAATGAAAAATATGCCTTAAATAAAAGGGTATTTATATCAGAGGCTTCCTGGTATTAATGCATATTTTTATAAAAGGACAAAAACATACAAAATAAATGTATTAAATATTTTATATAACATATGGGTAATTAAAGACTACAATTTGTCATTAAAAAACACAACATTTATAACATTTACACCTAAAAACTGTGATAAACAAAAATTGAGTCATCTATGTGTAACATTCTGTGTATACTTTAGTTTATTTATTGGGTATTTCATATTTGGATGCAAATCTCAGCTTTTATAGTATAAAAGTACAAATATTAAGTAATCAACATACTGTTTTACAGGAGAGAGAGAGAGAGAGAGAGGGAATGCAAAGGTTTACATTAGTATTGTTTTACATATATATATACTTTAATAATTATCATTTCTAGTTTATGGTACTTTAAACAATTTCCTAATAAAAATATGTTAGACATGTTAATAGTAGAGAGAGAGAGAGAGAGAGAGAGAGAGAGAGAGAGAGAGAGAGAGAGAGAGAGAACAACAAAAAAATGTCAAATTTTTTTTGTCTACTGTAATGGGTATTATGATTTAAGCTTATTAGGATGTAGTCATTGACTAAATGTCACAATAATTGTTCTCCTTCTCTTGGTGCATGGTGTTTGAGGCTTAGAGGTTGGTTGTTGTCAAATACTCATCTTTCTCAGTCTCTCCAAGTCCTCTACAAATAAACAATGCAGGCAGTTAATTCCTGTATCATGCAAATCTGTGAATTAAAAAGGATAAAATGTATACAAAAAGACAACAAATGTGAAATAAAGACAAATATAGCCATATTTTGGGACTAAACTTAATTCATATTTTAAAATTACTTCAAATATTTAACAGTTCTGACTACAAATTTTGTTAAAAACAGACTTAATCAAAAAACATGTACTGATTTATGTATACATGTATTACCCTGTTGTATGCATATGAGTCTAATATGAGTTACATGCATAAAGATGTAAAGATTATGATTTTGGTAATTAAGCAGAGCAGTTCACATCCAGGTGACATAAAACTCTTTTTAATTCAGTAATGGAGACTAATCAAGTTTTTTGATTGAGAGTATAGTAAATGTAATAATATTTCATTTGAAATTTTCAGGTAATATTAAAATATTTAGTCTTAAAGCATATGGATGCTCTGTTATATATTGTTTGTGAAATACCATGATAATTTGAAAAATTGTCAATACAACTGAAAATATCAAACCTTCAGTGAAAAAAAAGTAATAGAATCACACCTTATGCAAACAAAAGAACCTCTCTATTTCACTTCTGGTCTTGGTATGCATGTTGGGTTAAATTTCTCCTCGGCTGCAGTTTGTGGGCCTCGTGAGATATAGCATAGTAAGTGTCACCCGGCCAGCAGAATACTTTTTTCACACCTGCCATGTTCTCCTTCTATCAAATCTTCAAATCAATAATTCCTATATTTAAACTACAGAACAAATGATTTTTTTAATTACAAAGATACTTAAAACTTGTCAAAAATATATTTACTAATAATGTAAAATACATATGAAATATATACACTAAAAATATGTGCATCATGATAGGGATCTGCCAAGTGAAATGAAATAAATAAGGTCAAATTTAAATATCACTTAATTTATTAAATCAATGTAACTATATGGAGTTTTAGAAATTAAATGCTTCAAAAGATTTTAATGCAATTACTCTTAAGAAATTTAATTTAAAAAAAAACAGGCATGCAGCATCGTTTTTGAAAGGGGGCAGATCATATGACAAGCAAAATAAATTATTTAAGAAATGAAGATAATGGAATAGTATGTATAAGCGACTTTTGTAAACATTGTGGTAACTATATAGCCAGTAATGTACTTAAATGGTATACTATAGTATCTGCCGCTTGGAATGCGCCGAAGGAGTTGATGCATTGTACTCAAAACGATGCTTATTCTGAATTTCTGATGACCGATCATGTAGGGTACTGTGTCAGTTTAAAAATCATCGTTACCAAGTTTGAACAGCAGTGTTTCCGTGAAAGTGTATGGGCCTATATGTTCGTTATGATTATTCTGGAAAAGGAACAGCCAGCCTCGCAGTAATGTTGATTGATCTGTTCAAGCAGACGAAATCGTGAGAAGACGCTTAATTTTCTATTTCGTGAATAAGATATTGTGTTTTGTTTATTTTTGAAGGTTAGACTTTCAAGTTTTTATGTTTATAAAGTTGTATTTTGTTTGCTGACAATAAAACAGACACAACTTTACACTTTGTTGACAGTGTTTAATTTGGAAATTCCCGTTCTATAAATAGTGTTAGATCAGAACAGTTGAGAAAAGTAGATCCGGCGAAAATTTTATTGATGCAGGTATCAAAGAAATTTTTCGACCAATCAGAAGCGCCGATATCTCATCAAACGAATAAATATTAAATGATTTCCAAAACATTCAAAATCCTAATCCGGGGGAGGGAGGAGGGGGGGGGGGGGGGGGGGGGGCTTTGCTACGTGCCTGAAAAAGGAAGATATGTACACAAAAATCATATCAATAACTTAAAACCGATTTTGTCAAAAGGGAGATAAATCTTAATATGCAGTAACCTACATTGAAAATAAGATTTTGCTAACATGTTCACTCAATATTTATCTATCAAGAAGCTAAAATTCTTTTCTCATTGATGTTTTAAAAATTAAAGGAAACATTGTACAATGTTTTTGTACTTACAGTACCCATTTCACTAATGATTTTAGAAATGTTTGTTGAATGTGTTAAGTGACAACAACAATATAACCAATGTGAAGGTCAAAAAAGGAAAAACATACCTTTTTCTGCTGTCAGCCTTTCCCAATGAAGGGATCCTTTAACATAAGGGGTATGAACCATGTGCAAAATCTTTCTGCCATAACTATTTCACACAGATTACTGCAATTTTTCATGTCAAGCGGGTTGCTTTTCCATAGTTTTAATCATATGCAAGATTTTTTAAACTTTAAATTTTTTGGAAAATGCTTCTTTGACCAACTTTTCAGTTGAAGTGGCAAAAAAGTACACCGGCGGCCATATTTAATCACTGTGTTAAATCTTTAACCAAGGTACTGGGGGTGGATTAAAGTTAACACAGAGTTAACACTTGGTTAAACTCTAACACACTTTTGAAAAACGTTTAACCATGTGGTTAACTTTAACACCGAGTTTAACACAGAGTTAACACGGTGTTAGAGTTAACCACCTTTCGCTTTTAAAGGTGCATGTCTGTCTCCTATTCTATTGTGACATAGCGAAGGGAAGGGGATTGGGGTGTTTAGCACTTCTTATAACAATAGATTGTTTTGATACTTAGATTATCCTGGGGGCATAGTGTGTTGTTGACACATTTCTTATTGAAGTGCAAACTAATTGGAGTAAATTGTTTAAAAACTCTTAATAACAACACTCTTAAAAATGTTATGAAATTGTGCTGTTATCTTTAGTAATATAAACAATTCAAATATGAATTTTAAAAAACCTTTTTTAATAAAACATGTACAATTAAAACATTTTTTTCTCAATTAGAATTATTTCTTTCTTCTTTAAAATAAATTTAATAAAATTCAATTTCAACTATTCATTTATTCATCACATTTTTTAAAGTGAACATGCATAAATATGCA
Source organism: Magallana gigas (assembly GCF_963853765.1). Classification (NCBI taxonomy): domain Eukaryota; kingdom Metazoa; phylum Mollusca; class Bivalvia; order Ostreida; family Ostreidae; genus Magallana; species Magallana gigas. The sequence continues at coordinate 15,696,520 of NC_088860.1, read as the reverse complement.
TAGTAATGCAAAGTAATGCCATGTAATGCCAGCATTACACTAGATTTTGGAAAGTAATGCATTACATTAGCATTAGCATTCAATTTCAACTATTCATTTATTCATCACATTTTTTAAAGTGAACATGCATAAATATGCATAGTAATGCAAAGTAATGCCATGTAATGCCAGCATTACACTAGATTTTGGAAAGTAATGCATTACATTAGCATTACTTGTAATGCTAATTCTGAGGCATTACACATTACTAGCATTACTTTGAAAACATGTAATGCATTGCAATGCATTACCATTACATTTAGCATTACCCCAAGCCTGTCAGCTACTAGTACATTTTGTTACAAATATCTTTATTTTTGGCGATTTTGACAATATATCTCAAGTACCTGTATAAATATATATTGAAGATATATGCCAGACATGCTAACAGTGGCGTAGCGCCCTTTACGCAAAAACGCAAATGAATACACAAAATTTTGCAAAGCATAGGTCTTATGATTTGAGTTCCCTATTGTTTGCACGTAAACAAATCGTATTGAGACTCCACTGAATTATAATCTGCATATTTAGTGTTCAGTTCTCATCGTAAACCATGCAATTACTACGATTCCGGAAAATACCGCCATTCCATACTTTACATTGAAATTAATTGGAAGTTCGTTTGAATCATAAATTGATATGGACGAGCTATACCTTTGACTTTCATGTAATTGGCTTAAAGAATGATCTACAATAAACTTATTAAAATGAGATGAACAACTTTTAACTCCTTTCAAGTTTAAATATTCATACTAAAATCTGAAAGCACATCAAGTTTTGAGTGTTTGTCCGTAATTGTATTCTGTCAGTCTATACTTACATGTAATTTAAAGTCGGCGGTCGGGTGATTAAAATTTTGACAAAGTCAAAATACATTGTGATAAACTTGATCAAAAATTTGTCATTTAGGTAAGTATGTTACGGTTTGAATGATAGACCTGTTTCAAAACGCCTATTATCTTTAGTCATATGCAGTTGGTTTCCGCTGGGGTATCAGTGTTTCATATATAATTACACATTCTTTTAAAAATACATTTCCCTTACACATACAGTATGTAAAATTGTAACATTTTGAGATAATATCTCATCATCAAAAGCCTGTAAATTTAAAAGCTAAAACCTTAAATCCAAGAGCATCGGGGGTCTTGAAATTTTAAAGAAAATATTCGAAGAGTACCAGGTAAATAATGTTTGTCTCGGAATTCAGCAACTTTTGTTCATATTTATTGGAATCATAATACTTAAAAAATGTCATATTTTAAGGCTGTTTTGTCATTCAAATAACATAAAATCCAGGAGCTTCCGGGGGCTTCGCCCCCCCGGCCCCCACCAGGGCTCTGCCCTGAACCCGCTGGGGGCCTCAAGGCGGCCCCAAGACCCCTTACCTTTTTTGAATACAGTAAATTAAAAGGTATCTACGCCACTGGCTAATATCAACATTCCTTCAAGTCATCCACATATTATTACGACACAATTACTCAGATATCTCTTTTTATGTAGTCAGCTACTAGTGTATTTTGTTACAAATGTCTTTATTTTTTGGTGGTTTTGTCAATATATCTCGAGTAGCTGTATATATAAATTGAAGATATATGCCAGTCTTGCTAATATCAACATTCCTTCAAGTCATCCACATTCTATTATTACACAATTATATTAATTGTGTCGTAATATTATGTGGATGACTTGAAGGAATGTTGATATAAGCATGTCTGGCATATATCTTCAATATATATTTATACAGCTACTTGAGATATATTGACTAAATTGCCAAAAGGATAATCATGAACATAGAATAAAAATCAGAGTTATCCTACAGGAAAAATGTAAGCATGAATAAACCTATTGATTGTGACAATAATGTTGATGTTAACAACCCTTGAAGATGTTTTCAATCTTTATCTAAGGCTACCTGAGTTGCATGAAAAATTGTCTTTGAAATAAAGATAGTTGAAACGAATTGCACTGGTAGCTGACAAGATTAAGAGAGATAGCTGGGTAATTTTGCTGTAATAGTAAGCGGATGAAATGATAGATTGTTATAATTAATAACACTTGTTGATATTTTCAATCTAAAAGTACAGCTACTTGAGTCAACTGGACAATATTGTCTAAAATAGAGATATTTTAAACGAAACGCACCAATTATCGATGAGAGTATGATAGGAATATGGGTAAATAATGATATAGTGAAATGTACATATTAAGAACACAAATAGAAATCCTAGGTAAGTTTTCTCACTAGGACAGTAACTAGTAACTAGAAGCAAAGTTTCTATCATCTCGTAACCAGTTACTAGTAGCTAGCTTTTCTAATTTCTCGAAGCCAGTTACTATAGTCTGTCCCAAGATATTTATGCTGCATATTTGAACGATTTTTAATAAAAATACCATACCTGTGACTGAAGTGCAATTAAAATCGATGAAAGGGAAAATTCCCAAGATAACTTCATTCACACATTATCCTTTTTCCCTCGTAAAATTTCACAGGAACGAAAACAGATTTCCTACGGAGATTTATAATGGGGAATGTTGACATCTTTTCTCCATTCGGAAATACTCGGGACCCCTCGCGCAATTTTTCAACGTTATCATCCGGGCGTCTTCATCTTCTTGGCAATGGAAAAACCTCGTAGACTTTTTATTTTTAGCCGTGTACTGATACCCGACAAGCTAGAGGGGGCGTTCAAAGGGGAAATCTTGGGATTTTTTCATATTATTGAATGAACATCGTCTGAACCAAGAGGTATAGTAGCCAACTTTGATTTTATCTCTTAGCCAGTTACTAGTAGCTAACTTTTCTTACTTCTCGTAGCCAGTTACTAGTAGCTAACTTTACCTATCTTTTTGAGATACAAATAACCAAATTTTAATGATGTATGTTTTTAATTGCATTCATATACTTTGCTGTCTTCATATTTAAATTTTAATCAAACTGCATAGAGAGCTCAGCTATGTAGCCATGCATCTTACATCGTATCATGTTCAACATTGTTACTGAAACTAAATAAGATTATCAAATAATAACAGTTACACGTGCATTGTGTTATATACAAACGTATATTTTATTGATAAAGACAACTTTCTTATATATTTCATTCATATTGAATTAATTTCCTTTTGTAAACCGAGTGGTATTTTATGTTTGAAATTTAATTTGTTTGATCATTTTAGAAATATATTGCTGCATCTGTTTGTGATCTCTCATGTTGACATCTCCCTCCTCTCCCTTATAAGGGATGGGGTATATCCATTTCTCACAGTGATCCCCTGTTTATTGCCATTTGTTTATTTTCGTTTATGTGATAGATGGTCAGATCTTAGACTGGCGTGTCTTTGAATTTATTATGGTAATTCCCTCCTGTATCCTGTTTTGAGAATTTATGTCTTTGAGCGTTCCCCAAATTTTCAATCAGTCGCTAAAAGGTATGTAAATTTGGACTATGTGCGGTTTTATGCATTTTTTGCCCCCAAAATCAAAGTTTTAGAAAGAGCTTTAAAAATAAAGTGAAAGATAGTTTAAATCATATTGGAAGTAAAGGTGTAAAAGTTTATCACCACAGTGACGTCATAATGTAGAAATGACGTCATGAAGATTGCATTATTTTGATAATTTGGTGTTTTGTAGGAACATATGGATGTTTTCCGATGGTTTTTCGACTGGGAAACATCGAGCGCAGGCTTGCTCAAGTACCATTTTTTAGTATAATGTGTATAACAATCTGAAGAAAAACATATGTTAAAATCGCACTTGAGCAGACCTGCGCTCTATACTTCCGAATGCAAAATATAGTGCAAAAATGAGAATATTTTCATTTGTTTGCAAATGCGGGAATTAGGTCATTTAGGTAACGTCATAGATAAACAGCGAATGAGCAATGATGACTAAAATCAATATTAAAGTTATAGGCATCCTCTTTACAATGATTTGTGAAGATTTTATTTTATACGATATTATTTAAAAATTGGTTGAAATCAGGGGCAGATATTTGACCATACCGCACATAGTCCTTTGCTTTTATTTCTCGGCCAGGCTTTCCTCTGTCGTTGTTTACGATATAAAAATCCGACCAGAACAACACTACCGCGTATATATTGAACTTGAAATTTTATACATATCGTTAGTTTGATCAATACTTAAATTGAAAAGTGCTGCTAAAATCCCAAATTTTGTGTTGTTTTGATGCAAAACACCGTTTTCCGTGCAAACTTTTTTAAAACTTGGGAAGGTTTTACGAGAGCCGGATGAATAACTATTTAATTAAGAAGAACACAGAATTCTAGCAGCGGTTTTGATGAAACTGAGATGTTTTGCCTTCACTTGGTATGTTTATTATAGCATTGAATGATTTATTTTTGACGGCGTCGTGTCAATAACTGTCGTCAGGTGAGCAGACAGATTGAATAAAGCGCCCCAAACAGAAAAAATAGCGTACGGGATCATATCAATGGCCTGTGTGTAAATCATGGTTTTGAGATGATTTCGGTATAGGAAAATTTCACATGCAAATGAGTTAATGGATCATGATTCTCGGGTGATCTGTTAAACTAAACAAATTGCAAGAAAACCATGGTCCTGGTATGATCTATTGTAACTAACAACTCATATCAAAACCATGGTTCTGGTATGATCTGTTGTGACTAACAACTCGTATCAAAACCATGGTCCTGGTATGATCTGTTGTAACTAACAACTCATATCAAAACCATGATCCTTATATGACCTGTTAAAGGACAATTATACATTAATTTCTTAAAGAAAAAAATTACCACTTAATTAATATTTTGCAACAGACAATTATATACTTTTAATATTTGAAATACATTGTCAATTACCAAATATGAAAAATAGTATACATATATGTCACATGAACTGTATCGTTAAGCCAATATAATCTGAATTAGAACGCAGGATCAAAGTCTTCCATAATTTAGATGATAATTATACTGTTATTTCAAACTCTTCTAGCAATTATTACATGAATTGTTCAAATCAAAATATCATGTATGCATTTCAAAACCTAGCTGCAGGTCTGTAGCTCCCGGTCTGAACTAAAGATGCATGTACATCCATGCATTAGTTGCTTGCTTCACTTAATAAATCACTTGATAGTGTATTGTAAATTAGTCTTTATAAAATATTATTTACCTCAAGTGAATAAGAATATATTCCCCCAAAATACTTCCATAAATTCACTGTATAAATATGCCAAGATAGAGCAAGATGCCCAACAATAACAAATTTTCCTGACATGTACATCACATTTAGGCTCCAAGATGAACATTCAAAATTTGCAACTCAACTTCCTGTTATGCAGAAATCTTAATTCTTAGTGGTCAGTTTATCTGGCAATTAACGAATCATTTCAAACACATGCTCTGTTGCCTTCTAAGCTAATAGCACATACCAGAATCACAAGAAAATCATAGCAGACTCAAAACCAAGAAACAAACCACATCAGGATCATACTTCCTTATTTGTCACCTATGATTTGGGTATGATTCATTTAATGGATCTTGTCTAAATCATAGAACAAAATCATGAATTTGTGAGTTGGATATGATTTTTAAGTGATTTTGATATGATTTCTTAAGAAAAATTTTTGTTTGGGGCGCGTTAGCGCGCTATGATAATTTGTCTGCTCACCTGACGGCAGTTATTGACACGACGATGCAAAAATAAATCATTTAATGCCTATATTTACATTCCATTACTAAAGAAATCCATTGTTTACTTAAATAAATCGATATAAAGTGCAGATCACGGAGGGAGTAAATTGGTAACAGCAAGAACAGCTGTTTTGTAAAACCGGTTAAACTGGTTTTCACATAGACTGTTGAGATGAGATCGACAAGCATGAAAATATAATCCATGAAAAACAACTCTTGAAATGTTGCTTTTAACAATAAAGTCAACTTTTTTGTTGAATAATTATAAAACATTGTGTTTTGACAACTTTCATAAAATACATGTTTTAACCGATAACATAGAAATCATTATTACCTAATCAAAGGGATTTTGTTGTTCTATTACAAATTAAATATTTGTGTCTATTTTGAACTGCCGGTCAATAGACTGTGATCTATTGGACCGCCGGTCAATAGACTGTGATCTATTGGACCGCCGGTCAATAGACTGCGATCTATTGGACCGCCGGTCAATAGACTGCGATCTATTGGACCGCCGGTCAATAGACTGCGATCTATTGGACCGCCGGTCAATAGACTGCGATCTATTGGACCGCCGGTCAATAGACTGCGATCTATTGGACCGCCGGTCAATAGACTGTGATCTATTGGACCGGCAACGTATATCAGAACGCCTGTATGTTATGATGTTACATTCTTTCTCAGGGAGTGTATATTCCTTTACATAGACGCTGTTTTTAGTACTTGGGGAAACAAAATTCAATGTTATCAAAATGAAGTATCAAATAATCAACAGTTTTAAAGCCTCATATAAGGTAAAAGACTAAATGCATGCAACAAGTTTGATGCATGTAAAAGATAAAAAAAATCTTAGTATATTGCATAATGGCATGAAAACCATCTGCAATATGCCACATGTAAACCCGGAAAACTTAAAAAAGAATTAGGTAATAAAACAATTATTTAATGCTTGAAAAGTCAATAGACCAGAATTTTTCCCTTTGTGCAGGGAAAAGCTCAGTATGATCTATTGCCCTCGGCCGTTGGCCTCGGGCAATAGATCATACTGAGCTGTTCCCTGCACCTCGGGAAAAATATTCTGGTCTATTGACTGCTCAAGCATTAAATAATTGTATACTGTTTGAGAACTACTTATGTAAATTACTCGTAAATTCATACGCAGTGAATAGGTGTTGCATTTAGAGGCGTTTAAACACCACGAAATTTAATGGAAAAACACATTAGAATGTAAATATTTTATTTTGGAAACCGCGGGGTAGTGTTTTTCTATCACATTTTACGTAAGATATTTATAGTTGTCACGTGATAATGCACCAATGTGGCAATAATGTACAGCCCGATTGCACTGACATCTATTTAAAAGGATAATACTAAGTTTTTGATATTATTCAAAATAGTTATATAATTTCACGATTTTCAATATAACAGTCAAAATAAGACGTTAAATTGCCCATATGCTTCCTTAACACCCCCCCCCCCCCCGCGTCGTTTCTCGTGAATGTGTGAGCGAAGCTGGAACGACAGCTCTGGATAGAGAGTGGTGATGTGTATCAAGTACAGTAGCACTACAGTATTAGATTTTACTGTATATTCTTACTTTACATACAATGGAAATTTTTGTATATTTCAACATTCTGTGGCTTATATTATCAGGGCCAATAGCCTTATTAACAACAAACATTGATATAATGTCAAAAACTTCTTGAACTTTTATGTGAATGTCTGAAATATTCTATTACACATATAGTATAAACTGGGTAATGTACGATTCGCAGATTCAATATTTGAAATAGATGAAAAATATTTATTCAAAGTTTCTATTTCATCAATATCAGAGAGAGCTAATTAAGATCGTCTTTTTTCAAGAAATTGCAATGGGGGTACTAGTATTTCAGTCGTTTCTTTAACATGGAATAAATCTTTCATCAATTTCCAATATATTTTACCATTCTTACTACTGTCGTGCAATGCAGATTCGATATTATCGTAATAATTAGCTATAGCATATTTCTTCATATTGTTTACTTTATTGCGAACGTGTCGACATTTTGTCCAGTCGGCATCATTATTGGTTCTTAAAGCTTTTTTGCGTAAGCAATCCCTAATCCTCCTAGTTTGACGAAGCACCGAGTCGTACCACGGTTTATCATGAGATTGCATATATAGTTATAGTTTTTTCAGGTACATATTCACGAATATATGACATAAATGCTGAAGTAAATTGTGCAACTGCCGCATCAATATTTGAAGCGCTATTAAATATAATATCCCAATCGCAGTTGTAGATAAGAGAATTTAATTTTTCAAAATCTGCGTCTTTATATACCCAAATATTACGCTCGTATGATGCACGGTAAAGTTTAATATCGATGGAAAGGGAAATGTAAATAGCCTCGTGGTCGCTAACGGACGAGTCTATGTTAAGTACGTCGAACTCGTGTACCTTTACAGTCGGTGTTGACAAAACTAGGTCAATGGGTGTGCTCGAAGTGTTTGTAACACGGGTGCATGGGTTCATTGATATTGTTAACAAGGTTTGTAAATTTTGATTTTACTTGGTGGTATAAATAGGTTGTTAATTTTGTTTTTACACCAACCGAGAATAAAATTCAAAGTTTACAGCATGACGGGGGATGCTATGCAATCAAATAATTATAATTTTTTTATTTGATCATACTATAACCACGTAGAAAAATATTTTCCCTACATAAAACCAGAAAAAAGTCAAAACTACTAGAAGATACGTATAACGAAATAAAATTGAACTTTCCGCAAGGTATCACTGTTTTCTGATTTATTTTTTATTTTTCAAATTCAAAACTTTAAATTGGAAAGAACAAAATAAATGATTTAGTTTTCGGACCCGACATCTGTATAAGGGCGTATATTTCCTACTTTAACTGCTTGTACAAATTAATTGTAATCATTGTGATTAAACATCTTGTTATTTTCCGTTTAGAGGATTGATAAGAGTAAATAATTACATGAAAAACTAGAGGTACTGTGAGCAAGCTCACAATTGATACCCCCCCCCCCCCGCTAAGATAAAAATCATAATGTGTGTATTTTTCCAATTATAGAAAATATTGGATGAATCTATTTCACCGTCCATTTTCTATAAATAACAACTGCTCTATTATTTTTAAAACTGTTGGTCATACAAATGTAAGCAATATTTGTGGGAAGTACGAACATTCAATGCTTATCCATAAGAAAGATAATGACCGGACACGAATTTTTCACTTTTTCTGCCAGTGACCTTGACCTTGCCCAAATGACCTTAGGTCAAGGTCATGACACACCCTTTGGTCATAAGCAATATTTGTGTGAAGTTAGAACATTCAATGCTTCTCCATAAGAAAGATAATGACCGGACACAAATGTTGCACCATTTTCCCCAACAACCTTGACCTTGCCCAAATGACCTTTGATTAAGGTCATGACACACCCTTAGGTCATAAGCAATCTTTGTGTGAATTAAGAACTTCCAATGTTTCTCCATAAGAAAGATATGGACCGGACACGATTTTTTGTATTTTTTCTGCCAGTGACCTTGACCTTGCCCAAATAACCTTGGATCAAGGTCATGACACACCAGTCGGTCATAAGCAATCTTTGTGTGAAGTAAGAACTTCCAATAACTCTCCATTGGAAAGATATGGACCGGACACGAATTTTGTATTTTTTCTGCCAGTGACCTTGACCTTGCCCAAATGACCTTTGGTCAAGGTCATGACACACCATTAGGTCATAAGCAATCTTTGTGTGAAATAAGAACTTCCAATGTTTCTCCATAAGAAAGATATAGACCGGATGGAATTGGGTTAAAATCGCTTGACGTCGACATGGTCATTGTAGAACACAAATTTTGTTCATAACGTTATATTACTATTGAAATATGTTGGCAATTCTTATTCATTAAATATAAATCATGCATAAATATGTCTTTGTCAGACATCAAATAGCAATACGTGTGATTAAATCGTGTATTTTTCAGTGTTGTGGTGTTTTACGTAATGGGTTATAGATTTGCTAGAAGAGCGCGTTTCTTATCTACAAAAATAGCCCCTTAGATAGACTCTAAAAAGTATGCAAGAAGACATTTATGCTCTTTATATGAAATTCCTTAGAGCGTTACCCTAATCACGTTTAAAGTTTTAAAAATTTTACCCTAGTCACAGAATTGCTTTACCCTAATCATAGTCGAAAACTTTCCTTCCTCTTTCGCTATTGTAAAGAAAAGATTCTGCAAAAGTTTTACAATTGTTACGTTTAAGTTCAAATTCAGTTTAGCAATATATTTAGCAATACATACCGCAAAACCCGACCAAAGACGACCGACAGGTAAACTTTTCACTAGTATTTTAGCCAATCGTCTGGAAGCATACGCCACTGAGACAAATCTTATCTATGAAAACTAAGTTGGGTTTAGAAAAAACTATTCAACTTTAGATCATATTTTGACAATACAATTCTCTGTGACAGTTTCATGAAAAGAAAAAAGAAATTATTTTACCTTGCCCCTTTTTTATTTTCCTTGTACATCAACGACCTAGAAGACTTTCTATTGGAAAATAACATTATTGGTCTGCAAAGCATAAGTAATGAAATCGAAAACGAGTAATCATTACATTTGAAACTTCTTATTTTATTTTACGCTGACGATACCGTCATAATGGCGGAATCTACTGAAGACTTACAAAATGCCCTCAACGAATTTTATTCATATTGTACTCGGTGGAAACTCAATGTTAACAAAACAAAGCTAATGGTTTTCTCCAAAGGTGCAACATCGAAAAAGTTTTTTTTATTATAAAGAAGAAGTTATTGAAAATGTTAAAGAATTCAAATACCTGGGTATCGTTCTGTCAAGAACTGGTTTATTTACTAAAGCAAAAAAGCATTTGTGTGAACAGGCTCAAAAGGCCATGTATGGTGTTATAAGAAAAATTAAAAATTTTAATTTACCAGTAAATTGTCAATTTGATTTGTTTGATAAGGTTGTTTTACCAAGTTTATTGTACGGCTGCGAAATTTGGGGCTTTGAAAATCTAGATATTATTGAACGTGTACATCTGAAATTTTTGAAAACAGTACTTAATTTAAGAAGCACAACACCAAATTTTATGATATATGGAGAAATAGGGCGCTACCCGTTGTATATTAATGTTTATACAAGAATAATTACATATTGGGGGGAAATGCTAATAAGCCCTGAGAACAAAATTGTATATACAGTGTACAGATATTTATTTTTACAACATTTTAATAGCGATTGTAAAATCCCATGGATAGATTGTATTCAAAGAATTTTGAACATGTGTGGGCTACAATATGTCTGGCAGAACCATAATTTTGTCAATATAGAATGGTTATCTGCTACTGTAAACCAAAGACTAAAAGACCAATTTATGCAAATATGGTCCAATGATAAAAATTGTTCTTCCAGAGGTCATGTGTATAAAATTTTAAAACCATATTTAGGCTTTGAGAAGTATCTTGATATTTTACCTGTAAAACTAAGAAAGAAATTCATTAAATTCCGCACATCAAACCATCGTTTCCCTGTAGAGAAAGGCAGATGGTATAACATTCCTTCAGGTTGAATGAGAGGCTATGTCTTTTGTGTAATAAAGGTCTCATTGGTGATGACTTTCATTATATTTTAGAATGTTCAGCCCTAGAAGAAATAAGGAAAAAAATACCTAAACACAGAATATTGAAAAAGACGAATTTTTTTTAAGTTCCCTGAAATCGTGACTAATTGCAATTGTAAATCGCTAAGAAAATTGTTTGTATTTATTTCAAATATTTTTGATGCTGTCTGCTCCTCTTAGTTGTTCTCCTATTTTGATCCTTTATAACATAATCTTACATAAGTAGTGATTCTGTAGTCTGTCCTTTTTTATTCATATTTTTTTCCCTGTATGAAAATGTACCTGTTTGTATGTACCTCTGACGATTTGTATTTATGTGTATTATATATGTTTCTCTTGTACCAAATTATTTGGTTTGAGCGAATAAACTGAACTTGTTACGTTTATACATTTCAAATCGTGTAAATTAGTGTATTTATTTCGTCATACCATCCCAACAAATGCGTAAATTTAGTGTAAAATAATCGAAGCGTGCTTTCCTATCGCCATCGTAAAGAGCGTTACCCTAGTCCGTTTCTACACAGTGGCTACACTGTTTGGGAAAGAAAACATTTTCAAAAAGTATACTTTGATTTATTGTTTATTTCGATTCATGTGCGAAAATGCTTAACACTGGAGCCACGTTAATAGAAGAAGAAGAAGAAGAAGAAAGAAAGAAAACGTCACATTATGGGGTTCTCTCCACACTGCGATCACAGACGCCCGACGTCAAAAATACTCTTTTTCATACAAGGGTTGTCCTAAAATAATGTAGACAGGACACATAATTTATAATTTGTTCACTGCAATTTCATTAGACTTCTATGTTTTCTCAAATGACCCTTTGGCAAACAATACTGAAAAATTCAAATCTGTACTTTATTTATTTCTCGAGAAAATAAATAATTATCAACAAGAAGTTTTGTCAGGCGGCGCAATGTGCGACGTCGAAATTTTCCAGTTTTACGTTGTTGCTATACCCTCCACATCGTTTTACGATAACATTTACGTTTTATTTCCGAAAATGTCTTAGAAAAAATATCATCTTTGAACATGTACCCTGAGTGCATATTCAACATATATTTCTAGTTTTGTTTTTTGTTTTAAATATTTTCTAAGTACAAACGATCTGTCGGCTCCAAACTTGCCCTGTACGAGGGTCAATCAAAAAATACGAAGACAATGTGGCTCTCTATCATATATTTTTTATATAAGTCATTCTTGACAGATTAATCTGTGCACCAACACTTATGTTATTGATATGCGAAGTTTTAGTCCATTTGATGAAAGGGTATTTTTGTTACCCCTTTTTAAAAACAACATGTTTTGTCACCACGGCGCACGGTAACGTTCAAAACATGACGTCAAGATTAAACACGCACAGTTTATAGATATACCCCATCTTTATGATGCTTAGTCTCTTGAGCCTTTCTCCTTTCAATTTAAATGGTACTGAACCACTTAACATCTTATTTGCACACATTTGTTCGAGAATCATAAGTTAGTTCTTCAAAGTTTTCATTTGCTAACCGTGTATCTCTTAGTTTACAGTAAGGATAACCCGAACGTCGGTTGACGTTACTTCTTTTTTTAATAAATATTTACAGATATTCTACTCTCTTTCGGACTGTTTTATATTCAAAATACAATGACCACCACCCCAACAAAATTTATTACAGTTAAACACAAACTTGCAAATAATTGTTGACTTATTTTTTGCACCATTGAGCATTTTCACAGCTTGTATCGGCTTTTTCCTGAGTTATATCCATTTTGTTTGTACTTCTCGTTGCGCCGTGACGTCCGGCGACGTCGATGTTTTTAGTCAATTCTAAAACGGACTTTTTGTCTTTAGTTACTAATATCTGTTCGACAAAACAATATATCCCGTCATTATTTGGTAAATAAAATACCATGAATATACTCAATATGAAGTTTCAATTTTATTTGGTTTTAAGCCCAATTAATAGAGATATTACTTTCAACATTATATGGTTTATTGTTGACATAACACAAATTTTGACCGTGCGCCGTGACCTCATATTTGCAGGATTAGATTCTAGATAATTCTTAGAAATAAAGAAATTTATCAACTTTTTTTCTTGCAAATTGTTTGAAACTATTGCTATATTATGTCTACCAAATTTAGTAATGATATGACGTTAAGTAACATAGCTATGACAAAAGTCTTCGTATTTTTTGATTGACCCTCGTATTACCTGTTGTCTAACGTCCGTCTTACCGAAATTTTGACGTCCATTGATATCGTTCGGGGTTTCTTTTCTTTACTAATTGTCATCATAATTGTTCAAATATTTTCAATGTTCTTTAACTACTTATTCACAAAACGCATTTCTAATCGATTTTGTTAATTTCATTTACTTACAAAGCCGCTTAGGATTTATTTCATGGTTTTTACAAAATTGTACCAGTTACTGCTGCGCCGCCTTAAACGCTGACATCGTCATTTCATTACGAGTTAACTTTCCAATTTGTCACAAAACGCGCTATATAATATTTAAAAGTTTTGTTTTTATCATAATAATAGCCCAAACATTTTCTAAGTAAATAATAGAATTATTATCAAATATCAATGTATGTTTTATTTGGATTTTTTCATTCAAAAAGTACTTTTCCTCGCAATTTTCATTTCATTATGTTGATTTTAACTTTTTGTTTTTGACTTTGCGCCTTATGTCGAATTTCTGATCTAACATGCTTTCATTTCACTTATTTAATCTCAAACAATATTTGATTTTAAAACATTATTTGAATGCAATTTTTTTAACCCTTTGTGGCACAAATTTCATCTTCCTTTGTCTTCTATTAACTGAATAACGCCACTTCTCTACGCTATTTTGGGACAACCCTCGTATAACAAGATTATTTCTTCAATTATAATAATAGGAAATGATATTGCCATAAAAAGAAATATTTTTTACGTCAAAAGCCCGTGACTGTGACATATTTTTAGGACTTTATGTCACATTGTAGTGATTTTTCTAACGTAATCTGTGGATAAAGCATCATCTACTACTGACTTGTATATCCAAAGTTCAAATACAGCAGAAACAATTATTTATATATACATTTATACAGAGTACTAGCATTATTTTTTTTCTTCAAAATATATTCTATTCCAAAATTGCTATATTAAATGAATGTCTTTCAAATCATCAATACACATGCGCATGCAAGAATATCTTTAGAGAATCCAATAGTTTTTAAGCTGATTTGAGAAACTGTTCCCCAAAAGTGTGTTGGACTGTCAACTGGAGCACAGTTATTGTTTCTCACTTTTGAATATATTATATGGTTAGTATGTAATAAATACATTAAAGCAGTTAATGATATACAACCAATCTATTTTCCTTTGTTTATATTTCTACCCCTTTTCTACCATCTACTTCCACTAGTTACTTCAAGCAAAACTAGCTGTAGAACTGTGGCTCTTCAAAAAAAATTCAGGATGACAAAAAAACTAAAAAGCTACACTACCTATAGTTTTTTCATATTTAAAATAATTAATTTTGTAGTTCATTTTGCAAAAAATAATTGACATAAATAATGTTATTAGACATTTATTTCAAGCCAAATTTGAGTATAGCGCAACAGTTCTGCAGCTTTTTGAGACAAATATATAGTACATGTATCACAACTTCTTTGCAATGTCAGATTTAGTGGCCCATTAAGGTGGTGCATACACTTTGTCTGGTTGAAAAATGGCATGAAGTGAAAAATGAATGGCTCGGAAAAAGAATGAAGGTCTCTCTCCATCCTCTGAAAAATTAAAGAAATGGTTCATTTGTGTACAAGCATAATTATAAAAATGTACATTGGCTCTGGTTTGTCTTCACTGAAGCTCATTTGTAACAAACTTTTGTGGCAATACATGTAGAACTATAGCTTAATGAAAAAATCTGGGTTGACAAGCCATAGAGCAACAGTTCTGTACATACAAAAACAATGCAATTTGGGGCAAACAAAAGTTATGGGAGTTTTGGACTACCTGTAATTAATCTAATTTCCATATATATTTTATTGAAATATAACCCATGTTAAATTATTCCTTATACATTTTACAACTGAATTTATCTCATCATGTGCCTGAGACTTATCATCAACCTTTGAAAGTGAAGCGTGTTAAATTCAACATATTTTACTATAAGCAAATTAAATCACGCTATGTCACTTTCAGGGCAGGGGGTGGGGGAGTTCTCATCTTGAGAATTTCAGTGGCAAAGAAGAGAATCTCAGTGGCAAGCAAAATAACATAAGTAGTAAAATGTCAATGAAAAAATTCTGTTATCAAATATTCCTACAAAGTTTAAGAAAATTAGGCTAGTAACTGTAAACCCAAACCTGGGACACATTTTGTGCACTGTTAATTTCAAAATCTTTGTACATGAGAAACAGTAGCTATATGGCCTGTCAACCTGGATCTACGTGGGATGGTGCATTAAAATCATCCCCACAACTTGGTATCTGTTCTATACTATAAAAGCTAGTAGTAAATCTGATTATAAAAATGTACCAGTATTTTAAATAAGTACTTGCACATGAAATACACTTTCGCGAGCCAAGGGTTTTCAGTCCACTTTGCTCCCCATAAACCCTTGGCGGATTTCATTAGAAAAACTCGGTGACAAACTCCGTTTTATGATTGGCTGCAGCTGCGAGTAGCTGATCCAATCGCAGTGCTTGTAAAATTATGGTCTAACCAGATCGCTTAAAAAACGTATATATTTTACTGGGATTGAACTTGTCAAGGCTCGCGTGATAGAATGGGAAGTAAATATGGCGAATGTAGAAGTTGCCTATCCCGTTAGTATATATACGTTCCTGCTTATGGTTATTGCTTTTAAAGGTTCAATAAGCTATGTTTTATTTACCGGGTAATTTCTTTTGTCCACAATATTCACGACAACGATACCTGGTTTTATGGCATGACAGCTTTTATATAAATCGGCGACTTTTTCACTCCCGGTACAGGTCCTGAGTAAAACATCCAGTGCTTTCCCTATGTTATAACTTAATTCGTATTTAATCACTGTTAATAGCATCGTTAATTAGGTAGTCAACATGTTTTTAAGTTGTATTAATGCCATGATGTGCATATAACCCGTTGTTTGTATATATATGCAAGGGGTGCAACTCGAGTTGCTCGCTAGAAAGTGCCACCACATCACCGAGTTTTCGTAATGAAATCCGCCAAGGGTTTATGGGGAGCAAAGTGGACCGAAAACCCTTGGCTAGCGAAGATGCATGAAATATGGTAGGAAAAAACTTGAATAAAAAATATAACAATAATCACCTGTACATGTTTTTGGTCCCTCTGGACTTTGGTTTACAGCTGAGTCAGGCTTATCCTGCAGTGTGACCGAGTTATCAATCTGATTGCTTGGATAAAGGCTCTCTGGTGCCTCACCTACAGGCAAAAATGAGGCCACATTGAGGGACCCTAATTCAGGACTCATTAATCCAATGCCTGAATCAGAAGTGCTCTGTGAAAGACTAGGAGTAAAGGAATGATTCTGGGGACTGGTTACAGATTGCTGGACTGTTGCTGCTGTTGTAGAGGTCATGGGCTGAGGAGCATCCGTTTCCACGGTTGACTGCAAACGCAGTGTTCTACAGGAAAGGAAAACATAGAGTACACAACATATACGTGAAGTACATTCAAAATTTCATTATTTTACATTTGTACAACTACAGTGTATAAGAGAGGTGACTAAGGTAATTTGGATTAGATTGTTATATTTTATAGATGTACATTGGTTATCAAAAACAGCTTTTAATTTTGAAGAAAATAAAATCATTTCAAAGCTCTACTTTGATATTAGTAAATCATGAGTTAAAGACTGAATATTTACAAATTTCACCATTACATGAAATTTTACAGTGCCATAGGTAAACCAACTATTGCAGATAGGAATTTTAAACATTAAAAAATAAATACAATAGACAGGGATCATAATTAAATTAATGCATGTATCAATATTTCAAAGGAAAATGCATTTTGAGAATATTGCATAAGCAATAAACATCCCCTCTCTCTTTCTTACTTTCTTACAGGAATGTTGTTTCCGGTGCTAAATAGAATTTGAAATTTGGACAAGTTGGAACAGATATTGAATGACTGAAAGACATAGAGACTACAGTTCAACCCCTGTGGATTCCTCATTAGAAGACTAATAACCTAAACAAAATATCAATTTACTACAAGGGACTACCATATTGAATGTGAAAAACATTATAGCAATAGGCCATCCGGTTATAACACCCTAATAAGTGAGTCAGGTGTGTTGACTGTGTTTTGATTGGGTAATATGGCAGACCTGCATGAAGGACCATTGCTTTTGGGATTGACTCTTGGTTCCTTGGACACTGCTGGAGCATATTGGGGTTCTGGGGTTAGTTGCGGGTTTTTGGCCAAATATTTCTTGGAATTCTCTCCTGTCCAAAATGCGAATCTATGGCTATCTTAAGATTTTTCCATTTTTTGTCTATGTCCGATTCCTCCATAATCTCTATTGGTGTTAATGTTTTTAACGCAGATGGGATTTCATTTTTTTCTAAATGAATAAGTACTGGAATCAAACGGTTTGATGTGGTGCATTTTGGGTCGGTAGATGTGTCAATGAGGTTCTTGATTGCTGCTTCTTGGGAAAAACACTTCCAAGAGTTTCTTAAAAATCCTTTATCCAAAATCAGTAGTATAACTTGTGAAGATTCGATAACTCTCTCCAGTTCGTAAAACACACTTCTCCCAGGAATACTATCTCTATCAAGATGGTGAATACTATATTCGCATGAATTCAATTTGCGATCGACAAAATCAACATAGCGGAACAACAATGAGCTGTCCTCCCTTGTGCCCCCATCCGAAAAACTAGAATCTTCGTGGTTGTAAATTAGTAAACAGTCATAATCCAAGTCTCTTCGAGCCATAATCGCTGTTGTGAACAAAAACAAAAAGTTACATTTATAAACACTTATTCAAACCTATGAGTCTATATAACACTGTATAACCACAGGAGTCGGCGATTTTATCAAGTTGTTGTAAATAAATGAGAAACACGCATAATCATACCAGTGAGCTTTTTTCTCATTTATTACAACAAATTGATAAAATCGCCGACTCCTGTGGTATAACCGCCATTTTGATCACATATATACATGATACAGTCGTTTGATCAGTAAGGTTCCAAATAGTTCAGAAGTTAAATAGCAAATAATTAATGAAATAATAAAAGGAGAAAAAAATCAGTACCTTTAATATAAACACGTATTAATGCTTGTTTGAATCCAGCAGTAAATTCATTTTGCGGTATTTGATATCGGTCTTGATCTTAGATTATAGTTGTCCTACTTTCGCTTTGTAAAAAAAATCAAGCACGCTAAAAAACAAAAAATCAGATCCTTTTATCCGCTCACTTAGATCGCTATCTAAGTGAGCGGATCAAAGGATCCGATTTTAATCAGATTGGTTTGTGAACAAGGTGAGTTTTTGAGATTTTAAAAGTAACTTTTTACTTACGACCACATTTATTTACAGATACAAAATAATTTATTAGCTACTGAATGATTTAACATTTATTTTTTAATTGAATGAGTTGATATATAATTTACACTGTGCTGTTACCCATTGCTGTTGTCTTCTTGAAGTCGCTTGAACAAGTGACAAAAGGAGGCCCATGTATTTACAGGGTCTATTCTTTAAAGGGGCATGGTCACGATTTAAGTCAAATTCCGTTTTTCTGTTTTTATTATTTACAATGCTTTAGAAATGCATTTCTAATGATCTAATGAAATTTGAGAGTCAGTTGTTAAGTTATAAGCAATATAGAGAGCTCAGAATTCTTCGTCATGTAAACAAGGCTCGTGCCCTGTTTTTGTTTACATAGGTTCAATATACCAGTAAAAAATCTTTTTCAAGCTGATTTGTCTATCTTTTTATTCATTTTTAGCATAAATAAACAGTTTCTAACGTTAAACATATTTATTTTAGGTCAATAAATTGGAATTTTCACTTCAGCATTCAAAATATGTAAACAAAAGCTTTGTTTACATAGCAAAGAATTGTAAGCTCTGTAATGTACTCGCCTAAAACTCAACAAATGACACTCAAATTTTGGTTTCCTATTAAAAATGCATTACTGAAGCATTGTAAACATTAAAATCGGAAAAATAATTTTTGCCCAAAATCGTGACCATGCTCCTTAAACTTCCTCATAATTAATACCTCGATCACGTCTTCCGTGTGTACGGGGATCGAATACACTGTCTTACAGCACCTATATAGCTGGTACCCCTTCCATGTATACTAGGAATACACTGCTGTCATCGTGTTTTTAAAAAAATAGCAATTAAACAAGGTACACATTGAAGAGCACATTGTTTTAAAATGTTTATTATAAATATGATGCAGATAATATAAGGAATAAATTATATAATGTGCTTTAAAATTTACAGTAATTCTTTATTATTAATTATTAATATTAAACATATATATCTTTTGTAGTTTGTTGTTTAATTTTAACTGTTTTTCATTCACGAATAGAAATTAGTTTTTGTTTGTTTGGGGTTTTTTTATATCACATTGTGTTTTGTTTTGGGGGGTTTTCCTATTTTTTCCTATCTTTAACAACTGTTTAATAATGTTTTAAAAAATATCAAGGTGTCGAATTAACCAGATTCACAATGTCAAGATTTAGTAAATGATTCCAGACTGCTGGGGTTATCATCACTCAGTCAATGAGGTCAACTGCTTATTAACGGAGGAGAAGAAGAAGACTGTCTTAGGTTCTAGAACCATTATGACGTCATGAATAATTGATTTGAAGAATCTTTTTCCCGTACTTTACGGTGTAAAGGAATTATGTAGAACATTAAACAATTTCATGACATTCTATGTTAAATCATGGGAAAAGTAATCCCGATACCTATATATTCAATTTGACATCATTTTAAAGAGGAGGTCAGGAGCTTGTTTAATTCCGTTTTGGGGAAGACTGTAGGAATTCTAGATATATTTTATTAGTTAAAATGGACAAAACTTCGAAATTTGTTCCTCAATTCCTTTCATTGAAAATGACAGTATAAACATGATTTTTCATTGTGTTTACCAAAATTTTAGCCCCGGCACAACCTATCAAACAAAGTTATTGTACATGTATATCAGGAGCTGCAGGCACCTTTCATTTACTAGATCTTGACCTTAAATTTTCACTTGTAGCAAGATTTCTTTTATTAAACGTATGTTTTAAAGTATGTATTCTAACACACCCAAAAGCATACAGGATATTAACGATAAAATAAAATCGCATGTGGATGCAGAATTTTATTGAGCCGTCATTTTACGAGTTCCGAATACCCAATTTGTTTCCCTCTGTTTTAGGGTTGAATGAAGGGGTGGATTAAAACAAATACTTCTTGAATTCATTAAATGTCTTTAACACGATTTTAGATCAAAAATTTTATTTTTTTTTATTTATAAAATGGTTTACTGGTGCATTTTAGATGATTGACCAAAATATTGAATGTTAAAGTCAAGTTACAAGCGAGACGCAGAGGTAAGAATTGATTGTAATATGTAAACAAAGCCCGAGTCTCATGGTTTTTGTTTGTTTGTTTTTTTTGTTTTGTTTTTTTTTTTTTACAAAAAATGTGATTTGTTCTTAAACAAAATGACTTGTAAAAATAAATTTAAAGTAATTTAATATCTTCATAAATACTATTATCAACAAAAGAACGATACATTTGATTGAAACTTACACCAAAACAATACATATGTAAACAATGACTAAATTCGAGCTTTGTTTACAAAACAAAGAATTATGAACTCTGTTCCCTTGCTTATAACTAATTGATATTTGACTTTCAAATTTTGACATAGCATTATAAACTTCTATATTCATCATTATAAACATTGAAAATGGAAAATGAAAATTTGAAATACATCTACCAAGTAGTATTTCTTCTATTTCTTATGGAAACTTATAGTTAATTCATAGCTCTATAGAAACAGCCGGACTGAAATCTACACGCCCTGTTCATCGATTGGTCGAAATCTACAGCGGCTGAAACTAACAGGACTAAAATTCACAGCCCTGTTTATCGATTGGTCACGGACTGCACGAAATAATCAAGTTGATGTTAGAATCAGTCTCACAGGAGACGATTTGGCTGTTTCTTTTACCTGATGTACGTACTTATGAACGTTAACAGTAATTTAGTGAACTTTACTTACATTTCATAATCAATTTATTAATTAGTTGAAAGATGTTAATATAAACTCTCGCTTGTGTAGTACGACCTCTGGTGAGAGAATGTAACAACTTACATGTATCAGTTAAAATTCAATTATACCTTACGGACATCATCTCACATGTGTTGAAATACCAAAGGTACAAACAAGTACTCTGGTGCAGGCATTTTGTAGTTTATTTGCAAAATGCCTTAATTTATAAGTATAGATATCTTTTAACCATCAGAAGACCTATGATAATTGATTACTTTTAAAGGAAAATCTTTTTAATAAAGCTTCGCGAGCCGACTAAAAAAAATATGGTTGAACATATTACATGTAAGCATTGTGTAACCGTTCAGAGGGCGAAGCCAATATCAATGGGGCAAGATAAGATTATATATAATAATGTGTAAAGTGTTAATTCCCGCGCTTGCGCAGGGCATAATCTGGTTACTTTAAAATTGAGGGAAGGCATCATCTGATCAAACAAAACAAAAAAAACTTCACGTGTTATCATTATTTAATGTGTCCAGCACAATATTTCATCTTTATTTATAAAATAATGATTCTTAAATTTGATAGACCTTATGTTACAATAAACATTTCACACATGACTTTGCAAACAAACAACTATCACAAGTATTCAAAATGGATACATCTACAGACAATACAACAACAAGTTTTAATTTGACTTCTAAATTATTACAATTATAACATATATCAAATCATAATGTGTCTTTAAAATTAATGTTGAAAAAAAAGTTCAGTGACTACATTATATACTAGTACATGTAGTAGAGTGCTATAATATAAGTTATAATGGAAACCAATAGAAAGTTTGGATTTCAGAAACGTATATTTTTAAAAAACGTTATTAGACTTAAGGCCACTCCAATATCATTTCTTGTTTGTCGGACATCCACTGGAAAAGAGTGTGGGCGGGCGAGCGATAAAACAATAAAATCATTTTTAATGGTAGTCAAAATTTTTAGGCAGTACATTAATAAATTTGTGTGGACGGTTATATTTTTCCTACTTGTTTCTGATTTATAAATTTAAAATTTTCAAAATACAAAAAAAATAGAGCGAAATAAAACAGAAAACAGCGCAGAATCTACTGATGCGGAAAATTATAATAATATTATTTGTACAGTTTTATTATAATATGAGCACTCGGGGTCCAACAAACAAGAAAATATATTGGTGTGGCCTAACATAATTTTTATGAAAGGTAACATTAAATTGGTTGACTTGAATATTAAATGGTTAGTATGCAATAAATACATTAAAGCTGTTAATCAAAAACTTGTACAAGTAAGTCATTTACTGGTACTATATCATTCTATCAACAAATTTTGCTACGGTACCTCTACTTTAAAACTAGCTGCTTAAAGCAAAAAATTCGAATTATTGATAGACATCAGCGCTACAATTTTTTTCTCGATCTCCCCAAAAGTTGACAATTTTTTATTTTTCACAAAATATATGCCATAATATTTCATCACTCTTAATTTTTTAATTCAGTGTGGAAAAATATTTGATTGAAAAATGATATTTGACATTTTAAGCTAAATTTGAGCACAGGGCAACAGTTTTGCAGCTACTCTGAGATGAATACAGTCATAGTCTTCCATTTCCTTTACATTGTCACATTTGATTTCAGTATACTATGGTGGGTAATACACTTTGTCTGGTTGTAAAATTGCATGAAGTGAAAAATGAAAGGCTCGGAACATGAATGAAGGTCCCTCTCTTTCCTCTGAAAATAAATGCAAAAAAAAATTATTTATGTACAGGTGTATACAAAAAAATTAACACTGCCTCAGTCTTTATGGCTGCATGATAATTTGGCATTAACTTTTGCACATCTTCCCAAGTCAAGGGTTTCTGATCTGCTTTGCTCTGCATAAAGTGTAGAGCTGAGCAGACAGAAACCCTTGACTTGGGAAAATGCTTTTACAAAGGTAACTGCAGAACTTTACCTAAATAAAAAATTATTTTGTTGAGAAGCCAAAGACCTACAGGTTTTTTTTTTACCATACAAAAACTTGCTATTTATGGCATACAAAAGCGTTCATGGTGTAAAGTTATCCTTTAAATAAAATATTTCCCAGCTTTCACCTGTATTCGGCCTCTCTGGACTTTGGGTAACAGCTGTGTCGGGCCCATTCTGCTGTGAGACTGAGTTAGCAATCTGATTGCTTGCAGGGGAACTCTCTAGTGCTCTATCTACGTTCAAAATAGACATCACATTAAGGGGCCCTAATTCAGGACTGCCCAGTTCAATGCCTGAATCAGGGGTGCTCTGTGAAAGACTAGGAGAAGAAGAATGGTTCTGGGGACTGGCTACAGATTGCTGGACTGTTGCTGCTGTTGTAGGGGTCATAGACTGTATAGACTGTAGAGCATCGGGTTCCACATCAAAGGACAGCAAATGCATTGTTCTACAAGAATGGGGAAAAAAAACAGTGCATACATGTGAAGTACATAAAAAAAATTATTATTTTTGTTTGTACAACCATAAACAAAGTGATTGAGGTAAAGGGGTATTATGGAGAACATTTGGTTTTTATTGTTTCTTGTGTTTCATAAATGAGGTTTCAACAAATGTCATATTCTAAATTTTGAAAAAAATAACCTTTGCTAAAAAACATCCGCTTGACATCAGTAAATGATTAGTTAGAAACTGGGTGTATTTACAAATTCCACCAATACAAGAATATCTAAATTGCAATAGCTGACTAAATATATATTTATAAACATTCCAAAACTGAATGATCATAATTTAAATATGATGCACTTTAATCATTGCATATATTTATAATTAACAAGCATTTTGAGAGTACTGCATACTGGTAAGTAATACATGTCGCCTATCTCTTTCTTTATTTCTTAAAGAAATGTTGTTTTGTAGTGCTAAATAGGATTTCAAATATAGAAAAGTTGGGACCGTTCTAGAATGATTCACCTGTAGAGGACTATTTATAATCAAAATACCTGGTAACAGTTTTCTAACAAGGGAATTACTACTATGAGTGTGATAAACAAAGACAGCTTAAGAGTAATAGGTCATCTGAGTGACTCAGGTGACCTATTATAAAAAGAGGAATTTAAAATAAAATTACATCATATTTTGGTCATTTTTTATAATTGCAATCAAACTGAGTCTAAGATAGATCTGTGAAAGTGTAGTTTAAAATTTTGGGAAATTACTGATATTGGTAAACCAAAAAGCCAACTTCCGTAGCTTGCAGTTTTTCGCAGATACATGTATGTGATATGTTCTCAAAATTAAATGTGATATGTTGATCAAAACTGAATTGCAAGTTTGTTTTGAAATAAATCATTACCCAGGAGTCACAGTCGATGCCGTTTCTTTAGGTATCGTGATGTCCTCATCCCCAGTAAAAGAATGACTTATTGAAGAAGATCCATCTATACTGGTGTCTGAAAAGTCACAAAAACAAATCAAAGCTGGTTTCTGAAAGTTCAATATATTTTATAAACAAATCACAACAAGAGTCTATAAAGTCAATAGATAAAATTGCAGCAGGAATAAAGATAGGAAACTTTGTCCTAGCTATTTTATGATTTCAAATGAAAGTTTGTACAGTATTTTGAATTTTTGCTAGATGCTACCATTTTCCTCTGATTCTCACTTGCGAAGCACTGGAAAACATCACCTAAGATTCATTAGGAGTGATATTTGGACAGAAGCCTTAAAATATCAAGACTAGCTGAATTTCATTCAAAGTTAATAATAATAACTAGATATGATCTCGCTACGAGTAACGAGTAGGTCTTCCAGTCGATTTCTGTTTTAAAGGAAACCACAAATAATCGATACAATTTCAGAATTACCCCCCCCCCCACTTTCAGATAATGTATTAAAATCCTTTATTACATAATAAATGGGTGTGGCAATGAATTTTCCAGATAGATATCAACAACTTTGCTTCTATAATGTATAACAAAATCTTAATCGTTTTTAAGTTATTTGTAATAGACCTTACGAGTTACTTGGCCCCTAAATAAAGGGGCCAGCCGCTTTGTATTGATTTTGTTGGAAAGAACTTTTCATTCTCTACCACTTTTGTTATATATAACTTAACAAAATATCAACTGATAAAAAGATACCGACCAAAACGTACAAAAATTTATAAATTTTTATTCAAAATTTGTACCCAATTGTTGTGCCTAGCTGATCTTCAAAAAATGGCACCACTGGCATAAAATAAAAACAATTGGCACAACTACAAACTGTGGTCTAAGCTTCCTGAAGATTTCATTATTATATCTCTAATAGTCTCTGAGTTTATGCGTGCACAAAATTGGTCGAAATTTTTTTTTTTAAATCGGCAGAGGTGACGTCATTCATATCAACAGTACATGTAACATTATAAATTATGAAAGTTTTTTCAGGAAAAGACAACACATGGACCTCTTGAATTCTTTCACCAAATCTCATAACCCAAATACATACAAGGCAAGCACATTAGCAAAGATTTAATTTATCTTTTCATGATTCCATCAGCATATAATACACATGCATCACACAGCATGTAGTTACTTTATATAATCTATAGTATTTTTAAGACTTACGGTACCCCCTGAACACTAATATACACATCATACTTTAGATACTCCACAGTCTACTCAAGTCTTACCTCCCTGTACACTGCTGGTGTGGGTGACTGGTCGATTTGTCTCACTCAATCTAGTTCTGATAGATCTCGCTACTGGTTCGTGAGGCTGTTCACCAGATAAGGATCCATGTCCAGATAATGTGACAAGGTCCTCACTCTGTCTATGTGGTACTGCAGAGAAAATATTAATATCATTCTATTTCAGTTACATGTAAATGCACTTTAGTTTAGTTTTATTTACTTTTATAATATCCAACATTAAATTCTGAATTATGTTAATGCCATTAAATATGATCAGTGATCACTGGATAACATGGTTCATAATTATGACAAAAGCCTTATAATGGTTTTTTGAGCAATTTTTACATGCACAGATATTATTTAGAATTTTTGGAACATTCATTGCCAATTTAGTATATATTTTGGTATAAATTTAGCTGTACAAATGTATGCTAAAATATTCGATAAAAGATTCTATAGATGTGTACACCATTTACCACAGAACTTCTTAATTACTTTTAAAACAGACTTAATTAGAGCACTGACTTGAATTTTGGTTTTGATTAGATTGCTGCATTAATGGTACATGCTGAGCTGCACTGCTACCTGTGGAAGAAGCGTTGGTACTGGTCGATAATGAAGGACGTGAAAATAATAAACTACTTGATAAAGAGTTCATAGAGTCCATGGAATCCTCAGAAGATAATCTACCCTGATCACTCTGAGCATTATAGTTTCCTGAACTGTTGGGAGTAACTATGGCTGTCCGGGCAGACCTGCTAGAAGGGGCATTGCTGATGGGACTGGCTCCAGTGTCGCTGGGTACTGCTGGAGTGTTAGGGGATTCTGAGATTCCTTGGGAAAAATGCTGCCTAGTTACTGGTGGTACATCAGCACCAATGCTTCTTTGGGTTGATTCCTGCATAGGATGACCATCCAATGCATTCTTCAACTTTCTCCATTCTCTTTCATTTGTGTCCCAATCATTCATAAAACAAATGTGTTGTAATTGTCCTAACTCTTGTGGGATTTCATTTTCTGATATATTGATCAGAATGGGAATTAAACGATGTGATGCTACGCATTCGGGACGGGTGGATTCGTCAATTAGACTCTTAAATGCTGCCATTTGACAATAACGAATCCAGCAATTATTCAGAAATCCTCTTGTCAGAATCAGCAACACAAACTGAGAAGAATCCACAACTCTAAACAGTTCGGTAAACACATTCCTTCCGGGAATGCTGTCCCTGTCATAATAGTGGTTGTTCCTGTATCCCCAGGCTGTCAGTTGCTGGTCTGCACGTTCCACAATCCTTAGCGACAATTCGTTGTCATCCACTCTTGATAATCTTGACCGGGCATGGTTGTAGATCATTAAACAGTCGTATTCTTTATTATTGACTCTCCCGGACATATTTTAAATCAGTAGAGAATACTTATTATCAGCAAATTTTGATGCACAACATTTCTCCAAAGTTAGGTAAGACAGGGTTAGTTGAAATCAAAACATAAAATGATAAATATCTAAATCCAGGGTTTGTTTGTTTCGTTTCGCTTTGAGGATTTCAGGAAACAGAATGCCGATCCCGATTCTTTTTAATAACTACATTGATAAGTATTTTTCATAAGACAGTCCTATACCAATGAACATAATTCACATGCAGTCCGGATAATATACAAACTTATCTACATGTATTTCGAAAGCAATAATATTATTTTATTTTAAGAATGTCGATATGGTGGTTTGGTGTTTTTGTTGTTGGGTAAAACCTACGCTGATCGAATAGCAAAATTCGAAGCATAGCATATTAAAACAAGTGAAAAGCTGTCAATGATTTTCTTTTATGTGAACAGTCTCCACAAGACATTTATCATCCCTGAATTTATAAACACTACCTATCCAGAGAAATGGGGTACCCTATACATGCCACCAGAGACATAAATAAATGTTATTTATGTCTCTGATGCTATATGCAATATTCTGCCATAAAAATTACTAAGTTCAACTAGTAGCATTTTTTCATTAATTATCAAAAAACAACCAAGTAATATGCACATATCTGATAAATGTACAATTGATTCGCAAAACATCAACTTCCTATCTTGAAAACTGTATAGGAGCTGTCCGTACAATAGGGGTACCCTATATTCAATATTCAGCGTTCAACAGATTTTTCAAAATGCAAGTAACATGCATCTCTCTAAGATATGTACAATTGACCTGCAAAATATCAACTTCCTAAATCTTAAAAACTGTAGGAAGAATTATCCGTACAATAGGGGTACCCTTTTGGACAAATGATAACAATCATTTTAATTTTTTATGGCACCAAGACTCGGCGACCAAATGCACTGCATCATGAATGCTTGAATTGAGATTCGCCATGCAACGAACTATAATAAATCTCGAGAAAGCAGGGTTAAATTAGTTCTATTTTATCAAATTTCAGTATATCTTTTGTTGAATACTACAGAAATATTTGGTTTTTCATTTCTTTCGGAGGCTGTTTATAATTAAACCCACGTTGTAATTCTCAGAAGCTCTTGAAAGAAAAACCAATTTTTTTCATCAGATAAAATATTTCAGCATGCACTCGAAACAAACAAACATCATGATTACACCTATGAAGAGTTCAATATCTGCATGTGTTTGCTTCTGTCTCTTGGCAAATTCCCAAAAATCTTGGCAACATCTAGTTTTAGCATAGCTTTGTATTTGGTAGAGGGTATGAGGGACATGTGCTATAGCAGACACGCTTTTTTTTGTCAGTTCCTTTATTCTCTTAACAGAACATTCATAACCTTCATTTTCAATTAAAAAAAAAATGGGATGTAAATTAGAGATACTGCATGTATACATTCTTGCAAAATAGTGTTAAAATTCATGTATTTTTTTTTTGGGATAAATGTAATAAATTGATGATTCAAACATAAACCGTAAATTCAAGAGTAAATATATGCAACACTTGATTCAATGTTTTCACAATGGTTTAATAAATCTGTACTCTGAAAAAAAAATCTGCTACATGTTTTAGCCCAGAGAGTGCATGAGGAAAACAATTCACAATAAGCATACATGCATTAAAGCATGTTGTCATTTTCTATTTCTTTCTTTTTCTTCTTAACTCTCATAAAGTTCGGAATGATCAGTGAATGAAATTCTTTTCAAAAGAAATGTCTCTATACATAAATATGCATCAGATTCGCGTGGTGCCAACATTTCACATTACCGATGTTTCTTGACACAAGAGTATTTTATAGTTATCCATCAACTTCAATACGGAAAAAATCTATAGATGTCGTAATTTTTACCAAATTTTAATTTAAATAATATACACAACACAGAAAATACATTCTCCAAACATGGCACCGTTACGCAAAAGCACAAAGTTTCACAATTCAAAAAGTTTTCTTTTTCACAAATAAATAAATCAAATAGTATACTCCAGTAAAGTGTCAAACTTGTGACTCCGCCCCGATTTAACGTTGAGCTTGACTTTGGCACCAGCGGGGTATCCGGCACTGAAATCCACGTACGCCTCGTATATATCCGGCTCCACTTGATCCATCTTAATCCAGTCCTCGTGCACTTTGAGTTGCACATCCACCGCCTTGGGTACCAGCATCCTGAATTTGACCGATGGCTCCTTGATCCCTTTCATCAACATGAGGGGCTCGTACAGGAAACACCCCTCCTGCTTCCACAGGGGATACTGTTTGGGGAATGCTTCCACGTACCTGTCCACTTTCTGAATATTTAACAAATAATTGTAGACGTTTATCATGTTTGGTCCGGCCTCGGAATTGGGCAAGGCATAGATCTGAAACTTAAAGAAGCCCGTCCTTGGAACAGCTATAGTGAAGTGAAACTCGCTCCCTTGGACCTGTGTGAGAACAAACTGGTTACACTCCCCCTTTGGATCCACGCCCAAGAGTTTGGTGGTGAATCTGGTTTTCTCGGTGGTTCCTATCACGATTTCCACCTGGTTGGTGTCCGAGTGGATGACGGGTTCTGGATGGGACATGGTCGTCAGTCCGTAGGAGTAAAACTTGGCCTGTGGGCCGAGATACCCCTCTGTCAGCCTGGGAAGCTCTACTTGTGCCATATTGTCCACTCAATGCAAATCCTGTTCACTCGTTTAATAAAAATAAAATACACACAATGTCGAGATGCGTGATTTTGTTATTCGCCCCAAGGATCAGGAGATTATACACGCTCCAATAGAAATACACCAGTCCTATTTTTAAAAAAAATAGAAACAGTGAATGTTTCGTTGTTCTTCCTTGCTTTGATATTAGTGTACGGTAATTATTCTCTCACTTGTAAGATGCCAGATAGACGAGGAATATGATGTAGCATCTCCCCTATTGTGAGTGGCAGTGGGACAGACTTATCAGAAATCGCCGAACAGCATGTGTACGGAGAAAATGCACAGAGGTTCACGACGGGTGTGGAGATATCAACTTTCTCCCTCCGTTTCTTGTTTTGGCCGCTAGCAGTTACACGTTATGATCAGTCATAAATTCTCTCCCCGAAAAAATCCGGTCTTTGTTAAAAGAACAGCTGGTTTAAAAGAGTTAGGGAGGGACTCATCACTGCAACCCACTCACTTCTTCAAGGATGAATAATAAACAACATTCATAATAAAGTTATTCCCGAGATTAAGCCCTAGACGTCTCGGAGAGAGAGCTGTGTTTACTTTGGAATTTGCATTTATATATTTAGATGCGCAGGACCCAAATTCCAGCGACTTTTGTGAAACATTATCAATTAACACCGCTCATGTCCAGAATCATGATAATATAACCATAAATATAATTATGACATCGCCTCTGACATTGGCCCCAGATTGATTAAAATGACTTTATATTTTTCTACAAATTTTTTATCAATTTCACAGATTTACAACAATTATTATTGTCAAACTACTTCATGTACATGCGTAATAAAATAAATTAAAGACAACTTCTATAATAAAATATGATTTCAAGACTCCAGCGCGTGCATCTCATTAAATCACTATATATATAACTACTAATTTTACTGAAAACACACTTGAATATCATAATTCCTACTTTAAATTCCTATTCTAATCAATTTAAATGTTTTAATAATAACTTATTGGGCCAAACTTTTACTGGCACATGATTGTAAGCTTACGCATATATATATATATATATATAATGTATCGCTATTTTTATAGATGTTTTTCTGAGGGTTCGTTTATGCACCCATGGTTGAAATATGTTAGAGATATTCTTAACTCATGTGGTCCTTCCTATGTCTGGATTAATCAAAGTTTTTCTAGTATCAACTGGCTAAAATCTATTGTTAAAGAGACGCTCATAAATCAGTTTTTACAAGATTGGTTCAGGAATGTAGAAAATGCACCCAAATGTTTGAATTACAGAATCTTTAAGAAAAGCTTTGGACAGGAAACTTATCTTAAAAATCTTCCAAATGATTTAAGATTCATTTTTGCAAAATTTAGAACCTGTAATCATAAATTACCGATTGAAACTGAAGTTGGAATATATATAACATAAAAAGATGTCATAGAATTTGTTCATTATGTAATAAAAAAAACTTTGGGTGACGAATACCACTGTTATGGAATGCCAGGCATTTTCTTCACTCCACAACAAATTAATTGAAGAAAAATATTCCACAAATGTTAATGCTTATACATTTGGGAACCTTATGAATACCAATGACATTGATTCATTAAAAAAATTGTCCATATTAGGTCGTTTCATTTAACTCTGTACTCTTCCTAACTTGACCCTGCATTTGTACAATTGTAAATATTTTTGTTTTTTTGTTCCTCATGTACCATTGATATGGTTTGAGAGAAATAAACATTCATTCAAAAATGTTGAAATTTTACAAGAGACAAAATTGTTCAACCAACACCTCAGACTTATCACACGGATGCCATGTAAATACATGTAAAAAGTCGGGTTAAAAAGCAACACAAATATAGATAAAACTGTTTATTCAGCAGAGTATTTCATATCTGAAACAAGCTTCATATTCATATCCCACATGTATCCTCCAAAAAAAGAATTAAGTGAATGTACAATGTACTGCAGGCAAAATTTATGTTATCTCTTTCATATATATCATATATTGTGTCCAAAATCAAAATACGATCATTCAAAATAGCTATCTGCTAAGTATTAAAAAAAATCAATAGAAGAAACAAAAAATATTTAAAAATATGTTCATAATACAAAATGCCATTATTTCACAAAAGCATACTGGTAAAATTCTTCTTCCCATGGTACATGTAGTACCGGTACATGTACCCCAGTATCTCTCACAAGAGGCCATATTTTATTGTTAGTTAATGTTAATTAGACAAGTTTTAAAAAATGGAAGGCTCAAGTAAAATGAACTATCTAGCTTTGGAATGACAAGAGACAACATCAAATTTTGTTGATGTTCTAGCAAATCTTTAACATTTAACTTTATATTCAGGTACAGTGAAGTTCACTGCTTTTACACCATCCTACTTTCACATGCCAATGCTGATTGTTTTACTGAATGTTTAATTAAAATTTCATTGGATTTACTGAATTTTGTCAGAAGCATAATTTATCAAGAAATCTAATTTGTGTAAAAATCAGAAAAGAGCTGTGAAATGACAAAAAATAAGCTCCTTCTTTTGCATCAATTTTAGATAGACTAGGAGATTGGAGGGCAAGCAGTGGACAAAATTTGACAACTTGAGGATGAACACATCATGAACTTGTTACAAAGATTCAGACATATTTTTCTATATATAATAGAAATACATGTATAGTCTTGATCTACCGCAAGTAATTTTCATAAAAAACAGCACCAATGACAATCAACACTTTAAACAATGCAATTCAATTTCAACCAATAAATGGAATAAAGATTTCACATAAAGAAGATACACACCCGACTTTAACCAGTATACACCTGGTGAAACCAGTAAATACAGCATAAGAAAGGATCAAAACATTGTTTGATGAAACATACAAAATCTAACTACCCAGTATTAGAATTGGACAGTCTGAAAAAACACATACTCCATCAAAAGTTTTACTTAGCTTTTAGTAAAAAGATTCTATTGAACACAGAAATGGCACAGGTACAAAATTAAATCGTGAATGAGGTGGGGTGAGGGTGTGGGATGGGACATGGGACCCTACTTTTCCTGGGGTCTAAACATACCGGTAATATCTTACACTGTAATTCAAATTCAAAGATCTGAATGTACATCAACCAATACAATTATATTAAAACAGGGACTATTTTTTCTTGACACATTTCAAATTCAACTACAACAAAACAAAACTGTGGTCCCAGCGTTATAGATTGGTCAGGTAAATCTGACGGAATCTAAAAGCATATACATGTATTAACATGCTCAGTAGCAACAAAAATAAAGTGAAAGTAGTAGTACAATTGATACAAATATCTCTGAAGATTAATGTTTACAAAATTGAACACAGTAAGGTATGAAATGTTACAATACAACCTGTAATGAATGATGTGTGAAATTCAACAAATATTTAACAAGGCTTTTGACCAGTTAAAAAATTAACAGTAACAATGAATGGGAAAAAAAAAGAATACAAGATATACTATGTTGACTATCAAAATTAACATGCACAAACATGCGTTACTGCTCAACTACCCTAATAGAAAAAAAGATATTTCACTACACTACTATTACAGATAAATCAATGAGTTGATTCAATTCATGCATAATCAATTTAGAAAAAAATAGCATGCCCCATTTTGTAAAATAGAAAAAAATTTCAATTCTAAGCAAACATAAATTGTAATATTTGATTGGGTTTTATGGAAGTTTCAGAATGAAAGAATGATTTATGTTAAACTTTTTCATATATTTAATTTGTACCAGTATACAAAAATATCTTTAAAAAGGACTGAGAATTTGTGGAGTATGAACACCACCCAAAACAAATATCAGTTGTAAATTGACACCACCAGTAATAAATTTCACCGATCCTTGCATAATGAACACAATAAAAACAAGAATAAAACAGAGAAAATCTGACTAGTTCTTCCACTAGTTAACATCTGATAACAAAGCGTACAATCAAACAATGTACAACAATAACAAAGGTTGTTTGATCACTACAGAGTATTACAGTTGCAAAGTCTTTTGCTGAGATGCACTGTCTTCCTGAATGATACACAAAGCGATTTTCCTCACACACACACTGAAGCACCTTGATCTCGCTCCATTTCTCTTCAACCTGAGGTCCATTGATACACATTTTTCCTTGGTTTCTACAATGAGACAAATGACAAACTCATAAGTTTGAAGAATTAATAAATCTTTACAACTGTTATTGAGTGAAAAAAACCAAAGAGCAAAAAAAAAAAAAATCACCACAAAAAAACCCTGGTATATTCCAATCAGAAGATGCCCAAAATGGAAATCAAGATGTCATCCATGACAGAGTCAAAGTTCTTGAATGACCTTCACTGAGGAAACATCATACAGATTGAGGACACAAATTTTGTGCACTATGAAAAATTTACAAGTTTGTAGAGACAATGATACAAGGGGGGAATGATTTTCCTGAATCATTTTCTTATTTCATTCAACAATAAACAATGTCAATATTGATGGGGACTTAATTTATAAGGATAAAACAATGACAATGAACTATCAAGACTGCACTGTATACAATTTCTACTTTACCTACCAGCCCAGCTTTTTCCTTTTGGCGGACGATGCTCTCTCTAAGGAGTCACTTCGTGTGGCCCTTCTAATCACATGACCATTTTTCCCACTTCCTTCTTCTTGGCTCTATAAAAATCAAATCATTACAGAATTTTTTTTAATTCAAACGATCTCCGATGAACAATTTTACACAGTTACTGCTGTGTTTTTATGACAATACCATGAATTAGCTATAATAGTACAGTGATTACTATACCGAAGACATTTTCCCTCAAAATATCAAAGTTCTACTGTTTAGCATTTCCTCTGTTCATCTGCATTTCCTCAGATTTAGTTAAAACACTTTTCTTTATAAAGTACATGTATATTTATCCCTCCACCGAAAGGTTAATGGTGACTCTGCAGTCAGAATAACTACTGAACACTTGCCTGTTCATCAAGCTCATCCTGGTAATACAGTACGTGGTTTAAGAGAGCTGCAAATTCTCTCCGTCTTTGAAGTCCACTCTGGCCATAGAGACCTGCAACACAATCATATATAATAAATACCCTTTAAAATTACTGTAAACAACTCTTGCAAAGAGCACAGACATATAAGCAACCTCTGCTGATGGATATAAAGTATACACAAAAAACCCACTTTTTTTGGAAATGAATAGAATTGCTCTTTGCTTGCATTAACTACCATACTAATAATCTTTGTGGATTAGTTCTTAACTGGCTATTCTACTCTAGTGTAAAAATTGGACACATATTGGGCTTTATATACAGTATCAAAATATCAGCATAAACTTAATTAAAACACAAGAAGTTAATCCACTGGCTATATCTTAGATCGACTTACCTGGAAATGCTAGGTTGGCCCCTTCTAGAAACCTTATCCTACTGGTGATGATCCCGGGCTCTCTCTGGATCTCCACTACATCCATGTAGTTGTTCACCGCATCAATGAACTTTAATGTCCTCCCTCGTAACTCTAATTTTGGAACATTTTCAGGGGACACAGTCGTTCGAGTATCATCTTCTTCCAAGAATTCATCGTCAGAAATCATTACAGGGGAGTTTAATGGGATAATACTGTCACTACCAATGATATCTTCTTCCATTGCTTCAGTTCTCTGATCGGTCGACAGCATTCCGTCATCTTCTCTTTCAATAGCTTGTGTATTCTCTGTATGTGGTACATCATTTGTACACGTTTCTTGATCCATTGAATTTGTTGGTCCATGTACTGCATTTATCTCACAATTTACACTTTCACACACAGCACTTTGTTCAAAAGATGTTGCTCTTTGTTCAGATACTTCAAACTGCTGTTCATCTGACACAGATTGTTGGTCACATGGCAGGATTTCTTTATCCCCTGACTCTGTCACCACTTCTGCTACTGTAGCCAACATATGGAGAATCCTATATTCATCCTGAGAAGACTCCAAAGCTGCCACTTTATCACAAGCTCTTTTGAACCTTGAACTCTTGGATTCCTCTGACTGCGATGAAGAGGTGGTGTTTGGGCTAGATGGTTCACTAATATTTCCATAGTTTTTGATTGGCGAACACAACTTTTCAACATTGTTTTCATCTATCACTTCAGGTGATTGTTCCTTTGAGTATGAATGTTCCAAGGCTTCTAGTACTGGTACATTAAGAATTTTATCATTCGATGTATTGCTAATCACCTCTTCTACTGGAGCATCGTCACTATGTGTTGGAGATGATACCTCCACAGCATCATCAGTAACAGGACTGATTGAAGCAGCCTCTTCTGCGTTTCTAGAGACCATTTCTACCATACTGTCCATCTCTGAATGCTTAATCACATTCAGAATTTTCTGTGTTGTTTCAGGTTCTTTCAATTTTTCTCTAAACAAAGGTGCATGTAAAACATGCAAGTTCTTGGTGTCTTTTGACTTTTTCAGCAGATTTTCATTATGTTTCACTGTTGTACAGTAGCCATCACGGTGAATCTGCACCATACCAAGGTCATACTCTTCAAAGCGTTTTGGAACCCTCTTTTTCCGCCCTTCCTTTCTTTTTTCAGGTGGTTTATCTTGTTGTGGTGCTGACCTCGGTTGTAATCGTTCAGGCTCTTTTACTGAATTTTTGTCTGAAAGTGCTTTTTTTTCTGTTTGTCTATCAGCAACACTCACCTCTAACTGAGACCTTGAACCACTGTCTCCACAAATACTAGCACTAAGTACTCCATCAAACAGATTTAACCCCCCTCTCTCAATCTCCTGCATTACACACTCCTCTGAAGGCAGGCCATCCCCCATCCCAATGGACTGTATAACAGAATCCACAGAAGTAGGGTACTCCACATCCATGTCATCATTCAGGTCGTCGGGCATCAACATGGCTTCCCTTGCAGCAATCTCCAGAATTGACTCCTCTGTCATTGCTGGAGGTTCATTCTGTGGCTCCATGTCTGGATTCAAGTTTGTCGGTATCCTATCCCTGTTGTTGAAACTTCTACCATAAGAGGTGCTGGCCAGATTGACATCTTCGAATACTTCTACGTGGTTTTTTCCAGGAATATTACAATCACTCAATTGTGTCTTAACAGGTCCTCCATAAATACCATTTTCAACTGTCTTTTTTACAGGTTTTTTTTCTGACAATTTGTATGTCCTGTAAGCTGGTTTCATTGTAAATCTCTCGCTTGTTGCCAAGTCTCTCACTTTGATCTTCAACGGCTTTGTTGTTACTTTTTGGCCGGGACCAAGTGTTATTTGAGTTGTTGCTGAGGGCAAGGCACTGAAGGCAGATTTTGGAGGAGTTTTTTTCTGGATTTTTTTCCTGTTGGAAATAGTGACTGTGTCTGGGTTTAGAGTATAAACCAAACCCTTCCCCTCCTCTCCTTCATCCACACACTCCAATTCTTTATCCCAAATCTCTTCAAAGTCTCCACACTTAAAGTGCTTCTGTAAGGGCATATGTGTTTTTTGCTGTCCAAGACAACACATACATCGGACAATGATCGTGTCGATCCACAGAGTGTTATGGACCTCGATGTTATTTTTCACAAAGTACTTGTCCACCAAGGAAGGCGCTGGACGAGGCCTGCATGCAAGGTTTTCCAATCTGCTTTGAAGAACTTGCAGAGTCAAGAGTTTATAAGCCACCAACTCCCTCAAAGAGATGTAACACTTTTCTTTGATCTTAAATGTGTTAAATTGGGTTCCTCCCACCATCAAACGCCCAATTTTGATTTTCTCAATTTTGAAAGATTCCGAGTTCAGTTGGGGAAGAATTCTGTTTGGTGAGCCTGTCTTCTTTCCAAGGGCATTCTCAATCACCTCTTTCTGCAGCAGTGCCATTTTCTGCTCTTTGTATGTAATTCCAACAGGACAATCAATAGCTTCGTATCGGTCCAGAATATCACTACACTTCATGGCTCCTCCACATTTGGAGCATCTCGTATGTTTTTCCAGGATCTTTCGATAGTATATACCAGTCGCTGCCTCCGTTAGCTTCTTGGTATTTGAACTCAGCTCAGAGTGTACATTTAACAAGTATCTGCACATTTTTCGTAAGCTTTCCATAGAAATAATTTGAAAAATTTCGACGTCTATACAGCCCCTCTGCTTCAAATATTCAAACTCTTCAATTGTCATTGTGCCTAAATCGCACTTGCCTTGTAATATATAACTTTCTACTTCTTCCTGAAATTTTGGCACCATGCGGATCATGATTTCTCTAACACTGATGTAGTATTTCTCATCTCTTAAAATGCCCACAAACTCGTCAGAACCGATGGCAAGCACCTGAACCTGAGGTAGGTAGTACATCTGATTCATATGCAACCAGATCTGCTCTACATGGATCTCTGTCCCCATGTCATATTTCTCACAGACACACACCTCTGGATAATTTGAAAAGTCGGGCTGGTATTTACTGACAGTTTTCTTCACTTCCGTCATCTGGTTTTTTGGCATGAGTTTCAGCGGATGACTTGAGCGACTTGGTAATTGACTCCTCGGAACACCAGTCATGGGGCCATTATTCTGTGCATATCCTGGATAGGTCTGTGCGCTGTTATGTGGCCTGGGAGTGTAAAACTGTGGAGGATACCGTGGAAAATT
Organism: Magallana gigas; assembly: GCF_963853765.1. Taxonomy (NCBI): domain Eukaryota; kingdom Metazoa; phylum Mollusca; class Bivalvia; order Ostreida; family Ostreidae; genus Magallana; species Magallana gigas. Next base: position 15,657,496 of record NC_088860.1, on the reverse strand, counting down.
AGAACTTGGGGTGCCTGGAGTTGGTGTTATAAATCCAGGATAACTTCCAGGGACGTAGCTCTGAGTGTTGTTTTGTGGTCTAGGGGTGTAAAAGCCTGGTGTAGAAGAAGACATATAGCCTCTGTATGAGGATCCATTGGATGGAGACTTATACTCAAAGTTACTCACAATTGTAGGGGGTGCCGGAGAAGGCGTGAGGGATAGTCCCATATTTCCGTAATGAGGCTGTGTTAAACTGGTCGAATAGTTCTGTGAATACTGCTGCAACTGTGGCAAGGCTTGGGGGATGTTATACATGGGACGGTGATTGGGAATATTTGGTGTGGGAAGTCCTGAATTCTGTGTGAAGCCATTCCTGCTTGGACTTGGAACCTTGGCTGATAACAATTTTCTTTGATCAAGTGCATTTGAAAGAGGCGTTTTTGTCGAAATTTGTTTCATATATGAATATAATTCAGCCACCTCAGAATTCTGCAGTTGAATATTATTCATATTCTGGTCTGTCAGATTTTGTGGAGCAGATCCTTCACTTGACTGAAGTGCTAGATGTTGAGTTCCACTGACAATGGACTGATGGGGGTTCAAATTACCATGGTTTTGTGAATACGACGTTGATGTGGACACACTCCCATCTATTTGAGGTAAGTATTTTGGGGTAGACATGATGCTTTGTTGGTACTGTGATGAAGGAGTTGAATACACTTGAACAGGATGGTATGAGGTGAATGCTGATGAAGGTTGTGTAGTCTTGTCCACAAGTAATGCTGTAGTCTGATCTACACTTACAGCCAATGAATTGAGACTCTTTTGTGGTTGGCCGATGCTCTCTTGCGCAAGTCCAAGTTCAACGGGTATTTTCTGCAATGAATTCACTAAATTTCCAGATATTGAACATCTTTGATCCGTCAGAACAAGAGGTTGAGTCACTGTTTGATTTGTAGACACAGTACTGGGATCCAAAATGCTTGTCGTTCCACTGGATGGAATTGGAAACTCCAAGCTCTTTGATTGAAATGAATTTTGATGAAGTACAGTTTGAGTTGATGGAATATTGCAATTGTAGTTTATAGTTTGTGAAGTTGATTGTTCTTTTCTAATTTGACTTGAAGCAACAGAAATGGCCTCCACAATAGGATGTGCCTGGGACATTTGAATGTTGCTGTCTTGTTGATTTGTCACAGAATTTAACTGTGAAACTGAGTTCACACACTGACTGATGCTAAAGTCATAACTACTAATAGGATTGGCTGTAGTGGACCCCAAAAAGGAGCTGCTGGATATGTCATGTTGTGTAGGTTTGTGTGGGGGTAAAAGACAACTAGCTGGAGGTAAAATGCCCCCAGTCTGTCCCTCCAGTGGGGCGGACAGAGGGGGCACCCCCTGTGAACTGGCAGTAGAATTTTGGACGCTCAAGTCCCTTGCCGTACCGGGATTTTCAACAACCTCATCCAGGAGCTGATTTAGGGAATCCAAGGTTTCTGGATCAAACCTTCCCAGAATGTTCTCGGCACTAATGGTGACGACACTGCTGTTTTCTCCTTTGGAAGGTGACAGAGTGATAACTTGTTCTGTACTCTTAAGGGATTTATCCAATGCCGACACTAAGGTCTTCATTGTTGGGGGATTCCCTTCAGTGGAAGTCTCCGCTTCAGCCTTGTCTGGTATGTAATACACGAAGTTCCCTGCCAAATCCTTGGCAACCTTGGGCTGAACAGGTGGTACTAAAAACAGGATCATGTTCATTAGAATTAATACTATAAGTGAGCACCAATCATACTTAAGGATAAAAATTTATGTCTGCTTCAATTAACTTCAAGAGTAAGATTATTTTAAGAAAGCAACATTCTGCAGTTCACATGATGTAAACCAACTTTTATTCCTAAAAAACTTTTGAGATTTGTGTGTGATACTGCATAAAAGCATTATATTTGGCTCTGTATTCTATTTATCGTTTTTGGCTTCCCTTAAATCAAGAACATCACTAAATGCCATAAATGTATGCATAACGATGGGTACATTTAGGAATGTGCCGATTCAAATCCATGCTAACATGTTGAAAAATCAATTTCCACCAAATATCATACAGGCTAAATATAATACGTTTACAATTAACTGATGATAAATGATAAACTAAAGTCAACTGTGTTGAAAAAGACATTAACATAAAATGACAAGTTCATAATGAGATATGCTCCCTATGACAAGGATCCTCAAAACCTACCATAATTAACATTTTTAATACACATATAAAAGTTGGTATAATATACATGTCATCTAAATAATAAATCTGTCGATCATACCTAGTTCTTCACTTTGGGTTGTTGCTGGACTTTGCTCTGACATTTTGCTTTATCCTTAATCTGTAAAATAAAATCCAAATGGAGTTACTTGGAATGCATTTCATACTTCTAATCAAAGGTATGGTTATGCACAATGCTGTAAAGTTCAAAATCATTATTTAACATCATAGGATAAAAGTGAAATCTCATAAATTTTCTGTGAATATTCCAATAAACATTGTGCCTATCTCATAAAAATTAGACCCTCAACACAATCATATACTGGCACATATATTTGACTATGGGTGTGAGGATCCAAGAACATACTGCTTGGGGTCACTTCACCGTGACCATCATATAAGCAAATTAAATTGCTGTCGCCATCAGCAAATCAAATTGCTGTTGCCATAAGCAAATTAAATTGCTGTCACCATAAGCAAATCAAATTGCTGTCGCCATGAGCAAATTAAATTGCTGTCACCATAAGCAAATCAAATTACTGTCACCATAAGCAAATTAAATTGCTGTCATCATAGGCAAATCAAATTGGTCGCCATAAGCAAATCAAATTGCTATCGCCATAAGCAAATTAAATTGCTGTCGCCAAAATCTTGGCTAATAGTTTGGGCATGTGGTTTTTTGTCACAGACCTTACAGTTTAATAGATCTCGTAAGCAGTAAATGAAATAAGGGTGAAAAGCATGTTATTCAATACGATTATATTTCATATTCAATAGATTGCAAATTTGATCACTAAAATCTAAGTATGATTTTAAGCCAAATTTAAGGGGTTTATTAAATAATAAAGATTCACCTTTGAAATTAAAAAAATAAATACATATTAACAAAGGACTATGTGCTGTTTTATGCATTTTTTGTCCCCAAAATCAAAGCTACAGAAAGAGCTTTAAAAATAAAATGAAAGAAAGTTAAAATCATATTGGAAATAAAGGTGTAAAAGGTTATCACCACAGTGACGTCATAATGTAGAAATGACGTCATGAAGATTGCATTATTTTGATAAATTGATGTTTTGTAGCAAAATATTGGTGTTTTCCGATGGTTTTTCGACTGGGAAACATCGAGCGCAGGCTTGCTCAAGTACCATTTTTTAGTATAATTTGTATAACTATCTGAAGAAATACATTTGTTAAAATCACACTTGAGCAGACCTGCGCTCTATACTTCCGAATGCAAAATATAGAGCAAAAATGATAATATTTTCCTTTTTTTGCAAATTTGCGGGAATTAGCTGTCATTTAGGTGATGTCATAGATAAACAGCGAATGAGCAATGATGACTAAAATCAAGATTAAAGTTATAGGGATTCTCTATACAATAATTTGTGAAGATTTTATTTTTATACGATACTATTTAATAAAATTGGGGGCAGATATTTGACCATACCGCACATAGTCCTTTATCATAAATTGGAAGTTAACATTAATATCTATGGGAAAAATTTATTCTTAAATATATTTTTTAGACAGTACAACTAATTTTCTCACATTTTTTGTGGTAAATAGTTGCAAAAGCTTTCCTTTTTATTCGAATATGCTAAAATAATTCATAATTTACTATTTTCTAAAAATATTTTTTAAACATTTTCCTAAAAGGCAGACAGCTCTTTTAAAAAGGTCAAAGTGCAAAAAGTTCATATAACTGACTACATATATACTCCCATGTTTGGTTTATGTCAGCCCCATAATAACTTAAAAATACGTATTTGATGTAGTATAGATCAATCAAAGTTGTTAAATTCGCCTTAGTTACAGATGGACTACCTTAATGTGACAGTACATGTATTTTGTAGTTTTTTTGTTTGCATTTTTCAATAAGTAATGGCTGATCAAAATTTATAATTTGTTTCCGCTTTGCCGACCAACCTAAGCTTGTAAATTAAGATACCACCCCAAAAATTTTAAAACAATTTCTTATTATTGAATTCAAACTTTACGTTTTTCTCAGATTTTCAATATTATTTAACACTAAATTTATAGTCATAAAAATGCTTAAGTAACTTTTTTTTCTCTAAATAAATATTTGTATTCAATTGGCAGTGCATCCCCATAATTTGTTGTTGCTTGGATTAGATACTAAATGCTCTTATCACTGGCATCATCCAGAGAAAAGGCTATCAGTGATAAGATTGTTTCCTGTTTACATTCAGCTTTTGTTTAGGAATTTGATGACATCCATGATAAAGGTTTTGCATATCAAACTTGCATATCATGCGCATTATATGGGTCACTTGCACCCAATCACCGTATTTTTCGAAAATTAGGTCGATACTGTTTATAGGGCGAAGGAGCCCGTTTTTAGCAAAAAAAATTAAAAAGCATAAATAGGTTGACTTCGAAGAATTGGTCGAAAAATTACCGCTAATTTGAATGAATAAATGGTTTAAACCAATAACATTATCATAGTAGCCTTTTATCTTATTTTCCAGTTTTAGGCAAATGGGAAATAAAATGCATTCCATAAATTTACACATCGTATGAAAATGTCTGAAATTGCATCAAATTTACCAAACCAATTTATTCAGTACGGCCACGTGTACAAACTGGTGTTAACTGCAGTATAGTAACCTAGCCTGGAGGCATGAATACGGTAGCACATGCAACCTTGTGTCTTTGTTGTTGATTGAGTCTAATTTAAAGTAACATGAATTAGTTCACCGGAGATTTCATTTCACCCGGTACTGTTACTGTCCATCTATCGTCATTGCAATTATTCTCATCGATTTTTTTTATATATCCTACTGTATGGCTTAAACAATATGTACATAATCATGATAATCGTTCACACCTCTGTGTGACTTTTCACTGTGTGTATAATACATGGGTCAACCTCTCAAAGCCTGCGGGCATGAGTAGCACATGCCGAGAGTTCAACTGTGTATACACAAAGTAGGCCCTAGTACCCAGACTGATTTCAGAGACACCTGGTTTAGATTTCATCAAGTTTTTTTTTGAATATACAAAAAAAAAACTTGAACATGTATTCTATCATAAAAACAATCTTTCTTTTTTTAATTCTACCCGACGATATTTTTTCCCCGTAATTACCTTTTGTACGGTTCTCATTTTACTTAAACCACGCGAAATTGATTTCCTGTTTATCTTAAGAACATTACATGACAGCACGTTTTAATGATTGAAAGATGATTCAGTATTAGTGATCGAAGTAAGAATGTAAGAAGAAATAAATTTATTCACATTTAATGTTGTTATGATATACTACTACAGTATATTGATAAAAATTCAAACGATTTCTACATAGAAATTCAAGCGGTATTATAGTAAACTCTCCTGATTTTATTGGAGGTTTGAATGAATTTTTGCAAAATTTCATATCAGATTTTAAAAAAAACAAAAAACATAAATAGGGCGAAACGATGAATAGGGCGAAGTTCACGTGCCAGGGAAAAAAGGTATTGACCTAATTTCCGAAAAATACGGTACATCTAAAAACCCATCAAATATGATCACCTGCCATGTTTGGTTAATTATCAATATTTCCAACAAAATAACCACACAATACAGCTATTAGCGTAAGTCAGATAGTATATAGTAACTCTGCTCATTTCTTTGATAGTTATCTCATGATTTTTCAAGACAAGCTCAGTTGTTAGAATGACCATGTCAAGGGGTATGTTTATACATGTATATAGCATGCATTGTGGTGAAAATAAATTTCAATGAATCCAGCAGCGGTTCATAAAAATATTAAAATATCTATTTTATATCCCTCAGTATAAAAGATGGAGAGGGGAAACATATTTCTTTTTAAATTGCCAAGTTACCTATCCTGTTTGAGTTTTATTCTTCAGCATGTAAGCAGAAACAAATTGTTCTTAACAGGAAAAACTTAAATCCATTTAATCCTTGTAAGAGAGATTACTTAGCATTAGAATATGTACAGGTCCCTTACCTATGGATACCTCTCATCACTTAGATATTTGTGGATTATGATAATAGCTGTATCTAACTTACGTAATCACTTAATTAAATCTTTTGTTTAAATTTTAGAGAATACATCGTACCAATAAATGCAATACACAAGGAAAGAACAAATATTTATCACATTTTCTGTAATGATTGAAATTCACTGAAAAACGAATTTGGAGATTGACACCTTGCATATTCATCATAATCTTGGGTATACTCATTGAGTATACTCAGTGGGGTATACTCATTGAGTATACCCAGTGATAATAAGTAAATGAAAATGAGATAAAGAATTAATAAAATTATATACGTAAACAATAATTGTATTGCTAAAAGTCTGCTGCACTTGTCCTACTTATAATGTGTTTGTACTTTGTTAATGAGCTGAAATTTCAATTCAAGCACTTTCATAAAATTAGATTTGAATGGCATCCAACAGTGAGATCTTGAAAACAAACACAGGGTATTTTGTGATGTTGTACATTGTGACAGAGGGCCAAAGTTCACTGGCCATTCACAGATCCCCCACCCCCAACAACACATAAGAGGCAATTATAGGCAAAATGTTCAATAAAAAATCATTACATCAAAACTGAGACAATAATCTGTGTACATTTCTGTTAGATATATGGAAACACGTGACAGCAGGCCACCATGGTACCTTGTTCAGCATCTTTGAAGAATTTATCAAGATTTGATTAAAATCCATTGACGTCTTAGCTAATGCACCCCATAATTTCTTTCCAAATTAAACCTTCATTAAATTGAGATGCTTTGATTATCCTGTTACATGTGCATTGGTTAAAACCCTCGCAAACTTCTTAGATTCCATTTGCATTGTCAGAGTCCATTCGGAACGGAACAATGGCGTTTTGCATCCACAATGCTGAACATATAGTATTCAAGAATGCAGAGGTGCAACGCTTTAACATGCATAAACTTTCATAGCAAGTAGACATTCAAATAGATTTACCATGGAATTCGTTATAGGAAGGCTTACATTCATGTTCAAAGAGTAAAACTCCAACAAGTCGATGAAATATAATCTTGCAATTTTACCGCGACCAGTCAAGCGCCTCGTTTTCGCGCAATTTTTATAATCCGATCCCGATCTGATATATTTCGGGCAAGTCAGTTGTTTCACCCCATAGTGTAATAATTAACTCTGTGAATAATGGGGCGAAATATTGCATGTGGTTGGAATTATAAAACTTGCAAACTAAGATATAACTTGATTTGGTATTAACTTTTTTTCCGGGGGGGGGGGGGTACGTTTATAACCATTTTGCACATGCATGCAGGCAGTGTTAAAGGGGCATGGTAACGATTTTGGTCAAATTTCATTTTTCTATTTTAGTGTTAATAATGCTTTAGAAATGCATTAATGATCAACCAAAATTTAGGTGTCAGTTGTAGAGTAAAACAGGGCTCACAATTCTTTGTCATGTAAACAAGGCTCGTGCCCTGTTTTTGTTTACATTGGTTCAATATACCAGTAAACGTTCTTTTTCAATCTGATTTCTTAATTTTCGTATCCGTTTTAAGCATAAATAAATTATACCTGGTGTTTATCACATTCATTTCAGGTCTAAAACTGGAATTTACATTTCTACATTCAAAACGTTAACAAAAGCTCTTTGTTTATATGACAAAGAATTATAAGCTCTGAATCTCGTTTATAACACGGCGACTGACTCTCAAATTTTGGTTGACCATTACAAACGCCTTACTGAAGCATTGTAAATATTAAAAACGGAAAAAATAATTTTTGACCAAAATTGTGACCATGCCCCTTGAAAGTAACTTACAATATGTCACATGGGAGGAGCTCATTGTGATATTACTATACAACATAGTTCAATAATCGTTGAATTGGCAGGGAGTAAAAATCTTACATATTATGAAAAAGAAAAAAGAAATCAAAACTTCATTTTAGTCAAATAAAAAAGAGATATTAACGAGAAAATGGCACCTTATCTAAAAAGGAGACAGGATTTAATGGTGGCTGCATGAATTTTATTAACTACATCATACACGTCCTTTACAATTATTTACTTTTAAAGTTATAGCAGGACAAGAACATATCATAAAAGAAAAAAAGTCCCTTAACGTTTAGGGATTGCTTTGTGTTGAATGTGTGATCACTTCTCTCCAAAGCTCATGCAAGATTTATGTCAATCTGTGTTTAAAATTTTATTTTTAATCAACAACCTTGCATTACTTCATTGCTAAGTTGTCTTGATATACTTTTTATGCTTGGAGGCATTTTCGAATTAAATTAACTATCGTCATTATCATCAATGAAAGTCAAAATTATGGTTTTAGAAAAAAATATCCAAAATTCTGAACTATATTGATTTTAAACATACTTGATAGAAAAAAACATGTTGTGTTTTAATTCATTATAAAGAAGTATTTAGGACACTTTGGAAAGATGTTATCCTCTATTCGTGTATAAAATGAGGAAATGGGATGACTGAATGTGTCATTCTATCGAGAATTCAGTCTGATTATAACCACTCCCCTTCTCCTCACACTTGACAATTGTAAGATGAAGGGGGGGGGGGGGGGGGTAATCAGACTGTATGAATGAACAGGGATGGATATGATAAGTTTACTATATATATATGCCTTTACTTACTTGCATATTGGCTTACAGTATAATAAGATGTACTTTGTACTCGACTGTACACCAAAATCGAGACTTGATTTTTGTTCACAAATTTTATTCTTTTATCATTCTTTGGTGAAAATGGGATTATAGACAGTGATCAGAACAAAAATCAAAATGAGAAATACAGTTGTGGATTTTACATACTTTTAGCATTTTTATTGTTTTTGTTTTGAACGTATTTTAAAAAATATTTGTTTTAATCAAAAGTATCAGAAATAATAAGTTCTTTCTTTTCCTCAAATGATAGGAAAACTATTGCAAATTAAAAAGTCAGAAAAAAAACAGAAAAAAAACTAATTATTCTACATATTTCAGCTTAAAATTGTAGAGTAAATCACATGTATAGTTTTTATTATTTATTGTTTTCGATCATTTTATGAAATAACTGGCAAACAAATACACGAAGTTTTTCATCATTTAATATAAATCAAACATGTACAATACCGCTTTTGATTAAAGCTAAAAAAAAAATTAAGATATAACTTGCTAAAGAATATGAATAATTTTGTAATAATAATATACTTGAGATGTTTAGATTAATCAATCAGTATGCTAATTAAAAAATCTAACAATTTAAATAATACAAAAATAAAATTTTGTTAAACACAACAGAAAATAAATTAATATAATGAAGTTCAAAATTCATTTATTTCAAAAACAACCCTACAAAGAAAAATAATACTCAAGAATACGCGCCACTCATATTGGAACTTGTCAAACTTTGTTTGCTGTCTTTTTTTGTGGAGACGTCTTTCCGTGTAACGCTATAAATAGACGCAAGTGTCAACTGCAAGAAAAATACAATCGGGATCAAGATACTCTTTCGTTTTGTAATAATTTCATTCTGAGAATTGATTTACCATCCGGAACATCTCTTTTTTCTTCATGTGTTTACAGTGGTATATCTTTTCATCGTCATTAGATGCTTTGTGATGTACAAGTGAAGATGATCGAGAAAGAGGATGGAGAAAAATGTGTTTTTTATTTCTTTTGTGGGATTTCTGCATTTGATCTCAGTTTTAGGTAATGGGTAAAGCAGAATTTACTATACTTTCTGTATGCTATTTACATATCGGTTTTTTTTTTTCATACAAAGCTTTATGCTGATGAACCTATCCCCAGCCACTTACGCAACGTTTAGAAGATTTGTGACTCACTTGATTAAAACTGTGATATTGTTATGATTTTTAAATTGATTCTGAATGATCTTGTTTGTAGAAAAATATGAAAATGTCTTGTTCGGGCAATTTGGAGATGCAATTGCGTCTGACTGGAGTTGATAACACACTGTTTGTAAATTGACCTGATTAATTTGTAGATTTCATTTTCAAATTAACTTCTTACATTGTCTTACTTTTAATTTATGTATGATTATGTGTAAATCTTAAGTGTTTTAAGTTAAAGTTTTCTTCGTTCTCCAGATTAAATTTCTATCAAACACCAACTTGGCATTATTCTCATGATCATGACACAGATATTGGTAAAAAAAATCACATTCCTCAGAATATCATTTAAACATTACCATTCATTTTGCTTAATGATAAAGTCAAAGTAGATAAGATAATCAATTCAGCCGAAATCTTTATTCTGAGTAGTTTCTCATTTTGAATAATGAAATTAATTCTTTATTTCAGCTCTGGATATTTTTTTGTAAATTACTACTTTTTCATCAGACTTGAACTCATAAGTCTCTTCCTATTAGGTAGCAATCAATCATGTTTTCACTTTTTATTTGTAGGTGATAACTTAATACATCAAAATGTGCCGGACAAAAGGCATTTCCAAGTCATAAAACCAGTGTTCTACCACAATCGACAAGCAAGGGGAACCACACATATCAGAGTATGTTTCTTGAAAATATATTTATTTCTTTCATTATATCAAAATCATGTAAGATATGTAATTTTGTTTTCTCAAATTAAAATCAACAGGTGCTATAAAAATAAATTTGGCACGCACAGGAAAAATTTCATTGGGGGGGGGGGGGAGGTGGTTATTTTAATTTAATTTATTTTGACCGCATTGAAGGTTCATTTTGATATTTAATTGAATTTGATCACTGTGAAAATCCCTTTGATTTACGGTCATCTAAGCCGATTTTTCTTTTCTAAGGAAGTAAAAGAAGTTGAATAAATACATATACTTTTAATACTAGGAGGTTGTTTTCAACCCTTATCATATAGTGTCCTTTTAAGCTAGTCTGACATATAATTAATCATTATCCAGACACAAAATTTGATACATTGTTATTGCTATTGATGATGGAATGGATTGAATCCATTGAAAAATAAACTTACTAATTATCATATTTTTGGCCCTAGTTAAAGCCATTGAATACCACTAAAATATTAGGGAGTAAGTTGTTGGGGGTTTTGATCATGTCATAAGATGTATTATTGACAATGTTGTATTTGTCAGCCACCTTGTGCTAAGTCAGATGGTTGATTGATAATTCACTGTTTATTTCATTTATACAAGAGTCATTGTGCATCATATGTTTTCCTATATATCCTTTCCATCTTAAAGTTAAGTGGTATAAACTAGTTCTGTTTATCGATTGTCGCAATTATCCTTTGTCACAATTTGGTTGAAATAGCTAATGCACGTCATAACCTAAAACATTCTACTTCACAAACGTTTATATCATCAAAAAATACTTAGATTATGTAATAATTTTTGTTGAAAGAAAATGATTAATTAAACAGTATACAGAGCCCAGTATGCCAATATTCTCCTTTGTATTTGGAATTACATATACTCTCATAGATATGTTTATAATTTACACTCTGGCAATTTAGTATTGGGATCACCCCAACCCTGCCCTTATATGAGGCATCACTATGTGGTGTCATTTGTCATCATTCTAAATCATTATTAATGAAACCTTATAAGATGCTGCCACAGTCTAGTTTGTTGTTCCTCATTATACAAAGATTCCAACAGTGACCACGTAGGGACTGTCAACCCTTTGCTCTGTTGCCCAATAATATATTCTACAGCATCACATTAAAAAGGAAAAAAAAAAACCTCTTTAAATGACTAATCAAAGTTGTTCTTGATATCATTGTACTTGGAGGCAATGCTCTCTACTAAAGAACCCTTGCCCCTGCAGTGTAATGACCAATCATAAAAAAGGTTTTTTTTCTCTGTATGCCTTTGACATATCCTCTCTCTCTCTCTCTCTCTCTCTCTCTCTCTCTCTCTCTCTCTCTCTCTCTCTCTCTCTCTCTCTCTCTCTCTCTCTCTCTCTCTCACACATGAAGTTTCTCATGACATGACTCAGAAAATGCTTCTAGCAAAAATACCTCATCATAGTCAGTATATCTAAAATTGCCACAATACACATCAGGTAAATAAAACAGAAAGGGCTCATAATACAGTGCATGGCTCTGAACAGAGATAACAGTGGATAAACTAGGGCTCCAGATGCACTGCTTTATTGTTTTCATGGCAGGGATGTCTCACTGTCTCTAATTTATTTTAATTAAAGATAATATCTTTAAAATGTGAACAATACATTGTGCTTCCTTGAATATCAGCATGTGTTTTTGGCACACGTCTTTTTGAAAAATACTTTTAAGTATCGAAAATCATTAGAACTCCTTCAAAACTGACTTAAAAACTAATCAACTTTTGTTATTGGAAAATTTTTATTGCTGTTTTTTCTTCATTTAAATTGAGCAATTAGCACCAATTTACATGAATTTTGCAATCAAGTGTTCATCAAAGTACAAAACAAAACATGACAACTATTTGTTTTGGTAGAGTTCAAGATTGTATGTGAATTTGCATATCAAAGAAACTGTGTGTCTTATAAATACTGGTACATGTACATGAAAATTGATGCCCATAACATCAGTAAAATCATTGTATACACAATTACACATAATTAAGTAAGTTAAGAATTTTTTCACCAAGGAAAGTCTCTGGTAGCTAAGGACATTGCTAGCAAGGATATTGGTCTGTGGGGAAATTACTCTTTTCCTACACACAGACAACATTGAACTCCCTGGGTCTGATGGGGGAGGCTGCTACAAGAACTGTGTCAATTTAATTGAGAATTTATGACCAGTCTATAGTAGTCATTGATTCCTGATCCGGATTGGTATAAATTGACCCTCTGATAAAATCCCTGTCAGTTTATAGTGTCTCGAGCTCAGTCCTATCTCTTTATTCCTGTAGAAAATCACAGTGACATACATACATCTGTTGAACGATTTTTCAAAGCATTTTCATTCAATGTAGTGCCATTAATGGTTGTATCCATAATTGTAGATATGCCATTGTTAATCTTACAGTAGTATACCATTGGATGAAGTCCTGTTTTGTCAGTGTGCTCTCTGTTCGTGAATAGCCTTTTATTAATACTGAAACCCCAATCATACTCGCTCAGTCACAGTGCTTCAGTGGTGGAGGAAAAAGCTGGAGCATCCGACACAACATGTCCATCATTGACTGCTGAGGTTTTCTATGGATCAGCCCCAGCCTCTGTTAACACAAAGAATCAATTCACTTTTATCGAAAATGTTTGTTGTAGGCATTTCCCAGAATATCGGACAAAGCGATCTGGTTGTGATGTACCAGTAGTCCATTACACTGTACATCTACATCTTGATCATCATAATTTAACTTTTGTCTAGACAGCTCTTAATATTGAGTATCCATTAAAAAGATTTTATGTTAGAGGGCATCCCATTGTTTCATTTTAACCTATTATGTATTTGCAGATAACCTATTGTTCTCAACAGCATAATGCATTTTTTAAAACTGAGTTTTATTCATTTTAATTGTCATTGTTCTTTTATAAAACATCATACCATATCCTCCCTTTGCATCACATTACAATTTTCTCTTTTCAGATTATTTCTCTTTCTTCTCCCCTTCTTCATTGGAGGGTTTTTTTCTAAAATTCTTTATTTTCGTTTTTTTTTTGCAGAATGGTACCCATCTCCAAGATGTCACGTTATATTTTAAAGCATTCAACAGAGATTTCTTCATCGATTTAAGTGTCAATAAGTAAGTACATAGATAAGCTATTGATACATAGATATTTGGCCTTCAATGCTAGTTACACATTGTTACATTTAGAATGTAAACAACGAATTGCATACAGGAATTGCCAAACCAAAGGGTATTAATCATTTGTACATAGAACCCACAACAATTTAATTGAGTTCTATTCTTCATCTCTGAGTGTTAATGGTCGTGTACCTGCGATATTAAGTTTACTCTGAAACTGAGAGATCATCTGATGCTGAATTATTCACCAGTACATCGGTGATACGGCTCATTAACCGCTTCACAAGTCTGCCAGCTCCTTCATATTTTGTCAACATAAAGTAGTGAGCCAGAGATACTGAAGCTCAACTCTTAAATGACAGGTATTAATGCACAAAAGAACCTTAAAATAACTCCATAGATATTTCAACATGGAAATTTACAGGAAATCAATAAAAATTAACTACAGATCTCGATAGAATGTGTTAACGAAGGTTTTTATAACAAAAGCTATCACCAATTTAATTATTTTATCACTAGAGGTGTTGCATATACATTGTCTGGATTTCATTTGTATATTGACTTGATATTCTATCTTAATAGGCTTCAAGACAATGTTCTACAGGAATACACCAAAATGTGTCCACCTTTTGCAGGTCATAAATCTCCATTAGTCTCTGCCCCTAATCTTGACACTTACTGTGCCTGTCCAGAAAATAGCTTGGGCTAAATTGTGATCATAGTATTGACAATTTATGGGGACCTGCATTTGATGTATGGATTTCTTGTCGGCTAGCTGTTGCCTATCTATGCATCTATATCTGATTATATGGGCATAGTTTGTATTCCACAGCAGTGTAGAATGTGTTTATGGTCTCGTGGCATGTTCATAATAGTCTTTGAAGAAAAACAGCTTTTTAGTGAGAGAAATGTGGCTTTGCTTCTGCACAGAGGAGAACATCTGTAGACAATGAAATAAAAATTATAAAAGTTCAAGCTTAACAAACTACAGCACACAAATCTAAGTTAATTAGTTGTGTTGTAAAACTCCTAAGATATGGTTCTGATATCTTGTTTAACATAGAGGCTGTACATGTACATGTTTCTCCATGTTAATTAAGATGAACAGGAAGTGTGTTGGGAGTGCTTTGGAAATAAACCATGTCAAGTAAAACATGTTTTGTGTTAAATGTAACTGGCCGGGGATGCACAGAACTATGAAGATTTTAATGTTTCCCTGTTGTTCAACTGATAAGTCAAGAAGTTATGATGGTTGAAGAATTTCCTGCCTCCTTAGTCAAGCTCAGTTGGAGCAGTTTACTTTTTGGATGGGAGATGATTGGTAGCCAAGAAATGGTGTCAGCTCTATAATAATTTACCTGTTGGTTTTGCTTTTTTTTTTTTTTTTTAGCTCTATGCAAGTCTTGTGTAATGGAGCAGGGTATTTTGTGGTGTCAGTTTCTTAATTTACCTGTAGGTGTGGTCAAGGTTTTAGAAGCTGTGTACCCACGTTATATGCAGCGATTGTAAAAACAATACACAGTGTGGTCGTACATCGAGGACTAGAGCTATTGTATTACAGGAAACCCCACTCCTTCAGACAAAAAGATTCTTATACTATGTGTATTGATATTTGGAGAGGAAGAGGAAAGGGATTTTGAGGTAGATTAGGAGTGGATATATTGAATTACAACACATTCATCCTCGAGAATATCTTGCCTGTAGTTTTGTCAAATTTTTTTAATACAATCAATTTCATAAAGCAACAAACCAATTACAATGGGGCATATCAATTGACATGAATTTATTTTTTTTTCTTTTTGGTGCAGAGCACTTGAATTAAGACTATATACCCTCATGTGATATTCACAGCGAGGAGATCACATACACTCTACATAGAGGTAGATGAAAGAGTATCTGGATGTTTTGATCTTTCTCCATTCTTTAGTCTCATTGGTTCACAAGCACTCTTGACTGGTCAGACAGGTTTGTTTATAGGTTAATATGCTAAAGGAATGGATATTGATGCTGTAGACTTAATTCTGTAGGGGTCCCAGGGTAGGCAAATGGTCCCTTGACATCAGAGGTTGACCTTTTGGTACACCATGTATATGTGAGTGATCATCGACTATGTAAATGGAAAGAGAGAGAGATAGAGGAGAAAATTAGGAATTGAATATTGCATGAGGCATGTTTTGTAGCAGTGAAGACAGGCAGTCTGAAACTGGAAGCTCAAAATCAGTGTAGATAGTAGATCACGAAGCAAAAAACCAAAGGAAGGATCAAATGGAAACAAGACCAAGTGTCTCCACCGACCTCCGGAGAGGATGGATGACAGTAATTGTAGCAGATTAAGATTGGTCCCCTCCGGATCCTGGTCTGGGTAAAAAGGTGTCAAGGAATATCTGCTAATCAAATCATCATTACGCAGATCAATATCCACAGCAGTCAAACACCCCGCCATTAAAGCACTGATACAAGTTTCATTATGTATACTACTCCTCCAATGGTTTTTTTTTTTATATCTCAAGCCTCTGTTGATTAAGTTTCTCTCAGGAATATGCTCAGCATTCTCTTACAGCTAATGGTGATCAATAGTGACACAGAGCCCCCATTGAGGCTTGGTGCATTAATAAAAAAACGGCCTATGTCCTAAATTTGTTTTCTAACCCTTCAGTCAGGATGCTCCCATAGTCTCACAGATTTTAAAGCATATTTGTCATGGAAGGCTGTGTTCTCCGTCCTCATCAGTTTAAATTGATATTTTTTGCCAATTTTCCATGGCATTGATTGGAGATTCTACATCAATATGATGGTTGCATGCAGCAGCCGTAGGTCTACAAAGTGCTGATTCAGCAGAATCTGCCAGTAATTATTGTCCATTGCTTCAGACCATTTACCAATTTTTTTTCGTTTTGTCTGGGAGTACAGTTCTTTACAATGGTTGGATACTTTATATGTCTGTTTTAATTTAATGAAAAAAGGAAATGGAGAAGGCAAACTAAAGCAGTTGCAGAACCAGAAATAAGCCCATCACTCAATTTTGGCTAAATCATGGAAAAAACAGAGAAAAAATAAACCCAAGTGCTAGCTAACTGTCCATGACAGAGAGGGTTTTTTTGGTGAAAGATAAATCATCACAGGCAATATAGCATTGTCTTCATCTGCCGGGCCGCTAGAACACACACTGTTGATTTATGTTGGTGTGTATTGCTGTTTGTCCTACAGATTCTCTGGCAGTTGAATTTTCCCCAGTTTTGTTAAATTCAAGTTTGATGTAACTGTTTGATTAAAGGCATACAATGGATTGAATGCATGAGGACAGGTACATGTATTGGAGAAATGATTGAAATACATTGATTTTTTCTACATTTGTATACAGCAGCTACCGGTATATCTGTATTAGACGATAGGTAGACAGACTGAAAACTCATAGTAGATGTATATAAGGACAATATGTTGCTGATCCAATATTCTGGATGATAATCAAAATAGATATGTTCAATAGAGGAAGGAACAGAGCATAACCAACTCCTCTTGACTTTTTATTACTCTGAACAATTTGTGGTGAGCTACAAACAGTGACTGGAGTGGCATAGAATGCGATATTTAACATGTTTTGAACTTGTACAAGCGAATGAAAGCTTGAGAAAAAAATATCCATTTTAATAGCTCACTGGGTAATTGAGAAGGAAAGAAAAATATCAGCTGTATATACTTATTGTGATCAATCAAAGCTCTTTTTTTTTTAAAGTTGGGGGGGGGGGTTAAGTGTTTATATTATACAGGGATAGTAAGTGCATCAAGATAATGGGGATCAGGCATTCATAAAGTACAGGGGGAACATCGTTGAGGAGGATGAAACTGGGTCTCTGTTGATATGGTATAATTCACTTAATGGAGATAAAAAAGATTGGAGGTGGCTGAGGTCATTTACTTAGGTGGTTATCCTCAGGGGCCAATGATGTACTGGTCTCTCTCTCTCTGCTTAGTAGTTCAGCCATGAACATTCTGAAATGTCATTCAAGGATATCATTAGAGACGCTGAAGAGGGTAGTTGAAAGCGCCCTCGAAAACAATTATATTATGGCCTGGTAGATAATGATGTCAATTATCCATCATGGGTTTTTTTTCTTCTTTTTTTTTGTTGTTGATTGATTCAGTGGTATATGACTTATCACGTTATGATATTGATGCATTGAAAACTTAAAAAAAAAATCCCTTTTGTAGCGGACTATTTTGGTCACACGCAACATGCATAAAGTGTAACAATCACAATGATATGAAAACGTAGGAATGTCAGAGGAGCTGCAATCAATGTGTCAGATAGGTAATCTGTATGATGATAAGGCCGCCGTCTCCAGTAAATGTCACAGAAACATGGCAAGACAAAACAGGGAGTCCGGGCCAAAATTAATTGCATCCTTCTCATCCCATTGGCTTAAAAAAGTCATCATTGTCAAGTTTTTAGTAAGGGTTTGGTGGGCCATATCTATGAGAGATACGGGCAGAATATTTTGCTGAGGGGATTGGATAAGGTTCAGGAATTCTTCTACAGATTGTATGATAGTGGATGACAGTTGTTATAATGCTGGTACAAGATCAGATGATAGCCCTCATTGGTCTATCTGCTTTTTTTGCTGACTTACCTAATTAGATTTATGGGTAGAAAAATTGGGCCAATACCGATTTGTGAAAAGTTTTGAGTTAATTGATATCAGTACAGTATAGATTATTGATCGATTTTGAATTTTTAGGTTCAGAATTTGTCAACTGTTTGATAAAGCCATTTACATAAGATATAAACCCCTGCAAAAAAAAAAACGAATATACCTGGTAAATAGACAAATAGAAAAACCATGTTTCTTCTGCTGAAATGTATTTCTTGTCATGAATGTTTAGTAGTAAAACACAGAAAAAGGCACTATCCTCTTAGTGCCATATACATTGTATGTGGATTTAAAAATCTCTTTGTTCTCTCTCTAAAATTTGAAGTTTATCTCTGTCAGTGAGCGGTGCAGGTGAGGGGGAGGGGGGAGGTAGACATGAGATGCTGTTCAGCAGTGATCTATGACTGATTGGCAGGGAATCAGTATTTAGACTTGTAGTAGCAGAAGCACAGACATTTGTTTACATAACAGGGGGAGAGATGATCCCCTCATCATCAATTTATCCCTCGGCTGAGTCATTAAAAAGAAGCCATTGCCTTCAAATATTGAAGGATTCTCTTTTATGCCAGTGTTACTGAACCAAAGAGAGAGACACGAAGGTTTTCCAGTGCATGCGGGGCAGCTTGCTCTGACTGTGTTAGGGTTTTCTTACAGTTTTATCATCAGACAATGAACATTTATTAGAAGTAAGGATATTGAATGATTACTTGGGGCCTAAATTAGGTTAATAGAAAGAGATTGTTGTATCGATCCTAGCAGCAGTATGGCGGTCTTTCTGGGCTGTACCAAAATGGCTTCAAGCATGCATAATTCAGAGGACATATGCATTGCTGTTGTGTGTTGGTCCTCCTTTGTTCTCCACAGAACCCTCATCTGATCAGCTAACTAGCACCTGTTGTAATGTGATGATAGGGGGAGTTAATTGATTGATGATTTTATTTGAGGAGGGGGGGGGGGGGGTGAAGCATTACTTTCATGAAAACCAGTTGGTTACACTTGGTTGACAGAGCAAAACTGGATTTTTTCCTCCCAGCATTTTGACCATTAAATGCAAATATAAATGTCAGTGATATTGATTTTTGTCTTGATCACAAAGAAACGTGTGTATTTTCAGTAGCTGGTTTCATCTTTATTTGTTGAACATCTCTTCTATTTTCATGGATACCATTACCATGTTGCAAAATTGAATTATTCTCTCTGAAAGAGAAGTGGACGGGCTTATAATTATATACTGCAGTATAGCATTCAGTGATTCACCCAAATTAAAGGCATAATAAAGACTATATAATAATATCTGTCTACTTTTTAAAAGAGAATAAAGTTAAATTTTCATCATAGTTAGAAAGATGACAAGAACTTAGTTTTATTGTATAAAGTTCATGTTGACACATATTCATCCTCAAAACTATGAATATTACTTAATGCACAAAAATACCCATGAAAATTAATGCAAACACAGATAAAAATTACTTAATTATGTTCTATAGCAATTTTTAGGAGAGATATGATTGTTATTTTTGATCAAATATTATTAATTTATTTTGTAGGTATTTATTTTCAAAGAATTTTATAGAGAAGAAAATTCATAGAAATAATGGCTTCTCTATACACAAGCCTAGAATAGAGGTACGTACTGGATTTTTTCTCCCTAATATTGGATTAGTTTTTATAAATGTATTTACTACAGAATTAATTTTACTCGCTTGGAGAAAAACAACCAACATTTATCTCAGAAAAAAAAGCTTGTAAAAATTAATGTAGTGATTGATCAGAGTATTATTTGAATTTGGAATTATTTTGATTCTTTGAATTTAGGGCTTTTAAGAAAATTGCCCATAGTTAGACTATTCATAAAAAAAATTCATGTTAGTTGACTAAGTTAGTTAAAACTAACACATCAAACAATAAAAATTCATGATACAATATGTCTAAGTTAGTCTAACTGAAGGCAATTTTCTTAAAAGCTCTTAATTCCAAGAATTAAAATAATTCCAAATTCAAATTATATTCTGTTTGAGTTAAATACACTGTTATATTGAAAAATTGATTGCTATAATTATAGAGTAACAATAAACAATTATGAAGTGCAAAATTTTACATTAAAATGCCATAATTTATGAATTTGCGTAATAGAGTCTAGAATATTAGAGATAAGAAACATGCTGTGCTTGTTATAAAATCATTTAGAAAACCAATTGTGATAATAATGATAATGTACCGGTATGTGAATTATGTATTGCATTTGGATACAATTTGTTCCTTTTTCTTGCAGCAATCTTCTCATTGTTTTTACCATGGGTCCCTCCGTGGATTTCAACATTCCATTGTAGCTCTAAGCACCTGTGATGGTATAAGGTACGCTCTCCTGTTTTTAATAAGGTTGTCTGAATCAGACCGCATCCTTTGATGTTTTGATATATTCTGAGTCATCGGGAGTTAGAGGTCATCATAATTAGTGATTGCTGGCCAGGTACAAATGCCTCCAGGTGACTCTTGTTTATGAAATGGTGGACACAGGGGTTCTCAAAGATTAATGAAGAGATTATAACTAAGACGCATTACAATATGTATCACTACAGAATTAGCATGAGTTCATATAGAGAATCTGTCAGTGTGGGATAAAACAATTTTTTTAACAAGTACATGTATACGAATGTTGATGAACATTGTTTTCATTGTATTGATTTTATTCTGAAACTCTAATCTGTGATTGTGTCATAATTAGATCTGACCATTGCAGAATTAAGTTCTGCTCCTTTTAAGATGATGCTATTAGAAATGATACCTTTTGGTGTATAGTCCTGAATTGATTAATCACCTAGTCTTGATGAGATTTGCAATCACCCAGTGCAGATTGCATGGAATTGATCCTCCAACTCGTTTTTCTTCATTAATTGAAAATTTACTGTGGCAGAGCTGTCTTTAGTATAATTGGTTTGTCAGGTTGAGCCTTAATCTGGAACGCCACCACCGAAATGGTGCATTCCCCTGTATTTCTGATGCAGAATCTAATAAGTGATATAAGCAAGGAAAGTTCTAAAAATAAAGAATGCTGGAACCCACATATAGATGCTGCTGATTGCCATTATATAAGTCACATTTCAAACGTCTCGTGCCGTTATTTGATACAATAATGCTTAGCCTTTCTGTATGATATTAGTGTGGGGGTGATCCATACTTTCTTGATTAATTAATTACACTGTAGAAATTTCCAAAAAGTCGTTTTTTCAACAATTAAATTATGTTGCATTGTATTTTGTCTGACCTTATAGCCTACAGCCCAGGATTGGCAGTACATAAAACCTGTACTGTTAATGTAGGGGGAAAAAATATGAATTATGACTTTCCTTTCTCTGCAAAATGTCAACAGAAATGTGACAACAGGGGGTGTTACTAGGGCCTCGATAGTGGAGGGATTAGGCTTATCTCTCTGCAGGAGTTCTAGCTAGCTCAGCATCAGATTAATTTTCTCACGTGATAGATAACCACAGATCTGGGATGGGGTATTGATCAAATGATAATTTTTTGAGGATTATGTGTGTTTAAGGGCGAGATTGTCAGGGTATCTGAACTTCATTGCAACCTCTCTCCTGGTTGTCTTGGTTTTTTTATTTTTTTATTTTTTGATAAGTCTAGTGTAACATTGTTATATAACAGGTGTTTCATATATTGATGCATATCTGAAGTTGCGTGCGATATTCTGAATTATAAAGAAGAAAGGCAGATTGAATTCCCTGCATTTGATCTTTCTTAATCACCATAAAACCAGAAATTCACAGTCAGCAGAAAAGTTTATGTAAACTGACAACTTCAAAGAGTTGAATTGTCATGGCCATTTTTAAATCATTAAAGCTTCCTGGAAAAAAAAAAGAACTCTGTATGAAAATAAAGGAAATTAATACTCAGATTTTATTTTTGATTTTTTTTTTTCGGAACAATGATTAATTGCTAGAAAAAATCATGTACATGTAATTAGAAATTTAATGTGGATCTGATGGTTTTAACTTGTTGACCATAGGTTTCGGAACCAACATAATTGTTCCTAAATAAACCTTAAAAAGGATAAGGAATTTTATGATTTTGGAATTATTTTTTTGGAGAGGTATTTTTGTTTTGAGATTTATTTCATGATTTTGGGAATTAGGGTTTTTTTTTTGCTTGTCAAGATAGCCCCCCCCCCTTTCAATTTGCTTCCGACGCCACTGTATCCACCCTCCATGATTCATAAGTCATAAATACCACAACAAACTTTGACCAGTTTACAATGATTAGGAGATGGAAGAAATGTGTGATCTGTCAGTCTTTTTACACTTACGATTTGGAGAGGGGGGTGTAAGCAAATAAAGGCTGCAAGTGATTGTTAAAGAGATTGGTCAGTGTTTGATGAGGGAGGTTTTCATCCTACTGATGAAAGAGGGGTCAGGCCAGCCTGGATACAGAAACAACTTGTAAATGAAAACATACCATGGGTATATATAAACACAGCTCTATGGTGTTGTTTGGACATCAGGGAGCCATCGATAAGATCCAAACGTCACATTTAGGAGGCATAGATGGATTGGTTTATGGCATGATTGAAAACAGATAGCTACAGGAAGGATGAAAATCCCCCACTGAGTGTTTGATTCTTTGAGTTTGATAGTAGCGAAGTAATTGATTCTTAGTATTCAAAAAGGTTTTGGTAAGGGAGATAATGCAGCCAATTTTTGATTTGAAGGGAGATAACTCACAAAGGGCAGATGTAAGTGGTAGCTTGGGTAAGCTAGCTTACAAAAACCAATTTGTGTGGATTGCAAGAATTAGTAATGTATTTCAAGTATTTCAAGGATTCTTGTTTTTATGATCGATCGAGGGATAAAGATTATAAGATTTCCAAGACTTCTACTGATCTTCTGTACGGATAATACTTTAGAACATACATCGATCCTCAAAGACAGATTTTTATGTTGTTTGTTTTATAGCTGTTTGGCTCATTTGGTGTATCTTAAATTCAACTGTCATTCCTTTCATCAAGATATTGCTTAAATACAATTACTGAATTGATACAACTTTTATACATTTATACAACATTTATGCATCTGAGGGTGTATCCTATGAAATCAAAACACTTTTTCTTACGTAATGTTTTCTTTATCACACAGAAATGCATGCTCAATATTCTGATTGCTCTGAGAGACTAATGCCAACTAATGTTTTTGATTCCTACAGGGGTTTGATATCAGATGGGCGCGTCTCCTATCATATAGACCCTTCTCCCGAGCATGGACCGGGGCATCATAAATTGTACATAGAACCTGATGATCCGGTGCAGCGGCGAGGTATGTCGTTGTCCTGTCTGTGGTTACTGACCCCACACCATCAAACTCTCATAGTGGCTTAGACAGTATAAGTAGATAACACGATAGTCACAAGTCTGTTTATGGTTGCAGGTCTATATCATAATAAGACTTACAGTCCATGATAATTAGTCTAGAACCTTATGTTCACTAACCAGTGTTTAGATGCTGTTTGATATTTGTTCTTTCTCACTCAAATATCTTGAATATATTTTATTTTTACAAGCAATTATGAGATAGTGGTCAGATCCACATACTGTGGAATCATTTAATTTCGTGGGGGCCAATTTTCGTGGATTGTGGGTTTTTTGCATATTCGTTGGGATGTAATTTCGTGGATGCGTCAGTTTTTAGTTTCAGATGGTAAACTAAATCTTTTATAACTAATTTTCGTTGAGGATGTAAATTCGTGGGCGAGGGCTACCCACGAATACCACGAAAATTGAGCCACCACGAATTCTAATGATTCCACAGTATTTGTTTTTATGTGTAAACATTTTCATTGCTAAATGTTTTTTTTTTCATAAATTTCTTAGTGATTAATACAATATTTAATAATGAACATGCTGGATGGGATAAGCAGGAAACATGTACACCACACGTAATGTTATGTACTTATGGCTTTTTATGCAAAAAAAACAAAAAACAGTAATCCAATAGATTACCTCTTTTGGAACTAAACTCATAACAGATACTTAAATTAATTGAATTGCTGGAAATCATTTATAAGTCTCATGGGGCCATTTTTTGTGGCATATCTCATTACCAAATCAATCTTCAGAGTTGTTGAAGAGGAGTAATTGATGGGCAATATAAAGTATGCATGCATGCATCAATATAGATGTATCCAAAGAAACAAGCAGTGTAATTTCAGCCGTTCGATTCTAATCTATTTGTAAATTTCAGTTTGAAGACAGCCCATTATATCTAGCTGCAATTAGATTGCCCATATTTGCATATTGGTTTAAATTTTTTTCATTTGTTTATTCTTTTTCAGATGAAAAATTAGTACATTCCAGTTTGCATGCAAATGCAACATTAAATTATTTACATACCAGAGATTTCCTTCATAGGGTAGGTGATTTCTGTAAAAGTAATTAAAATAAAAACAGGTAACATATTAGAATGATAATTGGTTGCTACATGTAGCAAGCCTACCAGAGTAAACAATAATATTATTCATGTATTAGGGGTTTTTTTCTTTGGTCTGAACCAAATGAAACACTGTTTCATAATTAACTTCACATTTGCATGTAAGGCTATCATTAATCATCAAAGGCTTGAAACATACCGTAACTTTCATATTGCAACCAAATTTACTGTTAGTTCAGTTTCATATAACTGCTTTCTCGATAATTATGTTGTAACCATGGTGACACATTACATTGTAGGTCCGTCGTGAACTTCGGGGTCCCTATGATGGAAACAGCAATGCCCGGTTTATTGAGATGTACATTGTGAATGATCAAAGAATGGTATTCTTCACATTCTTTTTCCTTTATTATGGAAATATTGCTTTTTGATAAGACATTAGTGTCCTGTACCTATGCCTTATATTTAATTTTGCTAATAACAAAGGCTTTTTCTTTTATGAATTTATTCATATTAAACAATTTCCAAATATTGCTCAAGTTTATGAATTAAATCAGCAATCTGAAGATGGCTGCTATATGAAATAAACATTTCTACAGTTTTGCAGCAGCGACTTGTATTCATTATTTCATTGTTAGCTTTGTCTGGAGATGTTTCATTGTGTTTCAGTATGAGAGATACATGAGGCAGGACAGACAAGTGATACAGCGATCAAAAGACATCGTGAACATAGTCAGCAAGGTAAATCACTACTATATATAACATAGTCAGAAAGGTAAATCACCAGTATATAATGTAGTCAGCAAGGTAAATCACAAGTATATAACATAGTCAGCAAGGTAAATCACAAGTATATAACATAGTCAGCAAGGTAAATCACCAGTATATAACATAGTCAGCAAGGTAAATCACCAGCATATAACATAGTCAGCAAGGTAAATCACCAGTATATAGCAAGGTAAATCACCAGTATAAAACATAGTCAGCAAGGTAAATCACCAGTATATAACATAGTCAGCAAGGTAAATCACCAGTATATAATGTAGGCAGCAAGGTAAATCACCAGTATATAATGTAGTCAGCAAGGTAAATCACCAGTATATAACGTAGTCAGCAAGGTAAATCACCAGTATATAATGTAGTCAGCAAGGTAAATCACAAGTATATAGCAAGGTAAATCACCAGTATAAAACATAGTCAGCAAGGTAAATCACCAGTATATAACATAGTCAGCAAGGTAAATCACCAGTATATAATGTAGTCAGCAAGGTAAATCACAAGTATATAACATAGTCAGCAAGGTAAATCACCAGTATATAACATAGTCAGCAAGGTAAATCACCAGTATATAGCAAGGTAAATCACCAGTATAAAACATAGTCAGCAAGGTAAATCACCAGTATATAACATAGTCAGCAAGGTAAATCACCAGTATATAATGTAGTCAGCAAGGTAAATCACCAGTATATAATGTAGTCAGCAAGGTAAATCACCAGTATATAACGTAGTCAGCAAGGTAAATCACCAGTATATAACGTAGTCAGCAAGGTAAATCACCAGTATATAACGTAGTCAGCAAGGTAAATCACCAGTATATAACATATTCAGCAAGGTAAATCACCAGTATATAACGTAGTCAGCAAGGTAAATCACCAGTATATAATGTAGTCAGCAAGGTAAATCACCAGTATATAACGTAGTCAGCAAGGTAAATCACAAGTATATAACATAATCAGCAAGGTAAATCACTAGTATATAACATAGTCAGCTAGGTAAATCACTAGTATATAACATAGTCAGCAAGGTAAATCACTAGTATAAAACATAGTTAGCAAGGTAAATCACTAGTATATATAACAAAGTCAGCAAGGTAAATCACTAGTACATGTATATGACTATACATGTGTACTGGGCCCAAACCTGGGGTCCATAGAAGCTATCAAAAGGAATTTGGCAACGAATTAACAAATATGTTTGTATTTATGTAAGAATCAGGTTGCAACCTGCTCTAAACCATCTTCCCAAGTCAAGGGTTTCTGATCTGCACCTCTCCTCACAAAAAGAATTTTTAATAATGCAACTTCTGTACATATTTGTATATCATCTTGGCAGGTCTGTGACTTAATTATAGTGAACTCTTGCAGTATCAAGTGAAAAGGATGTAAAAACAATTAAGTAGTGAACAGTTGACCACTTAAAATTATGATAATCATAAGATTTTCAGCATTGCACTGCGTAAATTATCTCTGTTATGCGTAAAGATGACTAGTAGTCAAACGGTTTAATGCACAACACATCTTATGTAATTTTAAATACTAGTGAGTTAATTTAAGATAAACGGTATTGGCCTGTGTCATCGATAGCTGTTAATGGTTCAGTATTGGCCCTGTCACATGACAAACACTGGTTCCCTACCACACATCCTTGCTGCTGATGACTAGGATGGGGCATGGCCTGCTCTGGAACTCATTATCATTGCTATATTTTATAAGTATAAATGTTTCAAAATTTATATGAATTTTTTTTTAAATTTCATTTAGGCAATTTTCACTTCAATCAAATTAGTGTTCGATTTTGCAAATGATTCAAGATATAGTCAAATACGAGGACAAACTTAGGTAAAAAGAAATATACTCTCTGAGATAATGCCAGTAATATGATGTATCAGGAACAGCTGCAATGAGGAAGTTATCTATATATAGTTTTAACAAAGTGCTGTTTTTTGTTTAATTTATCTAAAACAGAGATTCATGGTTTTATTTTAAAATAACTCATGTTTGGATTATAACCAAAATTCTGTATGCATGTATCAAGTATTCCTTCCTTAACACGTACAAGTTTGGAAATTTCCATTTTTCGATTTAAGTCAAAAACAAGAACATGCTATCTTTATAGATATAGTACATTTTATTTTTTTTATTTTCTATGTTGCTAAATGGCCTTCAACAATATTTCTGTAATACACCTGTAGTGTCTAGGTGTGTCATACATACCGTATATCCTTTAATTTTTTAAATGATTTATTTTTTCGCTCTTTTCACGATCACTATTACATTGCAAATTATTGAATACGCAGAAATTTTATTCTATATGATAATTTATGATAAGAAAATTTTTAAATTGTTAAAAAAATGGCTGATGCAAATTAAAAATGTTTGGATCCTCATTTTCCCCATTTTTGCAAATTTTGTGACACACAAAAAAAAAAAAAAACCCAGATAAACGGTATACTGAATGGGTATGTTTTCAATTTGATAGCATGAATAATGATGGTATACTTGGTAACTCTTATTTAAAATTTCATTTTCTTTGAACTCAAATCTGTTACATGCATTGTCATCATGATAAGGTCAATCTTATTTCATTTGTTTTGTTTTAATTTTGTAGCTTTACAATCCACTGAATATCTACATAGCTTTGGTGGGAATTGAGATTTGGGAGCAGGACAATTTCCAAATACAGCCCCAGGCCAACGACACACTGGAGCGATTCCTGAACTACAGAAAATACAGCATTAACCCCAAGCATGAAAACGACAATGCCCAGCTGATCACGTAGGTTGCCAACCTCACTTAATAACTTCCTCTTTGAGGTGTTTAAAACCTTCATGTTTTTGCCACAAGTTGAAAGAATGAATCCTCTAAACATCAAAAATTGGCCCCATGATTTGCAGAGGAATCAGATTAAAGATTTTCTACATATTATTGACTCATCCTTTCCTTCAAACATTGAGGTTTTTAAATTTCAATTTTACTTTTTACTTACTTGCACTGTAATTAGGCATTGTCTCTATCAATATAGATATGTAGTATATTTGTCCAAAGAACTAAAATTTAGATTATCATAACAGTTAGTCTTGCAAAGTGTAGAAAAATCATTCTAAAATGATAATTATGGATTATGCCTATAAAGTAGAAGAGTACATAATGCTCTATTTAGGGCTGCTGCAATAGCTCAGTGATTAAGACACTTGCTTTGTTAAGGAAAGACTTTTTGAATTCTGACAATAGCTACAGCAGACCTCAGATCTTGGTATCTCAGCTCACATAGATCTCTACTACACAAAGTAGCAATATTTTGAAGCGGATCCAAGGATCTGATTTTAATCAGAAAGTTCATACATGTAATTTGAAATGAAAGAGTGTCTTGATATTAGGCTTGAGCAACCAGTTCACTGCATTGGCCTAAAATCACTAAAAGTTCAAATATATGTATAATGCTTTTACCAGTAGCTGCTTATAGGTAATGGTTTTCGCTCAGGTGAGAGATGATTATCAGGTATCCTGCACCTCCCCAAAAAATTCTATTTTCAAATACAACCCAAAAAACCCTATAACATAAGCTAGTAAGGACTGACACTTAATGTGTCCTCAAGTTTGTTTTTCATCATAGATGTCCTGGTAATTGTGAATATACAAACTGCAGTTGTTTGCTAGCAGTGTAAATGTATGTATATTTCAGTGGCATGACCTTTCGTGATGGCGTGGTGGGAAAGGCCATCAAAGCATCTATCTGCACCCATCAGTATTCCGCAGGCGTTTCCATGGTAATCAGAGAGGCACTTTTATTTGTTGACGGCAAGACAATGAGGTTTAACAAGATGACCATTATTTCCCAAATATTATAGTAACTCAATTTAAGGAAATGAAATCTATCTGTTGCCTTACTGTTATTGTATGGTATTTTTTGTATTGAAATCTTAATTTTAAATTAGTACATGTAGTTCAATGTACCTGCAAACACATATTATATTTATTATATCACAATACACTAGCTTAAGAAGTAAGGTTTGAGAGCTTTGCTTTTGACTAAATTTACAGGCAAAATCATTTATATCTAATCAGATTTTGAATTTCTAATGTTTTGAGACATTAAGATAAACTTTGAGATTACGAATACTGTAAACAGGGTTATTTTCACCATGTGTTATTTTCGCACTTCTTTACTTGCAAATGGTTTTGCCCCATCTTGAATTCGCCTAGACAAAGTTGTGTTTACAGAGATATAATTTAAGACATTGAAATTTGTCCAGTCTTAAATTTGCCCACTGACAACGAGGGTAAAAGGGGCAAAAATAAAACGGGGGCAAATATTTCCCTGTATACAGTAATAAATTAACCAAGGAAATGGTCGTCTTTGTAAACCATGTTGTCTTGTCTGTAGTAAATGGTGTTGAGTGTTGTAAACTAACAATGCAACCAATTATTTTGTTGTAGTGGCCAGCAGTTTAACAATAACGTTTTGGGAAAAGCTTATGTAAATACCATCTGTACGTTTAGTTCCTCTGGTGGTGTTTCGTCCGAGCCGGTAGTAATTTGTTTTACACGATTCAAAACTATCCACACTAATCTCCTCTTCGACAATCCAAAAATTTTAAATTTCAGCTAGCATGTTCTAGAAAATTAAAACCTGTCATATTAGACATAACTTCACTTTTTATATTTTCATCCCAAAACTTGGAGAAATCTGTGTTAATATCAACATTGCATTTACTTGATCATGCAAAGTTATATGATATATCAATGCATGTATGATTCGAATATATACACTGATGAATCTGCATGAATGATTGGTGGATATTTTACATATGAACTTTAATAAGATATTCTAATTGAAAAGAAATGGCATGAAATGTTTGATGAATTTTGCAGTGGATTTGCCTATTGCTAATTGCACTTGGCAATGCATTTACTGGCATCATTTTCAAGGCATGATTATACTGTATTTAATCTTAGACGCATGTTATCAAAAGTCTGTAAGTATGTTATATTGTACAGTAAGCCAAGGCTAAATCTGTTCAGATTTAGGAATGCATTTTTGTGTGCCTATTTGTTATCAATTATAGTACATGCATATACACATATATAGTGTGTTAAACAATCACAGATTTACTGCCATAAAATATTGAAAGCATTTAATATATCTGCATATTTTGTTTTGATATCATTGTTTTGAAAAAGATGATAAACAGATATTTGCAATTTAGATGTGAAAATATTTTCTTAGATCTGAAACTACAAGCCAAATTTAACTTCTTTTCTTCATGGTTTGGTCTAAAAGTATATTATAAGATTAACCATTTTTTATTTATATATATATATATATATATATTTTTTTTTTTTTATTTAATACTTGATATTATGCAAGATGAATAATTTGAATTTGTATGTACAAGTTTGCCATCATTTTAATGATCTGTTAAAGCAAGTACCAATACTGCAGTGTAAGCATAAATGTACCACTGTTGTCTGTATCTGATGTTGACCGTTTTCTCTCTGGGACAGGATTCCAGGAACCAGCTGATTCAGGTAGCCACCACAGTGGCGCACGAGCTGGGACACAACCTGGGGATGGCCCATGACAACTACTCCTACTGTCAGTGTCCAGACGACAAGTGTATCATGGCACCCACTCAGGGCGGGTAAGTCATAACAAATACTGTGCATTCCTAATTAAATGCGAGGAATTAATATCCAGGTAAAATAGATAGAAGAACATCTCGTGGATTTTAAAATCTCGCTTTGATTTTTTGGACAGATGTAAACTGTAATGAAACTTTGATAAAAAAAAAAAGTTTGGCATTCATGATTTTATATTCTCGTGATTTCATGCAAAACTGTTGAATCGCAGAATTAAGTACTTGAGTAAAAATAAAGAATCTACAGTACTGCCAGAACCTAACAGAATGTTTTAAATTAGAAATATCTGTATCAGGGTTGTTTACTTCTGTAACAATTGTACGTAGAATAATTCTGAGAAAAGCACTGTCGGGTACATTTATTTAATGGAAAGGAAATATCTTTGATTTATCATAAATTTAAGAGTTTCATTTTGTATTCAAGAAGTATTTGTGAGGTCAGAATATATAGAATATTAAATATACACTTGTATATACCGGTAAAAAAAAATGAAATGAATAATTGACATTATTTCAGCATTGCCCCTCCCACAAAATGGTCAACATGTTCAAAGATATCGTTGGCTGAGAACTTTGAGATAGGGATGGATTACTGTCTACGAAACAAACCAGAGAAGTTGTACGATGGTCCGGTCTGTGGGAACGGGTTTGTGGAGATAGGGGAGGAGTGTGACTGTGGGCTGCCAGAGGTGAGTACATACCTACCTGTATACAGTACACACCTACCTGTCTACAGTACATACCTACCTGTGTACAGTCAAACCTACCTGTATACAGTACATACCTACCTGTATACAGTACACACCTACCTGTATACAGTACACACCTACCTGTATACAGTACACACCTACCTGTATACAGTACACACATACCTGTATACAGTACACACCTACCTGTGTACAGTACACACCTACCTGTATACAGTACACACCTACCTGTATACAGTACATACCTACCTGTATACAGTACATACCTACCTGTATACAGTACATACCTACCTGTATACAGTACACACCTACCTGTATACAGTACATACCTACCTGTATACAGAACACACCTACCTGTATACAGTGCACACCTACCTGTATACAAGACACACCTACCTGTATACAGTACACACCTACCTGTATACAGTACATACCTACCTGTATACAGTGTGCACCTACCTGTGTACAATACACACCTACCTGTGTACAGTCAAACCTACCTGTATACAGTACATACCTACCTGTATACAGTACATACCTACCTGTATACAGTGCACACCTACCTGTGTACAGTACATACCTACCTGTATATAGTACATACCTACCTGTGTACAGTACATACCCACCTGTATACAATACACACCTACCTGTATACAGTACATACCTACTTCTGTACAGTACATGCCTACCTGTGTACTGTGTTCAATACACACCTACCTGTATACAGTACATACTTACCTGTGTACTGTGTACAATACACACCTACCTGTATATAGTACACACCTACCTGTATACAGTCCACACCTACCTGTATACAGTACACACCTACCTGTATACTGTGTACAATACACACCTATCTGTGTAAAGTACACCCTTACCTGTGTACTGTGTACAATACACACCTACCTGTATACAGTACACACCTACCTGTGTACAGTACACACTTCCCTGTATACAGTTCACACCTACCTGTATACAGTACACACCTATATTATGGATGGAATTTATTTCTGTGAAATTTTTTTTTTCTGCATCTATTGGATAAAACCATTTGTTATTTTTCGGTACCAGGACTGTAAAACAAGGTGTTGTGATGCAAGAACCTGTAGACTGACCACAGGGGCAGTGTGTGCCACGGGGAAGTGCTGCGACACCCAGGCCTGTGTGGTAAGTGGGCCACGGATATAATCATTCTCCATTGTAGTCTCAATGAAAGTGCTATAGCTTTCACATTCTGATTTAAAGGAATGAGATTTACAGTACATTCAGCAGTTTTGAGAAGCCACAGAAGCATTGCACTTTTCCTTCCATTAAAAAAAACCTTTTTTCTTTGGAGGTTAACATGAATTTATTATTTTTGATTATAGTTAAACTTCTAGTTTCATATCTCCAAGTTCTTAAGTCCACTGTATTTAAATGAAAATAATAAAAGTTTCCCTGTCCTTTATTCAGCTTAAGCCGCGAGCCACTCTGTGTCGAGGATCTTACGAGGAATGTGATCTCCCAGAGTTCTGTAACGGAGAGTCAGAGTACTGCCCAGCAGACGTGTACAGGAAAAATGGAATAGAGTGCGGGAATGGCCAGGTGGGTACTTCAGGGGAAAATGGGCGGAACAATTCCAATGTGGGGATTGGGCGGAACAGATCTTTAGGTAAAGGAAAGAGGGTGTATGAGGATTAATGATATTGCATCATAAGTCTTCAGCAGTTTGATGGAAGACTTTTTGTATTTAGATGTTGAAGCGTGTGTCTCATGTGTATGTGTGTATTTTAATCTCTACCTGTATCTACACAAAAGTATATTCAAAGATCGGCTTTTTTTTCAACTCTAAACTTAAAAATTCTTTGCAGTCATATTGCTTGAATGGGAAATGTAAGACCCACACAGGACAATGCCGCCTTCTCTGGGGGCCAACGGGGAGAGTGTCTGACCCCATCTGTTTCCAGCACCTCAATGTAAATGGGTCCAGTACAGGGAATTGTGGGTACAATTTACCCACTCGGCGATACACTCGGTGTGACAAAGAGTAAGCACCTTTTTAACAGTATATTTCACATATTAGATATCTAAATCAATGTGGGACTTGACCTGTAACAAAAGGGGATTATGTTATTCATTTCTGTTTTTTCCCTTTTGTAAGTTACTTTTTTTAAGATAACCAGTAGGTCCATTTTCCTGTGTTTTAGCTTTCTTGTATTTTATCATTAAATTTAGATATAAGTTGTTATAAAGAATTATTTTTGCAATTTTTTTTACCTATATATTCAAAATTACATTTATGGTTCATGTGTTTAACAGCAATACATGTACTGGTATATGATATTTAATGACAATGGGTCATTCAGAACTTATCTCTCACTCTTTGCTAGCAGTGATGTCATGTGTGGACTACTTCACTGTGTTCATCTGAATGAGAAGCTCATGTTTTGGAGGGAAACCCTGAGTGTTGCCCTGCCGGCCTCCTTCCTGACCAAGGGGTCAAAGACCTACATCTGTCGATCAGCCACGCTAGATGTTGGGCTTAACATGCCTGACCCGGGCCAGGTCCCTGATGGGGCCAAGTGTGGGCATGAAAAGGTAAGCCTTTCTCTGCATATTAGTTGGGCATGTGTATTTTCTGCTCTCTTCAGTTCACTGCAAACTGTTGCAAGCTGTGGGGTTAAACCAGCAATGTTTTTCTTATAAATTTTACCGTGAAATGTCAAAAAACATTTTAGAAATTAGTTCAAGCATAATTTTCGTGTTTTACAGATATGTTACAACCATTCATGCACATCTTTAGCCAGAATTCCAACAAAAGAGTGCCCAGACTGCAACAATAATGGGGTATTTCAGTTTTTGTTCATGCTATTTAGCTGATCAATTTTCTACTATTTGGTGTAGGGATGCTTCTGTTCATAGATATAAAGCAAATCGGTCCATTACAAGATTCCATGAAAATTACCTATTCCTATCAATGATGTTGATGAAAAATATTTCACTGCTTAAGTTTATCGGTATATTCTCATTGATTTCTTTCTGCAGTTTTGAGATTGACCATTCTAAACCTTTGTCATCATTTACAGGTGTGTAATAGTATCGGTCAGTGCCACTGTAATGAAGGGTTTGGTCCTCCTTTCTGTAATGAGCCCGGGTATGGAGGAAGTATACACAGTGGACCAATCAAAATTAAAGGTAGGTCTAGTGTAATAGAAAGGTCAAGTGTAATAGAGAGGTCAAATGTAATAGAAAGGTCAAATGTAATAGAAAGGTCAAGTATAATAGAAAAGTCAACTGTAATAGAAAGGTCAGATGTAATAGAAAGGTCAAATGTAATAGAAAGGTCAAGTATAATAGAAAAGTCAACTGTAATAGAAAGGTCAGATGTAATAGAAAGGTCAAATGTAATAGAAAGTTCAGTTGTAATAGAAAGTTCAGTTGTAATAGAAAGATTTGATGTAATAAAAAGTCAGGTGTATAAGAAAGGTTCGGTGTAATCAAAAAGTCAGGTGTAATTAAAAGGTCAGGTGATTAGAAAGGTCAGATGAAATAGAAAGGTAGGTTTAAACGAAAGGTCAAGTGTATAAGAAACTATTTGCCAGGAACTATTTTTTAGGGAAACTGGAAAGTGAATTTTATAATTTGTTATTAATCCCATTTACTAACCTGTTAATCAAGGCATAGATTAACACTTGATTAATCTACATGTTGTTAACATGCTGTAAATGATAAACAAAGCTGTGGTAACAATCAAGTGTAGAACCACTAATGGACTAGTAATGGTAAATATCAAGGGGACAGATTTATAGGTGTATTGCCTGGTGACCAAAACCACAGATAAGCTAGTCAAAGTCATTCAGTAACTAAAAGAAGGAGTTGGCCATATTGCCCAAAGATACATGTATTGCCAAAAGAAAGAGCTAGAGTTTGATAGCATTAAAGCAAGGAATGTAATGCTTCGAAAAATTACTGTTTATCAATTGCAGGGTACTCTTTAACGTACTAGTATTCAAAATCGAGATATTAATGATTTTTTTATGCAAATATAAATCAACTAATTACTATTTGTATGGTGTATCTTTTAGGATGCAGTAATTGTCTACATTCCACCAACCAGATTAAATAATTAACATATTAAACTTATATAAATGGTTCAAAAAATCATCTTATTTGTTTTATGGGTAGTTATTATTTAGATAAACTAAGTGTTTCAGAGATTAATGATAATCATGTCTGTTAATTGTCCTCCTAATGTGAGCATTGAACTTGCAATGATAACCTAATTAATTTAATAACACACAACTTATTAAATTGATTTCTAAAAATCCAGTTTGCATCCTTATACCCCTTGTTTTCCTCATTATCAGCATTTTAAACACAGATTTCCAGAATACAATGCAAATATTAACATATGTATTTTGAGTATTGTGAGGGTGCTGTAAGGTTTACCTTTTTGGGGTCAGATAATTCAAACAAATGAAACATTCTCATAGTTTTATTTTCTAATGTTTGAAGAAAAAATCCACCAAGATATAAGGAGCTTTTATTACAAACTATTTATTTTCAAATGATATTTGCCAAAATATTCCAATACCAAAATAATTACAGTTGAACCTTGTTATCTCGAATACAGTGGATATATCAAAGTGATTTGTAAGTCCCAACCGCTTATCTTTTAACAATTTTACCCCGTATATATTTCGAATACTCGAATATCTTGAGGTTTTATAACAGTCCCATCAAGTCTGAGATAACCAAGTTTGACGGTATATTGTATTATATTGTCATTTACATTGAGAAAAGTAGTTGTCTATATAATAATGAAATACATCAATTATTAAGGATTATTTTCTACAATAATGTTAATATGATAATATCACATAATTGATCGGCACATACACTGTGAATTTGCATGTTTCTTTACAGACTCATCTGGGAGAACAACTGTGTCTTCAGTGGACAATGTTGCTTGTGATATAGATTGTCTAAGTTTATCTGCTAGCACCAATAATTCTCTCTATGTGGCAATCATCTTTGCCATTGTGTTGCCAATTTCTAGTCTCTTTCTTGTGATTTTGTATTTTAAAAGGAAAAAAATAAATTAAAAAATAAAAAAAAGCTGTGCTTTAGAAATCAAGGTTCATTTATTTAATTACTAGGGAAAATTATCCTGTAGCTCTTTTTTTTTTAAATTGTATATCTTTACAAATTTAACAGATATGGTGACAATACATGTATAGGTACTAGACTGTTCTAGTTATGACATTGTTTTTCAGGGGGTTTTGAAATATGATTTCTTAAATTACAAACTTCTTAAGCATTTTGAACACACATTATCTTTAAATAAGAAAAAAAAACAAAACAGAAAAAAATAGACAGATTTCTCCTTATATATTTTGATCTTATTTTTTTTTCAAAAGACTCTACATGTATTGAAGAATATGTATTATTAATAAGCAGAACTCATTCTCAGTATGAAATTGGGCTGAGTCTTCGATCCCTTCTAATATTTTTTAGACTGCCAATCTTAAGCAAAAGAGAATTTCTGAAAATATCTTTTTATACAATTTTGCTCTCCTAGGTTGCAAAAATGTAATAAATTCATTCAAGATCAGTTTAATTTTTTCAAAATAAATTATTGTTAATATTCATAAATATGGAAACTAAAAAATAAAGGTTAGTTGAAAATTCAAACATTCTAGCATTCTTTGATTTAGCAAATTAGAAGAATAGTGACAAACCTTTCTTGAAGCTTTTAGTCATGGCCTAATCTTGGCTTGTGAAACAGAGCTTTGAAACAGATTTTAATCCTATCTCTTTAATTCTATGCACCCTTACATAATAACTTTCACCAAGTGGTTTTTCTTCTTGTGTCTTTGATATTGCTTGTGTTAAGATTTGGAACTTGTTAATCTGAATTCAATTTTTCTTTTATTCACTAATACAACAAAGTGGATGTGAAATGGATTCGTAAGTTTGAGATAATTAACATTGTGTATTTTTATCAGTTTGCTTTTATAAAGTACACGTATAATAATTTGCTCTCTGCTAATATACTATATAACTGAGCAAACAGTTTCCATCAAATTTGCAACATTTGTTTCACATACAAAGTTATTTTTTTTGCTTTTTTGATGGTGGTACATGCTTTTAGTACACTGGGTTTTCCCCTCGTTGTTCGATCAGCTTAATGTTTTGTTTCGATCACTAGTAAATGTTTGATATTGAAACATGCTGTAATTTATACTCCGTCCTGAGATGTTTTTGCATCACTTTTTTGCAGAGTATTTTCAATGAAATGAAAAAATCACAAAATTTCTGCAACAAAATTTCTCATATATTTTTTCAAATTTAAGGACATGGCTGACATAAAGTCTTTTTGGTTTTTGCATTGTAAATGAATTAAAAATTCCTGGATTATAATGTTGAAAAATTGTGCTAGGTTTCCTGAAAAGTTTCTATTATTTTCGTAATAAATCTCCATTTTTTTAAATTTCCATTGGGAATTTTTCTTTCTTGACAATATCTACAAGTTAAGAGAAGGGAAAAGTCGTTTAACCTTTTTATATTGATTCCAATTGTTTTTCAGTGATTGATATGTGTGTTGTCTATAAGATCATCAAAAAGTGATGCAGGAATAATGAGGGACAAGATATACACAGTGTAATACTGTATAGATTGTTTATACCTTTATGTCAACTTGAATTATTTAAAAGAGTCAGGGTATACAGTACTGATATAAAAACATTGAATTTTTCAGACAATAACGACCTCCTGATTGGCTTGCTGGTGACGTTTGCGATGATCATTGTGTTTGGCTGTCTTGCTTTCTTGGCCTTCTTCTACAGAGAGTCTCTCAAAAAATGGTGGATCAATCACCCGGGAGGCTTGAAATACAGGTCATTTACATATCAATGAACATTCATATGTCAAGAAATAAATGCAATGCATAATTTACTATTGTAAAATTTTGATTCACTGAATTTAAATAAGTTTGTTTTTTTGCATCTTTCAGGGTTCCATGTTTTTCATTATCATCATGGAAACGTCCAAGAAATACCTCGGGAGGAACAGCTGCTCAAACGAGAACTCCAAACACACAGAGAGATATATCAACACCTGTGTTTCAAAGCACAACTGCTAGCCAAAACCAAAATAGAACCATCAAAAATGAAACCAGTCCAGAGAAAGTGGCTCTAAAGCCCCAGTCTAAATCCAAGACCCCTGCTCACAGGCCAGATCCCCCAAAGTTCTTCAAGAAAAAGGAGAAACAGGAGTCAAGTTCTGCAACCTATCAAAATGTTGCTGTTAAAATGCCCCCCAATCAGACCAGACAGCAGGAGTCTTCATTTCAAGAAGTGAAACTTAATCCTGTGCCATCTGAAACAAAAGAATCTAAATCACTCTTCTCCAAATTTTCAAGAAAACTGTCCAGAAGTGAGGAGAGCAAACCAACAGAACCAGTTAAACCACCTTCATTTACTTCTACACCCAAACCCATAGTCAAACCAGGAACACAGCCTATTGGCAAGCTGCCAAAATCGGCATTAAAACCTTCCGCACCTGCAGCAGCCCTTAAACCATCAGCACCTTCTGCTGCTCTAAAACCAAATGCATCTGCTGCAGCACTTAAACCAACTTCATCGTCTGCTGCACTAAAGCCCTCAGCCCCATCGGCTGCACTGAAACCCTCAGCACCTAATGTTGCTCTTAAACCTTCTTCTCCAGCTACTGCATTGAAACCTGCTGTGAGACAAAACTCTAATTCTTCTAATTCTAGTCCCTCCGTAACGAGGCAAGATTCCAATTCTTCTGGAAGTGGAGTTGCAATGCGCAAAGAACGTGTCACACGTGAAATTTCTAACCCTGTGCTTATTAGCACAACAGACAGACGATCTCAAGCTTTTGTGCATGAGATCAAAGATGGTCAGTTGGTTCCACCTGTTCCAGCTCATGTGAACCGCAACAGTTCTAGTAGTAGCAGCAGTAGTCATTCACCCTCCAGACCAAAATCTATGCCACTGCAGGCTCAAAAATTAGCATTCCTTGGGGACCAAAACCAAAGAGCTGCAGAGGAGCCTCCCAGAACATCCCCCCAAAGGCCACCTCCCAGCTATGAAAGTTATCTTAAATCAGCAGGTCAACCAGAGAAAAGGTCTGGACCACCAAATAGATTTGAGTCTGGATCAAGTAACTCTTCTGCTTCAGATGATGTGAATTTTCCATTAGCTAAAAATAGAAATCCCATTCCTAAATTTGGAGGCAATTCAAAGGAAGGAGCTTCTGGAAAGCCCCTGTTACCTAAAGTGAAATCCGCAGGTTATGTTACGGATCAACCGGATTCCAATGGCAGGAAAGTGAAACCATCCAGATCACCACCTAAACCAGGAAAGAAGCTACCAAAGAAGCCAGCACAGGCAAGCTCATCCCTAGAGAAAACAGACTCTTTTGAAAAGGTGCAAGAAGCACCAGGCGTATCCCATATAAAAGCAATGTTTGATTCCATGGACGTTGGCAAGAAATCAATGTTTGGTTCTGATAATTCTCTTGGACAGGCAGGAATTAAATCTCCCCCTGTGACCGGTGAAACAAGACCCAAGCCCTCACCAAAGCCTGGATCTGGTTCAAAGTTCAGGAGTGTAAATGTTTGAAAAATCGAGAGATCATTTTGTGATAAAAAGTTAGAAGTGATAGGGTGCCATTAACATGTATATAAATATTTTATATACATGTACCATACATAGTTAATGTTAGAATATGTTTATAGAAAGTAGGCAGATATTCAAGAAAATATTTGTGTAGTTTGCATATTTTTATTAGTACATTTACTATAAAGTTAGAGATCAATAGAAACTTTAATATTAAGTGATATACTCATGAATTCAGACATATGAATTATTTTTTTTTTTTAAATGCTTTTAAAAACACTTATGGACTTTGTACAAGATGCTCATATTTTTGCCCATTATTATTAAGTAAATGTATTTACTTTCCAAACAATACTCATTTTTTTTTTAATGGAATTTGATTTTTTTTTCATTACACAGGTGCTTTAAACCAATTTGCAATAAATACCTCACTGATAAAAATGACAGGATTTTGAAGACACAAAGTTCACGCCAATCTTCTCTGCTGGTCAGATGCAATTTTTTTTTTTTGCTTTGCTTTAAACCTTTGTCTTAATTTTTAAATTAAAAAAATATTAGCTTCCCTCCCCTTCTTCCCTCTCTGTTTTGTTTTTGTATTTAAGTTACTGATTTAATAAAACTCACACATGTAATGATAATATTGAATAGAATTACACATTTATATTTATGTATCCCTCCATATTGAATATATAATTATTATTATATATACATATGTATTTGCACTCAATGTGATATGATTTAATAGTTTTATCCTATATCACTCTTACCCATTCCTTTTTGAGAGATTATTATATCCTAGCTGTGAGATTTTATGTTATATATCTGTGAGAAGTCAACATAATTACCTGGTATTCTCATTCTATGAGTGTCTGTGGAGAGAGAGAGAGAGAGAGAGAGAGAGAGAGAGAGAGAGAGAGAGAGATCATCCACGTGACCATGTGCCTTTTGTTTCAGAAACTTCCCGATTTTGTCTATCATTGACATGATAGACAATATGGTTATTTCGTACAGATAAAGAGTTGATCTAGAAAACAACTGAAACTTTTGAGCAGATGTACTGTACTTTTTTATCATTATTTTTTTTACATAGGGTGTATGATATTCTTGCCATATTGGTTTATATTAAAGATAATGGTGATATTTATCTTGATTCAATTCTTACTTTTTTTAATATACATGTATATACTGTGGTTTCAACAATATTCGTTGAATACCAATTTTCGTGGATTTCGTTGTTTAGTTGATCCACGAAATTAAATGTTCATTGAAGTGCAATTTTTATTAACATTTTGTATTGATAGGGTCATTGGCCACGAATTTACGTATCCTTGAAACTGTGATTTTCACTTCATCCACGGAAATTGATGCCCTTGAAAATTAATGAAACCACAGTATGATAAATGCTTTTAGTTGAATCTTGTTTGGCACCTCGTAGAGCAAAATTAGAATTAGCTGGCAGCAATATCACGCCTAATGGCCTTGATTCAGATTACATGAATCTATTTATTTGTCAGGCATGTAAAATTGTCAATGCTGAGGTTTCATTAAAAACTTGTTGATATCAATTTTCATACATTTAAATATTACAATTCTTAATTTCAAAGATCTGTAATATTTTGGACAATAGACTTGCCAAACAAATTGTTGTCAGGTTTTGATTTCAATGTACATTTAAAATTTTTGATCAAGTTATGAAATCCCAGAAAATTGATGCTGAAGAAATCATGATGAAATCACATATAATTAAAA
This sequence comes from Magallana gigas, assembly GCF_963853765.1. NCBI lineage: Eukaryota > Metazoa > Mollusca > Bivalvia > Ostreida > Ostreidae > Magallana > Magallana gigas. Next base: position 15,614,996 of record NC_088860.1, on the reverse strand, counting down.
TTCCTCCCATTTTCTTTCCAACTGTTTATTTGAAATTGGTACACATACTCAAAACACATCACATTTATAAGCCATTCAGTGTCTCAGTTATGACAATGAATTGACAAATTGTTCACAAATGAAACTTTTATCTTTGTTTGTAAGACATAAATTATTCATTGTACATGTAACATCACAGATGATGCTCATTTTACGTGTATCTTTTATAAAGGATTCAAAACTTGTCAATGTCTATCATTCCAGTGTTCTGTGTCTTGATTTTCTTGCTTTCTTTTATTTTTTTTTCTCTGTTGTTTTTGGTTTTATTTTTGTTTTGTTTGGTAAAGAATTTTGAGAATTTCTGCCTATATTATCACAGTTTTGTTAGCAAATTTAAAACAGCCTTTGCCATATGATGCTTTACCATCTGATTAATATAGAAACATACAACATATTCTCCTATCTTGCAATACACTGATAAACTCATTTATGAAATGCTTAAGTTGAACTTCTTGGAAAATTTTACATTTCTGAGTTTGCAATATTCAGACAATGTTCTTATTTCTGTTAATTATCAGGTATTTTACAATATACCTTTGAAATTGTCAAAGAAATAGTAAACATGTTTTGTTGATTTTTTTCCTTATGTTTAAATTTTAACAATGCATAGAATTATGTTGATGAAGAATAAATATTACTGAAAAAATTAAGAATTGTTTCTTAGATGATTTTTTAAGTCAAAATTTACTGTATGTACATGCATGTATCTATATCCTGTGCAGTTATATGTTATTTTTACGGAATATAACATTAAATTGTCCCTTCTTTTGGGTAATTTTGATTAGATAGTGTGGAAATCTGTCGATTGTACGTGTACTTTTAATATTTAGCAATCTGAAAAAGCAAGGGACGATTTATATAAATGAATATCATCCTAATTTTATTCTTAGTATAAGTCAAAAAAAGTTATGTTCTTTAGATATAAAAAAATAAAACCGTTTCTGCCAACGCTTCCAGCTCATTAAATTTGAACAACTCAAAACTTTACTATCGAATCAAGAAGACAGTTACCGTAACATGTCCAAAAGAAAACGCGCAGTGATTTACAGTGTAATTAGTTATATAAGAAAATCAACAATCTACTCATTACTTCGGGGGAAAAGTAATAAAGGACATGCCGTTAATTCATATAAACAATAACATGCGTACTTACGTGGTTTTTGCGGTTATGAAGACAACGAGCATTGCACGCGTGAGTTGTGTGGATTTTTTCTGCAGAGATTGCCACCTTTTATTACCCTACATGTATGAACCACCAAAGAAAAACATTCGATTGTTTATATTTACATATCTCTATTTAGGGGGTGGTCCTAAGAGTAATTTATCTTTTTCAGGGAGGGTGGGGAGGGCAGGTCTTTTTCGATAATTTTACAATGTGGTTTAATAAATTGGAGAATTTTTCAAAGGGAGCGGGGGGATTAACCCCCCCCCCCCCTAGATCCGCGCATGAAGTAAGTACATGTAGAAGTATTATTATTATTTACCGTCTATTTAGTATTTGTTGTATAGAAGAACGATCGATCTCCTCGGTTAGATGATGACCGATCTCCTCGGTTAGATGATGCTAATCTGATTCAAAATCAATGTAGCCAAGTTTCAATCGATCACAAAATGATACATGCATAGTAAACCTGAACAGTATAAAATAAGACACTGCTAGAGAGGATGTAACACAGGCGCTTGATTCTGTATAAAAGTTCACCCTATTGTATACTTTTAGATTAGATCAAAAATTAGAAATTTGGAAATTAAAAAGTATCTATATTTTGCACTAGTTTGTACTCTGGTCAATTTTACAAGATACCGGTATAAACAGAGTAATTTCATTTTCTGCAGATGACGGGCCGTTTTAAACGTAAAGTAGAATCACATCTTTAGCGTGGCTGCACCATGTTCAAATAATTAAAGGGCCTTTGGGTCATATTGCTAACCTGGGTAACGGCTATCCAAAGCATTTTCACAGTATCCCAGTATTTCTCATGATATTTTTTTTCAAAGTCGCGTTGTTCTCAAATTACATGGCCAAAGTCGTAACTTTGCAAACGGAATGTTTGTTCTCTCTCTCTCTCTCTCTCTCTCTCTCTCTCTCTCTCTCTCTCTCTCTCTCTCTCTCTCTCTCTCTCTCTCTCTCTCTCTCTCTCTCTCTCTCTCTCCAGCCCAATGGATACTCAACGCATACTCACCCGACAGTGGGTATGGTGGTCTTTAACTCTGACTTTTACTCGAATTTTACGAGCACTCCTGCTTTCTCTCACATCAATGGCTCTGTCACACTAACATCCGTTCCAAAAAATTATTAATATAATTTGTAGAACATGTTTATCAGTCATGAAATAAACAAAGTTAAGTCCCAAGTAAGTCTCTCTCTCTCTCTCTCTCTCTCTCTCTCTCTCTCTCTCTCTCTCTCTCTCTCTCTCTCTCTCTCTTTTACAGATGTATGTTTTTAATAATCGGTTCATATTCTATTAAAACATAACTTTTATTCTTGAAATAACTAATAATATTGATTTGAATGGCCAAATGTACTTTATTGAATTGAAAAAAAGAAATGCCTTCAAAATGTCACCACAGCCATGGAACCGATGTTCAATTGTTTACTGATCTCCATGAATCTGGAATATTTTAAAGAAAATAATAATAAAGCACAAGACCTGAAACGTTAGATAAGATCAGAGACGTAAATAGTGTTGAACATGTATATATGTCTCTGATTAGACCAGATGCCAATTACATTGGACTCGTTATACACCCTTTCATATCAATTTCGTTTTGGTATTTATTAAACCCGATCGTAAAAAAAGTTCAATGTTTTCCCGAATTCTCTCCCTTTCTACTTTGATGACATCCACATACTTAGACGACTGATAAACCTGAAAGAACTTAAAAATTACATGCTAAAATGGATGAACCTATGGAGGCAGAAGCAGACTCTACTCAGCCTGACTTAGCAGCGGACGATGGGGACCAAAGAGTTAAACATCACCCACTCCTGCGCCCAGGAAGCATGGGTTTGTATTTGTAACAACCCAGGGTTGTTCCAGTATTTTAGGATATTGTTTAAGCAATGCACAGTATGCATCTAGTAATTACACTCTCTTTGATATTAGTTTAATAGACTAAGGTCTATTGTTACAGTAATAATGTACAAAATTCATTGTAAATAAGTTTATACTGAAGAAAATAAAATGTCCAGAATTTATAGAAAGAGAAAGTACAGATGCAGGTTCATCTGGGCTGCATTCAAGATCATAGCGGCTATACTCATATACCTATGTCGTATACGTGTTGAACAGATTTTAAGACTTGTGAATTTAATTAATACTTGTTATTCAAATATTTGATACCAGATAATGTACAGATGTCTTCAAATTACTTTCATTTGAAATTTATATAAATTACCCTCGTCAACCATGTAAAGTGAATTTGTGTGGTTTGTTTGCATATAAAAAATGTTAACTATTGATGTACACATAAATTAAACAACTTCATTTGTGGAGGTCGGGTGAGCATGACTGATAGAAAGTCTGAGGCAAGAAATTTTATGATATTACTATCAAAATTAATGTTTGAAGAATTTTTTTGGTATAAAGTATATGGAAGTTTTAATCAGTAGTCGAAACCAGCGTGAGTTTTTGTGCACCATTAATTGCAAGTGTTTATATATAAGAAACTAGCTCTATGTCATGTCAATCCATATGAGCTACATGAGATCAGCAGTTAATGCCATTTTAACCTCCCATCTCGCTAGTTCCAAAGCCGAGAGAAATGTATAAAAACTGGTCAAAACAATTTTTTTGCAAGTTATTTTATTGTTCTATTTTTGTTGACAGTGATGATGACAATAACCATTGAGGATTATGAGACACAGTACTGGCCGAAACTAGAGGGAGCCATAGACCAACTGTTGAGCATGACCCCTGGCCAATACATACCCATCTCCTATGAACAAATGTATAGGTTTGTATCAATCTCATTTCATCAGAAACCATTTAATGCCATGGACACGTAACATTGGTATATGCAGTTTTCATTAAATTAAATGTCTGAGCATCAATTTTGAAATTAGGTTTCCATGGAGAAAACACTCAGATTCTAATTATTTAATTTTAATGATTAGAACTTTTGCTCTATACTTATGATTTATGGTCTATTAATATAAAGCAAAATGATATAATGACAGTCTAATGATATTCACTGTTTTATGAATCCATTCAATATCTAGAATTACATGTGTGAAAGTTTATACCCAAGTTTTTATACATGTACTTCAGTCCATAGTGTTATTAAATTTAGTGTGCTGATAATAAACCTCATTATATATCTGAATTTGCTGTGAAACATTTTTTTAAATCCTCTTTAACAGCCAATGAATGTGATAGTCCTGATCGATTTGAATGTTATTTTACAGCTGCGTTTACAAATGTGTCTGCAAGCAGTTCTCAGAAAAACTCTACGCAGATCTGATGAAGCATATGGCTCGGCATCTGAAGATTTTGAATGAACAACTCAAGTCGCTGGTAAGGAAAAATTAGACTGTGTCTGAATTAAAATACAATAAAACAGGGTTACAGGGAACAATCAACACACTTACAAGAGTTTTTGATTACAAGAGTTTTATTTCCATAAGTTTTAAAACATTTCAGTTTTGATTTTATTGAGTATATTAACAAGTAATATTGATAAATAATTGAAGTTGTTCATCCCTGGCATTTCACTATAAGCATGTTGAAATGTCTTCAAATTGAAGTAATATGGGTGGTCGAATTGGCTGGACAGACTTTGATAACTAAGTGTGGTCTCTGAGTGGTCTCAGGGTTCAATTCTCTTACTAGCTACATGCACATTTTTTTCCTCTAGCTACACGCTCAGCTGTATGATTTTATTTTCACTGGTAATTACGATGAGATGAAACATTGCATGCTCTTTGAAACTGAAACTGAAAATTTGAAAACTTGTGCGAAATATTTATTCTCTTTGTTTAATCTCCTTTGCACATTTTTTTTTCTTTTTAGAGACAGAGTGAAGATCCAAAGTCTTTCATAGAAAAGTTCTCCTTTATTTTAAACCAGTATTTACAAGCCTTAGGTGGCATTGTCCCAATTTTTAACTATATGGTAAGTACAGGTACCCATGAGTAGAAGTATTGGATTGTCAGACCAGTATTATGTTTTTATTCAAGAAATTTCAAATGACAGGACTCTGTAAAGCAACACACGGTCACTTGTTAACAAAGGAACTTGGACATATGTTATAAATGTTTTTATATTGACAAATAGACAATTATTGAAATAATGGGTTAAAATTGATAGATTTATTACAGTACATGTACATGTATCTGATTAACATTTTCCACTAGCATTCATAGAAAGTGTTTTTCAAAGTTACATTTCAATCTGCCCTTACAAATTTCATTGCATAACATTTCTTTCTTAAATGGTAACATTATTTTTTACAGAATAGGTTTTATGTTGAAACAAAACTGAAAACAGATTTAAATGAAGAGCTGAAGAAATTGTTTCAACAACACGTATTAGATCAACATATAGAATTTATTTTATGTAAGTCACAGATTTTCTTTGAATAGTATTTTAAATTTTAATACATGTACTTAAAATTGATACCGTTAAAAGTTTGAAATTTTGATGTTGATGAAACCACTCTCGAGTAATATTACTGGTAGAAATTGCATACTGAATATAACCATAGTAGTATTCTTAAGAATAGGGATCATCTAAATAACGTTGTAAAATTTAAAAAATCATATTATATTAGAGGTAAGTCTGTAAAGTATGTCTATATTAAAAGATATTTAAACTACACTTTATGTGCCGTAATTGGTTTTTAGATGAAACTTGATCTTTCAGAATGCCCCATTTTCATAAGTACGGTATACTGTTCAGCTATAAAGATATTTCTGACTTCTTGATTTGCAGCATTACTGGAAGAGGCCAACTCCAAACCATTCACCATTTCCCCGCCCACTATGGCTAACACTGTCAAGAACATACACTCTGTAAATACAGGTAAGGACCGTTATAGTGAAGGGAAGAATTCTCTTTGAACTGAATGTAAGATAGCTGCGAAAGTAACCTTTACCCTGATTTTTTACAGAAGATAGAAAAATGGATCCCAAAATACACTATTGTTTTGAAAAAAATATAAACGATAGATGATTCATAGTATTCATAAAAATAATGATGTGTTGTATGTTTTATGATTAAAATTTAAGAATTAAAAAAACTTCATGATTTTAAAATACAAATCACAATTGATTAAATTTTTCCTCCTTTGTTTTCAGACTATGCAAAGATGAAACCCAGTCTTTTTTCCCGTTATCTTCCAACTGTTCTTCCTTCCACCTCCGTTCATGACTTGGAGCAATATATTGCGGAGACAAGGCAAATGCAGGAAGATATGAAAATGATACCAGAATTCAGGGGGTATGATATACATGACACGAAAAAACATACCGTCTATCAAAACAGGAATCTTTTGTACATGTATTTTTCTTTGATAGAAGAAAGTTATAAAACCTGGTAAACTTGGATCTTCCAAATTCCCTTTGAGAACCCTGTATTATTTAACCCATTTACAGTATATATATTATTTTTCTCGAGTTGGGTACATGTATTGCTGTTGGCCCAAAATATTTCCTCTCTGTTTCCTCTATATTTAAAGACAGATGAAAAATTTATCCATCATGACTTTGCCTCTTCTGAGGTATAAAGGTCCGGCTTTAGTTTGGCTTTATGCAAACTTAAATATGACTGATCAGGTTTTGCCATAAAAATGTTACTGGTAATTAAAATTTTTCTGAATTATCTAGACTGAACACTTTTACTGGTGAATTTTTGTTTCAAATGTAAGGTACAGCATATTCACTTCAGATGTTTATTTCACTGTTGAATCATAAGAATAAAAGCATGTCTCTTCGGTGAATCACCGCTAAATACGTAACAGATTTAAGTCAAAACCAGAAGTAATAGTAAAAAGTAAACTGGACTATAACATGTCATACTATGATCACGGTAGACAGTACTTGGATGGATTTTGATATATTCAAGCTACACAGCAGCTTTTTTAGCTCAAAATCAGAGAAAAACCCGCAGTGGTTGTTGAAATTTGCTTGTAATGATTCAGAAGTTTGGGGGAGGGGGGTATTGGGAAGACAAATACGATTGCGGGAGAAATTTGTCTCCCGCGCGGGAGATAGGTTGCATGCGGGAGACAGTGATGTATATATTTTGTGTTTGTGCTGTGTACATGCTTCATGTACCTGTACATGTACATTACAAGAATCATGACTACACATTTGTTATCCTTTTGAAATCATTTTGCCCAATCAAAATATAGAGCTGTTTTTATTATCAGTTGAATTCAATTGAATTTGTTTATTTTCAGTTTACTTTCTTAATTATGACCTTAATTCTTTTGCTTCTTGTAGGTGCGACTTCAAAAGGAAAAGAGTAGAGGATGATGTGCCCGTGAAATGAATGGAATAGCACTTGATGGTACTCAGAATTACTGTACTTCCTGCATTATACCTAAGATCAATGTGTGTTTGGGGGGGGGAAGGGGGGGAGGGGGTTATAGCTGTCTGAACTGTATGTAAATTGTATATTTGGGTTAATACCTATAACAATTTAGTTTTGAATTGGTTTAATTTATGATGAGATAGCAACATAAACTGTATTATGTTGAGTTAAGGATGTTTAATGATGGAGAGTAATTGATCTGGGATAACACAATTGAGAGATTGGAAAAGTGATAGCGAAGGCTGTTACGTAGTTTATTTTTAACAGGATTCCTGATCATTCATAGCAGCACGGGGATTTTTTTTTCCTCAGACTAACTTCCAGAGTAACATTTTTGTAACTTTCTTTTTATTCTTTTTTTCAGCTTTGAGCTTATAAGAAGACTGTGATACTTTACTGAAAGCCATTGCTGTTGGGTTGGAATCTTTTATTCTGTTGCTATGGTGATCATTAATTTGGTAACCATGGTGATCACTTCCTCTTACCCCCTGTGATCTGTGGTGTGTGTCATACACTAGATTTTCTCCTGGGTATGTTTCTGTATGACCAGTATTACCTGTTTGAGCTGGATTTTCTATACCAAACTGACTCGAAGTGCTTAATATGGCTTACCACTACAGCTTGTCGAAAAGTAAAATTCACCATGTGATTTTGTACACAAAACTCTGAGGACACAACACAGACTGATGAGGACCTGCTTGTGCATTCTTTGTCATGTTAATGAACTGGTCTTTTATTTGACATGTATTGGAACTGATATAACCTGGTATATACATGTACATGTATATATTAGAAATCTGGATAAAATTGATGTAATATAATCTTCAATTAGTGTGGTGTTTGAAAGTGTCTGTGATCCACTGGAACTAGATGCCTCGTTTCAAATTCATTACCTCCTTTATAGGCATCAGACATTTTTATGGATTTAATAGAAAACAACTGTTTCAAGAATTCATAAATTTGTGGGCAATAATGGTTCTTCTCATGAAAATTGGTCTCGCATTTCTTGCTTCCATGAACTTTTGATTTTATTCATCAACTCAACAAGGAAATTCATGAAAACTTATAATTTATAACCAAGGAATGATATTGAAACCAGATTATGTTAGAAATTAAGTTAATGACACAAGAACTCTTACTGATTCTGTTGTTTTAGAATGCTGTAATATTTTTACTGTTCTTTTCATGAAATGATGGTGAAATGATAATGATCATGAGTACTTGTATTTATGTCATAAGATAAGCAACATTGAACATTTTATAAGTACCGCCTACTGGTAACACATTCAATGATAGCATGACATTAAAATGGAGAAAACTGATGGTAAATGCTTGAATAATTATGGATATATCTTGTGTGCAATCTAAGATAAGACATTGTGATGTTTATTTTGAATGCATTTACAGTATAATTGAGCCTAGTGTGTTTGTTGAATATGGTGAAATTCAGTATTTTTCCGAATATCCAAAACATATAAAATATTAAAAACAAGTAGAATCTTTTTCCTACTAAAGATACCTGCACAAGAAATGACTGAATTTGTAATTGCCTTGTTCACTGTTGTTTTTGATTTTGAACAGCAACACAGCTGGCTGGGTGTCACTGATGATGTAAGATGACTTTATGCACAACTTGTACTGCTATCTATTGTTGTCTTCGGTAATACAGTGTATGCTTACAGCTCATGTTGAACACAAGTGTTTTACAGACCATGTTGAACACAAATGATTTTCTGCATTGGTATTTTAGCTTAGCTCTGACTTGTAATTACATGTATTTCACTGGCATTAATGCTATTGTGTATGAAATTTAAATTGGGGAAGGGGGGGGGGGTATTTTTCCATTGTTATGAATGCATACATGTTATTTGATGATAAAAAGTTCAGCGAAATTGTTTCTGTTTTATTCTACAACAGTAGATCTATCCACAAGACCGAATGATCTGAACATTTTAGTATGTATTGTCAGCAATTGAAGTACGTAGCATCGGATGGGGGGGGGGGGACTTTTTCTCACAGGAAACATTTTATTTTAAATTTACACGTAAAAAAAAGTAAATTAACATGGAGTTGCCCCCTAACCCCCCCCCCCCCCCCCCCCTATTTTTAACCGGGTTTTCCAACGGAAAAATCCGGTTATTAAAATGGTGAGAATGGCGGATGGGCGGGCGGGCGGGAGGCTGCCAAAAGGGTACCCTCATTGTACGGATAACTCCTCCTATAGTTCTCAAGATAAGAAGTTGTTCTTTTGCAGATCAATTGTACATATATCAGAGGTGTGCATATTGCTAGGATTTTGATTTCCGATAATTGATCGAAAATATACCAGCTTTTGAACTTAGTCATTTTTTGGAAAAATGTTGCATATAGGGTACCCTCATTGTACGGATAACTCCTCCTCCAGTTCTCAAGATAGGAAGTTGTTCTTTTGCAGATCAATTGTACATATATCAGAGGTGTGCATATTGCTAGGATTTTGATTTCTGATAATTTATCGAAAAAATTCCAGCTTTTGAACTTAGTCATTTTTTGGCAAAATATTGCATATAGGGTACCCTCATTGTACGGATAACTCCTTCTACAGTTCTCAAGATAGGAAGTTGTTCTAAAATGAAATTGAAAGGGAGGAAATTAACTGATATTGATGTTATGTGAAGTTATATATACACTATGCTCTGCCACCCCCCCCCCCCCCCCCCCACCCCACACACACACACACACACGTTCCCCGGTGGATTTATATTTTCATGATTTTGAAAATGAGAGGGTTGTTTTTTTTTTATTGTTTGTCAAGATTTTTTGGATGAGTTTGCCACCCCCCCCCCCTTTCCAAAAACAATGCTACGTGCTTGTATGTAATGTGTACGAGACTACTGTAGTCACGTAAGCGAAGGGAAAAGGATGTAAGACTTGCTGTGGTGGTAGTGCCAATCACAATTTCACTGAATTATAATTATCACCATGCTTTCAGCTTTACTTGAGGAACTTGTTTTTAATTAAAATTACCTGCAACGTACATGTATGAGGTACATTTTATCGCAGAAACAAACGTCTGTAACAAATATCTTGAAAAATAGAATGTATATGGGCATTGCTGTTCTTCTTACACCAAAAATGACTCAGCAGATGGAGGCCACCCCCCCCCCCGCCCCCATTTCCCTCCTCCACTCCCACCCACACATAGACAGGGGCGTCAGAAGATGATTTATATTGGGGCGGCGAAATTGAAATGAAGATATTCCACGATATGTCTAATTATTCTTACAATTAATAAATTTTAATATTAATATTAATGTCACTTCTTTGATTGCACTATAAGAAACAAAGCAAAATTATTTGTTTATATACGTTTGAGGATCGATAGAAAATGTGGATGTAGATAACGGAACTCGCATATAATTGGAGAAGTTTATAATTATGCATTTGTAAGCATTATTTCTGATTTGACTTATCATCTCTGTTGCTCTTCAAAAACGTTCAAAAATGTATATCAGTCATGAGTGATTCGTTTGCAAAAAGGCAGTATCTCAATAAATGTACAGGATCAGATAATTTTAATCCCTTTTTGTGCCATGGTAAAACGTGCATTTCCGAAAATTCGTTTTGATAATAAGATCGTACAGTAGCCGAAAATTATGGTTTTCATGTAATGATATATCATTGACAAGTAAAAATGTACCGTAGCTATAACCATGGGTAGAACAAATCAGTTAAACTACGAAGGATTGAATGAATATTTTCATGCCGAGAGAACGATTTGGAAACTTTAAATAAACATGCAGAATGATTAATGCATGTCAATCCCTCCAGTTTTGAATTTGGGAACGCAGGAATATGTTAACGTTAATGATAGTCTAGTCATGTATCGTGTGTATCCTTTTATACCCCTAGCGGTGATTTGTGGAATATTTCTTTCAACTCCAATCATTTTTTAATATCTTACTTTTCTACTTTTAATATAGTCAACAGACACTCGTTAGGTATCAGGAGAAAACGTACCCAAGAGAAAACGTACCCAGGAGAAAACGTACCCAATCTCTAGGGTACGTTTTCTCCAGGGTACGTTTTCTCCAAGAGAAAACGTACCCTATGAAAATCATAAGTATACTACTTAATAGTTTTTAATACTTTTAAATACTATTTTGCATAATAAATATGCAGAAATGTAAGAGTTATATAGATATATGACAAGCATACACAATATAGAACAATTTTACTAAACTTGCAGATACTACATATATAGAAGTACATTATGTACAAAAGAGCGCGGGAAGTTGCTGAGCTTTTACCTCTTCGTTGCATACTTAATTGCCTTGATACTATGGACCTAATGTATGTGCTAGCCACTGGTCAGACTTCATCCTTGAGCAAGTTAATGATGCAACACGAAGTCACGTGGTTGTTTCGGCGCAGTCCAAGATTGCACATGGTCAGCTCGGCCATTACGATGGACTTCCAGATTGCACACTGCTGTAAGGGGTGATGTGGTATATTTAGGCTTGAGCATTTATAACTTGCAAAAGCAAGTGTCAGACTACAACACGAGGTATCGAAGAAGTTCAGTTCAGTTGAATTGGACGGAAAACTTGAAGCGTTTTGCAGAAGGATCGGAGAAAATACATGGATGTGGAAAGAACTGGCCAGAAGGTTTTAAAATATTGTAAGTGAGAGAATAGCAATGTATGAAACGTTATACATTCATGGAAGGAAATGAATGCGTAATATACTACCGGGGGGTTGCTAACCGTAGCTAACGGTTGCATAAGTCGCGAAAAATCATTGTTTCGAGTTGTACATAACTATTATAAGGGAAAGAAGATTCACGAGAGTTTTACTGCAAGGTAAATACATTTACCACTGTTTGTAGGAGTGATCCTCCATTCGAAAAAAAGGCCAATAATTAATTGATTGCTTTCATAGCTTTAGTTCGTAATTACTAAGCTAGTAACTTGTTTGTATTGTTCAGTGATTTGTATGAAGAAGTGTAGGCTGTGTTACACTTTGTTATTTTGTAAATTTTTAGAGTTGCCGCCCTTTGATTGATTTTGTAAAGTCGCATCGCATTGTATTTTTTTTTTACAGAGCTAATAGCGCTCCAAGTTATAGTATAAGTTGACTTTTTTAAGTTAACTTTTTAATTATTTGTCGATTTGTAAATTTTTGATATTCAAGTAGAAGAAAATATCGTATACAAACATATTAGAGCCTATAATAGCAGTTGATCAGTCATTATTCACATTGTGCACAGGATTTCAAAAGTAATAACCATGGTCGATGCATGATTATGTGTTCTAATTTTTATACATCTTCTGGTATGATATATGTGAAAAATGATCATGTCTTAAATACATTAAACTTAAATCATGTATAAGAATATTGTCCCTATTGATAATTGTCGACCCGAGTTGTTTACAAAACAGTACGCCCTCTACATCGTGCTGTAGTTATAAGGAAAAGATTACTGTGCGTATACTTTTTGAACCATTTTTGCTGTGTAGTGTATACTTTTCATTATTCTTGCAATAATATTAATCAAATTATGAAAAAAAATATTATCAGTATTAAAAGCGTTCAAAATATTATAAAATTTGTTCTTTCCTTTTAAATTTTACTGTAGATTGGTTCCATAAATGTATATTGAGATCTTAAGCAGTGTATACGGTGGGTTTTACTGAACGTATATAAGCCTTGATAATCCAGTGATCGGTATCGCTTCTCGGCCTTTTGGCTAAGATCAAAGTGTAGTATCTGTTCTTATCAGCTTAATATCTGATACGTTCCCTACATGGGAACTACGATATTAAACTGATTTTTGGTCAGAGGTGAGATGTCAGGGGCTTGCTCCGCTCTCGCCACGGGTTGGCCTGGTATTGCAGTACCTCCAGGATCGGCCCACTCCCCTCGGGGAGAAAAATAAATTAATGTTAGAAAAAAAACCCACACACACTACTATGGAAGGGAATTACCGCCAAAATTATATGTATCTTGCTTTTATTCTTATTATGCTTACTTCTTTATTCTTCATTACATTTACACTTGCATGTCACTTTATTGTTTTCATATTCATGCTTATCCAATTTCACTTTGATTCTCTTTGATCCTTCATTGTTTGCTTAATTCTATGTTGCAACATTCTCTTCTTATTCGTGTAAATTCTTTCTTCTATCTCTGTTACAAACGTGAATTCAAACACGCAAACCATAAAGCACTTTCAATAAAGACGAATACAAGTTGCATGAATTTAATGCTGCATTATGACGCCAGGCGGCAGTGTGCGCGCTACAATCGCTGCTCCCCGAAAAAAAAACCAACGTAGCTAGCTAAATGTGGGATGTTTCGCACCATGACATTTCGCTCCAATGTTTATATGTTCAGATCAAGAAATGGAGGGGAGGTTAATGTACTAAGGGATAATTTATAATTTTGTTTGCCGGGGAGGGGGGTAGGTCGAGTTCTATTTTCAGTAGGTTTACTTCATATGTGAAATTAAAAAAGTTTGAATATTCAAGGGTGGTGGGGTGACTGGACCCCCCTCCTAAAATAAAATAAAATTCTAAGTCTGCCCATCAGTTATATTTATGAGACGATATAATCTTACAGTTCTCATAATTAGCACCCGTATCATAATTATCATCATCGCAAGCTTGATATGGAAGTCGGTCAATTCAACTATTCATTTAATCAAGACGACATGTATGAGGTTCATGTCTCTAAGTTACATGTATCATACTAGCCTAAACACCTTCAAATCTAAACATGGACATTCAGTTACATGTACATGATTTATATTAAAATAAACAAACCTACAATAAGCATGGTTGTGAGTGATACATACACATTTTTATCACTTCAAAAATCTGTGTAAATAAGAAGCATACATTATTAATGTTTTGTATTTTGGAAGAAAAAAAATATTTTATTTAGAACTTTATATAAGAATTTTTATTTAGATTTGATTTAGATTTTAAACCAAAACGCATAAACAGTCATATCACATACCGTATTTTAATCTCTCTGTCTGGTTTGTTTTCATATACTCATTGTGTAATTAATTCACTGATAATTTAGATTCGTTAATTTTACCGCGTTTACTTCTGCGACTCCACCGTTCTGTGCCGAATCGCAAGAATATAAAATCGCGTGCACCAAACTTAGTTTTCATATCACAAGTTCAAAACTTTTAGAAAATAAAATAAGTGAGATTTTAAAACCTGCAGTTTTATGTTTTTTAACCCGGAATTTCACGCGGATATTAATTCATCGCATTTTATCAGGGATACACAGTACATTAGCCTAACGAGAGGTACATAGTGATTCATGCAAGTGATAATTTTCACACGTACTGGAGTACAAGAAAAGCTACTTCTAAATATTTCGTACCCCAGTCCTTTTATTGTTTTTCAAAAACATCTTTAAATTTGGTTTAAATTTATTTCTATTTCATCTACATATTCCGCGGGTACCTGTGGACAGAACCGTGCATCACCCAACCTCTTTTCACCTCAAATGAAAATAAAGTCCTGTCGACAAGTACTTGTGACATGTTCCTCTTCTAAAAATTAAGCGTTCCTGCAAATAATTTGCAAATAATTTGTTACTGCATATATATACGGTACATCATTGCATTGCGGATCTAGAATGAGATCAGATCCACACCCAATGGAAAATTCACCCTTATTTAATCAACCAATAAAAATGTTACATTAAAAGTTTAAAAATTTATCAATTTAAACTTAACTGTTATATAAACTGTTATAGTTAAGTTTAAATTGATAAATTATAAACTTTTAATGTAACAAAAACATTAATACAAAATTATCTCTCAGATACCCCCCCCCCCCCCTCTGATTTTTTTTAGAACCGCGCGGAGGCATTTTACATGTACACATAAAAAACTCCGTATCTTTTTAAGTCTGCGTATATCGTGGCTTGTTAAAAGTTAATTATATTAACATGTATTTCATATTCCTATACTAAGCCCTTAATTTGAGATGTTTTCACGAATTTATTAAATTTATGCCATTTGTTAGTTTCGTTTTAATAAATCTTCGGGAGCAGCAATTGTAGCGCACACACTGCCGCCTGGCGTCATAATGCAGCATTAAATTCATGCAACTTGTATTCGTCTTTATTGAAAGTGCTTTATGGTTTGCGTGTTTGAATTCACGTTTGTAACAGAGATAGAAGAAAGAATTTACACGAATAAGAAGAGAATGTTGCAACATAGAATTAAGCAAACAATGAAGGATCAAAGAGAATCAAAGTGAAATTGGATAAGCATGAATATGAAAACAATAAAGCGACATGCAAGTGAAAATGTAATGAAGAATAAAGAAGTAAGCATAATAAGAATAAAAGCAAGATACATAGAATTTTGGCGGCAATTCCCTTCCATACACTACTACTCCTGGTTCTCCTTCTGCATTCTTTACCACCCCTTCATTTATTAATTCGTATAACATTATAAAAAAAAAACCAAAAAAAACCCCTAAGATTTCTCCTATGAAAAGTCCCCTCTATTTTGCAGTTAGAAGAAATCGGTTGAAATAAAGTTTACGGAGATTTTGCATTGCAAACGAAATTAAAGTTCCCGGATGATAACGTTTACAAATTGTGCCCGGAGGTTCTGAGAATAAAGTAAACTTATTAGGTATTCCCATTGTAATCTTTGTATAAAAAAGGTGCTTGTACTCATTAGTTTCTCCGGATAGGAAAGGAATGACGTGTCAATGAAGCAATCTGGCATTTTCCCCTTTTATCGATTTCAATGGTACCTTTCTGTCATGTATGTATATTTTCTATAAAAATTAAAGGTGACGGACATAGTATATCAGAAATGTAGACTGACAAGCCAACTTTTAACTGATACTTTTACTTACTATGTATGTGCCAACATTACATATATGCACGTAATATTTATTGTACCGGGTATTTTTATACCCCCCGCAAACAAAGTTTCGGGGGGTATATAGGAATCACCTTGTCCGTCCGTCCGTCTGTCTGTCTGTCTGTCTGTCCATCTGTCTGTGCAATCGTGTCCGGTCCATATCTTTCTTATGGAGAAACATTGAAAGTTCTTACTTCACACAAAGATTGCTTATGACCCAAGGTCATTTGGGCAAGGTCAAGGTCACTGGCATAAAAAGAGCAAAATTCGTGTCAGGTCCATATCTTTCTTATGGAGAAACATTGGAAGTTCTTACTTCACACAAAGATTGCTTATGACCTAAGGGTGTGTCATGACCTTGACCCAAGGTCATTCGGGCAAGGTCAAGGCCACTGGCAGAAAAAGTGCAAAATTCGTGTCAGGTCCATATCTTTTTTATGGAGAAACATTGGAAGTTCTTACTTCACACAAAGATTGCTTATGGCCTAAGGGTGTGTCATGACCTTGACCCAAGGTCATTCGGGCAAGGTCAAGGTCACTGGCAGAAAAAGTGCAAAATTCGTGTCCGGTCCATATCTTTCTTATGGGGAAACATTGGAAGTTCTTACTTTACACAAAGATTGCTTATGACCTAAGGGTGTGTCATGACCTTGACCCAAGGTCATTTGGGCAAGGTCAAGGTCACTGGCAGAAAAAATGCAAAATTCGTGTCCTGTCCATATCTTTCTTATGGGGAAACATTGGAAGTTCTTACTTTACACAAAGATTGCTTATGATTAAAGGGTGTGTCATGACCTTGACTTAAGGTCAGTTGAGAAAGTTCAAGGTCATTGTTTCAAAAAAGCTAAATTCTGTCTGTGTCATGTCTTGTATTAATGGAAATATTAGAAGCTAAAAATTAACAGTTTTCAAAAATAAAGCAGTTGTTATTTATAGAAAATGGACAGTGAAATAGATTCATCCAATATTTTCTATAATAGCAAAAATACACGCGTTATGATTTTTTTCTTAGCGGGGGGTATCAATTGTGAGCTTGCTCACAGTACCTCTAGTTTTTCTAATGATACTATATTTACGAAAAGTATTGATCATTTGATACAGTTTAACGGCAGTGTCAGTGAATATCTTAAATTTTTTTTAATTCAACAATATATTATTCAGTACAATATATTGAATAGGATTAGACAGCAGACACAGCCTATTTTAGCCATTTACCTAAATGTCCTGGCTTATCAGTACAGAATTATATTAGCAGTGAGGGAATGGGTGTACTTTTGAAACATCTAGATGTGGGGAAGTACAAAATATTAAAAATGTCATATTGTTTATACACTGAGATACGACACGAAAGAACCCGGATGATAATTGTGAAAAAAGGTTGGGTCATCCAAAATTTCTGGATAAAATATCAGATGAAATAGTTGATCCCTGGGCAAAATGAGGGATGTATATGTGGAAAAAGAAATCTTTGGCTTATTTTTTGCATAACGATTTTGAGCCTATTATTCTCTGATAGTTGTTTATTTATTAAGAAAATATACAAATATCGCATGTCACAGAAACGTGACGTAGTGTGGCCTGGTATGTTAACAAATAAATTATACGTTCACGTGAAGTCATTTTGAGTTATCAGCATGCCTTTGATTGTATTTAAACAATAAAATGCTTTCTTTGGTGATTCATTCGGGATATGAAGGTAGTGACATTGCAGAAAAAATACATAACCCGCGTTAGCGGGTTATGTTATTTTTTTCTGCAATGATCGCTACCTTCATAACCCGAATGAATCATCAAAGAAAGCATTTAATTGTTTATATTAACTTTCTTTTAGCTAATTGATAAATTGATTATGAAAAGTAAGTAAAATTTACTAAATAACTGTTAATATACGTAAGTACGTTAGCTAAAAGAAACAGTGAAATCGTCTCCTGTGAGACCTTGATTTCGACATCGTCATGAATTGCAGAAAAAATACATACTTTGATCTGACATTGTCATGATTATTTCGTGCAGTTCGTGATTTTTCCTAGGTCGTTGTAGGTTTGGACCAATCGATAAACAGGGCGTGGCAATATCTGTCCTGTTATTTTCTCGTCAGTTTCAGCCGCTGTAGATTTCGACCAATCGATAAACGGGGCGTGTAGATTTCAGTCTGGCTGTTTCTATAGAGCTATGAATTAACTATAATTTTCCGTAAGAAATATAAGGAATAATACTTGTTGGATGTAAATATATCAATATGCATGCGTATTCACTCAATATTTGTTGACACAAAAGTATAAAAGTAGAAAATATGATAGAGTGTGATTGCCGCCATCTATGAATACTCAAATTATATTTTTTTTTTACGACAGCCCCTTTTTATGGTATGTCACTCGCTGTAATATTTGATATTAACTATTTATAATGTATTATTCTTCAATTGTACACAATCATAAATTAGTTTATGATTTTTTATTTGTACTGTATAAAACTTGATTGAGTTTGTATAATTTTCCATTTGTATTATATAATTTTCTATTTATACTGTATACATTTAATTATCATTTGTATTACTGTAGAAGTTTTGAGCATTCTTGCATAAAGACACGGTGTCATAAAGTATTGGTACATGTATTATTTATTGTTTGTATCCTTCTGTTGGAAATGATAGCAACCATTCTGTATATTTTGTTTTAAAGGATAAATATGTTCAAGGATTTATCTTTCTTCTTATATGCTTTTCTTTTTTGGATAAGTTACTTTCTTCTGTAAATCAATGCTGACTTCTATAACATTTTCTTTTTTATTCCTTTGTGTGACCCACAAGAGGACATTCGTATTATCAATTTCAATATCTCGGTCTATTTGCTGAAACATCCAAGCTTTTAATTGTCGTTTTGCAGTCCTTCTGCATTGGGTCATCAAAAGTCTGATATGTTATTACTGCTATTGCTATTGCTATTATTATACATTTATTAATTAAACTAGGTAACATATTTGTATGGAATCCGAAACTATTTGAATTGGGTCATAACTTATATTTCGAATCCTGATGGTTGATTTTACCATTTGCCTTATTAAAAACTAAATGTTTGTGATTTTCTTCTCGTAAACTAAATAACAATTTTTAATTGACAATGAGTCCATTACTAAAAGTTGTTTAAAAATTATTATTTAGTTAAATTTTGTTATATGCAAAGCAAGGACATAATACTGGACCATGAACTATCTGATGTCCTTTCATCTGCTCTGATCCACAGTTTTTTTTTTTTGCGGTCTTTACCTTTCATCCCCAAAAATAATTACTTCACATTTAATCCAAAAAATAATAATAACACAGACCCATCATTTTTTATTGAATTATTTAATTCATCAATAACAACTTTCTACTGATTGTTTGGAAAAATCCTTACAGAACAACTATACATTATACACATATTATCTGCTAAACAGCCTAGGCTCTACAAAAATTCAACCAGAAGCGGCTGCTAACAGGCTCCATTCACTAATACACAGATCAAACCCATGCATCGGTTCAGGTAAAGGTAAGTCATTACAACAAAATCTATGTCATACATAAATGGCATATGCTTTATATAATGTCTTCAAACAATACGAGAACCATATCACAATACATAATATAAGCTAACTTGATAACTGCATTTGGTACACGTAACGTCATTACAAATTGGTGGTATTGTGAGAGGAGTATCTAATCAATATATAGTCACATGTATTGCAATTCAGAACGATGTCTGATGTTGAATATGCATTGCATAACGCCCGAAATTTAAATAATTTATGTTAATCACCTTTGTCACAGGGTTAACAACGTAAACATATTCATAAACATACCTTCATTTGAAATTTTGCAATTCATTTACGATAAAAGCAGAACCTTAAACAATAAGTAACCATGCTCTCATTTAGATTAAAAAGAATTGTCTTTCTTTTACAAATAACAGAATAGGGCATAAATACAAAGTACTAGATAAACAGTGTTGGTAATTAAGTTTTAATGCACACAAGTCTTAAAGAAATCCCCAAAATTTACGCCATCTTAAGAAAAAAATATGTTAACATCGAACATAATTTACAAAATAACAATTTCACAACAAAACAAACTATAACAAACATGTCAAAAACAAACAAAACCATTTATTATGCTGTTACAATAGAATAACAATAAAATGTCATGAAAAAAATGAAAACAAAGAAAAAGTTTAAAACGTTTCATGAAAAAAAGCTTGTCCTGAGATCTATGGTCACAACATAAATTGGAACTTCTCAAGTCTTAATAAACGGAACGATTTCTACTCCTGACAAAACACGAACGACGTGTACATCAAAGATGTAAGGATTTTATTCCAGCAAATATGCCGTTTTTAAAGATACATTAGGATTTCTGTTAACTAATTCAGAGCCGATTTATAAATAAAAGTAATCTGACTCTATTTGCAATGAAAATTGGTCAAGTATTTTAATATTATACGGAATTTGAATATAAATATAATATGTGGACCAAGAAAAAAGAAGAAAAAATATTGGAATGTAGTGCAAACAATATCACATGTATAATCATCATAAACAAATTAAAATAAAAAATAATTGATTAAAAAAATAATAACAATACTTATAGTTAATGCCATGTTCAAAAAATGTTTGCAAAATGACAAAATTGTGAAAAAATCTGCACAATTAGAAGGAACAAACTTACCGAAAACAAAAGTAAATAGATGAAAAATCTGTTTAACAACGAATGGACAGAAAGGACCATTGCTGGTATCTAAAACAAGTTAATAGTCAAACGCAGAAAGTGCACCGCGATATACGTACAATGGGCGTTAGCGTTATTGTAAAAAAATAGTTTAAACTTAACAAATACTGCTTCTAAAATTTCTTTTATATCAATGTATAGTTTTTGCCCTTTGAGTTGTGCGCTCCTACATCTACTGTTTAAGACAACATATTTACAATCTGTATTGCATACTAAAGTACATTATATACACCTGACACACTATTAATATGGATTGCTCTGCCAAAGCATAATGCATATGATATACTGTCACACACGTGCTGCCGCCATATTGCGGAATTTCCCAATATGGAGTACTATGTCACACACGATCTTGGAAGAATCTGTATTAGAAAAAGCACAGGTGGGTTAAACAAAATTGAAGAACCTCTTTGTTCTAATGAATCGCCATTTTTATTTTGCTAGATCATTCCACAAAGACGGGCACAGCCATGCAAGGAAACGCTCCAGATATAAAATGGACGAAGTGCAACAATCCATACCATGTCTGCACCATATCAACTTAAAATTAAACATACTTCGATGTTGATATTTGCTGTAGATGTTTAATATTATATGAGTTGATAGATATTTGCCTCATTTACCAGTTTACAAGCCCACAGAACAGTTAAGGAATCACGCTAAAAAGGGAAGGAATCTTGTTGCCATAGATGCATGTTGAACAAGACGGTGTTTATAGAAAAATCCAGGCATCAACGTCGTAGCCTTAGAATACATTGTTAGAGAAATTCTTTACAGTACAAATCCATCCGATATAACAGCTAGTAAAAGGAACTTATTGTTAACCTTATTTCAATTTATGTTTGAATGTATTAAACAATACGACCAAGACAAAGAACAAGAGAAAACGGAATGCTCCCGTCCAAAAGAAATGGAAAGATGGCAAACAAAACGTGAATAATGGTGCGTGGTTCGTAACTATAGAAACCAACCAATGCAGCTACTCTACTTCTATGAACACATACTCCATGCATTAGGATTATATACACACAACATCTTCAAAACAAGCAATGTCTACAGAAAATAAACAAGTGATCCTATAGAACCAAACAGAGTGGATTCAGAATTTCAGTGCTTTAAGTGACCGCAACAACAGACCAACCAAATCATCAATATAACGTCATGTGACTTACATGAACCAATCAACAGTATTATTTACTGCAGAGAACACTTTTCAGTCACTTCACCAACACTTTGCGCCAGTTTTTGTGGAATGTCCTGCACTTTGTTTTTCAGTTCATCCATATTTTTTGGCACT
Source organism: Magallana gigas (assembly GCF_963853765.1). NCBI lineage: Eukaryota > Metazoa > Mollusca > Bivalvia > Ostreida > Ostreidae > Magallana > Magallana gigas. The sequence goes on along the minus strand of NC_088860.1, from coordinate 15,592,479 downwards.
GAAAGCAGAAGGAGATAGCTGATTTGACTTTCTATGAAAACGCACTAAAAAGAGCATTCGCTTGTGTTTCATGAAAAGGGACGTATATACGCCCCTGGAAAAACGGAATAAATGTATTTTGATTTCAGTGAAGTGATATGATTGTTTTTGTATCAAAAAGAAATCTGTGAAAAAATGACGGTTTTTGGCAATCAATCATCAGAATTCATGTATCGAAAATAAAGTTATGTTCGAAAAAATAAATCACAGAAATGAAAGGAGCACATATATGATGTTTTGAACATTCTAATTGCAAGTGTAATATCAACTGTCGAACAGAAAAGTGAGTTGAAGGTCGTTAAGTTGATTTCAATGATTGATTGAAACCAGCAGTGCATTTTCCACGCTGAGTTAAGGAATACATGTATTTAAAAAATCATGAACAGTATAATTTACACCAGTGCACAATAACACTGATTTGATCATATATTATACATACATGTTATATGGAATGACATTTAACATTTGTTTAAATATTGTGACAGCAACGCTAAACCTTACATTCTAGAAATGACATTTCATCAAGACATACCAGCAAATTACATAACGAAAAAATAAAACCTCCTTTAAATTGACATTAACACACCTTATATTAAGACTCGTCTATCGATACTAATAATAAAGTGTGATATAACAGGTATATAATCTTCAATGTGTTTTCATTTTCAATAATGAGCAATAACCTGGACCAAATCGTGCTACTGTAATATGATAAGAGTATATAGTATATATCTGGATTTCTTAAGAATAACAGTTCAATGGAACGTTGGCAGTACGATCGCGACTTAATTTCTTGAAATTGATTGTCAAAGAGTAAATACATAATATCATCTAACATTGCGTTTAACCTATTTCAAAAAGACAAACTCATCTTAAAACAAAAACAAAACAAATTCCATAAAACCGCTTCATACATTTACACCAAACCTCATGGCCACGCCATCTACACACACCCAGCGCTTTTTGTGTACAAAAAGAGCACCTGTTGCGTACATGCTGTGTCTCTTTATATGCACTAGAAAAAGTTCAAACAACAACAGACGGAGGAAAATTTACTTGTAAACTCGTCGTCGTCCGAGTCTGCGTTGGCCTCGGCCGCCAGTTCGGCCGGCGTCTTCTTCTTCCTCCCCACCCTTCCTCCGTCGTCATTGTTCATCATCATGTTCTCCTCCTCGGGGACTTTCTTCTTCAATCCATACTGGAAAAAATGAAATGAAGTTTGAGGATGAGAAAAGAATGTGAAGAGTCTAGTAGATTGATGCAAATAAGATAATAATAACTAAAAGACAAAAATTCTGCTTTGGATATTTTTAGATGTGGTTTTTCTGATAGACATGGATGATTATTTTATTTACTGGCATGTATTTTTTTTTTATTTCTAAAAAAATTAAATAACGGAAAACATATTTAAATGAGTTCTGTCGATATAGTTGAAAGCTCATTAAGGTGATGAATAGTATACGTAAATTATTTAAGTTAAAGAATTACTTCATTGCAAGCGTGGATTTTTCGACAAGGTCCAAACAAAAATTGTTCCCAGTGACTGCACAGAGGAGTTAAATATTAAAAGCTTCCTCAGAAGGAAGTTTTTGGGACATGATGTTTTTTAAACGACAAGTAATTCGCACCAAATGTGTTTAGTTACATGTTGTTACGTATAAGTGAAGGGGAAGAGGTTATTAATTAAGATAAAACAACAAGAGGCCAATTGGCCTTAACGGTCACCTGAGTAGCATATATCCCATACACAAACTTGTCATGGAGTCTCATATATGCATCTAATTAATTAGGTTTCATACTGGAGTAAAAAAATTATAAATTTGTAATGACGACCACATTTCAAAAAGAACTGTGAAACCTATTATTTGGTGAAAAACTAAAAGATCTGGTCTACAAAATCATGAATTCAGTTTTCCTTTCAGGTGTGTGGGAGTAAATAAAATAATTTTTTAGCGTTATATGCATTAACATCTATACATCCATTTTGGCCCTGCCCTAGAGTCAAAACCCATCCTTGAGGGGGACATGAAAATTTAAATTTCAGTAGAGGACTTCCTGGTTAACATAATTATTAGTCAGTTTTTTTATACAGATGTGTGAGAATAGAGAAGACAATTTTTAAACATTATATGCATTAACACTATATTGCTATATTGCCCCCCCCCCCTTTCATGTCCTGAACCCCTGACCCAGGGGCCATGAATTTCACAATTTAGGTAAAGGAGATTGTGAATATCATAACCATGTATTCAGTTTTTTGCCCACATGTGTGGGAGTAGAGAAGATTTTTTAAGATTTAATACATTTTTACTATATGGCCATATTGGCCCCACCCTAGAGCCTGAACACCTAATAAAGGGGTCATGAATTTCACAATTTTAGTAGAGGCCCTCATGAACATCATAACCAATTTTACCATGTATTCAGTTTTTTGCTCACATGTGTGGGAGTAGAGAAGAAGATTTTTTAAGATTTAAAAAAGTTTTACTATATGGCCATATTGGCCCCACCCTAAAGCCTGACCACCTAACAAAGGGGTCATGAATTTCACAATTTTGATAGAGGGTCTCATGGACATCATAACAATGCATTTAGTTTTTGACAAATATATATGGGAGTAGAGAAGAAGATTTTCTAAGATTTAATACATTTTTACTATTTGGCCATATTGGCCCCACCCTAGAGCCTGAACTCCTGACCCAGGGGTCATGAATTTCACAATTTTGATAGAGGGCCTCATGGACATCATAATCATGCATTTAGTTTTTAACAAATATATATGGGAGTAGAGAAGAAGATTTTCTAAGATTTAATACATTTGTACTATATGGCCATATTGGCCCCACCCTAGAGCCTGAACCCCTGACCAAGGGGTCATGAATATCACAAATTAGGTTGAGGGCTTCATGGACATCATTATAATGCATTTAGTTTTTGACAAATATATATGATAGAAGAGAAGAAGATTTTCTAAGATTTAATACATTTTTACTATTTGGCCACATTGGCCCCACCCTAGATCCTGAACCCCTGACTCAGGGGTCATAAATTTCACAATTTTGATAGAGGGCCTCATGGACATCATAATCATGTATTTAGTTTTTAACAAATATATATGGGAGTAGAGAAGAAGATTTTCTAAGATTTAATACATTTGTACTATATGGCCATATTGGCCCCACCCTAGAGCCTGAACCCATGACCAAGGGGTCATGAATTTCACAAATTAGGTTGAGGGCTTCATGGACATCATTATAATGCATTTAGTTTTTGACAAATATATATGATAGAAGAGAAGAAGATTTTCTAAGATTTAATACATTTTTACTATTTGGCCACATTGGCCCCACCTTTGATCCTGAACCCCTTACTCAGGGGTCATAAATTTCACAATTTTGGTAGAGGGCTTTATGGACATCATAATCATGTATTTAGTTTTTAAAAAATATATATGGTAGTAGAGAAGAAGATTTTCTAAGGTTTAATACATTTTTACTATATGGCCATATTGGCCCCACCCTAGAGCCAGAACACCTGATCCAGGGGCCATAAATTTCACAATTTTGGTAGAGGGCTTCATGGACAACATAACCATGCAACCAGTTTTTTCCTCACATGCGTGGGAGTAGAGAAGAAGATTTTTGAAAATTTGGCTTTTTTTTGCATATTTGGCCCCGCCCGTGGCACCCCAGGGGTGGTAGAGCCATGAATTTCACAATTTAGATTCTTCTTACCATAGAGATGCTTTACACCAAAAATGGTAACGATTGGCCTGGTAGTTTTCAAGAAGAAGTTAAAAATGTAAAATTGTTAACGCACGACGCACAGACGCACGACGACGGACGAAGACCAATTGCAATAGGTCACCTGAGTGACTCAGGTGACCTAAAACAAAAATAATATCTTCATATGCAAGCTCCTTCCAAACACGTTTTACAGTGAAGTTGTTTGGATTTAAGAACGTAATACGGTATATCCACAATATTCGGCAAGATCATTACTAGCATAAACGAATTGTGGTATTGCAGAATAATTTACAGTGGTATCCTTTGATGATTACGCAAAGCCTACATAGTAGAATTCCCCTAGAAATTCTTTTATTCAGCACAACACATTACCAATTTCCATTGGGGCTTTAAACTGACGCTTTAGTATCTGGAAATTTTGGTCAATATGCCACGAGGAACCTTGATTCTAAGCAGTGGCGTCGGAAGCAAACTGAGGGGGTGGGGATCTAGACTTATCAGAAGTCTTGACAAGCAAAAAAAAAAAGATTTTTGGTCATGGTTATGCATAACTTTGCAAAAAATGGGGGGGGGGGGGGTTACGCCCCCTAGCCCCTTCCCCCGGTTCCGACGCCTATGCTAAGTATCTTTTAGACTCATTTCCCTATTTTACTTTCGAACTATTGCATGTATAAGGACAAGCACTTACTATATTGACTACTAGGCATTCGAGGATTCATAAAATATTTCCGGGGGATATTTTAGTTTGCTGGGGGTGTTCGATGCATATTTTAGATAATTTTCTACGTAAATTTAATAAATTTGAATTTTTAGGGGGGTTCCTGGACCTCCCCCCCCCCCCCTTCTCTAGATCTGTGCATGCTACATGTACATGTAGTATTCACAATAAGGCACATTGTTAAATGTCATCAGTCAAAAATTTGACATAAAGCAGCTATTAAATAACAACAAAAAATACATGTAATTAAATCCACCTATTAACGTTAAAAAATTTCGCAATGAGTAACTTTTCCTCGGTCTAATTTCTCTAAATTGATCATTTTGACGCAGTTTTCTCTCCTCTTTTTAGCGGTCCAATATACAGTCAAGTAATTGACCAGAAGTCTTATGGGAGTCAATGATAAATGATAGCGTTCATGATTGCCAACGAGTCCCTCAACGATTCAATTCATAAATATTCCATGCCATTGCATAAATATAGCTTTAGTTAGTGCAGTAAACTAATAAAACCCATATGAACAGCAAACACATTTGCCTAAAGCGAAGAAAGAAAAAAAATATTTGCCAGTTAAAAGGAATTTTAAATTGCCAACTGCTAATGCAGATGACAAAAGATGGATCAATTTGAGTGGTCAATATGAAATTCTCTTTGAACAAATATCTAGCTCTGTCGCAGTTTAGTCGGTAGACGGCTCCCTTTGTCTGGGCAGTTAAGTGATGTAGTGATATCATCATTACTTTTACTTTGATTTTTCCTCAAGAATTGTTTACTAAAAGGAGAATTCAACGTGTCCGCTAACACCTACATGTAAAATTGGCAGTAAAGGATCTTGATTGTGCCCTTCGTGGTATGTTCGATTCTCATCGAATAGACGCGCATTTTTATTTCTAACGCCGAGCATTTGGCGAAAGGTGTGTTACCGCTAACTGGCGCTTAGGTTTTTTTTGCGATCTGGTTCAACGGCCGTTCGCTCAACCGTATCATATCCAAACGCCACTGGAGAGGAAAACCTGGCGTTCAAATCCAGTCTACTACAAAACGTAGTCGATATTTAATATGAGAGTAAATGGTTCCATTGAACATATGCTGAGCAGAATTGCGGGCCTTTTGAGGGAAAAAATGCAATTTCTGAGAGATTTTCTGTGGCAAGAGACGGCGAGAATTATTATTAATTCTTGGTCGTCAATGGCCATAACATGTCTGATCTTCAGATTAAGGTAAAAAAAAAATGTAGTCATGGAGACGTCTCCAAGAAAAATCAACAGGACTTCCATGTGATAAAAATGCATAACTTTAGCAGAAAGGTAAAAAATGAACTCCAGGAGACCTCGCCAAGAAAAAATCATCTTAATGGGCCAAAACAAAATTCATAATTTAAACATGGTCTTGACATTTTTCAGATATGGAAAAACTATCTATTATATCATGTTGATTATAATGTTGTTTCCTGAAAAGAACATACATTTTGGTTTACCGGGTACTCTTAGCGTCTTCTTGCTGGTCGATATTATAGTAAATTGTTTTCTTTTGCATCTCTACATTCTCTCCGAATATAATCTGTACAATAAAACCGTCAACACAGACCGGAATCAATCAATGATCGTTTCCTCCTAAATTAGCCAATCTTCAGCCAGGCACTCAATTCCTCCAACACATTCTATCAGTAACAATTTGTCACGTCTGTCGGAGACTAAATATCTATCATGCTGATGGCAATCCAATGTCCAATATCAAAAATACGAACGACAGCCCGGGCCCAAAGACCACATAAAAGCAGGACTAGACTTAACTTAAATATCGAATAAATATCACTCTTGGTAAAGGATAAAAATTCAGTTGTACATATGTATGGTTGAACATTTGGAATTTCAATGATTGAATTGAACACAGGGGTGAGGTTTTATTATTTATGATTCAAACGAAAAAGGATAATCAAAAATATAATTGTTGACATCAGTATTAAATTCTTAATTTATGGTCTTGGTGCCAGTTTGGAATTCTAACCACATCTAGCTATAATAGATTTCTTAGGACATTACATTCGACAAGAGAAGAGCTTTAAGTGTCACTTCATGAATTATAATAGCTCATGAACATACTCCATTATGTCTATACAGAAAATTTTTAGACAATAAACCATTTTATAATGATGATAATTATTTCCAAATGATATTCAAATACCTCGATGATAAAAGAATATCCTGGATTTTGTACCCTTTTTTAAAGCAAATAGTATTACATTAACATATCATGAATACAGAAGCAAAAACATTTCTGCTGTTTGTTTTCTGGCATAGCTATACAATCAAAATACAAAATAAAATGCTAATGCTGCAATACCTATACTAAAGAAGCCAAATCGTTAGTTACAGTATGTCTCAGACAGTCTGAAACCGTCCACAGACGGACATATTGCAATCCATGCAGCAATGATAACACTAACGGAACAAAATCAATATGGAGACTGTCCAGTCATGGTGATGATGTAATCACTGTAATTAATGCTTCATGTTTATCAATATTACATTAGTTGGGATTCAATGATTGATTAAAAAGTAACAGGAGCCCTACAAGCACAGTGTCTCCCTCTAAAAACTTGTATATAATATACCATATAGTGTTCAAAAGCTTCTCATAAATTTGAGATTCTTAGTTCGCCTGTAGGCAAGATCATTCTTTCATAGTAAAAATGTTATCCAATGAATATGACCGATTTGCAAAATGTTAAATTCAGCACCTCAAAATCAAATTAAAATAAATACTTTTGTTACTTTTGTAATTATTTGATAATATAAATTTCAAAAACGTAAATTTGGTCTTCTTTACCGATTTAGCAGTTTAGACAAAGGTTAAATCCATCAATTTTGCTAATGCATGCAATTATACTGCACATCTTGACCTCTGGAGAATTCAAGAGGTGATAGATTGTGAGAATGGCATACTGACTTTTTGCCAAGAATTGCATCAACTCCCCTGAGAGGACTCTGGAGGTCCTGCAGCAGTGATCATGCAATGGGATAATGACACACACTGTAAATTTCTCTTTACAGGCAACAAAAGGATGAAGGAAGAATTTTTCGAACGTAAACATAAAAAAAAAATTGCAATTGTTGACTGATGGTACAGTTCAAAGGAACCAATTTGTTGTAAGCCCTGGAGCACAGCTTTATGTGTATAGTCAATTAGTACACAGAAACTATCCAGCTATCCCCACTTCCTTTTCCCCTTTTCATTCTTGATTTTGAGGACATATTAACGTTTTCCTGAAGCAGACATCAAACAGGGAATGAATAACTGCATAAACAGATACTACGGTAGTTGCAATAAAAATCAACTTCTAAATTATTTTTACATTCATCAACCTGGTGCCTTTTTAGACAAGAGTAATTAACCATCCATTTATGACATAATTACTTTTCTTGCATCATATGGTTAAAAATGATGTCTTATTACAGTAATTTGTTCAAAAAGTTGCAAATTGATTTGTTTTACATACTGAGTTTTGCTTTCTATACTTTTTATCCATACATACACTTGTGATCTGTTACAAAGTAAGATTATATAACTTTTCACCCAGCTCTTGATCACTTCCTGCTTAATGGTCTTTTATTTTGAACGAGACTTAAACCAAAGGCACCACTAACTCATCTGCCACGATATAGTTTCCAGGGACGATCTTTCTATCACCCCTGTTATCTAAACCTACGAGTTTTATGGCTTACCTTATCTCGGATAGACGTTATCTAAACCTATGAGTTTTATGAGTTACCTTATCTCGGATAGACTGCCGTAGTTCTTCGCGTTCGGCCTCTGCCTTTTCGTGCTTCTCCTTGCGCTTCCTCTCGGCCTCTCTCCGCATTTCCTCCACCTCTGGATCCTCCCCTCCTCCCCCAGCATCTTCCTTGTTCTCCCCCTCCCCCTCCTTGTCCCCTCCACCTATGGCACCTGTAAATATCACAACTCCCGACTCAGTAACTTGTACACAGTAAAAATACAGTAAAACGGGGTATAGCGAACACGTTAATAATCAATTGACGGTTACAGTGAAATGAATTTCATTCCCTGTGATTTTATTACATGTTGTAAACTTGAAGAATATAACGAATTATGCTCATAGCAAAGCAAAATTGCCCGTCCCTAGCAATTCGTTATGAGCGTGTTTTACTGTACAATGATAAATCCTCTTCTTGAATGACTTAATGTCATGAAATACAAAACACAAAACATGGGTAGGAGAATCAAAAATGATTGCTGAAATTTATAAATTTTTCTGTCTCTATTAAGGTCCTCAGTGGAATATTGCAATACAAAGAATCACTTTTAAACAATGTAAAAATGTTAAATGCAGAACAACTATTGTACAGGTATTTTTTAAAGTTAAACAACAATTTTAAATTATTTTTACAAAAATTTCTTGGTGTCAAAACCAATTATATTCAAAGACACTACACTAGTACTAAAGAAGATATTTATTTGTTAGTTTATTGCTAGCAGTTATGATAACTAGAGAAACTAGCAAAACTAGCTACCAATTAATGGTTCATCCTTAAATAAAGAAAATTGTGAAAAATATTTTGGAAAACACAAAAAATGCATTCAAAAATTTAATGTTATTCTAATGTAATTTTATAATTATATTTCTAGTTTGAGATTTTTTTCTTTGTTAATTCATTCCTGGCATAAAGCTTATAACCAAGTGAACAGCAAAAACGAGTGTTTTCGGCCATTGATTTATTGAACTACAGTGCTATAAAGAGGCTACAATGAGCAGGCTCGGAATCCCTACAGTTAGTCAACGCTCACCAAGATTTATTGCATTCTAGTGTTTATAAGGCAAAAAGGACACAAAATGGAAGCTATAAAAGATACCATTCTTGTTACCAAATCAGAAACAGGCTCTTATCAAAGTTCATGGGAGGAAGTGTTTCTTTTTATTCAAATTTTATGCATCGATCTCCCTTTCTTTGTGTATATCTGACCAAGAGCATTTCATATTCCATTAATGCCAATATGAAGCAGAATTGAGAGTGTTTTATTAGTATATGTAATTATTAACTATTATAGACACCATGAGAAAGGCTATAAAGGTACTGGAATAAACCAGCTTTACTAAAGCCAATGTGATTGCAAAAGCATGTTGCATATAACTATAAAACATTCAATACATTGTGATAAAAATGTACTGTATATGATTTTCATTGCATATCATGACTTAAATATAAAAATATTAGTATGTTCAAAGTATCTCAACCATTCACCAATGTATGGGATATATAGGTTTGGTACTCTTTGTTAAAGCTGGATAATATGTTAAGTTTATACAAAGCAACTCATTTGAACTTACCACTGAGTTTATCTACAATTCATTTCATTTGACAATCAAATGACAGTGATTTTATCAATGATAAACTATTAAAATCTAAATAAATGCATATTTTATGATTAAATATGTTATAATGCATGACTACTGTAAATTCCTTATTAAACATGAGGAATAAATATCCACGTAAAATTGCGAGAAGCACACCTTGCAGATTGTAAAATGTCACTTCAATTAACTATTAGGAAATATGATAAAAAGTTGGCATTTGCTATTTAATATTCATGCGATTTGGCACAAAACAATAGACTTGCCAAATTTAAAAGTACTTGCTTAAGATAAGGAATCTACAGTATTTTGTGCATGATGAAATGTCTTTATACTGATTCAAATACAAATGTCACACCATGCAAAATGGCTGCTAAATATTCAAAGTAAAAATTGCTTTTAGAACAACACTGAATACAAATGTTAAAAAAATAAAGGTTCATGTGACAGTAAAAAAAGTAGATATAAATTTCATAGATCTTGTGCCACTAAAAAATGTCATAAAATAAAGCACATCTGCAAAATGCCAATAAAACATATCTATGTTTTAAATTGAGCTTAACAAACCTATCAACAAAAGAAAGTCAAATGGATTAGACTTAATATAAGTCATACTCTTGATATAATCAAATGATATAGAAAAATAAAAGAGTGTTGAGTGAGCTAGGTGATATTTTAAAACTGTCACTCATAACTATACTGAACAAAGGTGGAAACATGCTAGAAAACTGTAAGTTTCAAATCATTGTGAGCACATGAGTAAAATTACCAGTTACTTGGGACCACATATCTTTTTCTTGTTATGGCTCAAGTTGTTCAGTATAATTATGTAGTTCACAGAATTCTATCTTCTGGTAAAGCTGTTTTTGATGTGGCTTTTGAAACAATTGACTGAATTTTCCACTATAATTTTGATGGTATTTATTTTTTTGGTTGGTTCTCAAGTGTACAATCTCAGGCAAAGAAATTCACTGAAATACAAAATTGTTCAGTTATACTCTGAAAACTTTACAATTCATTTAATATTTAGAAAAAAAACTCACTTATTGTATTTCTCTAGAGAAGTCACACTTTAAGATATAATTTTCTACAATATTCAACACTTGATTGCTTCAATATGGGAAGGATACCACCAATGCAATCAATTTTTGATATTACACTGCAATTACATCATTTTTAGAATTTTATGCACAACTATTGAAATGTCAGACTAGGAGTTTTTGCATAAAAAAGAAAAAATGAATTACAGTTATGGATACAAAATTGACTAAAACCTGTGATTACTTCAATTGTTTAATTAATATAAGAATCTTCTCAGAGCTGTTCTCAATTTGTAATTTTAAGTTTGCTTTATTCATGCTAAGAAAGTATTTGCAAGTTTCCCTTTCAGTAATTAATACAGTCAAACTTCATTTTCTTGAACTAGATGGAACTGTTTAAGAACTTCAAGATATCAGAGTATTCGTCATATTGAGGATAAAATACTTAATCTTTGATATATCTAATGAAATCAAGATATTAGTGTTGGAGAATGTATTATCACAAACCAGTCCTACAAATGCTTCCAGAATATCTTTTAACATAGCTGACATAAATTGGGACAATCATAAATTCACTAACTATTTAACATTGGCAAATAGAGAAATATAGTTAATGCGTTTTAGTTGATATAATATCACAACGAGCTGTGTAATGATAATAAGTAAATGTATTTACATTTACTCTGATAACCTTCAGTTCATATAAAAAAATTTGAGAATCAGAAGCTTCTTTAAAATAGTTACGGTAATTTTAAAGAACACACATAAAATGTTCAGTATGAGTAATAAGACATTAACGCAAAACGTTTACAAGACAATAGACAAAAAATCACGGAGGCGATGCAAGGAGCTATAAACTGTAAACAAATTACAGAGTTGTCCACTGAGCACTGACTTGATTGGCCATCAATGACAAAACACATTAGCAACACATCCATATAGGAAGCGCTGATGTGAAAGTTAACAACACTGCAGACAAACATCAAATACATGTACTGCCAACAGCCTTATTTATGCATATTTGTACAAATTTCAACATACAATAACAGGCTACTTCACAAAGGGCACAACATAGGATCAATATTCAAAATAAAAACACAATTATTTGACTAGAATCTTGTCATTAATTTTTCTATAGGAAAATCAAGTTTTTGATTGGAAACGTATTAGCCACATGCCATAGAGCAGATCAGTTTAAGCAGGTTGTTGGCAGTTATTATCAAATCACCACAATTTAAGTCATCAAAATCCAGCTCATGTTTTGTATAGTGGAGCATTTTGAAATTGCCAATTTGAAAGCACCCAAAAAAAAAAGGAACTTAAAATAGTCAAGTTATATTACATCAATCCAAAGTATTTAATGCAAAAACAAATAACCTTTTATCCCACTAATTTATATACATACTACACTGTATATGCAAGAAAAAGTCTTAAGCCTCCATTGTAATGAAAGAATATTGAGTTTTGTTGCTGATAGTTTTAAACTACTGAGTCAATGATAGTACCGGTACATGTACTTGCATATTTTCTTAATCATGTTCGAAGGCAAAGCAATAATGGTTGACAAACAACACCTTTTAGTTACAAATGGCCTTTCTTAACCAGGAACTTTCTTACCTTTAACTGACTTTAACTGGTTGCCAACCATCTGCTTAGCAATAAATGCTGCCATTTTAGGTCCGTTGCTCTGCTCTTCTCTATGGCAACACGGCTACTCCTGTTGAATCTCCTTTGAACATCAGCAGCTAGCGAATCTCTGAAAGTGAATGAAACATGTTACAGGATGGTCGGTCATACATTCCCTTAAAGCCTCATTCCTGCAGACTTTGTTTGTCTTCTTGCAAGAAACAAACACAAAATGAAATCAATGAAGCTCTCTGGCTGAGTCGGTACTGTGTGGATGACTAGGACGATAAACAACTGTCCAGTACACGCTCGTGTTTAGCATTCACTGAATAAAATGTCAACAACTCTATCAATATATTTTCATTATCATATTCTGTACTGGATAACACTTTTGCTCAAACAACCATAGCTATACCATTACTGGCAAATGTCTTTGGGTATTCAATTTTTTACAGTAATGGAACACTCAAGCAAAACCTGCTAAACAGTTTGTCTCTCTCTCTCTCTGCAGTCCATCCAAAGAGAATGTACATATATTGACGTACATGGGTTTGATTAAACATGAAAGCATCTTTCATTACTACAGAAATATAATAAGCCTGAGCTCTGAAGGGTTTCCAGTCATTTTCTAATTCTTCGTTGCTCATGATATTGCTTCATAGACAACTACATATAGGCCCTTATTGTACTACCAGGTAATTAATCAAATTGAATTTTTTTTGGGCAAATTATTCCTACTTTACTGTGCTGTGACCTTTGTCAAATTATGTAATCCCATTGGTAGAATTTTTAAAATCATTATTTAGGATAATAATCTGTTCAATGGTCCTCATATTGAATCCTATCTACGCTTGGAGACAATTATGCTGTGGCTGCATACAAATGATAGGTTGGCCATCATAATTTTTGAAATTCAATGTGGAAACGTCAAAAAGAAAAAAAAAAGTAAAATAAGTGGAACTTGATATATCAAGTAGAAGCTGTTACAGTTTTTACACTGTGGTTCAATCAAAATTTACATCAATCACCCAACACTCATAACGTTATTAACAGTCAATTTACTAAAACATAAACTTTATGTAATCATATAAAACAAATACATATTAAGCTCTCTTCAGAAATGAGATTTTTGGTGGAGGATGCGAGATGAAACAAAGCTGCAATGTATTATCTCTTAAACATGATACATAAATTCAAACCATTACAGTGATTGAATAAATGATGAATTGTGTGATATTAAACAAGATCAATTCCCATGAGAATGAAACCCAAACCATTTTGGCCTAACTTTTTTCAGCGAAGCACAGACTTTCAAAAGATTTTATCAAAATGGCAAGAATTCTTGTGGGTAACAACGTAACAATTTGGTCTCCCGAGAGAGAACAGCCTACAACTTAATGGTATAACCAAGCTTCCATAATCAATTGATGGTTACGAGGGAAAGCTGTCAGGACATATAATGCATCCATAAGCCAGGACCCAGAGAGAACTCGATCAATAGAAAACATGCAGCGTCCATACCATTTCTTGAAACTAATTCAATTGAATGCCGTAATCAATACACATTGGACACTTAGAAACTGACAATAAGGAACCGCGTGACACATTCTGTTAAATTAATGGCATTACCAGTCACCATGTGTTAGAGATGAATTTCTGACTATTCCAACCATCGGTGGAAAAATAAAGAGAGGTGATTCGGCATCTCAAAATACCATATCAATTATAAATACCTGAAGTTATGGCTATCAGACACCAGAGATAGAGAATTACAATTTTTTATTCCTTTCTCACATATATTCACCAAGAAACATCAATTAAATGCTTCGGCTTTGTCTAGACAATGACGTCAAACTGTTTTCTGAATTCCAATCTGGAGATGTTGTTTAATTGCCCATTAATGACCAGATTTTACAAATCCCCTCCTTAAAAGCATCTGAGGATTCAGTTTAAGTTTTAATCTGCAATTTTTCTGCAATTAAGGAAACTTAAGTTTCGATTTCTTAACAGATATTCTTGCAATTTATACCCTTGATGAAAAGGACTGTTGTTTGTGTAAAATGACATGAAAAAGAAACACGTACATGCAGAATTTATATCTTAAAACTTATCGCTTTACAAATAAAAAAACTCCCAAAAACAGGAAGTACCAATAAGAGCATCTTTATACTATCATTATCTTTGGGGGAGGGAGGCCTTATCTATTTCCTTTTTTACTAAAAAGGTTTCTGCAACTTTGAAAAGTAAAGAAACCTGAGTGACCCACTTATATTTAAATATTGAGATGAGATCGCTATAACAGTAAACAGTAAGATTTTTAAGATGGCCTATCCAGTTTCTTAACAAATGTCAATTAATGAAACACAATTCTTCCTGGAATCATCTATAAATAATGTCCTCTTGTCTCTTCATTGATTTTGGTAACATTGTATCTACATAATTGCTGCCATTTTGATCACAAAATCCATATCTGTAGCAAGCTCCAAATTAGTTGGCTCTCAATATATTGAATTTTAATACAAATCTTTTCTAAAACTGAACAAAGAATCTGCCCTCTATTGTTATTCCAGCAATTAAGCTATATATAGCCTTTCAAATCTTTGCACTGTAGCCTTTCAAATCTTTAATTTACACTGCATTCTTGAGAGAAATGATAGCACCGCTGTACAAGAATGCATATATTCACCCACTAATGAAGGCGATACGGTTAGCTTATCATCACCAGAATGTACGTAAATGACTTTGGTATCCCCTGATCAATAATGCTAATCAAATTGTTTGCTTTTTTGTCGGCTTGTTTTGATAATGCTTCAGCAATATAGTACTTTGACATCGCAGCCTTTCGAATCCCTAATGTGATTTTCTTGTGTTTTGAATTTTGCTAAGGCTCTAGTTAATTACCTGGTAGTAGGATTACATGTTAGTAAATGTATGTAGAAATGCATTGGAAATGGTTCGAAAGCATGTGACAGGTTCTCATACACTATGTGCATAGCAAATCATAAATCCCTGTATTGTTTAATACATGCATCAACATTGAACTCTGACAATTGATGATGCCATTTCTCAGAATTCTAATATTAAGAACATAAAGTCATTAGGTTACACAATAAATGAGACATGTGTTCATTTTGTTATCAAAACTTTATAAACCTGGATTATGTGATCAAAGCAGAAATATCTGTTTGGGTTCAAAAGATTTAAAAATATTTTTCAATGATAATATATCATTTTAATTCCCTGGTTTAATTTGAATATGCCTTCAAAAGTTAAATGTTGGTATCTTTTATATTTACTTTTTTAATAACGAGAATAAATCCCATAAAACCGTCTTAGATCATCAATAAAATTTGATGCTGGCAAAAAATTTCAGCTTCTACAGTATGTGCTTGCTATTTAATTCTCACTTTATATTGTTTCTACTACTTAATACATCATTCTATGAGACTCTGCATGATGTGTGCCTTAAAAGGAAAAATTCACAGAAAATGACAAATTGGATGCCATTTTTTCTCCCTTTCTCTCATGCTCTTTATGCATCAGATTGCCTGCCTAGAGGCAATCAAATGATTTGCTAATTGTGGCAAAATCGATGCACCACAAAACACCCCTGTTGTCACCTGAATAAAAACATTGTCAACAATCATTTCAAAGACGTCTTTGATATCCTTCTGGCGCAGTTCATTTCACCACTCACAAATTACGCAGCAAGCTCTCGGTAATCTTGAAACAAAGTCTGATCATATTGGAATACCCTCTGTCATCTTCATTCATTCTTGATATCAAATCAGCAGGAGTATATGATACTTTCAGGTTATGTTTCACAACCACAAACCCATATATAGCAAGGCTTAGTTAATGAAGAAGAACCTCTCCCGTTAATCATTGTTCTAAGTCTTCAAATTAAATTACATATACTAGCTAGAATATCAGGGAGCCTGCTGTTCAATAAGACAAATTTTATCCCAGTTTTAGAGATAATATATAGAATATCTTACATGAGAATATTTATACACCTATTCAATTCTTACCAGGAGATTAATTAGATGGAGTTAGATGAAATAACCTTTATGGACCTCTTAATTAAACTGTATATTAACTATACCTCAAGTTGAAACCATCAAATTCTACTCTTATTAGTTATGTGATTCAATTCTAGGAATATCAAACCAAATAGTGACAAGTTCTACCACAAATAACAATTTTATTAAGGTTGATAACACTAGTTTTTTCATCAAGATACATTGTATTTCTATGCGAAAGCAATTTCCATCCATCTTATACAAAAACTCAATCTGTAATATGATATCATTTAAAAGTATTGTGGTATCTATATTTTCTATCATTAAAATGAAATACAATACTATTTATTATCAACCAAAGGTATGACTACACCCACATCAATTATATTTCTTACCCTAAAAAAAAAATAAACCACATACTTGCAAGTCAATAAATAAATAATCAAGTTGAACATTACAGAATGCACTCAAACATTCCAAGGCGAGAATTAGATTACATACATGTAATTTTACCTGAAATTTAAAGGTTGCACTCCTTTTTGAGACTTTGCTAATTACAGCCTCATCAGGGTCTCTCTGACTCTTGAATTTGACCAGCTGTCAGTCTGACTTCCATGTATCTGTCTGAGTTGACAGATGGGAAGATATTTTCACATTGATCTCTTTTAAATCAATACGACCAATATTCAGGAGTCCCTGTTAAGGGTGCCATCGACTTTCAACTATGAAAGCTTTAATTAATTATTCATCAGCAGATTTTTAGTTTGTGCCATTAAAAACTATCTATATTGAAAACATCACGGTGCATGCCTGCACTGAACGTGATGCATCCATGCAGATCTGGCCTTCATATAATTAAATGTGGCTAATTAAACAGTATTCTTTTAACGAATATTAAACTAAATTTAGCTGCTGCACCAAAACTGATGAAAAATAATATAAAAGAGTGCATATAACTGTATGCAAGAAGCCTCTTTTATTTATAATCAAGAACAAGTTTCTTTATGAAAATGGGAAATACAGGTCAATAAAATGGTTGCTTATTTGCATTAATTGCCACAGATGATACAATCTTTAAAATAAGCTAACCCCAAACTTCCTGTTAATATACTTCTCTGTAAACAATCATTTTGGCTTTTACATTATGAAATTCTCATCCTGGTCTCTTTCATATTACGTCAGCAGTTGTAATGTAACAATGGAGGAGGGATTGGGGCTGATGAAGTTTGGACAGCATTAAACATTAATATACCAGAAATTTCAAACCAACATTAAAAATCATATATGCATAATTTTTTTATCAAATTAAAAAATACTGACTGACAAACATTTGATTTAAAGATGCATGTACTTTCAGCGAATATTTTAAAAAAAATTCTCAAACTAACAAATTCCATACCTGCTACATGTAACTGCACCTAACTGGCTACTGTATCTACTATGCATACAAATTAACCACTGAAAACTCTACCAAAGGCCACAGATACAAAGGCAATTCACTTTAGAACAGTTTAAAAAGCATTTAAGAAACTTGCCAAGAAAAAAAAAACTTACTTGATTTTATATTGCTGTGATAATTCCCAAAAACATGAAACAAATTAGAACAGACTGCTCAAAGTGTGTAACTAATATGAAACCTAGTATTGTGATCAATACACAATATTGCAAATACACTCAGGGGGCTACCAATCAATAGGGCCTCTAACGGGAGCTTCTACTTGGGACATTGAAGGAGGCAGTTCTACACAATAGGAACCTCAACAGCAATCAATTCACTGGATACAGTAGTATTTTGTACTGCTTCATGGCTCAGAAACCAGACCATCTAATCGAAAATAAACATGAAGATCGAAAGTTAGCGGAACATGAATTTCTACTCAATTGGAGGCGCTCTTTCAAAATTGGGATCTATTACCAATTCCAACCTATGCCTCTATGAATTATGAGGAACAATTTATTTCACATCATATTCTATCTCCAGGAGGTTCAGAACAATGGACTTTATTGATGAAGGGTTGACTGGTGATGTTTCAAGCTATCTGAATAATTGACATACCAAATGAAAGATAAACTATTGCACAATGAGCAAACAATGTTAAATATTTAACGTTGTTCATGAAGGAATATCAATACACAGCCCACTGTCTAAATTCAAATTATATTATATCATGTAAAAGTATACTCAGTTACTGTAGAATCATTAAAATTCGTGGGGGCCAATTTTCGTGGACTGTTGGTTTTTTGCTTATTATGGGGATGTAATTTCATGGATGTGTTAGTTTTCAGTTTTAAAACTCTTTCAAAACTTATTTTCGTGGAGGACATAAATTCGTGGGGGAGGGCTACCCACGAAAACCATGAAAATTGGGCTACCATGAAATCTAATGATTCCACAGTATTAAAAATTATAATATGAAATATGAGAGAGAGAGAGAGAGAGAGAGAAAGAGAGAGAGTATGGAGGGGGGGTTAATACATTCATTAACCATACAGGCTGTAGTAAAAGAATTATGGGTTGCATTACAGAGAAGTCACGAATCTTCCAATATTCGTTATGTTTTATGTGCACTTTGCCACATCTGTCTCCTTCACATAATTTCATTAACAATTCAAGATTTGACAACTGTGCATAAAATATACATTTATTTTTATATTAATCAATAGTATCACACAATACATTGAATCAAATATTTGGAGCAGCCAATATAAGCTTACAAACTTTAGAGAAATTGAATACATTGATTGTTATAATGCTTTAGCACATCACCTGATCAGAAAAAAGGTGACAGATATGGAGAAGAACACATATATTTTTGATTGGGCACTCCAAAGAAAAGTCTGTAATAAATTATAAATAAAAATTACGATATTTTATAAGATGAAAAAGATTTATCTTTTAAACTTATTAATAATGATATTTTTAGTTTTTATCTATTTTATGACATCGTCTCTACTCAAACTTTCTCTGAGATATAAAAAATTGCAATGGGGTGGGGGTAGGGAAGTGGGGTGGGGGATAATTGAGGAAGAAATACAGTGATAAAACTCAACCTTCAAGACTACATTGGGAAAGATATTACTGACATGTGTTTACAGCTTGACCTGTGAAGATCAAATTTGTCTGTCAACTGTGTATGGAAGTGTTAAATGTGCTAGCTCTTGGGTGCTACAGAACTGAATATATGTACAACAAAACATCATCATACAATAATAAAGCTTTAAATCAATTTTTTGAAATCTCATTACTATACAAAGCAAATGGTATTGCCACTCTCTCTAAATAAAGAGAGCGGAGCAAGAAGATGTTAGACTGCATGCAGTCAATATACCAGTACTTTCTGTACATGTTTTAAATTCAATTCTATTAACAAACACCAATATATGAATTACACGTAATAAAGAAAATAAAATGCGAACTCATTCAAGATCTACACTATATTATATCCTAAAGGAAGCTGGCAATCGAGAGCTCGACATGAAATTTGCACCACTCTGAGACACAATGTAGGAAATCAAATTGTTGGGAAATGACATAACACAGGGTCTACTGCACACAACATTACAAATCAATCAGATGAGATTAAATGTCAATAAAGTCATAATGCCAGTTTGGCTTGGAAAAAAAGAAGAGGAATTAAGGCCTGGAATTACAATGGTAACTCGGATATACGCCATACCCACCTGCAGAATTCCAATAAAAAGCCATCTTATGTGTGGCTCCTGATCGCATTAGCCGTGTTCAGATACTCCTTGTACTAATTAGTCCATTGATTTTACTGGGAGAGAGGCAGTAAAAAATCCATTGCTCACAATCTTTCTATATCAAATTCTGCAGCCACAGCTTAATTCTCTTATTACATTTTGGTTGATACTAAAATTGACAGTATTCAAATTTTATAAGACAGTCCATTAAACCCTTATATGTATTTAACCTAACTCGATGCCATTTCTCGGCTACAAAAAATTGCTTTGTCATGGCAACCATATGTATTTTGCTTGAGAAAGAATGTATAGATACTGTAAATTATTCATCAAGTTTTTCTAGTATCAGATCAACATGAGAGAGTAAATTGTTCTTGTTTAGGTGTAACTGGCTCAACTGCAACATGAAGAAATACCCAGGATACCTCATTTCTTCACACTGTGGCGACTTCGTTTTTAATAATCTGTTAAACAGGATTATGTATTCTGTGGTAACCAAAATTATCTGATATTCCCAGGAGCAAAACAACATCATGAAATGAAAGGCAAACTAACAAATAATTACTGAAGAATGCCAGCAAAACACATTTCCTCAAACATCTCATACAGTTAAATCATGACACTTTTAACACCCAAGAAAAGAAGAACGTCTCATTTGGAGCCAAAAGGTTCTGGATGCCTGGAATGGTAAAACAATTATAGCACTATGCCTGGGGATTGTAGATCCACTCCTGGTCACCAGCCGTGTAATGATTCAACATGATTAGGAAAATAAATCATTCACAAGTAAATCTGATCAGCAGTCACACCAAGTTGAAATCCTTCTCTTTACTGGGGGGTAATAGCTAGTGCATATGAACTGGATTTCTATGAGGGCTTTTAGGTTTTTGACATACGCAATTTTTATATAGCTGTTTTACTTACTGAACATTTTACTGCTATGTGTGATTTTTCTACTCTCAAATGGTCTATATATTTTGTCTGAATTGCCTCTGTCAATAAGCACAGCGACAATGCAGAAGTTAAAAATTGGTCTGTTGAGTGTTAATTGCTCTTCAGAGGGATCTTGGCAAAGATTCTAAATATCACTAAATACGCCAAGTTTCAAGCTGGCTGCTGATTGCATTAAAGAGTTGTTTGCTACTATCTTCAATTTCTTTGGTGAATCTTTTCCCCAATAGCATGATAAGTCTTGTATTGATCACAAAAATTGTAGCCAAACCCTTAATGAGGCAATAATTTTAGAAATATCTATACACAAAAAACAACTGCATATCATAAATATTGGTATCAAACGCTGCCTCAGAAATTTAACATGGACAGAATTTAATCTCATTTAAATTGTATGGAGGCTAGCATTGTTTCAGTCTAAATCAATACTTTGCCAAAATACAATCAATTGAAAATTGCAGATTTGTGTACCATGGTCCAGAATAGAGAGATTTTTGTCTGGGTCTGAATTGACTTCCTCTAGACTATGCAGCCTTAGATATTTAAGGATGGAAGAAATTACCATTCTCTATAAACCATAAAAAAAGACTACCGTAATGCCTCTAACACATCCTGTGAACTGATAAAGCTATTCTTAAAAGACTCTTATAGAGCTTATATGCATTAATTTTGAAATCAAACAAAACAAAATATAATCATTCAAGGGCCTAAGTTTGTCCTTTATGAAAAAAAGACTTCTAACATAAAGAGATTGATTTTAATATACAGTACCGACCAGACGCATTACCTTACACCAAAGCAGACCCTAAAGCTGACCCCTGATCTGCTTTGGGTCAGGTCAGGTCTGGGGGTTTTTTATATTTGCACCTGCTCTGGGTCCACTTGGGGTCTTCTATGGGTTTACTAAGGATCTGCTCACTGAAATGGGAAGCAAGGCATGGTTCTATAATCAATAACTGCTTTCTGTGTCCGCTTTGGATCTGCTCTGCTATGGGTCAGCCTGGGGTCTTTTTGGGGTCAGCTCTGGGTCCATAGTAGATCTGAAGCATGCCCTGAGTGGACATAGAAAGCAGACCCCAGATTTGGTTGGGGTCTGTTTTCTGCAAAGTTTGGTCTGATCGATACTGTATATCCCAACCTTTTTAAAGATAGATTTTAAAATGTATAATTAAGCTCTGAAACTTTGCAGAGAATGTTTAAGTTTCAGAAACTATTTTTTTTCCATTTCTGTCCTTTTCCTTATGAATGTCAAGACAATCTTGATACTATAGGTACCATTACTAAGCCTTCAAGTTTTGCTATTTTAAAGGCATCAACTGAAATGACTTAGCAAAAATTGGAATATTAAAAAAAATGAAAATATAAAGCTACAGACTATGAAGATTCAACCTTGGTAGACCAAATGTGTCGGCTAGTATAATGTGAATATATCCAACAGTAGAAAAGAGCTAGTAAGAAGTCTCAACACCTATGGGGGAATTAAGCCTTGATAAACTAAATGTGTCAGTATAATGTGATGATGCAACAGTGGAAAAGTAAATTAGTACATGTACATGTATCAAGGGACTCTCAACACCTTTAGGGAAAGTTTAAAGTTTCTTCAATCACAACAAATGGGTTTTAACCTCCAAGGAATTGTAGTTTTAAATGTGAACAATTGAAGGAAAAAACCCAGAAATAATGAGTTTTGGATTTAAAAAAAAACAAAAAAAACTGATAAGTTTCAACAGGAGGCCAATTGGCCTTAATGGTCACCTGAGTAGCATATAACCCATACACAAACTAAATGTTGAGGAGTCTCATATATGCATTTAATTAATTGGGTTTCATTCTGGAGTAGAAAAATTACAAATTTGTAATGACGACCACCTCCCTGCCTGAAATTTTTCAAAAAGAACTGTGAAACCTATAATTTTAGTGAAAAACTTAAAGATCTGGTCTACAAAATCAGGAATTCAGTTTTCCTTTCAGGTGTGTGGGAGTAAAGAAGATATTTTTTTAACATTTTATGTATTAACACCTATAGTTCCATTTTGGCCCTGCCCTAGAGTAAAAACCCATACTCCAGGGAACATGAAAATTAAAATTTCAGTAGAGGACTTCCTGGTAAACATAATTATAAGTCAGTTTTTTATACAGATGTGTGAGAATAGAGAAGAAAATTTTTAAACATTATATGCATTAACACTATATTGCCCCCCCCCCCCTCTCATGTCCTGAACCCCTGACCCCAGGGGCCATGGATTTCACAATTTAGGTAGAGGAGTTAGTGGACATCATAACCATGTATTCAGTTTTTTGCCAACATGTGTGGGAGTAGAGAAGAATGATTTTTTAAGATTTAAAACATGTTTACTATATGGCCATGTTGGCCCCACCCTAGAGCCTGAACCCCTAACAAAGAGATCATGAATTTCACAATTTTGGTAGAGGGCTTCATGGACATCATAACCAGGCATTTAGATTTTAACAAATATATATGGGAGTAGAGAAGAAGATTTTCTAAGATTTAATACATTTTTACTATATGGCCATATTGGCCCCACCATTGAGCCTGAACCCCTAACAAAGAGATCATGAATTTCACAATTTTGGTAGAGGGCTTCATGGTAAACCAGGCATTTAGTTTTTAACAAATATATATGGGAGTAGAGAAGAAGATTTTTTAAGATTTAATACATTTTTACTATATGGCCATATTGGCTCCACCCTAGAGCCTGAACCCCTGATACAGGGGTCATGAATTTCACAATTTTGGTAGAGGGCCTCATGGACACCATAATCATGCATTTAGTTTTTAACAAATATATATGGGAGTAGAGAAGAAGATTTTCTAAGATTTAATACATTTTAACTATATGGCCATATTGGCCCCACCCTAGAGCCTGAACCTCTGACCTAGGGGTCATGAATTTCACAATTTAGGTAGAGGGCTTCATGGACATCATTATCATGCATTTAGTTTTTAACAAATATATATGGCAGTAGAGAAGAGGATTTTCTAAGATTTAATACATTTTTACTATATGGCCTTATTGGCCCCACCCTAGAGCCAGAACCCCTGACCCAGGGGCCATGAATTTCACAATTTTGGTAGAGGGCCTCATGGACATCATTACTATGCCTCCATTTTTTTCCTCACATGTGTGGGAGTAGAGAATTGGATTTTTGAAAATTTGGCTACTTTTGCATATTTGGCCCTACATGTGGCACCCCGGGGGTGGTAGAGCCATGAAATTTAACAATTTAGATTCCTCTTACCATATAGATACCTCACACCAAAAATGGTAACAATCAGCCTTGTAGTTTTTAGGAAGAAGTTAAAAATATAAAATTGTTCACGCACGTCGCAATACGGACGACAATGGACAAAAAATGATAGCAATATAGTAGGTCACCTGAGTTTACTTAAAACTCCAGTGCAATTTATATAGATAACGAGAGGTCCAGGGGCAACATCGCTCACCTGAGCAACAATACCCCTAACTCTAATCAATATTAGCATTACAGTATCAAAATCAAAATATCTTGAAAACTAAGTATAGTAGCTCCTGCTCAAAAATTTTTTTAAATTTTTTTTTCTATTTCTATATACCCCCCTCCCCCACCATTGTGGCCCAACTTTCTCTAAGGCATCTTGTTTTGATCAAAGTTTAATCTGCACAACCCATGCTTTCACACAAGTTACTGCTTTTTGGACTAAAAACTCTCCCAGAATATTTATAAAATTTTCTCTGTATATATTCCTATGTAAAAATACTCCCCCCCCCCCCCCCCAATTATTAGCCGCCCTTCCTCTGTGGACCATGATTTAAACAGACTTGAATCTACACTATTTGAGAATGCCTCCACAAAAGTTTGAGTTTTCCTGGCCGAATAGTTTTTAAGAAGAAGATTTTTAAAGATTTTCTCTATATATTCCTATGTAAAAAATCACCCCTCCCCCATTGTGGCCCCACCCTATCCCCGGGGACCATAACTTGAACAAACTTTAATCTACACTATCTGAGGATGCTTCCACTCCAATTTGACCTTTTCTGGCCTAATGGTTTTTAAGAAGAAGATTTTTAAAGATTTTCTCTATATATTCCTATGTGAAAATCCATCCCCCCATTGTGGCCCCATCCTACCCCTGGGGACCATGATTTGAACAAACTTGAATCTACACTATCTGAAGATGCTTCAACTCCAATTTGAGCTTTCTGGTCAAATAGTTTTTGAGAAGAAGATTTTTAAAGATTTTCCCTATATATTCCTATGCATAAATTCATTTCCCTATTGTGTGCCCAACCCTTCCCCCTGGGGGCCATGATTTGAACAAACCTGAATCTACACTATCTGAGGATGCTTTAACTCCAAATTGAGCTTTTCTGGTCAAATAACTTTTGAGAAGAAGATTTTTTAAAATTTTCTCTATACATTCTGATGTAAATATCCATTCCCCCATTGTGGCCTCACCCTACCCCAGGGGATCATGATTTCAAAAAACTTATATCTACACTACCTGAGGATGCTTCAGTACAAGTTACAGCTTTTCTGGCCTTATAGTTTTTGAGAAGAAGATTTTTGAAAAATACCAACAAATTTTCAATATATCTTTACTATATCCCCTTGAAAGAGGGTGTGCTCTTCATTTGAACAAACTTGAATCCCTGTCACCTAGTGATGCTTTGTGCCATGTTTGGTTGAAATCTGCCCAGTGGTTGTTGAGAAGAAGATGAAAATGTGAAAAGTTTACAACAATGCCAACAACAACACCAACGCCAACGCCGACAGACAACGGAATCTAAAACTTCAGGGTATATTCCAACAAGCTATGATCTGCAGGGCAGTGCCCTAATGCTTCAGTGTTGAATAAAAAAAACCTGGTGATATGAATAACTTATTAAGACACAAAATTTCCAAATCATAACAAACTGTAATTAAAAATGTAAGTCACAAGGTGTGGAAGATTCTTAAATTCTTCAAATATTTTACATTTTTCACAGTCAAGGGATATAACTCTTTCAAACCGCATATGGATCTTGATCAATACAACCAACAATGTTCCAAATTTAAGGGCCATACCCGGTAACTCCACTGCATAACATAAACCTCAAACGTATCTATGATCTATTATTACAAAAAAATTAAACCCAAAACAATTTTCTTTTACCCAACAAAAGTTATCTACAGAACTATAGCTCTGCATTCAGAAAATTTTTAGATGGGCAACCATAAATCATCCACATTTTTTCTGACTCGAGAGCTACAGTTCTGCAACTAACACATGTCTGCAGGCAAATTATTTAAAATGTATAATCAATTCTAAACAACCTCGGACATCCAGACATTATTTTTGTCATAAAACAAAAGTAATTACAATGTTTAAAGTATGTAGCAAAGAAAAGTTTGATGCCCTTGAACTTTATAGCTCCCCTGAACTCAGCCCAGTTTTTGAAATAAAATGGCTCATGGGCCACATCACTCACCTGAACACCAGTTCCTTGTATCATTCTTTTTTAGTTTTATAAAACATTTTCCCTGTATATTTCTTTGTTAATCCTCTTGGGGCCCCAGTATTAGTCCAGGAGTCACAATTTAACAAAATAGAATCTACACTATCTTTGGATGCTTGCATTAAAATCTCACAAATTGTAGCATTATAGTTCTTGATAAGAAGATTCTTAAACATATTCCCAACATATTTCTGTATCAAGCTTTGAACCCCTATTGGGGCCCTTGTATTAGTCAGGGGTCACAACTTTTATCAGTTTAGAATCTTCATTATATATTGCAGTGGTTCTAAGAAGATTTTCTAAGACACAACCCTATTTTTACAGTTTCACAGTTATCTCTCTTTTAAAAAGGATCTGGCCCTTTATTTAAACAATTTAGAACTCCAGTCCCATAAGAATGCTTTGTATCAGGTTTGGTTAAATTTGACCCAGTGGTTCTAAAGAAGAAGTTAAAAATGTGAAAAGTTTACAGACAGATGGATAGTAAACAGACAACAGGTTATCAGAAAGGCCCACTTGAACCTTCAGTTCAGGTGAGCTTAAAATAGTCTTCTTTATCACATTGTTTAGGAAAAATCTGAAAATCATCCAATCATAAGTTTACAGAAGACTGATAGGCAGTGAAAGCAGTAGAACACTGATAGAGAAAGCAGTAGAACACTGAAAGAGGAAGCAGTAGAACACTGATAGAGAAAGCAGTAAACCGCTGATAGAGAAAGCAGTAGAACACTGATAGAGAAAGCAGTAGAACACTGAAAGAGGAAGCAGTCGAACACTGATAGAGAAAGCAGTAAAACACTGATAGAGAAAGAAGTAGAACACTGATAGAGATAGCGGTAGAACACTGATAGAGAAAGCATTAGAACACTGATAGAGAAAAGGCAGTAAAACACTGATAAAGAAAATGCAGTAGAACACTAAGAGAGAAAGCAGTAGAACACTGATAGAGAAAGCAGTAGAACACTGAAAGAGGAAGCAGTCGAACACTGATAGAGAAAGCAGTAAAACACTGATAGAGAAAGCAGTAGAACACTGATAGAGAAAGCGATAGAACACTGATAGAGAAAGCATTAGAACACTGATAGAGAAAAGGCAGTAAAACACTGATAAAGAAAATGCAGTAGAACACTAAGAGAGAAAGCAGTAGAACACTGATAGAGAAAGCAGTAGAACACTGATAGAGAAAGCAGTAGAACACTGATAGAGGAAGCAGTAGAACACTATAGAGAAAGTAGTAGAAACTGATAAAGAAAAAGCAGTAAAACACTAAGAGAGAAAGCAGTAGAACACTGATAGAGAAAGCAGTAGAACACTGATAAAGAAAAAGCAGTAAAACACTGATAAAGAAAATGCAGTAGAACACTAAGAGAGAAAGCAGGAGAACACAAATAGAGAAAGCAGTAGAATGCTAAGAGAGAAAGCAGTAGAACACTGATAGAGAAAGCAGTAGAACATTGATAGAGAAAGCAGTAAAACACTGATAGAGAAAGCAGTAGAACATTGATAGAGAAAGCAGTAGAACACTGATAGAGAAAAGGCAGTAGAACATTGATAGCGAAAAATTGGAAAAATGTAAAGTTCCAAGTGATAAATCTTGGTTGAAATATGGCAAGGTAAGTTCATGAGAAGAATACTTCATCCGATCAAAAGTCAATATGAATACACTCAAAACTTATTACAGTGCATTCTTGCATTTTAACAAAGTAAAATCTGGGAACTATTCTGACAGCAAAAGAGGGCGATCATTCAGTATTTACTTATGCCAAAATATGGACAAACATTAAAAATATAATAGTGTTCACTTCTACCACAGAAAAAATGCCACACATGGTAACATTTTATATTGCAGTTGCATATCTACTTTCCTCCATGGCCAGTATTGATTATTTGAACCAATATACATGAAAGAATCTTTACTTTCATGTATATTGGTTCAAATAATCAATACTGGCCATGGAGGATAGCAAAAACTCTTTATTAGCTTTACTTTTTTTAAACAAAGTAATGGTAATGGTAATGCATTACTTTACTCATGTAATGGTAATGTAATGCATTACTTCAAGAAAATCAAGTAATGGTAATGGTAATTTAATGCCCAAATTCATGAAGTAATGGTAATGTAAAGCATTACTTTACAATGTAATTCGCCCCAAGCCTGTAAAGATTACTTTTAATATACATCGGTAGTAAATTACATTGCAGAATTGATGCAGATATAATGAAAATTTGAATTCATCTCTACCTGATTTTGGATTACAGCATCAAAACTTGGTACTTCATTTCATTATCTTTGATGTACATGTAATGGTGATCTCTGAAAATATTAAAATTTAATAATTAATGGTTTTTACATATTTTTATGGCATAAATTATTTAATGAAGAAATTGCTTTTATTGTAAAACAAAACCCACAAAGTAACATATAGTTTCAACCATATTGTTACAATATGTTTATCCTATCACATGATCAATTTTAAAGGTCATGTGCATATGAATGCCAGTTTGGTTTTTTTATTACTCTGTAGGTACATGTATGCTATGAAGTACATGTACTAAATAGTTTAGTAATCAATTCTAAATACACAGCTTCATATAAGATATATGCCCTGTATATAAAAATATTGAAATTGTTAGATGTTCTGTTCTCTATTTTCAATGTTGACTGACATAGCACATCAAAAAACTATTTTTGAGATAAATCAATTTTTAACAACATAAAAAACACAGAACAATGTTAGACTTGCAATTAATGAAGAAGTCT
The DNA here is from genome assembly GCF_963853765.1 of Magallana gigas. Lineage (NCBI taxonomy): Eukaryota > Metazoa > Mollusca > Bivalvia > Ostreida > Ostreidae > Magallana > Magallana gigas. The sequence goes on along the minus strand of NC_088860.1, from coordinate 15,563,005 downwards.
AATGGTTTGCTCATTCTTTGGCTCTTTCATCTATGTATCATAATGCTATATTGATTAATTCAATATTGTTTTATGTACTCTCCCTTACTTTCATTAGTATAAGATCTTATTATCTTGGGTTACAAAAGAAATGTAAATATTACCAATAACTATTTAGGAAAATCTTTCCTTGTTGTTTCATACTAGATATGACCATTGTGTTCATTACAGAAAAAATCACATAACCCAATGACATGGGTTTTGTATTTTTCCTACTACATGTATTTCCTCCAACCATCATACCCATATGAACCACAAAGGGAGCAATAAAATTTAATGTGATTATTTAATGCAGTAGCTTTTATCCTTAGTTATCAACCCCTTTTCCCCTACCAATGATGAAACATGAGGCCAATGGGACATATTGCTCATCTGAGCAACAATGTCAAACAGTTCAGTTGCCCACAATCTATCCTCCAAATAGTGACCTCTTTCTTACCCCAAGGGTTACAGTATAATCAAACTAAAACAATATTAAAACTTACCATGTACATTTGACTTTCACAAATTTAAGCCTATCATTTCTTAAGAGATTTCTTTTCAATTAATTGCCATTTTCTATTGTAAAAATTGATTACTGCATTCCCTCTTCCCTCTATATCTGGTTGTCTTCTGGCCCCTCCCTGACCCTCAGAGTATGGTGCAAAGAAATTCAAACTTTAAGTACTTGATGTGAAACTTTCTGTCGCATTTTAAAAATCGTTCTTTCCATATATGCTTGCAATTGCCCTATGGTGTTTTCTTTTAATATTTTTTATGTTCTTCATGTGTGTGTTTGTGTGTGTGTGTGTGTGTGTGTGTGTGTGTGTGTGTGTGAATATGTGATATTGAGCTCATTCTTTGATCTTGTTCAAAGGTATCACAATCCCTAGAGTTTGTAGATTTATTCTGATTATAAGGACCTCATCTATTATTGCCTTACAACTGATGAAATTTCTCCTCAACCACAGCCTGGCGATCCCTATTGCACAATTATTCTACCTGTCAGATGATGGCAATGTTATGGCAGCACCGTCTTGATCAAGATGATTGGAGTAAATTAGAGACTGTCATGCAAAGGAATAATTTATTGCTAATGATGTTGCACACTAATGGCATGGACTTAAAGCAAGACTTGGCCATTCTATATAATCAATACATAATCATTTAAGTCCTGTGTGCTTGATGGCCCTACATTACACTCTTGAGTCTTTATCAAGAAAGGTCAGGTTGCCTGAATCAATGTACAAGAATGGTCATCATAAATTTTGTCTCAACACCTACACATTAATTGATTGATTTTAAACCCCCCCTCTCTCTCTTCTCTCTCTCTCTCTTCTCTTCTCTCTCTCTCTCTCTCTCTCTCTCTCTCTCTCTCTCTCTCTCTCTCTCTCTCTCTCTCTCTCTCTATCACAAATATACATGTAATTTGATTGTGGGGGATCTATAGTTTTATAGCTATTAAACAATCTATAGAAAAAATAGTGGGGTGAGTAGGTTTAGATAGAGTTTCAGGTGACATAGAGATGTACACAAAGAGAGTAAGAGAACATATATAAGCCCAGATATATAAACATTTCTAAGGTAACACAACATCAAGTTTAATGTCTTTATTTAACATATTCATGGCAGAACATAGTGCCTGAAAATTACATGATAGTTTATATTTGAAGTTAGAGATATGATCTGAAAATTTTCACCTGATAATAGTACAATTCTAGAATATCAAGAATGTGACCCTCAGAGATCAAATAGCCATTCCCTCCCCCATCTCAACCAATTTATCATGCCTGTATAGCATTTTTGTTTTGAAATACAGGGTTCAGTTTGAAAAAAAAAACATGACTACATGTATCAAAACAGGGTTAAATTAAATAGTCTAACCCAACAAATATCTTCCTTTACAGGGATCATGAGAGAGGAAGCAAAATGGAAATCCCATGTTAAAAGTCTGTGTACTCAAATGCAATGATAAATTATTTAATAGACAAAACACCTAAATTTGCTTGCAATATATTTTATAAAATCCTGACTAGAAATAAAACTTGAATCAAGCTCAACTTAAATACATGCAATACGTGTATTTCAGTCAAAACAGTTATCCATGCATTTTAATCTCTCTTTCTTAAGGTTAACATCTAGTACAGGTACATGAGTGGATCGACCCTTAAGTTTCTGTTTAATATATGAATTCCTTAATTAATGATGTGTATTACCAAAGAATTGTCAACATCCTGGAAAAATGTTATAAACTGTCATCTTCAATGTAATATTCTGCTGCAGAAAACATAAAGGAAGGAGATAATTCAAATTAACTACCATGCAGGTATGATTACCACTCTTTAACTTATTTACTAGATTTTGACCATAATGTGATTTCCTTAAAAAGACACACCTACATGCATATCTAAAAATAAAAATGATGAAATTTTTATTTGTATTTTTGACTCTGATCCAAAACAAAATGGTATTTCTAAAAGTTAATACGTACTAAAAATGGAAATAAAGTGATTACCTAATATTTATCAAGAATGACTTTAATTAAAATAAAGATTTTTTTCCATGATTTTTGTTTAGTTACTTTTTATTGTATATCAAGGCCTTATGTAGTTACATGTAATATAAACTTTTATACATTCAATTTACTAGTACTTAAGGGCATTTTTAATTAAATCTAAAGTGAATAAAAAAAAGGGAAAAAGCCTTTCAAAGAGCATGCGAATTAATCTGTTTTACCACTACTGTAAAAGTGATTAAGTACGCTTTTTCTATGGTCAAACAACACATAAAACAAAACAAGTATTCAATTTCAAGTATTGGTAGAGATCGAATCAAAATGCTTTTTTTTATCGTCCAGTCCCCAAGACTATAGTGAGAGAATGAGATTAAGTGCAACCATTTAACTACAATACATTGTACTGGTAAATTATTAAACAATTTCATGCAGTAACAAATACCGGTAGCATGTTTATTAGAAACATATATTAAGCAGAAATTTCTGAGGGGACAAAATTTCATTCATTATTTCCAAATTCCACAGTATTTTGTCCCAAATTATGAGCAGCACTTTTATGTAAAATTTTCTGGAAAAATACTACCGTATGTAAAATTAAAAAATGCCTTTAATTTTCCTCACTTTTTACTTGATATAAAACAAAGCTATAGTCACAATTTAAGGAAGGAGTCTTTTATGGTTTTCGACTTGTCAAACGTAAAATTGATTAATTGTACATTAAATCAAGATGAAAGGAAATTATAATAGAATATTTTTCTTTCTTTTATATTATCGTACAACTTGGCATAGAAAAAGTAATCAAAGTTTAGAATCTAACAAGGACTATATTTTTGGCGTAATATTGGCGTAGGAAAATATCACATATTGCGCAATTCAGAATTGCTGCAGATTAATGAGTCTGGTTTAGCATTTTAAAAACAATAACATTAATGTTGGATTTTTTCACTAATGTAAACTAATGATATGATACTTGGGTTTCAGAATATGTTTTTAAAATATGATTTGCCTATCAAACTACATTTTTATAGGCTTTTTAAAGTGCCCTTCTATACGCCGATTTTTGTGAAAAAATCACTAAAATCAGTTTTTCCATCTTGTTAAATGGTCAATATATTAGCTTTTCTGTCAATTTATATCTTTTTATAAAGTCTTTATTATACATAAAAATCAGAAATATTTTATTATTGGAAGCATAAAAAAATAATAAAAATTCCCTCAAAATTTAAGAAAATTAGAGGAAATGCGGGCTAAGCAATATCAATTTTAGTATAAATAGTTATTCCAATTTAGTAGTATAAGCTGATAGACATTCTAATATTCTATCATTTCATTGAAGAATAGAATCTTCATATCTTAAATAAATGACTACATAACTACAAAGAGCTACACTTGTTTTTATCATCCTTTACGTTGAGGAAAAAGGTAGTGACCTTGACCTGCTCTTATGCGAATACAAAAAGGTCAAATTTAATAAAACTGATAGAATCATTTTGTAATATGATCCGTTTGACTCTGTCAAAATTTCATGAATTTCTTATAATTAGAAGTATGTTTGATAACAAGAAGACTCCTTCCTTAAGTGTAAAAGTACCATGTGAACATTGCCAGAATCCATGCAGTTTTTCTCTGTTTTTCTAAAACTCGTAATTATATAGGTTAACTTATTTCAAATACTGTAAAATTCTTAGGTTCTTTCCAAATATATGCAATTGCTTGATATTTGAGTAATAAGTAAGCATACATAGTTTTTTTTCAGATAAAAGATATATTTTCAAACCATCTTTACATTTAAAAGGAGAATTTGAGGAATTGTTTACTTTTTTGGAGGAGTTTATTCAGAAAAATACTTCTTCTAATGACAAGAAATATGACTTCAATACATATACTCACCACACTATGTAATTTTTGTTGTAAGAATACTTATTACTAATGGATGTCAAATTTGGTTGTTATATATATCATCATCATTGAGTTGCACAAGAGTCTGTTTCTTAAATGCAATTTAGATGCAAATGACATTTCTAGTTTTTCCCAATGTCAATAATTTGTCAATTGAATTTACCCAATTTTCTAAAAATGGGATTTCCCCAAAATATGCTTATAAATCCCTATTTGCATCTGTATAAAGTTAAAATTTGAAAACCATTTAAGTTTTCTTTACCTGTTGTTTTGGTGCATTGATGTAAATGACAGCAAAGAAAAATTAAACAGCTCGGATCAATCTGCAATAAATAAGAAATATATAAGTGCTATTATCCTCTTAGTCTATAATATAATTTTTCAGTAGGACAGTATATGCAAATACAATTATTCATCAACATCAAAACAAGCGTTTGTCCTGTCAGACCATGTACAGTATGCATGGTATTATCTGATTATGTCGTCATATGCTGTTACCTTGCATTTAGCATCATAATTGATTTACACTAAAAATTCTAAAAATGAAATGAATATACATTAATAGTTGTTAATTTGTCAAATTACCACGTTAATCATGCTAATAGGATGTGTTTTCAGACAAAATTTTGCTGTTTACAATTACAAACGCAAATGTAAATTTCCCAGCACAAAGTGGTCGTGATATCAGTCTCTTAATTAACACAAAAATTTCTTGAATTCCAAGAAACAGGGTGTTTTCTTTAATACGATACACAAATACACACTACAGTCACTGACATTAGTCGTTACTTACTAAATTTGAGATTCTAGAATCACACAGGAAATTCTACTGCGAAACTAAAAGAAGACTTGATTACGATAAGATGGAAAAAATTCGATCGATGACTACTTTATGTTCCTATCAAATCTATCGTATTACATGACATATTTTAAAATCCACTTTCTTTATTTATTAAATTTCTGTATTGCGATGTTTTCTCCGTTAAATATAACATTTTCTTTTTTAAAATAGACGTTGCGCCTTTATCTAAAAATAGACTTAATAGGAAAAGGGGAAATTCCGAAATGAAAAATAGGCCTTACACACAGGACAAATACAGTCAGCGGGATTTTTTTTTGTTATCAAGGACAGGAATAGCAATTAGGGTGGGTATTTTTATGTAAAAGTATAAAATGCGTTTGCAAAATTCATAATATTATATTCTTCGTTATCATGACCCGCAAAAGGTATTGTAGTGAGTCGTTCTATACATGCATAGACAGTAGCAATATTTATTATTTCCTTGCAAAAGTAGAAGAGTTACTTCCGTACACTTTCATTTCACAGTTTTAGCTACATTACATAGCTGATTACTATAAAATCGTATACAATGATAATCTTTTATGTCTGCAAAAGTGTCCATATTCATTAGATAATGATTATCTAAATTAATTAGACATTTTGCTTATTTTGATACTAAGCAGACCAACATCCAGGATTCAGAAAATGGCATTTCGGAAACCAGCAAACATAGCAGAAAATTTCGACAGCTTAGAAACTGATTGTTCAATTCAAACACGAGAACCCCGAGAAGATTCCGGTTTTTATTCTGGACCTTCAAGTTGCAAAGAAAGTCTTTGCAAAAAGGAAACAGATCTAATTTCTCCAACGAAAGACATAGGACTGCTGGAAGAAAACATGGAACGTGTTGACATCAACGGTCAGGCAGTTTCTAGATCTGCATCTTGTGAAAATCTTGTAAAAACTGTCCTTCGCATTATAGAGCAAGACTTCGATGGCGATACACTGATTCATGTTGCAATTATACAAAATGAGGAGTATATAGCAAAGTCTATGATTTCCATGGTTTCCATCCTCGACCCAGAGCTCCTTGATATTCCCAATTTTTTATTGCAAACTCCTTTACATTTGGCTGTCCTCGTCCGATCCGTGGAACTCGTGGAAATTCTTATCCAATCGGGAGCCGATTTGGGATGTCGTGATCTCCATGGGAACACACCTTTGCATATTGCCTCTTACCATGGTTTTGACAACATCGTAGTTTGTTTACTGAAATATGCAAGTGGTAAAAAACGAAAATCGACATTTATACAAGAAATAAATGACAGAAATTATGAAGGCCAATCATGTCTTCATCTTTCTACGTTTAACAATAGCCTTCCCGTAATTAACCTTCTGTCAAGATTTGGAGCAGACGTAAATGCACGTGACGGAAAGAGTGGTAAAACGATACTTCATTATGCAGCAGAAATGGGGAACACGATTCTAATGGATTATGTTTTACAGTTACCCGGAGTTGACGTCAATTCCCAAACGTACGCCGGCCAGACACCTAGCTCTCTGGCCAGGGGTCGAGGTTTTCTAGATATTTGGACAACCCTAAGGAAATTTGGCGGGAAAGACCGTGAAGAAATTGACGACACTTAATTTGCATTTTTATTTTATACGTAAAATGAACATCAATTGGTTTCGAATGTTCACTAATACGTACATGTGTGCGGTTGTGCAAACTTTTGTTTAATTCAAATGTAAACGGATAATATTATTTTTTATCCAATTCTATAAGTAAATATTTTAATATCAAACGATATAATTATCACGTGAATGTACATTTATGTAAATATATATTGTTCTCCTATTGTTAACTTTGATATTCTCAGGTTATTGATATATTAAATAGTTGATCTTGGATATTTGGATATGCTTTATTCTTTAACAAAAATAATGAATCCAATGCTTTCGATAATTTTTGTTTTAATTCCAAATCGCAGACCAAAGAATACTTATTAGAAATCCAAACACAAGCAATTCCAATCAGTGCCCTATCCCTATGCAGGTATATTATGTAGCAATCAGATTAATAGATGGCCGACTTGCTGGGTTTTTTGAAAGGGGGTTCTATATATTCATACGATAGTCACGCTTAAAGTCTTTTTCAATAAGGAATTGAAATAATTTAAATAAATAGGTTGCATCGGCTTTCGACTCGCTGTACCCATGTGTTAATTTTTTAAACTTCTTTTTACGGGTAAATTTTGGGTGTTTTTCTTACATACGGAATACAAAAATGCGGAAGATATATACCAATATAATGCTTTTGAAATATACAAGTACCTGTACGTGCATGAATACACATATATTTTTTTATACATAGTAAATGGGGAATTTATCGCTCCTAAACACACCAAACAGATAATATATTAAGCATAGATATTTCAACCGTGTCTCTTTTGAATATGATGATTAAGCATTTGGAGAAACCTAAATATATGCAATAATTTTTTATCTGTTGGTTGTTTTTTTTAATAGAGCAATAGGGAATTTATCGCTCCTAAACACACCAAACAGGTAAACATTTAATTTATTAAACATACCTATTTCAATCGTGTCTCTTTTGAATATGATGATTAAGCATTTGGAGAAACCTAAATACATGTATATGCAATAATTTTAATAATCTGTTGGTTGTTTTTTTGAATAGAGTAATATTAATAAGTCTGTTGACGTTTTATTTAGGGAAAAAACTAAAGAAAAAAAAAAACAACCACAAAAAAAACGTGCTAACCATATTAGGAAATTGAATTTTAAGAGGAACTTAAATTATTTACGGAAAAAACTAAAGAAAAAGAAACAACCAAAAAAAAAACGTGCTAACCATATAAGGAAATTTAATTTTAAGAGGAACTTAAACTATCTATACAGAATATTTAATCGATTAAGCATCACATCAATGTTTCGTATTAGACAAATCTGCATTTTTAATCCAATCACCATATTAAACGATTCTGTTTTTGTGAAAATATAGAGCATTGCGCCAAACATTGCTCTTGCAGATAAAGAACAATTCAGAGATAGACAGAAGAACATTTTGTTATTTATTTCATGACGGATTGAATGAAAGAAAATAAGTTCTCAAGAAAAAAATTCCCAAGTATGGTCAAAGGTCCTAAAATCAACAGGGTCCATTTTGACGGTGTTCGTCTTTTGTTTACGTCTCGTTCGTTTTCGCAGGAACAAGAGTAATTTTGTATGCATATGATACTGTGATAGACTAGTATGGCCCAGTATTTATTAAAATGCACTTCAAAAAAGTAAAACATTTATTTATGAATTTTTCTTAACAAAAACGTCAAATTTTGTTAATCCAGCATAACTTTGAATTTAGATCATCGTAATACAAAAATATAAACACTATGACGAAACACATGGTGTATCGTCTGCAAGGAAGATTCATTAATGAAAAACAAGTAATGTTGTGAGGATAAATTTCACTGACAAGATATGTAGAGCAATCGTCGAATTTAGGACCCAGTAATGGCGGCCCCCGGAATTTTGTTGATGAATTTATACTTTGTATATTGAAATAACAAATTTAAAAAGGTTAATCAACTTATGTTAAAACAGCAAGATATGATTGATATTCATGATAAATGTCTTAGCTTTCAAAATTACTGCTCATTTTATCTGAAAAGAAGACCAGTAGATTAAGACTGTCGAAATATGGGCACACAATGATGATTAAAAATCAAAATTTAGTGTTATGATTATCATAACACTAAATTTTAATTTTTAATTAACATTTGTGGGAAAAAAATACTTTTGAAAGACAATAGTTCTGATGAATGGTTTAGTATATACAAAACAAAGCGAAAGAGGTCAATAAGTCAACATAACTTCCAGCTCAAATTTTTCACTGTACGTTTCCTAGAAATACATACACAAATGTATTTCTACTACAGTCCTTGATTTAGTATAACGTCATAAGTAATGGTTTCCTGGATATACAGTGTTGTTGCTTATAAGTAAGAATGATTGGACGATTTTATCGCTGAACGAAAATATCAGACTAGATCCATCTGAATTGTGAAAGCAAAACCAATTGCCAGCATGGTTTAACTTCACAAACAATTCCTAGAATTCAAGATAAAAATTTGAAATAGAAACCGATAATTGATACGCCATTGAAGTGAGGATTATTATTATTTGTTCGTTTTTTGAAAACACAATACGTGAACATAAAGTAATTTTAGTCAAATTTCGCAAGCATAAAAAATTGGAATGCATTTTAATGAAAGATATTGAAACGCTTCGTAATGTGAAATTCGTTCACCTGCTTGCATTTTCACTCATGCTTCATTTAACTTAATATTATCTGAATAATTATATATATATATATATATATATATAATTATATAATTATGATATTTTATTCAGACAATATTTAGAAGTAAACTGATTGATATATGAGTTAAATAGATCATCCAAAAATAGCCTTATACTAGTATATTAATAAAGTCTTCAGCGAAAATTTCTTTTCTAGGTCACCAAACCAACCTATTTAAATATCTATTTATGTAGTATTTGAAATCACAGGGATTTTCAGTTGTACTACTGAAAGTGCATAAATAAGGGTGACATAAGTGATTTACTTAAAACACTGGTAACTGGCCATACAGTTAATATACACGTACATGTATGTTATTAAAGTTATCCAATAGAAATGTTAAACTTTTGTTTTAAAAAAAAACCGATGAATTTATAGCACTTTAAAGGGGCATGGTCACGATTTTGGTCAAATTCTATTTTTATGTTTTTATTATTTACAATGCTTTAGAAATGCATTTCTAATGATCAAAAAAAATTTGAGAGTTATTCGTTCAGTTATAAGCAAGATACATGGCTCACAATTCTTTGTCATGTAAACAAGGCTCGTGCCCTGTTTTGTTTTTTTTTACTTAGGTTCAATATACCAGTAAAAAAATCTTTTTCCAGCTTATTTGTCTATCGTTTTATTTGTTTTAAGCATAAATAAACAGTGCGCAACGTTTAACACATTCGTTTTAGGTTTAAATCTGAAAATTTTACTTCAACGTTCAAAATGTAAACAAACGCGCTTTGTTTATATAGCGAAGAATTTCAAGCTCTGTAACTCGCTTATAACTCAACAAATGACACTCAAATTTCGGTTGCCTATCAAAAATGCCTTTCTGAAGTATTGCAAATAATAAAATCGGAAAAATAAATTTTTACCAAAATTGTGACCATGCCCCTTTAAGACGAAATTCACTTTCTAATCTAACAGAACTTGGGACTTAAAAAGCTGAATAAAAACGATAACACTTCTACAGTACACATCAACTAGTTTATTTTTAAAGTAATCCCTGGAATTCTTTTTAAATCAATAATGTTCGCATGAATTTTGTTATTTCAAAGAGACCTCTTCTTAAAATCCCGAATATATGGATGAAGAAATCAGTTGTGTCTGATTAATTAATCGTATTCCCTGGACCAGGAAATAAAATTCACAGCATATTTTTTGTCCTGTATCTGGTGGTCTGGTATTATTAATTTAATTTAATTTTTTTAAGAAGTATTTTATTCAAGTATATAAATACATTGAAATGGATTGAACAGCAGGCACAATGCCTATTTATGTTCTCTCTTGTAGTCAAGGTATAATATGAGTAATTATATAATTTTATATAAGATATATATATACATATATATTGCAATAGAATTTTGTGTAATAGATTAATATTATAAATAACATTGGAAGGAGGTACAGTTTAAAAAAATAAACAAAACAAATAGCTTATGATAGGAAAATGAAAATAAAAAAAATAGAAAAATAATGGTTAATTACTAAGGTTGAAAAATAAAAAAGTATATGTAGTGTAGAGAAAAAATGAGAAAGAAAAGAAAAAACATGTAATAGAACAAAACAAAAATTAATAACAGAGTAGAAAAAAATGGAAATTTTGGGGGGATGGGGTGGGAGGGGGAGGGGGAGAACAAATAAGCAATACAAAATGAAAAGAAAGGAGTGTAAGGACAGTCAGTGGTACCCATTTTGATACATTTTTTATACAATGTGTACATTTTTACCTATACATTTACTTAAATCTGTTTGTACTTTTTCTGTAAAAATGAATTTTATCAAATAATAGTAAGTTATTTTGAAATGTTAGATTATCACTTCCAAAAAGTAGATTCTTAATTGTGATTGGTATGGAATTGTCGTTCATATAATCAAATAGAGATTTTCTTTGGGAGGCATATGATGGACAGTGTAAGAAATAATGTTTAGAGTCTTCCACTTCAAGAAGGCACTTCTGACATAGTGGAGAAGAAATAAGGTGGTGTGAGTAATATTTTTGAGGCTGTTCTTAAATGCTGAAACTGTAGTTATATTTTTTGCATTTTGAGTTAGATTGTTCCACAATATAATTGTAGATGGTATAAAACTTTTGAAGTAAGATGTTGTTCTTGCAACAGGAGTGCGATAGATGAAATTGTTTCGAAGATCGTAGGTATTATGTGGGGGGGAAACATTCACCAACAATATTAGATAAGTATTCAGGGGTATAATTGTTTATTATTTTGAACAATAATATTAATTTATAGTTATTTCTACGTTTCTTAAGTGTTTCCCAGCCTAATTCCTGATATAGGTATTGTTTAGATGAGTTTCGTCTAAGACCAGTAATTATTCGTGCCGCTTCAATCTGTATACTTTCCAATAAATTACTTTGTTCATCTGTACAATTGTCCCAGACTACATCACCATACTCTAACACAGGGCGAATAAATGCAACGTAAATTTTAATCAATGATTCCCTATTTATTTTATATTTAAGTATGCGTAGCATGTTCAATCTTTGGCATGCTTTTTCGTAGATATTTGATATATGATGTGACATCCCCCATTTAATTGCAAAGTAAGTCCTAAGTGACAATGATTAATTTTTGGATAATATTGTTTAAAGTGTTACCAAAAGAGACCTGGGGATGGGTTTTTTTCTTTCTGGAAAAGTTAACATTTATTGTTTTGTTTGGATTAAAATCCACCAGCCATTGATTAGACCACTGTTTGATTTTTTCAAGATCAGCTGTTAATGATTTAGCTGAATTATTATCATTATCATCAACTACTACAAAAAGTGATGTGTCATCTGCAAAGAGTCTTATTTGGTTGCATATATTTTCAACAATATCATTAATGTAAATAAGAAAGAGGAAGGGTCCTAACACTGACCCCTGGGGTACTATTCAATATTCAAATGAAAATCTTAATACATGTATGAACCTAATGACGAGCAAAAGACCCCATGAACATCCTTTTGCAGACTCAAAGATATGATATAAAACATTTTTTAAAAAATTTATTATAGTTATTTATTGCATTTAGTTATTAACTTATTCAGTTGGTTATTGTTAAAATATGCGTTTGAAAACATGTTTTCACAGTTCAAAGAATGCGCATATATTCATACTCGAACAAATAATTTTATACTGGTAAGACTGTTAGCTACATATATACTTGTATTACCACTGTCCTTTCTGATATATTTCATTTTATCAAATAAAATATACAACATGAGTTGTATATTTTATTTGATAAAATGAAATATATCAGAAAGGACACCACGACTGGGATTCTTAATATAAAAAAGAGAAACTACTCAATAGATCTAAACAAATATTCCAGTTTAGTATTATTCAAAGGATTCGCAATGTAAAATAAATCTTTTTATCATACAAAATAAACATATTCATTATTGGTAAATCAAACCGGAAGACTTTAAGATACTAAATCTTCTTCCTTCGTTTATTATTTTCAGAAATTCATCAAATTTTCACAAAGTCAAACATACATTGTAAACAAGTGATAGTATCTATTAAATTAAATTTGACCATCTTATTTTCGTAGAAAAGTTAGGTCAAGGTCGTTTTCTCTTTCCTCAACCTAAAGAATAAGAAAATTAATATATGGATTATTAATGGATTTTATCACGCCCGACCGTAAATGATCAGCGCATTATACAAAGAACGACTTTTCATCCTTAAATAAATTGGCAAAAATGCAAATATGTTGACAATAGATTAAGAGATGATTTTGATGATTTTTAAAATATATTTGCTTATAGATTGAATGTTTTCAATAGCTTGTAAGATGTAAATGTGTTTGGAAAATCATATTTTATCAACACTTTCAGTAATTCAAGTTTATTATTCATAGTTTAATAAGGTAAAAAAAATTGTGTGATTGAAGCAATTTAAACTACATATATGTTATTTAAATTAAAAACTCCACAGCGAGTTTGATTAAAAGTAAACTTCAATGTGATATTTTCCTACGCCACTGTTCTGTCAGACGTATAGTTTTTGTCAAATTGTGAACTTTGCTTACTATTTATGTCAGTTGGTACAATTTCAAGATTCAATCTTTTTTTTAACATATTAATATGAAGATGAAGGACGCTTATTCGAATATCCTTTGCATATATATAGATAATTAATTTAAAAAAAAAGTCGAAGAAAATCTTCCTGAAACAGAATATTGTACCTTGGCGACCTAGAAAAATTGCCGGTCGACCTGTATGATCAAAACTATATCCCTGCGACGTAAACCTGATAAAAAGAGAACTGATAAGATCAATTATATGTACCGAAATCCGTTTTGACTATGACATTGGCTTCTTTGAACATGTTCCTTTTTGCCTGTTTGGCGTTAGTAGCTACTGCAGTTGAAGAAAAACGAATACTTTTAAATGACCCGGACTTAATTCACTCTGAAATAACAGCGATGCAGCACCAAATCCAAGAAATGAATTCCAAGTTACAGGACCAACAGAACAAATTGCTTGCTCAGGAAAGACTTATTGCCGACATTCAAACAAAAACACAGTCCGGTAATAATGACCTTTTGTGTATTTTGGCGATTGAATTGAGGCACTGTTGCAGAAATTGCAGAATGAAAAGGAGCAGAGACAAATTGAAAAACAAAAATTATACAAATGTATATTAATGTACGATTTTTACAATTTTAGGCGGCGCCATTTTTGTTCGCTGGGGAAAACATGGCTGCCCCGATAACGACACCGAACTTGTGTATTCTGGTATGGACAAAATCTTATCGGTATTCAAGATTAAACTACACATAGTACATTGGATAAATCTTTTAAGGGGGTGGGCGGCCATCTTGTACATTTATCGTTTTTCATGTTTGCAGATTTCTATATCTTCAAAATAAGTCTGTAGCGGCGCATTTCCACAGCTGTTTTAAAGGGACTTGGATACGATTTGAGATCAAAATTTCATTTTTTATTTTTATGTATAAAATGGTTAACAATTCTAAAAATTATATGATTCCAAGCACTATTGATATTGAATCCCAGTTTCGTTCAACCAGACGCTCAGCTGTCTCCGTTAATCTCCGACAAGCAAGAGAGCCTCTCTGTTTGTCGGAGATTTACGGAGAGAGCCAAGCGTTTTGTTGAACGAGACTATATTAAACTCTGGCGTAGGAATACATGAGACTACAAAAATATCAAAATTGTTCGTCTGATATAAAATCTGACTATTTTTAAAGTGTTTATAGATAAGTTTCCTTGAAAAACAATGCTTCAGCATACATTACATCGAATTTTTCTATTATATTCAAGAACTAAGACTTGTCAGCGGTGATGATCTGTGCTTAGGTCCAAACACTGTTTCACTTTCGGTTTGCCAGAGTAACTGCATAGGAGAGTTGATTAAAATCAACTCCCAAAAATGGAAAAAATAAATTTTGAAAATTTTGAGCTCAAATCGTGTCCAAGTCCCTTTAGGTGTCCTGTTCTTGAATGCATAATTTGCTTATATAAAAACATGTAGAATCTCATATTTATTGTTTTTGTATCTTTTGGCAACAGGTTTAGTCAGTTTCGGGCAGAAACAAGCTAGTTCAAAAAATGTTTACTTTCTTATCCTCAAATGTTCAAGATGACCGCACATCCCCCTTAAATTATCATTGGAGTTCATTCCTTTTATGCAATGGTGATTATTACTCATATTAGGTAACTCATCATTGATCAATATGATATATTTTATTGTGTGAACATTTGCCAATACATGTACTGTTCAATGAGAATTGACTACCTAGATATATTTTGAATTATAATTATAAATGCCTTTTAAATCTTGTTTTTAAATTGTAGTCTTTAAGTCTACATGTTATTGTTTTGAAGGATTTGCTGGAGGGTCCTATTATGATCACCAAGGCGCGGCTGTCGATTACGTTTGCTTGACACGAGACCCAGTGTTCACCTCCAAACTCCATGACACCCAGTATGGTTATATGTATGGTGCGGAATACAATTCCAACGCTTTTGGACCCGCTGATGGCAACGATATTCCATGCGCTGTCTGCCGAAGTCTTTCCGCATCCAGTGTTCTTATGATTCCAGGAACTAACGTGTGCGTAACTGGATGGAAGCTGCAATACAAAGGTAATCTTGCAACGGGTTACTACGACTTCCGAGCAGCATCTCAGTACATTTGTTTGGACGAATCCCCCGAAACGGTCATCAACGGACGTGTCAATGACAACGGCAAACTAATTCACCCCGTAATTGCTGTCTGTGGGGCATTGGAGTGTCCGCCGTATGAAAATGGCAAAACTTTAACATGTGCCGTGTGTACCAAATAATAAAGAAGACTTTCTCTTAATTTATAAAATCAGGTGCCGTTGAAATTTTTGTTTAATTGTCCCAATTAAAAAAGATAATGACACTTGTTTAGAATCTGAAAGTTTACATATCGATACACAGATTAAAAAATGCATAGTGTTTTTAGCTCACCTGAGCTGAAAGCTCAAGTGAGCTATTCTGATCACATTTTGTCTGTCGTCCGTCTGTCTGTCGGTCTGTCTGTCTGTCCGTCTGTCCGTCCGTGTGTCTGTAAACTTTTCACATTTTCAACATCTACTCAAGAACCACTCGGCCTATTATAACCAAACTTGGCACAAAGCATCCTTAGCCTAAGGGAATTCAAATTTGTGAAAATTAAGGACCACGCCCTTTTGCAAAGGGAGATAATTAGGAATTTATGAAAATTTTCAAGAAATTTTCTAAAATCTTCTTCTCATGAACCATAAGACCAGGAAAGCTGAAACTTGTGTGAAAGCATCCATAGGTAGTGTAGATACAAAGTCGTAAAAATCATGACCCCCGGGGGTAGGGTGGGGGCCACAATGGGGGGTCGAAGTTTTACATAGGAATATATAGAGTAAATCTTTAAAAATCTTCTTCTCAGAAACTAATCAGCCAGGAAAGCTGACACTTGTGTGGAAGCATCCTCAGGTAGTGTAAATTCAAAGTTGTGAAAATCATGACCCCTGGGGGTAGGGTGGGGCCACAATGGGGGGTCGAAGTTTAACATATGAATATATAGAGGAAATCTTTAAAAATTTTCTTCTCAGAAACTAATCAGCCAGCAAAGCTGAAACTTGTGTGAAGGCATCCTCAGGTAGTGTAGATACAAAGTTGTGAAAATCATGATCCCCAGGGGTAGGGTGGGGCCACAATGGGGGTCAAAGTTTAACGAAGAATGTATAGGGTAAATCTTTAAAAATCTTCTTCTCAGAAACTAATCAGCCAGATGATTCTTTATAATTGTTAAGACTTTGGCCCCAGGACAATTCTTTGGCCTCACAAGAAGGTTAAGAGTTTGATGTAGGTTTATATACCATATATAAACTATTGTTAAGGATCTCTTTGAGAACTGCAATATTCAACATATGATATGACTATAAAATCATCCTATTAGAAGAGGGACTAATGATTATAAACATAAGAATATCCAGGGGGGAAATGGATTTTATTTATACAGGATCTACATGTATTATTGTACATTGTCCAGATAAAGTGTATTATGACTCCGTTAAGCTGATTTTATCATACCTATTGTTCCTCAGGTGAGCGATGTGGCCCATGGGCCTCTTGTTATAATAATAATGTTACTATATAATTAGGTTTGCAACTGACTGAGTACAGAAATACAATGTACACAGTATATGATACACCATGAGACTGAGGGATCAAACCAATACAGTATACCGGTATTTCTGTAGACAGTCAGTAACAAACCTTATAAATGTATGTGTTTTGTATTTCAAAGGACTATCAAGTGACACATTTATTTTAAACGAAGCTATGATCTTAAAAATCCAGGTATAAAAGTACATGTAGCTTACATCTATAATTTAAATGGTCGATCTCCTCGAAATTTCATTCTCACCGTTTCAATAGTCTTTGAAATCTTTGCTGCATCTTTATTCTTTTATAATATTTTGTTGCTTGTTAAATCTAAACGTTTTCCCCCTTTCTCCACAGAGGTATGAGCGACTTTTTATTCTGCTCCAGACACAACAGTGTGACGCCAATTCAAAGGGCAACTACTCTATAATTTTACAGTAATTTCAAAGGGCAACTTCTCTAAATATTTTGAGAAATTACAGGACGGGTTTTTTTTATTAAATGTCATGAAATGTTGAGATGTAGGCGAAACGTCGGCCATACTGCCGAATATTTATTCATAAACTAATGGAAGTGTGACATTTCAGTCCAAGGGAAAACAATGAACAGTTTGTATAATATATTATGCTAGTGTTTAAATGATTGGCAAAGGCCCAAATATAGTTGCTTATTGGCAAAACCGCTTCATTTTCCTCGAAAACCTTTCTTAATGACATAACACATGTCAAAATGATTGTGGTATTATAAAGTTATCACGAAAGTAGTGTTGTGAATTTCATTACGAGCTGAAAATTATTACTCATTAGTCATTTACTTTTTTAACACTGGTAACTTTTGAGGTCATACTTTTAATATAATTATGTACATATACGATATCGCAGTTATTCTAGAAATGTTAAAATTAAAATTTTGTCGTTAAAAAATCCGTGAATTTATAGCACTTTTAGATAAAATTCACTTTCCAATCTAACTGTAGATGAATAAAATGGTAACACTTGTATATAATTCATCTACTAGAATATTTTTTAGGTATCGCTGGAATTTTTTAATTGTGTTAAATTATGTCTATTATGTTAACGTTCATATCAATTTCGTTATTTATTTTAATCATACCCTTTTTTAATATCTCCTAAATATATGGGTGAAGAAATCAGTTTTGTTTTATAAATTGTATTCCCTGGACCGGAAAATAAAAACCTCAGTCGCACTGTCTGCAAATATTTTGGATGGAACAGGACACTGATCACGTGACTATCATTGTAATGATGGTTTGATGTAGGCCTACTAACTCTATTTTGACTTCATAATTGATTTGATTGTATGATGCTATGATGTCATTTATCCATTATGACGTCAAACATGATTTGATAGATTTCCCCCCGTACTTTACGGATATTAAGTAGTCATTTTCACAACATTAGTTTGGAAAAATTTAATATTTTCAATTTTTGAACTGTAAATGTACAAAATCATAAGCGGTTAATAAAATCAAATACATATTCTGATTATTATTCTGTTCGTGTTAAATAATAAATCTAAATAAATCATTACTTTTTTATGGTTCAAAACAGAAATTGTCACAAAAAGTTATAATTCCTAGAATAAAGGGTAGGGCTGATTTCTATTGTAGTATCTCCCTTGAATACCAAGAAATTGGCCATGAAAATTTTTTAAGTTAAAAAGCAAGTACAAAGGTTGGTATTCGATTTTTAAAAAAAAAATCATTGAGAATTTTTTATGCGCTATCGCATTTTGTTCCAATTTAGAATCAAAAAGTCCAAAATTTGAAGTGCCGATTTTAGCAATATTTTGACAAAATTATGATATTGATATGTAAAAAAGGCAATGATGTTAAAATTTCAAGGTAAGAAAGTGGTCATGAAAATTATATATGCTGCAGAGGACATCTTAATGTTAATGTGTTTAAAACAGCAAAAAAGTTCATTTACAAATAATTTTACACTGCAACGTTCTGTTCCCCCTTAGACGATCCTATTGATAAGCAAAGATGATCTTTAAGAAATATTTACATCTATCTAATATTTTTACTTCTATTTCTTACGACAATCGATTGTAATTCAGGCAAGCATGTCAAGATAGAAATCTACGGTATTCTGTGAAAATGACCTAGTTGTCAGCGTAAGAATATATGCATTCTGAACTGCTTTTAGGTGCATTGCTTCGCATTTTATATGACAACTTGAATTCTTGCAGCTAGCTAGTTAAATAATTTCTACATTGTTCATCATTACCTTCCTTGCACATTTGGCGTTTACTCCTTTTGATTACTTTTGATCCACCAAAACTAAATCTACATTGAAAGCACCGACTCTACGAAGTCTATATGGACTGTTTAAAGACACCCAAGTACCTGTAGTTATCAGGGTTCTCTTCAAATGTATGCAAAATTAGCTGTTTTTCGGGTGTATGACTTTAATCGACAATAATTATAATTCACGTACTTTTACTCACTCTATATGGGTAATAAATAAGATGATTAAAAAAATATAAACATTAACATGCTTCCTTTCTAAAAGGTATATATCATAGCCCGCATTTATTGCCTCTGACTTTCTTAAATTTTAAAGATATTTTTATTTTTCTGTGCTTCTAAGTTTGATTTTTTTTCCCACAAGCATTACAAAGACTTTGATATATTAATAGTACCAATTTTCACTTTTTAGTAAACACTATATAATCTTATTTTAAAAAGGTTGGACTCTTTTATGGGCGGCGAAAAGAAAAAATATGTGGAGAAACCTAAACATGTGCAATATTTTTTTCACTATAATATCCGTTGGTGGTTTTTTTATAGAAAAATATTAAGTATGTTGGCGTTTTTCTTAGGAAAAATATGTAATCGAACGTGCTAACCATAAAAGGAAATTATCTGTACAGAACAATTTATCGATTAAGCATCACATTAATGTTACTTATTATACAAATCTGCATTTTCAATCCAATTACCCTATTTTACGATTCTGGTTTTTTTAACATAAAGCATTGCGCTATACAATACGCTTGCAGATAAACAACAATTCAGAGACAGATAAAACATTTAGTTATTTCTTTTAAGATGGATTGAATGAGAGAAAAAGCTTTATCGAAAAAAAGCATTTCGCTTTTAATTAACATTTGTAGTAAGGTAATACTTCTGGAAGAGAATAGTTCTGATGAATGGTTTAGTATATAAAATACAATGCGAAAGAGGTCAATAATTCAACATAATTTTCGGCTCAAATTTTTCACTGTACGTTTCCTAGAAATACATGTACTTATGTATTTATACTTCAGTCCTTGTGTACTATAATGTCATAAGTAATAGTTTCCTGGAAATACAGTGGTGTCGCTGATAAACAAGAATGATTGCACGTTTTTATCGTTGAACGAAAATATCAGACTAGAGCCATCAAATTCCATCAACAATTCCTAGAATTCAAGATAAAAATTTGAAATTGAAACCGATCATTGATACGCCATTAAAGTGAGGGTTATTATTATTTGTTCATTTTTTGAAAACACAAAGCATGAACGTAAAGTATTGTCAGTGAATTTTTGCAATCATACAAAATTGAAATGCATTTTAATGATGGATATTGAAACGCTTCGTAATTTGAAATTCGTTCACCTGATGTTTTTTTTCACTCAAGCTTTTGAGTGTAATTATGATTTTTATTTAGACAATATTTAGAGGTAAACTTATTGATATATGAGTTAAATAGATCATCCAAAAATAGCCTTTTACTAGTATATTAATAAATTCTTCAGCGAAAATTTCTTTTCTAGGTCACTAAACCAACCTATTTAAATATCTCTTTATGTAGTATGTGAAATCACAGGGATTTTCAGTTGTACTACTGAAAGTGCATAAATAAGGGTGACATAAGTGATTTACTTAAAACACTGGTAACTGGCCATACAGTTAATATACACGTACATGTATGTTATTAAAGTTATTCAATAGAAATGTTAAACTTTTGTTTTAAAAAAAATCGATGAATTTATAGCACTTTAAAGGGGCATGGTCACGATTTTGGTCAAATTCTATTTTAATGTTTTTATTATTTACAATGCTTTAGAAATGCATCAAATAAAATTTAAGAGTCATTCGTAGAGTTATAAGCAAGATACAGGGCTCACAATTCTTTGTCATGTAAACAAGGCTCGTGCCCTGTTTTTATTTACATAGGTTCAATATACCAATAAAAAATCCTTTTCCAGCTTATTTGTCTATCTTTTTATTTATTTTAAGCATAGATAAACAGTTCGTTACGTTTAACACATTCGTTATAGGTTTAAAACTGAAAATTTGATACTTCAACGCTCAAAACGTAAACAAACGCGCTTTGTTTATATAGCGAAGAATTTCAAGCTCTGTAACTCGCTTTTGGGTTGCCTATTAAAAATGCCTTTCTAAAGTATTGTAAATATTAAAACGGGAAAATAAATTTTGACCAAAATCGTGACCATGCCCTTATAGACGAAATTTACTTTCTAATCTAACAGAACTTGGGACTTTAACCCTCAAAGATATAAGATAAAACATTTTGTTTTAAACCATACTATTTATTATAGTTATTTATTGCATTTATTTGATTAACTTATTCAGTTGATTATTGTTAAAATATGCTTTTGAAAATATGTTTTCACAGTTCAAAGAATGCACATATATTCATACTCGAACAAATAGTTTTATACTGGTAAGGCTGTTAATAGCTACATATATACTTGTATTACCACGACTGGGATTATTAATATAAAAAAGAGAAACTACTCAATAGATCTAAACATATATTCCAGAATAGTATTATTCAAAGGAATCGCAATGTAAAATAATTTTCACAAAGTCAAACATACATTGTAAACAAGGTTGTTATCTCTTTCCTCAACCTAAAGAATAAGAAAATTAATATATGGATTATTAATGGATTTTATCACGCCCGACCGTAAATGATCACCGCATTATACGAAGAACGACTCTTTCATCCTTTAATAAATTGGCAAAAAGGCAAATACATTGACATAAAATAAGAGAGAAAATACACATTTTGATGATTTTTTAAAATATATTTGCTTATAGATTTAATGTTGTCGATAGCTAGCAAGACCAATATGTGTTTGGAAAATCATATATTTTATCAGCACATCCAGTTATCCATTTTTATAATTCACAGTTTAATTAGGTCATCATTTTTGTGTCATTATAATAATTTGAACTACATGTGTGTTAATTAAATAAGTTACTCTACAGCGAGTTTGATTTTAAAAAAAAACTTGAATGTGATATTTTCCTAGTCCACTGTTCCATCAAGCGTATAGTCCTTGTAAGATTTTGAACTTTGTTTACTATTTACATGTATTTCTGTTGGCACAATTTTTAAAGATTCAATTTTTTAAAAGAAACGATCTCTTATTTTTTATATTTATATGTAGGACGCTTACTCAAATATCCTTTTGATATTTATAGATAATCCAAATAAAAAAGAAGAAGAAGGAGGGGGAGGAGGAGGAGGAGGAGGAAATCTTCCTAAAACAGAATAGTGTAGCCTAGAAACATCGACAGGTCGGCCTGTACGATCAAAATCATATCCCTACGACGTAAAACCTGATAAAAGGAGAACTGATAAGATCAATTATGTCATATATACCGAAATCCGTTTTGACTATGACATCGGCTTCTTTGAACATGATCCTTTTTGCCTGTTTGGCTTTAGTAGCTGCTGCAGTTGAAGAAAAACGAATACTTTTAAATGACCCAGACTTAATCCATTCCGAAATAGCGGCATTGCGGCACCAAATCCAAGAAATGAACGCCAAGCAGGAGAAATTTAATACCGAAATTCAAAAAAGAATACAGTCAGGTATTTTAAGCTTTTTGATATTTAACCAACGAAGTGATACTCAATCATGTTACAAAAAATGAATGACTTTTCATTATGACTTTAGGCGGTGCCATTTTTGTTCGTTGGGGAAAACATAGCTGCCCTGATAACGACACGGAACTTGTGTATTCTGGTAAGGACAAACTTATTTTATAAAGAGAGACACTACAGGCAACATAGCATGAAATGACAATTTCCCATGTTTTTCATAAATTTTACAATACTAGTAGCCCAATCTAGACACCATATACAAATTAAATTAAAAGGCTAGTAAACTATCTCAAACTATCTAGGGTATATATACTTTCGACTTGGTTTTTTTTTTAAAGAATTTTGTATCAGTAACACTTTCAATCGTCAATCAGCTCAACATTACTTAGAGATAAATTGGTACTTTAAAAACATTCTGTCTTCTAAACAATCATTGAAAACATTCATACCTGTACTTAATGTTTACGTGTGATCAAATCCAGTTTGATTATTAAAATCTTGTTCTCGAATGAAACAATAAACTTGAATCAAATTTATTTTATAGGATTTGCCGGAGGGTCCTATTTTGATCATCCAGGTGCAGCTGCCGAATACGTTTGCTTGACACGAAACCCAGTGTTGACATCAAAAGACCATGACACCCAGTATGGTTATATGTATGGCGCGGAATACAATTCGAATGCGTTTGGACCATCTAATGGCGACGATATACCATGTGCTGTCTGTCGAAGCCTTTCCGCATCCAGTGTGCTCATGATTCCAGGAACCAATGCGTGTGTTACTGGATGGAGGCGACAGTACAAAGGCTATCTTGCAGCTGGTTACTATGCCCACCCTGCAGCTTCACAGTACATTTGTTTGGACGAATCCCCCGAAACGGTCATCAACGGACGTGTCAACGACAACGGCAAGCTGGTTCACCCTGTGATGGCTGTCTGTGGGGCATTAGAGTGTCCACCGTATGAAAATGGCAAATATCTTACATGTGTCGTGTGTACAAAATAAAAAAAACTCTCTATTTACTTTCTTATTTTCCCCTTTTATGAGATTGTGGCATGAAATTTTACAAAGAACAATATACAAATATCATTACACACACACACACCCACCCACCTACCCACCCACAAGAAAAGAAAAACTATATTACCCTATTGCCACTTGGCATCGGAGAAAAAAAACAGAAAAGAGAGGGGGAAAAAGTCAAAGAAAATAAAAACAGAAACATATATACATGGGGATGTCCATTTGAGTATGACTTGATGTAACCTACAGCTATAACAATGTACACAGTGTAGAAAAGTATCTTGACTGTTGTACTGGTATTTTACGTCGTGTTTTGAATAGAACACAGGTATCGGTTGTACCATGCTGCGGTGTCCCCCAGGAAGCGGAAGTTGAGGATGTGCAAGGTGCGTAAATCAAAGTTAGCTGTAATGTTGTAATTAATCCCACCAAACTTCTCGAAATGCAGACGTCCCTGGACAAACGGTAGAGATGTGCTCAAAGGCGTTGATAAAATGGTTGCTGCACATAAGACAAATTTCCGATGAAATTTCAGGTAGTGTCCATAATTTAACAATAAATTTACAGAGTTCTATTTCGAAAACATTGGATGGGATTTTCCAGATAGCAGAAGGTGGTCTTCCTGAAGATAAATGTTTGTTGCAAATAGATAGTTACATGAAGTATGAAAGAGATAATTGGTTAGAACAAGCATTCAAACTTTGTTTGAAATACTTAAAATTTTCATCTGTCGTAAACATCCAAGTAATCAAATGAATTTATGTATCTGAAACTACTACCTCTGTAAAATGTCACATTAACAGTTATATTAACTGTGCAAGTCTAAATGGAGTATGGCCAATAATTAACCAACTCCAAGACCTTATCATAGTTTGAGTTGTTCTTACATTCCCAAGCATCTGGATTACCAATATATCTCAAGCTACATGTACCTCTGTTCTTCATATAGATGCATGATTCTAGTAAATCAGCAATGACAATTTGAACAGGATATGACCAGTATTTACCTATAGAGATATGTGACCTGGTCTAAAGATTTAACCCCATCAAGCATTCAATACCTAACTATGGCTTAAATTTAGCATCCAAGCCTGTCGAGTGGAAAAGTACAAGATGCATAATCCTTACAAGTTTGGATAAAATACCAATAAGAAAAACCAAAAATAACTTAAATGTTGCCATCACAGGGCACCATCTCTCATTATTTTTTAACCTCTTCAAAACGATAACCTCCTCCAGCAGTCAGAATATATGGTTCTGATAAGTTGCATGTCAACATAACTAAGTTACATGTCAAAATATGTTGCATGTCGACTATTATAGTCTGTCCCAAGATATTTTTGCAGCACATTTGGACGATTTTCAATAAAAATACACATACCCGTGAAAAAAGTGCAATTGAAATTGTTGAAAGGGCTAATTTCCAAGATAATTTTATTGACACATTATCATCTTTCACTCGGAAAAATTCACAGGAACGAAAACAGATTCCTTACGGAGATTTATAATGGGGGAATGTATACATCTTTACTCCGTTCGGTATACACTCGGAATACATCGTGTGATATTTCAACGTTATCATCCGGGCTTGCTGCAATACAAAATCCCCGTATACATGTACATCACATTTTTGGCATTGTATTGAAACCTGATAAGCTAACGGGGGCGTTTCGACCGAGATATCTTGAAAAATTTTCATACATTTGAATAAAAATCGTTTGAACCCTGAGGTATTTATAAATATCAAACAATTTATTAAGCAAAATGTGAATCGAGGACATCTTGGGACAGAGTATAGTACTTATCTTGCATGTTAATATTACTAAGTTTTTAGATAAGTTTTTAGGAAAAAAAATGAGAGACGCAAATTACATGTACATGTATGTCTGATGTAAAAGAATAAGAAAGCTTAATATATGAAATACATGTCAACTTTGTTCGCACTGAACCAGGCTGAAGCTAGCAGCCACTAACAGCAGCCACTAAGCCCGTAGAAGCTAGCAGCCAATAAGGAAATTCATCAAAGGACTGAGAGTACTCGAACAGAAAAATTATATTTCACCTAATTATCGACATATTTTAATTAATATCAAAATGATTAATGCTCAATAATTTGTACGAGCATTGCCGACTTCCAAAGCAGTAAAGCTCGCCTGGATAAGAGTTATAAATGCTTCTATGTTGGATAGAAATGAAATACGTCTATACGGGTCATAAGTTATGAAAATAATGTTATCCTAAGTGTAGACTTATTGATACAAATAGAAAAACTATAGGCATCGTATTGAGTGATATGCAAGCGTATTGTGATATAAAAGAAATGATAAATTAAAGTAAATTAAAAGGCATAAAACGATACAAATACAATAAAAACTCAAAGCCAACTCAGTGTGGCAAGATAATTTGTTTACATCGACATTGAACATGTGCGTGTTTAAAAATTTATCCTCAGGCTTTTTTACTCCCCCGGAAACAACATCAATCAAAAATTAAAAAGACATCGTATTATTACGAATATGAGACAGTAGAACACCCAGCATTGTTGTTTTATTCTCATGAGTAAATTATTATATGTCGCAGTCAAAAACAGCGAAAATCATCAGGTGAAATTGGGATAATTTTGTATCGGCCATGTTTTGACGTGAACCTTCGAATACAACATTGACAATGAAAAGGGTTCGGTTAGCTCACCCGAACTTTGTCATATTTTAGCATTTCACAATGATATAGGGGTTAAAAGTGGCCCATTATCTTCCTTATCTTTGAAGTGTGCATCAAACGAATAACAGGGTAGTGTAGGGGGCATATGGGGCTAATATTTCCCGGTCTCAGATTTGGGCTGTAGGGGTACCACCAAGTGGCTCCCAGGGGTTCTGGCTCATTTCAGGGATTTATATCTCACTTGATATTGGCCACAGGAACTTGCAAACACTTGGATTAAGTAGAGGACATCAGGAGGTATTCATAATAAGCGTTAGAGGACACCTATGACCCCTACAAGGGTTCGGTTAGCTCACCCGAACTTTGTCATATTTTAGCATTTCACAATGATATAGGGGTTAAAAGTGGCCCATTATCTTCCTTATCTTTGAAGTGTGCATCAAACGAATAACAGGGTAGTGTAGGGGGCATATGGGGCTAATATTCCCCGGTCTCAGATTTGGGCTGTAGGGGTACCACCAAGTGGCTCCCAGGGGTTCTGGCTCATTTCAGGGATTTATATCTCACTTGAGATTGGCCACAGGAACTTGCAAACACTTGGATTAAGTAGAGGACATCAGGAGGTATTCATAATAAGCGTTAGAGGGCACCTATGACCCCTACAAGGGTTCGGTTTAGCTCACCCGAACTTTGTCATATTTTAGCATTTCACAATGATATAGGGGTTAAAAGTGGCCCATTATCTTCCTTATCTTTGAAGTGTGCATCAAACGAATAACAGGGTAGTGTAGGGGGCATATGGGGCTAATATTCCCCGGTCTCAGATTTGGGCTGTAGGGGTACCACCAAGTGGCTCCCAGGGGTTCTGGCTCATTTCAGGGATTTATATCTCACTTGAGATTGGCCACAGGAACTTGCAAACACTTGGATTAAGTAGAGGACATCAGGAGGTATTCATAATAAGCGTTAGAGGGCACCTATGACCCCTACAAGGGTTCGGTTAGCTCACCCGAACTTTGTCATATTTTAGCATTTCACAATGATATAGGGGTTAAAAGTGGCCCATTATCTTCCTTATCTTTGAAGTGTGCATCAAACGAATAACAGGGTAGTGTAGGGGGCATATGGGGCTAATATTTCCCGGTCTCAGATTTGGGCTGTAGGGGTACCACCAAGTGGCTCCCAGGGGTTCTGGCTCATTTCAGGGATTTATATCTCACTTGATATTGGCCACAGGAACTTGCAAACACTTGGATTAAGTAGAGGACATCAGGAGGTATTCATAATAAGCGTTAGAGGACACCTATGACCCCTACAAGGGTTCGGTTAGCTCACCCGAACTTTGTCATATTTTAGCATTTCACAATGATATAGGGGTTAAAAGTGGCCCATTATCTTCCTTATCTTTGAAGTGTGCATCAAACGAATAACAGGGTAGTGTAGGGGGCATATGGGGCTAATATTCCCCGGTCTCAGATTTGGGCTGTAGGGGTACCACCAAGTGGCTCCCAGGGGTTCTAGCTCATTTCAGGGGTTTATATCTCACTTGAGATGGACCACAAGAACTTGATAACACTGGAATTAGATAGAGGGCCTTAATCCAGGTGTTTGCAAGTTCCTGTGGCCAATCTCAAGTGACATTTAAACCTCTGAAATGAGTCAGAACCCCTGGGAGCCACTTGGTGGTACCCCTACAGCCCCAATTTGAGACCGGGAAATAATAGCTCCATAGGTCCCCTACACTGCCCTGGTATCCGTTTAATGCACACTTCAAAGATAAAAGAGATAATGGTCCGCCTTTCACCCCTATATCATTGTGAAATGCTAAAATATGACAAAGTTCGCGTGAGCTAACTGAACCCTTGCAGCGGTCATAGGTACCCTCTAATGCTTATTATGAATACCTCTTGAGGTCCTCTACCTAATCTTAGTGTTTCCAAGTTCTTGTGGTCAATCTCAAGTGAGATATAGACCCCTGAAATGAGTCAGAACCCCTGGGAGCCACTTGGTGGTACCCCTACAGCCCCAATTTGAGACCGGGAAATAATAGCTCCATAGGTCCCCTACACTGCCCTGGTATCCGTTTAATGCACACTTCAAAGATAAAAGAGATAATGGTCCGCCTTTCACCCCTATATCATTGTGAAATGCTAAAATATGACAAAGTTCGCGTGAGCTAACTGAACCCTTGCAGGGGTCATAGGTACCCTCTAATGCTTATTATGAATACCTCTTGAGGTCCTCTACCTAATCTTAGTGTTTCCAAGTTCTTGTGGTCAATCTCAAGTGAGATATAGACCCCTGAAATGAGTCAGAACCCCTGGGAGCCACTTGGTGGTACCCCTACAGCCCCAATTTGAGACCGGGAAATAATAGCTCCATAGGTCCCCTACACTGCCCTGGTATCCGTTTAATGCACACTTCAAAGATAAAAGAGATAATGGTCCGCCTTTCACCCCTATATCATTGTGAAATGCTAAAATATGACAAAGTTCGCGTGAGCTAACTGAACCCTTGCAGGGGTCATAGGTACCCTCTAATGCTTATTATGAATACCTCTTGAGGTCCTCTACCTAATCTTAGTGTTTCCAAGTTCTTGTGGTCAATCTCAAGTGAGATATAGACCCCTGAAATGAGTCAGAACCCCTGGGAGCCACTTGGTGGTACCCCTACAGCCCCAATTTGAGACCGGGAAATAATAGCTCCATAGGTCCCCTACACTGCCCTGGTATCCGTTTAATGCACACTTCAAAGATAAAAGAGATAATGGTCCGCCTTTCACCCCTATATCATTGTGAAATGCTAAAATATGACAAAGTTCGCGTGAGCTAAACCGACCCTTTTCATTGTCATTGTTGTATTCTTAGAAGGTTCACGTCAAAACATGGCCGAGACAAAATAATCCCAATTTCACCTGATGATTTTCTCTGTTTTTGACTGTGACATGTGATAATTTTTTTATGGGAAGAAAATCACAATGTTGGGTGTTCTATTGTCTCATATTTGTAATAATACGATGTCTTTTTAATTTTCGATTGATGTTGTTCCTGGGGGAGTGAAAAGGCCAGAGCATAAAATTTTAAACACGCTTCGATGTAAACAAATTATCTTGCCACACTGGACTGGCTTGGGGTATTTATTGTATTTGTATCGTTTTATGCCTTTTAATTTACTTTAATTCGTCATGTCTTTTATATCATAATACGTTTGCATATCACTTTATACGATGCATATAGTTTTTCCTATTTGTATCAATAAGACTACACTTAGGATAACATTATTTTCATTACTTATGACCCGTATAGACGTATTTCATTTCTATCCAACAAAGACGCATTTTTAACTCTCTTATTCAGGTGAGCTTTACTGCTTCGGAAGTCGTCAATGCTCGTACAAATTATTGAGCATTAATCATTTTGATATTAATTAAAATATGTCGATAATTAAGTAAAATATAAATTTTTGTTCGAGTACTCTCAGTACTTTGATGAATTTCCTTATTGGCTGCTAGCTTCTACGGTCTTAGTGGCTGCTGTTAGTGGCTGCTAGCTTCAGCCTGGTTCGCACTGATCGTAAGTCGGACAACGTCTTATCAGCTAATTCCTTTATTCACTATAGCAATCTTTCGGTCAAAATACGGAGCACGCATTCTGAAAGAGAAAAAACATGATTGCTAACGCAGTATTTATGCCATTGTTTTTTTTTCGGAAATGTCAATTCTCAAGTTAGGGAAAAGCGGTTACTTATGACTGACCCGGCAGTGATCTACACTCATATTACTGAGCTGCAGCATAATATACAGGAACTGACGTCAAAGTTTAAGAGCAGGCAGCTGTTGTTCAATCCCAGCAGTCCAAACTTCTTTCACAGGAAGCAGCTCTGCAAACGCAACATACTCAGCTTGCCGCTCAAGAAAAGATCATAACGGAACTAAAAGCAACACAAGATGAAACACAGAAAGGTTCAAATAGAAGATTTTAGTTTTAAGTACATAATCAGTGGTCAAGCTTGTTATTTTAATGAAATATATGAACAATTCCAGGCGGTGCCATCTACGTTCGCTGGGGAAAACATGGATGTCCTGACAACGACACAGAACTTGTTTACTCGGGTAAGAACATGTAGATGCTTTGATATTTATTCTTTGGGTCCTTTTAACCTTTGGATGTCACGTATTGTGAAACGGTTATTTGCAAATAAATAAAACTGCTTGTTCATGGGTGAAAAGGTAGCAAGCAAGGTGGAAAAATATATAAAATTGCGCTTATTCTTTAAATGTTGCCTAGCTTGCAGAGAACACCAAATAAAATCTTTAAGTATCGTTAGTATTCAAATTTTTCTTGATGATTTCTTAAAGATATGTTATTTATCAGAAGAAATCGAACATTTTCTCTATATTTGGAAGTTACATATACTTAAACTTTTTAGAAGCTTTTCATTACGTGTTTTAAAATATACACATTGTAAACATCAATAGTATGGAATAAACAATTGATTCAGACATTATCAAAGTATATACCTTCTAAACTATGTCACCATTTAAATAATATTATATTATATAATGATATTACAGGTTTTGCAGGGGGCTCGTATTATGCACACACTGGGGCTGCAGCAGAGTATGTGTGCCTTTCGCCAAATCCAGTCTTTACAACACTACCCGTCGTTGTTCGTTATGCGTTCATGTACGGAGCCGAGTACGATTCGAACGCGTTCGGTCATGATAACGGGGACGATATACCATGCGCCGTGTGTCGTAGCCGGTCCGCAACCAGCTCCATCATGATACCTGGAACGAATAATTGTGTCTCTGGTTGGAGGACTCAGTATAAAGGTTACCTTGCAGCAGGCGCCTATAACGAGCAAGCGGCCTCACAGTATATATGTTTGGACGCGGCCTCGGAAACTGTTGTTAATGGTCACGACAACAATAACGGGAAGCTGGTCCAGCCCGTCAAAGCGGTCTGTGGGGCACTAGAATGTCCCCCGTACCACGACGGCAAGATTCTGACATGCGCTGTTTGCACGAAATAATTGAAACAGTCTTATTTCATGTACAATGTATATGAAAACATAATAAATACAATAAAGTTTATTGCAGATCATAAATACTAGTACATCGAAGTTCGAGCCATCGAGTGTCACCTGAATCTGATTTATGATAATTGGGAAATTATCACGATTAAAATGTGAAATATTTATATCAAGATGTTTAGGTATCACAAGATGCTCATATCATTTACGTAGAAATAGTGTACCCGAGAGAACATTAACAAAGTTGAAATCAATTGCACACACTTAGATACGCCAAAAAAAAAATTAAACTACTACATCGTTGAAAACTCACGAAAGGTCACGAGCTTTTTTGCCTTTTATTAGTTCAGCTTGGGATGTTAAATAAAGAGTACAATTTCCTACTTCTCAAACTTGTATCGTATTTAGTTTGTGAATTTATGAATTGTCTCTCCTTCACTGGGGTCCCAAACAAATAGTTTGAATAAGTCTGTTTCTCGAAGCTTTCCTAAATTTCTGAACCGCCATAACATTGTCCTATTTTTAGGATATCACTTACTTTGTCCTTAGTAAGACCATCCATGTTTGTTGTTGGTCACTGATTTATAGATCTATTTTTTTTTTACTTAGATGTTCTATTTTACTAAAATGACAAAAAAAATCATGGCTTTTAAATTTCTGTTAGCCATATTTTTGTGGAAAATGCCGTTAAGAAGCCTTATTTGTCTTCTAGATATCTGCCTAGTCGTCTTTTTTGTAGACTTTTTATTATTTTCAATTTCTTCTTTACAATCACTGAGCCAATTCCAACCAAATAATTTCACAGCACATTTTATTATCTAGGTCAAGGGAAAGCGAAATTCAAGTTATTTATATGAAGGGTCAACCCTCTTTCTAAAGAGAGATAATATAGACAGAGATGATGGGTATTTAATTGTCACTTCGGACTCTAGGTCCGTAATGTGATATCCAAAATGGTGCATCGTTTAAGGAAAGTTCTTAAAAACCTTCTTAATTGTGATTTTCAAGTTTATCAGCACATTTACTGTCATAATTTTTATTTTGAAATAGTTGAATCTTGTTTATCCCAAGACCCCGTGACAATGAAATAAGGGGTACAAGTATTTGGTAAGATTTGCTATGGTGATACAATTGATCAAACAATTACCATCGACCTAATAATGAAACTACAATAGCGGTGTAAATTTTTACGCGAAATCATTTTTCAGAACAACTACAGTTTTAAAGTATAAATATAAACATCCTGATTAGATGTTTGTTTGAACCGAGAACATTGCACGGAGTACAAATTACACCTACATTTAAACATTAGCAAAGTTCTACAAAACAATGTTATATATCGAAAAGGTTCCGTTAAAGAATATGGATAAAATGTGACAAAATATAAAAATATGCAAGCTGTTGAAGCTAGTTTAAAGGGATTGGGTTTATCTAAATCAATGTTTGATATCTTAGCTGAGAGTAGGTTGTTGAACCTTTAGATTTATTGTGAATACAGAAACAAAATATTGTCTGTGTATGTTGATTGATATATTAAATATCTATGTTGTATTTAGACCTAAATTTTCATAAATCTATCTTTTGACGAAGGAAAACTGAATCTTGTCAAAGTGTAGGCGGGGTATATTTGCACACCTTCAGAATAGATTTTAAGAATAATAAATTTTGTTAATAGACGTGGTTTAAATTATTTCTTTTAAGGAGGCTGGAGGGTCAACAAATTACCTATCATACACTATTACTTGATGAAGAAAGTTCCTATATTTTAATTATTTCATTTATCTTTATACAAAACCCTTCTTTGTTTCAGAAATAAATATATAGTGAGATGAGAACACAATTTAAAGTCCCGTAATACAAAAAAAAAATGTTATCTCATATAAAAAAAATACTTAAAATAGGATTGGTAACTGATAAAAAAAAAGTTGAATGTGTAATTTTTTATAATTTCAAATTAACTGAGTGGGTACCCATCTATTAAATTTACAAAATGACAACTATATAGGGCAAGCTGTTTTAATAAATATTAAATAAAAAATATTTTGTGTATGTATCCAAATAAAATAGACACCAATTGTCTTAAAATATATCGGGTATTTCATTTATAAAGAAATATATCCTTTATTACAAAGGAGGGTAAAACAACTTAACAAATATAGACGGTCCTTATAGACGAAATTGCCATATGACATGTAATTCGAAATAACAAGTCGTAAGACGTAGACAAAAGACAAACAATGCACTTGTGAATAGAATTTCTAAATTCAAGAAACGTTTATTTTTCTACAGTTCACATATCTAAATATTAACATCTAGTATAACGGTCATTTGTCGTTAAAAATGATAGCTTTTAATATTAAAAAACAAAACAAGCATTTCTACAACTTTTATGAAATAAGATGTTTTCTAGTATCAACATTTACATTTGCAAGATTCCCCAGTATATTTAAACTGTTATGTATAAATGCACTCATAGAATTAGATTAGAATTGTTGAAAAAATATTAAAGTTAAACTGGCGTACCTTTAAACAAAAGATACTATTAGAATATTTATCGCAAGCTGTCATAGCATATACAGGAGTTATATAAATTATACACATTGTCTGGCCTTCAGTGTCTTTCCCCTCTCCACACACTGCTTTTCTGCGGGACATTGCTTGAAAGCAATTGCCCACAGCGAGGAACAAATACACACACCTGTGGAACTTAAGCAATTCTGTTCCGTCAATGCAGACGTGATGTAACCTTTATCTTAATTTGGCACTCAAAACATGAATCAATTTTTCTATTCATAATTCGAATTCCGATTTAATCATTGTTTTTTATGAAACGGATTCAGCTGTTATATCTTATATTTTGTTAAATATTTTCTTACAATGTTGACCAACGCAAGTAAAGATAAGGTGCACGTGCATGCCTGACAATTAACCATGTTTTACCTAAATAAGACCTTTTTGAAATAATAAAATTCTTGTAATTTCGTTAACATAAATTTTCGATAAATTGCTCCAAGTGCCATTTGGGTCTGCTCAGTATAACTAGAATGTTTACAAATACATGTTGAGAGAATAAATAAAATTCTACAGACAGTTCGTTAAATATTGACGGACAAACGATTTAATATACAATTGTTTAACTTTCTTGATGTAAATATTATAGCAAATAAACATTTGGGGTTGTCCTGCCAATTCCAAGTCATATCAAAGGAACAAAAGATTTATTTTTACGGGGATGACGGCGAGCGACCTGGGCCAGCCATATCTCTCTCTGAAGAAGAAATCCACCCACACTTCGAATGCCTGGTTACAGGTCGGAATTTAAATCTGTCGGATCTTCAAAAGATAATCTATGAAATTTGGTAGCAACACTGTACCCCTTCAGCTAAAGCACCGAGTAAACGCAAGGGGGTGAGTGCCAAAAGAAATTCATTTTCTATAAATAATCTGGGTGGGGACAATTTGGCAGAACGTATTTAATATAAGAAAGCAATCAATCCCTGATACCTTAGGACCGTGAATTTCGGAGGTAGATACAACAGGTAAAGGCCCATGTAATTATTACACATATATTCATATCTATATGTCGTAAGTGTTTTACATAATATCTGATATGCAGAGTAAAAATACAGTTTTAAAGAAAAAAATTGATATTTTTTTTTAAATAAAAAAATTGTAAAACCAATATTTTTTTTGAAGATTAAGTGGGGTATATTGGCTGATATTTGTAACAAAAATATTTCATTAGCACTTTTGAAAATATTTCATAGAATCAAAGAATGTAAATGTAAATCATTAGCTTATATCAATTTCTTATTTATGAAATCTTATTTTTAAAAAAAAGATACTTTATAGATCCATCAAATGATATTGGTGTGTCGAGACACCTTAAAAGAAATGAAATATATATTACACCGGATTAACGAGAGAGAGAGAGAGAGAGAGAGAGAGAGAGAGAGAGAGAGAGAGAGAGAGAGAGAGATTCAGATTCTTGTGGATGTTGATTGATTCCCTCACCCCTTTGATTACAGGATGTCTTCCTCGTTTTTCGTGTTGCCGGTTCTGGCCTTGCTGTCCCATG
Source organism: Magallana gigas (assembly GCF_963853765.1). Lineage (NCBI taxonomy): Eukaryota > Metazoa > Mollusca > Bivalvia > Ostreida > Ostreidae > Magallana > Magallana gigas. The sequence continues at coordinate 15,527,106 of NC_088860.1, read as the reverse complement.
GAACTTTTGCTGCTCTTCCAGACTCCGGTAAGTTATTATTAGATTATCTCTCAGGGATGTTTTTGTCGGGTTCAGTACAAAATCGAATATGATATTTCAGGATGTTCGACAAATTGAAACTCAAGTTACATCCAATAACATGGCTACATTTTTATTTTTATATGACAATGCTTTACCGAAATTACCAATTATGCTTTCTGAAAATTTGAAGATTTTCATCGTTTCTTTACTAATACAAAATCATTGTAATAGTTAGAATCGTATTCTGAATCCCTAAAAGCCAGTAGAAGTTTTTTGTTTTTTAAATAAACGAAAAGAAAAATCTGAATGAAAGTAGTTGGAAAACTTTTAGTTCATTTCGTGATAAGTATATGAATAACTGAATAACCCCCAAAAAACGACATTATTAATTTACGCACGTGGAGTCTTTTTTTTTTTATAGTAAGTACACTTGGGTAACTTCATGTGCAGTCTGACATTGATCTGCGTGATAAATAGAAGGCATTCGTATATCATAGATACTATATTACTTTTTAATTTTTAAACTTTTACTTTTTTCCATTCAGATAAAAAAGAATTTATAATAAATCTATAATAAACATATCAATAATACACTGCACTCAGTACTAGTAAAATGAAATCTATCGAATATTCATACAGCGCCAAATTGCGCTTTAAACGACATTGTTTTGTATTTTCTGGGGGGGTTTTGTGGTGTTTTTTGTTTTGTTTTGTTTTTTTAAGTTTTTTGAAAGAACAATTTTCAATAACAACCCGCCCACCCAAAACCCAACCAAACAAACAAACAAACACAACAACAAAATGCATACATCGTCAAACCTTAAATTCTTACATGGGGGGGGGGGGGGTTAATTATTACTGTCAAAAAATTAAGGGGATGGGATGGTTTTTGACTGCCTAAAAAAGATAAGACACGTCTGTAAGGTTATGATATTTTTGTTTTGTCATTGCTAGTAGTTGCAGCACAATCTGGTAATTATCTCTTTTTTGCAATTTCCTTTTAATAAAGGACAAAATAATTAAAAAAAATTATCAATTTTATTTGCTCCCGGAATAAAAAGGAATGCACTGCATCATATTACTTTCCGTAACGCCGAGATCATTTTTCGGTGTCTGATACACGAGAAAATTACCTACAAAGTAAATAGTGAGAGGTTGGTCCGGGCGAAGGTCCACCTACGTATACTTTGACGTGACACCCCAGAAATCCAATAACTCGATAAGAACAGCGAACAAAAAGGTTATAAATCTTACCAACATCGTCATTTGCTTATTTCACAAGATTCAGTGAATGCGTAATATCTATTCAAATTGTATGAACTATTATCAAAGTTCGCGACAACTCTGAAAACAGTCTAGCCCACCATATTAGTCCAAATTTCCTTACACAACCAGATAACTTTAACACATACAAACTGTTCCTATATCTTTAGCTTTTGTGTACCTAGTGTCAACATATATTAATTTTGGGTCGGAAAATGAAAATGACCTTTTCAACTTTTAATGTATCAATGTTTCCGTTTTGGGGATAACGCCGTTGCTAGGGACTGCATGCACGTGATTGTCTTGTCTGGATCCGAGACTTTTTTTTTTAATTTAAGAAAAAGGTGTTTTTTCAATGAAATGCATATTTTCGCGATTTATAGAGACTGTTGTAATTTTTGTAACGTTTGTTCTTTTATGTTTTATTTGGTAATTCTTTGTAACATTTTTTTAAAATCAATTTTTGATATGTTCGAAGTTTATATTGGAATACCAAAACTTACAATAAACGTTTGTCCATAATGTTTGGAAAACATTGGATTACATTTAATAACATGTTTATGCATTTATTATTTGATTTATTTCAAATTATGGATTCTATAAATTGCTGTTGGAAAAAGGAATAGTTTGGCTTTGCAAAACTCAAATAAATTAAACAATATATGCTACAGTGCTGTGCTATTTATAAAAAGGCATAAATGATACTGATTAAAATGGACACGTAACTGAATGTCTCAGATGCAGTCATAGATACATGTATACATCGTACCTAACGTGTCCTTGAAATATTTAAGAATAAGAACACTGTCTTTGAAATGTTTTCTAAAGCTCATAATCTCTGGAATCAATTAAATGTGTCCACTTATCACCACAGAGTTAACATGTCAAATCACGTCGTTTGTTGCTTTGCAACTCAAGAACTAATGGTGTTGGTTCAAATTCATTTAGAATAAAAATGATATCATTTACGGCTTAGGGAAAGGTTTAAAAACTTTTCTCCGCCCATGATGCCACTGTGTATCCCCACAAATGAATGTTACAGCCAGAAATGGGTTCGGGGGATAAAAGTCAAGTTTTAGGCCAACTTTGAATAATTGTTTATTTACCCTCTTCTGACTTAGTGTTTAAACTTTGAGTTGGAAGATAAGCAAATTAGTTTTATGTTTTCAAAATAGCGTAAAATTTGAATTTGATAAATATTTTTTTTAAATTGAAAATGGATCTGCGCATTACATTTGAAATTTAATATTGTGAAAGAAAAGCTCCGAAATGCTCTTAAATCTATTTCAAATTTTACTTAAATATGTTTTGTTTTGAACACGATTTATTGATTGCTCAAAAGGAGCAGAAACATGTTCTAACAACTTACTAGTTCTTGTCCTTAAATATAACAGTAATTGACACGCATATAGTTTTAGAACAAAACAAAATATATATTATGATATTTATATGCACAAAGGCAAATTATTAGAATCTCAAAGATTCGTTTATAAACGTATGCTTATATCTTAAGTTAAATCCTTTTTCATTGGTCGGCAAAACATACGAAAAATATCCTTAACGCTCATGCCATTTATCTAGTGAGGGTTGACATAAAGTTGTCATCTTCATCAAGCGGTCATACAAAAAACAGCAACAGCAACAACAACAACAACAAAGAAACAACCCCCAAAACAACAACAACAAAAAGCAGTAGAGACGAAGGGAAAAAATATCTATGTATTTCAGATTTGTTTGTAAAAGAGCGCATTGCAATAAAGTGGATTCAATATAATTGGATCACTGTTTACAGAAAAAAATATTCAAACACGTATATTAATTTTAAAGAAGGTGATTTTAAAAAAAAAATGTCTTTTGATTTTCGAACAAATGAAAATTTTAACAATATGCACTGAAGTATCTCTTTTCTTTTGACTGGGAAATGTTATTTGGACAATAAGAGTCAATTAGTTATATGAATGGGGCACCAATTTGTTGTCATTCCAGTTTCTTTATATGTTTGTCTGAATGTTAATCCGTCCTTCCATATCGTTACATCCATACAATGTTAAAAATGAACACAGCACACATTGTACATGTTCAAGGGAAAAAGGGAGTTTTATATGAGATATGAATGTTACAATTTAATTTATTATCTTATATTTCTTTCTGAACCATAGCGTATTCAGTGTAATTTTTGATTTTTCGAAACAATATACTTATTTTTAAAGAAAGATGTACATTCTCACATCTCCCCTAAACCGAGTGCTTTTAGTATAAGCTTTAATATTTTGCACTATTCAGAAACTATTTTGTGATTTATTACAATAGTAATCATTGAATTTAGATACATAAAAAATAACCAAAAGCAGAAAAAACCCAAGAATTGAGGCATCACAGTTTATTTTTCTTTTATAATCAGCTTTAAACTTTCGTGTACCATCTACCTTTCCGTGTTACAGTGTGCAAGACATCTCTATGGAATGACATCACCGAGTCCATGATCAAAACTTCGAACCCGTCAGCTAGACACGTAATGAACGCGCGACTGGATTGTTGTCCAGGTAATTCCAAGTCTTTTTCTTGAGATTACATTTTGGCTAGAGGTTAAACAATTTTGTTCAAGCTTTTTTGTAAATGAAAAAAATAAACATTTTGGTCATTGATAACCAACAAATAATCGTAAAACTTATCGCAACTGATATTCGGATTCATTAAAACTAGATTTTTTTATTTTCCTAATATTAACTTGTATGCTGTTCAAGCATTAAAAATGGATTCATTTCGTGTATTCTGTAACAGTTAAAAAAGACAAGGGCGGGTGGTGTGGAGACACGCATGGTTCACTGGATCACTGGATCGAGGTGGACTTCAATCAGGGGGCGGGGATACGGGGTCTCGTCATTCAGAAGCCCCAGGATGGACATGGGGAATACGTAAAGACTATATCTGTACAGTTCATGCTGGTCGGAACGTCGCAGTGGCAGTATCTTTCTTCTGACCCAACTAAACCTCAGGTATCAGAACGATATTAAAATATGAAGAAAACAACATTCAGTACCTTTTGTTGCATGTAGCTTTCACTTGGCTGCAATGAAACACATTTTAACTTACAAAAAACCGTCTCCATTTCTTTTTTTTCAATTTATTTTCCAAGATTTTAATTTAGGAAATGATAAGATGAAATAATATAAACGGTAATTTTACTTTTAGATATACTAGTATGCCCGATTTGCTACGACTTTGTGTTTCTTTTAGGAACTAAATGCTCTAAGTGGCACAACAGACACCGCAACAATTACAATTACTCCTGGAGTAGCAGTCTCCAAATTCAAAATCAATATTCTATCATTCAACAGGAGTCCTTGCTTACGCTTTGATCTTCTGGGATGTTCCAATTACAAGGGTAAATTCAATAGAAATAAAATGAAGAATATTTTTTTGAAAACAATCAAAAACCAGCTGACGCCGAGTTGAATTAAACTTTAATTTGAAATACTTATAAACGCGCTTGAAAGTATTTCTTTTAAAGTAGGACATTACAATCTTAAAAATCTTTACAGATTTGTGTCCTAATACCTGTTTAAACGGAGGCCAGTGTATTGCAGAGAACCAATGCTCGTGTCCCGGCAACTACAATGGACATAGATGCGAAAATCTAAGTACGACCTATACAGCACAACACACAGATGACCATAGAATAGAACAATTCTTTTAACAATACTAGCCAGAGTTTTATAAATAATAAAATACCCTAACATATTTCTTAAATTTTACTTCATCTTTTTTATAATAGCAATGATAAATAATTTGGTTATTTCAAATTGTTATCTCTTTTTTCTTTTTTCATTTGCAGTTTCAAATGCAGGTGAGTAAGCTAACCATTCTTACTGTACTATAACGTACATGCAAGTTAAATAAATTTGGTCTTTAAAAAAATTTGCCGATTGGCTATATCTCCATGCTTACAAGTGACACTGGATATAATTATCTAACCTAAAAATGAAACATTGAAATGAAATTCAAATGCCTCCCATTTTCTGCGTAGTCTGTGAAAATCCACTAGGAATGCAGAGCGGGGCCATTTTGGACGATATGATAACCGTTTCCTCGTCGGCTCATGGAAAAAACAAGGAAAAAGTCCGATATAATTGCTGCTCGGGTATGTAAATCGGTTCTGGTGTAAATATTTAATAAGGATCAAATAAATGTTCATTCAAATTTTAAATTCTAAACTATTTTTTAAAAAAGTCTGAAGTTCGCCTTTACAATTTTTCTTCAATATCCTTCTGATAATTTCATTCATGATGTCCACTTATTAAGAAATAATAAGAATGAGATTGCGGTTTGTAACTTTACTTTGACTGTTCAGGCGAGGAAAATGGTGGGTGGTGCCCAGCATCTAGTGATCAGACCTCCTGGCTAGAAGTCCGGCTCTCTAAACCAACGGCTCTCTCAGGCCTGCATTTTCAGCACCCTAGTCAGAAAGACACGCTTACATATCCGAACATGTTCATGAAGACATTTCAGCTTAAATTCATTTCGGCGCTGGATCCTTTGAAAGAATGGAGAAGTTTTAATGAGGTACAGACTGTGGTGATATATATTTATATTTACATCTACCAAGTATTATTTACTCTATTTCTTACGTAAAGGACTATATATGATAAGGGCCTAAAATGGCCCCCTAAAATGATCATCATCATTTTACTATCATTCTTTGTTTTCTTAATACAACAATGTATGTGATGTGTTTACATAATATTCATTTTGGTTCAAGTGCCCACAATTTAGAAATATGACATTGTAAAGACAACCTTTTCCCGCCATTTTTGCATTTTTCGCGTAAAACAGCTTGTTTTCAAGCAGTTTTTCCTTCCGAAAACATAGAGCGCATTCTTGAACAATTGAAATATTTTAATCAGAGATGTATCTAGGCAAGACTAATAAGTGACAAAAAAAATTTCCTTGTTCAAGCATGCGCTCTATATTTCCCATTCGTAAATATATAAGAAAAATGTCAATTTTTGGCCGATTTTGATTGAATTATAGAAATGGCGTCACTTCTGACGTCATATACTGCCAGTGAGTGCAAATAAATCAAATAAGTAGATGAAAAATATATTTTATATCAACTCTTCTAAAAAATTAGTTAACATTTTATTGTACCCGAAACACTTAAAAAATGGCGAATTATGGGGGCCAAATTTAACTCTTATCATATATAGTTCTTTATAGTTAATTCATAGCTGTATAGAAACAGACAGACGGAAATCTACACGTCCCGTTTATCGATTGGTCGAAACCTACAGCGGCTAAAACTGACAAGAAATTGACAGGACTGAAATTGACATGCTCTGTTTATCGATTGGTCGAAGCCAGCAGCGACCTAAGAAAGATCATGCACGGACTACACGAAATACTAGTAATCATGATGATGTCAGACTCAAAGTCTCACAAGAGATGATTTGACTGTTTCTTTTAATTAACGTACTTGTGTACGTTAACAGTAATTTAGTAAATATTATTAACTTTTCATAATCAATTTGTTAATTAGTCAAATGAGAGATGTTAATAAAAATGCTTTCTTTGATAATTCATACGGGTTATGAAGGTAGCGATCATTGCAGAAAAATTTACATAATCCGCTAACGCGGGTTATGTATTTTTTCTGCAATGTCGCTACCTTCATATCCCGAATGAATCACCACAGGAAGCATTATATTGTTTAAATATACTCATTTGACAACAACATTATGTGGCTTAAGACTCTTTATTTTGATAGTACTGATTTTTTAATAACATATACCGGGTATCAACGAATTTATATTATTTTGACAGTCGGAGCGTTTAAAATAGTTTTGGGGGGAAAACGCATATCAAATTTAGTATTGTTATTCATATAAAATTCATTAAATAAGAAAAGACTTTATTGATAGTTTTATTCATCAAAACAAATATTTGAATACTTATTTTCATTAAAGCGGAAATAACATAATATTTTGTTGAAATACCACACTGAATAATAGTAAACAAATAGCAAATCCCCATCTATTTCAGCATATTCCATCCATTCACAACTCAACCTTATACTACAACATTGGCCTGCAGCCTTATATTGTAACAGACGCTGTAAGAATTTATCCGGAAACCTTTGAGTCTGCGGCCTGCTTCAGGGTGGAACTCGTTGGATGTGACCCAGCAGGTAGGTGGGATGGATTGTCCACAGGATATCAGTTGTTTAGATTATGATTGATATACATTGTCGTCTTTTATGGGATATACTTTAGAGATTATCTATGGAAAAGTACAGTTATTTTTCTTGCTGTTGTTAATGGCAATACCTGTATAATTGCATGGAATTTGAAATTTGTATTGTGATTCTTTTGTTTTCAAGCCCTCTGTCCTAAAGATTTTTGTAAGAATGGGGGAACTTGTATGGGAACAAACGTCTGTAAATGTGTATCCGGCTTCTATGGTGACAGTTGCGACCAGTCAGGTATATTGCATTCCTTATTCAATTCAAATTGAATACAAACAACATTTTTAGGAAAAAATCCTTTCATCACTTTTCTTAATTAAACAGCTTCGCAGATGGTACACCTCAATTTTGGCTTCACTCAAATCATTCAGCATATAATCCAAACAACCATTAATATCAACTTGAACACTCATGGAAACGTGAGTATCGTTAGCACTCCCACTGGAAACGGCGTCCAACTGACCGGAAATAGTTACGTCACGGTCAACAACACGGGATTCAACGCCTGTCTTAAGGACATCACCTCATGCACGTCAGGTTTCACCTTGACAATCAACGTCAACTTGCAACATCAACTTGCAAATAACGCCTACATAATTTCCAGCGGAGGAGATTTGCCAAACCATTCCGGAATAGCTCTTTACAATGTTAACAACCAGTTGCATTTCGTTGTTACCACATCCTCCAACCAGTGGATTGTTATAGTCCCAAACACTCTGACAGTAAATGTATGGCACAAGATTGAACTGTCTTGGAGCATGACCTCTGGAGCATCATTAGTCATTGATGGTCACCTGGCTGGTTCTGTCATCCAGGCACAGCCCACACCCGCAGCCACCCAGGTCAAGCCCATCAGCATAGGGTTCGGCTACCACCAGCAGATTTCCATTTCCATGACTTTCAGTGGACTTCAAACGTTTGATTCTCACCGAGAAAACCTTATTGTGAATGGACTGGTATCAAGCACAAGTTAGTAATAGAATAACTTCTTTTAATTTGCATGTTTTTAATTAATGTCATGTGTTTCTGTAGTAAATGGAATGATTTATTTGTTACAGCAGTGGCTCCCACAACTCAAAAGCCAGCAACAACAACAACAACAACGGCACAACCTAGTAAGTTATTAGTATTCCTGTCAAACTTTAACAACGAAAATAAATTTGTTTTTAGATATAGTTGAAATAATTTTTTGTTTATAGCAACGACCACAATAAAAACAACACAGGCTCCTTCGACCACAACTACACCAATAAGTAAGTTGAATATCTGCATGCTATCCTACCAAATAATTCTCAACGGCATACATGTATCTAAAATCTATGTCGGTTTCATATCTCAATCATTCTTACGAAAACAGGTCAAACTACAACACCTTCATGCGATCAGCAAACCTTGGATTTCAGTTTCAATAAAATTCAAGACAACGTCCTTATCACACCTTCGTACAATTTTACTGTTTTTGGTAAACCTAATCTGACCCCTGAACAAAACGGCAAAGCTATACTGGAGCTGCATAAAGATGGGCAGTTTGTAGAATTGCCAAACCATGGATTAGAATGCATTCAGGACATGACTAAATGCGAACATGGATTCACACTGAGTGCTGAAATCAAACTGATGGACCTGAATTCCACAGACAAAAGATACATATTCTCCAGCGGAGGAGATCAGGTTGGGGCAAGCGGACTGGCATTGTATCTTTGGCATGGGGAACTGTATTGTTCTACGAAGAAAGATAATTCTATGTGGACTGCAAAGCAAAAACTGAATGTCAAAGTAGGTGAATGGCACACATATCAAGTTTCTTGGAACAAAAAAGATGGCTTTATCGTCTATCTTGATGGAAAAGAATTCATGTCACATTCAATAAAACTGCCAAATCCAGATCAACCAACTGTGTACCCTTTGTATATAGCGAGCGCACCAAACCATACGTTCAGCTCCACTGCAATGGAAGTCAAAAACCTGTTCACGTGGTCCGCATCACGTGACTCTCTGATTGGACAAGGATGCATAACAGGTAATGCTCGTGCACACTTGAAAAATGATTTTGTTCAAATCATGGTGATGAATTAATTATTGACATTTATTGTTTAACAGAATACAGCACAGTTGCACAACAGACAACAGTCTCCACAGTAGCAACAACAACAACCCAAACAACAACAACTCAGCAGCCATCAACATCAACAATACAACCAACAACTCAGCAACCATCATCACCAACAACCACGGTACAACCAACAACAACCACAACAGCTGCTACAAGCACGGCAGCTGCCACCACAGTGCATGTGCAAACAACAACAGAGGACAAGAGTAAGTCAAGTTTTAACACCATTTCATCACTATGAATACCATATCTTGCAATATCAAAATAAATACTGTGGAATCATTTTATCCCGAGGTTGAGAGACGTTTGAGAGCGGTCAAAAATGACTGTTTTGAGTAAAAGTATTTTTAAGGCAACAATTCAAATAAAAAAAGAATAGACGATCGGTACTGAGTTGGTAGGGTGGGTATATTCCTAAATGTTGACCATGATATCTACAACGAACATCAGTGATTCCACAGTATACATGAAATTTTTAAACGCTAGTGGTAAGCTCTAGTTAAAAGCTTTGCGTGGAAATGCATTAAGATGTTTTAAAGCGAGCGTGGTTGCTGCATGCAACTTGCAATGCATTGATTGCGGCTGTAAAGATTAATAGAATCATTCATTATTACGAGTGTGGGATAGTGAAATTCCACCGAGGGGACAAGATTCACTGTCTAGGACGAGGCTTTGCCGAGTCCTAGACCGTGAATCTTGGCCCCGAGGTGGAATTTCACTATCCCACACGAGTTTATAATGAATGATTATTTTTCTCGCATTATATTAGCTTAAAAAATGATGTTTGACAACTTTCTGTTGTGTCGTTCAAAAGATTACTTTCGGTTTATCCCTCCGCGTGCTTCAAATAGTGCAAGTTATAAATGAAAGCATATGACAGTTCTTTCAATTAAAATATGAAAAATTGTAATTAATTATGCAACACAATTACTTAATGGATAATCTCAATGCATTGTTTTGCATTTCCCTACAGCAGACAACGTTTGTTTACGTTTTAAAACGGCGTAGTAATACACAGTGTAAGACAGAAAAATCTCACACTGCTGTCTCACACCGGACAAACCGATCTCACACCGGTGATAATGCGAGAAAAAATATGTGTTACCCATATACAAGTTTTGAGACAAAAATGAAATCTAAAGGAATTTTTTTTAATTTGCATTGCATTGACAAATTTATAAATTTGATATGATCTTAAAATGACAATTTTATATTAAATTATAACAGGTATACAAAAAGAAATAACATTAAACTACAGTTTTCTCAGCATTACCGGAAATATTCTTCAGACACCTGCGCTGAACTTTACTGTTCATGGGCACCCGCTGATTGTGCAAGATGGCGGCGACAAAGTTTTAGTATTGAATAAAACTGGACAATATATTGAGTTCCAGAGCTCCAATACAACTACTTGTATCAATAACATAGCAAACTGCTCCTCGGGATTCAACTTTGATATCAAAGTAAAATTTATTGAAATTTCAACAAATAAACTGTTCATTCTCTCAAGCCTGAAGGAAGAACATTCTGGTATAGAAATGTACTACTTAAACGGATCATACTTCGTTAAAATTGTTTCTAGTAAGCACTCTTGGAGCCTGGTAGCTTCATTTGAAACCAAAGTAAATGTTTGGTACACGTACCGCATTGAGTGGAGTCTAATCTCTGGGCTTCTTCTGCACGTCAATAATGTCCTGGTTGGAAACGCCTTTGCCACACAGACGAATGTGAATCTACAGGCACAATCCTTAGTGATTGGAAGCTCACATTTAATTGACTTTTCCTACTCGTCACATGTGCTCATAACTGGAATGAAAGAGATAATAAAACCCAAAAATGGTAATCAATCATCGATTTTTAATTCTTATTAAAAAAAAAAAGGCACTAACAATCTTTATGTGACTGTAAGATCAGCATTTAATTTTTTAAAACTTTAAGAAGTTGAATGTTAGGTTAACTTTAAACTTTAAGTTACTCTAGGTTTTAACTTATTTTTTTTCTTGCAATTGTTGACAGATTCCAATGCGCATGCGCACATTGCTGTGGAGCTGAACTACAACTTTATTAGCATAGAGGGCAATCTATTGCATACCCCAGCGCACAACTTCACCGTGCATGGACATCCGCTACTTATACAAAGCGCGAGCTTAAACAAAACAGCAGTAGTGCTAAACAAAACAGCACAGTATATCGAATATTCAAGTCATACAAACTTGCATAGCTGCATAGGGAATATCTTGCACTGCACGGCGGGATTTACTTTCACATTCGATCTGCAATTTTTGCATGCGCCATCGCTTACTTCAAAAACGTATATTTTGTCCAGTTCTGGGCCGCTGAATCCTGGAATAGAAATGTACTATTTCAACCATACTTTTTATCTTAGCGTCATGACTACACAAGTTTGGGTGCTTGAATTTCCATACGGTTTCAGTGTAGAAACCTGGCATAAGTATCGCATTGTTTGGAGTGAAATGAGTGGACTGACCTTGCATATTGATGGAATGAACGTCAATTCTAAAATTCCCGTATCAAATGTATCGGTGATACTGCAGCCACTTAGTCTTTTTATTGGTTCTCCTCATAATCATCAGGCTAATTACATACCAAATATTATGATTTCTGGGGTGACGGAAATTGTGTACATAACGGGTAAGAGAATGTATATCTTCCTTTCTGTTAAATATGTAATATATATTACGTTTGGTAGAGGTTTAATTTTGCTACCTTACTTTACCTTCAAAAATATGATGTTTCAGAATCAACGATAATTAAACCAAACACCATCCCTCAGTACCATTTTGAATTGACTGCTATATCGACCAATACAACGACGGTAACATCCAACAGCATCAACATGAACCTTGTCGGAACCCCTTCCATTGATTCCAGGAACAACTCCACCTGTTCATTGCACATTTCCAATACCAGCCAATACCTCGACCTCGGAGAACACCGGGACCTTTGTTTTGGAAACATTGGACTTTGTTTTAATGGACTGACGATCCAAATCATTGTCAAATTCAGGGTCCTGGACGAGGGAACGGTTGTTTTATCGAGCAGTGGAAGCAACATCTTGGGCACCGGAATGGAAATCGTATATCAATATGGTCGTCTTCAGTTCGCTGTTTCAAATGCAGCTAACTCCTGGTTTGCAAGCGTTGGGCGAGATAAGATCCAATTAAATACATACGTAAAGATCATATTTTCTTGGTCTCCAAAGGAAGGCGTCAAGATTGTAATTGACAACCATGTTGTCGCGACCTCCGTAACTTCTATTCCACACCCGACCGTAAGCACCACGAACGAGCACATTTACGTAGGAAATTCTCCTTCCACGACGTCAGCGTCTGTCAACCTGTGTATAAAATCCGTCATCATATACCATGCTTGGATAGGAGACTGTGTATCAGGTGGCATCATACCCCCTCCTATTGAAAGTAAGAACATAGCTATTATTCATATAATCATTGTATTGTTATGCAATTTCTTGCCCAATACGGGATGTATTACATTTGAGAGTTTTTGTGTGTGTAGTGACAACACCGGCTCCAGTGCAGACAACCCCGGCCCAGACTCGACCACCAACAACAGATTTCTGTCCCTCTGGACAATATGTTTGCAAGGGTAAGCTGACAAACAAGGTTTGGCAAGAGGAAAAAATATGTATTATAGTAGTTTCTAATTTTCAATTTCACATTATATCATTGGATTATTTTTCAATTTGATGTTTTATGAATAAATTTTACTTTGGAGTGATATTTTTGTTTCAGACTTATCAACAACGCCATTGCAAACAACTGCGCGCTCAACAGCTAAAGCAACAACTGTTCAGCAAACCACAACAGAAAAACCAACGACTAACCAACCGGCGTCAACCGCCCGACCTACGACTACAGCTAGACCTACTACTACAGCTAAGCCTACTACTACAGCTAGGCCTACGACTACCGCAAGACCTACGACTACAGCTAAGCCTACAACAACCGCACGACCTACGACTACCGCACGACCAACAACAACTACCACCACCCCAACTACTACGACCACGCCTACGACGACTACAAGACCAAGACCGACCGTTCCCTCATACACAAATCAACCTAATCTGAAGCCGTCCGTTGATGGCAAATGTGCAGCATATTTGACCTGCTCTTTCCAGAAAGCTATTGAAGATAATGTAGAGTTTATAGTTTGTTTGAACATTGGCAACCGTAATTGTGTACTGAGAAACATCGTCCCTGGTCGAACAAGTGAATACAAGTTTCCAGTGACTCAAATCAACGAAAACTTGTACAAACAGAAGGTGTGTTGACATTATTTGTGATAAGCTTCACAATAACACAGTACTGCCTGGGTACTTGTGTTATATGGCGTAATGGTCTTCATGTTCTTTTTCAAATTCATTATATTTTTATGTATTAACACATATACAAGATAAAAACCAAAATGGTTATATTTTCTTGAAATGATTGTATATGTTAAAGGTTGGTAATTTGCTTTCAGATAACGTGTTCCATCCAAGCAAAATTCAAGGATCAAAATGCGCTTACCCCAGTATTTACAAGTAACATTGTCGAGCCTAACATACAGGTAAATGTTTCGATTAACATAGGAAAAAAGAACGATTAGTCTTTCGCAAACTTTTTGTAATTCTTATTCTTTTGGGTTTGTTTTTACTTTTTTTCAGATAACCTCCGGAAATAATATGCAAATTACTGAAGGAACAGTCTTTCCAATCCCACACATTCTTATCAGCGTAACAGCACCACCCCAGTTCTTTTGTTGCACCGGATGTAGAGGGCGCTGTGAATTCAAAGTAACTGCAATGTTAGACTTCCGCCGCATCATCAGGTCTTGTCCAGGTGGACGATCAGTTGTCCCGCAAGCTCTGATTGGTTGGGCCGGTGAAAAGCAATCGAACACTCCCGAGGCCTGCGGTGTTGTGGTTAATTGTCATAACTGGGAAAACCCTATAAGTATACCGGTGTATGCTACGGTGGATGGGAAATATGATCGCGATCAGACGGTCAATTACAATGTCCATGCTAACATACTCAACGTACAATCTGGGTCAGTGACCGCCACACCCCAAACGATGAACATAGGAAAAGTTTCAGTGAGTTTTCTTGCTAAATTGTTATACAGTTGTAATAAAGTTGGGAAAATTACGATGTATTTCGTTATTTGTTGCTATTTAACATTCATATTTCACATACAAATATTTTCCCCATTTTTCAGGTCACAACGAAAGACAATGACCACAAGTCAGTCTGTAGCTCTGTGAACGATCCTCATATGACCACATTCGATGGCCGGTAGGCTCAGCTGCATTTTATACACCATAATACATATAAAAAATGTTACTAGTACTTTAACATTCAAGTTAATGCTCATTATATGAAATGAATAATGGTTTCTCTTTTTTACTTTCTAGGCGGTACAACAATTTCCTCACTGGCGACTTCATTTTATATCAACATACCACTTTACCATTTGAGGTATGTCATTCATCCCACCCCTCGCTTAAAGCTGAACAGCGCTCGTAAATAGGCACTGTCCGCCATATTTCTCTTTAATCACTGCTGTCCCTACAACCCTTATATAAGGGACAGACCTCTAAACAGTTCAAAGTACTTCGCTGTAGAGGTCTCACCTGTGTGGACGTACATTGTGCCTCGCCGTGTTACCCGGTCGCGATGATATTATCAAATTTTACGCACTTTTTGAAGCCAGGAGAATACTAACATCAAATAAATTGGTCAATGCATTATTTACGATCAGAAAATGAACATAAGATAAGAAAAAAATGCATAAAATCTAAAGACCACGAAAGGAATACTACATGTCGGCCACGAGGTTCAGGTGTGCAATCGGGTGTAACGAAATCGAAGGGTTTATATACCAGGTATCTGTGTGACGGTGCCTATTTACGAGCGGTGTTCAGCTTTAATGAAAAAGAAACACCCTAGAATTTTGAGTTATATATGTGTTTTGCTAAGAAGAAACAGTCTGCTCAAGACTACAATTCATCCCATTCAGGTACATGCAAGATACGCCAAGTGTAGTTCCTCCTCGCGCGCTACATGTAACTGTGCCGTCGCCATAAAGTCGGGCGATGACGTAATTACCTTCACTGGATGCAATGGCGGCGGTTCGACGGGGACGACACACGGTCACAACATCTTTGACCTTTTATTCCATCGCCATCATGATCACCATCATCACAGCTCTAGCCACACGGCACCTATTGCGGTGGCATTGTACAAGAATGGGCAGCTTACCCCCGGTACATATATCAGGAGATACGGCTGTGGTCAGAAGTACGAGGTAAGACAACAATAGGTAAACTAGTACTATAAAACAAACGTGATTAGTATATCAAGAATATCGATTCACCATAGTTTGTCTTGATATTTCTTATTACACGTGTATGATGTTCTTTGTATTATTAGGTGCTTCTACCGACCGGTACCATTATAACAATACAGACCAGCACCAGAGGTTTCATCAACATCTGGATCAAGCCATCCAGTGTGGATCGCAACAAAGTATCAGGTAGAACATTTGCATATCTATAAAAGATTTTTTTTTTGTGGTTTACCTACAGTCGAATTTTGGTTGATAGCTTTGGTGTTCCCGTTTAGCGAATCAGCAATCGAAGGTTAGTGAATGGTTATAATACTAAAGTTTTGATGTTATTATATTTTCTAAATCAGGTCTCTGTGGAAACTATGATGGTCACTCTGGAAACGATGTCCCTGGGTCAGACCGTTATCCTAACGGATTCTGTAATAGTCACAGGTATTTACTTAACCAAATCTCTTGGAAATGTTAGGAATTGTAATATTGATGCAAGGGGAACGATAAACGCAATTTTCTTTCACTTTTTCAGACCAGCAGAAGGAATATTTACCGGAGTCAAGCCGGGAACTTTGCCTGGAATAACGACCTGGTGTAGCTGTGTGCAGTCCAGAACCCCATACTGTTCTCCCGGATACGGCATCTTTGTTTGTGAAAAGAACAGTAAGTTAAATAAAAAGCATATTTTTGCTGTATAATTTAATCGAAATACGCAACATTTGAATGTCCCCTGCGTGCCTGACATTTTTATTACTTGGCCTCTTTTGCATTATCCCCTTTTGCAAAGGTGTCGTTTTTTATCCGTTCACTGTTCCCTTTGAAAGAACGTAAAAAGCTTATAGAAAAAAGGATGGGTATACTGGTCAACTCCAGTTTCTCTTTATACTCGGTATATCATGAATTATCTATTAAACAGGATATGACATCACATCCACCATTGTTAACCAAGCGTTGGTTCCACGACCATCCACTCATAGAATGCGACGACAGGCAGAGATTGAGAATAGTATTCCAGACCTCGAGGAAGTATGCTAATTCATCTTTTCCATATTTATTGTATAAAGCCTTTACTGTAAGTTTTGCAAAATATGTACCGCATTTGTGCAATCCTTTTTTTGTATAACAATAACATATAAAATATAACCCAGCTGAATTTGTCATTTTAGGATGGTACATATACAAAAGATCAAGCGATAAGTTATTGCGAAGAATTCATCTCAAACAACACAGCCTCAAAGCACTGCATGGCTGTTTTGAACTCCAAAAACTACACCAGTCAAATTGAAAGCTGTGCCGAGGATTTAAGGGTATGCTGAATAATTGAAATTACTTTGAATTCGTAAAATAAAGACCAATACCTTCTAGTATAAAGTTTTATTGTTGTGGGGTTTTGTAGCTGACGGGAGACCCTGGTTGGGCCCAGGATCACATAAGTGACATTATTGACAACTGCCTGAGCGAGGTCAACAAACAGCAACCGGCGGAGAATGATACCATTGCGCCAACATATAACGCCACGGAAATCACCTCTAACCTTTGTCAGCTGGATTGTGGGAATTATGGACACTGTGCAGAAGGTATGACACAAAAGCATATCTTTAAATTATCAAAATTCATAATACGAATGTTCCATTGCTTTCTTCATTATTTCAATTACTGTGTAAACCCTTTCTGGAGCTCAGATTTATTGGTATTTTCAAAATTTTCATAATTGAAAGTAAATTAAATCTATAGGAGGAGTTTTTGGTTTTTAAATAGGCGTATGTCGATGCGATGACGGTTGGTCGGGCACACAGTGTGACATCCACAAGTCTACCAGACCGTTCGTCATGGAGACCCTGTTTAATGGAACTAGCTGCGACACGTGTGGCTGTGACACGCAACAGACTGAAGACTGCAGCACGGCCACCATTTACGGAGCCAACTTTGTGGATTCGTCAACACTGACCTGTCACTACAAATTTGTCAAGGTCAGGTCCTACGTCCTGTTGTTCTAGAAACTTGTGGAATTCGTTTCTCTGTTTTCTGAAAGAAACTGTCACCAAAACTTGACTGAAATAATGAGCAAATGAACGGAGCAACAATTTCAACGATTTAGATCGGGAATTTTTGATACTAAAGCCTTTTATAGGTAGTTAATGCTCTAAAAAAAAAAAAGAACATGCTCATTGATGAAATTTAATGTTATACGTGGATGCATTTTTTAGATTGAGGAAAATGTGGTTACGACCACAGAAATGAGAACTGTCGTCGGCGATTTCATCAACATGAACCAGATATCGTGCAAACTCCCGGAATCTCGAGGTGGTGCCTTGATCCAAGTTAGTAATGATGGACAGACCATGAGTGAAAGCAGCTACCTCCATCTTGTCTACGACTCAAGATGTTTTGATTGCTCGATCACAGATGACGTCATGAATTCCAAATGTACACTAAGAGTAAGCACTTCAAGAAACTCCTGGAAACAAATTCTTCTAATGTAACAATAGGTCATTTTGTATTCTAACTGTGTATTTACTATGTATTTTTTTTGCAGGACAACACATGTCTTATAAATGGAGAATGTCATTCATTGAATGAGAAGAAAGGTTCAAACCATTGCAAGCTCTGTGATCCATCTGTGAGCACATCTTCATGGACAAACAGTGACAGTAAGTCTCCATATACCAAAAAAAAATTTACAAAACGATAGGTTTTAATGCTTTGACTGAGTCTCTTGAAACTATTTAAATGTGCGTTGTTGTATAAATAAATCATATCAAATGATGACTTATTTTGAATTCTCGTAGCTGAGCAGTGCCGACAAGAGTTCGCAGCCATTCAGGTGTCTAAGCCGGACTCGGAGAAAGGCTACAGCAGTGAGCTGGTCACCATCCTAGCCGTGGCGTGCGGCTTCATCGGCTTTATCCTTCTGTTGACTCTGTTCTACATATGTAAACAAAAGTACGTTTTAATTGACTGGTTGCTTTAACAAATTATTATAAACATATGCTCTCCCATCTTAGTTAATTACACACTGGTGCTGAAAAATTAGAATAAAGTTGTAAATTAAGGTGAAATACCAATAAATCGTCGGAAACACCGAACTTACATGCGCTTATCGAACCTGGCCCAAATGCTTATTCTCTTTCCTTTTTTGAGTCATTCATGCCCTATTCTGATTTGCACTTTTACGCTATTGTGAAGAAAATCTCCCCCATCGCATTGATTACAACAGCACATTTCCCTTTATACATGTATCTCCAAAAACTAGACTTTTTGAAATTTAATTCTTTCCGATTGGTGGAAAAAAATGTCCATTAAAACTAAATCTGGTTGCGCTAAATCTGCAATTTGATTTCTTTTAATTTATCAGTGGTATTATAAAATGATTCCTTATTTTCCATAGAGAGAGAATGCAAAAGCGCAAAGAGAGCGGACTGTACAGAATTCAAGACGACACACCCGAGGTTCCCCACCATTCAATGCTAACGGACCACGGAGAGGGAGGCGCAATTCACAACCCAGCTTATGCCGAGGATAAGAGCAGACTGTGATTGAATGAATTAAAAAAACACCTTAATTTCGAATGCATTCTAACGTATACATGTACGAGTATATATGCAATATTCATACTAGTGAACCGGTCCTGCGGGCAGGGGGAATATATTTTATATAAAAAAAAAATCAACTGCTTATTCCATTCATGAATTTGATTCTTTGATCAATGACCATTAAAAAAATAAAATGGCATAATTTTTTATCATTTTTGTTTTAATGCAAAAATGTGTGTACTTGATTGCAGGATATTTACATGTATTTAAAATGTACAAATGCCTACCTACTGATATTATACCGATCACGTGACGTTTATTTTGATAATTTTTCATTAATACTTGTTTTGATACCATTACTTCATATGTATATAATTGCAGTTCTACTGTATTGCTTGTAACAGATTTTTTTTTATTGCAAATAAAGATGGAAGTTTATTGGGTTTTTTCAATAGCAATACCTGGTACTCTCGCACACACTGAGGCGACTGAATGAAAATTTAAAACAAATGATATGAGAGAGAGAGAGAGAGAGAGAGAGGAGGCGGCACAGTATACCCTATACAAAAGGGGATTGTTACAGGGTTAGTTCCACATTATCTTCCAAGCTTCGTATGAAAAAAGTGCCTTGACCCCATCCCGTGCAAGACGTTAAAATAACAGTCCAGTATCTTCAAATCCAATATACGTGGAAAGGATGGAAAATGTTCAATACAACATTAAAAATTAAAGACATGATAAAAATTGATTAAATTGTTCCATTCTGCTTCTGATTAATAAATTCAAAAAGATGCATTGAATATTTCCTAAAAGGCTAAAAATCCGCATTCTGATTTTACAAACATACGCTACAGTATTAAAAAAGGTTAATACATCTTCGATGCATGATATATTTAATGATAGATGCTAGCGGATTAGTTTCATACTTGCATTGACCACCATGCAAGGAAAGAATTTTTATTGTAGAGTAGTGTGACATGCAAGATCTGCAAATATGCAACATAGTTATAACGAAGTCGAAATAAGGCAACAGAGAACGTTCATGGATTGGAAGTTGAAGAAGTATATTGTTATTTGTATTCCTTTCTAATTTGACCGTAAAATAATAATTTTCGGCAGCTAGAAAATCCAGTGTCCTTGCAAGATTACGTGAAAATTCGACAATATATTTACATTCACTGTATGTTCTCCTATTTTGTTTAAGCAGACCGATAGTAGTTCACAGCGCAAGAGAAACTGACAGGATTAAAATTTACACGGTCGATTTCTAACCAGTTCATATAATTATGCAGTTTATCGATCGGTTGGTCGAAAGTTTCAGCAACCTAAGAAAAATCACGGACTACACGAAATAATTATGATGATGCTAGACGAAAATTCTCATATATGAAGACTTGGTAATTTCTTTTATCTCACGTACTAATGTACATGTACATATATATCAACAATAATTTATTAAGGTCTTCCGTTTCCAACGGAAGACCTTTCTATTATTGTGCGGGTTAAGATTATTAAGGTCTTCCGTTTCCAACGGAAGACCTTATTGTTTTCGTTCGGTTTCTTTTTCCCTATTATTATTATTTTTCTTTTTTAGGGTTTTCCGTTTTTCAACGGAAAACCCTTCTGTTATTCTACTGTTTCTTATTATTATTTTTTTTTTTTCCCGCAAATTTTGTGCACGAGATTTCTCGAACATTTTTTGTCTGATTGCTATGAAACTTTCAGGGTATGTAGATGATATTAATATCTCTAGACGTTTTTTTCAAATTTTTAAAATTCACTTCCGGTTATGAGTTATTGCCCTTTAATTGAAAATTGGGGGGTCTTTTGTCCAGAGTTGATCTCGGGAACTACAGATGATAGATGCATGAAATTTGGCGAAATTGTCGGTAACATTTTATAATTTTGCTGGCATGAAAATTTTGGTAATTTCTTTGTTAGTTTTTGAGCTATTTGTCGCCAAAGTTTAAGATTTTTTCGGGGCTGAAATTTTGTTGCTTTTTGTATTATAACCTTTAAACTAAAAATATTTTGTTAATACATATAGAACAAAAGTTGTTTAGAATAACGAGAGCTTTTATTTAAAATTAAGAAAAAAGGGCTGGCCCCTATAATTAGGGGTCAGCAGCTCATACACGTATTTTTCTGATAGCAAAAATCGTTATCATTTTATGAAAAAAAATTAATTTAGTTATTGTTAATATATAAAATAATGTCATTTGGTATCAAATTAAACAAGTTCTGTCCTATATTTTTTTTCAAATTTCATAAAACAAATATGTGAGAATCGTACATGAACGAGTTAATATGTCTACATAGACACACAAGCGAACAAATGCCACATAAGGCCCAGGCATTTACTGCATTACGTTGTGTTGCGTCTTAGATAAATTGTTGTGATTCAATTTCATTTTTTTCATCTATATCATTTATGAATTCAATGAACACACATTATTTAAACGTTCTATGTGCAACTATTTGTCGGGGCGCCCCTGTTTGTGACCCCCGCGCGCGCGCGCCGAATGTAAACAGTAACGAACGGCATTGTAGAAAAGAGAGAGCCGTAATGCAGAAGAGAAGTTGTGTATTCTTTCGGTGTACACATGCATTTTCAATTTGCTGTGAAACATATGAACATGCACAGGGAACAATACTACATATTTGTTTAAGGAGGATATTTTTCTCGTGTGAATCGTTTACGAGGAAATTCTGACAGCCACACTTCTGTCGACGATCAGCCGTTGATAAGCTACGAGTAATAAAGGAGAAAAGATGGACATTAAAGTGTGTGATTTATGTGGATGTTACTGAAGAAGGTGAGGCTTTTACTCCTTTTAAAGTTTCTTGTTAACTGGTTAAAATTTAGTATATAGTATAGATGTACTAGTAAGTACGTGCACACTGTTAGATGTTTTTGTTATGGTGTGGGTGTTTGTTTACTAACGTGTAATTTTTACATGTTTCATGGGTGTTTAGACTCGCTCGAGGTTCATGGGGGACTGGAAAGGGTAACTGAATTTATCTATTTAAAAAAATAACAGATGGTGAATTTTCAACTCAAAATTCAAAGCAGGGTCTAATTAGAAACATATCATATATTCTTGTGCAGAGGACTCCAAATGTAGTCATGAATACCCTGTAGACATAACTTCAAGTAAATAAAATTGTATACTTCAGACTTCAGAGTTAAAACATGACTTTAATATGTTTATGATGCCGATCATTGTATCATAAAAGAGGTATAGCAGACCAACGGGTACCCGGTACATGTACTTGTACATGTAGGTTACAAGTTAGAACTATGCCTACCATTCTACCAGTTCACATAATTTTTCTTGTTTAGCAGTTATGATGTGTACTTAAATTGTCCTTGTTAATGTTTTAAATGTAATTTTTTATTCTCTTTTTTTAATCTGACTACTGGCAGTACTGGCGTGCGAGCAGTTCTCGCCGAGGACCATTTCTCGCTGGTGCACTGTTACATCATATTTTCGTATATAATTTTATGTGTTGATAAAATGACGTAACAATGCACTGGTGAGAAATGGTACTCGGCGAGAACTGATCGCACGCCAATATTGATTAATTACAGACAAAAACTGAAGGTTGCGAGTGTTATTTTTAATCAGTTAATTGAACAACATTGTTTAAAATAATTCTTTATATATGTGACGATCAGACCGGTTTGAATACCAGTGCCAGATAGCTCAGTTGGTAGAGCACCTGACTAGAGATTCAGGGGGCCCAGGTTCAAATCCCTTCATTATTTCTCCCATCCTGTTACAATATTGGTGTTGTGACCAACCCCTGGAACTAACAGGTTAACTCGATCCTGCCAGGGATGATCTTCGAGGGTGAAGATCATTTAAGGGGGAGGAATGTGACGGTCAGACTGGTTTGAATACCGGTGCCAGATACATGTAGCTCAGTTGGTAGAGCACTTGACTAGAGATTCAGAGGGCCAGGTTCGAATCCCACTTTGTTCCGTCGTTATTTCTCCCATCTTTTACATATACATGTATATCAGATATATGACAGATGATTAAGGTCATCACATGTTTTGCAAGATGCAATAAGTGTTAAAAACCTTTACTTTACAACAGAATACATTTAAGTGAATATTTATGTTTCTTGTTATTATTTGGTGTGGTTTTCTTGACAGTGTCGCCTAAACAATTTACCCGCTCCTAAAACACAAACTTTCTTTTTGTGGATTCAGCTTACCGCTGATTGGCTGCTGTTGCAGCAGACAAATAAGATATGCACGCACAAAACACAATGAACTTATCAGAGAATGAGTTGAGTTTATTTAAACTGTTGGAATTTGGGTATTTTTTTTAAAAATGTATACTTGTGACATAACATATATGTGGTACATACAGCTGTAGCTTTATGAAGAAAATTTTTGTTAGACCATATATACCTATCATGCAAGTAAATGATATTTACAAAAAACTTGCAATTTATGGCGCACGAAATATACGCTAGTTTTATAAAGATTGACATACATGTAATGTACCACATTCTTTGAAAAATAATCTATTAAAAATTCTTCATTAAGTTTACTCATACATGTTTTATGCTTATTACACGTAGTATTGTTTTTAAAACATGTAATTTATAAGAAAATAAACAAAAACCCTCGCTAAATTTATTTGCAAACAAAAAATACACAGTAGAATTGATAAAAAATGGTATACCAGAAGCTAATACCAGTACATGTACTTTGACGCTGTTCAGTGGGTAATATTCGTTTGTAATTTACGAATTGAAATATTGACTGTTGCACTACAAGTATGGTAATAAACTCTCTCTCTCTCAAACTCTCTCTCTTTCTCAATTTGATAAGTGTTTATACCTATGAAAAATTTTTAATATTATATTATGACTTGTTGTGCAAATTTTTGATCTTGTACTGCCTAAATGTTATGTCATGTATTGGGATATGTCATACTTATTACACTGCATGGTCAGTGTATTTTTTACAGAAATACTATGCATATGTTAATGTAAACACAGCTATTACTAGTACATGTATGTAAACACAGCTAATTATTTTTTTTATTTATTTCAGCTCAAAACAGACTCTTGTTACCACATGGCTTTTACCGGTACCTGTTGATTCTTGTGGGTCAGCTCCTGAGATTAACCTGTCACCTCTATCCACATGCATATTCCTTGTGTTCTACAGACTATTTACTGGTAATTCAAATTAAATCCGATAATGCATGAACAATAATGGAACGTGAAGAAAGCATCATGCCATGTTGTGGTTTGTGTTTGATAAGAAATTATGAAAACAAAACTAAGGCTGTTTAAAGAAATTCATAATTGCTGTGAAAATTTGTTTTTCAATAAAAGTATACAATTATGTTTCCTTTATTTTTTATTTCATAAAGATATTTAGATGTGTTTACATAATTGAAACCCCCCCCCCCCCCCCCTCTATTTAATTGTCTGCATTAAGATTACATGTAGGATATGTAAATGTACATTTGACTTTGAAATAACATCTGCTATGATAATTACTTTTGAAATGAACAAGAAACAACCTATTTCTACCTTTCTAAGGTATATATGCATAAAAAAGTAGAAAAACATGTCAAATTTGAACATTTTTCATTGAAATCAACTCTGTCTCCAGCTACCTGGGTGTGTTTGAATTTAATTCTAATTTAAGGCAGATGTCTAACTTGTAGGTTGTAACTTACTGTTTTAGCATGGGTAGAAGAAGACTAGAAATCAGAATAGATTAGATATTCACTAAATATGATTGTTAGCTTACTTTTTTCATGAAAACAAGAAATCACAAGCAGGACAGCTGTCTATTTGTTAATTAAAATGGTACAAATCATACAATAAACAAATAAAGATCACATTTTAGAATCATTGATGATTGTTTTCAAATATGTGTGAGAAATGACTCAAGGAAATTGCCACATGTTTCATAAAATTAGGTAAAACATTTCAAACCATGACTTTTTATGAAAATCAAAAGATTGGGGGGTGGGGGGTATACATGTAAGGGTATTTCTAAGTGATGTGAAGCTTTTATCATGATTATATCATGTAGGCATATGTTGTATTGAATAAGGTTTCTTTTTAAAGGTGGTTGAACAAAAGTTGACCTCTAAAAGGTCAGATAAAGATGTTTTACTATGGAGAACCCTGTAAATCTGTGTTTACTAAAGGAAATTGGAAATGGTGGGTTCACTTAAATGGCCATATTTTTATTAAACCTCAATGGAATTGGCAATATGTGGTATTCTTTTTCTCAGAATTGCATTAGCTTTCTTATTCTAAGACAAACCGTCTTTTCATAAAAATGTTAGTGTACTAAGTTAAAGATACAAGGAACAGTTTCGGATAAAGTACTGTCAATATCTTTGTAAAATTGAGAGTGACTGTACTTGAAGGTTTATCATTGTTGCGTAGATTCATGAAATGAATTTTAATGATTACCAATAGTTAGAGGGATGTCTCTTGTTGGAATTGGTAAGCAATATTAAGGCCCCTAATTTTAAGTACATGAGAAGCAGAAATAAATTGTGAAACTTGCGGCTATGACAGATATGTTGACTTTACAGTGAAATTGAAGGTTACAAACGGGAGGTTATATAACATGAAATGTAGGTGGATGGGATATTATATGCCTATTTAGTATTTACTGGGTATGAGGACAATAGCAAGTTTATTGTCCCCCAAGACAGCAAATATTTAATGAGGCAAAGCCAAGGGAAATAGTAGCTGTTGAATGGGACAATAAACTTGCTATTGTCCGAATAGTCAGTTAATTGGTATTTCATTATACAGAAGAAAACTTTATTTGTCAGCGATGCAGAATTTCTTGATGATAAACAAATTAGAGTTAAATCAAACTTTGTATTTAATGCGGCGATCTTATTAGGTCAGAGGTGTTCCGAGTTTAAGGTGATATGGGACACTTCCATGTTGTGACGTATTGTTTATCGAAATAAACAATAAAATAAAGTGTAATTATATAAGTACATGTAGTTTCTTCTCAAAAATGGTCACCTAACTCCTTAGCACAGTGGGTTAGAGGGTTTACTAGGAACCTGTAAGTCATGAGTTCGAATCCCGCTGGGGTTTTTACAATTTTTACCTTTTCAAATATTTTTAAAAGCTATTTTTTGGTTAAATATTGTAAAATTTGAAAATTCTAAACCGGTGAAAAGTTTTCAATTATATAGTACTTTAATCCACATTAATATCGACAGATGTCCCATACCACCTTAAAAAGGAGGGAAATCAAATTCTGCTAATGAATGGTTTTGATGACTATTCACCATGGGCAGATAGCATGGATACTATTTTAGATAAAAAGGCATGTTTATGCGGGCGCCTTCTAGTGATCAATTTGTCGGTCTGTCCATCCGAGATGGCTTGACAGGAGCATAGCTTCTCTCCCCTTGGCCCAATCTGGCTCATACCTCATCCACAGGGTTCCTTTGGTTGAAGGATGTGCAGTGACCTTGAACCATGTTTTTAGGTATAAGGTTAAGGTCATAGCAGAATTATATATATAAAATCCTTGTCTGGGGCATATCTTTTTTCCCTTTGGTCCAATCTGGCTAATACTCACAGAGTGTCTCTATGGTTAAACGATGTGCAGTGACCTTGCATGAAATTTCTAGGTAACGGGTGAAGATCATATCGGATCTTGCAAAAATCCTTTTTTGAGAGCATATATAATTTCTACTAACCCCTATTTGGCTCAGACTTCACATAAGCAGAGCTTTTGAGTAAAGGGTGAAAGGGTGTGTAGTGACCTTGAACCTATTTTCAGTGAAAAGAAATTGTGAAGGTCATATCAGAATTATATTTTTAAAAATCCTTGTCCGGAGTATATCTTCTCTCCCTTTGCTCCATTCAGCCTCATACTTTACCCACATGATGCCTTTGTTCAAAATATATGCAATGACCTCGAATGATATTTGTAGATGAAGAGTCAAGGTCATATCAGATCACACAAAAATCCATATTTTAAGAGCATAGATATACTCTCCTTTTAGCCCCTATTTGGCTAATATTTTACCTTTACAGAGTTTATTGGTTAATGGCGTGCAGTGACCTTGAACCAAGTCTGTCAATGTGAAGGTCATAGCAGATCTTTTTAAAATTAGTTTTAAATAGTAGATTATTTTCCAAATATGCTTAATCTTGGTCAGATTGAACAAAAATGCATGTATGTTAGGGGGAATGAAATTGAATTAAAAGTTCTATGCTAGCTGGAAAAATTTCAAGTTATAGGTCAAGGTCAAAGCAGAATTCTCTGAAATAACATAAGCGGGGCCCTTTGAAATGTTCACCATTTCAATGTTGTCTGGTTCATAGTAATTTTACATAGAAAATATTCACAGAAGTACAGTAAAGTAAACTTTACATCGATAAGTTTCTGACAATTAATGACGCAACGAGCACACAGTACGAAAGGTCAACCTTTTGAAAAGCAGTGAAGAGGAAAAGTTGCTCAGAATTATGTTTTAAACAAAATTGATTTCTTACATAAATTTTAATTTTGCATTCTGGGTTAAGAAAAAAGATGTTAGTTCAAGGTAAAGTAAACTTGTACCTAAAACGAAGTCAAATTTGTTAAGTCGTACTTAAACACATTGGTTTTTTTTGTTAAGTCGTTTTTGAAATGGTTAAGGGTTTTTGGTTAAGTCGTACTTAAAAACATTCGGATCATGTTAAGTTGTACCAAGAATCATTCGATTTTTTTTTATTTTTTTGTACTTAGGTTTCTTTGTTACTAGATTAAGAACTCTGCTTCTTAGACGTACTTCTAGCGTTGCTTTCGACATTAGCGGAAAACCCACTCGTTGCTTTGCAACGAGCTTTGCTCTAGTTTTTCTTACAATTTTTGTGCACGCGATTTCTCAGAAACGGCTCGACCGATTTACATGAAACTTTCAGATCTGATAGATAGTGATCTGAACCTTATAGGTTTTTGATTTTATTGATGACGTCACTTCCGTTTTGGAGAAACTGACGTTTTAGCGATTTTCAGAGGGTAGGCTTGTCCCTCTAAGTTCTCCTAAACTATAAAAGATATTGAGTTCAAACTTTCAGGGAAAGTAGACGAAAGATTGTAGATTTGCAATTTTATTTTCATTTTGATCTGGCTTATAAGGCACCGAAGCTCGCCTGGACCCGCAAATTGAAATGAAAAAAAGTCTTAATTTTTTGTGGTTTTCTTTAATTATCTCTTTTCTGAAAAATATTTTGTTAAAACATGTAATGTAAAAAAAGGTTCTATTTACAAGACCTTTTCTTTGAAATCAAGGAAAAGGGGCTGGCCCCTTAAATTAGGGAATCAAAGGGCTCTAAAGTCTTTTATCTATAGCAGTTTACCGAGGCATATTTTGTAAAATGTTATAGAAGCAAATATGTTCATCTCACAGTTATGTATCTAAGCAATGTAATGATTTTTCCATGTGTTACGTAATTAAGGGTTTTTAGGGGCCAAAAGTCCAAAATTTCGATCACCCATATCTCAGAAAGGAAAAATATTTTGAAATGCAGTACAGAAGAAAAGGTGTTCAAAATGATGTTGTTAACAATATGCAAACTTCAAAATTTCGTTTAACGGCCCCTTCAAGGAGATAAGGGATCAGCCCCTAAAACTTTCTTTCCCATATATCTCCAGAACGGTAACAAATTTCTAAACACTTGTTGAACAAAATGTGTTTAGAATTAAGTGACCTTTTATTTGATATCAAGAAAAAGGGGCTGGCCCCTTAAATTAGGGAACCAAAGGGCTCTAAAGTCTTTTATCTATAGCCCTTTACTGAGGGATATTTTGTGAAATGGTATAGAAGAAAATATGTTCATCTCACAGTTATGTATCCAGGCAATGTAATAATTTTATCATGTGTTATGTAATTAGGGGATTTTAGGGGCCAAAAGTCCAAAACTTTGATCATTGATATCTCTGAAAGGAAAATTATTTTGAAATGTAGTAAAGAAGAAAAGTTGTTCAAAATGATGTTGTTAACAATATGCAAACTTCAAAATTTCGTTAAACGGTCCCTATGAGGAGATAAGGGATCGGCCCCTAAAACCTTCTTTCTCATATATCTCCAGAACGGTAACAAATTTCTAAACACTTGTTGAACAAAATGTGTTTAGAATTAAGTGACCTTTTATTTGATATCAAGAAAAAGGGGCTGGCCCCTTAAATTAGGTAACCAAAGGGCTCCAAAGTCTTTTATCTATAGCCCTTTACTGAGGGATATTTTGTAAAATGTTATAGAAGCAAATATGTTTATCTTACAGTTATGTATCCAAGCAATGTAATGATTTTATCATGTATTATGTAATTAGGGGTCTTTAGGGGCCAAAAGTCCAAAATTTTGATCACCCATATTTCAGAAAGGAAAAATATTTTGAAATGCAGTACAGAAGAAAAGGTGTTCAAAATGATGTTCTTAACCTTATGCAACCCACAAAATTTCGTTCAACGGCCCCTATAAGGAGATAAGGGATTGGCCCCTAAAACCTTCTTTCCCATATATCTCAAGAACGGTAACGAAATTCCAAACATTTGTCGACAAAATGTGTTCAGAATTAAATGACCTTCCATTTGATTTCAAGAAAAAAGGACTGGCCCCTTAAATTAGGGGATCAAAGGGCTCTAAAGTCCTTAATCTATAGCGTTTTACTAAGAGCTATTTTGTGAAAGGTTATTTAAGCTGAATTAGGTATAATACGTTTATATATCCTAATAATATAATGATTTTCAATCATAGTTGATGATGTCATATTTTCTTCTAAAAATCGGACGGAAGACCTCCTCGTTGCTCGCAACGAGATCGTATCTAGTTCTTATTTTTCTTTTTTTTTTTTTCTTCCTAGACGCGAACTTTGAGGCTTCATATCTTGCTCATTTCTGAACGGATTTTGCTCAAATTTTCAGGGCTAATGGACTTTACAAAACACTATCTTCATCAATTCATAAAAGTTAGAATTCCCTTTCCGTTAACGAGTTATTCCCCTTTTAAATTTTTTTAGGGCCTTTGGTTTCCAGACAAAGGCTCCGAGACTATGATAGCAGGGAATGGGAATCCAACGAATTTAAATAACAAAGACATTGAAGTTGTATACATCGGTTTTTGTTTTTGGATTACGTTCCTTATTTAGGAAAAGGTAGGGGGTCAAAAAACAGGATTCCAAAAAGTGCAAAAATTTAGACATATTTTCCTTTATATCTTTTTAACGAAAAATATTTTGTTAAGACATGTAGAATAAAAGTTGTGCAGAATATCAAGGGCTTTCATTTGACACCAATAAAAAGGAGCTGTCCCCTTAAATTAAGGGCCAATAGCCCCTAAAAGTTTTTGCTTAATAACTCAAAAACGGTTTGGATTTTGATATGGATGTCGCTGGAAAAGTTGTTTGTTGGGATCTCATAAAGGTCGTAACAATATTTTTTTGTAAGTGATTTGTGTAGTATGAGTGTAAAAAGCTTTACATGTTGACATGTACCTGTTTTCATTTGACAAGTTAACGAAAGTCTTTGTGCGTACAACTGGCATAAAGCTGCCGCAGAAAGTATGCTGGTTTATACAGGAGGCATTAATTTATAAGAATTCTTTTTTTTGTTGGAGTACATGCTTTTTTTTTAGGAGATTAAGTCATTGTTGTTAAGTTCTTATAGTGCACAATCATTAAAAATGGCAATTGGAAAACAAAACATTCTTTTTCTTTTCTTTTTAACCACAAAATATGGAATTAAAAAGCTCTATGCATTACATTTTATTTATTAACTCCATGCATTTAAAATCTACCTTGAATCAAAGCTGTGTGTGTGTGTACCATTACGTAAGCTCTCCCTCGCCCGCGGCCGAGAAAATCGGTCACCATGCTCGCGGCTACCTAGCGGTCAGCGGTTATCTAATACACGAGAGTTGCGTCTCTCATATATGAGTTTATTTAGCCGCGAACTCAAGAATTGTTTTAGTTTTGATTACACAAAATCTTTTGTGGATTAAACGATTGGATGTCAAGTAAGAAATAGTTCATTTAATTAATAAAAGCAATGTCATTCTCTAAAGCAATAATAGACAAACAGCGGCGTAGCGTGACCCAAATATAAGTGTAGGCAAACATTGAAGACAAAGGCTTCACTGACGCGCGAAGCGCGGAAGGGGGTAGGTGCGGGAGGGGGTACCCCCCTCCCGCAAGGGGGGATTAGGGGGCCTCCCCCTAGAAATTTTTATAAAAAAGGACGCAAAAATACCACTTTTGAGAGTAAAAAATTGTTAGTTTCAACAAATTAGTTATGAGTGTTTTTATGGAACATTATGTAAATTTAAAATTTTATTTCCTATTCTCAGTCACTACATTCATTTCGAAATAAAAGCAAACCAAACTTATATGTTTCGTTATTGAAATATACACCGTATCATTAACCATACTCTGCATGTTTTTGTAAACAAAACCAACAACCGTACTATTTTTATATCAACTTCCTTATAAGTAATAACTGATACGCGACATGTACATATATTACTAGGAGTAATAAGTTTTTAGTGATAAGTAAACTTCTTGTTTAGCTTTTCGTGGGTTCCAGACACAGTTTACAGCAATCGCATGCATGCAAAAAAAACGTCGATTGATATTACATATGTTTACTGTAATATCATTCGGCGCTTTTTAGTGTCAATGAAGGTTCTGATGGCTTCGTCGTAATCAAAATTGAAAGATTTGTGGACATGCATCAGCGCAAGGCCAGAAAACCTCTCCTGTCCCATAGTGGCCCGTAAATACAAATTTTAAATTTCGCTTTACAAAATTATGTGTAGGCAATTGCCTTTTTGCCTTATAGTACGCTACGCCACTGACAAAGATCAATTGTGGGGTTTAAGTTTAAAATATATAACTTCTATTTGATAGAGTAAGGTCATTATATTGCAAACTTTTCAAATCTTCCTTGGTTGTGAGCTGTGCGTTTCTGTGCGTTGTACCTTTACGAAATATATTCTTTGCCCACGGCCGAGGAGATCAGCGACGGCTGCATTACCTAGCGGTAAGCGGTTATTTAATACACAAGATTCGCACACCGCGACTTACACTTACATGCATATGATCGAACGTGTTTGAGTTAATATAGCCGTATATACAAGAACTGTTTTAATTTTATGTTATAAAAGTTTGTCCTACTTGTATATATTTAATTAAATATTTGAGTGTAAATGAATATTAATGAACGATATTACTCCAAATCGGAAAAATCGTTAGACATAAACTAATGGTTGGTTTGTTTATGTAAACTACTTTAAAAACTGTACAATTAATGTTTTAAATCAACACCCCCCCCCTCAAATATTAAACATTTAAATGATGATAATCCCTCGCACATGGCTGAGGAGATCCGGCGCGAGTGGATAAGATATCCGCGGTCGGTTCGTGTTCTTCTACATGTACCTTATGACGCGTTTATGTTTCATATTTTGCACGGACACAACTATATTTTATTATGTTTTCAACTATTATATTGGTTTAAGATGAAAAGATAAATTTATTTTACTTGTACAGTTGATTAAGCATTGATTTATACGATAGCGTATAAGGTAGTTTAAAAATCAAATCAAATTATAATCAAAGTTCCATGTTACATGTTTGCGGTAGGTGCTAGCACGATAAAGGAATGCCCTGAATTGAGGCATTCGATGATTATTTTAAAAAATATTCACATGAGTTTAAACAACTTTAGATTAGATTCTATCGGTCACATATTAATCACTACTGTAGTTTCATTGTGGAAGCGAACTCATTGCTGCCCCCCCCCCCCCCTCCTCCCGCCCCGCTGACTGGTGCTCGCGCTGGATTTTTTTTTTAATTGGAGAAAAGATAGCAAGATCTGTCGAAAATCATTTTTGGTGGTTTCTTATGTTTTACATTTTGTTTCACTTTCCCACCCCTTTGTTTATTCGGCCAGTCTGTGTTAATTCAATCGCCGCATGCGACCGAGAATCTTGTGTCGCTTCAGCGCACACAGCTCAGAACATTTATAGCCCCAGGTCATCAATTGTTATGTAATTGAGTAACAGTTGGAAGGGTGATTTTACTACATAAAATAATAAAATCATAATATAATCTATTTGAATTGAGTACCATGCGTATAGATTCCCATAATAATTAATTTTTTTATTACCTTTCTATGTTTACATTTAATTTTGTTCAAATAATTAATAAATTTTCTATCATTTAAATTGTGTGCTTCATCAAATACGTATTCTGATTACCTTGAAGTCATTAATTTTCCATTGGCTTTTGACAAAAGAGAGACGCCTGACCATCCAATGAAAACAAATACACAGAGTTTGATTGACAGGTTTAGCCAAGTGCAGGTCTCACCCGATGTCCGAGGTTATGTGTGCTGCTTGTACACAGCCGAATGGTCTCAGTAAGAGTTATCGATGTAAATAAATAATAAAAATACATGCTTATCAAAACATGATCGTGCAAGTTAAAGTTGATTTAGGTTTGTTCCAATAGAAATCATGTTTCACTAACTGTATTTAATATTTTTTATGTATAGCGAATTTTAATATTGTTTCAGTACTGAAACATCGCATGAAAACGTTAAATATACATGTAATTATCTGTTACTAGTCGTCTTTTAATATATATACCTTTCTTTTGTTTGTTAAAAATTCGCTCAATTTTGTTAAAGTAATGTAAAACACGGGCGCCATTTTGAAACAATTAACTTGTCAGAGAGTTCCGAATGAAATCTGATGAACGTTTCGCACGGTTCTCGCACGCTTTGCTCGAAACGATTTACACGCTTTGCCCGAAACGCTAAACGGTTTACATGAAACTCTAAAAGGTTTACACGAAACGTTTCTCGCACGTAGGCCGCACGCTTTTTTGGTGTAGTAGTACGTTTTAGGGTCTGTAAATTTTGGCAGCACGCAATTCTAAACTTGCACATAGTCTTCAAAAATTTAGAAATATTTTAATATAGAAGTTATCTTTGAGAGAGGTTTACGTGTTTTGTAGGCGGGTTCAGTTTAAAAAAGAAATACAATTCCTGACATGAATCATGAGTACATACTGTTTATAACAATGCTTGCTACCCTTGAAAATTTAACTCGCCATTAAACATCTCACTTTTTAAAGAATGTTTGAAACGATTACATAAACTCTGCTCGACAAATAGTTTTCCTAAAATATTTTCTTCCTTTCTTTGTTTCAAAACACGTTTTATATACAGGCTTTCAATCACAACACGTTTTTATAACAAAAGCAGAACTTAAAGTATAGTCATTATAATCGTTTGACACCATATAACATATATTTTCAACTCGCAGCAACAACGGAAGACCTACTCGGGGCTTTGCCACGAGCTCTGCTCTAGTTTTTACCTACTATTTATCATTGATTCGATAATTTATTACAAGAAAGATGCAAATATAAACAATTAAATGCTGTCTTTGATTAGAAATGCGAACTTTACGCGGGTTATACTAGTGTATGCAATTATGCTACCTTCATACCCCGCATGAATCACCAAAGAAAGCATTTTATTGCAGTGACGTGTACATGTATATACATATTGTACTAACTAAATAACTAACTATTGTGCTAACTCCAGTTAGTATATACGTCCCTGTTTATTGTTATAAAATATAAAAATCATCGGCCAAATACACATTGTGAAATTCATTGAAAACACGTATGACAAAAGTATTCATTAAAAAAAGAAGACTTTTCTTACATCCCCCCTTCCAAAATAGCCTGCAATTTTCCCGCGCTAATTTACTTTTCCTTCGATGTGGATGATAAGTCCCGAGAACGACTTTCCGTCACTCAGGGCACCTGCTGTAAACAAATATGGCCGCCGATAGAAAGTGAATTTAGTCCGATAAGATCTAACTTCTAAAAAAGTTACCAGTAGCCATGAAATATGTAATTTATTCGTATTTATGAATCGGAAAGTTAATATTTTTTAAAGATGTCAAGCGGAGATAAAGGTCAAGTCGGTACGGAGTCACCGCGTCCTCTGAGAAAACGACGAACTCGCATGGCGAACGACAAACGAATAGCGGATGATGAGTTTATGGCAGCCGCCATAGGAGATGTAGAATGGCTAAGACAGAGTCTAAGGGAACAAAAAGGAAAAATAAATTTCGATAAAAACGTAAGTATATCCTTACAGGGGGATAAAAAAGGTACGATTCCTTGGATGTTTACTACACGAATTTCCTCTGTCTTTTACGTATAGTCGGTTGGTTACCGCGATTCCTATCTTTTTTAAACTCGGTTCTTTTCTAATTTAGGACAATTGTAACTTTTGCGAAAATGTATGGTTAATTAACACACGATGTTATATAGACTAGTTGACAACAAAAATGCAAAACAAATTAACTTGAAAGAATCGACATTTGATAATCAACCAAATTATATATCATGCTAAAACTATCAATTGATGATAATGTATATTTCAAAACTTAAGTGCTTTCATCGCTTTCATCCAATAATACATTGAAATGCATGTACGTATCTTAAAATTTCAAAATATTCATTATATTGGTATTAAATATTGATCTTCTTTTAATAATGTAGGCATTTAATGGTTCATTGAGAAGTGTTATCTTATCATCTCTAAGCTTTTAAAAATGTAACCTTTGGTTATTTAAAATTCTTTGTGTGTACCCTTTGTTTATCATTATTGCGACAAAACATTTCATGCAACATTTAAATGATTATTGTTTGCCACATGGAGGCCTAAACACTGAACAGCAAGCAGTTAGCAACTAATAATCAAGTGTTTAATTATCTGCAAGTATCATTTATCATGATAGTAATCTAATATAAAATGTACAGTATATATATTATGAACTTCCACTCAGATGTGAATCATGTGATTCAGAATAGATTTTTAAAAAAGTATGTCAGCATTTAACCCAAGTATTGGGAGAGAAAGAAAAAGGGAAAGAGGGTGAGTGAGAGAAACAGGCAGATAGATATAGGGACAGAGACACAGAGAAATGAGGGAAAGAGAAAGATCAAGAGCAAAAAATGTTAGCCCAGTTGTCAATCAATAGTATAAGAAGACTCATTGATTTGACAACTCTGATTTTGTAAAAGCCAAACACATTGTTTAAAAAAATAAAAAATGATTTGTAAAATCCTATATACAGGTATACTAAAATATAGTAAAACTTGGTTATAGGGAAGTCCTAGAGACCAATGGATTTACTTCTTTATATCCGTGATTCGTTATATCCGTATAACGAATTTGTAGTTATAACTATAGCGAATTCACTATCAACATGTTTTCTTTCACCAGACTATAATTTTTGCTAATTAAGGCTTTAAATGAAAAAAAGAAAGAAATTACTATGATACTTTAAATAATCGGATTGTGAATTGAAAAATTTATGAAAATTAATCATTCAAACTATTATGTTAAATGGTAGTGTGAACTTTTTACTTTGTAAAGAAATTCATTATAAAAGTGTTAAATTTCGTTATTATTTACCTCTACGGGACTTAAAATCACTTAGCTATATCCGTAAATTCTTTATATCCAAATTCGTTATAACCGTAAAATTTTGAAAAGATTTGATTTTTACCGGGACCTAAAAAAACTTCGCTATATTGGATAATTCGCTCTATCTGTGTTCGTACTAAACCAGTTTTACTGTATAACATGGTACAAATGAATTACTAAACCTGTTGTATATGAGGTTTGTGGCACATTTGGAATATTATTACAGGGTTTGTCGGCGATTCACCTGGCGGCCATCCATGGCAGACTGGACTGCCTGAAGCTGCTGATCGAGAAGTATAAGGTGAATATTAATCTGTCCAGTACCACGGGGTGGAGAGCCATACACCTGTGTATCAGTAACCAGACGGGCAAGCGGGCCCTGCAGTGTCTACAATACCTCCTCAACAAGCACGCAGACCCATCCATGTAAGAATTAATCCTGTTCTATAAGGGCTAGCTGTTTGGAAATTATTTAAACACTCCTATTTAATTTCCTCTTCTTACTGACAGATTTTAGTTAAAATCAGTTCACACATTGATAAACCATAAGCTTTCTATTCATCTTTTTATTGATGTATTTATATATATTCTATTTTTCAATCAATTTTCAATGTATTGACAAATTTATATAAAAGTATTATATTCAATAAATTTTTTTTCTAATTTCATATGATTATGGGGTTAATTTGTTAAAGCATGTATATCTTGAACTTTAGACCTAACAATGACGGTATAACACCAGTCCATCAAGCAGCCTCAGAGGGACACGTGCAATGTCTCAAACTTTTGATCGAGATCGGGGCAAAAATAGACGGACAGGACATAAGAGGCCACACCCCTCTAGATTTGGCGAAACTGTGGGGACACAAGAAGTGTGCCAGGTAAGAAGAACCAGAAAAGATAAACTAAAATGCCATCTCAATGCAAGGCTGTTATGAATTAGATTTTGTTTGCCATTTTTAGATGCATGGTCACTTCTTTCTAAAACAGATTATTTTTTGTTTCACAATATTCTTCTCCCTCAAAAATACACCCCTACAGAGATGAGAGACTAGTTAATACTACTTGGTCAATACCTGTGGTAATTAAATTACAACAAGTTCACTAACCTAATATTGTACATGCATTTTATCTGTCATGTATGTTTACTCTTCTACTGTTAAAATTTTACCTTAAAATATAGCAGTACACATAAACAAAATAAGGAATCTACTGTATGTGTTTCCATGTCACATTGTAGAATACTGGCTGCAGAACTGTGGCACCAAGACAAGAACAACGTCGCCAAGGAGCTGGGACAGTTACGTAAGCTGAAGATGCAGCAGGTGCTGAAGGAGATGGAGGAACAGGATGAGTTCAAGGCGGCCCAGGAGTACTACGGCGAGAAGGCCTATCAGGAGTGGATACAGGTAATTATACAGAACACCTGTCACAGGTGAAATTTAACACCTTCCATCCTCACTCATAATATTGTGTGTAAGGTTTGTGTAAGAACTTTTAAAAAGAATGTTGGCATGCTGTCAAATAATATTTTTGAAAAATTATATTACAGTTATTTTGGAAAAACAGAGATCAGGATTATTGCCTTTAACAGTTTTTTTTATTAAATCTTAAGCCCTCTCTCCATTACATATTTCTAATGAATTCATTAAGCATGGATATCTATTACTCTACATACTATTTAGAAATATATACCAACAGATTAATGTATATTACAAATTTCACACTTGGCAGGACCTGTTCACAATTTTAATGGTATGGGTAATTTACAAGGTAACATTGGTATTATATTGGTTATGTATTAAGTTATATGTAACATAGGTATTATAGATATTGGTCATGTGGTGCCCCTACCCTTTTTATAGTCTAGATGCTTGCATTGGGAATGGTAAAACTACAAAATCCTTCTACAGCATCATTTAGAGCTTCATATGATAAACTTTCTTAAGAACAGCTCTGATTTTTTTCACAAATTGCAAATGATGTTGGAACGAACAATCAGTAGAATTTTATTTGTTCAGTATTGAACATATATACTTTTCTTTTAGATGCAGATATAGATATGATTTTAACTTGTAAAACATTCATTCTTTTCTTCTAACAATAATAAGTAGGGGCAAGTAACCCGCCTGCCTTTGCTTTCTTTGTTTCAATTA
This sequence comes from Magallana gigas, assembly GCF_963853765.1. NCBI lineage: Eukaryota > Metazoa > Mollusca > Bivalvia > Ostreida > Ostreidae > Magallana > Magallana gigas. Next base: position 15,487,889 of record NC_088860.1, on the reverse strand, counting down.
ACCTGAAAACCATAAAATGTATATTTGAAAATAATTCTGTATTTTGTGGTTTACAGAAAAAGGGTCTGAATGGGAAATCGCCAACTGAAGAAAATAAGGAAGATTTGTCAAAATCTGATCAGCCTAAGAAAGGAAAACCAGTTGATTCATTAATGAAGCCTAACAGCAAAGCCCCACCCCCCAGTGGTAAAAAAAGCATTCCAGATAGGAGCAATATTCACGTGGCTTTTCGAGATGACAGAACTCCCTCTCCACAAAGTGGAAGAAGGCCAGCTGATGGTTCGGAAGAACAAGGAAATGAGGATGGCGATAAAGAAAATCAGTTAACATCATCCAGGGAGAAATCATCCACCCCTGTTTATGTTAACCCTGAACCCTGGAGGCTGGCACTTCATCCCCCAAAACCGGAGTATATAACCAATCTCACAGACGAATATCCAAGGGATGAGTTCACCATGATGCCAAGAACCAAATCTGCCCACAAGTATTTTGACGGAAAGTTTGCCAGTAGGGAACACACTGACGGGGATTTGAGAAGCAAGAAGTTGAAAAAAGATATACGCCAGCCAAATTTACCAAAAGATGTCATCAAGCAAGGGCTGTCCAAGGATCCAACAGCGGAACAACGACCAGTCCTGTTTAAACCCATACACATGTATGATGTCACAATGAAGAAGAAATACGGGGATTCTGTGAAGGGAAAGAGCGAGGTCTCTTTGCATCTATGTGACGACTTTTCGTCGTTTGTATATCAGAACAGTCTACAGAGAGCCAGCACTATTGACGTTTTGTCCCCAAAGTCCGTCACCTCAGATTGGCTCAGTTCCAGATATCCCAGGGACAAAGTGATAAATACCATCAAAAATATGAAAAATCCCACCATGTTCCCCAATATACGAGGAGAGGAGTATGACATTAATTATGGAGACATCGCCACCTTTAATTGAATTCCGACTTAATTTTCATTTCCAGCTTGATGACCTGATGAACTTCTGATCTCTGCTGGCCTTGGTTATATCTGAATATGACTGTGTTGCTGCTGAATAAATGTGGGCTTCTTTTCCATCCCTTCCATGTTTAAATAATAAAATTTTATAGGGTTTATTTTTTATTCTTGTTACTGCAGTGTACATGTATTATACACATGTAGCCTTGTTTGTTGAAAAATATTCAGAAGTTACTGCTTATCATCATATGTGTTTTTAAATGTTATTTGTTTGTTGTGGTGCCTTAAATCTTTGTACTGCTGATCTTAAGTGTATCATTGTCAAAGCCAACAGACACAAGCTTGAGCTGTGTCATGCATTATTGCTGGTGTGTACAAGTTACCACAAATATATTTTTTTGATTTATTTATATAAAATCTGAAGAAAAAATTGAAATGATTATACATGTACAATATTTTTTTTTATAAAATATGTCTTTTTTACAAAACTATTTTATGGAGAGTATTTTTTTTTTAGTCATAATTTTATTTATACAAGAAATCTGCATGTGATTTGAAGTACATGATCCTGCATTCATTTGTAGCAGTGTACACACAGACTTGTAAAATTAGGTACAAGTCTAAACAAGTAAATAAGCTTCATAAGTACATGATGAATGTACATCTATTTTTTAATTTGTATGTATATATATGTTAACTGCTGAAATCTTTCTACATGTGTATGACGTTAATCTATGAATCAATGTCGATAGTATATAAACGCTTCATTTTTCTCTTTCATAAGTGCAATTGTAATAAATCATAAACTGCTTTATTTTGTTCAAATTCTTTACATTTACATTACATTAAGGTAGGCAATGTTGATACAGTATTACATAAGTAGTACACATTCCATCTCATCCACAGGTTCATTACATTGGTTCCCAAATATCTCCCATCATTTACATGTAATTGTTGCTGTCCAAACTTTTAATGCACATGCTTATTGAACTCACGCCAGAATTAAATGGGGTTAAATATATAATTAAACTTGTATACATCGCAAAGGCTTACACAATGAACTATAACAACATGAATGAGGATTACTTGGAACTTGTAAATGTCCCATTGAGTGTGCCATCATCTCTGTCTATTTTGTAAGTTGTGGAGGAGTCGTAATGTTTAAGACAGCAGTTGCACATACTTCGAAATTCCCGCTGAAATTTTGTGTTAAAGAACCCGTATATAACCGGATTCTGGCTGGTATTTGCTGAGGCTAGGATGATGGTGACCGTGAATTGGGTCGAGGTTATTTGTTTAAGGTACACTGCCAAGAAACTAACGATAAAAAACGGTAACCACATTACAACAAATATGCACACAATAGCTACAAACATTTTGGTGAGTCGTTCTTGTTTTTCTGCGCGTTTATCTGCGCGAACACTCTTGGTACGGGTGGACGATGATCTCATGACTCTGAAAATTTTGACGTAGTTGTATGATATGATGATTAGAGGTAAAACGAAAAATAAACACACCATGCTACCTAGATAAACATTTACGTGAAAAGAATCGGGCCACGACAAACCACAAAATGTAAATGTAATGTTGCTGAAAGTGAGAGAAGTCTCCGTCTGAGCGATGGCCACGGGTATTGGAAAAGCCAGAGAGAAGATCCAGATGACGAGGATTAGGAACACGGAAATATTTAGCGTGATTCTCTTGTCGGGGCGAGCACAGACATAGTTATGGCGCTCTATGCTGATCATCATCATAGTTAGTATGGAGCTGGTTCCACTCACGAACTGGACATACGTCACAAGTTTACAGATTGCGTGACCAAACACCCAATGTTGAGTTATGCGAGTTATGAAAATGAATGGGATCCAGGCTGCGAACAGCAAATCGGCCACGGCGAGATTCACAATGAAGTAATTGGTTGGCCTTCTCATCTTCTTGTTTCTAAAGACCGCCATCACAACCTGCGGGAATAAGAAACGTGTTCGATGTAGCTTTCTCGTGAGACCATATGATCTTGTAGTTAATAATATAATACAATTGTACATGAACTGATAATATTACCATTGTGTTCCCTGCTATTGCCATGATGAGAATGATGATGAGGATTGTCACTTCTATTCCCGACTGACCTGAACAAAATAATAATGGAAAGTTGAAGGATTTGGCGGATCACATTGTTGCATGGTATACTAGTATTTGTTACTAGTATGTTTCCTTTGGTCCTGTCTAAAAGAATATTGATCAAATTTGCGTCTTTTGCAACAGACATACCGTCAACAGATCTAAAATTTCCATTTCAAAGCATTTCGATATGAATCCCAACGTTAAAAAATAGTTTTGATATACAAGTACTATTGTGAAGTTAATAAATTGATTGTAACCACGTGTAACCTGCGTAACACAGCACTTTTTGCATAAATAGAATTATTCTTTATATTAATATCATAGCATTTTTAAAGTTCACATAGCCTTGTGTGATAATATAAAATATATTTTCAATGTGTTTTGCCAAAGCCCACCGGTTACCAAAACAGGGTAGTTTTTGTTGTTTCTTCTTTTTTATTAAATTGTAATTTTTGCTTGAGGGGGGAGGTGTTCTTGGTGTATATTGTAAGACACAACAACTGCATGTTGTGATAACCATAGCTCCATTATATATATCTGACAAAATCGTGGTGTGCAATCTTTTCTCCTTTGTAGATCTAGTTGCTGAAACTAATCCTATTAGACTTAGTATATTTAAACCCGAGTGGTTTTAGTAAGGTGAAAATGAGCAGATAAGCAAAACTTGCTCACGAACAGTAAACAAAACACTGAATGATGAAACGGGGTATAGAGAATAAAGCCAGCACCTCTCTCTCTCTCTCTCTCTCTCTCTCTCTCTCTCTCCCCCCTCTCTCTCTCTCAGCCCCGGAGCATGAAAAATGCCAGCATGAAAAAAGCCAGCACCCTCTCGCTCTCTCTCTCTCTCTCTCTCAGCCCCGGAGCATGAAAAATATCAAGTCTGTATAATCTGTGTGCGGTTCTCCCTTCGAGATTTCTTTACTCATATCAAGCAAAAACATCAAAGAATCCACTGTCCATATGATAAACATACAAAGTGCGTGTATACACTGTTAATCGTTATTTGTGTATTTAAATTGATTTTGTTCTGAGAACAATACAACATACTTATGAATCTGATTCATCTTGGACAATTTCAAGATGGTATATTAATTTTATATCCTCGCGGTGATTTAACACTCGATCGTTGTTTGCTAGTGCTATATGCTATAGATCAGGCATCATGTCAAATACCCGTTGATTGGTCAAGATTTTTATGGAACCTCATAAAATTTGAAGTTGTGAGTCGGCAGATGATATTGGGGTAATATGGTGCTAATTTTGACTCATTTGTAATATGCTAGCAGTCTGTCATTCGACAATAAACTGATTAAGATATTTGTACATGCATGTATAGAGAGAAATTACATGTGGAATTACGATAGCTTTACTAGTTTATAGGCTATCATAGAACCATGTGAAATACATTTTTCATAATTTAACAGTTGCAAGATATGTGCATTTAACATTTATCATAAAATATATCATTAGAAATAATGAAAAACATTATAAATAACAAACATATCGACTTTGTATAACCACAAATAGTAAAACATTGATGACTTTAAGTACTGGTGATAATACGGTTTATTTTGTTGATTTATTTATGCATAAGAAAGGTAAATATTGCTCAAGATTAAATAACTTTAAAGAATTCCTGTATATATATTTACAATTTGCAATGAACAAAATGATTTCAATGTTTATAAAACTGTAACTTAAAAAACCAGAATATGGAATTTTAAAAATCCTTAAATAAACTAAGAAAAACTACTCACCCGGCCATGTTTGATTGAACTCCGAAAAGAATGTAAAGACAGATTCATTGGTGTTTGGGTCCATTAACGAATACCCCATGATTGCACTGTTTTTCACTTGCATCAATTTTCACAAAATTCTCTTTTTTCCCCTTTTAGCTGAAGGAATCATCTACATATATTATAGTTATAACAAGGTTTAGCTCTCCGTGTTATTTCTACGACTGCTCCTCTCGTCATGGCGAGAGAATCGGAACTACGCGCTTTACGAGTGGATACTAATCACATTTCGTCAAATAACCTATATTGATTTTAGACCGCGAACTGTCGTATAAATATTGTCCGAAGGCTTTGTCATTTGAGCTAATAAAAATAGAAATATATTGGCATATGACTTCACTAAGTATTTAGATATAATAATATATTTGTATATCGAGTTCAAACGTGCATAGGCACTGAGAATTTTTACTTTTACGTGTGTATAAATGTCTAGGGTTTTTTTTTAGCGTTTGCAAAAATAATCCTTCTTTTTTCTTGTCAGAAAATAATATTTTGTAGGACAAGTGAAGTATTTTTCATGAAAAAAGAACGAATATCAACACTTGAAAAATATAGGTGTTTCCCCTCAAAATCAAATTCCAAAACAATAATCAATACTTTTTTTAGGGCATAAAAATTGTACGTCATATCATTTACAGTGTGTAAGTATGTTGGTCACCTCTGGGGTTTGGGAAATTGTAATTAAAGTAAGGTAAAATTTAAACGAAAAAATCAAAAAAAACAACCCAGTAAAATGTATCGAGATTTGATACCGAAGTGTACTAATTCATTCATTTATTGATGTAATACCTGTTTAAATGTATGAACATTTTGACGAGAAATTAAAATATTGCTGCATGTAAAAGCTGTCCATCGCCTGTCCAGGTTTTGCCTTAATTGGCCAGATTGGTTCGGTCAATAGTTAGTCAATTGTTTTCAATAAAGCACACACAATCTGTATTTCACGGGTACTACTATAAACATATTCTGTGACACAGTTTTGAGTTTCCAATACCAATATTTGAGTTAGTTCATTTATTTGTAATTACCATTTGATTACCTGTACGATATAAACTGGCACAAGAGATCGGCAAATAGCTGACCCCGAGATTCCGTGGACAAAAATCGGTATATTAGTATTGCAGGCTGAATAATCTCTACGATTCACACAAATGCGAATTAGAATATCTATTAAATGCATGATAACTCTGAAAATAGTTGACAGTTTGTTTAATTATGTTACTCTCTCTCTCTCTCTCTCTCTCTCTCTCTCTCTCTCTCTCTCTCTCTCTCTCTCTCTCTTTCTCTCTCTCTGACAAAATCGTGGTGTACAATCTTTTCTCCTTTGTAGATCTAGTCCGCGAGTTGCTGAAACAAATCCTATTAGACTTAATATATATAAACCCGATTCGTGGTTTTCGTAAGGTGAAAATGAACAGATAAGCAAAACTTGCTCACGAACATTAAACAAAACACCGAATGATGGAATATGGTATAGAGAATAAAGCCAGCACCCCCCCCCCCTCTCTCTCTCTCTCTCTCTCTCTCTCTCTCTCTCTCTCTCTCTCTAATGCGAATCCATGTAAATCCCTAAACAAATTCTTTATCAACTAACAGCAAAAAATTACCAAATACAGAGTGACTTGAAAATATTATAGATGTTAACATAAAACTTAGTTTTTCACAGGTTATTTCCGAAATAATTGAATGTGAAATTATGAATGATTTAAATATATTAATAAAACACATATTGTTTTCCTAGATTTACTAGATACAGTAAAACTCGTTTAGTACGTACACGAATATAGCGAATTCTCAAATATTACGGAGTATTGTGGATTCTCCGGCAAAATTCTTAACAAATATTTGCAAACTTTTACGGTTATAACGAATTCAGTTACGACGAATTAATAGAGATATGGAAAAATTCCTGTAGAGGTGAAAAATAGCATAATTAAAATCTTTTACAACGAAGTTTGTTATAATTTAAAAAATTGAAACAATTGTTTGAATGCTTTTGTTTTCACATTAATCCCTCAGTTAACGACCTAATTGTTTTAGGTTTCTAAAGAATGGATTTTGATTTATGCCACAATAAGCACAAATGGCAGTCATATGAAAGAAAACATGTACTAGTATACTGCAAATTCGTTATGATAATTATTACGAATTCTTTTTACGAATTACGGATATAGCTAAGTAATTCCACTGGTACCTGGGACTTCGATATAACTGAGTTTCACTGTATCATATTACAAATACCGTGTTGTTATACGTATTTAAGCTTATTTTTTGAAAGTGAAAGGAGAGAAAGTAGTCCCTCCACTTGATACCTTTCCTCTTTCTATGATTTGACATTGGCATTATAGACTATGTTTACTATATCGTGGCGCCACTGTACATAATAAAATGCTGATTTTTTAAATTTAATTTTCATTTACTTTAAAACAACAACTTTGAGTTCTTAGTGTTGTAGACTACACCAACACCATTAGTAAAGCATTAGTTAAGCATGCAAACTGTTCACATTATAAGCATGCATCAATGTTATCACATTGTTTAAAAAAGTATCGTACGGATCGTGCAAGAAGCATACCGCACCGTCCATAGTTTACACTAGATCGTACCATATACATGTAGTACGGGTAACAGTGTATGTAACTCGATATAACGATTGTAATATTTTACTTTTTATCTCTTTGTAAAAATAGTTCATTGGATCCATACAGGAAAAATACATATGTAACGCTTTAGCTGCAGGTCTGTAGCTCCCGGTCTGAAAAAATTCGGATGGAGGACCTGGGAGTCCATCCGAATTTTTCAGACCGGGAGCTTCAGACCTAACCTAAAATCGAAGATTGATTAATTAAGTGGCATAGTAAAATTATTCAATCATTTCATCCATCATCAAACTGTCCATCAGGTTAACACTGTGTTCTCACAGCGACAGGTGCGAGTCTTTGATGCCAGTCGGCTCCGCTCTTGCCCCACGCTCTCACCCCAGGTTCCGGATTTGCTCTCTTGGAAAGTAAACAACTTATAGTAGCCCCATTTCCAACACATCAATTCTGACCGTTGTAATGTTACACATGTCGACTAATTATGATGTCTTCAAGAGTCTCGAAACTTTTCGTAACGAAGATAAATTGTACTATATAATCCTGATATAGAATCAAGTAGCGTAAGATCCAATACAGTAATGTATTCAGTGATTGCTAGTTAATCTGAGTAATACTCCATCATTTTGGACAGTAATGTCTTTATTAAATAACTATGTCGTAATAAGAAAAAATAAAAATATCAGAATCTTATCACAAAGGCACGTACATGAGGTTATATAAGTATAAGTTTCTCATCATAAAATAATATACCTTCTACCTAATACCGGTAATACAATGAATGTATAAACAGGTCGGCATAATTGTTTTATTATGAGAAAAAAACATATAACTCTAGTTCCCTTTGTTTGACTGTTAAAAGGTATGATTTTAAATCTTATAAAAATTGTTGAAAAGCACGTAGCATCAGGGGGGGGGGGGGGGGGCCACTTTTTTGGGCAGCAAAGATTTTTTCTTAAAATTTACATACAAAAAATTGAATTAAGATGGAGTTTTTAAAAATTTGAATTGAAAAGAAGTTCACTGAACACTGAAGTTAAAAGTAAGTAACTTTATCCCCCCCCCCCCCCCGATTTAGGATTTTCAGGATTTTGGAAAGTAACTTTTTCCTTTTTTTTTTTTTTGCTTGTCAAGATTTTTTGGATGAGTCTGCCCCCCCCCCCCACTTTCAAAAACGATGCTACGTGCCTGTGTCGCATTTATAAAATAAAAGAGTAGACTTTTACACAGAATACTGAGCAGACAAGCACATGTTGGATCCGGAGATAATTGCACTAAGTGTGCAACACCCTGTATTTACTATTATCTATGTCAGAGAATGACCCTTTACCTTCGACCTTATGGCCTTGAAATCAATCAATGGGCTTTGTCTACCTTCAATGCATTGGTAAAGCACAGCTATCAGGTGATTTGAGGTTTAATACTAGTACATAGAGTTTTTCCACTATATATGTCATAGTCATTTAATTACAAGTAAAGTAATCTATAGCTTGTAAAGTTGGCATGATTTGATCATTTGGATCCGCCATCGAAAATACTGGAGTTCCCGGTAAAACATACTATGTGGTTTCTACATTACACCAAATTTTACCATGACCCTATAACAAAATGAAATTTCTAAACTAAAAAAAAACTTTTCGCCAAGCAAGGAACAAGCCGTGAGGAGGTGGGGGGGGGGGGGGGGGGGGGGGTTAGAGATATAGAAGTTGTATATACATGTATTTCAATCCTTATTTGGCAATTTCGGAACAAGACAAAGCAGAAAGCAGGTTAGTTTTGGTAAGATTCGTTATTTAATTATGCATATATGAGTATGTAAATTAATCAGTTGATAAAAATAATACAGAGTTCGTGTGCGGGACCGGACCCAGAAATTTTCAGAGAGGGGGGGGGGGTAACATTGTTTTCCGGGGGGAGGGATTAATTTCGAGTTCCGAGGCCTAATTTTGGTATTTCAACTATCTAAATTTCATAAGATTGAAAAATCCAGGGATGGGGGCGCCGACCCTCTTTCGATCCGCGAATAGAGTAACTATGAAAATCTCTAATGTCACTTTCAGAATACAGTATGAAATCAAACAATACGAAAGATAACTCTTGTCTTCTACAGATATTAGATTCAAACACATGAGTTATCCTTTCCAAATATAATAATTTTAGTTTCAGTAACATTTCCTCTTCCCAATTATCAGCTATTTCTTGCCCTTCATTTGTTTGTAATGTGTTTTACGGTGCTACCGTTGTGGCGAGCGAAGCAAGAATTACACATACCTTGCATCATTGTGAACTTAGTGTTATTTAGTTATTAACTAACATCAAAGAATTCTAGATAGAGAGAGGGAATTTCTCTTTCTTTTATTTGCATATACCGTATATGCTCTAGAGAAGATATGCTCCGGACAAGGATGTAGTAGATACCCCTCACCTCGGATTAAAGCGTTTTGGCGTAGTACTTTTTCCCGTTTGTCATTTTTTTTTGGGGGGGGGGGGGGTCAGTGACCTCCCCCACATGCTACGTACATGGGAAAAACAGTAACAAGTTGATGGTTAAAGCATTTTAATCATAGAATTTCAATCCACATCCAAGCAAAATACTAGTATAGAAACTTTTTCACTCCTACCAGCTATAAGGTTAGAGATCCACTCTAGTTATCATACTAGTATAATACAAGGCCACAACAGTTCGTTGCCCAACGAATTGCAAAGAACCTAAAGCATATTGACTTTGTGTATAAGGCCCATGTGTTGGTGACTTATTTAGTAAACTTGGTATGCTTTTATAACGTTTAAATGCAAAACATACGGGGGGGGGGGGGGACTTCTTGCAGGGTCTGTTCTACCCACCTTTCCTTGTAATTGGAAGTGAATAAGTGGAATTACGATTTAAATCAAAGTTATACCAACATACTAATGCTACGAGTTTACACCATCATCGGTTCAACTCAAATTGTTTATTGTATATTTTTTTTTATCAAAATACTGGCTGATCCAAGAAAACTCCCAAACGTTGGATTATTAAACACTGGTTTCGGATCATTCCATTTACTGGTACACGATTTTTTATCGGATGAATATTGCGATCTATAAACGCTTTCCTCAACAACTATACTTTCCAAATAATTGAACTTATACTATAGGTAGCCTGTCTACGGACTATTTTTAGTTGTTAATGTGTAAGGGTAGGTTCACTTGTTCTACCTGATAAAACATATAACAAATTGCTACACTTCTTTATGATTTATTCAAATATGTACATGTGAATATTCATGTATCATTGTATTTATATGTATACATTTTTAAAAAGTTTAAACACAATGTACATATATCTAGGAAGGAAAAAAATAAATCTTGATACCAGAAATATCCAAAAACAGACGTTGAAATGGACTTAACAAAGACAATTTTTCTCCTGAGGAAAATGTTATTACAAGTATGTATGTAATCTTTAACAATGTAATACCACTTCTAGGCAGCTACTGTAAGCTGCCTTAACAAGTCATTCTATATATTGAGATTCATGAATCTTTGGTTTGAAAAATTACAGCAGAAGATGTAGGTCATTAGAAATCTAATCTGTCTTTACCTTCCACACCTGTTGATTACCTTATCACGCACCTTTACAGGTTAACTTAATACACATTATATGTTACCAGAACCCAAGATTTACAACATATGTAAAGAAAAATACTGTAGCAAAAATTATATCTGACACAAACTAAAAAATAATAAACATGAAATGGTTCCACGACAAATGAATTTGTTGTATCAGATTTTGGCACTATAAAAATGCATGTACATGTATTTATAATGTGTATCTTCAATTATTTTTCATACTGTCACATTGAATATATGTAGTTTCACCCTTGTTGCTCTTTTAAAATGCTGACAAATTAAAAAGCTCCATTTTTCTTACATATATATACAATTGGAAAGGGAAAATGCATTCAATTAGGATTACTGGTATAATAACCCTCTCCTAATAATATATCTTTTAAAAAATGACTACCATGTTTCAGAAATGGTATAGAACTAAAGATGGTTGCAGTAGAATTTTAAGTTGAATAGCCGTAACATCAGAGGTAGATAAAAAGAGACAGTTCAAGACAGAGTTAATGTATGAACAAATACTTCATCAGTTTTATTATCTACAACCCTTCAGCTCTACAATATCTTTAATTTTGTGTGTATTATAATTTGACAGTCTCTAAAATGTTATAACTAATCCTAGGTTTCTTGAATCAGCAAATATTGTTACTACAAGGTATTCTGTGTAGTATGAACAATAAATTTCGGATCATGGGCCAGTGGTATAGCCAATGTATATACATGTACATGATAATTGCCAAACAATATTTTCACCCCCTAAAAAATCATCTTTAAAAAATTTACAACACACAAGTTATTAACCTTTTCAACTTTATGAAATAATTCCCAATGCACAAAATTAATAAAAAAAAAATTAAACATCAGACTTTCAGTTCTAATTAGTTTTCTAATTGAGTACATACTCTTTTCTTTTCTTTGAAATTTTGAAGCTTTTAATCCAAGTTTATCCCCTCTCTCAAAATTCTTTTCATAAAACTGTAACATGCATAGATACCCCCATATTCTTCATTTTTGAACAAAAATTTAATAGTTTCTCGGGCCCTTGATTTTTTAAGAGTTATCTCTCTTTTGCTAGTTGTCACAGAACTTTTGTTGAGAAGGGGAGTTATTGAATTTAACCTTATCCCCCCCCCCCAAATAAATGTGTTAGCGGTATCAGAGTGGGAGCATAAGACTTACATTGAGGAAGTGCCAGAGAAACTAACTTTTGTTTTAAAATGATATGCCTAAAAATGCAAAATAAGACAACAAAAATTACCAATTTAAATTGAAGTCAATAAAAATAAATTACATAAACAGGAAAAAATAATAAATTTCAAAAAATAAATGGGTCCGACACGTGATCAAAATCCTCCTGGTGCCCACGCATTGACATCCTTGTTTGTCATCTTCATCGTGGAGGAAGTACCCCACTTTTGTATTTTCTGAAATAAAGATTCACTGTCATGGGAGTTTGTATTTCTGTTTGAATGTCCCACATTAGCTTCCATAAATTTGGTAGCTTCTTTCAGAACACCACGTTTCTGACTGTCTGCGGACACCATCTCACGACTAGAGCGCCTGATTAAAGCATTGTCATCGTTAGTATTCTGAAATGTAGGATTCGCTTCCCTTTTCTCGTCTTTCACATGTGCTGTAAGAGCAGCAGCATTGTCATCAGATAGCTGAAAAGTCCTTTCGTCCCTCATCTTCTCTGAAGCTTTCTCTAGAACTTGTAGAGTGGAAACAGATGAAGATTTACGCAATTGTTTTGGAGAGCCACCCGGGGTGGGTGGAAGGGATGTAGACGAAGAGGAAGAATTTTTCCTTTCACGGAAAGGCTCTTGGCACAGATCAAGATCAGAAAACGAATTGGATTTTCTTAGTGTGAAATCTTGTGTTGGATTTGTTTCGAAATATTTGGACACTTCACCAGACTTGATCAGCTGAGAGATGTTTGAATACTGAGCACCAGTCAACTGTTGCCTGGTTACCTCTGCCGAGAGGCTGCTTCCTGGTTTAACTTTTGGTTTGACTCCTGATGATGGAAGTTGTGGGTTCGTTTCTACTTTGAGCACTGGAGGAGTAGGTGGACGGGGTACGACTGAACCTACAACAGAAAGAAAAGGGTTTAGGTGTATCACAAAGGTGCTTAGTACTAATTACAGATAAAAAAATTTGCATTTTATATCTTTCTATGACAGTTTCCTGTGTTAACCTATGTGCAATAATGAAACCTTTTCATTTTGGTTTTTTGTTTTTGTTATGGGAGTAGGAGGGAAGGGGTTAGTTTTGTGCAGAAAATGTAAGTTTTAATTAATTCAATAGATTTTCTACAAACATCAGAGTATACCTGTGAAATAATGCATCCAAATTCAATTAAATTACATTCGCCAATATCATTTTTTCATTATTTGATGTCTGTAGAAGTAGATGCTATATCAATTTTCATCAATACTCAATTATGATAAAGTTTGTTTAAAAACCTAGCCAAAATGAAAACAAAAGAAAATGTTTAGGTTTTATGTGTTTCAATGGATTTATTTATATCTTAACTCCCTAAGGACCATTATCTTGGCATCCATTCAAAACGTGCAAAGAACTGGTATGAACTGGCCATTTTTACACAGAGATCTGGCAATTGCAAATGTTACTTGTATCTGCAATTAGTCTCAATATATGCATGAGTCAGAAAATGTTAACATAAAATTGACATAATATGCTAATCAATTAAATAAAAGGCCCATGGGCAGCATTATCAAGATAACTGTCACCTGAGAATACAGATCTCCAGAAACTTATTTTGAAAATTAAACTATTGTCCTAGCTTTTCGTCATTGATTTGATTTATTTTTTTTTTTGCATTGATATCTAGCAAGAGTTTCATATCCAAATAGTATCCAGAATTTTGTAAACTTGAAACTTTTGCTGATGGAGGTGAAGGGATAGGGTTGGGGGTTGTTTTTTTTTTAAATTTAGAAAGAAAAGAAGGGGTAAGAAGTCATATATAAATGATCGATGATTGGATTAAACAGACAAATGATGTAAGTTTCAAATCTTGTTGCATTTATAGTACAGGAATGCAGATTATTTTATACACTTAAACTATATGTATTAAACAATGATCATAATTGATCATGATTGATAAGCAAGTTCTACAACTATAACATCAATATCTCTCATTGCACAGTTATTGGTGTGAGAGGGTGATCAAAGACTTTTGGAGGAAGTCGCTGGACCCACAGAGAACCCAAACATCCAAGTGGGTGACCGCCAAACCCTCTCACATAAAGCCTCAATACATGTACACTACAACAACCATTGCCGATCATGGGATCAACTTTGGTCGCAGTGGTGAGAAGTGGATGCGCTATGCACCTCCCTACATGTACACCAGCCTTCGTTCTTTTATAATAATAATTAAATGATTAAGATGGAAAGCGCCTTTGGGTTCCTCTGACATAACTTTTTGAGGACATTTCCTGTTCAAATAAATATTGATAAATGTAACTATAGATATTTTCATGCGATAAAAGTTTGAATAACTGTGTTTTAACTGAATGCCAATAAAAGTTAAAAAATATATATTACATTCTGATTATACCATCCCTCTGCTCCTAACACTTATCAGTCATCTTCACAGGACCTCTTAATTTGCATACATTATCTAAATATACCCCAACCAATCATAGACATGCTTTTATCTGTTTTAACAGTGGTGCAAATCTCAGTACTATAGTTTACATAGAGAAATCTAACAGATTTTCCAAAGCAATGAAAGCTCTTTCCTGATTGGCCAGAAGTAAAGGTTGTGTGAAAATGACTTCTTATCAACACATGTCACGCCCTGAACGTGTAAGAGAAGAAGGGGGTGTAATCAGGCTTCTTATATCATAAATGTAGCTTTTTTTCTTCAAAAATATGACAAAGATTTAATCAATTTTGTTCTCTTAGAATTGATACCATCAGTAATAAAATCTGTAAGTTGCTGATAAAGCAACTATTACATGTTAGAATTTGAAAGAATCTAAAATAATATATATATGAATATATAAACATATATATTGTAAAAATTTGTAAATGACACTTTTGTCAGAACAGAGTACTTTTGTAAAGTTAATTTAGTATTAAGCTTCTTTTGAATCATTTTAAAAAATGATCAAAACTAACAAACACATTTCAATATTTAATGCATCCAACAATTAAGTGTGATTTCCTAGCTGTATTTTAAAGAAATTTGATTGTTATTCATAGCTCTGTAGAAACAGACAGGACCAGTTTATTGATCAATTGGTCAAAACCCATCCCTACATGAATAGCCCTAAGAAAAACCACAGACTGCACAAAATAATCATGATGATGTCGGACTCAAATTCTCATTTAAAATGACCTATTTCTTTTATTTAACATACTGATGAACATTTATAATCATTCAGCTAATTTTACTTACTCTCTATGATCAATTCTTTAATGTTTTAAAAGAAATATGTAAATATTAACAATGAAAATGCTTTCTTTGAATATTCATGCGGGTTAACGATCATTGCAGAAAAATTTACATAGTTAGCAGGTTATGTATTTTTCCTGCAATGTCGCCACCTTCATATCCTGCATGAATCACCAAATTAAGCATTTTATTGTTTAATTAAGTAAAATAATTATCAATACACATTGAGATATATTGATTACAATTTTCAAGCCATTAATTAATGTTGAAAATTGTATTCAAATATATTCAACAATAATTCATCATGCTTGTTCATCAAAATAATTAATCTTCATAATTTTACCTTCAACTGTATGGTGAACATTTGATATTAGCCATTTTGAATCAAATTTTTTCCAACTTCTTTATTACTCAGACTTCCAACTGCAGTAATATAATGTTACTGCCAACGTTTTCCATTCCTATATACAAACAACCATCAAATGATAGACGTAGTTGTGTTTGTTTATATCATTCCACTTTATTGAGCCTAATCAGAGTCAGGTAAATGACATGAACATCCCAGTGAGTGCTCAATAGGAAAATGGCGAGTTATCCAATATTGCGTAGTAGTATAGATGCGGGACAATGTCAAGGTGACATTCAAGCTAAAAATAGATTTAAAGTCTTCCTATGTGCACTATCAGCACCTATGGAATATTTTTTGTGTGTGCCAAATTCCACACAAATTAACATAATGTAGGAGAAATGAAATGAAAATCATACATTGTAATACATTGGAAGATTCAAAATTGAAAAACTGACTTTATTGCACTGTTTTTTAAAATTTGTTTGTGATCTAGAAATAGGTCATAAGATTAGGGGCCTTTCTAGAGGGTTCATGAAAATTTAAATTACTACCTGACATCCTATTGCACTGACACATACAGTAAATATGTAAACAAAAATATAATAAATTGAATAATTTGTGATTTCATCACCAATGACATACTGCAGTACTTATTACTGGTAAATATGGCATCAAGATAACTCCTCCCCTAGCTTCCAAACTGTTGTAATTAAAGTATAAATCCTGAGAAACTTAATAATGGCAACAATATTAAAAGCCACATACGTGTACATGTAAGTTATAGAGATATCAATATATTAAGTTCTCTGATTACTAAAATGTTTAGAGCCAATTCTGAGTTATGTATAAACTGTCCAAAAATGAGTTCAGTCATGCATTTATCCAAGGTGGAGATACTTGCGTAGTTTTTTGGTGAGCAATTTTTTTTGGTTTCTGTTGATTCCAAACTGTACTTTTCTTGGTATGAAATTATTCTTTATTATCCTATCTAATGCCCAGAACAAGGAATATTTCAATATTGAAATTATATTCTTGTTTCCACATTGTGTACAGCTGAGCTTGAAAATGGAAAAGGGGGGGGGGGGGATAAATGAAATGTTTATTCATGAGAGCTCATTATTAAACATCCAATCAGAAACCAAAGACTGTATGAAAAAATGCTGCAATGAACTGCAAGAGTCATGAATATTTAGGCTCATAAATTGCTTGGATTAAGTAATCAATAAACATTACCCCGAATGACTTTTCAAAAGTACTTATATATGGGTGTACATTTAGGTTTTTCAGCAAACAAATGAAACCAAAAACCAATGGTGAACATAATCGCATTCTATTCATATATTACATGAATATTGAATACCTGTACCTGATGAACTTCAAGTCAAGCAAAGACACACAATGAGACTTCAAACTCATAAAACTACATTCATATTGTTGTGAATGTCAATTAACACAATAAAACTATGTACAATATGCTTTGATGAAAAAACAAAAACAAGATAAGTAATTGAAGTGTTTAACTCACCATTCGGACTAGTTCTGTCTTCGTCTTCATTTGTCTCTGGAATGCTCGGAGAATTGTAGAAATTAAAAAAGTTCCAGTGGTACTTGTTCCGTTTGGACGACTCACTGGATTTTTGGTCTGATGAAGTTGTAGTAAGTGGAGTTTGTGTGATGGATGTGGCAGGAGATTGCGACAATTTCAGGAAATCGGTCGTGGAATTGTCCATAAAGTGACCATCATGGTCCAGACACAGAGGGTCGGCCATATTGTGGGGGTTCTTGTGCTTGCTTTTTTTTTTTTAAAAGTCTGTCTTTTTTGGTAAAAAAAAAAGTTCCAATCCCTACAAAAATATGGTAATATATTATAATATCAGTAATCTGAAGGAATATGTACTTAAACTTGACACATATCAATAAACCATAACGTTAGTGGTCAACAAAAACTGTGCTGAATAAGCTAAATAAAAAAAAAATTGGCATAAACAGATGAAGTGTTACCGACCCAGATCTTATGTGAAATACACAAATTATTCAAGAAAAAATAGGAGAAAAAAACCCAATTCAACTTGCGCAAAGCTCAATTAGGGAAAATCACTGTAACCTCTCATGTTAGCCTCTAGCGTAAACCTGACCTTTCCGGTCGAGCTTACCTATTATATTCCAACCGCCATTCGATCAATAAATACTGCTGGTGGAAAAACAAAAAGAAATTGACTATCGGCCTTTTATATATTTAATATTTGTAGAAAAAAAGTCAGGATCTACACTGTGTGCCGTAGTAAAAGATCCATGTTACTTTTCAACAGCTGATCCACTGTACCGGTAAAATCTGGTCTTTCTTTGGGGCTGAATAAGGGGTATGACTATGAGAAATTACACCGAGAAGATATCATTACCGTCGAAAAATCGCCACTATAGACATCCCTTCATAATGCTCATTTGACTACCACCTGATCGTCTCAGAAAGGCTTCATGTATCCGCTTTGAGTAAACTAAAAACTCAAAACGATCAAAATACTTACCCCGTATAGGCCTAATCCTCTCTAACAAAACAAGTTGAAGGTCGAGTCAGTGGGTTTATTTGCTGTTTATCGAATATACTCCACCTCTAAATCGCACAGTCTGGGTTCAATTAATCCTTTTTTCAGCGTTTACAGATAGCCACTGGACATCAATGCCTTTCAAATATCCATGCCATGTCCAAACAGGCTAAGTTTCATTTAACTTTTTAACGAGAGACCAATTTTATAAATATTTCATCATCGCGACGAGAAAACGCGCGTCATCATGAATCATGTGGTAGCGCTAAATACAGCAAGTTCCTTGGTGCATAGGAAATTGAACTCATGCATGTTAAGGTGGCTCTATACACCCACAGTTTATTCCAATTTTCAATAGAAGACCACAAAACATATACTTATCAAATATTAAAATGACGATAGGGATACTATAGGTATTTTTAAAGAATTTTTTAATGTTTTTTCGTGTTTTTGTAAAATGTTTTTGTAAAATATTTTTTTAAAAAGACAGCTATCAACAAATTGAGAGAAATTATTTTGTCATATGATGGATATTTCCTTCGGACACATAAAAAAAAATATAACACTTCTTAACATTCAAAAATGTTATTATTGCAATTTTTTTTTATATCTCCCCAAAACATATTTTTTCATATTTTCTTACTCTGTTGACAAATCATCTGAAAAAGTTGCTTGATGTTATAAGAAAATGTGTTTTAATAAATGTGAAATAAAAAATTGAATGAAAACAATTGCAAATAAACACAAAAAATATTTTAAATTTTATTTGGTATGAAAGTTCCTCATGTAAGGGTTATCGTTCCTAAGTCCCAAGGCCCAAACACCTTTGGGACTTTTCATTTCTGAGTTGAAGAAAATTTCCTAAATATAATGTTGGAATGATAAATACATGCATATTTCATTATAGACTTTACCCTGTATAAGTGAATATATTCGCTTTAGTGCAAAACTAAGTCAAATAAATAAAGGGGAACATTGACTAGGCTAATAGGATTTATGTATCCCAACCTGAGAGAAATTCAAAGCAACCCTCTCATCCCCGTTAGGTGTCGATATTAATGTGCATTAAAGTATATTATAATTGAAATATTTTCACCTGTTTAGAATTTTCTTTCACGGTATTCAACCAAAAAATACGTTTTAGAAATTTTTGGAAAGTTAAAAAAGTTATTGTTCTCAACGGGAATCGAACTCATGACCTACTGGTTTGTAGTGAACCCACTAACCCACTGCGCTACGGCGTAACATATCGATTATGCTAAAGAAACTCCTTAAAAATTTATACTTGATTTTATTGTTTATTTCGATAAATAATACCACACAACGTGAAGGTGTCACTAGTAATGAATTTTCCAATTATCAAATTAAATCTATCCATTTAACAAATTTTTCAAAATAGCGGTTCCCATACAATTCACCTCAGTTTAAATCAGCCAGTACCGGAAATGCATGTTTCCAGATTTACTTTTTTGCGTACTGCGTCATCAAAAAGTGGTGTGTAAAGCCACCTTAAAACAGCGTATCGGTCAATGCCTTTACGATTAACGACTAATTACTACCTTAGGACACACCAATATAATTTTTTGTTCGTCGGACATTCAGTGAAAAAGGGTACGAGCGGGGGAGGGATTAAAAAATAAATCATTATTTTTAGTTGTCAAAATTATTAGTCAGTACGGAAATAAATTTTAGCGGACAGTTATATTTCTTCTACTTGTTTCTGATTTAAAAATTAAAACTATTTAAAATATGAAAAATATAGCGGAAATAGAACAGAAAAGCGCACAATTTCCTGGATGCAGAAAATTAATTATAATATTATGTGTATATTTAAGGTAATGGTCCATACCCCACTAGATAAATAAAATGCGTACAGAATTTTTTCATATTTTTCAAACGTGTATCTTAGGATATGTTCTTATCAAATTTTACCCTGTTTGCTGGTCCATCGGTATTATAAAAGCTAGGGCCGTTGCTAAAAATAGAACCGATTGCGGAAAATGGCGTTTTCCTCATACATAAAGAATATAAGCCTAAGCCTGAAATTTGATTTTCAAAAAATCATTTTTTGACTTATATCCTATGTAAAATAAAGTAATTATTCTTTCAAAACAAAAGTTTTTATGTTACACTTGCTTATTTATTTAAAAAAATGATAAATCTGCATACAAATTAGATAAAATGAATATTTTTTCAAAGAGAATTAAGCTCTTACAATTTTATTTACGTACAGAATTCTCTAAAATTTTGACATTACTTACACCTTAACGCTCTTAATCAATTAGAAATAAAATTACCTAAGGGACCGGCCTTTTCAGGATCACAATTGGCATATTTTTGGTAAAATCATTAAAATATATATTTTGAAAAAAGGTCCTTAAAAATAAAACTGTGCATAGGTTTATTATTTCATAACTCTAAAATATATGTTTTGATTATTGTTAAATAGAAAACATGATTTTAAAAAAAACTGTTGATTAATCTGTATTATTTAAATCGCAAAAGATGGTTTCTTTGGATATCGGTAAGTATTATGGATCGAGATCGGTATTTAGAAATTGCAGTCACATGCGTGGATAATGCTAACTACCAGATATATGCCTTCAAAACAAAACCTCTATTTAAACTTTATTCAAACTTTTTTTTACTGGTTTTAAAGACTGTTCTTATAATGATACAACTTCTCTTCAGCGCATGATTTTAATTCTAAAAACATTTTTTGTGGAAAATAAATCTATGCTCGTTGCTAAGCGAATAGGATAAAGATGATATAGGTCAAATTATTTCCCCTTGTGTTTTTATCTCCCTTATGCACTTGAATATAGATCTCGGTCAGGATTTTAATTTGGATGTTTATAGACTTTCAGGGATTAATGTTCAAAGAATGGGATTAAATTCAACCTTATAATGGATTGATGTTTATGCAGGACAAAAGTAAGCGGTCTATATTTTCAAAACGAGTACGCAATCGAAACAACCCAGTCATGTTATTTCGCTGATTAATACCCCGGTAGGCCTAATTGATTGCAGTTGTCATGATTTTTGATATATTTGTTTTGAATCAATTTCTATGTCAGCTTGATATTTTTGTTTTGAAATACACCTTTTAACGTTAGGTCTTAATTAGATCGGGCACGGATAAGACGTAATAACGCGTGAATTACGTCAGACGTTGTTTTGTGACGTATGGACAATTACCTTAAGTATTGAATCCTTATTTTTTGAAAGATATAGTCTCATAACTGCAACGGTGTGTGCATACAAATTGAATAACGCGCGTTAGCGCGTTATGAAAATTTGTTTGCACACACCGTTGCAGTTATGAGACTATATCTTTCAAAAAATAAGGATTCAATACTTATATTTACATTTTTTTACCTTCTTGTCTTGTACGCAAATGCGAATTATACCTCAAAATTACTGTACTATCCTATGGGTAAGTTTAAATTAATGGAAGAGCCACTGTAACAGCCACGAGCGTGATCTTTGATTTTCGCTTGTGACGTTGTATTTATCAGCGTTCAACGTTTGTGACGTCACAATTAAAACTCGTCATTAAACCTTTTAGTACCATGTCTGTGTTATGGTGCTATATCTGCAGTATCTTTACATGCAAAATATACGTGGAATGTAAATAAATATATATATTTCCTATTCAAATATTGGTTTTTTATTTTTCAATCATATGATAAACTATTTCAAATTTGTATGTGCATTTGTATCTTGACATATTTATGTATGGTGTTTAACATAAATATATAGAAGACACTATATTGAATGTATGGAAACATACATAATTATACATATATATATATACATATATACTATTTATATACTATGTCATAGTTCTTTAAATCATCCAGCTCTTTCCCTCTTGTATATGTTTATTGAATGTTTTATATTCATTGGATGTTGTATGTCAACAGTCTTCATGTTGCCCCTTGAGGGCCCTTAATTGGTTAATAAAGAAATTGAAATTGAAATTGAATATAGTTTTAGTGAAATACGAGCGCGCTCGGTCCGACGAACAGGAAATTATTTTGTGGTGGCCTTATGCAGTATCTACATTGTAAATATTCAGGTCATATACCCTGTATTCATATTTAAACTATCGCACTTTTTGGGGGGTTGGGGGTTGGTGGGGTGGCCGGGTTAGAATACTTTTTCACAAATGTTACTATGATGTCCCTGCATGGTTGCTACAAGAGCTTAAAACACTTTTTGGTGTTTTTTTGTTTGTCTTTTTTTTTAAAAGAAATAATACATTACAAACAGAAAAGAAAACTCACCATTAAAGACGTAGCATGTGTTCGAAATGAAAATCACAAGAAAAAATTAAATTGGGGGTGTATCAACTTTTAATTTTTTTTTTACATTATTATATTCATAAAAGTCCCTGCGGATTTGAACTCTGGACCTGAGGGTCGGTAAATCGAAGCTACACCCATTGTGCCACAGAGATAACCAAAGTTAGACCCATTTTTTCACAAAACTATTTTCTCGAACTGCCCCCCCCCCTTTTTGGGAATATGTAAAATATTCATAGGTCTATGGAAACTCAACATATATGCATCTCAAAATGATAATTTAAAGATAAGACCCCCCCCCATTCGAATTTTTTAAGATTTGCAAGTTTTGTTGTTGTTTTTTTTTGTTGTTTTTGTTTTTTTTTTGGGGGGGGTTATGAAAATGTTGGCTTTACTCCCCCTCTCTTTCAAAAACGATGCTATATATACATGTACCTGTCTGAAATCAATTAAAGTACTACCTAATTAAGTGGTTATATATATATATATCAATATTAGGACCATCTATTTTAACTTAAAATAAAAGTAGAGCAGAGCGTTAGAATTATATATCGTCTTGAGTATTTGTCCTTGGCTTGAGTACCTGACTGTCCATGCACAGCGTCCTTGCGTGGTGGACAGGACAGGACCGGACCCTGCTGGCATTTAAATGTTCACACAACAGCTATCTACTGGAGGTCACGCTAACAAACAGCGCAACCTTGATTTCCGACAAACACACGATGTGAAAATATTCTATTCACAAAATATTGATTAATGGAGTTCAAGATACGTGTACATTTAATATGAAGAGGTTATACAAGGATTCCGAGTTTGATCGGCGATCTTTACTTGGGATACTCATCTGTCGAAAAAAAAATCGTAAAGTTTACATGAAAAAGACTTCTTAGAACTGGCACAAGTCTCCAAGGCTATATTTTATTTATAAAATATATAAACTTTTCTTCACTTTATAGTTTAGGGCAGAACAATTCATATCTAAACATTTTAAGAAGATCTGACGGTTAATTTGTCAGTTGACCATCAAGCCTACTTATGAAACAATTAGACAGATACATAACTAATAAATTGCCAACAAAAACAAACAAATAAACAAACAAACGATCGAACACCCCCCCCCCCTTTAAAACCCCACCCGATTACAGTGTACAAATCCAAAACTGTAATCCGACTTTTATTCGCGTGTGATAAATTTTCGCGAGGTTCGCGAGAGCATCATCGTTGCGAATATTTCTCACCACAAACCAGTTCTTGTCATAATTATTATAACAAAACGGGTCTAGATAATGTTTTGTCGCTAATATCAGTCGTCGCGAAGCAGATTATCGGAAGTAAATCGCGAAATAAAGTGGCGAATAAAAGCTCGGTAACAGTATACAAATATTGACTGGGGTTGAGGGCAACATTGATTATATTAGCCCCCGAGGGACGAAATATTGCCCGACGCGAAGCGGAGGGCAATATTTTCGTCCCAAGGGGGCTAATATAATCAATGTTGCCCGAAAACACAGTCAGTATTTGTTTTGTTATATGAAGAAACAAATCAAAATTGAAAAAAGTAATTGAAAACAGATCGCCGTAATTTTCTCAGCTCAACAAAGAATTCACGAATTCAATTTTGTGCAAAGTTCATTTTCAAAATATCCTCCGCATCAAACGGTGATTAGTGATATTCCGCCGATTGTAAGAATTAACATACAGGTGTTCTACCTGATTTTCCTTCTCAGAAATTCGCAAATCCGTTATGATAGCAAACCGTTGCATTGCGCGTCCGTTGTTTACTTGCCTTGACTGACTCTCTATTATGACGTCACCTTGTTTTGGAGTCGCTAAAGGTTATTTACGTCATCGTTTACAAATCAACAAATCAGAGGCGATTATCTGAAACAGAGGGAATGTTCATTAGATATTATTCCTAGCCGGTCAATATCAAAAAAATATTGACCGGTCAATATTTTTCGGACGAGCTAATATTACAATTAATGACTATTCGTCTATATAGAGTTATATAGTGAGAATATTCTACTGAATATAACAATATTGAATATTTCTTATATTAGGCACCTACATGTAACTGATATACTGGTTCCACCTAATATTTTTCTCTTTGCTTTTCAAGACTTGAATCAAGTCTTCCTCCACTTTGGAAACGATGTTTAACACATACACAAAATAAAATATAATGAAATATTTACACCTTAAATATTTATGCAAGCTTTGAGAATTTGTGTACTGTATGGAAAAATGACAATTATAGTCTGTCCCAAGATATTTTTGCTGCATATTTGAACGATTTTTAATAAAAATACACATACCTGTGACTGAAGTGCAATTAAAATCGATGGAAGGGAAAATTCCCAAGATAACTTCATTCACACATTATCATTTTTCCCTCGTAAAAATTCACAGGAACGAAAACAGATTTCCTACGGAGATTTATAATGGGGAATGTTGACATCTTTTCTCCATTCGGAAATACTCGGGACCCCTCGCGCAATTTTTCAACGTTATCATCCGGGCGTCTTCATCTCCTTAGCAATGGAAAAACCTCGTAGACTTTTTATTTTTAGCCGTGTACTGATACCCGACAAGCTAGAGGGGGCGTTTCAAAGGGGAAATCTTGGGATTTTTTCATACTATTGAATGAACATCGTCTGAACCATGAGGTATTTATAAATATTGAATAAATTAAGAAAATATGCGGCAAAAATATCTTGGGACAGACTATAAATACATATATAACATTTTTGAATAAGTTTTCTCGTTATGTCACAATGAGATAATTTTATTACTATGCCCTGAAAATTGCTGAATCACACCGGAAACAGTTATATTGCCCTCCCGGAAACAGTTATATTTCACAGGAAATAGTTATATTGCCCTCCCGAAACTGTAATATCACCATCGCGTGCAAGAATTCTGCATATTAATTACGTCGGGTTCGAAATTCAACCCAAGCAAACGTAAACAGATCCGCGAATTTTAAACATGTCAGGCCAACATCTGCGGTTTGTTCATCTTAATTCAGATGATCTCGATAGTTTAATTGATGGAAAAAAAATTCGACAAAAGTGATAAACTCAAGCGTGAGTGTTTTAAAAACATTTGCCTCTGCCTTGTGAATTAAATAAATATGTTGATAACCCGAGTTTGATTTGTTTAAAAATGTTATATAACATATATTACATGTCTTCTCGGACGACAATACCAGAATATTTGTCCCTCGGTGACAGGAAAGCCCTGGAGTGTTATGTCGCCCTCTGCCTTCGGCATCGGGCGACATAACACTCCAGGGCTTTCCTGTCACCTCGGGGCAAATATTCTGGTATGTCGCCAATCTAATTAAAATTAGATCCTTCACGCTCTCGTATTTGATATGTCGCTGTGAGGATCTAACAACATCCCATACGGGGTCATCTCAGATTGAACTTTCTATTAGCCAATGATATTGCCGATTCCGTGCTCATGGCTGAAAGTTCGGAACGTATAAGACTTACCCACGGCTTACGTAAATATCCGAGGTGTCACAAACGAAAGTATTGCCTGGTTCCCTGTTAGAGTGAGAACCAGGCAACTAAACCTAAACAAAAATGGCGGAGTCCATTACGCCAAGAAAACATTTTTTTCTTGGCGATATGTGCATTGTTTGTGGGTTTTCATTTGTTCTAATTGAAAAAACATCCGACGGAAAGGAGAACATTAACAAATTTTACAACAACAAATTAAGATTGAATAAGGACAGAGTGAGTTGTATCAAAAAGGTAACTGAAACATCAATCGACGTCGACAATTGTTCCAATGCAGGTGTGTGTCGTAAGTGTTACAGAACGATCGAAACTATCTTAAAAACGGACGAAAAAAACAATGATGCGAAACAAAAAATTAAGGACAGCGTTGATCGCGTATACAGGACCCAGATCTTATCCCTGCCATCCCCCAGACGGAAAATCATCACCAAAAGATTGCTCCGAAGCCCTGAAAATGTCAGTCGCCCCGCAAAATCTCTTGCCACAGTATCTTATGTATCGCCTGTCAAAATAGCTCCATTCCGTGAGTTGGGGAATAAAAGTATCAAACAACAGTGCGAGGTAACTTTTTAAAAATGATATTATACAATTGTTCCTGTCTTGTATTATTTACAGTTGTTCCAGACTTGTATCATTTAATTCTTAGTACTCTGACATTACTGATGAGTTTACACAATCCATACTATATTTGTCATTGAATTACTTACATCCACAGATACCCAGTGTCATCAACATCAAAAATGAAAATGAGATGATTGGTATGTATGTTTTGATTTTGAAAACAAACAAATGAAATCAAGGAACAAAATTATAATTTAGTATATAGATGCATTTAGAAACACCAGGTTAAAACAGATATTTGCTGCTATTGTACAGCCCTGTCTGCAAATGTTGAAGAAAAGCCTAAACTATCATCAAAGAGATCACTTAACTTCAGTTCAGTGAAGCCGACAGATGGATCTGTTGAGGTTGATAAAATTAAAACTATATCCTTTACAATTCAAGTTGATGAGTTCTGTTCCAGTTCAGCTTATCTTAGTGATGTTTATAGTAGTGCAAATGTAGACAAAGACTGTTGATACTAACCCTGTTGATACTAACTTTTTCTGCTAGACTTTAAAAAAACTGTAATGCAAGTTGTAAATTTGAAGTATTTATACAATGGTTCGAATTGTAAAATTCTTTTGTTTTTACTAACTGTTGATTTCAGTGCTTTTATATTTGCTTCTTTTTTTCATTATATCCAAGCTCTGATTACTCTATCTTTACAAACTCTATGAAATTTTATGAGAAATAAGGAAAGAGATAAATTAAATCAGAATTACCAGATCCAGAAATAAACTCATTTTGGAATCATTTTTTTGAAAGAATCAACACACATTTGAAGAATTGACATTACAGTCATTAATAAATGTTCTAAGAAATAATGTACATTTTTACATAATCCATATATAGAGTAATGCAGTTTGGTTATTGTATAGTTGAATTGACTAACATTATTCAGATGTTTATTCAAAAATTTACTGCATGTCAACTTTTTTCTCTAGGGTATCATATATTTTGTTGAGACTCTGAAGAAAAACATACCTGGATGATCAGATGTAAGGCTTAATCTTTTATACATAACACAAGAAGTGTTTAATTCTATCAAATTATAATTTTGGGTCATAATGGTATATTTACCAAACTTTCATTTAAATTTAGAATGATTAGTTTATGCACTGTCATTTGATGATGTGATCCTGTAAGGACAATTTAAAATTTGAGTTACACTATTATGAAATATTTAATCATCATCCAAATAGTAGAGAATTTCTGTTAATATGTTAGTATTTTTTTATAGGTTAACATTTATTATGCAAGTGGAAAGAAATCTGCCACAATTGTACTTGAGGAGTACAAAAGTATCTGCAAGGCCTTTGTGGATCACAGTCCTAATACAGACCAGATAATTGTTGAAAATATTGCAAAGCGAGATAAAGTAGTTTTGATAAATGCTGCAAACAAGCTGGTTAAAGAAGAATGCAGGAAAATTTGCAAAAGAGGATCTGGGTCTATTCTGCAGAAAAAGGAACATCATGACTTTTTAAGGTTTTCTTGGGAAAATTACTACTATGAACTTCAAAGTTCCTGTCCTCTCTTATTATCAACAGTGTCTGCTATTGTCTGTGACATACCACCTGCCCTTCCAAGCAAGCATTTCATGCATATCATGATAACAGCAGCCATAGGACTCCATAGCAGAAGCCAGGAGTTATCAGTTGTACAGTACTTAATTGGAATGGTTTTAACCCATGGAGGCTGTACGCAAAAGGTATTTCACATACAGCATTTTGTGCACCTTTTAGGTTCCCCAAGCTGAAGCTTAAATCAGTTCTTTTTATCACCTGTTTGTCTTTCCTGAAAGCTTTTAACATTTTCATTGCTTTTTGATAACCTATAAAATATTTTTTTCTGTTAAATGCCTAATACCTTTATATATAAGATGATCAAATTTGAGGGGAAAAAAAGAAATGTATTTTTTTGTTCAAATTCTTGTGTGTATGGTACATGTGGTAAATTACACAGTATGATACTTTTTAATAATAAAAAAAAGGACATACAGTGCCTATCCACCTTGGGTCTTGCTGTGCACCCGCAAACCCTGCACAGGAAGCTGGCTACCTGGGAGTCAACTCTTAGTGAAAATCTACTTCAAATCAAGGAAGCATGGGCAAATGGAGGTGAAACAAAGTATCAACTTGTAGGAGATAACTGGGATAAAAACATTCTTCCTTCATATAGGTAAATGTCGCAGATTCTTCTGTTAAAAGTGCATTACAATGTAATGAAGGAAAGATGTGAAATATTTTTTGTGAATTCAAATGTGCAAATGCAATGATAATTAATAGTACTAGTACTGGTAATCATTAAAAATTAACAATTTAAAATTTATTATAGGACAACGGAAAGAGGAACACTTTCTTTGCACCTTTTCAATGTGTATGCAGTAGTGGATAGAGTTATTCCCACATCTAAGTCTCCTGATGTCGGCGTGCACACTCAAGTTGACCTATCTCTGCTAACTTTTATCCCCTCGATTGATGAACAAGACATTCTCCTTAAAGAGCTTACATTTCAGTTTGCATCCTCTGTAATTGAACATCATCCAAAACTGAAACAAAATTTTCAGCACATATACCCAATTCACCTCAAGCACAAATACAGCCAGTTTGCCGGACTTAAAACAACTCAGGTATTGCTCATCTTTTCTTTTATGCTATGTATGGATACAATTTAAACTTTCTGCTGAAGCTTGGCTAAAGCATTTAAATGCAAGAATTTTTTTTATCAGCAACACTGGTACTTAGATGCAATTATAAATATTGAATATTTTTAAAATTTTAGTACCCTCTAGGACTGTTCGATTGCAATGAGAACAAAACACAAGAAATTATACAACTGATGAAAACATTGTCTGACTTATTTGTTCCAATTAAAGATGGAGATATGGTTGAACCAGTGTTTTTTGGAGGTATTCACCAATATCTTTTTGAGTCTGATGTTGATGATGGGATTTAATGTAGTCTGTTTTCTTTGTTTTGCTTTTCCTCGCACTGTTCATGATTATTTTTGTTCATTTTTTAGGTGACAGACTCACAGATGAACGAGTAAATGGTGCCCAATGTGCAATGAAAAATGAAAATTCACCTACAGAGAGATTAGAAGGCTTCAT
The DNA here is from genome assembly GCF_963853765.1 of Magallana gigas. Classification (NCBI taxonomy): domain Eukaryota; kingdom Metazoa; phylum Mollusca; class Bivalvia; order Ostreida; family Ostreidae; genus Magallana; species Magallana gigas. Next base: position 15,457,953 of record NC_088860.1, on the reverse strand, counting down.
CTCTAAAATTGAGGATTTCCACCGCCTTATGAACTTTTTAGAGGTATGCAAGGTTTTTGTTACGTTTTATGTTGGTCATTATTATGATGTATCATGGTAATGCCTACTTCAGGTTCTTGTATAAAAATTTATTTTCTGAAGGGCTAATGTCAAAGATACAATTAAGGGTTTGATATACATGTATAATCATCATTACTATATTCTAATTTGCAAATTCTAAGGATACATTACTTGGTATTTCAGGCTATCCACAAACTGACCTACGACACAGGAAGTGGGCGTGATCCTTGCACCATGTATTACTATAGAAACCTTCTGAATGCAAGAAATGTGAAGGGACATGTGAAGAATTCTTACAGGCCTTACAAGCAGCTCTTTTATACAGTCCTTGATGCTTTGTGCATTGTACATTTTTTACATCATTTTCATCTTGCTGATCTGGATTCAGAAATTCCATTCCCAGACAATTTTATGCAAATGACCAATGAAGACAAAATAGACTGGTTGAATGAAACCTGCAGAACAATATTGAAAGGTGAATTCTTTGATAATGAAGACGACATTTTCTCCTCCTTGAGAAAAATACTGGAAGATCCAAATCATGAAGAAAACTACTGGGTATCTTGCCGCCAGAATCAGAGATTTCATTGTCATTTCTGTGACAGAAATTATGCTTGTGTAGGATCTCTAAAAGCACACGAAGAGAGAGTTCACAACTATATTGCTAGGGTGCAGAAAAAAACACAGAGCAAAGAACAAAGAAAACTAAAGGACTACATCAGTATGCTGTTCAAATTAATTTTGATTCACAGAAACCTGGATGAGGCCGTAGACATGGGAGACGGAGAACGTTCTACAAGATCTGCGAAATATGAACTTCCCATTTACCACAAAACGGGGAAAACGAAATACACAATTGGATCTATACACCTCACTGCACTTGTTTCAGGGCTGCTTTCACCTCAGCAAACTGAGCGTCTTATTGCAAACCGTTTTGTGAATGTGCAAGGAGGTGCCAATAACAATATTGCTCTTGATGAATATCTTGAGATGCTCAATAGAGACAGCAAAATTGCGTGCAGGGGCCACCAAACAAAGGAAAGTATCCTCAAGCATTCAAAGGAATACCCTCTTCTTGTAGAAATGACCAAACATGTGGAAAAAATCAGCAGTGCAAGTGTACGAAAAGGTTTTCACCATTTGCCATCATACACAGCTGATGTGCAACTTGTCCTGAAAGACCTGCTGGAAAGAAATGCTGTTCAGAGTGAAGAGGAAATCAAATGTAAAAACTTAATTGCAGAACGAAACCCATTTGACAAATGTGCAAGTAAACTATCAACAATGATTCAAAGGCATAACCCAACATCCCCATATTGCAGACTGAAAGACCCTCATGTTTAAATGACTATGTATGTACATAGTAATTCACTTCTTAATTTTTCTGATAGAATGCAGTTGTTCATAATTAAAAATCTTATTACCAAATCTGCAATAGACTGACTGAATTTTAAATGCAAGTTGACATTTGTTTACTTCATAAGTTAATTACCAAGATGTGACTATTTGATCTTTACAAGTACCTAATATCACTGTTTATTTGCAGAATGTGCAGAACATTGATTATACTGTAATTCAAAATACTGCTCAGACTGTCAAGTACATGTAGATACTAAATGTTGAAATTAACCATTGTGTAAATGCATAAGCATGTGAACTGTATGTTAAAATCATGCCCACGTAAAGACTCATTAAGTACATGTAAAAATAAAGAAGTAAAACATAAGCTAATTATCTTTATTAACATGAGCAAAAGATGTAAAAATAAAAGATTACAAGGATGAGTTTTTAGTATTTTAATCTTTTGAGACAGTATGATAGGTGTGTTTAATGTCATAATTCATCAAAATCACCTGAACTTTCAAAATCTGTCACCTCAGATTCAGAATCTGACACATTTTCATCAGTTTCAATAGAACTACTTTTCAAAAGTCTTTCCAATTGTAACTGTGAACAATCACCACATTTACATTCATCTTCACATATGTCACAACAGGTGTGTTTTTCCATGTCGCTATGAATTCCCTGCAGTTCTGAGTCCTTTAGAAAAGATTTCATAATGGATACTCTTCTGCAACTGGGATCACGAATAACACATTTCACATCAGTATCAATGTTACGCACGTTGTATGAATTGTGCAGCAATACAGCACAGGATGGATTACCATCTCTACCAATACGACCGATACCTTGGATAAGGTCTACTGCTGTTAGTGGAGGTCCATAGAGAACAAGTGAATGAAATCCTTGAATATCCACTCCCATGCCAAGAGCACTTGTGGCAATAATTATCCGTAAGTCACTCTGTGGATTTCCCAAATCAGAAATTATTTTGTCTTTGGTCTTTTCTGCAGACTCTGAATGAAACATTGCTACACAGCTAATCAAATTTGGACATTCTGATAAAATATATTGATAAATAATGGAAGCATCCTTTATAGAATTGCAATACACTAAAGACTTTGGGAATTCTTCCTTTAGTGACTCAAGTCCATCAACAAGCCACAATAATGCCATCTCGACTGAATTGTGCACTTTTTTAACAACAAGTTTAATGTTTGATTTATTTGGTGATAGTGTAATTTCGGCGGGATCCTTCAGATTCAAAAGTGTTAATGTTTTCTTTCTTATTTTTAAAGAGCATGTTGCACTAAGGGCCAAAAGTGGGGCATCTGGATAAAATGAACGTAATTCTCCTAATTGGGCAAACCAGCCTCTAAATGCTTCTTTTCCTTTGTCTGACTGTAGACCCCTGATAAGAAAATCAATAAGTTTTATATAACTAGGTTATTGGTAAAATATCAGTTTGCTCTGTTTATATTGAAGTGTAACAAGTAAACAGTAGTATTGGGACGGGTAGTAAATAATTTGAAACTTCACAAAATCTAACATTATTTTTCAGTGCATCTGTAGGAGGAAGGAGATATTCCAGGGGCCTTTCATTCTCATTTATTATCTGCCAAATATTTTGAAAAGCTTCATATTGTGGAAAAGTTAAACCTTTTAAACAGATATTTAATTGGAATGAATGTTCAGTTTTACAATTATATTGCAAAAACCTCTTGAGGAACATGCTGTCTTCTATTATATTTGTACCAAGTAAGTATTATCTTTTAAAAGCATGAGATGCAAAGATATTTTTTAATTATTAAATCTGAAGGATAATAAATATGTCCCTTGAATGGCCTGAAGAATTGATAGTTTTATATGGGCAATGTTGTGGCAGTAATTTTAAACTAATGATAAGATTGTATTGCATATCAACAAACATTTCATACCATTCATAAAACATACCATGTATATATTGTGTGAAATTCATCCACCACTATAAGGGTAACATTTAGCCCCTGGAAAGCTGTTCTCCATTCTGGTTCTCCAACCAATGTCTCTGGTGATGCATAAATCAAATCAATGTCTCCTTGTTTGATTTTTTCATCCATATGTACACTTTCACCTGACAATTTGATATCAATGACATTTACATATCACTAAGTACAAATACAACCGTACAATATACAGGCGCGGACCCCCCCCCCCCCCCTCGTTCAATTGACGTTTAGAGATATACATTTAAGTCATGATTTTGTAACAATACCTTTGTAGCCCACGTTTAAATGGCTGATGCGGGACATTTTTTTGGTCTGGTCCTTCATCAAAGCTATCAAAGGAGAGCACACTAAAACGTGGACTGAACCGGGCCCCTGGTTCATTCGCTTCTGAGCGGCTGCGTATAGTTGAAAAGGCAAAGACTTTCCAAATCCTGTTGGCAGGACAGCTATACAATCCTTCTTTTCTGCTGCGTGTTTTATTATCTCTTTCTGTTCAGGTTTAAGTACACTTACGCCAAAATCTGGTAAGATTTCCAAAACAATACTTTCCAAACTGAGCGCCGCCATTTTTACGATACAACCGAGAAGTAGTTTGAAACCGATTATATGATTGGCTATCTTTCTAAAATTTGATTGGCTGCTATTTTTTTCGCAAAGTTCAATCTGAGATGACCCCGTATGGGATGTTGTTAGATCCTCACAGCGACATATCAAATACGAGAGCGTGAAGGATCTAATTTTAATTAGATTGGTATGTCGCCCTCGAAGCCATGTAATATATGTATAATATTTTATTGGAATAAACAATATACATGTATGTATATTTATTTATTTTAAAAACTGCCCTCATATGCATATATTTAGAACAACTGAAAAAAAGGAATTCATCTTCTGTTGCTCCAGTGTTTCAATAATTACAAAGTCTTTCATGCATTGGAATAGATAAGTACCTACCCTTTTCTATGGAAAGATTGGTGCAATTTATTTTAAATTTCTAAAAACAGTGACAAATTAAGATAAGATTACCGACCCTAACCCCACCCACCCCTCCATAAAAATGGTGGGGGGGGGGGGTTTGAGATCAATGAACTGACAACTAATAAAGCATACAAAATATGGTTAAATTCATCAAATTAAGTAATTGTTAATAAGCTAAATGTATTGTGCAATGTTTTATTTTGACATGTGTTTTTTTCATTATATAGGACATCCTTTACGCCTTTTAGAGGAATCGAGGCACCTTTCATGACTTCCGGTTTTAGGTGGGAAATTTAATTTTTACCTTTGCAAGTTTGCTGTTTTCATTCACGTGTTCCAGTCAAATGCGATTTTATATGCGAATATCAAAGTATCCGGGTGTTTGATATTTTTAATGAAAACGTATATAATTGATGTAAATCTTTTCCAGAGCGTATCCTATGCTTGTAAATACCAGTTGACACGACCTTAGACCTTCGTGATGAGGAAGCAAAAACGACATTGAACATCAGCTGTTGATTTCTTCAGAGTGATGGATGGAAAGTATTCATTACTCGGGGTCATCTTAAAAGGAGATAATTCAGCAAAGGATGATGGTAGATGTTTGGGAGCGATTAAGCTGTTCAATTCACAAATTCGTGAATTTACTTTGGAGAAGTTTAGAGATGTTATGAAGAAACAGCTGATATGTTTTGTGGAAAATCTTCAATTTTGTACAAAAGAAGGGTAATTTGCAAAGAAGGAAAACATGCAAATTAAAACTGCATTATCCAAAACAGAGACATAAATAACATAAATGCTATTTATGTCTTTGATCCAAAACAATTATACTATAGAACACTTTCCCCCCTCTAATTATAAATTTGAATACCAATTATCAAGAATTTCGTCATCAAGATGATTCACGTGTAAATAGACAATCATCGAGGTTCAAATTCTGAAAACACATTCTACTGATTAGATGATTTTCCAGGAATTGAATTCTCGCATCTTTAAAAATCCTTAAAAAATTGATGCCCACAAACATTGATGAAACCATGTAAGTACTGTATAGTTAAATAACAGTAATATTTCCAAAAATTATGTTCCCTGATGGTCTATCAACTTGCCAAGCTAATGAGCAGTAACTGCAATTGTGAATAATGTAATGCAGTTTTTTTTGTTACCTTCATATCCTGCATGAATCACGAAAGCATTTTATTGTGTAAGTGAACTTGCATGTATAGAAAAATGTTTATTTCGCTGTGTACTATTTTGACGATGTCTTAGTGAACAGTGCACCTGTGATCAGTGCACCTGGTTATTGTTTGACTGTTGCATTACTGTAAACATAAAAACATGGTTATGTTAATAATTCTGAATGAGTTGCATGTAGATGTAATAAGTAATGAATCTGTATAGTAAAGTCTTCATTATAGGTGGGGAATCCGTTCTGGATTGGAAAATATCCTGAAAGTTGGGGACATTTTATCAGAAGAAAAAACTATACACGTCCAACAGAATCAATGTACGTACAACAATTAAAGCTAATAAACCCTTGCCCCATTTATTCCATCTTCATGCACTAGGCAGTAAAGGATTTTTTATCCACTCCTTTTCTTTCCAACTCTTGGCTAATTTAGCCTATAATTTTTCAGAGAACTAGTAGTGCCATTGAGTAATTTATAGAGTTGTCAGAAAATCGTCTTTTTCAGCAAAGTGTTGGAGAGTATCAGAGATGCAAGATTATTATACTCAGCATTTAATGTTCTTTTCTTTCTTTGGTTATGACATACTTTAAGTTCTTGCTCCTGAAAGAAAATATAATATAAACATTATTAATTTAATACTAAATATGTTGTCAGTCTGATATTCAATATTGGCTAGATGCTGCACATTATAAAAGTTTAAAGATGAGTGTAGAAGTCTTGATCCCACCACACAATACCAGGGGTTATACCTGTGTGTGTTCATCATAAAATACCTGTATAAGTTGATAAAATACATGTTTGTTAATTTGATAACTGTTGTACAGTATTTTATTACAAAAACCCACCAGCTCATATACTTATCATGTATGGTACATTTTCAAGAGATTAAAAGCGAAACAAGTGGTATGTATAGATATAAGCGTGATGTTTGAAATAATTATTTGTCGTTGTAATACAGGAATTCAACTAACTTGCACATGTTAGCCCTGGTGATGGAAATTTTTTGTGTACATTTTCAAATAAAGCTAGAAGTTTGAAGCAAGATAAGGCATGTTTAATAAAGGATGGGGTATCGATATGTGTTTTAAGAGCAATATCTTTAACAGAACAATTGTATGGTCTTGCATGTTGTATTAAAAATTGCTACAAGTACATGTACAATGTCAATTAATACAACCAGTTCATTGATATAACATATATAAATAGGTTTTCTATTCATTTGCCAAATGCATATGTAAATGATAATTTATAATTTTCATAAACAAAAATTGATATGGAGATAGATGTTTTAATTGATCTGTATGATGTATCTTAATTGTATGTCTACAACTTCATTGGCATCATCGCCGGTTCAAGTCAGTGAATAATTCAATTATTTAAAGTCTGAAATGATACTTTAAAGAAATAGTAGTCTTGGGAGACTTGGTATGAAAATTTAGGGTTTGAATAATTTCAGGTGAACCAAAGATTGCTGTACGGACCGCTAGTGGTGTGGTAATAGGTTTTGTGTTTTGCGGTTTACAGTCCAAACTCAGAGTTCTGAGATCTCTGATTACTGACCAGGTAATCATGTTTACTGTATAATCATTGAAATTCATGAAAGCTTATTCCATTGGATATTTTTCGGAATAAATTATTGCCACATATTGTTGGCTGACGTTTATAATAGAGTTAAATGTAATTGATTACAAGAGTTACTGCCCTTGTCACACTGGTTTCTGTTACATACTGGTACATTCATATAGTCATGTTTTTTTTTTTCAATGAAACTTGCCCATATCAAATTTTGTAAGACATTATTAAATTAATATTTTTCCAGATTTATGATGAAGGCAGAGCATCCACGCAAGAATTCCACTTTGTTGAACAGAATGGCTGGCCCGTCAGTGCTAAGCAAGAGAACAGTCTTTCTGTTTTGGATGTGTGTAACGGAAGCCATGTCACCATCAGTACAGAGCGAGTCCTGTTGACACAGACCAGAGTCTCTCCAGAGACTGACAACTTACCCTTCAACGCCAGCACTGCCAATAAGTACCAGTCAGTTTCTCTCATCTTTACACTGTTTAATGATACAGCATAATAAACCTTTGCAAGGAGTACATGTTGTAATTGAAATCGATCTGTTAAATCCGTATGTCACTACATTTAGTACCTAATGTGCTCAAGAATTTATTTTCTCACAAGACTGAAGTATTCATACAAGTACATTTCTTCTGTTCCGTATGATATAATAGATCTACAGTAACAACAATATCCAGAAAGAGACATCTATCGTTCCGGTCTAGTAAAGACTTGGAGAGGATATCCCCAGCAGACTCCAGCGTGGGGGACGTGACAGGGTCAGTCAAGCAGATACTCATCAGCTATGTGAGGGCAGAGGCAGCACAGCATGCACTGAGGCTCAAACAGGAGTTATCTGCCCTTGGATTCACTGTGTATTTAGTGAGTTATTAATATCAGATTGATTGGGTTTTGTCTCATGGCCAATTCAAGTGCATTCTCTGGAACTACCTGGTGAGGAGTACACACAAAAGGATGAGATACAGAACATACAGATTGTATGTACACCGTAATGATGCAGATTTGCAGTATAATTCCATTGTTGTAGGATGTGCATGAGATTCGGTCCGGACTGGACTGGCAGGATTCTCTGAACTATGCTGTCAGTAACTGTGAGTTCTTTGTTCCTCTGGTCACACCAAAGTATGGAGAGACTCAGTGGACCAACAGAGAGGCAAGTGTTACTATTGTCAGTAAAGATGTGTGAACCAGTCATAAACCTGAGATACAGTCAGCCTAGTTTATAATGTTTATTGTAATGTCTCCCCAAAATAAATTCTAAGTTGACGAAATTCCTGATGATTCAATTAATCTATGAATGATTGTAATGAGAACATTTGAATGTTTTACTCTGATACATTTAAGGAGAATTTACACTTAAGCATGAAACTTCGATTGACCTTAACACATTCAGCAATAATCTCATTGTAAATTTTTTTGCAACAGGTAAAGCTGGCAGATGTCCTTGGAAAGTTCATTATCCCAGTCAACTTTCTGGAGAACTGGCCACCTAAATGCTTGGCAATACAGTTTGCTACTACCCAGTACATTGATTGGAAAACCCAGACTCAAATCAATGCTGGTACATGTATCTTTTCAAATACAGAATTACGCATAGAATATTCACCCAAATAACCAGCTTCAAATTTTGTATAAAGTGGTGTACCAACAAACTCCTCCCAAATCTGTAGATTCTTTATTTTACACGAGTACAGACTTAATCTGAGATTCTGCCGTTTTGTGCCAAATCATGAAAATATACAATTGTGAGCACCAAATTTTTAGTATAAACCTATGTAAGTTCACAACTGCCAGAAAAATGAAAGTGAGATTTTCAGAAATCTTCGACGGATGCCTCTCATGATTTAATGCGAATATTTATTCTTCATGTTTAATTAGGAATCTCAGGGTTGTCTCTAAAAATTGAAGTAGATGGAAGAAATAAAAAAGTAAAAGGGGGGTCTAGGGGTCTTGCTTATAGCTACATTGTGTTGAAATGCAATAATAGCCAGGTAATTAAGGCATAATAGGCGGGGGAATTCCCCACCTCCCGGGTCTTAGAGACAACCCTGATTTATCTAAAGTAAACTTTAAACTTGTTAACTGTTGCAATCGTTTTTTAATTACATGTATATTGGCAGTCCCTAAATATCATATCTTTGGGAAGAATATTACCATATGTTGCTTGCATGTACATTTACATTTTGTTTATGAATGTAAAACTCTGATATATTTTTGTTTTCTAACAGAACTATCTGAAGGCTCAAACACAGCGACAGATATCAAAGTCTGGGACCAGCGACACATCAGATTGGTAGCCTGTAAAATCAAAGAGCTTCTCAACAAAGCCAGGGAAAAGGCTCAGCTCAAGAAGATGTCATTAGTGAAAAGAGTATGTTGTTGTGAAGCTTTTCAAAATACATTCACCTTACCATTTACCTGAACTTTTGAATGCAAATACTGCACTTGTGTAAAATAGTTATAGATTTCTTGCCCAATTCAAATTTCATTGATTCATGAACTTGAAATGAGTGCAATTGAAGTTTTGTTTGTCTTTTTCTTTCAGTTCGATTAAGTCTTTTGTCTCAAACTTTAACCATTCTCCTAACTTTGAAACGGTATAAGATACAGGTAGACTTCATACATCACAGTCAATATCATCAGAAAATGATGATTAAAGCTGCATGGTCCAATTTTTTTGCTATTACAGTATCGAATAATTTTCCATACAAACCAAATATCTTGGAAAGTTGTAGACTTTTGCCTAATTACACCAGCAGAATCGGTCTCCTTTCAAAGTTAGAAATATTCAAAGTAAATAAATTAATTTCTCTTTGGGCAAACAAAAAAACAAACAAATCAGCATCATTGTAACATTTAGAAAAGGTAACAGATTGGTTTCGCTCCCCGAACAATTAGGTTGTTATGCATCGATTGTAAATAAAACAAACTTCCGAATTATTAGAAAATAAAATGTATGCAGGTTTATTTTTGATTGTCAAAACAGTATGACCTTTACTTATAGCGATGCCAGAGTCATTATACCATATATCTGCCTTGATGCCAGGGGCTAATTAATAATGAGGCGAAATAACGTGGTACCCTCTTGTGTCGTTTGTTTTAAAAACAAATCTTGTGCATCATTTTTAGCTCACCGAGACGAAGTCAAGGAGAGCTTATGCTATACCCTCGGCGTCGGCGTCCGGACCTGGTTAAAGTTTTTGTTGCAGGTCCTGTATCTAAGCTATTACTTGTCCTATCTTCACCAAACTTGCATGGATGATGCATCTGGACCTACTTATGGACTTGAAAGACTTGGATGCTGAATCTGGGTCCTAAATTTCAGATGCTGGAGGAGGTTAAGGTTGTTGGACCAGGTTAAAGTTTTTGTTGCAGGTGCCCTTTGATAGCAATATCTTAGTTACTGCTGGTCCGTACTTCACCAAACTTGCATGGATGGTGTGCCTTATGATACTGATGCACCAGACAGGCTTGAGTGCTGAATCTGAGCTATAAGTTTCGGATGCTGGAGGAGGTTAAGGTTTTTGGAGCAGGTTAAAGTTTTTGTTGCAGGTGCCCATTGATAGCAATATCTAAGTTACTACTGGTCCTAACTTCACCAAACTTGTATGGATGATGTGTCTTATGATACTGATGCACCTGACAAGCTTGAATGCTGAATCTGAGCAATAGGTTTCGGATGCTGGAAGAGGTTAAGGTTTTTAGAGCTGGTTAAAGTTTTTGTTGCAGGTGCCCTCTGATGATTATATCTTATTTACTACTGGTCCTAACTTCACCAAACTTGTATGGATGGTGCGTCTTATGATTCTGATGCACCTGACAAGCTTGAATGCTGAATCTGAGCAATAGGTTTCGGATGCTGGAGGAGGTTAAGGTTTTAAGAGCTGGTTAAATAAAGTTTTTGAAACAGGTGCCCTCTGATGATGATATCTTAGTTATTACTTGTCCTTACTTCACCAGACTTCCATGGATGGTGTGTCTTATGATACTGATGCACCTGATAGGCTTGAATGCTGAGTCTGGTTTCGGATGCTGGATAAAGTTAAGTTTTTTGGAACAGGTCACATGTTTAATAGATGATAGTACTATTTCAAACTTGCATAGTTGATTTAACTGTAATATGAATGAATCGCAGAGGTAGCTTCAGATGCAGAGCTTGATCTCCATTATCAAGGATGCTAAAAAATAAATCTTAGTTATTACAGGTCCTAACTTCACCAAACTTGAATGGATGGTGTGTCTTATGATACAGATGCACATGACAGGCATGGATGCTGAATCTGAGCCATAGGTTGCGGATGCTGGAGGAAGTTAAGGTTTTAATTGCTAGTGCCCTCTGATGATGATATCTTAGTTATTACTGGTCCAAACTTCACCAAACTTGCATGGATGATGCGTTTTATGATACCAATGCACCTGATGGGCTTGAATGCTGAATCTGAGCCATAGGTTTTGGATGCTGGATGAGGTTTAGTTTTTTGGAACAGGTCACATGTTTTTTAGATGATAGCTTGCATAGTTGATTTAACTTTATTATAAATGAAACGCAGAGGTTGCTTCAGATGCAGAGCCTGATCTCCATTATCAAGGATGCTAAAGAAATCTCCTACCTCACTCAAACCAGCTCGATAGATACATGTGTTTGTTGATAAATGATATAACATGATTCCTATGATATAGTATTGTATGATATGAAACAATATTGTTTGATATGATACAATATGATATCATATGTTATACTATAAAAAGTTATACGATACGATATGATATTGTATCAATTTTTTTGATATTTTATGATATGATATTGTATCATGATATTGTTATGTATAGTATTGTATAATATTATATTGTATTTTTAATTTATTATTTTTTCACATGATACAATTACATAAGATATTGCAAAATATTATATTGTATCCTATGATACAATATTGTATATTCTATTATATTGTATCATACAATATTGTATAATATGATATTGGTTTCAGTAATATAGAATTATATCACATGAAATTGTATTATATGATATTGTAATATTATATAATATTGTATCATATGATATTGTATGATATGATATTGGTTTATATGATATATTATCATATCACATGAAATTGCATGATATGATATTGTACTATTTATAATTGTGTCATATGATACAATATACATGTATAATATAATAATATATTTTATAATATTTTACTTTATCACATAATATGGTATCATTTGATAAGATACAATGTTGGAATCAAATTATATTGTATTATATGATATAATATCATATAATGTATCAAATATGTTTCAATGTCATTCAATACAATATCATACTATATTATACAATATAATATCATGTTTCAATGTTATGATGTATTAATTTATGTAATATGATATTGTAATATAATACTATATTGTATTATATTTTATGATATTGTATTATGTGATCAAATACAATATGGTATAACACAATACAATGTCATATCATACGTAACAATCTCATATCTCATTATTGTTTATTACGGTATTTTATTGTATTATATGATATATATTAAAAATATGACATGATGCAATATTTAATTTTATATCATTGTATTGATTAACATATGAACATATGATTATCATAAAAAAATTTATCAGATGATATACGATATTTTGTCAAAACAGAATCCATGAATATCCAAGATCATAAAGTATGATTTTCATATAAAATGATAAAGGTGGTCTTATGAAGGTGATGTCTCTTAAGGGTGATGCTCCGCCTCGGTGAGCTTAGTAATCTGTGATTACCTATGTTTTTCATTGAAAAATGGCTTAATTGACCGGAAAAACTACTACAATACATTTTATTTTACACATACTTTGCATAGCCATCGTTTAAAAGCGTTCACAAAGTTTGATATAAAATCGGACCAAGCAGCTTTAAGTTAAAGATATACACATAATGATCCAGTTCAAAATTAAATTGATCTCATCATCAGAAAATCTACAGTCACCGTGGTTGTTATTTAATTAGTCAAAATACTGAGGAACAAAACTGTTTGAAAAACATTAAGGTTTAAAGTATAGATCGATGCCTTTTCTATCTAATTTTTGTAGAAAACAGTGGTAAAAAGCTGTACTCTGGTTGAGGAGAATAACGAGCAGGCTTCCCAGTGTAACCGTGATGGATGTCCATTGGTGGTCATTTGTGTTCACATAAACCAGAAGGAACTGGTGAGTCAGTTGTGTCCTACAGTCCAATAGTTTAACATATAAAATACTTTAAAACTTTAAAAATAAATGACTCACAGATTTAACAATTGAAGTAAATGAAAATGATGGATGTGTTGGATATCACAAGTACCGGTATAATCAATAATGAAAAATGAAGTGAACCTATAACTATACATGTAGGTTAAAGGTCCATACTTACATTTCGTACATGTATATGCTGTCAATAATTTCTGAATTTCAGGGTGTTGAGTTTGCTGAATTCATCAGGGGTATGGGTTATGAAGTATGGTGTACAAACACTGGAAACTCAGAGCACAGGCTCGGTAAGGCAATAGATTGAAATTATCAGGACTTTAAAAAAAATTGCTTCCCAAAACTATGAAAGGAAATTAACAATATATCATAAAAATATTGCTTCATAAGGCATGTAATTGAAATTACTGGTATCAGGATATTAAAATTGAGTTTTAAGTTGTATGATGAAACAAGTTCCCCAGATACCCCAGCAGTACTTGCTCCCAGTGTGTGCTTTGGTCATTATCCTCTAAACAGGATAAACATGTGAATTTGTAGCCTAGACGTCCAATGCTGGTACTCATCAGACACACCCTGAGTTCCCCTATATTACAGTACTGACAAACTTTGTGTTGTAGACTGCGGTGGGTGGGGTGTGGAGGAGAGGGAGACCTTTCAGGAGAAGGCAGATGATGCTGGTGTCATTATCGCTGTGTTATCGCCCGACTTCATTCACTCCAGGACCTGCCAACAACAGGTAATACAGAACACTCTGAAACATTGTGAAAAATATCAAAACAGCCAGTAACTATTATAGTTTTTGAATGTTTCAGAACTATTTTAGTATTTAGCATATTAAGATTTTCTCTGGAATTGTGTCAAAAATGTAAAAAAAAAAATCGTATTTTTAAATAGTACTTTACATACAATGTTTATTGATGTGTGAAAGCAATAGAGTTACATTTTAGTTTTATCGCATGGTGACCTTAAGATTACCGTAAATCTATTTGTATTATTACAGTTATATTACTGTGAGCAGAGGAAGAAGGTAGTCCCTCTCCTGATGGAGAACGTACAGATTCCCAGCTGGCTGGAGCTGATGCTGCACTCCAACACTTACACTGTGGGTGTCATTGTTAATTACATCTACTTAGGCCAAGAAAATTAAATTAATTGGTTCTCAGGCTAAACTATTGTGGTATGGGGATAAATAACATGACATATAAAAAAAACATTTTAACCAAATGACAAGAGCAAACACTTTAATTTCTTGGGCCTTAGTCATTCAATTTTTTTTTAAGACCGCTTTTTTTGGTTACGACATTAGATGTTGAATGATGTCCCTTTTATCTACTTTTCAGTGTGTTGACAAGGGAGATTATCAGGACCATTTGCCCACACTTCTACAAAAGTTGTTGGACCCCAAAGCAAGACAGAGCCCGAATGCAGAATTGGATGAAGCAAGGATATCATATGCAGTAAGACCATATACATGCATCTAATGATAATCTAATGTTACTTGATAATTGACCTTTAAACATCGAAATATATATTCAAACGTCAGAACATGTTAAAAGTATTTCAGTGCATTAAACATACATGTAAACTGATTGTTTTAGGTCAAGCAGCTGAAGAAACTCCTGAGGAGCAGTTTATGTATCTATATCTGTGGACCCACTGTGTGTGATAGCATTAACACAAATACCATCAAGTATGTATCTACATAATATCATACTGTAGATAATTTTATTCTTTATTTTTAGATAACAATGATGAAAGATTAATACTAGTACTGATAAATTTGTAATTTATGAAAACAATTTATTAACAAGACAGTAGACACACATCTTAACTTTAAATTGAGAACTTCATGGTTTGAAGCAATAGGTTATACATGATACATGTATTGAACTGTAGTATGCAAGTTTATGCTTTAGGCATGATTATCTGCATTTACATGCACTTGCCTGTATAGTTAAGGAATAAAAGTTCAATATATTCAGCAAAATTGCTGTATTAAACTTTTTTTAATAAATAAAATTATCATAAAATACATATTTACTTTTAACTTGCTACATGTACATGCACATGTTTATGATAAAACATTTTCTTCTAAACAGAGCTCTTGGACAGGTGCTCTGTAAGTTTGATGATGTCACCGTGGTAACGGGGGGAGGATACAACACAGAGTATCTGGTCAGTCACGCTTTTCTGCTGGAGACTCAGAAGTCACTGAAATCCCACAGGGTGTGGCATGTCCTCCCTGAAAGAGATAGAAAGGTAGAGAGATAGAAGTAGAGATAGAAAGAGAGGTAGAGATTGAAAGATAGGTAGTGAGACAAAAAAGAATCACAAGCTCTTTGGATCTGCTTGTCCCAATACTTCTTCATATACCTGGTAGTCAAAATTATAAGAATATGATCTGCTTACTGTAAGTCATTTTAATTGCACTGTTTCTTGATTTTTCAAGAAGTACCAAACGCGATGGTTTTGATTTATTGCTTCAATAAATGATGCAGTGATCAAAGTAGATGTATAAGCATTGAAACATTTTGGAAAACTAATCATATTTTGTACATTGGTGACCATTTTGTAGGACAGAACCAAAGATTACCCCCAGAACAGTGATGGAACATTCCAGGTGATATCCTTTGGACAGACCTATTTCTGTGGGAACAGTCTGGAGGAGAGGGATCAGATTGTCTCCAAGGCCCTCGACATTTGTCTTCTGGTCATTGGTAAGCTGTTGTAAAAGTGATTAATTACACTGATGGTTAAGTACACATTTTCTATGGTCAAGCAATACGCCTTGGTATTAAATATGTGTATGTATGATATACCACACTAAAGTTCGTTTTTTTCTTACCATATGTGTGGGGGTATTTTACGCAGTTTTAAGTTTACTGCATAACTAGTGTAAATTTCCACCCTGCATAAATATTTAATAATCGTTTTTACAGTAATCAGCAAAAAATTGAGAAGGATGTAAATATTGGGGTACCTTGCTACAACATATCTAGAAATGATACCTAACGTGTCATAAGCTGCAATAAAAGTCACAGATATCATTTTTCCACCAAAACTATTGTAGTGGATAGTAGAGATCCCATTAGCATTTAAAAGCATGATGAATCGCTGCTCTGCATATAAGTGCTAGTTATTTATCAATGCAATCAACAAAAAATATTTATAGGATTGCATAGGGAAGTAACTTGGACTATTTGCAAATTTTTATTAAAAATACATGTTTGTGCTTTGTCACTAGTGGAGTGAGTGGATAGTCATGTTATGTACATATCAATACATGAATGTTTGTCTTTTACAGGAGATGCAGACTTGAAATCTGTTAAACTTGCACAGAAATTCTCATGGAATGACCACTACGTAATACCATTTGTTGTTAATAAAAATGTGGATTCATCTTTCACTTGGCAGGTATTGTTTTCATTTGCACTTACATAATTTAGAAAATACAGTTTATTTAAAAATGTAATTACATGTGGACTTAATAATTTCAGCATTTTAAAAGTGGCATAAAAACATCAACAATAAAAGTATGTACAAACGCACTGTATGTCAAAATACTGTAAACCAACTTTTATTCGCATTAAAGAAATATTTACAAAGTTTGTGTTAGCCTGGTCGTTACGAATATTTCTTGCCATGAACCAGTCTTTGCTGTATGAGTGTAAAACAGATCATGGGTGAATAAATGAATAAATCTTGATTGCAAAAAAATAGTTGTTGCATACAGTTAATCTCTGTTAAAGGGGCATGGTCACGATTTTGGTCAAAAATAATTTTTTCGATTTTAATATTTACAATGCTTCAGTAACGCATTTTTAATAGGTTACCAGAATTTCGGTGTCATTCGTTATATGCGAGTTACAGAGCTTGCAATTCTTTGCAATGTAAACAAAGCTTTTGTTTACAAAGCTTTTGTTTACATTTTGAACATTGAAGTGAAAATGTCAGTTTTACACCTAAAATGAATAAGTTACCTGTTAAAACGAATAGAAAGCTTAAAAATCAGCTTGAAAAAGATTTTTATTGGTATATGAACCTTTGTAAACAAAAAAGGGCACGAGCCTTGTTTACATGACAAAGAATTGTGAGCCCTGTATCTTGCTTTTAACTCAACGACTGGCCCTCAAATTTCATTTGATTACCGGTATGCATTCCTAGAGCGTTGTAAATAATAAAAACAGAAAAATAGAATTTGACCAAAATCGTGACCATGTCCCTTTAAATTGCAAAATAAGGTGTTGCCAATAAAAGTTGGTTTACAGTAATGCCATAACGTAAGCTCTTCATTCAATATTCATGTACATTTACAATATCTCTATTTTTTGCCAGCTTTCGCAGGGGATTTCTACAGAAGATTGCCAGGCCTTGAACGACACAGAAAAAACGGTAGAAGCGAGGGCATCAGTGCTCCGTGATGTTCTGATCCGGGTACAGGACAATCTTGAGTTGGAGCACAGAGAGGAAGCTAGTCAGGAAGTTGAAATGTCACCCCCCAAGAAAGTTCCACGTGAATCACCCTCAAAATGTGGGGGTACCAGCTCCAAAAAGACAACACTGAAAACTGTAAACACCATTATACTGTAATGCATGTAATGTGTTTTGGAGATGCATATATCATGTTATGGTGCTAATATTACATGTACCGGTAATTTTGATGCAGCAATTATCTATGCATTTATTACACTTTTAGTGTTTGTTTACATTTTTTTTGGTCATTGATATGGTAACAAAAAGCCATCTTTGGTATATGTACAGTACATTTACTCTGAAGGTTATTTTTACATACAATTTTATCCATAAAAGTTGGCAAATTACAACTTAAAAACATTCCATGAACATTGAAATTTTACAAGAACATATTATTCGGTGGGGTTTTTTTATATTGTAAATGTACATGAATATGCATTACATCATCTTTTTTGTCTTTATGCAAGTATGTACATTGTATTATCCTTTATTCAACAATAAATTCTGACACACAAAGGAGTCTGTTTATTGTTTACAACAAATGATTTGGACTTAAATTTGTCGTAAACATTAAAATCAAGTAATTTTTCACCCGAAAATGTTCGCTTACAGGGTGTACAATGTATAAAGCTCCAAAATTTTTATAAACTTTGTAGTTTGATTCCCACGTTACAATTTGTAGACTAAATAAGAATCTTTTAAAATCCAAACTTTAAATATTTGCCATAATTCTGGTAATGTACATGTATACAAGGTTACTATTTCGCCTTTGTTCACTTGCAAAGAGTTTTGCCCTGTCTTGAATTCGTCTAGACAAAGTTGTATTTAAAATAATTTGAATCGTTCGAATTCGTCCAGTCTTAAACTCACCCACAGACAATGATTGCAAAAAGGGCAAAAAAAAACGGAGGCAAATATTTTCCTGTATACAGTAATGACATTAAAATTATGGACATTTCCTTTGGCATATCCTCTTTGGATTAACACGATGTGTACTTTTGATAAAGATTCATGCAGTGTGTACATGCATAAATGATTGTGCCTTTCTGCTATTGTGCATATAAATGCATTACAATGTTTTAATATAAGAGACCCAAAGGCATGAACAACCACTTGAGTACTGTAGAGGAATCATTTAAATTTGCGGGGGCCAATTTTCGTGGTTTATGGGATTTTTGCTTATTTGAGGGGATGTTATTTTGTAGATGTGCCAGTTTTCAATTATAGTAAGAAAACAAACTTAATAAAAATTTGTTTTTGTTGTGGATGTAAATTTGTGGAGGCTACCCACAAAAGCCACAAAAATTAAGCCACCAAATTTTACTGATTACACAGTATTCAATATAATCCCTGTATAATTATCCAAAGAAAGCAAAATAGATTGTAAAAGGGAAACAAGGTTAACAAATATGGACCTACATATGTAGTATGCCTATGAACTAAATGAATATGTACCTACGGTACCGTACATGTCCTACCATACATGTTTCTGCATTGTCAGGAATCTGAGACAAGCCCCACACATACTTACTAGCAGACATACTGGTATGCAACAGTGAAAATATGTTTTTTAAGTATTAAAAGAAGTGATTAAAAATGAAGTATCTTATTAAAACACGAAATATACTTTTAGGATCATGCTAGATGAAGCTACTTTCTGCCAAAAATGCTAAATAGAACACACAGCCGTTTACAGTATATGTTATTTTATTTCAATTTACACTGAAAAAAAATTTAAAATCCAACTTTCTTTCTTAACACTTTACTTCAAAACAACAATGGTTATACATGTATATTGAATGGAGACACTATGTTTGATTTGCGACATCTTGCAAAAATTCTCTGCGGTTTGTCTGTAATGTGTCATCTTCACCAAACATGGAGATCTGAAACCTCACCAGCTCTGACTGTAAAACTTCCACTGAACACTGAATTACTTCTGCACAAATTTGTATCAGCCACTGAAGAGAAGCGCTCTGGTTGGTAGAGGCATTCATTGGATCGACCAGTGGAAAGTTCTTATGCACACTTAGGACAATATCTGAAATCTCTAAGAGTTTTTTCTTATCAAACTTTTCATTTCCCGATTGGTTTAAATCAACTATTCTGGACAGTTTTTCTCTCACTCTCGTCTTCTTCTCTTTCTTGTTTCTTCTCCTGCTACTTGACAACTGGTGAAAATCCTCATCATTTTCGTCACATTTTTCATTGTCACTTTCTTTATTATCATCTTCATCTGAACTTTCTAAGCAGGAACTGTAGATGGTGCTCTCATCTAATCCACAGTTCTCCAACTCCTGGACAAACGACCTGGGTTGTGTGATGTACTTCAGGCTGCATGGTTTAAATGAAATGGTCTCTGGTTCACTTTCAGCCATTAATTTCTCATCATACTCCCCCATGAAATACCCCATTGGATCCTTCTCTAACAGTTCTACAAGTTCAAGAATCAAAGTTTATGTTATGAAAATGAATGGTCTGTATTTCTAATGTGGTCTAACTGAATCCTTACAAAACAAAATGGATAAAAATCTCCAGAAGTTGCAAGAAACGATGCTCTCATGTATTTAGTGATGGCTTATTTTTCATGGGTTTTGTGCATATGCCCTTAACTTAACTATAAATTTACATCCTCAATATATAAAAGACACAATCTTTTTTCAGTAATGTTTTCAAATTCCAATGAAGCTGTAAAAACCTATCATATACAAAATTGGCTGCAATAAATTTATATGCTTAATTTATACTTCTGTTATGTATATAAGAAAATACATATACTGTGGAATCAGTGAGTACCTCTCATCCACGAATTAATATCCCCCAAGAATTAATAAATTAGGATAATAACGACATATTTCCTCTGTAGGTTTAAGAGGATACACGAAATTACGTCCCCACGAACCAGTAAAATATAAGCAATCCACGAAAATTAATGATTCCACAGTAGTCCTTGCCAATATCTCCTCTCCCATTTGAAATCTATCAAATATCACTGACTCTATCAAAACTTCAGCGTCGTGAAATGACGTCCGCCATTTTTCTGCGAATACTTTTGGCACGTTGTAGCACCATGACATTACTGCATATTGGCACTCTTAAAACCATGCTAGTTAAATAAACTGTTTTAAAAATGAAAAATTCAGTTCGGTAAAACAATCTCACCAGCTGCCATGGACTCCCTCCCACTGCCAGGCTTGGGATGTCTTTTCTCCTTCTCTTTCACTTTCTCCAAAAGTAGATTAATTGGTCTTTTAATAGCAGATATGGTTTCCTCTCTCACTAGTCTATTTTCACATCTCTCTAGAAAGATTTAAGAGCCCAATACAAAATTTTTATTTACTATACTTAAAACTGAAACATACGGTAAATCACAAGTACATGTACACAAGTAAAATTCATAAGCAACTTCTGCGTCCAGATACATGTAGTATTTATTGCAAATACATGTGTATTAAATAGATATGCATATGCATTCTAGTGTATCCTGTAGGATAATGAAGAATCTGATGAAAAAAATTTACAAACACAAATACAAGTCAAAACCACTGATTGTGTAATGTAGATGGAGACTTTACTTCTACAATTGTCGTTCATCTTTCTGACATTTTTCTTCAGGGATTTCAATTCCTCCACATATCTGTCTATATCTTTGACTGATCTAGGATCACTAGAATTAAAGGAAAAGAAAAGAAATCATACTGATAAAATAACAACAATTATTATAATTCAAATGAGTAAGAAAGCGACTAAAAATTTTCTAGGTTTGGATCCAGATCAATTTTCCACAGGAGAGGGTCCTGGTCATCTATATAGTATTTTAAAATATAATATTTTGTTAAAATGGTGCAAATTATTATAATATATCTTAACTCTGCTTTTACTGTACAAAGAACCCTGTATGTTAATAATAAACCAATCTTGGATTTTTTTTGTTCTTTGTACCAAAATGCTAGTTGTATTTGACTGCAACACAAATACTGTAGATTCCTAAGTAAACACGAAGAATTACAGGTAATATTCGCATAAAATCACGAGAAGTACATCTCACAGATTTTAAAATCTCGCTTTTATTTTGCTGACAGATATTAACTAACTAAATAAAACTACGATAAAAAATTTAGCAATTATGATTTTATATTCTTGCGATTTGATGTAAAACAATAGAATTGCATAATTAAGTACTCGCATAAATTAAAGAATCTACAGTACTTTATACTGTGACAGAGATGTAAACAGTACTTGTATTGAGTGTGGGCTGTCTAGTAGTGACTTACAACTGTGCGGTCAGGACACAGGAGTAGGTACCACTCAGTTTATGGTCGGTGGTGTAGGACACCCACTGGTCCCAGCAAAACAGGCGGTGCTCTGAAAGTGTACAATGCAAGCTATCCTTTAACAACATAACTTTAATGGCTTTTTTGAAAACTGTTCAAAAATGAATGTAAAAAATATTTTTAACATTTTCAACTAAAACAAAAGCTACCTTCCACAACATAGCTATAAGAATTGCAGAGAACATAAATCACAAATGCCTTATACATAATACATGTACTTTATGTACCAGTTTGCAATATTTTAAAAAAAAATTTTACCACACAAAAACTAACAGTAATTTTCAATACCATTACAGTAGCTGTTTTTAATATTGATATGGATATTCACTTGATAACTTTCAGTGAGCATTCACATGGACATACCAAAGCCAGGAATCTCCATTATCTGTTTAGCACATTTGGAAAGCTCCCTGTGAAAGTGATTTAGCAAAAACTAAAAAAAAGTCTCAATCACATATATCAATATACAGTATTCATTAATGAATTTATGAAAACTAAATGCAGCATTTTATTTTTAAAATGGTTTCAAAATTATGGATCACTCTGTACTGTTCTATATTTTCCTCAAAAACAGTAAGGTATGAAAAAAATATTAGACAGTCTCAGCCCTAATGTAATGTGTCCCATATAACTGTCTGATTATTCTATCACACAGAACTTTGCCCAGGTAAAATTATCTAACAATCATTAAGAATATATGCACAGGTACATGTGTAAACATATTGAGTCTTTGCCATGTAATCGAGATTCTGAACTTGCAATTGGTTACAACAACACCGACATACATATTTGTGACATAAATGGATGAACCAATGTTAAGAGAAACTAGAACCTTACCATTCCATTCTATCGTTCAGGCCCAGCATCAGCTGTAGCGTTGTAATGATGCACATCATGGCCAGGACTTCGTTGCTCTCACAGATCTCTATCCCCTCTTGTTCTTTGATTTTCTCCACTCTCATCATGTGCAATCTCTGGCAGAAACCATGCAACTCCGCTGTCAATTCAAAAAGAAAAAGTATGGATGGAATGCTGGATAAAATGAGATCAGAAAAATGAACTTTAGCTAAACATGAAACTGCAAGAGACCTTAAGATGAATTGTATTGCATTCATTGCTAATAGTAAACCCTTATTAGTATGGACTATTTTACAGTACTTTCGTACCTGGCAGATTTAGAAGAACAATAAACTTGCTAATCAGAACAGGTGTTGGTACTTGAATTTGGACATCCCTCAGTTCAAGATAATCAAGTAGTTTCTGTGTGGTTTTGTACATTTTATCCACACGTGGCACCTTGAAAAGGATAAATATAAACTACGTATTAAGATAATAAATACTTGGTAGCAGTGCAAAGTTTTCATCTAAATTAATGAAGGTACTGCTACAATCAAAATACTGTTTACAAGAAAATATTCGCACCAGTTATATTTTTGCCCCTTTGCCCTCGTTGTCTGCAGGCAATTTTTTGACTGGGCAAATGGCAATGGCTCAAATTATCTCTCTTTATAAAACACAACTTTATCTGGTCAAATTCAAGAAGGGGCAAAACCGTTTGCAAGTTAAGAAAGGCAAAAATAACCCTGTATATAGATTTTTTGGGGGTAGATTGTCTTCCAAAATTTACTTACTTTTGTTTGAAAGGCATTGTTGTCAAGAAAACAAAACTTCATATTGGCTGGCAGTGTTGTTGACACCTGCATATAGGGAAGGAGACCTTGTTTCACCCACCTGGAGTCAAAGAAATGAGAATTTAAATAATGTAGATTCCTTATCAAAAGCAATGAATTAATCTATACATTAAATTGCAAGGTGTGAATTACCTGGTATATGAAACATTGTGAATTTTTTTAATGTAATATCATGCAGAATGTTACAATTTTTTATGCAATCCATTACAATGTCAACAATTTTTTTTATATATTAGTGTACCGGTAAACTTTTTTCCACACAGGCACTTGACATTATATAGTTTTCTCATATTAAAAAACATATACCCTCTATACTAATAATTAGGTATAGGTTTTTGATTTTTTATTATGTGTGAAAACTATATATCATCAGGTGCCTGTAATACTGAATAAAATACATGTACAAGTGCCTAACAATGCTAGATCCATTGAATTTTAAAACACCTCAACTTCATACGTGTACGTAAGAAACAGACATCATTTTATACTAAGACTTCATACCTTACAATATCTGAAGCTGTGACTAGGCATTTTAGGATCCTCATTCCAAGAAGACAGAAGCACAGAGTTTTAAACATAGACATCCATTGTGTCCTCACCATTATGGTCACTTCTTTCTATGATATAAAAGTCAAATAACACATTTATCAAAAAACACATAGAAATACACAAGAAGCACAATCACCTAAAAACACTCTCCTGATAAAAAGTAACCATCACAGGTCACTGTGACCTAATTTTGGTATTCTGAGGAACTAAGATGCATCAATTTTTAAAGTTTGATGACTCCTAGCCTCTTAGTCTCAAAAATATAAAGATTTAATGAATATTAATTTAAAATTAGGTCACCTTAACCTGATGTTCTAACTTTGCATCATCTGGACCTCATGGTATCAATTTAAGAGAATTGTCTTAGACAATGAAAAAATAATTAGGTGCAAAAATTATGTCAGGAAGACCTACTGTTTTCGTAAACTTATCTTGAAGACCCATGAATGCATCAACTAACCTAGGCCTCTTGGCATCAAAGATATATTAGTATGGATTTGACAAACTGGCTAAATAATGTGAAAACATTATAATGCTTACCCTTTCAACAATACAGTTTTCCTCTGACCCCAGGAAGTCCTCATCGCTCTCTGAATCTCCATTGATTGACAACTCCTCCAGTGGGTTGTCTCCCTCGTAAAACTCTTTACCCTTCAGGGTTTCCATCATCACTTGTTGCTCCTGGTACAGAAATAGGACAACTTTTAGTGTTATGAATATGCTTTTAAAAAGTCATTGATGTACATGTATCATATTAAATGATAGTTGGTTACTAGTTTGCTAAACCTGTAGCTCAATCATTGAAAATTCAAGCAACCATGAATAACATTCTTACTCAGAATTAAAGTTTCGCCGTAAGCTTGAAACCGCGCATAAAATACCCCTGCATGTATGCATGGTAAAAATATCAAAACTTAAGAGTGAGTGGTATATCACACATCCGCACATTTAATACCCAAGTGTATTGTTTGACCATAAAAGGCATGTACTTAACCACCAGCGTAAATAACACTTTTACAGTAGTACTACTTGTACTTTTGTGCCATTTTCCTCACAAAATGTGTTTAATTATCTACCTGCAGCCTTCTGATCTTGGAGACCGACAGTCCAAATTTTTGTAGACGTTTCTTCTTGGACCTGACCAAAGGAACAACTGGATTCTCTATGGTAGGTGGGTATACTTCTCTACAATATCAGGGGTCAAGCACATCAAACACACAAACACATGTATCTTTAAAACAATATTTCACTTTCACTTTTTCAATACACCCATACCGGTATGGATTTAAACAAAAAGGCTGGAGTCTGATTTCGACGAGTTGGTAGTTTTGAAAGGGTTTCAGGAGATGTTCAAAATAAATAGGGACTTGGCGGGGACATTTTTAAAAATGTTGAGGGGATGCTTGATTTCAAGGACATCAGTGTTAAAAAGTATTAATGTATTGGTAGTTTGATATTACATATTGTATTAAAAACTGGCATTTAGTGTCAGGAGCTCAAATTACTGACTTCTTCATCTACTTAAATATAAAGGTAGTCAAATCTAAATTGAATCCAAAATAATTTAAAACAGGATCAGGCTATCAAATACTCCTGCTATATTATTGGTAAGTTTACATAGTAAGGTATTTCTGTTGCCTCTCAGTAAAAAAATATACATACCTATTTCTTTGGAATCCTGAGAATACAGTTTTTTGTTTGGCTTGATCCTCTGGGAATGCTATCCCAGTGAGGGAGAGATATTTACACCAGATCCTGAAAACTACATCCTGTAAATTGAATAAAAACATTAATTGAAAAAAAATATTGACTGACTGAAACAGAATATTGATCATAGTTAACAGTTATTAAAGAGTACATAAGATATCAAAAGTACTGTATATACTATAAAAGCAGAAATATTCATTTGTAATTTGATTTTATTTATTTTGTTGTTAACATTTATAGCATAAAATTCAATTCCGAGCTTATAAAATGTTTCAATTATTTAAAGTTAAGTATGATTCCTTTCAGCTTATTTTTATTCAAATCACAAAACAATAAAAAATTTTATGGTATCCTATGAAAACTTTTACAGTTTAAGCTGCATGTCTTTAGCTCCCAGTCTTAAAAAATTCGAGGGAGCTACAGTATGTGTTAAAAAGTTGCAATTTATGATGCATAAAAAATTGTGCTAGTTTTTGGACTGATTAACCTTATTTCCACACATTCTGAGTTAGTACCATTATATTATTCAGGAAATTTACTTTCATTAGTGACATTGTCACTTAACTGACCTCAAAAAATGAATCGGATCAATGGTTGCCATTTTTACATGTAAACCAACTGCACCACTTCACTTTATGGGGCTGGTGATGGTGTTTAAAAGAATATAAAGGCAAGCAAAGTGATGGTTTCTGTTGTAAAATGTTTGAAGAATTTTTTAGAATGAAAATTTTGTACAGAATGTGTTCATCAATAAGATTAATCAGTGCATTACTATTTGTTCAAATAATTTACAATTTCGAGTTAAACGTACATGTACTTGATACCTTTAAAGCAGGGTCTGCTCCCATTGCAATAAGAGTTTTCACTTGCTTTTTGATAACTTTTTGGTAAGCTTCATATGTGTGCCATGGTCGACCAAACTCTTTCTCTAAAACAAACCAGTTACCATCATAGAGATATCATGGAAAAGTTGATATAAAGAAAACAATGATGATTCAATACCTTATTTTGTAGATATAATGCACTGAACTAGTTTTAAGCATTGACAATTTTAATCAGAATAAATTTCTATTCACCTATGTCTGTCAGTTGCCGAGTTGACTTTGTCTTGACCGTTTTTGCTTTGAGCCGCAATGACCTTGACGGTTGGGTATTAAAGTCATCCTCCAACTCTTCTACACGAAAAGCCTGAGAAAGAAATAATCATCACCAAACTCAATATTTAAAAATATATAATTTACATGAGTTGAATTTAGGCCAAGTTGACTCAAAAATGTATCATTCATGTAATACCTCTGTCCCATTTGTCTATTTCTTTCACTTTTTAACAATGTAAGTTAAACCAGAGACATGTTATTTATGTCTCTGGTAACAGGAAAAAACTTTAAGGCATATTAAAGAATATGGAAAATCGGACATTGATTAGCATTATGCAATTCCAAAAATTTGAATAAAATATTTCCAAGGTCACGTGTCCGTCTTGTGTACAGCTCACCTGAGATTGTGTTTGACACGTTGTGCAATAAAAGAAACCATCAATTTCTTCATAGTCCTCGCCTTCGCATGTTTCACAGACTGGCATGCCGAAAGTTAAAAATATCAAAGTACCGGAAGATTATAGAGAGAAACTAAATTTAGAATAGTAACTGAAACATCCGAAATAGTGAAAAACGAAAGTAAAATAAACATGTCGAAAAATGTTATTCTTTCAAAATTTAAAGGCGCCTTGGTTGGTGCTGTGTTGGGCGATTGCATCGGTTCAGAGTTTGAGGGTTTATGGGCAAAAAGTATTGGAGTGGAAAAAGTCTTAAAAAGTATCGGTAAATTGGAGTCGGAATATGATCCTGCAACAGGTATTGCATGATTATACACATTCATATGTAGTACATACATACGTGTATTATAAATATATGCCAGATATACCGGTATATTGGCAAAGGAATTGCATATACTTTTATAGAACTGCTCATGACAATTCATTGTTCCTCTTCCTGTTAATTTTTCACAGAATTAATTTTTTTAATTGTTGATATAGACCTATATTTGTAGGCCTACGTTACTTCTTAATTTCATCCGGATTATTTTTGAAAAATTTTATATAAAAAATACACAATCAATTTACTGGTCAAAGATGTGCTGTTATTGAAATGAAGGGGTAAAATCATTTTTCATTGACATGCCATCTCTTTTATACCAACACTGAGAAATTCCCAGGTTCTTGCATAGATTTATAATGAGAAAATCTGACATCTTTTTCCATTAATTTGTAATTCACTAATAGAACACCTCTCATAATATTTGAACATTATCATCCAGGGCTGCGTTCAAGAGCGTAGCTGCTACATATGGCTACGTAATTGAACGGTAAGCTAGCCCTATGCTGCTACGTAGATATTCGTAGCCTAAATATTTTATGCTAAGCATCAAATTCAAGATGGCCACCTTAGTTACCACTTTGTAACAAACATGAAATCTATTTTTTTTAGTGATATTTTGTTCATCCCTTAAGTTATTATGAATTTTAACATGTATATTTCCACTTGAAATTAAAAAATTTTGTCGATGTAATAAGTCTTTAGTTGAACATTTTAAACTTCAAATCTGAGACCTAGCGGTCCATTCAATAGACCTAGATATCTACGACCTAGCGGCTAGGCTAGCTGCTACGATCTTGAACGCAGCCCAGGTTACTTTCTTGTTGTTTGCAATGATATAGCAGAGGTTGACTTTTGATTTTTTAGATCTGTCTTTCAACATGTGTTCAACTTGTAAAAATATAGGGTGCATTTCAAATGATAAATTTTTGGATGTTAATTATTCCTTCTTGTGGAATTATATCATTTAAATCCTGCAGTATTGATGAAAATTGAATAATTTAAGAAAATGTGCTACATAAATAGTACATGCATCTTGGGAAGAGTATAAAGTTATCATGCTGAGCATCACATTTCCTTCCATTACTGCTGCATGTAGCTAGGACATTCTTTGATTAATTTCCTTATTCCTTATTTTTAAAAGGAGTTAATTGTTTAACAAGGCTTGCAAAGTGTTCCTGAAAATAGACAAATCTTATAATCTCCTTGCTAACCACTGAGTTTTATATATAAATTCCAGATGGCAGAGAGGCTGACAAACAAGACAAGCTATTACGGGATTACACAGATGATACAGCTATGGCCAGGAGTGTAGCCCAGTCTCTGATTGAAAATAAAGGCTTTGATGCAAAACACATGGCAAAAATGTACTTTGCATTTTTATTCACAATTTTTTTTTTATTGAATATTCTAAATGAACAATGATTGCTGGTAGGAGTTTGTCTAATTTATATGTAGATGTAACGAAACATTGTTAAAAGGATGTGGTCTTAATTTAACTGAGAATTTTCAAATTTTAATTTTTCACAATTTAGATTTTTAAATTTTGAAAATTTAATTGTAATTGTAATTTTAGGTAGCAAGGGATAGTTTGGATAATATTTTTGTAAAATTGAGGGTTGCTGTACTTGAAGGCTTATGAGTGTTGCTAAAATTCATAAAATGATTTTTAACCATTGTTTTTAGTTAGAGGGATGTTGTTGAAATTGGTATGCAATTTGTATATGCCTCTAATGCTATTAAGTATGTCACCGGGTTCACAGGTGTGTGACTGTCAGTCAATATATCGGGTCTCAATTGCTTAGTGGTTAGAGCGCTGGGACGGTACGCCAGAGGCCCTGGGTTCGAGTCCCGGTTGAGACTTGACTTTTCACCACCTGTGACATTTGGCGCCCAACGTACAAAACCCACGTTCACTCCCTAGGAACATGTTTCACAACATTTCCTTAACTCGTGTTTCCTTAACTCGTAGAGTTCTACTCGTAAATTCGAGGACGAATTTCTACAAAGAGGGGGAGTATGTCACCGGGTTCACAGGTGTGTGACTGTCAGTCAATATATCGGGTCTCAATAGCTTAGTGGTTAGAGCGCTGGCACGGTACGCCAGAGGCCCTGGGTTCGAGTCCCGGTTGAGACTTGACTTTTCACCACCTGTGACAAGTACATGCGTGGAATCAGAAGTAAAAAACAAAACTTCCGGCTATGACTGTTGTATTGACTTTACATAGTGAAATTGCAAGTTATAGATGGGAGGTAAAATAACACGAAAAGTTAATTGGTGGATGGGACATAGTAAACTATACATTGATAAGTTTCAGACATTATCACATATAATGGTGCAACATGCCCATGATTTATGTCAACCTTTTGTAGGGAATTAGCTGGAGGAGGTATAAAAAGCTGAAAAATGGGCAAAATATGAAATGGGTCTAAATCTCAGAAAAACCAGTATGTAGAAAATTTTACACGTTTTGACCATTAATTTTCCAGGTTGATAATGAATGAAAAAGATTTTTTTATTGTTGTAAGGTTTTCTGAAGAATATTTTAAGGACCCGTACCGAGGTTATGGGGGTAGTATCATCACTGTGTTCTCCAAGCTGAAGGATGCAGAATTCACAGATCCATATAAGCCAGCAGCAGAACAGTTTGACGGGGAAGGTTCGTACGGAAATGGAGGGGCTATGAGGATCGTTCCAGCCCCACTGTTTGCCTACAGACAAAATGATGTTCAGCATTTGACAGTCAGTATACATTGCACATTTTTCAACAGTGTAGAATTTCTTCATATTTGTACAACAGAATTTTAATTTAGATTTGAGTATTATGGCACACAGTCACACTGAATAAAAACATGAATTTTGTGGTAAAATTTCTGATTTTAAGGAAGGAGTCTTTTCTGGTTTTCGACTTGTCAAACGTAAATTTGATTAATTGTTCTTTAAATCAAGATGAAAGGAAATTAAAATAGTATATTTTTCTTTCTTTTTTACTATCATACAACTTGGCATAGAAAAATGTAATTAATGTTTAGAATTGAACAAGGACTATATTTTTGGCGTAATATTGGCGTAGGAAAATATCACATGTTGCGCAATTCAGAATTGTTGCAGATTATATATATATAATGAGTCTGTTTTAGCATTTTAAAAACAATAACAATAATGTTGGATTTTTTTTTACTAATGTGAACTAATAATATGATACTTGGGTTTCAGAATATGTTTTTAAAATATGATTTGCCTATCAAATAACATTTTTATAAGCTTTTTAAAGCGCCCATTCTATACATTGATTTTTGTGAAAAAATCACGAAAATCAGTTTTTCTCTCTTATGAAACGGTCAATATATTAGCTTTTCTGTCAATTTATATCTTTATATAAAGTCTTCATAATACATGAAAAATTAGAAATATTTAATTATTGGAAGCATAAAAAAATAATCAAAATTTCTTCAAAATTTAAGAAAATTAGAGGAAATGCGGGCTAAGCAATATCAATTTTAGTATAAATATTTATTCCAATTTAGTAGTATAAGCTGATAGACACTCTCATGGTCTATCATTGTATTGAAGATTTGAATCTTCAAATCTTAAACAAATGTCTACAGAACTATAAAGAGCTACACTTATTTTTATCACTCTTTATGTTGAGGAAAAAGGTAGTGACCTTGACCTGACCTTTATCCGAAAACAAAAAGGTCAAATTTAATTAAACTGATAGAATCATTAAGTAATATGATCCGTTTGACTGTGTCAAAATTTCATGCATTTCTTATTATAAGAAGTATGTTTGATAATAAAAAGACTCCTTCCTTAAGCTCATTGAGGCAAAGTCGAAGAGGTTAGTCATACTAATTACCTCATCATTGGCTCGGGACCTGGTTAAAGTTTTTGAAGCAGGTCCTGTCTCTTGGTTACTACTGGTCCTATCTTCTTTAAACTTGCATGGATGGTTCGTCTTATGATACTTATATGCTTGAATGCTGAATCTAAGCCATAGGTTTTGGATGCTGGATGAGGATAAGGTTCTTTTAGCAGCTTAAAGTTTTTGGAGCAGGTGCCCTTTGATGATTGACTGCATCTTAGATACTAGTGTTACTGGTCCTAACTGTGAACACCATTCTTGCGTGGCTGGTGTATTTTATGTAACTGATGCAATTGAAAGGCTTGAATGCTGAATTTGAGCCATAGGTTTTGGATGCTGGATGCAGTTAATGTTTTTGGAGCTGGTTCAAGTTTTTGGAACAGGTGCCCTTTGATATACAAATCCTAGTAAATTATCATTGGTTCAACCTTAAACCAATTTGGATAGATGATGCATCTTGTGATACTGATGCACTCCACAGCATTTGATGCTGAATCTAAGCCAAAGGCTTCAGATGCTGGAGGAGGATAAGGTTTTTGGGGACCTGTTTATGTAATAAAGTTAGAATGCTACACCAACATTTTATTGTACAGTATATGTCACTGGGTTAACAGGTGTGTGACTGTTCATCAACATATCAGGTCTCAATAGCTCAGTGGTTAGAACTTTGGCAGGGTGCGCCAGAGGCTCTGGATTCTAGTCTTGGCTGAGACTTTACTTTTCACCACCTTTTACAATTTAAGTGCCCAACGTACAAATCCCACGTTCACCCCCTTGGAACATGTTTCACAACATTTCCTTAACTGGTATAATTCTACTCGTAAATTTTAGGACGAAAATTTCCCGTTCACAGTATATCTTATTTTCATTATTACATGTATTTATTAGGAATTAGTTGAACAAATAACTAAGATAACACACTCCCACCCCTCAGCAATAAATGGTGCAATATTCCAAAGCTTTGCGGTAGATCTGGCATTAAGAGGATCAAAGGAGGTGGATACAGGAGCATTCTGTGACGAACTGCAGAAGAGAATAATGGAAAGAGAAAAAAAAGTCACCGAGAAGATCAAAAAAAGGAAACTAGAGGAGGTTGAAGCAGAGGAGGACAAGTATGTACACATACATGTATTTAACTGTTACTAGGATTGTATGCATTGTGTGTGTCCCTTCAAAAATGTGTTTTATAAAGGGTATACTTTTAATGATCATTGTGTATTACCTTGTTTTGATCTTTAAAG
The DNA here is from genome assembly GCF_963853765.1 of Magallana gigas. NCBI lineage: Eukaryota > Metazoa > Mollusca > Bivalvia > Ostreida > Ostreidae > Magallana > Magallana gigas. The sequence continues at coordinate 15,424,837 of NC_088860.1, read as the reverse complement.
CCCAATATAAAAAAAAAGTGTTTTTAATGCGCCTCCGCTTATATACTCATTTAGTGGTAGCTGATCTAAAATATCAGTTTTAATTAGATTGATTTAGAGCCTGCTCTGTAGGCGCCCTATAGTGATCCGTCTGTCCATCCATCCAGCTCTCCATCTTTCATCTGACATCAAGATCAAATGTTATGATCATATCAAATCCATAACTGTGTAAAATCCATCTTGACCACTTAATTTCTTCCTTTGGCATTTATATGGTCCAATTTTCATACACAGAAAGGGTATACATGTAGTATTGCAGTGACCTTCAATCAAATTTAAATTTCAAAGGTCAAGGATATTGGACCTGTGAAAAATCCTTATTCAGACTATATATTCTCCAATTTGCTTCATCTGGCTCATACTTACTTAACATAAAGAGTGCTTTAGGATACAGGGTGTGCAGTCTACCTGAACCAAGTTTCTAGGTCAGAGGTGAAGGTCAAAGCATATCTCTTAGAAATCCAAATTTAGACCATGATTTCTTTCCTCTTGGCCTAATTTTGCCAAAAGATTGCTTACAGGAAAAGGATCTTAAATCAGAGGTTAAGGACAAACCAAATCACTTTCATCCTTCATTAAGGTAGCTCACTTTATAAAGGTTTATACATGAACTTTATATCGAACAATCCTATAGAATATTCCCACTTTGATATTGCTTATTTTTTCCCTGTATGGCTTGTCTATTTCTTGACTTGCGCATCATGCTGTCTTTCATTATCAAGTCACTTTCTTGATTTAAGCAATTAAGGTACACATGTATAATGATCCACCTTAAAGTGGGGCCTATTTAAATGGTAACCATCTCATTGATGTCTAGTTGTGTATTGAACTAAAAAGATCAGTGTTTTATCCCACAAGGATATAATGTATTAAACAAATTGCATTGTATTGTGATTTTCAAAGCAATATTAAATATAGTAATATGCACGTAGTCATTTTAATACAGCACAATAGTAATATAAACAAGAGGCCCAGGGGCCACATCACTCACCTGAGCAACAATTGCCTTTATTCTTATCAAATTAGCATTACAGTATCAAAATATCTTGACAACTAAGTACAGTAGATCTTGCTAAAAAAAATTGAAAATCTGCCAATTTTTATCCGCCTCTTTTTTTGGGGTAAATACCAAGCCCCTTTTGTTGTTGTACCTGTAAGAAGATTTTTCACTATTCCTATATACCACCCCCCCCCCCCCCCCCATTTCGTGGCCCACTTTTCTATAGGGAATCATGGTTTCATCAAACTTAAATCTGCATAACCTGTGCTTTCACACTAAGTACTGAGTTTTGAACCGAAAACTCTCCCAGAATATTTTTAAAGATTTTCTCTATATATTCCTATGTAAAAATTCAAACTGCCATCACGGCCCCGCCCTACCACTAGGGACTGTGATTTCGCAAACTTGAATTGACACTACCCGAGGATGCCTCTACACAAGTTTAAGCTTTTCTGGCCAAATAGTCTTTGAAAAGAAGATTTTTAAAGATTTTCTCTGTATATTCCTATGTAAAAATTCATCCCCATTGTAGCCTCACCCTACCCCTGGACTATTATTTAAACAAACTTAAATCTATACGATCTTGGGATGCTTCTACTCAAATGTGGGCTTTCCTTGCCTAATAGTTTTGAGAAGAAGATTTATAAAGATTTTCTCTATATATAAAAATTTATCCCCCATTGTGGCACAGCCCTACCCCCCAGGGACCATGATTTGAACAAACTTGTATCTACATTATCTGAGGATGGTGATACGCCAATTTGAGCTTTCTAGGCCAAATAGTTTTTAAAAGAAATTTTTTTAAAAGATTTTCTTCATATATTCCTGTATAAAAATTTATCCCCCAATTGTGGCCCCACCCTACCCACGGGGACCATGATTTGAACAAACTTGAATCTACACTATCTTAGGATGCTTCCACTCAAATTTGAGCTTTCCTGGTCTAAAAGCTTTTGAGAAGAAGATTTTTAAAGATTATCTCTATATATTCCTATGTAAAACTTGATCCCCAAATTGTGGCCCCCCTACCCCCAGGGACCATGATTTGAACAAACTTGAATATACACTATTTGAGGATGCTTCCACTCAATTTTGAGCTTTCCTGGCCGAATAGTTTTTGAGAAGATTTTTAAAGATTTTCTCTACATATTCCTATGTAAAACTTCGGCTCAGGTGAGCAAAAAATAAATAAATACTTGTAATGGTACATGGAATATAAGGTATATAATAATGTAGTCCTTTTTTTCATCTGACAAAAAAGGGAGATCGAGGGCTGCATTATTGCAATTAATGGATTATGACTGTGCTGTTTTTTGTATGTTTCTTGTATATTTAGGGAAGCAACACATTTTGATTTTCCCTATGCAAGCATCACAGACGACATAAGGAAATATGCCTTACAAGAGGACTTACCTTCCACGGAGGAAATCACAGGGAACTTGGGTAGTCCTGTTTTTTTGGTCAAAATTTTTATCCTCTTGATTTTCAAGTTTATATAATTTACATTCACATAGACATAATGAAAAATTCATTTTCTTTTTAAAACTATTGAGAGTTGAAATTTTGTGTCAGTGTACATACATGTATACTGTACTTGTATTTACGCTCTCAGTTGATAGTCCTTGGGCCTGAAGTGATCAATGTAAGTTTCAGTCACAAGTAAAATCACTTGTCAGTTGATATAGTATATAGCCCTGTGTCTATTTGATGATAGATGAAGACAATTTTTTTTACTTTCTTCTTCAGGAACTGATATTTCAGCCTACAGATCGGTTCCAACAGCTGTTTATTCATTTCTGAGAGCATCAAAACACATTGACAAACTGGAGGTAAAATAACATAGTACAGTAATTTGTTTCTCTTACAATCTAAATGTAAAATTTTATATTTCAGTAAATGTAATGGTCTCATTCCCGAAAGATTTCACATGTTGGACTACAAAAGGTGCATTATTTTTAATTAAAAAAAAAAAAAAGTTATGAAACAAAATAGATGGGTATTGAGACTAGGGTAAAATAGCTAATGATAGATACTAAAAAATTTAAAAAAATGTTTGCTAATGAAACTACATGCACTAGTATATACCTAAATTACAAGGCTAGTTCAAACATAAATGGAAAGTGTATCAGTGTTTATACTATCAAGAAGGAGGAATTTATTCCAAATTTTGTTAAATTTTATTTAGGACAGAAACTCGTTTGAAAAGACCATCATTTATGCCATTACCCTGGGAGGTGACACAGACACCATAGCAACAATGGCAGGTGCTATAGCAGGTGCTTGCTATGGCATAGAGGCTATTCCAAAATCCTGGCAAGCTAGCTGTGAATCTGTGGAGGATGCCCTGAAGTTTGCAGAACAGCTTTATGACCTGTCCTCAACCAGTGAATGATTTATTGCTGTAGTATTCACGAACCCATCTAACCAATGAATGAGGATAATTTCAATGCTACATACAATTTAATACTGTAAACTGTAAGTTTGCATTGTGGAAATTTTCATGACTTTTACATTGAAAATTTGTAAATGTCTTTACCAATTTGAACAGTTCAGAAATTTGGTACTTGAACTGGTAAAAGAATTGCAGTGACTGTAACTTTTCTTGCATTTCTTCTGCAATGTGCAGCTACTATATACCGGTAGTGATATTTAATACTGGTCTTTGAAATTCACCCAAATAAAACTGTGCATACAGCATTATTGATTCAGTGGATGCCAGGTATTCTGCTCCACTGTCATCATTAGTGTCCATACTACATGTACATGTATTTGCAAGTGGAGTGGACACTATTTCCTTGCTTGCAACAATCCTCCTTTCTTTATTGACATTACCTCATATATTTGGACATTTACAGTGTACATTATTTTATTAAAAAGTAGTTGTTATTTTCCTTTTTTTATATTGCTTACTTATTAGTTACACTTTCTGTTTAGCAAAAAACCTCTGATAGTGTGACGTACTAAGGCTGTCAAAAGTTTTATAATTCTTTGAGATCAGGAAGAATTGCTGCTTTGAAAAAAACCCACCAACATCCCATACTTCAAAATTATGATTTTTTTTTTACTACTTTAATTTACAATTCATAAGAACTTGTGACATTTGTGGTTATTTATGGAATACCTGGTATATTCAAGATACTTGAAAGACCATTACTAAAATTATTAGCCACCTGTAACTTGAATATTCAATATTTGCGGTATTTTGAATCACAGTTATTAGTTAAAATCATGTTTGAAATTTTTCTTTTGTTTCTCCATCTCTCTTAAATTTAAACAGCTTAACTCATTACATGTATTTATATTAGATGACATTTATAAACAACAAAAAACACAATTTACTTGTATATCATGGTGGTATTCTTATACAACTGCTTTATAATAATTCACTCTTTATATATGAAGCAGAGGACATTTCATTGACTGTGATAATTCTACATAGATGAATATTAAAAATAAAATGTATTCATTAAAATTGCTGTCTTCCTCTTTCATTGTTACATATTAAAAATGGTACTGTATGGATACTACAAAAAAACACATGTACATGTACACATCACTTCACTTCATCCTCTGTGTCAATGTACTAATTGTTGTTTGACTATAAAATGTAATTCTGTGCACTGTTTAGCATTATGCATATAAAATGGCTGTCAATCAGTGGGCCTTGATGGAAATTGTCTCAGGCAATGAAGTCTAAAGGTCTGTTGAAGCCACCTCTTCTGTTCATGTACTGTCTGCAAGTATAAAAGGATTCCTGATAAATAACCCAATTTATTAAAGCAGGATTTTTTATTAAGTCAAAAATTCAATTGATTTGCAATAGGGTTGGAACTGGGTTGGGTTGGAACTGGGAGTGGTGGTGGGCGCTAAACTTTGGTGCAAAAATTCTCCCCACTTTCAATTTGCTTCTGATGCCACTGATTTGTAATTGGTTTAATAAATACGATTTTCTCTAGAATTTAATTTTAATTATAATGTTAATTAATGTTAATATTCATAAGATTTAGCACGTATTGTTTAGGTAATTTAAAGGTTTCAAAAAAGACAAGCATAACAGTACATGTGAATTTAGGTTTAAAAGGGCTTACCTGTATCTTCGCTTCTTTGGTATATTTGCAACATAAATATCATTTCCTTTAACTTTTTTACCCTACAAAGTAAGACATTTAATTCACATAAGGAATTCTGATTTTCATGTATTCAAAATAAGAATATTAAATCAATTTAAATTTTAACATATTTTATTGAAAAAATTCAATAGAATTGGACAATAGGCATTGCCTATGTAAATCTTCTCCTTGAAATAAGAATATATGAAGAACATGTAAACTACTGTAAGTCTGAAAGTATCAACTTTATAAAATGAGAGCATGCAGATATTATTACCTTGGATGAATCAAAGTTTCCAAAGCCCATAATTTTCATCATATCTGCTTCATCCTGAGGCAATCCTTTTAAATCTTCCTCTAAAGAAATTTAATATCTTTAAAATGCTGATACACATATTTTCCATTTTAGAAAGAATAATTTTGGCTTGCAAATTGATGCATTCAAAACCACATTGTCAAAGGGAAAATGCAAATTTCCTGAAAGTTTTCATTCTATTGCCATTGAATAAAATAAAGAAAGTCCAAAAATTCTTTCATAATCTAATACTGGTTACTGTATTAAGGTGGTATGGGACATCTGTTGATATTAATATGGATAAACGTACATTTCATCAAAATACTTTCACAATTTAAGAATTTCTAAATTTTACAATAATTGACCAAAATGAGAATTTTATATTTTTTTTGAAAGGCAAAAACTATATAAGACCCAGCTGGATTTGAACTTATGACTTACAGATTCGTATTTAACGCTCTAAAACCATTATGCTACGCTGTTAAGAAACAAATTTAGGAAAGAAAAAATTTACAAAATTTTATTGTTTATTTTGATAGGAGGTATGTCACAAAATTGATGTGTCCCATACTATCTTTAATGTGAATATTCACTCCATGAATTTTCTTACCATACCTGATATTTCTGGCTTTTGTAAAACTACTTTCTCTGCCTGCTTTGGTTCTCTTTCCCTCTCTTTTTCTTTTCTTTCCCTGTAAATGACATTTTGATTTTAGTCATCATTAATCATTCGCTGTTTGTCTATGACGTCACCTAAATGACCCTATTCCCGCAATTTTGCAAAACAATTAAAATATTGTCATTTTTTCTTTATATTCTGCATTCAGAAGTATAGAGTGCAGGTCTGCTCAAGTACGATTTTAACATATGTTTTTAGTCCTATAATTAAACACATCATACTAAAAAAAGGGACTTGAGCAAGCCTGCGCTCAATATCTCCCAGTCAAAAAACCATCGGAAAATACCCACATTTTGCTACAAAACATCAATTATTCAAAAAACGACAATTTTCATGACGTCATTTCTACATTATGACATCACTGTGGTGATAACCTTTTACACACTTCTTTTCAATATGATTTCAACTATATATGCCACCTTATTTTTAAAGCTCTTTTAAAAACTAAAATTTTGGGGGCAAAAAATGCATAATACCACACACAGTCTTTTATAAATTCTTCTCTTTCTTTGAAGACTGGCATAATATTAAAATTGAAGTCATTTTTTTACTCGACAATTTGATTACAAGTCCGTTTGGGTATGAGTCACTTTGGTTATGAGTTGATTGTGGGTTTATTAGGTACTTTTGTACATAAAACTTTTATCGGTATAATTCAGCTTACTTGTGCCTTGGTGACCTTGATCTGTGTTCCCTGGTTCTGTGAGGTGACCTAGATTTCCTTTTGGGGGACCTGGAACGACTGCGTTTGTGTCCTGAAAAATAACCATGTTTTAACATTACACCACACACATATGCAGTAAACCAAGTACATTTATAATAGCAATATGCTTTAAAGGGGCATGGTCACGATTTTGGTCAAATTTTATTTTTCTGTTTTTATTATTTGCAATGCTTTAGGAATGCATTTCTAATGATCAAATTAAATTTGGGTGCCAGTCGTTGAGTTTTAAGCAAGATACAGGGCTTACAATTCTTCGTCGTGTAAACAAGGCTCGTGCCCTGTTTTTGTTTACATAGGTTCAATATACCAGTAAAAAATCTTTTTAAAGCTGGTTTGTCTATCTTTTTATTCATTTTAAGCATAAATAAACAGTTCCTAACGATTGACACATTCATTTTAGGTCTAAAACTGGAATTTTCACTTCAAGATTCAAAATGTAAATAAACGCTTTGTTTACATTGCAGAGAATTGTGAGCTCCGTAACTCGCTTATGACTGATCAAATGACACTCAAATTTTGGTTGCCTATTAGAAATGCCTTACTAAAGCATTGTAAACATTAAATTCGAGAAAATAAAATTTGACCAAAATCGTGACCATGCCCCTTTATGTATCTGCAAGATTTTGTTGGAACCTTTGCTGGGTTATATCTTAAAAACTGTCGTAGACCAGTGTTTTTTACACAAACTAAGAGAAACAACTCTAAGTTGAAAGAAATAATAAGAAATATGTTGTTGAACATTGTCGAATATCACTTCCAAATCTCCTGTTCATTTGTTTTAAAAGAAACCGCATATGTTCAAAGCCAAAAAAAGGAGAGGAGAAAAAATAACCAGTGTTCAATTTTTGCTGCATTTATCATTTTTATGAATGAAGTCAGTCGTGAAAATGAAAAAAAATAGGTATTTACTTCTTCTTTCTCTTTCCCTCGAGGGTCTTCTTTCTGCAAAAAGATTGTAAAGAAATAAGTTAAAAGATTCATTGAAACATACACCAACAAATTTATTTCATTTTTCAATGAATGAAAATACAATGAAATAATTTAATTGATTCATCTGTTCACAGATAAGCTTTGCATTTAACTGTTTAATGATCGATGATGATCAGATGATACAGGCTAAAGAACATTTAAATATAAGTATTTACACAATAACGGACTATCACTGTTATGAGGACGAATATATACATCCCTGATTAAAACATTACTATTTCAATACCTCTTCTTGGAGACCTGGACCGAGATCTTGATCGTCTCGGCATATTATTTTGTTCTTTCTGACTTGGAGCTTTCGTTCGAAAATCGTACAGGAAATAAATAGTGAAGCAAAAATTGCAAAAACCGTCACGAGAAAATTTTTCCGGAAAACTATCACCCCCCCCCCCTAAAAAAATCTATTTTAAACTAATTAATCTTGTAATCTAATAACGTTACATTTTTCATTCCAAATGACTGTAATATAGAAGCGAATTTCGTAAAACCGGGAATCTGAGTTAAAACGTTTAGATAACTACCCCCTTCCAAAATATATTTTTTTTATTCTCGCAGATAGGAAAGTACAACAAGCCCAAATCAACAAAAAATCACGCAATTTCTAGCTATATAATTTTTGGTATATAAAAATGGGAACTTTGAGCGTCAAATACTATCACATGCCTTTTATTATGACGTCGTACATGTCGTGTTACCTTATAAGCAAATTTTAACGTTTCAATCAGTGAAAGTGAAGATGTGTCAGAAAGTCATCTGTCCAAAATGCAACAAGCCAACTTGGCAAGGTTAGTGAACTAATATTTAGAAAATTTAAACAATTTCTTGACATTCTACGTTAAATCATAAGAAAAGTAATCCCGATACCTATTTTCAATTTTTAGATATATTTTATTTGTCAAAAACAGACGAAACTCCGTTTGTTCCTTATTTCCTTCATGTTTCATTGAAAATGACAGTTTAAAACATGATTTTTCATTGTGTTTACCAAAATTTTTAGCCCCGGTACAGCATGTCAAACAAAGCTATTGTTATGATCTTGATCTTGACCTTAAAATACACATATCTGAAATCTATTCATTTATTTTCTGGATAATCTATAATCTCTAGGAGGTTGGCACCTAGCTGAAATACTAGTAACTAGATTTTGACCCGTGCGTGCACGGGTTGACATAACATATGATATCGGACATTTAGGCCAGCATTTTTTTATTTTTAGATTTACGAAATATTTTTCAAATTATTTGGTGAGGAGGAAGGAAAAAAAATAAAAATAAAATTGAAAAATTTGTCCGTCAAGAAAAAAAATGAAAATAAAACAATTTTTCAACAATATTTTTTTTATTTTTAAAATAAGAACATGTGTCTAGGAGCTGCCTTTTTTTTTAAAAATATCTAAGTAATTTTGGTTGTTGGTGATGTTCTTATTATAACATATTTTATCCATGGGCACTGAAAATTTGTGTTGATATATTGTACATGCATGTATAAAAACGAAGGTTTTTTTTTTTATAAATACAAGTACATACTGTACATATACATTAAGACCAAAAAAAAAAATAAGGGAGTTTTCACTTCTTCCTTGCAGAAAAATAGGAAGAAGTTTGAGAAATAATTTATTTGATTAAATTAACAATGCTATTCACAAAATCAAAATTTAATAAATATTGTTACTGAAAATAAATTGGATTAGAAGCATGTCCATAAATGTCAGTAAAAAATCAAACAAGTTTTTTTATTTAAAAAAGACTAAATAACTTTTAAAATTTTATTTATTTATGTAACTATACCTTTAATAAAGGAAATGTTTCGTTATTTTGTTAGCTTTAACCTTAATGACAAATAAAATTATTCTCTTTCCTTCAGTCATAAGACCTGTGTTCAGTGTGTTTAGGGTTATTAGTCCAACCCTATGACCCACTTACAACCGTTATGTAGAGGATCTATTTCCAAACGGTTAAATTATGATTATTCTAGAATTTATTTTGCAAAAATATTTTTTTTTTAAAGTAACTTATCATTTTCTTGTCAATGAGGTGTTTTTTTTTAATTTACAGAATTGTGATAGAAAAAGACTTCAACTTCTCTTTATTGAGGAAATTCTGGCTAAGTTGCCGATCACAAAACTTAATAGGGTCGTAAATTGTAGGGTTGGACGAAAGCAAACAGGAGTAGGCCCTTTGGTGGTTTTTTGTGACTTCTAGTGCCTGTGACTTGATCGGAAAGAACTTGGTCTTTTTATTAAATCAATGCATGAACAACAATAATTCAGACTACACATACGTGATTGCATCAACATTTATTTTTATTTTTACCAGAAAGAAAACTTCGGGTCGGAGGAAAAAATAAAATAAATAGCTAGTTCAGGTCCTTTTATTTTTATTTGAATTTTTAAAAAATAGGGTCGGCGGGTTTGTAAATCGAAATTTTAAAAAATGCTGGCCTTACGAAATAGATACATTGACACATCGTATATTGTTGACATTTGCATTACCAAGCTTTAAGCCTACAATAATGATATTAATTTCACTACATTCTGCTGAGTTGGAATAATATAATCTGTGACTGCCTCCCATGATATACCCGTAATGTAGCAGAAAATCGCATAATCGCTCCAAAACGATCTTGGAGAAAATTAATAAAGTTGCATTGATAATAACAGTCAAATTGTTCATAACAAACCACGTTGAAGCTGTAAATACCTTTCTTCGAAAAGTTTAATTTTATAATTGCAGAATTCAACATTTCTTCAACAACGTTTTTTACACACCATGTTGACAATCAAAACTCCCGGGATTTTTTTTTATGGTAAATGCACTGTGTTGGAGTTATTTTCTTTGATGTACAGACAAAAAAATTCTAATGAAAACTTATACGCATTTGTTTTATCGTGTCTGAGTTTATCCATGCAAAGGTGATATTGTGGAAACATAAAATAAAGAGCCTCCCGTGATTTACCGTGAATGTAATGCGCATGCGCAAAATTGTAAAATCCAAAAAATTCAGATGATTTCCGGAATTTTTTTAGGAATTTTCGTTGATTATTAATTAGCGAAGCTTGATTGAGAAAAAATAAAAACAAATTGGTAATCTTCAAGAACCAATGATGTTTAGAATATATAAAACAAAAGACAGTACTCTTCCGATTAATTGGTATTAAAGCTAAAAAATTCGAGTCTATTATTTTAATATAGTAGTATAGATGTCAATCATCTGAAAACCTTCCGCCACAAAACTAGTCCCTTAAATTACTAACCTCTGTAAACGTTTATCACACGGGTAATATACACCACACGTATGAGATAAATAGAATTACTAGATCTTGTTACGAGTAACGAGTAGGTCTTCCGTCCGATTTGTTTTATATGATACGATGAAACATCGATATATACTAGATTAAACACCCAAGAAATTCTGTTAAACTTGTTAAAAACATGAATTGTTTGAACCCTTCCGGGGAGTACTAGAAGTGACGTGTCTCAATCACGTACAGTAACTAAAATCTCGCAGATATCAAATTTGTAAAAAGGAAAGCTACCTAAGATATTTCATATCTCACCGGAAGTAGAATTGTTTGCTTATTAACATTGTTAACATATATTCATATAAGATCGTATACTGATATATTCATTCCATGTAAAATAGATACAATAAGGAAAATATTAATTTTTAAGTGCTTCTCGTGACGTCCGGAAGTGACGACGATTCAAACAAAATAATGTAAACACAGATACATAGATAGGACTATCATCCCATAAAGTTTGGTTGTTCAATTCATCACCGTTTTTGAGATCTCGTGGACAGGAAACGGACAAACGGGTGTGATAAGTGAAAATAAAAGTTAGGATTTCTTTAACACTGGATAACTGTACATCATGTTTATCAATTTTTAGTAAAATTGTCGAACAAAAACAGTACAAAATTTCAAACAACTTGATCTGTTTGAACCCTTCCAGTGAGGACCGGAAGTGACGATTGACAAAATGAAAGCGGTTAAAAAATGTCTATCATCAATGTAAGTTTCGGGTCATAATGACTTGCACTTTCTGAAATCTTGCGGGTAAGACATTAGTCTATAAAAGGCTCTCTGAGATATTTGAGATATCTCAACGAAAGTAGAATTTTTTGTTTATTTTACATCGGATAGATGAATATGGAAGGATTATTATTAATATTTCAATTCAATTCTATGTGAAAATAAATTAAATTCGTAAACAATTAATTTTTGAAGTGCTTCCGGTGACGATCGAAAGTTATGACGAACAAACCAAAATAGTTTAAAGACATTTACAACTACAGGTCTATCATCCTACAAAGTCTGAATGCTCAAGTCCTCATCATTTTTGAGATCTCAATGTCACAATCTTTTTGTCGTGGGTCAGGAAATGGACTTTTGAAAAATGAAAAAAAAAATCCTCGAGATATAATTTTTTCTATCACTCCTGAAAATTTCAAGAAAATCTATTGAGCAATCTCTGAGAAAATCTTGTGGACAAAAAAGGGGGATACAATTTGTTCCGAATTTTCGAGCCATAGCGAGCTCTTAAGAATGGCGCCACTGGCGTAAAACAAAAACAATAGGCCCAACTTCAGACAAACAAAGCTTTTGTTTACATTTTGAATGTTGAAGTGAAAATTCCAGTTGTAGACCTGAAACGATTGTGTTAAACGTTAGCAACTGTTTATTTATGCTTAAAATGAAAAAGAAGATAGACAAATCAGCTTGAAAAAGATTTTTCACTGGCTAATAGAACCTACGTAAACAAAAACAGATCGCGAGCCTTGTTTTCATGGCAAGGAATTGTGAGCCTTGGATCTGGCTCAAAACTCTACGTCTGACTCTCAAATTTCAAATGATCATTAGAAATACATTCTTAAAGCATTATAAATAATAATCAAAGTACCGAAGAACTGACGGGAGTTGATTTTGTCGATGTTTGTTTATTTTAAAATCAATGATATTTTATTTTGCATGACAAGTGCATGTATTTTCTAATTTAAATTACGCACATTTTTATAATTTTTGGACTTTTTCGACAAGAATGTCGAGAAACCCCCATATGAATATTGTTTAATAATATTTAAAGATAAAATTAATTCAATCAAACTATGTATCAGTGATAGAAATATTTCTCGAAAATTGTATGGATCCAAGCAATATTGAACTCTAGTCTCGTTCAACCAAACGCTCGGCTGACACCGTAAATCGCCGACAAGGATTTACGGAAACAGCAGAGCGTCGAGTTGAACGAGACTATAATATTTAACTCTGGCGTAGGAATACATACAACTACAAAAAATATTTAAATTTATCGTACCATTAAAAACCTGACTATTTTCAAGGTATTTATAAATAAGTTTCCTTGAAAAACAATGCTTTAGCATACATTACATCGAATTCATCAATTATTTTCAAGAACTAAGTCTTGTCAGCAGCAATGATTTGTGCTGAGGTCCAAACACTGTTTCACTTTCGGTTTGTCTGAGTAACTGCATAGAAGAGTTGATTAAAATCACCCCCCCCCCAAAAAAAAAAAAAACAAGAAAAAATTGAATTTGACCAAAATCGTAACCATGCCCCTTTAATGAATCATATCGTCATTCAATTTAAGTTTTAATACATGTTTTTTTTTGACGGAGGGGGGGGGGGGGGGGTGTATGCATACATGCATGTATAATAAAAAAGGACCAATACGAAAAACCAAATGAAGAAAAAACAAAGTGTGTAGATACTAGTATATGTATATCTTAAGTGGTAACTATTTAATCGGTAGTCTTTTGTATATTTTGTCTCAGTATTCCTAGAATTACCTCACAGAACAATTGAATTCGGTGACATTGTAACTTGGTGCTTTCTAGAACCTCGTCTTCGGGTATCATTCTGATATACTCGTTTGCAAAAGTAAAAACATTTAAGTACGGGAGGAAGAAGGATTCAAGTTTTTCTGCTTTAGCACAGTTTTGCAGTTTTTCAAAAAGTTTAATGGTAATATCTAATTGACTGATATTTTTGTCAGCGCTTTTCAAGTCGTTTGCAACATAGAATAGGCAGTTCTTAAGCATATAACTGGAGATAGTATCGCACCCGTCGATAATTACGCATCCTTCCCAAGACAAGTCTTCAACAGCATTGTCTTCCTCAAAAGCGCTTGAGGAAGTCTGCGTCAATATGTCCCGATCCATTTTAAAGAAGTACTGTTTTGAAGACTGATTTGAAAAACTATCCATATAATCACTATTCCTACAATCTTCATCATGATCATTGTCCTTTAAGTTGGAGTCATTATCTGAAGTTTTCTCTATTGATGGAAAAGTACGTTTTGTCAAACTTTTTGTTACCACGCTGTCTACAGTTTCGTCTTCAGACACATTTAAGGTAGGGCCAATCAGTATCCACCGACTAGTATCAATTTGGAAAGATTGGACGATGCTGCATTTTCCAGCAATTAGTTCACTCTTTTCATTGTAAAATGACGAAGGTTTTCGTTGCTGGCTGGTTTTTGGAGTTAATAATCTTGTAAATCTGAAAGTTTCATCGAGTTCAATAAAACAGCATGAAAGATCACAAGCCCTGCCATTTTTGTACAAAAGAGCTCCCTCAATAAGCCCAGAACACGATTCGCTATCCGGAAGGGCTTCAGTTATCTCCACAATGTAAGTCCAACTGTTTTTTGATTTTTCAATCTTGTCTTTGTTTGACCTGCTTGATTTGTCAGATGAATCATCAAATATTTCACAGAAGTTAAATTGTTCAGAAAATAAAAGCCTGGGACAGAATTTGCTGTTCATAATTATTTTGGCTGCTGCATAACTTTCCAAATAAACACCAGGAAGACTTTTTAGATATTTCAGCTCGCTTGAAAACTGCGATATTCTAAGGTATTTCCTGTTTTGTTTAACTCGTTCTACTGGGGACTGAAACAAGAGGAAACATTCATTTTTGATAAATTCTCTCTGAGGAGCGACGTCCGGATTTCTATTTTCCATTTCCTTTGGCAACCATCTGCTGAAGCGAACTGCAGGCACCACATCGATGCTAATATAAATACTTTTCATCTCTGGTCCACACCATTCGACCTCCATATTAAGAGAGGGTTTGTCCATTGGACAATTCAACATACCGTCGAAGTAAAAGATGTTTTCTTTCCATGTATCAGGGTTATAAACTACTTCTGTAAAGAGATCTTTAAAAGTGTCTCCCACAAGGTACGACTCAAGGACAAGTCCATCTGCTAGATACTTAGCCAATGGATGAGATTCGTGGAACGACTTCAGTTTTAATTCTGCGAAACCAGTGTTCATCATCTCTTCTTTTTGGTACGGCATGCATTCCTCTGAAAAATAATCAAGGCAAAATACAAAATCAAACTCGTCTACATCCCCAATTTTGCTTCCATCTTCCGAACTACCTGATGGATAAACTGTACATCTAAAGGCAGGATCGGTTGTGCTGATCAAAATGGCAATTTTGTTCATCAACTTTAAAACTTCCTTTTTGACTTCATGGGCCTCAGACTCTTTAAACACAATGCCCATTCCTGGAGAACTAATAAGATTCTTCAGCATTTCTGCAGGGTTCTCTTGAAAGTCGACAATTTCATGTAAGATTTCGTTAATGTTTGTAACGTCTTTGTGAAATACCAGTAAGTTATTATAGTGTCTTTTAACCGGGTCTTTAAACTCAGCTTCATTTGGTTTGTCAGATAGAAAGTTACACAGTTTATAATTTCCTACTCTCCAAGCTAGGTCTACTGGAGTGATGCCGTTGTTATCTGTGACGTTTCGAGGGACGCCTTGTTTAATAAGAGCCTTTGCCATTCCTTGATTACCATGCCACGCAGCATAGTGAAGAAGAGAGGAACCAAACTTGTCTTTTTCATGTACACTGACTCCGTTCTCTAAAAATAGTTTGTACACTGGTTGACGTTGTGATGCAAAATCTTTTATGAACACTATATTTTGTGGAGAGTCCTCGGGGGAATACAGGTCCATATTAGTGATTGGTGATCGGCCAAAAATGTCATGGACCGTAAAATCTGCCCCGTGTTGTTTCAGTAAGTCAAAACAGTCAGTAGTAAGCACTCTAAAAAGTGCTGTTTGACCAAATATGTCTCTGATGTTGACATCTGCACCCGCCTGCAGCAATATATCAACTAATGAAGCATCTTCATGTGACACAGCATTCATTAAAGGTGTCACGCCAATGGCCGATTGGGTGTTGACATCGGCTCCCATCTTAACCATTTTTTGGATTGTTTCTTCTCTAAAACCATGGTGACTGGTATAAAGGTGAAAAGCGGAGCATCCGTTTATATCTTTAGTGTTAAGTAAGCGTTTAACCGGACAATATTGAATTATTTTTCCTTCCAAGAGATCACTTATGAAGGATTCTGTTTCTTTTACTACTATCTGGTGGTAAACGTCATTTTCTCCAAAGCTTTCATGAAACCCAGTCATAAATTTGTTTAATAGGTCTTCTCCGATCTCAAAATGTCCGTTATTTAGTAATAATAGGTCATTTAGTAAATACCGTATTATCAATGGTGTAAATGCGTCATAGTTGAAGAAAACTTCATGCAATGGTGTATTTTGGAACTTGTCTTTAATATTTAGATCAGCACCATTACTCAGAAGAATAGACATCGCACTCAACAGATTGGTCATGTCATCAATCTCGTTCTTCTCACACAAGCAATGCAAGGGTGTTTTGCCTCGGAAATCCTGCGCGTTAACATCATAGCCACCCGTAGACAACAGTTCTTCCATTTTGTCCACATCACTCTCCTCCGCCGCCAGATGAAGATGAGTCTTGCCCACACTATTACAAACCACACCCTTTGTGTTCTCGACACTCATTATGTAGCCTTATTCAGAAGATCTTCCGGATTTGAACTACCTTTCCAACTTCTTGTACTTTCGATTTGCTTTAAAACCAAATATTTCAAAATCCCACTATTAGATCATTCATGCACACTCGGCATATCTCGGCCGATTCGTATCTCATCTAATGTAGGTTACGGAATCGGCCGAGGTTTGCCGAATGCATTCATGCAGTGGAATGAAAATATAAACACTAGAGGGACGTTTTGGGGGGTTTTGTTAGGGTTTTGTAAGGTGTAAGAGAAAAATTATCCCAGTCAATAGTGTACTAGATTTGTGCATCAATTATACTCTAGCTAGGACTTTAGATCAATTTTCAGTAGTCCAAACACCTTAAATGTGGCAGTTTTTGGGGACGCTGTCATTTAAGAAGCGTTTTAAAAAGATTCTAATGTAAAATGAAGCTGAAAAATTATTTGTTCAATTTAGTTTGAAAATTTGTATCCATTTTCGATATGTTTTACATGTAGGTTGCCAAGCAGACAATACTTGATAAATTGCTCGTACAGTTAAAGCAATGTACACACGTAATATTTATGGTAAAGATCGAAATCGATATAACGTGATGCACATTGGTATACAACAGGCATGACTTGGCTACAATTTATCTGACTTGATTACATGAGTCGAATCCCCTTGAAGGAATGATTTTACAAATTGCACGAGTTGAATTTGAAATTCGAGGGATATATTAATTTATCCACAGAAATCTTCATTTTGAAATTTAAATGAAATAAGAAAAAAATATTTCGTATTAATCTGTTAATTGGGCATTTTTAAAGACTACAGCACGCTTTTTAATAGTTAATAAATATATGTTCATCACATTATACAAATATGAAATGCTTGAAATTCGAATAACGGTTAGATCATCGCACGACGTGCCCTTGTCTTAGTCACACGCTTGTATAAAATGTATCAGTTATCTAGGAAGATCATAGGAAATTGAAGCCTCCTCCCAAAAACTTCACATCAACAAAATCTGAGGGTGCTACAATATTGCAGCTATAAACAAAATTATATAGTATATGTGTATAGTAAATCATCGTTCAAGAACGAGCTTTCATTACCCACGTTTATCTCCCGGTCATAATTCCCATACACCTATATAAAGTAGAATAGGCGTGTACTCTAATTTCCATCAAGTACATTTCGACGGAATTATAATCTATGCTGGAAGGAGGAGAAACCGAAACCACCTCTAAAACAAGGAGCAATTGATAGCTCCATAATCCACCATGTAGAAGCCTGTCTAAACTAAAGAGAAATTTCTAGGAAACAAGCTAAATGTAAAAATACTGCATCGGTAAATGTACCGTATTGCTGGTTATTTTGGCGGGAATATAATTTTGGCATATTTTGGCGATTTTTGAAATTGTCAATTTCTTTGACAGAAAATATGATACAGACTATAGCAATTTAGCAATAATATTATCTCGCCTGGTCATATTCCCGTTTCGCACACATTTTTTCGATCGCTCATTTTCAAATGTGTGCAAAATTGGAACAAACCAACCAGCACCAGGGATGTTACTTGTAACTTTGTTGTTTTAGGAGACATATCAGATCCATTATTAATTCAGATGCAGATAATTGTTTGATTAACGGTTTCTTAGCTAACTTTGAAATTGAAATTGGTTGTTAATAAGGTAAACTTTTTTCATGCCTTTATTAAGTACTACTTATTTAGTATTTAGGAATTCTGTTGAAAATATATAAGTGTGTAAAGCTAGGGTCTGAAAATAAAAAATAAATAAATAAATTTTACCATCATGCAATGGTGCCATATAAGATTTTTGTTTCAGTAAATTAACTTCTCGGCTACATATATTGAAAATTAACTGACAGTAGATTTTTCATAAAGGGTAAAGGATTCATTAAAATTATATCAGCCAATATAAATGGTATACAGGCCCAAATCCGCCAAATTTGTGTCCCTCCAAAAAATACAAAATATATGTATAATTTTACATAACACTTAGTATGTATTTTATGTTCATGTACATTATTCTTCTATATGTATTTATCTATATTCATTAATGAAGACTATTTGCCAATAAACTAAAAATTGCCCGCACCAAAGTAACTGCTCACGCCTTTGGCATTTAACACGGGTAAAATGATGTCTGTAAACTATAGCTGAATTTTAACTGATAAGTAATTATTGTAAAATTAAACAAAAAACGTACATGTTCTTTTATTTTTGATAAGCCAGCTCGAAATAGCAAAAATAAGAGTAAGGTAATGGACACGCATTGGCGGATCCAAGTCAGTAGTATTAAGCATCAAAATATATACATGCAATGAAATAATATTGAATGATTACGAAAAGAGTGAATATATTTACTGAGAACTTACTTGGAGTATACATAGAAGTTCAGATTAAACAAATGTTGAATAAATACGATACAGACAATTCGTTTCTTGAATGCGCGAATTAAGATTTGACAGGTAGAACACTTACGAATTTGAAGCGCGACCTCTGGTGAGAAAATGGAATAGAACTTTCCAGAACGGGGTAACAAAGAACGCATGTTGACTAATTAAGGTCATGAGGAATATGTAAGATTTGCCAAATTTTTAGTAAACTAACATTAAAACATCAGAAGTATAGTCTTGGCAATATTTTGAGCTATCAGCTGAGGTCAAATCTGAATATTGACCCTTCACGTGTTAGCATTACCCACTATCAATTATTTTTTTTAAATATACGAATCTTAAATCTACTCATTTATTTTCTGGATTAACCATCATCTCTTAACATCATGTTTCAATGAATCATTTTGTTATCCAATTTAAATTTTAACTTTTTTCGCCGGAAAAGGGGGGGGGGGGGGGTTATGCATACATGCATGTGTGTCAACATTATAAAATAAGCCTAATACGGAAAATCAAGTGAAGAAAAAAGAAAGTCTATATATACATGTATATGTATATTTCATGAATGTATCTATGTCATATGTACACAAGTGAATTGTCACATTTTAATCGGTAGTGTTTTGTATATTTTGTCTCAGTATTCCTAGAATTACCTCACAGAACAATTGAATTCGGTGACATTGTAACTTGGTGCTTTCAATAACCTTGTCTTCGGGTATCATTTTGATATACTCGTTTGCAAAAGTAAAAACATTCAAGTACGGAAGGAAGAAGGATTCAAGTTTTTTTGCTTTAGCACAGCTCTGCAGTTTTTCAAAAAGTTTAATGGTAATATCTAAAAGACTGATATTTTTGTCAGTGTCTTTCAAGTCGTTTGCAACATAGAATAGACAGTTCTTCAGCATATAACTGGAGATAGTATCGTAACCATCTTTAATTTCACCCCCTTCCCAAGACACGCCTTTATCCTCTGCGGTAAATTCCTTTAATCTAGCATTTGGTGATGTCCCCATCATACTGTCCTGACCTATTTCCAAGCAGTTATCAGTTTCCATGTTCTGGATCTTGGGCTGTTCTGGAAGGCAATATTTGTCCTTATCATCACGAACTCTGCAATTTCCATTCTGATCATTGGCCTCTAAGACGGATTCATTATCTGAAGCTTTCTTGGTTGATGGAAAAGTACGTTCCAGCCACTCAGCGACTGTCAGGTTCTGGTTTTCTTGGCTGGTTAAACTTTTTGTTATTACTTTGTCTAAAGATTCGTGTTCACGCACGTTTAAGGTAGGACCCAACTGTATCCACCGGCTGGTATCCTTTTGGATAGATCGAACAATACTGCATTTTCTGGCACGCAGTTCACCATTTTCTATGTAAAAGGAAAGATTTGAAATTTCTACTCGCTGGTTTTCTTTTGGAGTAAATAATCTCGTACACCGCAACGTTTCATCGATTTCAATAACGCAACGTGAGAGATCACAGACGCCGCCATTTTTGTACAATATTGTTCCCTCAATGAGACCGGAACACGACTCGCCATCTTGGGAACATTCGCTTTTTGAATCCTCTGACATTTCTGATTCAACCACTTGATTTTCCAAATTATCATTTTCTTCAACAATTTCCACATTTTTAGTCCAACTGTTATCTGATTTTTCACTCTGGTCTTCGTCTGAACTACTTGCTGTGTCAGATGAATTAACAAAAATTTCGTCGATGTTAATTTCTTCAGAGAACAATAACCTTGGACAGAATCGGTCGCTTATAAGTATCTTTGCCGCTGCATAACTTTCCAAATATACACCAGGAAGACTTTTCAGATATTGCAGCTCGCTGGAAAATCGTGATATTCTTAAGTATTTCCGTCTTTCTTTGTTACGTAGTTCTGGCGGCTGAAACAAGAGAAAACATCCATCTTGGACTGATTCTCTCTGAATAGCGAGGTCCTGATTTCTAGTTTCCATTTCCCTTGGCATCCATCTTGGAAAGCACACTGCAGGAACCACATCGATGCTGATAATGATCTCCTTCATTATTGGTCCACACCAATGAATCTCCATATTGAGAATGGGTTTGTCCGTTGGAAATTTCAACAGACCGTCAAAGTAAAAAACATTTTCTTTCCATGTATCAGGGTTATTAACGGCGTTTGTGAAGAGATCTTGAAAAGTGTCTCGAACAATAAACGACTCAATGACATGTTCATCTGATAAATACTGCAACAACGGGTGAGATTGATGAAACGGCTTCAGTTTTAATGTTGCGAAACCAGTGTTCATCATATCTTCATCTTGATAGGGCATACATTCTTCTGAAAAGTAATTGAGACAAAATGTAAAATCAAATTCGTCTGCTTCCCCAATTTTGCTTCCATCTTCAGAACTGCCTGTTGGATAAACCGTACATCTAAAGGTAGGATCAGTTGTGCTGATCAGTATGGCAATTTTGTTCATCAACTTTAAAACTCCCTTTTTGATTTCATAGGCCTCAGACTCTTTGAACACAATGCCCGTTTTTGGAGAGCATATAAGATTATTCAGCAGTTCTGAAGGGTTTTCTGGAAAGTCTTCCACTTCGGGTAAAATCTCATTTATGCTTTTAACGTCTTCATGATATACCAACAAGTTAATATAATGTCTTTTAACTGGGTCTTTAAAATCAGATTCATTTGGTTGGTCAGATAGAAAGTTACCCAGTTCATAATTCCCAACTCTCCAAGCTAGTTCAGCTGGAGTAATGCCGTTGTTGTCTGTGACGTTTCGAGGGACGCCATGTTTAATAAGAGCCTCGGCCATTTCTTGAGCACCATACCACGCAGCATAATGAAGAAGAGAGGAACCGAACTTGTCTTTTGCATGTACACTGACTCCATTCTCTAAAAACAGTTTATACACAGGCTGACGTTGCGATGCAAAATCTGAGATGATCACTCCACTTCTTGGGGAGTCCTCAGGGGAATAGAGGTACACGTAGGTGATTGGTGGACGGCCAAAGATGTCACAGATCGTAAAATCTGCCCCGTGTTGTTTCAGCAAGTTAAAACAGTCAGTAGTAAGCACTCTAAAAAGTGCTGTTTGACTAAATATGTCTCTGATGTTGACATCTGCACCTGCCTGCAGTAATATCTCGGCTAATGGAGTTTTCCTATCTAACACAGCATCCATCAAAGGTGTCACACCAATGGCCGATTGGGTGTTGACATCGGCTCCCATCTTAATCATTTTCTTTATTGTTTCTTCTCTGTAATCAAGCTGATTGATATACAGTTTAAAAGCGGAACAACCGTAGTTGTCTTTCGTGTTAAGTAGACGTCTGACCGGACAAGGTTGAATTATTTTGCCGTCCAAGAAATCGTTGATAAATGACTCTGTATCCACTACTATCTGTTGGAAATCGTCCTCCTCTCTCAAACTGGCACGAAACCCAGTCATAAACCTGTAGAATATGTTATACCCGACATTGTTGCGAGACTCTATATCGAATTTTCCGATAGAGTTTTTCAGTAAATACCGTATAATCATTGGTGTAAATGCGTCATAGCAGTAGAAAACTTCATGCAATGGTGTATCTTGGAACTTGTCTTTAATATTTAGATCAGCACCATTCCTCAGGAGAATAGACATCGCACTCTCCAGATTGGTCATGTCATCAATCTCGTTCTTGTCAAACAAGCAATGCAAGGGTGTTTTGCCTCGGAAATCCTGCGCGTTAACATCATAGCCACCCGTAGACAACAGTTCTTCCATTTTGTCCACATCACTCTCCTCTGCCGCCATATGAAGAGGAGTCTTACCTAAACTATTACAAATCACACCCTCTGTGCTCTCGACACTCATCATGTAGCCTTATTCAGATCTTCCGGATTTGAACTACCCATTCTAACTTCATGTACTTTCGATTTGCGTTAAACCTCCCACAATGGGCGCGCTTGATTTTACCAAAAGGTGTACACCGTGTACACTTTTGTAAATCAAGTGTAAAGGTGTAGCGTTTAGGTGTACACCGGCTGTACTTTTCTACACCGAGTCAGGGGCATGTGTTGTTGAGTGTAGCACTGAAACCAATATGGCGGACGAATGTTATGATAGAAACTTGGAAAATGATTTTAAGTAATGAACGGATTAGAAGTCGCATAAAAGTTGTCGTTTGTGTGAAAGACATTAAATTTGAACAATCGCAGCTTCTTGGGCCTTTCTGGCAAGCTCGGAAATATACCTCGAATGTCTTACCTAGGCGTCCATGACAATCCCCCTTTTTATAAAACATGATATAAATACAACACATTTTACGATCTGTTAAGATGTGTGATATACTTCATTAAAGTCAACGATATACCCTAAAATAGAACACAGAAGCGACATACGAGGCTGTCTAGCCGATACTTATTTTAATGGGAAATGACTCCATTTTGTATAAAATTCTAATTAATACATTCGAGGTGTTTTTCTGAGCTTGCCGGAAAGGCCCGAGAAGTTGCGATTGCAAATTTGAAATGTGTGTTTATTTTATTACATTTATATCACCCAAAAAAAAAAAACTATTAATTGTCGCAGAACAGCAGATTCTTTGTTAAAACTGCACCCTTTTCCGTCATATTCATTCTTAACTTCCCTACACCATGTACACTACACCATTGAAGTGGTCCCAAAGATAAACAAGTCCACTTATAGGTTCTTCATTTATTCAGATACATTGATTTAAGGATTAAACCATGTAATATAATTAATAGATATCAGCATAAAAATGATCAATGTTTACAATAAGTTTCAGGATAAAAATATACAATCATACTCAAATATATATTCATGAAATATATTAATGCTCAGAGTTTACTAATCAAACTATTTGTAAAGAAGGATAACTCTGATTATAATGCATCATTTTTTCAGTGTCAAAAAGAGTTATTGCCCTTAAACACAATTTACAAAAATATAGAAATATGTTCTATATCTTTATCAATATCAATATTTAATTAAATAAAAACAAACTTTCAATGTAGCTCCTTTGTAGATCACATTATATCAAGATACATATAATAAACATAAAAATATAACTTTGCAACGATCACCTGTTTATGGAACAAGGTTTCACAATCCTGAATACTCTGACAAAGGTACTCTCTAACTACAAGTATTAAATATGGTAACAATAACTAACCTTTCAACTATTAGAAATGATATACTATAGCTTAGATATCAAAACTATTAATTACTGGGATAATTTATAAAATACTTTCTTTCATAAATAAGGTATTATAACCTCAAAAAGTAGAATTAGCCAAATGTACCAATAAACAGAAAATACAGTCATTACTTCGGGTAAAATCTCATTTATGCTTTTAACGTCTTCATGATATACCAACAAGTTAATATAATGTCTTTTAACTGGGTCTTTAAAATCAGATTCATTTGGTTGGTCAGATAGAAAGTTACCCAGTTCATAATTCCCAACTCTCCAAGCTAGTTCAGCTGGAGTAATGCCGTTGTTGTCTGTGACGTTTCGAGGGACGCCATGTTTAATAAGAGCCTCGGCCATTTCTTGAGCACCATACCACGCAGCATAGTGAAGAAGAGAGGAACCGAACTTGTCTTTTGCATGTACACTGACTCCATTCTCTAAAAACAGTTTATACACAGGCTGACGTTGCGATGCAAAATCTGAGATGATCACTCCACTTCTTGGGGAGTCCTCAGGGGAATAGAGGTACACGTAGGTGATTGGTGGACGGCCAAAGATGTCACAGATCGTAAAATCTGCCCCGTGTTGTTTCAGCAAGTTAAAACAGTCAGTAGTAAGCACTCTAAAAAGTGCTGTTTGACTAAATATGTCTCTGATGTTGACATCTGCACCTGCCTGCAGTAATATCTCGGCTAATGGAGTTTTCCTATCTAACACAGCATCCATCAAAGGTGTCACGCCAATGGCCGATTGGGTGTTGACATCGGCTCCCATCTTAATCATTTTCTTTATTGTTTCTTCTCTGTAATCAAGCTGATTGATATACAGTTGAAATGCGGAACAACCGTAGTTGTCTTTCGTGTTAAGTAGACGTTTGACCGGACAAGGTTGAATTATTTTGCCGTCCAAGAAATCGTTGATAAATGATTCTGTATCCTCTACTATCTGTTGGAAATCGTCCTCCTCTCTCAAACTGGCACGAAACCCAGTCATAAACCTGTAGAATATGTTATATCCGACATTGTTGCGAGACTCTACATCGAATTTTCCGTTGGAGTTTTTCAGTAAATACCGTATAATCATTGGTGTAAATGCGTCATAGCAGTAGAAAACTTCATGCAATGGTGTATCTTGGAACTTGTCTTTAATATTTAGATCAGCACCATTCCTTAGGAGAATAGACATCGCACTCTCCAGATTGGTCATGTCATCAATCTCGTTCTTGTCAAACAAGCAATGCAAGGGTGTTTTGCCTCGGAAATCCTGCGCGTTAACATCATAGCCACCCGTAGACAACAGTTCTTCCATTTTGTCCACATCACTCTCCTCCTCCGCCGCCATATGAAGAGGAGTCTTGCCCAAACTATTACAAATCACACCCCTTGTGTTCTCTACACTCATCATGTATCCTTATTCAGAAGATCTTCCGGATTTGAACTACCATTCTAACTTCTTGTACTTTCGATTTGCGTTAAAACCAAATATTTCAAAATCCCACTATAAGAATCATTCATGCAGTGAAATGAAAATATAAACACTAGAGGGAATGGCAAGCAAATACATTTGTACGGTGTAAGAAAAAAATAATCCCAATCAACAATGAGCCAGATTGGTTCATCGTTGATACTCTAGCAAGGACTTTTAATAGATCTATTTTAGTAGTCCAAATACCTTAAGTATGGCAGCATTTGGATACGCTGTTATTTAAGTAGCGTTTTAAAAATGATTCTATTAGAAAATGAATATGAAAAGGTATTATCTTAATTAAGTTTGAATATTTGTATCAATTTTTACATTTATTTTACATGTATATTGCCAAGGAGACAATACTTGATAATTATTCCTTACAGTAAAAGCAATGCACCGGTATGTAGTGTTGTTAGATTTATGGTATAAAAATCGATATAGCGTGATGCATATTTGTATACAACAATCATGACTTGGCTAAAATTTATCTGAATTGATTACATGTACATCACTGCTTGGGTCTAATTTCCATGAAGGAATGAGTTTACAAATTTTGACAAGCAATATTTATAAAGAAAAGAAAAAAAGGACAACTACTGAGTATCTAAAACCTTCAATTTTTTTTTTTTGGGGGGGGGGGGCTAGCGTGGTATGAATATCACTTCAAAATTTCTTTCTTAATTTCCTTATTTTCATTTCAATTTTTTTTCCAAACTCTCATAAAGGTGAAGGGGGGGGGGTGGCAATTCCAGAGTAATTCAATTTTTTAATCTATAAATTAAAGAAAAATGTTTGCTGCGAGAAAAAGTGGGGTGGGGGCAGGACGATGATAATTCACATACACCTTTATAAAGTAGAATAGACGTGTACTCTAATTTCCATGAAGTACATTTCGTTGAAATTATAATTTACGACAGAAGGAGACGAAACCGAAACCAACTCTATATGATGATGTGTGATTTAGAAAAATTCAAGGAGCAATCGATAGCTCCGTAAACCACGGAGAAGCATGTCTATACAAAATAGTACATTTGAGAAAGAAGCTAAATGTAAAATACTAAATGTATACCAAAATATGTATTTTTTTATGTACATGTATAATATGTATACATTTTACCTAACACATATTTTATGTACATGTCCTTTATACTTGTATATATATATATGTATTTAATAACTATAAATCTACTTATAGAATTTCATTAAAAAAAATAAAAATAAATATTTTTGATATTGACTCTTTCAATAACTCATTACTGAATCCGTTAATATATATACGAATATTTTCTAATCATTTCCCCGTATTAGCACACCACACCATAAATCGCGCAATTTAAAATGGGGGGGGGGGAGGTTACTAATATTATGATTGCATAGATTGAATACAATACATCCAAGAACATAAAAATACGAATGACATATTTCAAAAACCATTTTGTCATTGGACTGATTAAATGACATTACAAGTCATTGTTCATTTAAAACAGAGAACCTCGCACAGGATTATAAAGCGAATTCTGAACCAAGTTCAAGGTCAATGGCATGCATTCCGCTGTGAGCGGCTGTCACGTTTGTTTCCCGCTCTGACTATTATTATCGTGAACAGTGTGCACACAGTCGGGTGTTAGAGTAGGTACGTTCAGTGCGCCTCACTAATTTATAATAGATTGGATTGAGAACTGCGAGAAGAGTATATAAAATACCATTTAACGTGAGGCGGACAGCATCACATATTACATCAATAATAATGTGCTTCAAGACCAAATGCGGAGGCTGCGGCAAAGCAACATGGGCCGGTAATTTTTTTTTATTATAATTTGATTATATTTATTTCAAACTTTACGTGATATTCAGTTATACAGTTGACGGTAATTTAATTTAGAATATAAAAAATCCGATTGATCGAGATATGAAATCACTGTTAGCATGTATGCCATTGTGGATAGTTATTATATCTTGTGTACATATATATATCTATGTAGGCTTCTTTAGATATAAAATGTATTTTGTACGGATATTTGAACATATCAGTATATTATCATGTTTATGCATTGAGATTATTTATGATCTGCAATAGCGTGGTGTTGCGTCGAGATATATCCGCGTAATACTCAGATATCGGAGCTTAATGTGTCATTTCTAACACAGACACATACATGTATATCCGTGCCATTGTACCAACTCCTTCGTGATTTATAACCAACGAATATAAATATACATGTACTCTGCAGGAAAGCGCCAGTTATAATTCAAAATAGTTAAACAATATCAGAAAATAGAACCGCTGAGTCATACCAAGAAATCATTTAGGCAGAAATTGTTTTGTCAATGACAAAGATGTAGCGACTATACTCCAAACAGACATAATTTGATTGTTAGTTTTGTGAAGAATTCTGTGATTTTCAGACTTTTAATGTAACGTCATTTTATGAACTAGCCGTATGTTGTTTTACTGTCCATTTTGGTGTTGAGTTGCGTGTCCTCTGTGGCAATTCCATAATTAAGCATGTTAATGTTACGAATAGAATTTGTGCCCTTCCATATTCCAGTACGACTAATGAAAGAGAAAAGTCAGTAAATGGCTTGATGTCGATCCGATTTAATCCAGTGTCATCCGATATTACAGGTGACAATGAGAAATAAACGTACCATAACAATACTTTGGTGATGTGATGAAAATATCTCAACCCATTTATCATCTTGACAGATTGTATTACATTAGTAAACTAAATGTATTAAAAATGTAATATTTTTTATGAAATTTGGGAGAAATCATTCTCGAACGAGTCATTTATTTTCATTAAAAAAACCGTCGTAGCAACATCAAAGAAAAAATGTGTGAGATCACGACACAGCTACTGGACGTTAAAATACCCCAACCTATACAAAGTGCATATTTCTCCATGAAGAAGTTGAATTTTGTCTTGCTTGCTTTGCACAATATAGTATTCTTTCTCAACAATTATCTATTTTTTTAAACTTCGTCATATTTTAATGTTAAAAAATTGAAGGAACATAGAAGGAACATGCCTGGATTTTTATTCCTTAACCAGTATTAAAGCTTATGTCACATGAAAGATTCTCTAGAGGAAAATAAATAGCAAATCCGTGATGGCTTTTACTACTGACAATTAGTACAGAAACAGCATCACTTTAAATGCTGTTTTCTAAAAATAAAAATAAAAATAAAAACAAGTTTATGAACTCAAAACGTATGAAAGATTGCTAGGTGATAAGCATTAGGTCAGTTTCTCTCTATATAAAACAATAAATCACAGTTTATTGACATAGAATGACACAGTGTTGTAACATATCACATGTGTAACGCACCCCACTCATATCCGGCTCATGTGTGTCTTCGAAATATTATTCGATATCAGTTGCAAAATAATTAATATGTGTGAATAAAATCCGTGATTCTGCATCATCATGGTACTAAATTGTTTATCAAAAACCTTACGGTCAATGTCACTTTTAAGACACTTGAATCAAAACGTAAAGTTTTTATTTAAATTATTTTCAGTAGTATTTTAGTAAAGCTATTGGTTATAAATAGTTATACAGCAATATAAAGGTAATGGGGGCAACAAGTTGATTTGCTCAGGTGAGCAATATGGCCAAAAAGCCTCTTGTTTTTATTTCACATTTATTCCATTTCTTTTTTTTACGTTGTATTATAAATGTATTGTGCACATGTACTTTATTGTGCGCGAACTATCTGAAAAGAGGGATGAACTATTGAATGAATGAACGAACGAATGACAAGAACTTTCCAAATATTTTCAGATTTGCAAACCTTGTTTTTTATGATAATTATACAAGATGCACCCTAAGCGCATCGTTATATGTAAATTGCACAGAATTACTCTTAATTGGGCATGATATACTTTGAACGAAGCACTGTTGTTAAAAATTGGTCCATATTTTTTATTGCAAGAAATAGTTTTAAAATTTCAGAATAACAATAAAACTTTGATCGGTACTCATGCTGTCTCTATTTTACCCACACGGCGAATCTTAACTAGCTTTTACCTGGAAATCCTTATTTTATCAAGAATCTTGTGGCCATTAATAAGTTTTGATCGATAAAACGCGTCTTAAACTGTTTATGCATGAATTTGTCACTGAAAGAATTGTACAGAAAAATCTTGATCTACCAAGTTACATCGTTATTTACGAATTTGAATGTGAACATTTACTTTGATGTGAGAGTTTAAATATTTTACCTGAATTTAATTTCCAAAAATATAACGCATAAATTTTATTCAGCTAGATAACCGTTGGGATTTATGATGGATTAGAACATCCGACTGATTGTAAATTAAATGCATTTATTCAGCATAAATCATTTGCAGCTGCTTAGTATTAAACCACTGCATGGTGGGAAAAAAAGCAGAATTATGATACATGTAATGTTAATTGAAGGAGCAAATGGAATGGACCTTATAAAATATTCCCTTCAAATTTCACTTGTCACTGTTCAAATAAAATAACAATAGCAAACAAGGCACAATAATTAAAATTCTATATTATATCTAAGATTTATTTTGGTCGAGATTTATATAGTTTTCGTGGTATCAACCTATATGATAAAAATTACATTTGTAAAATCGTTCCTCTTTCGATACGCTATTGACGTATCGAAGAGGTGTGTGTGGTTTTTTTTTTTCTTAATAGCTGTAAATATTTCAGTTATTTGTGCAATCGGTTATCATCTTTTTGGGGATGCAGTTTTTTTTTATACAGGAGTTTTCCTTTGTTGGGAATGATTATATTCTGTAACGATGACGTAGTGTTATCTATTTTTAGGCTGTGGGAATCACATCGAGAGCGCCCTGAAGGACGTTCCCGTCAATGAACGTTGTAAATGTCCGCGGGACTCGAAGAAGTAAGCTTCCAGGTATATTCACTGCTATTCCGGCCAAGTGAAAAGGTTCCATATTATTAACCAAGCACTTCGAGACACACACACACTCTCTCTCTCTCTCTCTCTCTCTCTCTCTCTCTCTCTCTCTCTCTCTCATATTAATCTTAATGCACAACTGCGTCTCTTTCTTGTTCTCTCAGCTACTAGAACTAAAAACAAATTGAAGTGCATAGCAATATCTATATGACTTGTTTTGAAATGACACTTACTTAACTTAATCATATAAGAGCCACTCTGCCTATCTTTGTCTGCTGTAGTTTCATCAATATTAGTTGATCACAATTTTTCGTGGATTTTAGCTTTGACTTGCTTTACGAATACAAATATGTATCGGAGTAAAATATAATAGAGTGTTCAGATATTGTTGATCAAACCTTTGTCCGCAAATTTGTAACGTGTCCCCCAAACACTGTTTTAAAATTAAAATAGTGATGTCTATACATGAATATTATTGAAACCAATTAATTTAAGTTTCTTCTGTTTGTCTCTCATTTCTTTCTTTTTTCTTATCTCCCAGAAGTTTAATATACTTGATGTTTATTTATACTTTTCAGGTGCTCGATAATGTGACAATGGACCAGGAAATCCTCACAGTTTTTTTTTATTTCATTTTGATTTTGAATGTGTTTGTACATATGAACATTCCTTATTGTCTCATGATGTGTGTATATACCGGTAATTGCGATTTCTACAGTATTGTTTAATTTTTTTCAGTTAATAAAAAACAAAGCATCACGCAGAATTTTTTTCAATAATTTAATTTTCTGGTTGTAACGCGGCATTTGATTGGACAGAAAAATTTATTTAATTTGTATAACCTGGTTTGAACGTCATAATACACGTCACAAAAACGTACTTATCCGCGAAGCGGATTATAAAGCGTAAACTGCCCCAACCCAGGTTATACTCGTATAGAGTTCTTTGGTATACATTGATGCAACATACTATTTCACGTAGCTCTTGATTTAGGCGAAAAATATGGTTGACAGTTTTTTATTGTCATTTTTTCATGCATACCCATCTGGTCGGTATCAATAGTCGATTTCCGAGATATCGATTCGTTTAACAAAATCTATTAAAAATGTTTCACAAGTCACGTGACTACGGACAATGTGACGTTTCAGCGGTATATCGGAACGATTTCACTGAATAAAATGGGTAACAGAGCTCGAAAGTGGCCTTGATGTTGAGGTACTGGCCGACATCTTCGCAATATCTTGCTCGAGTATAAGCCGCATATTTATAATAACCTGGGTGATTTGTTACAACTAGAACTCAAGTTTTTAATTCAATGGCTGACCAGAGATCAAATTCGTCTGAAACTACCTATAAAGTCTTCAAGTGCTTTCCGAGAACTAGAGCTGTAATTGACTGCATCGAGTTTTTTTATTCAACGACCAAGCCTACCATCTAGACAGCGTGTCACTGTGACATGGAGTTCATACAAACACCATAGCACTGTTAAACTATGGGTTTCTAATTCCCCATTAGGCCCATTTACATTTTTTTCAAAACTTTGGGCTGGTTCTGCATCTGATAAAAAGATAGTTAAAGAATATGAATAACTTAGAGTATCGTATAACATACGTCAAAATTAATTCACTCCTTAAATAACTCAAAAATATTTAATCATTATAATATCTTTATATCACAAACCAACTTAACCATCCATGATTCGAAATTATGAAAGAAAAGTGAGACAGTAACATAGGAAGTCAAACAATCACGACGTTATTGCTATTGAAAAGTCAAACAATTTTTAGAAGTCAACGTATTTTGTATAATCATATATTGTTTGGTTTAATAAAACGTTTATTGCATTAATGCTCAGGGAATATAGAGATTTATTCCCCCAGAAAAAAAATAAATATGATTTTTCTTGAAGAAATTAATCTTCATATCTCACCATCATGCAATAAATGTATATTTTCAATTGTGGTCTGAAACAGAGATGCTTATACGGGGTATATATATATACTAGTGGCAAAGCACGGCATATTGAGGCTGATAAGTCGTGCAATGAAAGTAAAACGTTGCAAGATTACATGAAACATGTTGAGCAACAGTCTCGTGGTCGCAAAACACACGCATATACAGCAGCCACTCATTTTACGACCTTTAAAAATCGTGCATCACTCTTGCGAGTACACAAAACGTTGTAAAACGTTCGCACTAATGTTCGTGCGTTGCACTGCGATAATTTGGACCACATTCGGTCGCGTCTGATTAATGTGCATGGCAAATATTTTGAGGAGACTTGATGCGAGCTCTAAAACGCATGCAACGAATGCGAGAACTCGTGCACCGTTTGAGAGAGCTCATGCACCGTATGAGAGGGCTCGTGCGAATCTAAAAAATTTCGATCGCAAAGTGTTGTAAAGTGCTCGTGCGCCAATTGTGAAAGGGGCTTTACTTACATGTTGGTTATCTGTTGCATGGTAAGGAGATCAGGGACGGAATAGCAAATTCGCTATATTTTATTTTGCACCCCCGCCCCCCCCCCCCCCCCCTTTTAAAAAATATCTGAAAAATCTGTATTGTAAAAACATCAATATCTAAATAAAGTTATTTATTGAATCATGCATTAAGTAGATCACATATCTATGAAATATGAAATAGTTATGAAAAAACACACCCTTTCAGGAGGATACAAACTCGGTTTAGTCGGTTTAAAAAGTCGATGTGATACGATAGTAGTACTAAACTGATGTCTGAATTAAATTGATGTCATCGAAAACTACAGCCAATATGTGCAAATCCTCTCCCATACGGAGATAAGGTATTGGAAGGCGCACTGTGGACCGTGGCTTGAGACGATTTTAATGTAAGGACTGTTAGCACATGTTTAACATGCTTATGATATCGGTATGATTATACATGTATGCATTCTTTCTTATTACGCGAAAATAATATCAGTAGTTGTTTGGTCATGGTGTATGGAGCCATTCAGAAGAAGCAGGGTAAAAGACAAACTATCACTATACAATTCGAATAATTTCAGCGTTTTATAATAAAACATGATTAATTGAAAATAAACATGGATAAAAATATTTTGTAGATTGTAAATAAAATGCAATTTATCAGTGCATCTCTAGAAAAGCGATTTATTTGTATTTACAGGGAATAAGCTGGCTGATAGGTCATTAACAAGGGTACCTACATGACGTTATAGTCATAAAAATATAAACAATGTCATGTATTTACATTGAAGGAATAAACAGCAAGCTGACAAGTTCACCAGAATATGAACTTGGTTGGTCACGTGATCAAATCCTGTGAATATTTAAGCTCGAAGAGAAGGTCAAGAGTTTGTTTAATGCCGTTTTTGGAAGAGACTGTAGGCATTCTAGATATATTTCATTAGTCAAAAATGGACAAAACTCCGAGATTTGTTACCTATATCCTTCATATTTCACCAAAAAAAATTTTGTTTAAAACATTAATTTTTTTATCATGTTTATCAAAAATTTAGGCCCCGGTACACCCTATGAAACAAAGATGTGTAATGAAGCATCATTTCAAGAATTTATATCTTGAATTTCATAAACCTGTAGGCACCTTTCATTTATAATCTTGGCCTTAAGAGTTAAGTATAGTTTATAAAATATGTCCTTTTTAACTCATATCACGACAAAGTACATGTATGTATGTCTCTGACGATTTGTAATTCTATATTTATGTTCCTCCTGCACCAAATTACTTGGTTTGAGCGAATAAACTGAATTGAACTTGAACTTGCTGTGCTTGGTAATTGTGACGTCAGGATAAGTTTCAGTGATGTCAGTCCACAATTCATTACTCCTACGATGATTGTGATGTCAAGTATCGGTAGATCAAAGCCGATGAATTCATTAAGACAGTTTTTATTTTTACATCTAAAAAGAAACATTTACCGAAAATTAATTACTTACTTTTTATCTACTCAGTCAATATCCCTAATTCTATCCCCAAACTATTCTGATAGAAACAATATTTTAGATCAACATAAAATTGGATTATCGACAAGGGTGTCTCGAAATATCGAAATTCCATAACCCGAACGTGAATATGAAAAACAACCTGAGTGACTGACAGACTGTAAAGTGACAAAGAAAGATTACTCGCAACATTACGTGTGAATCTTAATTCAGAAAAATAAGATTTATCTCCCTTTGATATTCAGCGTCGTTGACAACAGTGAATTAATCGGCGTAGAGATATATTAAATTTATATGAAGGGTATCCACGTAATACTTCTGTCAAATAAAAAAGGTTTCTGCATTGACGTTTAAAAAAAAACATTTTGGTCCATGCATAACTTAAAAAAAATATTCAGAAGTCACCATGGGACTATTTTCAAACGCGCATCATGAAATCTTTCTATTATGACGTTGTGGCTATTGTCGCATTGTATATTGCCTGATAAGAGACGGGGGTTTTAAATTGTTAAAACTTTTAAAACATTCTAAAGTGCTTTTCACTTAAGCGTCGACGTGTAGTTTCTTATCAAACAGGAAAATGTAACCGTACTGTGTCCGTACTTTTTAGAAAACTATTCTTTTGAAATAAATCTAGAACTTCGGAAATACAGATTAGATGGGAAGAGGAAGACAGTTCGCCCCCTCCCCCGCCTCAGATGGTACATGGGTAAGTTGCTGCACTTATTTCCAATTAAAAATTGCTGTGATTTTTTTCAGATATTAGTTCTAGCTGGAGATAATATTACCTCACATAGTCTGGAGTTATACTTATTTTTTATCATTTTTAGAGTTGTTTTTTTTTTATTTATTTGTTCAGTAATATGATGGTGTAGCATATTTTTGTTGGATTTTTAACCACTTCTATTTCAAATTGTTACTTATATTTAGAAGATTTTCGGCTGTATACCGTTACTATGTAATGGATATCTAAACTATTAATCGCAGGCTTTAATATCTGCATACACTTACGTGTGCCTTAAATCCTCGATAAACTAGATTATATTTCCGCTCTATTTCGGACAACAATTTAGAATTACAAATAATCTGTACCCATGGTTTCACTATTTTGAAGTAGTTCTTCACGTAGTACGAAAAATAAATAGACATGCTTGATTAAAAGGTATGCAACCTTAGAAATTTGTCACTACATTTTAATAAATTTAGTCAGTTAAATTCCATGACCCATGTCGATATCTACTGTTTCGTGTTTAAAATATGTGATTAATTATTGCATATGATCCGTTGCTTTGAATAGCCTTGGCAGGGATAAACCCGAGGGTTTAATCTTGTGGTGGATATATTGAACACCGCGTCAAATCTTTTTATAATGCACCCAGCAAGAGCCTTTTTAAAACCCAAAATTAAAATTAAATTGGAGCTTGAATAGAACAATTTTTAAAAAACACCCACTAGTGTATGTAAATAAAGACACTATTGACTGAAAATTGAAATTTAATTTTCTATGGCATGCATTTGACTGTAAAAACATATGTACATGAAATTAACATGAATTTGAACTAGACAGTTTATAAAAGATTCGGACAGACGATGTGAAGGAAGGAGTCCCACTAACTACATGTATAGTGATTTAAAATGTATGATAGTTCAATTTTAACACGTGGTTATGTGAATCCTTTTTTAAATTAATATAATTACATTAACGTCAGAAACACCAGTTTCAGTTTAGATGAATTTGGCTCTCTCTCTCTCTCTCTCTCTCTCTCTCTCTCTCTCTCTCTCTCTCTCTCTCTCTCTCTCTCTCTCTCTGAGACTAATCAAGCAATAGCAGAGAGTGTTAAAAGTTTTATTATGGAATCTATTACAGAGTAGAATTTAATAAGTGTTGTCCATTGACCGGTATACACGATAATCCCTCTTCTTATCTCTCCCAGCAAGCATTTTCAATACCAATATCAATAAGTGAGGAGATTATCGAAAGATTAGCCCGCTTTTTCGTCAAAATTGAATCTCTTCAAAAGACAGACTACCTGTGAATATTTAAAACGTCAGATAAGTCTACATTCATTGAGTGTCATTATCATATGTCCGGGTATTTCCATATCTGGTCCATTAAATGGCACTGTAAAAAATGTCTATCATATAATTTTGTCGTTGTTATAAACATCAAAACCTCTCAATGGTATTACAAGTATACCTGTTGTATTGGTAAATAACATTCATTTACACTGTCAAGAAAAGTCGCTTTTTTCCCCTATCTGCTTTCTGCATCTGTATTTGTCACTTTCTAGATTTTTTAAATTATTTCCTTTCACTTTCATTCTATTTTATCATTTCAGTCACAGACTGATATAAATTTACTTTTTGATTTTTTTCCTCATCGAAAGTTAATCGATAGAATTCCTATCGACTGTAGCAACCTCCAATGCCGAAAACGTTGTTCAGAAAATCCCATTTCAAAGTATAATCTTGTTTTCTTTTGGGAGATTTAATAAAATCTGCGAGGACCCGACGGAGGATCAATATTTAGGCTTTGTACATACTGTAGTTTGCCTTAACCGCGGTTGTAGCAGTTAAAACATATCAACTAAGTGTAAATTTGTGTACTTTCTGGTACTCTACCCATTTTTCAGTTGGCAGAGAAAACACATCGTATTTAAAAGATTTGCTAAGAAGCCTAATTGTTACTTACTCTGTAGTCGATAGTACTTTATGTCCATAAATCAAGTCTTGGTGAACATATTCTATATCAATAGGTAAAGGAAATTCTAATTTATAACTAAGACTACTAATAAAGTTATAATTTCCTGGGGTGGGGTGGGGTCTTTGTTTTTTGGCAGTATGCAAGTACCCACGTATTTTAGAATAGAAGGATTCTTTTTTTTCGTGTGAAATAGTTCTAACATCTATTCTGAAAGTAATAAAGTGTATAGGGGCATAACAAACTGAACAGTTAAGTTTGCCACGGGAAGTCCAAGGTTTATTTCCAGTAAATTTACTGTGTAAATTCAGCACGTTTAAAATTTTCCAGAGGAGGCGGGGTAAGGATCACCGACTCCCCCCCCCCCCCTTCTTGACCCACAAATGTAATTTCCCCTTTTTTTAAAGGATGTAAATTATCTACAAGTAAAAATATTTATTGCTGGAAAAAGAATATGCTTCAATACTTGCTTTATCATTTCTCTGTCTTTACTGTAGTTCGTCCATCGAGGCGCTGAGAGTGCGCATGGAGAGCGCAGGACCAACACCAGCACCGGCGTCATGCTCGCAGCACCTTTTGCACCGGAAGCGGAAAGTAGGCCAGCGCCGCCTCCACAGCCCTTCCGGTCCAAAACAGAGGTATATAGCTAAACCATCAATTTATCTTTCTCCAATCTTTTGGGATATTTTGTAGCATCTACTAGTAGTTTTCAATCAAATGATCAACTGATTTTTAACTTACAATTTCTTTGCAAAACAAAACGACGTTCAGTCGTAGTTGACTACACATTTTAAGCACATGCAGCGTAAACTGTAGATTTTAGTGTTTATATATCCAAGCAATTGATTTAAGCAACAGTGTACTCTATATTACAGAGCAGTTACAACTTGATAGTCTGATGTCAAGGAATTTAATAGGATTTAATGTGTTCATACATTAAAACAAATATTTACGCTCTTATCGTGGGGGCCTGGTTTTAATATGACCGTATATAAAGTACTTGATTTGGTTCCCCCAACTTTTATAAAAAGAACGTAATGTTAGATTTCAAGGACCTCTTAAAAAACGAAGATAAAATTACCTCAGCCAATTGTGCTGAGCTGATAGTTTGCATGATCAATAGACGCATGTAAGACTACTTTAATTCCTACAGTAAGAGTGAAATGAATTGAAAGTACCATGTGTTTTTACCAGTAAACGAATGCTATCAATGATTCAAGCCTAGCGACAATGAAGGACATTGATTTTGATAAATAAATCACTGGATTCAATAATTTTTAAACATTTCGTTTTCGTTGTCAAGAACTACATGTACATATAATATAAAATTCTATCGACTTTTTTTAATTGCCTCCTGCTCGGTATATAAGATATCACCGGTTATAGCATTGCAACTAATTGGTTACATGACAATACGCTGAAAACGAGCATACCTTTACAAGTCAAATGTAAACAACGTGAAATGATGCTTATTCTCAGTCTTGGTCTGACTTAGTAGGTTATTAGTATGTGCTTTTAACACCCACACCCACACCCCCCCCCCCCCAAAAAAAAGGTGGGTGTGTGTGTGTGGGGGGGGGGTGTTAAGTTTCTATTCAGAGTAAATAAAATATAATTCTTTGATCAGCAATTTTCAAATTTCATTATTCGTCTCATTTGCATATTTTTGCTTCTTTTGCACCACAAACAAACCTTACCGCGAGATTATTATAATATCTACATGCATAAGGCAACATATAGTTATATTTTTTATTGCTATATCCTATATATGTAATATTCTGACTCGAATAATGTTTATATACATGTACAGAATAAAGACGGGGTAAAGTTTGGGGTGGGGTGGGGGTATGTTAGGGTCATAGAGATTTGTCGAATGTTTAATTCGGATGTCAGTTCCTGTACAATGTAGTTCTCATCAGGACGTTTGTTAAATCAGCAGAGTTATTATTATTCTAATAATTCATATAGATCTAATCAGATTTAATTGCTCAGTACAGTCAGACAAGACAGCTCTCTGGCAAATGCTCCGTCGGCGATTTTTGAATGAATGTTAACCGTGAACCCTCTGTTACAAAAATCAGCAACTCGTTCATAACAAAATGTCGGAAAGCATTTCCCCGAAACTAACGGAATTTAACCTTTAGTTTAAAGATTAGGTTTTAAAGATGTTTTTGTATAAAATGGCAATATTAATTTTCCTTTTTTAAAAAAAGCGACCTTTGTTGTTGTTTTGGGCTCTTTATAAAAATTGTTAATTGAAAAAGTTTGGAACGCAATATCGAAATTACCGTTGAGATTCATAAATAACGAGAACGTTCTTTATTTCACAGTTTTAACTTTCCTCTGGCTTAATCATCTTTTGAACATTGTATCATTTCATTTGGGTCAATGTAAGTGATTTTTTACCCGTTTATCATTCAGCCCGTGTCAATTACCCCCCCCCCCCCCTTTCCCATTTTAGGAAAGGGGGGGGGGGCAGCGCATCCCCTTTAGGAACTTTATATAATGTTACAATTCTATTGGAACGCCTTTTATTTTGTTATTGTGTGCATTCATTGCATACTGTGCCGTTCAATATGTGTGGCATTGTCAAGTTATTGTAGGATGTGCGGAAAGTGAACTTGCTTAATTTTAAATAATTAAAAAAAGGCCATAAACAGCTGTTTACTAGTACGTTGTGATTTTTAGGAAAATTAATTATTCATACCCTTTTCGTTC
Source organism: Magallana gigas (assembly GCF_963853765.1). Taxonomy (NCBI): domain Eukaryota; kingdom Metazoa; phylum Mollusca; class Bivalvia; order Ostreida; family Ostreidae; genus Magallana; species Magallana gigas. The sequence goes on along the minus strand of NC_088860.1, from coordinate 15,384,837 downwards.
ATTTTTTAATAAAAAAATAAATTAATTCTAGTATGCATCCGTTGGCACGTTTTGCTTGTCAAATAAAGGCCATAACTTCTATATATAAGCCTATTGGAACTTCAAAGTAGAAGTGTTTGGGCTGATTTATCTACCGAATGTAGACTTGTAAAGCCCGTATCGAAGCAATAGGGATTTACTTGGATCCCTCAACAATCTGATAAGAGGAGGGGTGAATTGTGGACCAAAACACAAACTTGTCACTCTAGTCTGTGAAGTGAAAAAAAGGAGAGCTATGGGTCTGATAGCATATAAACCCCTAATTGATTACGGTTTTCTTCATTGAACGACCCCTTCACGGTTTAATCAAGGGATGAATATTTAAACTCGCCACAGTTGAGGAACTTTTTGTATATGCCTAGTAACATAGCGGGCGGGTATCGCTTCCTATAGAGCACCTGCCGTGCTGATTAGTTGAAATGTGCTAATTAGAAAGGACGTTCGATACGACTTTTTTTTTAACAATATCTGTGCATATAAATGGAGTTTGTGCAAGGATAAATTGATTTGAAATTCTTCTGACCATGGCATATTTCTGGAATCAAAGACCCTGTAACAGACAAAGCTGTAACAGTGCTTCTTTGCCGGGAATTCATGAAGTATGCCTATATATCAGGTTACAATTAATTGTCGTGTTTATTAATCAACTAAAAAGTTTGGATTTGAATTAATTCACTAATTTCTTTTTTCCAGATAAACTACAGAACTGCCAATAGATTTTCAGAGCATGATAATCGCCATGCATTTCAAGACCACGGCGTGTATTTTGGCAATGTAAGTATATCTTAGATATGTTTACAACGAGAGAAAAATATCGATCATGCAAATTAGAGAAAGCAAGAAAGCAATTAATATTTATCGATTTTTAAATAAGCTGACCGAATCAAATGGTTTCATCCAAGTGAGGTAACGGGTATCAATTTTGCTATGAAAGAAAATTCAAGACTTGGCGATTTATTATTTGAATTCAGCGAACCATACTAGAGGGTTAAAAAACAATCCAGGTAGTTGATCCTGTTATGTAAAAAAACAAAATTGTCAACGAAGTGTATACCTGTGAATGGACTGTTGAAGACATTTAAACTACTGACAATTGTAACGTCCGTCTTGTGTGAAGTTTGAACAGCCGTAAATGATTTCTAAAACATTTGTTTTACATTTCAAGAAACATTCAGTCTTTTGTGTGTATTGGTATAAAGCCTCGGTCAGTCTATGTACCGAAAGAATTAATGTTTTGGACTCGTTTTGTAAATATCTTTTACCAATATTGCTAGTACTAAAATTTAATTGCCTATCGCGATAAAACTTATCACAAGTCTGACCTTTTGGTAAATTTCGATAGATGTTTGGTTTTTATTTTGTTTGGGTTTTTGGTTTTTGTTTGTTTGGTTTGCTTTTGAATAAATATGTTTTTGTTTCTCATTTACTGATTTCATCTTTTAGGGTAAGGAGGAAAGAAGTCTGGGAAGAAAAATCACCTTACCAGATCTTCGTCTTCACCACACAGAAAAGTCTTTCTTAAAGCACCACTCCAGAAACCCCGTAGATGCCGATTTAAACACAAACTATAGGGTAGCCTACCTGGGCCAGCCCGCCGAAAAACCACCCGTTCATCGGCGCTTTCCCCGGAAGTACCGGGCCCCAGAACCCGGAAGTTTCAAATTACAAACCTCCACAACCAATTGGTACCAAGCCCCGGATGTTCCCTTCAGAACACCGACCCACGTCCTGGCCGTGTCACAGGAACCGTTTCCGAAGCATAATCCGTGGAAATACTCCAATCATGGGATGAGAGACATATACCCGCCCTACGAGCGGAACGCCAAGCAACTAGTGGATAACCAGTTTAACAAATATGGCGCCGCTTTTGCGACAGCTAGTGAATGAAATCCTTATTCGATAACCTTAGGAGATTTTAAGATATATTTATACAAACACAAATATACCATCATATATATATGTGATCATTTTCTTTAAGCACCTTCTGTGATATTTTTTTCGGAGATGGTTGAACCAACAGTTTTAACAAAGAGGACACGGTCTAAATAATTGTCCGTATATATATGCATTATTTTCTACAAATTCAAAAAAAGTGTGTCATTTTATGTTACAATTTATTGTTGAATATATAAAATATACAATCTATGCTTTTTAATGCCTTGTCTTTCAATATCTTCGATACACGAGATTAACAGACAGAAGGGCCTTTGTTAGCCGTTGCATTGCAGTTAAGAGTGCGGTATCTTGATTATATAGAATGTTTCTGAGGAGCACTTAACCGAATTTTGATTAAGTTAGAAAGATCTGACATGCCCTTATCATAAATACATGTTTGGAATGTGCAAGCCTCACCTAATTAATGATGAATTAAGTCCTTTCTCTGTTGAAAATTTAATGTCATAGTATAATGTACTTCAATAAAATTCTTTTAAAATAGTACACAAGTTAATTGTAGAGAACGTGTTTTTACATCGACATTTTTATTGAGTGGTAATATATTTAACCCCTCCCCCGCAAAAAACCCCAAAACAAAACAAAACAAAACATTGAACATGTCAAGACATTTAGAATCAACATATAAATCATGGTTTTTGTCGAAAGCCATAAAAATATAAATAGGCGGGCAACAACACATCTGCAAAATAAATGTATACACGTAGGCTCCTTAGTCTCACAAATTCTTTTTTCTCCACCTGCACCACATTCCCACTTACCCAACAAAGATCTATCTGCATTTTTTCAAAATGTTGGCTAAGTGGGAAGACACTCATGTATATATGGGACGATGGCATGTATGTTTTTGAAATAATTTCGGGTGATGTAAGTACGAATAATATCAACATTAAGATGCCATCGATAGGAGCAGTATTGTCTCCGAGGATCATATAGATGCCAGTGTACATGTAGCTAAAAGACTATTCCTCAGGGTGAATGCACCATTTACATTTCAAAAATATTTATGGTTGTCAGATATTTAAAATTCTCTCAGTTGTGATGTATGTCTCAGTATGTCTCAGTATGTGATATTCAAGTATATTTGATAAGAAAATTCTGACGGGTTTAATATTTTCATTACCCGTATGAATCACTGTGTAATGTCGTACCGCAGGACTCATGGCCTGTAATTGTAAACACTTTAAATCAGCTTTGACCCCCCCCCCCCAAACTTTCCATTATTATAACACAATCTATATCTTTGGGAATCAGATTAAGAAATTATTCCGACCAAACAATGTATTTTTTTAAACCAAAACAAACACATTTTTTTTTTAGAAAGGACATTTTATTTACAAGAAAGACAGGCATATAATATCTTACATTTATAACCAACAAACAACTAATAAACAACATTTGTATAAAAACAACGACAACTAATTCCTGTCGATGAGTTTTTGAATTTCTGCTTGCCTTTTTTCTAATTCTGCGATCTTTGCATTGTTCTGTTCCAAGCGACTCTCTAGGGATTGTATTAATGGTCCGTGCATGACTTCCATGATATGGCACAAAGATTTTGTAAACACTGCAACAAATAAGATATATTGCAAGAATTAAATACCATCAAATAAAATAATTACCAGTAGCAGTATACAACGTATAAATGTACACAGACAGTCAGACAGAAAGCAACATTTTGGAGTCAAAGCCAAAGAGAGATAACTCTCTTGCCTAAAACAATGTTAACATTCATATCTTGATAACTTTTAAGAGGACAAGAGATGCTTATTTCAACCCCCCAAAATATTCATAGGTAATTATTAATATATTTAAAAAATGTAATTGGAGCAATCTATTCTATGATATATCCCATGACAAGATTCACACCAACATATGATATTCTATTTTTCTTAAACTTTATGTGAATAACAGTCACTTTACAGTATCTAAGGAATAAGGAATCATTCTTTGAGTATTATGAGGTGATAATTTCGGTCGGGGCGTGATCAAATCCAATAAAGCCCGAAGGGCTTTATGATAGATTTGATCACGCCCTGACCGAAATTATCACCTCATAATATTCAAAGAATGATTCCTTATTACTTATATTTATATAATCTTAAGCCATTTGTACGATTGAATATTTAAATATAAATAAGCAAACCCCGCTGGCGCCCCAATGAGATGTTATGGGTTTTATAGTACAAAATCGATACGTAGTGTTATCACAGGCAAAGACACTGGAAAATGTAAATATAATCTTATAAGGTGAAAATAATTTGGTAACTGGAGATCAGCAGAATGGTTAAGAAAACTCCTACTTCAAAGTGTTTTCTCTAGGGACAAACTGTCACAGGTGCTTGAGGACAATGCCACTTACCCAACCACTGATTTTATATACAGGAAGGGGAGAGTCAAATACCCTTGGTCAATGAGACTCAAGGAGAGGGGTAAGTTTCCTGACCTCAAGCACCTGTGACATACAAAACAAACTGTGGAGGATACCTGAGGAGTTCTGGAGTTTGGTGATCAGATCTAGTTCAGGGTCGGCCGTCGCCTTCTTGTACTCTTCCTCTTCCTCCTGACAGAGGATCTTGGGAAGTTCAATCAGAGATTCCAAACACGCTTTTCCTAATCCTGAGCTGGGGACAATGTGGAGAGGGACTTCGACTCGAGCGTACCTGTAAAACAGACAGGATACATTTATAGACTGTAGAACACACAGAATATATTCACACACTGTAAACAAACAAAATACAAATACATTCACTTTCTGTAGAACGAACAGCTAGAATACAATTTAAAATATATACATTCAACCAAATATTCAACATTTGAAGTATAATTACTTGAGGCCAAAGATATATAAGAGTAATATTTGAAATTTAAGGTTTGTCTTTTTTTCTCAATAAAATGCTGAGTCATAAAAATCATCATTTATGTTTTTAAAGAGATTTGCTCCTTAGGTTTTAGGTAGCCATTTTGGGTCACCTCAAGCCTGAAAATTCTGCATCACTTATAAATTCTAGTAATATATTTATCTTTTACAATGCCAAATGAACTTTATGGAATAAAATTGTTTTTAAAAAAAGTCATATTTTTACAGTGTTTAGTAAGGGACTATATTTTGTGGTGGAAGGTTTTCAAGAAGAAAATGAACAATTTCATAACTCCCTAGTTTTAGAGTACTGTTATTTTAGCTTCCTTATTTTCAGCGCAGACAAAACTTCTAGATAGTTTGTGTGTTACGATATATTCATGATGTTCTAAAAAACATATTTAAACACTATTTTGATATTTCTATCGATATATTTTGGCATATTTAGCTTATATTTCATAGAATTTAAGAAAAAAATAACTCCAGTTTTGGCCTAAAATTAGCTCATTTCATGCTATATCTCAAATTTTTGAGATGTGACCCCTACTTGTTTTACTTTTAAATGAGACATTAAATGTACATGTATGTCTATTTGTATGCAAAGTTTTGGAAAGATGACATTACTATATTTTATTTTACTTGCATAATAATTTGATTACTCTAAAATTTTGTAACATATGTTGTAGTGTTTATTATGTACTGGCCTTTAATGCCACCAGTAAAACAAGAATTATTAAACTTTGACTTAGATTTTACTTTTATAGTCACTACATGTGTTCAACTTCATACTGTATTAAAATCAAAGCTAAATAATAGTTCAAACTACAGTGTATTATAGCATTGATTCATGATTTTTTGAAGTATACAGTCTCATAACTGCAGCGGTGTGTGCATACAAATTGAGTAACGCATGTTAGCACGTTATGAAAATTTGTATGCACACATCGCTGCAGTTATGAGACTGTATACTTCAAAAAATCATGATTTAATGCTTATATTTACATTTTTTCAACTTCTTGCCTTGTCTGCAAATGTGATTTATACCTTAAAATTCCTATCTTATCCTAAGGGTAAGTTCCTCTTAATGGAAGAGCCACAGTAACAACCACAAGGGTGACCTTTGATTTTCGCTTGTGACGTTGCAGTTTACAGCGTTCAACGTTTGTGACGTCATAATAAATTTCTTCATTTTAACCTTTGAGTACCCTGTGTACATTACAGTGTCATAACTGCCGTAGCTTTCAACACACTTTACAAGCAAAAAATATGTGGAATGTAAATATAAATATGAATTTATTTATTAATTTATAAATCAATTTCCATGTCAAATTTAAGCAAAAATTTCAGGAATATTATCATTTTTGTTTGGGGCCCTATATTTTCAAACAAGAGGCCCATGGGGCCACATTGCTCACCTGAGCAACAATGGGCGTTCAAAAGATATTGTGCCATATGGTCCCTTGGTAGAATAACAAAAAATAAATATTGTCAAGTATTCAAATTTTTCACTTATTTTTGCATACACGTAATAATCTTTGACATTGTACCTTCTCAAAATACTATTTTTTACCAGAATAAGAAAATCCTACGCAAGATATAAAACTAAACATTTGGTAGGGGTACACTGTTAAGTTGTCATCTTCCAATTCCCTATATTTTCGTTCTGCCCCCCCCCCACCACTTTGTAAAGCGATCAAAATGTATGAGAGCATATAGGTACATTTTTTTCATCAACTACTTACTAGTTATTGTATTTTTAAAAAGAAATATAATAGTTATTGTATTTTATTTAAAAAATCCTACATGTATAGATGTGAAGAAGAAAATTGTACCTCAATGTGCTCAATTCTTCAAATTAAAAACATTATTACATTCAGCTTAAGATTTTTAACTTGGTATTTCCTATTCAGCATTTAAAATGGAAAAAAGAATGGCCTAAGATTTTCAATTCTTCTATTCACTCAAGACCAGTTCACTGGTATTTGAGGTTCAAAATCAGTTCATACAAATGTACACAAACACAGTCAAGGATCACATGTACAGTAGGAGTAATAATGACGAAAAAAGGTTAAGTTTACAATACAAAAAGTTGCTAAAGTTGGTTTCTGTAAGAACAGACTTTGAAAATTTATATTAAATAAAAAATAAATATTGACAAATTTTTTACTTTTTTAATTTTTAGTTTTTAAGATCTGTGTACAAACATAGAATTGTGAGCAAATCTCTGTATCTTGCTTATAATTCGAAGCTTAACACTCAAATATGGTTAGTAAATAGAAATTGTAAACAATTAAACACAAGAAACATATGCACTATAACAAATAAAGAACCACAATTTATTTTTTCGAAACGAATCATATATATACATGTATATACCTACATATTTCCATCAGCGATATCAAACTCTATTTAAACTGAATAAACTCGAGGAAATGCTGAGCATCTCAACAAAACCTATTGCATTAATCTACCATTATGCAAAAGATAATGCCGAATTACTGATAGAATGAATTGTATTTCAGTACTTTTTTGATACATCAGATTTTGCTTAATTTGCGCAGGTAAACAGTTAACTGTTTGATTTAACGAAGTCTCTGTTTGATTTGATACGTAAAAATCACGAAATACAGACGATAGTTCCCAGGTTACAAAGCATAAATAATGAAAACGATACGAAAATCAGAACAAGCTAACACCAACGTCATGTGTGAAAACTGTCAACGCATTGAAATATTTAATTAGCCTCAATTTACTTTACAAAATCGGCACCAATATATTTTGCATGTTTCAAAAATTTCCCTTCATACGCGAACTGTTGCATAACAAGCAAATTCATCATAGTCAGATTGACCCTTTTTTCGTATAATGTCATGGCTGCTTTAAACAAAAAACCTCATTTTAGAAGTATGGAATACGAGTCTTGGTAAAATGGGTATGCAAACCAGGGCTGTGGCAAAATAAAAGCCGGGGCAGATCGGCAATCGTCAATTCCAAATACGCATTATTTTGCAGCAATATTTACAGCGAATACAAATATATTGGTCCATCAAATATCCTGAAATTTTAATGAGATTAGCAGATAAATAACTGCCAATCTTTTGTTTTGCCCAGGCCAAACTTGCCTACCCATTTAACCAGATGCCGAACCCGAAGCTGAAACACCCCTTTCCTTTATTATTATTTTTGTAATAACTCAGATTTGAAACAGAATTAGCCCTTAATTTTTGCAATTTATATTTTCCTTCCCATAAGGATAATTGATGCTAAACTACTTTGAATTGGACTCAGTAGTTCTTGAGAAGAAGATTTTTAAAAATGCACCCCCCTTTTTCTACAGTTTCAAGGTTTTCTCCGCTTTGAATACAGATTGGACTTTTATTTCTGCAATTTATATTCGCCCTCCTATAAGGATGCTTTGTGCCAAATTTGGTTAAAATTGGATAAGCGGTTTTAGAGAAGAAGAGTTTACAGACAGACGGACAGACAGATGACGGACAAAATGTGATCAGAATAGCTCACTTGAGCTTTCAGCTCAGGTGAGCTAAAAATGGCATGTGACATGGGTTTAAAATAAATGAACATTTTAGGTCTCCATCTTTATATCCAAGTGGTTTTCGGATGATTGACATTACTATTATTTCAGTTGCCAACTTCCTTAAAACACATATTTAATATCCATGATACATGTATTTCTACTTAGAATTACAAGAACACACTTTATATATGAATTTGAATATGGTTTGGTACTTGATTAAAAAGTTGTTACACGTACTTATATTAGTACTAGTAGATGATGTATGTAATGCGTAATTCTGGTAACATATAATAAACCATTTATCAAATGAATGTTTGAAATACAAATCGATTTATTTTTTGGGAGTTGATTTTAATCAACTCTCCTATGCACTTACTCAGGCAAAGCGAAAGTGAAACAGTGTTTGGACCTATGCACAAATCAATACCGCTGACAACACTTAGTTCTTGAAAATAATCAATAAATTCGATGCTATGTATTCTGAAGCATTGTTTTTCAAGAGAACTTATTTATTAATACCATGAAAATAATAAGATTTCAAATTGTACAAACAGTTTAGATATTTTTTAAAGTCATATGTATTCCTACGCTAGAGTTCAATGTAGTCTCGTTCAACCAGACGCTTGGCTGTCTCCGTTATTATCCGACAAAACAGAGTCTCTCTTGCTTGTCGGAGACAAACGGAGACAGCTGAGCGTTTGGTTGAACAAGAAAAGAGTTCAATCTTGCCTGGATCCATACAGATTCTCAGAAATATTTCGATTACTGATACTACTTGTTATGCAAAATCACATATCGTTGATTTTGAATAAATGAAAATCGATAAATCAACTCCCGTCAGAACTTCAGTACTTTGTTTTTACAATGTCACAAACATAACTGTTTAATACATGTATAAATTCATATGCTTATGATATACAATGTATGTTTATATGGAAAGATCAGGTCAAGACATATAACTTAAAACCTCCTGTTGTGATTCTTAGGGATCATGAATTTACAAGGAAACACAAAATTTCTTAGCTAACAAGAATCACATTTTTGATTTATGGAAGGTCACATACAAAGTGTATTTTCAAATTAAAGTTAAAAAAAACCAAAAACATGTTGTCTCAATAAAAAAGCTGGTTTTGGTGGCTCGCCTCCTACACTTACATGCGTATACAGCATGAAGTATTATTTTGGGCAATAGTAAATGGATATTTTCACAACCCATAGAAAATATCCTGAGGTGACAGGGTACAAAAGGAAAAAGATTTCTGCAGAGTGTGCTCATTGAATCTATTTAAATGTTTCATTATACATGTATATTGATACAATAAAGTACTAGAGTAACCTAGAAATCTATTTCCACTAAACATTTTATACAAAAAGTATGTTTTTATATTGATGTTTTTTCAATAACAAAGAGGATCATCTTCTCAGATGTAATTTGTATGTGTGATTGAGGAATTGCTAGGAAGTGGTTGTATGGGTGTCATAACACTGCTGGGTGAGGGACCAGGGTGTGTTTGCATGGATAACACTGCTGGGTAAAGGACCGGGAAGGGGGGGGGGGGGTGGTTGTCTAATAACACTGATGGGTAAAGGACAGGGGGTGTGGATGTCCGGGTGATAGAACTGCTGGGTGAGGGACCTGGGAATGTGGTTGTCTGGGCTGCGTTTTACAAAAGAACTTACGACTTACGACCAAATTAATGAATGCTAATTAATCACCAACTAATCAATGATCTATTTTAATGGCTCAAAAATATAATTATGGGAATTGAAATATTTTTAAATAAATTGTTTTATGTCAATTTTGTTCATTAAAGATCATTTTACAAGGTTGTAAATATTTACGACTTTGTCGTAAGTTCTTTTGTAAAACCCAGCCCTGGATAGCACTGATAGGTGAGGGACTGGGGGTGTGGTTGTATGGGTGATAGATAACACTGCTGGGGGAGGGACCGGGGGTGAATTCAACTTACTGTGGTGGGTAGCCATCCATTGCTTGATTGATGGACTGGAAACAGGTCAACTGGTGTCTGTAACTCTGTGTATAAATAGATATTGATTTAACAATCAAGTCTGTATTTATATATAAACATTTATTATATCTGTGTGTAAATAAATAGACAATAAAACGCACTTTTTCAAAGCAAGAAATGAATGCCTGACACAATATACATTATATATTGCAGAAAGTGTGAATTAGATGTCCACTTTTATCTCCAGAATAGTGTTGGTCAGTGCATACACAGCTCAGCTTCTGTCACACTGACAGAGAAGGTAATATATCTGTACTAAACTACACAGCTGTTGGCTTTATGGTTCATAACAATTATAAATTCATTTACCATTTGATAATAAAATGGAGTTTGAAGGCATTTAAATCCTTGTTACATTTACTTTTTGTGCAATATATAATAACATGGATATTTTAAAGTTCTATTAAATTTATGTCAAATTATAAGATCTGCTTGTTTGTTCTAATTTCATAGCTTGGTGGATAAACTATCAAACTGAGAGTATTGATCCAAATACTAGTATCCCAATCTTAAACACCAAGGAATTTTGTTTTATGAATTGAAATGGGTTTTTTTTCTATTCTCAAGTTGCTATCTGTTCTTTCTTTATGAAATCTAAACACATGCAAAAACATCAGATCCTTAATGATTAAACAATTTTGTGTTAATTTAAGAGTTTTTTTTTCAAATGTGTTGAGGACTCTCAAGTTACAATTTCAGTCAGGTTTGTCCACTGACTATCATCAACTGACCTTTGTAGATTTGTCTTCATTGAAAACAGAGAAGATAAGCCCAATGAATCCTTCATCCATCATCTGATACATGGCCTGAGTCCTAACATCTGCAATAATATTGTAACCTCATTTAGGCAACAACCAAGAATTACAATATTTTAATACAGTAAATAATAAATAAAAATTGAATTGACTGGTTAGAGATTTTAAATCATGAATCCAATCATTGTATAAAAAATGAGCCATTACAAACTCTTATGATTCTCCAGTTACCTCCATAATTTGATTTTCATCAGTTATATGATGAAATAAAATGAAATAATCCAGGATAGAGATAATCATACTGGAGATCAACAACAGAGTATGGCGTGTAGATAAATGACTCTGAGCAGCAATTCTGACTACCTGATTAGTACATACCAACATGTGATGGCCAGACTGTGATGTGGGGGTGAGAGTGATACCAGCCTAGGACTCTCAAAGGTCGGTTATACTGCTGGGCTAGTCTCTAAAACATTATGAACATGCATTCAAGTCTTATTATCTTGAATTCCATGGGAACAAGTTTAAAGTACAAGAAACCAGTGGATTACAGATACTGGAGTTAGAATACACATCTTGCTTGGAACCTCCAACACATCTTTGGTTTTTCAGACCAATGTTACATGAAATGTCATCAAAGTTAAATAATACATGTACTTGTCTTTAGTCAAAATTATTCGCTTGAAAATTTGTTACTCTTTCAGCAAAAGCAAAATTAATTGGTATTTACCACTTTGATTAGCATGATATGTTATTCACAAAGGAACACAAAGGAAAGGCTTGCAAAAAATGCATGGTTTAGTACAATTCATCACTTGCAGATTTTCTAACACAAAAAAAACTTGTGAAAGTCTCAATTTATTGTAGAGGTGATTCATCTATTTCTACAGTAATTCTATGAAATTGTTGACTAACACAGTTTTTGTACTCAGAGAGTACAGTGAAAAGGACTTTGACAACAATGTAGGCCTACATTCCATTAAGATTATAATCACCTCAGCCTTGCTCGAGGCATCAGAGAGTTGTTCAGGAGAGATCTCCACTCTGTCTGGCTGTTTGTCCGATCTTCTTAACATAATCACAGAGAAGATGTGTAGAACTCTATTTTCATCCACCTGAAAGCATATCAAACATATTGATTCATCAGAAACATGGATACTGTACTTATCAAGTTTATATACATTATAATCTTATGTCATCCCTTTTGCTTTTTAACAGCGCAGTTTGGCAAAATGAAAATGTTGTCAAAATGTGTTCAAAATTGGCTTTTCACTTCGAAATTCACAAATTCGGGAAAATTTAAGAATTCAAATCGCTGAAATATTATATATTTTTTACGCATGACCGGTTTCCAGCTGATCAGCTGAGACACAGACAAAGTAGGTCACAACGCCATTTCCTTTTATTACCTCTCCTATGAGTAGCCCCATCACCTCCTCTCTTTCCGTAGATAGTGCATGTGTTAAACACACCATATAGGCATCAGCCTCCAAATGCACGCTCTCTACAACCATTCTGATCGGTACAACTAGCAGTGCCTAGGCAGTCCCTTGCACCGACAGACCGGAAATCTCCCCGAGAGAGAGAGGGAAGAATTTACCTCCACGTAAAAGAGTTCACATTATTTGAATATGTGTCGTAGGACTACAAGGCTAGCCTGTGTCTTTCTCTCTGCCCAAAAATGAACGTATAACATGTACATGTACATTAAGTTTGAATGAAGATAACAATTCATTTTTCTTATTTGCATGTTTTCCTTTTATTTACTCATATTCAGTTTGATCATATAATCCAAGTGATTTAAAATTACGGTTTAAGGTACTCACTACACCTAACTTATACTTTTTAAGACACTACGTCATAAGATGGCGATTTTGAATGTTTTGTTAAACAGTTTATATTGTTCGATTGGGTTGTATATTGCGGTAGCTCAGTGGTTAAAGAATTGGGCTTCTGAACCGCAGATCATGAGTTCGAATCCACCTGGAGATTCTGTTCATGTTAACTTAATTAAATTTTTGAAAATGTAATTTTTCATCCAAAATTGCACATTTTTTGCATATTAGGCTCCAATACTTCTTATCCATTATGGTATACATAATAATCAAGTAAATTTCTGATGATTTGAGAAAATAGTTCACGGTGTAGTGCTGTAAACACGTTTTGTTACATGTAGTAACTTATCATGCACTTTGGGAATAATTTTTTTTTGATTTTTACAAAAAATGATGCCTCTGCATTTCTAAGAGAAGTATGATCAGAATGATGTATGAAAAATATTTTGCTTTGAAATCGGGCAAGGACATGTGTACACGTAAATGCATATAAATCAGGACTCAACAAAAAAAAATTATACACGTACCTTTAATATAGTTTTCGTTGGAAATTGAAAAAAATATTCATGAAGTATACTCATAGTACTTATAAAATGTAGTGTATTTTAATATTCTATTGCTAATTTTTTTTCAGACATGCTTTTTTTTTTAAAGCTGCGTTTTTTATACAACCGTGGTGCCAATTCAATCTAGTTAAAAGTAGATCTTCCATCCGCTCCATCAAAAACCGGGGAGCAATTGACAATTTTTTTATTCTCTGAACTGCATAAATTACAGTGTTGAGTGCAGATGGAAGTTCTAATTTTAGTTAGACTGAATTGGCACCACGATTTTTAATTAGATTGGGTGCCAATTTTACTTGATGAGTGACGATTGGCGGGTTTGTCAACGTATACCGATACTGACTCTTGTGAAAAAGAAATTGGTTATCGATAGTGCAGCTGAGCACTATGTTTTATAACGTAAGTTATGTAATATTACATGTGTAATAAATATGTACACCACAGACATCCAGGCATGTAGCATAGCTTTTCAGAGTGGAGGGGTCATAAGATAAGTAGAGAGACCATGCATACAGTTGTCTTTTACGTTTAGTTTCTTACTGAAACAAAACAAAAAAATGCATACATTTATCTTAAAAAGGACCTCTAGAAGGAATTCAACAGAACTGTTTATACATGTACGTTTGTTCAATAACTTAACTATATTAGTAATATCCATTTCAATGTACTTTCCATTCTAAACTACTATACAGTTGTAAATTGTTATACTTGGTAAGAACCTCGTAAGTTGTAAGAACTTGTGTTCGAACCATTTGCATATGTTTATGCAATAAAATATGTTCAAACCAAAGGACCCCTCCTCCCTATAAACTGATGCTACGTACCAAATATGATTTTCCATAAAAACCGGAATATATATAGTTCACGCCATTCAGCTTCTACAATTAACAATGAATAGATATGCATACTACAGACGCATTCATGCGCGGATCTATAGGTCGGACCCCTGCCCCCTCCACTGGAAAACCATGTTCTGATTTCACATAGTAATATTACCGAAAATAGGAAATGCTCATGCAAACTGAAATAAGAAATTCCTTTTTAAATCTGAATACATTATGTAAATATCCCCCATTTCAAACATGTGTCATGTAAATTGTAGAATTTGAAAAATAATCTACATGGTACCTAAATTGATCAACAAGTGCATATATACGTTAACCAAAAAAAAAAAAAAAAAAAAAAAATATATATATATATATATATATATATATATATATATATATATATATATATATATATATATATATATATATATATATATATATATATATATATATATATATATATATATATATCCACCCCCTCTCTTACCTAGCAAACATAATATTACCTCGCCTTTCCCCATCCCCGAAAAATCTCAATGCTCGTTTAAAATATGATGTTAAGAATTAAAAGGTTCTGTCAAGTCTAAATTAAATGAATTTGAGCAATGTCATAAAAAGTATAGCCGCATGAACGCTAGTCAG
Source organism: Magallana gigas (assembly GCF_963853765.1). NCBI lineage: Eukaryota > Metazoa > Mollusca > Bivalvia > Ostreida > Ostreidae > Magallana > Magallana gigas. The sequence goes on along the minus strand of NC_088860.1, from coordinate 15,369,798 downwards.
GTTCCCGAGACCCCTCTTCAAAGGGGTCTTGGGGGCCTGACTACACGAACGCATAATTTACATTTGTTATTTTGAGAATATCAAAACTCTTTTTTACAATTTTCCGAAAAGTTCGAGTAAGGCCAAATCATAGACCAAAAGAAAAAGGGATGTCCCCTACGCCCGCCCTGACTCTGACAATTTTTTTCTTCTATAATTCACAAATGGCTACAAAGTCTTCAACTTACATGTATTTCATTCAACAAAGATGCTATGTATTTGTGCTTAATAAGTTTAAGGAATCGTTGCCCCATGCTCTATTTCTGACAACCACCAGTTGCGTTTATAACTCAATAAACGCAATCGGTCTCTTTTTGAAACGTTGGACCCCCCCCCCCCCCCACCCTAAAAAAAATATAGATAGATAGATAGATAGATAGATAGATAGATAGATAGATAGATAGATAGATAGATAGATAGATAGATAGATAGATAGATAGATAGATAGATAAACTATTGATAATATCATATAGCATATTGAACCATGCGCGAGCATGGAAAATAAACAGTCTGCACGCAGAGCTGCTCAACTACTTAGTTGCGTTCATAACTCGAGATAAATCCAATATTGATCTCATTACAACAAAAATATGCAAACAACACGTCTTAGTTCATGCCTACATGTATGCTAATGACTTTATTTATTGAAATAACAGCAGAAAATATTGCAGTGACGATACGGTGTTAATTATAACTGATAAAGTGTTTATTGCTAGATTAAAGAACATGTTGAATATCAAAATAATTTAACCAGTTGCTCGATTTTGATATAGAATAGGGTCTAATCAGGGAAGTTAAAATTTTATTCTTAATACCTTTCATACATGTCATTATATTTTTCTTTTCATGTTAATTGATGATAAAATTTATTTTTACTGAATAGAGTTGTGCGCCCTTAGAAAACTCTTTAATGTGAGAGATACGTTCAAACGTCGCCCACCCAAAATGGCGAGAAGGTGAAATTGCCTATCCCGTTTGTAAAGTTCATTTCTTTGTTTCTCTACATCCTCGCGGGATATCGGAAAGTGTTCTTTTCCTAATCAATGTGTTATGTATTCGAATAACAAAGAAGTTTCTGCAATGAATAACCTGAAATATACTTTTTAATATCCAACTTTTAAACGATAACAGCAATATCAGAGAAAATCAAGCCGTCATCATGCGAGAATACAAAGTGGTCGTTCTGGGAAGTGGCGGAGTTGGGAAGAGTGCATTAACAGTCAAATTTGTCTCTGGGACTTTCATGGAAAAGTACGATCCAACTATTGAGGATTTTTATAGGAAGGAGATCGAGGTGGATTCCGCACCATCGGTGTTAGAAATTCTGGACACAGCAGGCACTGAACAATTCGCTTCAATGAGAGATCTGTACATTAAAAACGGGCAGGGTTTTGTCATTGTTTACAGTATAACAAGTCTTCAGACTTTCCAAGACATAAAAACTATGAAAGAACAAATTATCCGTGTTAAAGGAATAGAGAACATACCAATGATATTAGTTGGAAACAAAGTTGACTTGGAACATCAGAGAGAAGTGCCACGCACAGAGGGCGAGACTTTAGGGCACATGTGGGGGTGCCCTTTTCTTGAGACATCGGCAAAAAATACCCAAAATGTGAATGAAATTTTTATTGAAATAGTTCGAGAAATGAACACTAGTCCAGTAAAGGAGAAAGGAAAATGCTGTCGTTGTGTGATTTTGTGAAAAAGGTAAAGGATGATTCAACTATTAGCATCATGCCTCTGTTGTCTCTGCATGTGCAGTTAATAATAGAGAATAGTTCATAAAGTTTTGACTGTCAAAGGAATTAATTGAATTTATATAATCATGTCTTGCATGTTTAGTCAGATTTGTTTAATTCATACTAAATACACAATCATTCACTAATCAAATCACACAAAACTTTAAGAACCTCAGTCTTTATAAGTATTTTTTTCTGTCAGATAATTCTCTTATTAAAGCTTATGAAAGTATGTATAAGAGAGGTGAAAATTATTTTATTAAATAAAAGCAGATAAAGTATTAGTATCTGACAGTGACTATATTATCCACCCAGCGTGATAAAGATAATTGACTTTAAAGTTATCTTTATGTCATTTTTAATTGAGAAATGTACATGTATGTCAACTATACAGCACTTCAAGATTGACTGTTAACATGAAGTACTGTATGAATGACTAACATACATGTACAATTCTTAATTTAATCAATAACTTGTACAAATCTGTTATTAATTTAGGTGTATTTGTTTTTGTTCTTTTGTTACAAGTTTTTGACATTGGTGACATTTTAGTGTAACTTAAACGTCTGACTCAGCCACCTCCTGTCTTGATTTGTCATCTTCATTCATTCAGTACTCAGTACTGTCACATTCTGTGCGTGAAACATGGGAGAAAATGGTCAGTGTACTCCATGAAAGTCGTATATAGGATTTAAGTGGGATAAACGGATATCTTTGTGTATAAATATACACAATTATTTTGTCACTTACATTGCTTAGCAAGACTAGTTTTAAGTACCGGTGGATAATTTCCCCTTGATGTCAATAGCAAATAGATATATATCTGATATATGAAATCATTCCTTTCATGTACAAGTAATTTATATGCACTTTTAAAAGTATTTCTGGAAGACCCTGTGTTTATGTCATGTATATATTTACTTAAAAGCACTCCTTATGTTATCAGGTGTTACTCAGAAAATAACATTTAACGAACTTTCTGTATACATTCGACTTAGAGTTGTGTAAAATGTACCCTTGTGACCCTGACTTGTTTGATGTCAATTTAGCACTCTGCAAGTGAGACCATGACATGGGGTTAGATATTTAGCAGTTTTGTTGCTCTGTGAATTTGTGGAATTTTTTTTTTTATCAACTTTATGCATATAGGAACTGTGTTCACTTTGGTTATCATGTTGACCAGGAAGTCATTTGCTTTTAATAGTGAAGTGTGCCTCTTGACTATCATATATATTTATATCTTATGAAAACCCCCTCTTGAAAGATTACTCCAAAGCATTGATATGAAAATGATAGGATGCATGATGTTGAACAAATAGAACAGTATGTTAAAACTATCGGTACGTCATGCTCAAGAATGGTGTGGAACCAAACGTTGATTTTCTCTTTATCTTCTTCCACCATCATGACGATAGTAAATAGATTTTTGACATCAAATAGTAAGAACTGGATCAACATCCAAAATAAGATGTATCTCTTAAATATTATACAATTTATATGTATCATAATACATGTATAAGTATTCAGGATGATCCTGAGCTTTAGTTTGTAGACATAAGTGATAAATTAAATACTACAGACACAACTGTGCATTTGTGTCCTTTTCTGAAATTCCATGTGATATTTTAAAAATCAAAACTGATAGATTCTATTTACTATCACAGTATTGCCATCATCAAAACAATTTAGGTGGATCATTTTGTTAGACTACATGAACAGGGAATAACAATTTTACATGTATAATATGCTTAAAGTTTGAATTCTGACACGCCAAAGTTTAATATGATCAACATTTAATCCTACTTTACAAACAATTGAATCACATTTTGTGGTATTCATAATATTATATGCAATATTTTATGCATGTACACATTTATGTAGAATCATCCAAATCAATGTGTTTACACACTATGTGGAAGCCTTTATAAGGTTTCTAGTTGCGATGTATGTTGACATTCAATTGTGGAACATGAGCCTTTATACTATGTACAAACGCCACAGATAAAAATCCTATTTAAGCACCTTAGTGCTTAATACAATTTTAATACAAAGGTACAATTTTTCTATACCACAGTGAAATTAACGGTATTAACCACACCTCATGAAGATCTGCCTCTGTTGTAAGGGTCTGTGAGGAGGTCAGGCTTATTGATTAATGAAAAAACAAAGGATGATAAGATGTTATATCAATTGAAACTAAATATCGTATGGTTTTGTCTCTTTTACTATGACAAAATGGCATTGATCGTCAAAATTATTTTGCAACAGTTACACAGAGCAAGTCTTAGGTGTTTTGCATCACTTTTTATTACCGGTATACGGGGTTTAATTCTTTAAAAAATATGTATGGAATTAAGTCGTCTCAAAATGACATAATAGTTAATACCAGTACTACTTTATAGTCTATGTTGACTGAAATTATCAAAGTTATTCAATTTTATCACTTTGGAATTCAAAGTTGTGTATTGACAAAAGACATATTTCTGAGAGGATTAAGTGCTTTGATAGCTCAGATTAGGTACTGTAGAGGCAGCGATTTTTAATCCCAGAGTATGTATACAGGCTATATAAGTAAGCTCTTTATATCACAGCTTATCCAAAACCTAATAGAGGAATCCTCAACTTAAACCTCTAGTGTCGGTACTTCAATTCATGTAAATATATGCAGCCACATGTATGTGTACTAGATTTATGAATTTTTTGTATACATGTACTATTGGCATAAATTTTGTATAGATTCATGCTGTGTTCATACAGCTATTGTTAAAAAAAAACGATTCTCGATCTAATCAGTTTAAGGCATTGTCAGAGTATGAATATATACACATCCCATGATCTTTTATTTCCAATTTTTATAACTGTCTTCAAATGCATTTTTTAGCAGTGTTAACTGTTGATAATTGACAATATTTATTTTGAATTGTAATTAAAATAAATAATGTTTACTATACGTTTATTAAAATTTTATATGACACCTTTGAATTTGGCTATGCTGGATTATTTTATTATCTACTTACCGGTAATATATATAGCTATACCGAAAGCCAAGAATGTATAGATCCAACTTTCAACTTCCTTACTATTAATGTATGTGGAGGATTTAGACCCTTCATTGAATGCATTAATATATTTAAGTATATCTACATACTTTTACTTACTTATATTATATAAGGAATTTAAGATATTCAGATGGAATGTAAATATAAACAGTTATATTCTTTTTTGTTTGCTTATATGGCTGACGAAGGAAGTGATAGGTGATAATAAAAGTTAAATTACCCCCAAACAGATATGTATTTTCTTATCAATGATCGCTAGCCTAACTTCACACCCACTTGAAACCAAAGGAAATATATTGTTAACATTATATATTGAAAGAGTAGAGATTGAATTTGATAGTACATGTAGTATCAGTGGGCACAACGAATTAAAATTATTTGTTCTGGGCTGATATCATGTTTTTCGTGTATATATGAGTTTTTGACTTAGTCTGACATGCATGTAGCAGGTGACACACAATCTGAATCAAGTGTATATTTATTTAAAATACGATTTTTTGCTTGTATTCCTTCTTGTGAAAAGTTAACAATTACAACTATTATACTTTCATGTTAAATACTGAAATCTGATTGGTTTTAATGCAGTTGATAATCCGGCTCCGATTTCACAAAAAAAAACTTAAGTCAAATCTCAGACTTAAGTCTGAGTTTTCTCTCAAATATTTGAGTTTTTTCTCAAATTTGAGAAAACTCAAATCTCTGCATTTCACAAAAAAATCTTAGTCATGTTTTTTACTCAATTTGAGAAAACTTAAGTTACCTCCATAGCGGACTTAAGTCAAATCTCAAATATGAATATGTCATTAACATCATTAATTCAGTATTATATTGTCTGTAATGTTCATTTCTTAGTTCTATTCCACTCAATAATCAGCGTATATGCAATATTTCATGCAGGTTTGATAAATATTCTTTTCATTAAAAAATAATAATTTTGGCGGAGTTATCTCCCTTGACAAAAATGTAAACAAAGGGAACTAATTCATTTGTTTGTGTTAAATGGAATAACTGTGCAGTGATTCTATTTTCCAACGATTTTAAGGTAACCATAATGTATTTAATGTGGTCTTTTGTTTGCTATATATTATTTAAGATCATGTAGATATGTCATCTATACTTAGCATAACAAAGTGTACATTTCATGACTGATTAACATTTTAAGACTCTTCTTAAATTAATCCGATTTTCCTCTGTTGAAAACATAAGCAGACGATTGTTTTTATTTAGAATAAATAAAAAAAACAGGAGAAGGTATAAGGTGCCACTTGTGACAATGAAAATTCTTGACTCAGCTAAGTAAAAAATTTGACTCAGCTGAGAAATGACTAAGTTTGATTTGTGAAATGCAATTTGAGAAAAATATCAGCTGAGTAAATTCTCAGGATTTGAGATTAAACTTAGGTAAAAACTTAAGTTTTTTTTGTGAAATCGGAGCCCGTTCTATTACCCTTAGCAACACACTTAGCAACCGGTAATACATGTACAACAAATTGTTACATGCACGTAAATTATGCGCATATGGTTCGCATTAGAATTCACGTCATTTCTATATAAAAGCAGTAAATAATTCTCTAAAATTAAGACATTCAGTATAATAAAATAAATAGTGCCTGTTTGGGAGGATAAAAATTGAAATTGACAACCCTAGAAAACCATTGTCAACCTCCGCTTCGCGTCGGTTGACAATGGTTTCCTTGGGGTGTCAATTTCAACTGTTACCCTCCCAAAAAGGCACTATTTATATAATGTTATATATTTCTCAACATGTTGATAACACAATGGTACATGTATTCAGACTTAAAAAGATCTATAGCATGCCTCATTGTGAATGACCATGTTAATTATACACAATATGTCCCCTGGTTTTCGTCTTTTTACTGGACTCTGATGGGTATGTGCTATTGATTAATGACAAGTGGTAGGTTTTGTGTTGTGACTTTACATCAATACATAGTTGTCTTAATTAGTTTAGTGCAGGTATTGGTAATTGAATAGAATGCTCGATCGTTGAAACATAATACCAAAAGCTTTAGACAAATCAATTTCATTCATAAACACGTAGAAGTTGTGAATAATGGTAAGGCGGAAATAATAGAGCATTCCACAGCTTCTGATCATCTGATACACTTCACATGTGAAGTGTAAAATACATACTACATGTATATCAATGACTGTTAAGACATACAAGGCCAATTTAACAAGACCATGGGCTTTCCATGTGGTTAAACTATCTAGTTCAGGTATCAAAGCATGTTTGAAATGATGGTGGCCCCAGGTGAAATATGCACTGATTTCTTGGCATATTTGAATTTTGATATGATGGTGTTAATATTACTAGCCAATGATCATGACTAAATCTACTGTACCGATACATAAACTTTCTGTTTTACACAAACTTAGTCCATGGTCTTGTTAATATAGCTATAAAAACTTCCTTTTGTTTTGGTTTTTTTTTTCATCATCATTAGACTGAGAAAAGAAGGAGGATGTCAATTTTTGTCACATCCTTTTCCTTAGCAGTTTTAAGTTCCTGTTGGTTTTATGAATTAACTTTTCCTGCTTCATCAGTAGTTTATGATTTCAGCTTGTTTTTAGACATGACTATAAAAATGTCTCTAGTTATTTGTTTATAATGATACATCAGTGACCTGTCTGAGCCATATCTTAATAAATCTTTTATTTTTCTATTGCAGGTAGAAAATAGTTGACCAATGAAAACCAAGAATCAAACCATGTAATCCTGCCTGGCTGTTTCATTGTTGCCTGGCCAAGTGCTTTTTTGTTACTCCAGTAATGAACCAATCAGATGCCTTTTTGCATGTGTAACCATGACTACATCTTGCATCAACTTACCATTCTGGAAAGAAGACTTCTTCTAATGCAGGCCAGTTTCTGTTGACAATTCTTTGGTGCGAGCTATAGCTGTTGAGAACAAAATTATAGAAGAGATGTCTGCTCCAGTGTTTCCATAATATCAAAAACAAAATGAAGAATCGTCATCACTTTTGTATTGCAAAAATTGTTTATATACATTCTTAAATTTTTTTTACAATTTATACTTAAGGACTAGGTCATTGATTATTTACGATAGAAATTCATAGAGTATGGCATGTAGAAAGATTCAAAGCATACTATTTTCTTGTTTTAATATATCTTGGATATGTATTTGGCTTGTAAAACCATATCACATAGGATTGTATAGTAAAGGGGTGTATGAAAATGTATATATTTTACATGTTGTACTATACCATAGTGATGAATAGTAGTGAAATCACATGTGATTTTTACCCAGCAGAGTAACATTATTCATATTAATAGATATTTGTCATTTGTGTCAAACAAGTAGAGGCCATTTATTGTTGATTATGCATGTTGTGCAATGATATATTATACCATGATTATTATGCTTGTATATAAAATTAAAGTATTGCAGAAGCTTTAAAATTCATGTACACGTACGTTTCTATACTTAATCTGAGAAATCAATCACTAGGTGTGATATTAGTCAAATGCTTTGTTAATTAAGCCTTATAATTTTGCCAACAACTGTCAAAATGTTTGTAATTCTGTATATATTGAATTTTTATATTGTTTTTTAACAGTATGTTTGTATATATACGTCACAAGCATCTCAAAATCCAATGGTATTACAGTTGAGTCATGCAGAAAAAGGGAATGTGTGCTACTGGATTTTTTTCAAAATTTTTTTAATTAAACTTTTAAGATAATTTAACTCAACATTCAGAATAGACTGAAAATTACATGCAGATACTTTTAAATTATATGCAGATAATTTTAAATCACATGCGGATAATTTTTAATTACATGCAGATACTTTCCGCAGGCAATGGCATTTGACTCAGTCCCAATATCAAACAGTATTAGGCATATCGTGTAGATCGAGACATGAAGAAATGGCAACTTCTTTCTGATATCTTAAGCCAAACAGGAGAATTATCAAACATTAAGTACATGTTGAGATAGCACAAACTTCTAGTTAAAGTATATAGAGAACCATTGTACCATAGTAAATATCAGTTCATACGATTTCAGATCTATCTATGACATTGTATAAAAAAATTATTCTGTAATGGAAAGAGGAAGTTAAAGTAATCTAATTAAAATGTGTAACGATTGTATAATACCATAGTGCACATATTATAGAATATTTAGATTCATATACACGTAAATTATTTTTCCAGGAAATTTGGAATGAGTAAAACAGGATTTTCTTTTTAAAAAAATGTCCATGATTGTACATTCAGTGGGTGATTGAAGTGATATAGGACTAGTGCCATATAGGGGAAGAAAATTGTAATGTTTTCTTTATAATTATTAGAACAGACAGATTTTGAAATGTGAAAAAAATAGATTAAATAGGTGTTAATTTAGAAAGTCAGACAACATGAACTTGTGTTTATATTTTTAGTTTAAGTGGGTACTTGTTCGTGTTGTGTACTTTAAAAAAAATGTTTTTGTGAAAATAGGTTGACAACAGAGAGTGAAAGGCCTTGTTATTTTTGGAGGGGTGTAAAGATTTCTCTGTGTTAAGGATGACTGTATGGCGGCCCCTTGTGGTTACATAACGGTCAAGATTGTTGCACTTGCAGACACTTGTGTACAAGTAGACATTGGATTAGGCTTGCTACTTCATGTTTAGTCAGTGTGAAACACAAGTTGTAGGATGTGTAATTTTAAGAGTAAAAAATGCCTAAATAAGAAAAATTATTCACCAAAAATATGTACGGTATGTAAAAAAAAATTGACGTATCATCCCAAGATATTCTATGTATAAATGGGTTATAAATAAGGAAGGGAAATTTTTTTTTCAAGGTTCGTCATTTATTCATTGATAGTTCTTATGAATTAAATTTTAGATTTACTTCCCTTGGCTAATGGAAGTTATGATAACAAAAGGAGACAAAGGAAAAAAAGACTTTCCTGATGTGCGTTTGTGGGGGTATATGTACAAATAAGTTGTTAAATTTGAGACTTTTTGACTTTCGACACATTTGTAATCATTATTGTCAAGATGTTTCAAACTTTATTTGTACAGATAGGAGAACATGTAGAAAATCTTGAGCCTCTCTAAAGAATTTGGTTGAAATGTTGAAGTGATATACTTGTAGCTTGTTGATATGAAAATGTAATTTTGGGTTCTGTTTTTTATACACTGTGATTCAATGATTTAGATGAAATACATGTATTTTCGAGGAAGGACAAATAGAGTGGTATATTTATAGCTTAAGTTTAAAAGTTCAGTGAGCTTTTATCCAAGTCAGCCAGAAATATTGAAATGGCTTATTTGGAGGGAGGTCATGCATGTTGATTTAACACATTGTCATTGTGGAACTGATATTATTTATTAACATATATATATACATATTAATATTCATGTGCATCAGGAATGTACACAGGTGTTAGGCAATATTATTATGTTATACAGAATGATGTAAATGTATTTATGAAATAACAATTTTCTCCAGAAAGGCGATTTTATGGAAAACGAATCCAGTTACAATTTTCTTTTATATTCAGATCTTTACTGTACATGCAAAACTGCACAAAAAATGCTAAATCTGATTTTGATGATTGTTGTACTAGGGTTTTAGCAATGAGCTGACCGTTTAGCAACACCTGTAGTCTGACATAGTGACTGCTCAGTGTATATTACTTAGCTGTAGCTTGCTTGGCTATAAGTGTACTATTTATACACACCAATCAGCATTAAGATGTAAATCAAGGTCAAAGGTCACTGTATAAAATTGAGAGCTTCCGTTTTATTTTATCCATGAATGGTCACATTTATGATTTTTTTAAATATCTGTATTTTAAAAAGAAAGAAAATTATTATTTTTGTGTAAAATTTCTGTGAATTTGTGTTTTTGAAAGGCTAGATTTAAGCTTGCAATTAGAAATCTCACGATTACTGTTTCAGTTGTCGATTTTCAAAGTCTGTTCATTTCGTTCCTGATTGTTTCCCCTTTTATTCTTCAGTACCTCTATTTTGTATTATCATCGACAGTTCTTGCTTTGTGTCAATGTGATTTGAATACACTCACGTAACAAAAGAAAACCTTTATAATAAAATGTATACTCTGAATTCTGTTTTTTTTTCTGTTTTCATAACCTTTTCTTTAATACACCCTTTGCTATTCAAAGAAACCTCATCCCTCTCCAATTACGAGCTTCCATGTACCAAAGAAAAAGATGGAAAAATCCGCACTTTTTCCCTCTGGACAAGAGATTATTTTACATGCTTTGACTCTGGTCCTCCCAATTCCGACGGATAATGTGTATTTGCTATTCAATGAATTGTTGAATAGATGACTAAATATATGTATTATTCAAAGTACAGAATTATCTTTATGAAATGTCGCATTGTGACTGCTATTCTGGCATCATTGCTTCAGTGTCAGTTGTTAAAAAGATTGCGATATTTTAAATCGATATTAATGTACATAAGAAACTGCTATCATTTTGAAAACAGTAACAATTACATGTATCCTATTTCTCCAGTAATTTGTTGTACAGAATCACCACTCTCTCATTCATTGTACTGCTTAGAATGGAATTTTAGAGAATGTTTTTGTATAAATTGTGGGGAAACACTCGTAAAAAAAAAATCAGTGTAATCCACAAGGGCCGATAACATACGATCATTTATTATTCGGTCATTTCCATGTGGTATTGGTTGGATTTGTAGATATACATGATATGGGATGCCGTAATATCAAAACATATGTTACCGGTCCCTGTGGTTTTATTATTCAAGAAATACCAAACTATATTTACACAATCAAGACAAGTTGTCTATTTTTATTTTTAATTAACACAAAATGTAATTATAAATTGCGTCCAATCTCTGTCATAACAAGAAGACAACAATCGGACCGTCGGTGTATTATGCAGATTGAGTGCATATATCGGTAGCTTTACAGTGGGTGGGGCAGCTTATACATGCAGATAACATGACATAAGCCCGGTACTCCCTTTGGTAATGCAGTAGGCCTACGCAGAAGAGGACCCCACTTAAGATACAAAAACTCCACCCCTCTATGTCTCAATATCGAAAAACCCCGCCCTTTGTATCTGCAGCAGCGGTTTTAGAAGTAGCCATAACAACCAAAATTTTTTCGAAATCTTTGGGAAGGTTTACCTGTGTGGAATGTTGACAAATTAGCAACATTTTAATGAAGAAGTAATTTCGTTCTTTAACTTCTAAAGTTTGGGTCGAGTCGTCCATTTACTGGGTGCATACAAATACATTTTGTCATGCATCATATTGTTGCAAATATTTTTATTCGTGTAGACCCAATGAATTCAAAATTTACAATGATACTTTGACACTATCGACTTAGAACTGTTACTGAACATCAATTGATAGAAATCATTGATTCATGGGGACAAAGATCACGTGATTTAGGCACTAGTATGTGCACTAGTTAGAACTTGCTTTCAAAGTTCAATGCTACTTATCAAAGTGCCTTACCATTGATTTGTTGTACTTGAAACAAAAATCAATGCGGGTGATGATTCTTGCACTTTGAAAATTGATAAGATAGTCATTTGAATAATTAATGCAAAATCATTATACATTATTAAACACATTTGTCAACAATGTAGACTTTTCTTGCTCTCTTGCTGCTGTATTTATATATGTTAACCCACAAATAACATGCGAGTAAGTGTCTGATAAAAATATTTCTTCAAAATCTTATCATGGAAATGTTATTTGTATAGTACATGTAATTAAAATTAACGGAAAGGTCTAGAACTATGCTTTTATAAAAAGATGATCTGAATTTGTACACGAGATTGTTTTACTGATTTAGTGCACCTTTTATCAGCCCTTTTCCCTTCAATAGTTTCAAACACTAAATTCGTAATACATTCATTTTATTTGACGATATACATGTAATTTCAATTAATTAAAAAAGATACATTTTTAAGTTTGTAATTGTTCCAGTAACAAGTACCTGAAGACAAACCTTAACATTTTCAGCTTCTTTCTATGAATGAAAAAAAGTTAAGAAAGAAGCAACAACCAAAAAACAAAAAACAAAAACAAAAAACAAGACAAATAATGCCCCCGGAAATACCTGTACATCGTAATGAAAAAAACCCCACCACATCACCCCTCCCAAACCCCCTACCCTCAACAAAACAAATAGTGAGACAAAGGCACCCCCCCCCCCCGAGTTAACATTTTATTGTTTGCGATATTGAATGCAGTTTATGCGGATTTGAATGCAATTACGATACTTTAGACGTCTTCAAAACAGCAGTGATGATCTGAGGATTGGTGTAGGTCTGATCATTAGGATGTCCAGGGAAGACGGTATATACAGAGTTGAAAAAAGTGCACTTCCTATTCTTTGTGATTGGTAGATAGAACATGTACTTTAATGATGTGAATATTGTTTCATTTGTTCAACTGTTGGTCAAAGCATTGGCGATAGTTTGCTGGCGATCTACCTTACATAAAATTAGACATTTTCAAAGAAACCTAGTCGCGATTTGAGACCAAAAAATATTTTTTATGTTTAAAATGCTTAACTTGTGCATTTTAAATGACTGGCTAAAATTTGGATGTAAGATGTAAAGTTACAAGCGAGATATAGAGGTAAGAAATAATTGTTACGTTATCAAAGTTCGAGTCTTATTATGTAAAGAAATGACCAAATATTTCTGACAAAATGATTCTTGGCAAACAAGATAAACTGATTCAATGTGTTCATAAATAATATCATGAACAGAAGAAAGCTACATTTGGTTGAAACATGTACAACACATAATGTAAACAATAACGACTATTTTTTGTATATATCTATATAACTGTTCGACTCTACGATAATTTTGTAAAACAAACGCAAGCTAAGCTAAGCTAAGAACAGTTTAGATAAAGACAGAATATATATATATATATATATATATATATATATATATATATATATATATATATATATATATATATATATATATATATATATCGCAACACTGAAACCATTTTTTTTTCATTAAAACATTTCCAAGATTTGTTGCATAACTAATAGCGTTAATTTCACAGAGGTTTTCAAGTGAATCATCCGTGAAATTAGTTCATACAAGTTCTCCTGAATAATGCAAAAGTAATGCACTTTTGAAAAAAAAACTATATCTATACACTTTATTTTCTGATTTTATTTATACACAAGAAAAAAAGTCTTCAACAATATAGTTATATAATAGAAGCATATCTCTAATTATTGCTCATAAATATTAAATGAGCTATAAATCGGTTTTTGCATTTACCATGGTTGCGAACAAAATGTCAATTACATTGCAAGTCTGACAGTGTCCTCTATTAACCCGCCCAGTATACTATTACTATTCTATGGTTGATAGTTTTACCATAGTGGCCGTGCAGAAGATTGTCTATATTAAGTTGCTTTAGCAGTTGTAATTATGGCGATTTTAGTGTGAACGGTTATAGGGTAACATCATTCCTGATTCTACTACGGTTGTTACTTGACACTTTATTGATGATGGTAATATGTCGGTAATGTTAGACTGTTTTGGTATTGGTGACGACAGCGTTACATGCATTTATTTACTGTTTTCTCTGTAGGAATTCTAGCTGGTAACGGCAATATTAATGCCATAACTGTTGTCATCTCTGCTTAAATTCTGTGGATTTTGCCTTGAGGTATCTATATATTTTTGTTATATTTGAAAAATATACATTTTTCCATTTTGCGTGCCGACCCAAAGCCTATTTTTGCGATCACAGGCAAGTGACCAACATTGGTCAAGTTCAATTAGCTTCTTATCGAAGCGACCATTGGCGGTCAGCCTATACACAGAATTATCACCAGTATTTACGACGTAAACTCGTCCTTCGGAATCACAGCATACTCCACGTGGAATGAATTCCGATTCTTCCTTGCTGTCTGGGCTTTTCCCGTCAAAGTAATTCAGCTGATTTCCCTCTGAATCCGTAAGCTGAACCTGAAGGGAAATCCAGTCTGAAATGATAAACCAGTTTTCCTTTTTGTTAATGGCAAGTCTAGCAGGATACTTCATCATATTTCTTCCCATCACTCTTTTCTCAGTCTCCATGTTTACCATCTTCACCATGGACGCTGGTGGATTTTCGCTGCAATTGAAGAAGACGTCCTTTTCCGTTAAACTAACAATTAGCGCATTACTTTCTTGATTATAAGCTAAACCGCGAGCGCAGCCTTTTGTCCGAAGAAATGTCTTCGGATCGGCATTTCCATTAGTTTTGATAACTTTTTTCTTTGCATTACATGAGAAAAACAAGTTCCCTTGCCCATCGCAGGCAATATCATCGAGTTTATAGTCGCAAACAAAGGAATCGAGACACGTTCCCCTGATGTCGAATAACTTGGCCACTCCTTGATTTCCAATGCACACCCAGGCTTTGTCGTCATCCAAGCACGTGATCCCCGTCACAAGCTCCTCCTCTATTTCACAATCAAACCTCTTCAGTAGCTTCAGATTCCCGCTCTCTTCGTCATCACTGGCAACGGACAACACCCCAAATAGATCTCGCACTTTTTCTTTCATCATTAACCCCTTCGCGAACGAAAGATTTGCATTATCCGTTTTCGGGGCTTGAACCGTGGCGCATTTCACGGATTTCAACCTTTCTATCAGTTTTGTGCCGTGCAAAATGATATCTATGTCATTGCCTTGCTGTAAGAGAATATCTGAAAATTCATATAGTCCAAGATACTGCAGTTTTATTTTTTCACATTCTTTAATTACGCTATTGTCAGGAGTGTATTCCAAAACTTGACCGGAATATTCATCTTGAATTTCGTCGACTAACTTATGGAAAAGCTGAGCCTGTTCTTTAATGATCTCTAGCAGTCTTTCTTCTTTATCCAACATCTTGTTTTTGCTTTTTTGGGCTTGTGATTTTTCGTTGGCCATTTTTGCGATGAATTTCTTGTGCTCGGTTTCCTCAATTGCATTTTCCAGAGCCTGTTTGTACTCTACCACTGCTTCAGACATGTTTTTACACTCATGACTTTTATGAAAGGTCATGTTGCAGTCCATGCAAATCGGCTCTTTACATGTCACACAGAAATATTTTAATTCTTGTGAAGAATGCTGCGCACACAACGAAAGGCCCTGTGAAACTTTTCGGTCACCCTTTTCGTCAATAGTTACAATTTGGTGGCTTTTTGTTCCTTGGAGTTTGGAATGCATTCGCAGACAAAATGAACAAAAGTTCTGTTCACAGGAAAAGCAATAAAACTCAGCCCTGGTTTTCTCTCCACATACATCACATTTCACGATAGCGTTCCCGTCCTTTTTAATATAGTACAAGTTCTTGGGAAATCCCTCTTCAATATTGTGTGGAACGTTGCTTTCGGCTCCACAAAGAGTACAATTGTACGTCGATTTCGCATTTTTAGCCTCGATTTGGTACTTTAGACAGTCATTGCAAAAGGAATGGTAACAATCCAACAATCTGGGGTCTTTGAAGTTGTCATAGCAAAGAGTGCATTTGAGACTATTAGGATCTTTTGATTGCCTACCTACTTCATTCTTTTGCTGAACCTTAGCGTCTCTGAGGTCATCACTACTTCCCTGGCCGGAAGTTGGACTCGCCATTGTAAATTCTAGTTCATTAGTTTCAAAATCTCAATTTGTTGATGAAAACGCAGCAGAACAACTCTACGGTCTCCGAGGCAAATGAATCCTCTTCCTAACTTTAATAAATTATTTATCGTTCTCAATCACAACTGCACACCTAGAACTAACACCGTGCTTCTGCTTGACTAGATTCTCACAAACTAGCCATTTTACACATTCCAAATAATAAGCTTGGATGCGCTAAACTGTCACAGGTACAGTGTTCATGAAAATCAATTGCTTTCTTCTGTTTAGCTCTTTTAAATGATACGGTATCACCTGTCGTCAATTAAATACATAATTTATCTTCTGTTCCTACACCATAGTTATATAGCATCACCCTTATAAGATTTGCGGAGTGCTGTATTACAAAACGGTTGCGCTTCTTGTTTAGACATAACAGAATTGTAGACCGTGCTGGGGATGCCATTTGATCACGATTGATTTTTTTCTCAATTATCCATCCAACAGTCTCAATTGCTTGGCTTTAAATTATAAATTAATGGAAGGAGATTCAGAAAGTCAGTTTTCAATGCTATCAATCAACTATTGATTAGATGATAACTGAAGACACGGTTAATTATTTTTATCCCTTTTGTTTAAAAATTGAAGTCTTTTTCACATTAATCATAATCAAAGGATGATACATTTTATATAAACCACAAATTACATTTTTTTTTTAAAAATTGATTTAAATTTGATTGATGGTAATTACTACTTTGATCATATACTATAGTTGGTGATGTTGGCATACATCCAGACACTTGCTCTTCACTGCAGCTTAATTTAAGCTTCTTATGGATAAAATGTTTCTCTTTGTTTACTCTCGTCTTCAACTCGGAAACATAAGGAAAAAAAGATTAAACATTATTAATTACTCAGTTACTGCAGTTTGCCCTTTGAAATCAATAAATAATTCATTGCTTTCTATAACAGTTACACTTTCTTTTTTGCTCCGCACGCTTTTTATACTTTATACCTTATCGCAAGATAACATAATTGATCAGAGAATGCAGTTATAATTTCAGATTTTTGATAGTCGTGCGATAGTTAAAACTGACGTTTTTTTTTAAAACAACACATTTCTATAAAAACACTAATATGCATGCAACTCCTAGTATGCAAACCAGTTAAACACTAGTAATTTAAAAAAATAAAACGAACACCCACACCATCCCCCCCCCCCCCCCCGAAAAATTAATAAAACCAAAACAACCAGAGGTAAAAAAAAAAGAAGTAAAAAAAAAAAAACAACAACAAAAGGGAAACTTTGGTTCCAATTGGGCGTCATACAACGTGACATCAAGTACGCTTTAGTCCACACACACGTCTGCTTCTTTGACTACTAGTATACTGTGAATGAGATTTGACACTTAATTTTATTAATACATGTATAAGGTATTTGATGGAATGAGTCATTACGGGATCAACACATTTGTAGACATTGCGATATGATCCAATTTCTATGTGATTTTTTATTCAAGTATTTGAAAAAATCCACATGAGGTTATTGGCCGTTTTTGCGAGCGGTGATCAATCTTTTTAATTAATTGATCACCAATTACCCGGTAGGAATTTTGTAAATTGATAGGTTGGACGCTTCAAATATGCTAGAATGCAAACGAGAGTCCCGTTCACATACATAGAAATAGTGTAACAAATGAATTACTTCTCCCTTTTTTAATTCCTTTCAGAAAAGCGTTACACCATTTTCATCTCTTTGCTGTGTGCCTGTGCTTTCACTCAAGGGTCTCCGATCCTCAGCCTCAAAGTGTTTTTTTTTTTCATCATAAAAATGTTATTTTCTTTCAAACTTTAAAATGGAATGAGATACAGCTCTTTTCTACCTAGAAATGCCTGTAAATGAGCTCGTTTTCAGTTCTGTCCTGTTAATTAGTTTGAGTGCCACGTGGACCCGTGATGTCATTGGTGTCATCCTTCGAAATTTATCTTTAAAAAGATGATAATTACTAGAGATGATAATTGGCCAAAATAAACACATTCTTTCCCAGTTTTAGCATAAAAAGTAATTTCATATTTCACAGCTATCAAATAATACTGACAAATATGCTAGAATATTTAAACATAAGTTATCGCGATGGTGATAAGTCGGATACCGTATTCATGCCGAAGAAATACCGAATCAGCAGACAATACGAATACTTCTGCAATATTGACCATAGGTGAAACAATAAAAAGAGAAACAGAATTTACAAAACTTTATTTTAAAGTATAAAAAGATAAAACATAGAAAATGGAAACAAAATTCAAATTGTTAATAAAATTTTTTCCCCTGTAATTTGGTTTTGCTTTGTGTTCAATGTTTGAAAATAAATACAAAATCTTATGTTTTACTATACTATAACAAAAATAGACCAATCATGACGGAGTAAAAATGAATGTATACATTAATAATGCTGCCCTTAATCTTCTAAACAACGTCTAATTTTTCATTAAAACCCTTGTTTAAACACCCAGGATCGTCTACTTTTCGATAAATACCCGAAGTGTGAGCCGCTCCTGTGGCAATTTCAACATTTGAAGCATAATAGTGACGCTCTTCTCTTTTCGATAAAGGAAGTGACGTCACGCCAGTAAAAAGCGGAAGAAAAAACAGAGTCGTGAGCATGACAAGCAATAAAAGGGCCTGCTCTACGAACAAAATAACGATAATGCTGGAAACAACGGCGAAAACCGAGTAGCCCCAAAGATGCTTAAGGCTGGATATAAAACAGTTGGAGTCTTTAAACTCGTCCTCTACGGCTCTCTGTGGGATCCATTTGATGTTAGCTCCAAGGTTAGCTTGGACAGCTTTAACGAGTCTAACACACCCTACTATTGCCTCTGGTGTAAACTGTAAGATAGAAGCCACAGTTTCGATTAATACGTACTTGTAGTTCTTTTTGTTGCACGTTGCGAATTTTGGAAACACTAGCACTAAGAACATTACAATTATGATGGAAGCGTATCTATATCGAAGATGAACACTGATATGGATGAGAACATAGAATAATAGGAAAGGCTTCATCATCATCTGTCTCAGGGCCGCATAGGCGATGAAGCTGCTCACGAAATCTAGATGAGACTCTGTACGAAGTTTTGTTCGATTGAATTTATCTTTCTTCATCTGCTTTTGAATCCACCTCATAAGTCTGCCAACAGCATTCTTCCAGAAATACATCGCTAATAACACTTCTCCTCTATTCCATCGTCTTTCTCGAATGTTCCATGTCACAAAGTTGTATGATGGCGCCTCCAGAAGATGAATGGATCCCGCATAGAGAGGCTGCAATATGGCTGCCTCAAAAGTATCATGGCTCAGCACATCGATAGGTACCCTCTCTATCGGGTTTTCTCTCGTTCCGATCACTCTGTCAATGTAAACTTTATTTTTTATCATTGCTTTTCCGAAATAGGCTGACTGACCGAACAAAGCCATAACAGCATTGGTCATTGGCTCGTAAATTGCTTGTCGCATAGACTCTATATGCATAAATATCGTGTCTTTATCAATGCAGTATAATTTAATAGCTGGCTGTATGATCCCCCGTTCTGGGTTTGCCGCTGCTATAGACAGCAATTCATACACACAGCCATCAGGTACACCCGTATCGCCATCGAGAACAAGAGTATAGTCAAACTTCCTTCCAAAGATGTTGTTTACGTCCTCGGAGTTGTGAAACAGAGGTTCGGAATAAGGTCTGGCGTCACTTCCGTAGTGTTCCCAGTCACAGTAGGTAAAAGCCAGGTCATCTCCTTCAGAGAGGAGCATCAGGTCCTGGTACTGACCACATTTACGGAGCACGCGGCTCACGCGATGGACCACCATAAACTCACGTGCAAAACGATCACAAATATCGTGCAGATACTCTGTTATGAACACAGATTTCTCAACGTCTTCATACAACTTCCACAGATGCTCCAGATGTGCGGAGTTGATAGAATCGAATTCATTCTTAGCGAAAGACACACCCTCTTGAAACAGCTGATCATATATCAGCGATCTGTACTTTTGGACTACTTCTATTTCATAGTCTTTCAGTTCTTGTGGGCCAGTTGCACTGACCAACACAGCGGATACATTGGGACTTAAATTTCCCATAAATGCCTGGAACATATTATCAAGACAGTCGTCTATCTCATCTTTGCTGAGGGCAAGGAGGTTATAGTTTAGAATGAGGGTAAATCTATCACACTTGGCTCTCTCAGGGTCCCTGGTTTCTCCCCCTATTAGTAGTGTGGCAACCGTCTGCATAGGAAACTCCATCACGCTCCCCTGCAGCACCCCCAGGACAACAATGATGAAGATTCCG
Source organism: Magallana gigas (assembly GCF_963853765.1). Classification (NCBI taxonomy): domain Eukaryota; kingdom Metazoa; phylum Mollusca; class Bivalvia; order Ostreida; family Ostreidae; genus Magallana; species Magallana gigas. The sequence continues at coordinate 15,348,996 of NC_088860.1, read as the reverse complement.
TTGATGTAGTTGGTTCTCGTCCAGTCCACGTTCAACACATTCAGCAGGATGGCGAAAAAGGACAGTGAGATCCATATTCCGAAGAAAACGAAAACCCTCTTGTTTCTATTCATTTTAAGTTAGCTGATGGCCCGAAACATCTAAAGTTAAAAAGCAAAATAGCCGATAATGAATAACAATAATTAGAATTATGATTGTTATTCTTAGACCACAATAAAAAAAATAAAGAATTTCTTACCGCAAAGAAAAATATCCTAATAGATATTCGTTCAACAGTTGTTAGAATAGCCACACTTTCGCTTAATTTACACAGGTAACTAATTAGGACGCGCTGTGTATACAATCTCGTCAAACAATCGTCGTTATAAGGAAATCAAGCCGAAACAGAACAAAGGGCGTGCATATGAACAGGCGATCCATCACAAATAGAGGAACGATGCAGAGGTGTAGAAACTTTGTGATCACTTCCAGTACATGGCGACCCCAAACAGGGAAACCTTGGACAGAACAAACAATGCATGGCCCCTCCTTACAAAACACGCGAACACCGGTGAATGACGTGAGCCCGAGCTGATTTGCATAATGTCGTGGGATCATCAGTTAATCAAGATTATAAGAGGTCTATGCTATTTATTACCGCACAAATGTTTTATTTCAAAACTTGATTAATTGAAAAAATGATTTAATAGAGGATTTCCTGAGAACTGCCTGACGATCAATGGTTTGCATTCGTGACTCTCGCACCTGTAAATAAGGTTAGGTATGCGAATTAATAATTTTTTGTGCCTTTATGAAAAAAAAGTCATGTCATTTCAAATGTGCATTGTTTTGATTTGCATTTTATTAATATTCAGTGCCGCACAAGGCCATTTAGACTTTGAGAATGCCGTCTAACAAGTTTTGTTATTAAGTTTGTCATTGTTGTTATGCTTATAAAAACACTGATTATATAAGTAATATCAAATCATTTCTGGACGACACTAGACTTCCAACTAATTCCATGGTTTCTTTTTTTTCCCTCAGATATACGATAAACCAAAACCAATAAGCGTTATTCGTTCGACTATTATAAAAATATTATACAAACCCCTTTTTACTTTTATAGAAATAAATCTAACGAAATGAAGTTGTTGTTGTTCTTTTTTCATATTTCAGCCCGTGACACAAAAAAATCAGCTTGAGTGGAAATTCATATTTAGCAAGTTAAACATAAACTACCAGTATGACACATAAAACAAACGTTTTTCATATGTTTATTGCACACACCGGGTTTTTGTGAAATTTCATTTTAATCTAATTCTTCCCTCTCCAGTAAAGGAAACAATTACAATACGACACAACCCCACACTAAAATAAAAGAAAACCCCGTTATGAAATTAAAAAGACGTTTTTATGTCTTTATTTTTAAAAATATTATTTGGTATCAGTGGTGGGAGTGATAACATTGACTAATGATCGCCCCCGTAATAAATGTTTAACTCCCTCATTAGTCACAAAGTCAGCGCTGTGAGACAGGAACACGACCCGCTCCACTAGAAACAGCACACGCTCCGACTGTTAACTTAAAGCGAAGGATAAAACAGATTGCATAAAACTGCCCCCCCCCCCAAAAAAAAAATAAATAAAAAATTAAAAAAAATTAAGAAATAAGAATATTGACTCTTAGCAACCTGTAAATATACTATGATGTCAATCATTAAATATGTACATGTATATTTCAGTGATAGAAACGTATTAATTTTTGAATATTTTTATTTTTCAGGAGATTTAAACTTCAAATCATTCCATTACATAAGGAATATGTACATGTAGTCTTAATCCGACATATTTTATTTTGGTCCCCCCCCCCCTCAAACGAAATATTGAAAACGGCGTAGAGCTTGTTCAGAAATGTCAAACAGTTAAGTTATGTCAATTTTACAAGACAGCCTAGATGATAAAATGAGAAACTAGGTATTTAAATGAGATAGATATAATACTTAACTCAAGGTAAGCCAAAAAGGGGGTAACATTCTTGGATTTATGGTCAATTCACTGCGTTGATCAAACAGCCATAGTCAAATACATGTTCACAGGTTTTGACTACTGTCTTGTCAAATATCTGAAATGATTGCTGCATGGGTTTGACAAGAGTTTTAAGTGTCGTCAAAGTAAATACATAAAATAAATCATTAAAATTTTTATTGTGAACATGTTTACACTTTCGACATTCACATTTTGACTGCAATGCCTTTGTTAAATCATACATTCAAAGAGTTATCTGAAATTCTTCTTCTTTTACAATATAGAATGTATTTATTGTTAGGATTAATCAAAATCAAACTCGTGCTAGATTGTTGGTTTGGATGTATATCGATTTTATTTTTTTATTTATTATCATTGCTTATCAAACCTTCATTATTTGAATGACCTAAAATATTAATGATTAGTTAGAGAAATAAACACAATACACTTCAAACAAATAATTACTAAGTACGTAAATACATAGAAATAACAATTTGTTTGAAGTTTTTATTTCCTAAGTATATATATTTATACATAGTTTAAATCGAATGTATCAATTATAGTATAATAATATATAAATTATATACCATTCACACAATAAAGCGTGAACTGGTTTTCAATACGAACTCCGATCCTCAGCAATGTTCGATAACTCTAAATTATCCGGATTTTTTTTTATTCGTACCATAAATCTGCCATTTTCCTAGATAAATTTAATTAGTTTTGTAGTTTTAATATTACATTCAGTTATTCAATGAACTGCTTAGCTTCCACGGAGAACTACTAGATTCTAGGAAGGCGGTTCGATCCTCTGATGCACCGGTAAAACCGTTTTTTCCCTAATTTGACCTGAACATGTACATATTCTTTTCACCATATCCATCGTCGGCAAAATTGCAATAACTTCGTAAAATGCATGGATACCAACAGTTAATTTCTTTTTATTTGATATCATTTATGAAGTTTGAAGGATAAATAACATTTTTATGATGAAATACTTTGAGACTGTAGATTGAGAACCTTAACCGAATATTCTTGTAAAGAAGGCTGGTGTTAAATTCATAATTTTTAACATGCTATTGTAACGTACCGAGCTACTTGTACTGCCAGGGGAAGGGTTCGTGCCTGGTCTTTTCCAGGGTTTTGGGTGTACACTAACAAAGTCTTATAATATAATGATTTTCTATTGATTGTCAAAAATGATTGGTATAGCCTAACCTTACTTAGGTTAATAATTAACAAGGAATTTCAGGGAATCTAGAATATTTACAAACAAAACAAGGGGTATAAAAAAAATATATATAATTGACACTGTGTGTGATGTACTGGTGCTGCCTTGTTCAGGTCGGACAGTACACACCCACAGTGACAATCCACTGAGGTCAACCACTCAGCTAAAATGACTGACCGTCCTCAGATTACCGCATATACTGTAGGCTGCCTTATTCAGGACGGACAGTATATGTGGTAGCCCTTCAACCACTGTGCACACTGTAGGCTGCCTTATTCAGGACGGACAGTGAGCACAACGGCCTGGACGACAGTCTGATCAGCCACTAGAGAAATGAACAATGGCTAGCCTCTCCGAGGAAAGCCTACCGTGACACACTGACAAGCCAAAATGACTGCAACCTACTGTACCAAGAGGACAACCTCTCTATGGCCTATCAAAAACACTTAACACCGTTACGAACGGGCAAGCTCTGTATTGACACAATACCTTTTATTAAACTTCACTAACTTCTCTCTTCTGCTGATCATCTACTAAGCAGCCGACAGCTGATTCACTGTCGTATTTATACCCTTGTATCACGTGACATAAACAAAGGAACTAAAAGAAAAACCCGGTCCGGGCCGAACCTAAAATATCCGGAATTATTACACTACCCACGCCTCCGATGACATGCGTCCCGCATGTACACCAAGAGATCAAATAGAAAGAGATTTTTTTTTTTCCAAACTAATTTCAGGATTCATTTATTCACACAAAACAATAATAATATCGATAACTGTTCATGCTGACCAATTAAACAAAAAAAAATCTTTCATACAACATTTACTAAAATGTCAAACAAAACAAATCGTTCCTCTTCTATTTCCTCAATGTCCATCTCATTTTGACGAAACCTCTTGGTTCGCTTTGTCGTAACAATCCTTTGACTTGCTTCAGTCTGAGTGTTGGCATCCGCTGTTTCCGCTTTTCGCTTGTTACTGGGAACTGGCGCATCCTGCCTGGCACACTCTGGCTTACTAGAGGAGACTGCAATGGGGTTCTTAAACTTTGGCGTGTGTGGTTTGGTGGGTACTGTTTGTTTCCTGATGATCCTCCCCTCCAAAAGCGTTTCAGATGCCTTATCCCCTGCAACAACTGTTTTCTTTGACTCAGGTTTCTCTTTAGGCTCTTCACTATCATCATCTGAAGATGAGCTGCTATCTGATTGGTCTGAAGCTGAAACCTCGCCAATGACGTCTCCATAATCCTGTTTCAACCAGTCTTCTGAATCGGAGACAGGCTCTTGAGGTGCTGACTGTTTCTTGACTGTTGCCTCCATGGGTCTGTCAGCTGATTTGCTGTCCAACTTGATTGGCTCTCCTAGCAAACCTGGATGACTTCTCTTTTCATGTCTCTTGACATTAATCTCTTTATTACTGGAGTAGCTACAATAGGTGCAGTTGAATGTTCTCATGGCACACTCCAAGACATGGTTCCTATATTCCTCACCTGTCTTTGCAACAAAGGTGCACATGGGACATCTTCTGGGTTGACCAGGTGTAACTTTTGTCTTCGCCATCTTTTAGGAACAAAACAAAATGAAAACAACTATAAACATCTAAATTGTTATTACGCCTAACTAAAAGTCCCACCCTATGTCAAAATTTACATTCAGTCTCATAGTCATGTAGCCATGCAGGTGGTTTGCGTTTCCTACTAGGTCGACTTGCATTAGGAGCTTCTGGCTCCGGGAACTCATCATTCTCCTCAGGTTCAGACTTAATTTCAGATTCCTCATTATCAGATAAATGCACATCAACTTCTCCTGACAAAAGCTGAGAATGCTTTTTGCGCATTCGATCCACATGAATGACTTGTTCAGAACCTCTTGGTCCACAATTTACTAAATATGTTAGATCAGTCATTCTTTTGATAACTTCAAATGGACCCTGCCAAAAACTGGTGAACTTTGATGATGTGCCTGCCTTCTTTCTTGGGAAGTAGACATAAACTCTCTCCTTAGATTCAAACGTCTTCCACTTCAACTTTCGGTCATGATAGTGTTTCTGTCTGACCATTGACTGGCTCATCTTCTTTCTTACAAATGTATGTGCACTTTCCAGTCGCTCTTGCAGCTCCCAGACCCACTTATTATTTGGTGTTTCTTTTATTTGTGGCGGCATCTCATACATGAGATCAAGGGGTGTTGCAGTTTCTCGTCCAAGCATTAACATGTTTGGCGTCATACCCGTTGTTTCATGTTGTGCACTTCGGTAGGCCATCATAACATAGGGCAAGTGAACATCCCAATCAGTGTGATGTTCATTTACAAACCCACTTAACATGGTTGTTAGAGTTCTATTGAACCGCTCAACCATGCCATCTGATTGAGGATGGTATGGTGTGGTATGTGTTTTCTGGATGTCCAAAAGTTTGCACATTTCTTGGAAGAGCCTACTTTCATATTGAGGACCTTGGTCTGAGTGCATCACTTCTGGCACTCCAAGTCTTACTATAAACTCTTCAACAATTTTTGCAGCCACTGTTTTTGCCTCTATGTTAGGTAATGCAAAAGCCTCAGTCCACTTTGTGAAATAGTCTGCTACCACAAGGATATACTTGTTGCCATTTGCGGTTTGTGGTAACTCACCCAAAATGTCAGTAGCAATTCTCTCTAGTGGATAACCAGAATAAACCAGATGCATAGGTGCTTTATTTGACTGAGTTGCTGCTTTCCGCCTTGTACATACTTCGCAGCCAGATATGTAAGAGTGCACATCTCTTTGTAGCCCAGGCCAATAATATGACTGACGAATTCGGCCTAGCGTTTTATGAATACCAAGATGACCTGCTGTTCTACAATCATGACAAAATTTAAGAACACTCCTACGTTCACTGCTTGGTACAACAGCCTGTAAGATATCTTGCTGTGTTGCCAAATCTGTCCATCGCCGGTACAAAATGTCATCATTTAAGACAAGTCTATCCCACTGAGCATACAAGGATTTTACAGTTATTGACTCTGGGGATACCTTATCTTTGTTAGGGCGATATTTTGACTCGAGCCAACCTTTGATTCTCCTTAAGTCTGGATCTTCATCTTGTAAACTTTTCAATGAGTGACCCAAAAAGCTTTTATCATCCATTTTGACACTACTCACATGTTGATTAACATCAACAGAGTGGTTACCTTTGCATTGCTTACATGGCGCACGGCTTAGGCCGTCTGCATTGCCATGCAGTTTTCCAGGTCGATGCTCGATTGTGAAATCATATGTAGAAAGGACATCCATCCATCTAGCAAGCTGCCCTTCAGGATCTTTGAAATTCATTAACCATCGCAGAGAGCTGTGATCAGTGCGAATGGTGAATTGTTGTCCATATAAATAGTGCCTAAAGTGTTTTACAAAATGAACTACAGCCAGTAATTCCTTTCTGGTAACACAATATTTCCTTTCAGATTTGGCCAGGCATCTGCTTGCATATGCAATAGGTCGTTCTATGCCATTTTGTTTCTGAGACAACACTGCACCAATTGCATAGTTACTAGCATCAGTGTCAAGAATGAATCTTTCCTTAAAATCTGGGTGTGCTAGTACGGGGGATGTAGATAGTTTCTTACGCAGTATGTCAAATGCTGTCTGACAGTCGTCAGTCCACCTAAATAAACTATCTTTCTTGGTTAGGTCATGAAGAGGTTTAGCTATTGCTGCAAATTTTTCTACAAAACGTCTGTAGTAGCTACAGAATCCTAAAAATGACCTCAATTCTGACACATTTGAAGGAACTTCCCACTCTTTGACAGCCTTGATTTTATCTGGATGTGTTGCTATCCCCTCTGCAGACACAATGTGTCCCAGATATTCTACTTCTGTAGCAAATAGGTTGCATTTTCTAGCTTTCAATTTGAGCCCAGCTGCCAATAAGCGGTCAAACACTTGTGTAAGGTTTTCAATCATAGAATCTACAGTCTTACCAACCACAATAATGTCGTCAAGGTAGACCAAACAGTGTTGCCATTGTAAACCTCTAAGCACTGACTCCATCAGCCTTTCAAATGTTGCGGGGGCATTGCAGAGCCCGAATGGCATGACTTTGAAGCTGTATAATCCCTTTCTAGTCACAAATCCAGTCTTAGCTCTATCTTTATCAGCCATTTCTACCTGCCAGTATCCAGCATTTAAATCTAAAGTTGAAAAATACTTTGTACCCGAGAGCTGGTCAAGAGAATCATCTATTCTTGGGAGTGGGTAAGCATCTTTAATTGTTACATTGTTCAATTTCCTATAATCTACGCAAAACCTGGTTGTTCCATCCTTTTTCTTAACCAGGACGACTGGAGATGACCAAGGACTAGAACATTCCTCAATGACTCCTCTTTTCAACATGTCATCGACATGTTGATCTGCCTCAGCTTGCATATGGTTTGGCATTCTCCTTGCATGTTGTTTAATTGGGGTTGCTGGTCCAGTATCAATGGTGTGTTCGATCACTTTTGTTCGTCCTAAATCTGCGTCATTGACAGCAAACAGGTGTGAATACCGCAAAAGTAAATCTTTAACTGCCTTAGCATTATCTGCTGTTAGTCCAGCAACAGACCTTTTATACAAATCTTTAAGGTGACTAGGAAATCCTTCAATAAGACAAGACTGACCGTCATTTTCATAGATACTGTCAACAGCTGACAGTGTTGCCACAAATGTACCTTTGTATATATTCTGTGCCTCCTTAGATGGATTCATAAGTCTGACTGGAGCTACTTTGTTTCCTTTGATTAACGTTCTAGCCACCAGCCCTCGATCTGACTCTAAGAAACGATCCGATGGTTCAACAATGCCGAACAGTGGAACTTTCTCAAATACAGGAGGCTTGATATTGCACATAGTAATCAATTCACTGCATGGAGGAATCGTGACATTTTCTGCTATTGTCACTCTGCAACATCCCAGCTTTCCCACAAAAGAAAGTTTTATCTGCTTTCCTTTAACAATCATTGATGCATTATAAACATCAACAAGACATTCATTGTTGGTCATAAAATCAAGTCCAAGTATTCCATCAATACCAATGTCTGCTACTGCAAACTTCTGATTAAAAGAGAAACTTGATATTGTGAGGGGTATTATGAGGGAGCCCTCAACTTTCATGGCTGTTCCATCTGCTGTGAGGATAGGCTGTGTAACTTTGGCAAGGTTTTGGTTAGCTCTCTCAACCACAGTATTGAGTATATCTGGCGAGATGATACTAAGTGTTGCACCAGTGTCAATCAACAATTTCACCTTATATCCATTGAGGGAGGCATCAACAAAAATACCAGCCTCACCTGCCTTGCGGCTGACACCAGTCCGGCTTGACGCATCCTTTGTTTTATCATTGGACTTTTCTTCTCTCTGTCCAGTCTTTGGCTGTTTAACAACAGGGTTTGCACCTAAAGACTCTTGATACTTGAAGCAATATTTCTTGATGTGACCTTTCCTCTTACAAAAATTGCAGATCACAGAAGATGACTTAGCAGGTTTTGGTTTTGTCATTTCTAGCTTCAGTATCTTCATCTCCTCCTTTATATCCTGTACTGCTTTTATCAGTGCAGTTATAGAGTCATCCTGCTTGGAGTCCTCCGCACTCTTGGCTTCTCTCAGATAGCCTTTACTTTCTTGTAAACGCTGTTCCGCTGAGTTGAAAGCGTCGAGCTCTACTGCATGCCGGATAGCATCATTCAGGTCCAATGGTCTGGCCTGCTTTACTCTTAATCGCATGTCACTATCCTTAAGGGCATCAATAAACTGCTCCTTAGCAAGGGTTTCTCTCACCTCCGTAGGGGCTGTAGGATATGCCAAGTTTGTCTGGCGACGCATGTCCTGACCAAGCTCTGGTAGTGTCTCAGATGCTCGTTGTCTTCTCTCTCGCAACTGTGCTCTGTATAACTCTGTCTGGTTCGCAGGTGCAAACCTTTCTTCCAGTGCCCTGCATAAGTATCTATAGTTGCACTTATCTTCCCTTGACAAATTTCCAAGAACACCCTGTGCCTGACCTCTCAGAGCAACAGCTAGGTACATGCCTTTCTCTGCTGTAGTCCACTCATTTAATTCAGCACATACATCAAAATGGGACTTAAAGTCAATCCACGAGGAATTTCCATCATATTTGTCTGGCTTAACACAACTACTTTTAGACTTGTCTGTTCTAGCTGTACCAGTGCCCCGGCGAGTCGTAACATTACTCTCCCTTGGTAAATTGTAATCATATCTGGGTAGATCTGCATGATAGGGTGTACTAGTAAATGAGGGTCTATCTGTCATTCTATCAACACGTCTATCAGGATCTAGGGGACTTTCAGGCCTTTGATTTTCTATGGTGTCTGTCCTAATGTTTTTAGGTCTTGCACCCTGTTCTAAGTAGTCTTGATCTTCAGTGGAATTCCGCATACTTTCAGGCAAACCTGAATCTCTTGCGGCTTTACTCCTACTTTTATTTATGCTCTCCTGAAGTCTATTAAACTCATCCTCAAGCCCCATTAATTCATCTTGCAGGTCTGTCATCATGTCAAAATATGCCACTCAATATAATGATACAATCTAACTAACAAAATATAAACAAAGCAAATAAAACAATGCAAGTGTATCTAATTGTTAGCCCAAAATCCCGACGCTGCCACCAAATTTCTGTAACGTACCGAGCTACTTGTACTGCCAGGGGAAGGGTTCGTGCCTGGTCTTTTCCAGGGTTTTGGGTGTACACTAACAAAGTCTTATAATATAATGATTTTCTATTGATTGTCAAAAATGATTGGTATAGCCTAACCTTACTTAGGTTAATAATTAACAAGGAATTTCAGGGAATCTAGAATATTTACAAACAAAACAAGGGGTATAAAAAAATATATATAATTGACACTGTGTGTGATGTACTGGTGCTGCCTTGTTCAGGTCGGACAGTACACACCCACAGTGACAATCCACTGAGGTCAACCACTCAGCTAAAATGACTGACCGTCCTCAGATTACCGCATATACTGTAGGCTGCCTTATTCAGGACGGACAGTATATGTGGTAGCCCTTCAACCACTGTGCACACTGTAGGCTGCCTTATTCAGGACGGACAGTGAGCACAACGGCCTGGACGACAGTCTGATCAGCCACTAGAGAAATGAACAATGGCTAGCCTCTCCGAGGAAAGCCTACCGTGACACACTGACAAGCCAAAATGACTGCAACCTACTGTACCAAGAGGACAACCTCTCTGTGGCCTATCAAAAACACTTAACACCGTTACGAACGGGCAAGCTCTGTATTGACACAATACCTTTTATTAAACTTCACTAACTTCTCTCTTCTGCTGATCATCTACTAAGCAGCCGACAGCTGATTCACTGTCGTATTTATACCCTTGTATCACGTGACATAAACAAAGGAACTAAAAGAAAAACCCGGTCCGGGCCGAACCTAAAATATCCGGAATTATTACACTATTGATGTAAAAACACAAACAGTATAGAGTTACCTCTGAATTCCATGTTATGGAAGTTTGGTGAAGTCTTCTGGCCCAGTCAAACCATATCGAATAAAATTTAATGGACATCTAACGAATGAAAAAATGGCGACAAAATGTAATACAATGTACATGTCTGTTGATTGTCTATTGTTATATGTAGATCCCGCCGCTTTTAAAGGTTGTCCAATGAATTAAAGCATATTTATAAAACATAAGCACCTGACCGATCGCGATATATTTATTATAAAATATATATATATACCTCTATCTAATAATTAGGTAGATGGTACATTTTTTTTTATGAGGAAAACTTATAACGTCAGGTGCATGTGTTATAAAACAGATAAAATGAATGATAACTGAAATCTTCAGTAAAACAACGTTTAACAAACGGGTCTCAACTTTGAATGTGGAATGGTTATCAGTTACAACCAATGATCTACGCCTTAGAAATTGTGTTTGAACGGTAGATTAACAGTTGTCCGGTTACGTAAAAGCCAGCCCTAGTTATATTTTATACGACTGGTAGCTGTCTGTTTCTGACTCACGTCCAACGGTAGAATAAATAAAGAAAAGAACCGCGGGAGTTCTGTACAAAACGCACGCAAACGTAAAACTACCGTATTTTAAGCGGACACCTTAGTCCAGTATTGTCAGTTCCACATGAACAAATTTATATGCTCTTTAATGCATTTAAATCTCTAGATTGTTTTTAGGTCTATTTTAACAGAAGATGAGCTAGTTAAATTTTAGAAAACATTTTTCAATGATAAATTAATCAAAATTTTGTTAAAATTAAACATAGAAATTGTTTGGAACAACACGAATTCAAGGTCTAATTTGTAGAACAGTTGCAATGCCAACTGATAATATCTAAAGAATTGTTACATGCAGTTAAGGTCCATGGACGACAACAACAGCTTTACCAGGTTAAAATGACAGCAATCAAATGTCACTCGGGCTTTAATACTACACTAGGGTATCAAGTTATCATTTTGTTTGTTGGATGTTAAAGAATGTACCGGTATTTTTCAGATAAAATGTGCAGGTGTGTGCATTATCAAATTGGTCTGATTGAGAATGTTGTTTTAAAATTGTTGAAGGGACATACTATTTTGAATCGAAAAAATCAATTGCGATATATATATATATATATATATATATTTCGGGTAGAAAAATATTTACTTTAGACACCTTGAACACGGAAGTAAAAATAAATGCTGTCTTCAGTGAACACAATCCAACCAGAGCCGCAAGAATAAGGTTCAGAATGCGAGCTCAGATATTTCTTCAACTGTTTTGGGGTTTAGGGATTTATTTTTCAGAAGCGGGTGAGTAAATGATGTATCTAATAAGACAAAATTTAATTTATTTGAACTGTTTTGTAGTTACACAGTCACTTACTATTTCTAATTTATTGAGAAAAGTGTATACAAGTACACTGTCGCCTACTTCTCTACTTAGACAAATACATAACATAGTATATGGTTAGAGAAAAAGGCAAATGAGCAATGTATTTTTTTTTACAATAAAATAATGGGCATTAATTTTACTTAACCTCTAATCTGCATGATACATTTTTTGTACCCATTGCTGGGTCAATCGGATGATTTAACAAAGCTTTACCTAGAACCGTCATGGTTGGCACTTATCCCTCAACTAAACAAAGGTCAAACCGTCTCTCTCTCTCTCTCTCTCTCTCTCTCTCTCTCTCTCTCTCTCTCTCTCTCTCTCAAAGTTTTCGAACAAAGCATAATTAAATTTCGATTTTCGATTGAATTGCATAGTCCATATTTTTGCCATAATGTGAACCAATAAATTGATTAATATATATTACCGTCATTCACCTTTCTCGTCACCCATATTAGAAAATGTGAAAAAATTTAAACCAATTTAAATGTAAGGTGTTGTAATATCTCGTGCTGACCTTTTTTTTTTAAATTAAAAAACCGTGAATCAATAACTTTAAAAGACATTTTAAAAATAATAAGACTATATAAATTAAAAATAGTTGATTGCCAATTTGATCTTTCAGATAGAGTTGAACCGGTCTATTATTGCACGGCTATACATGTAGATGCGGGTGGTTGCATGTACATGTATGTAAACCTCCAAAAGTTGGTGCTATTAAATTTTTTATTTCAAGGTTTTCAACACTTTTTTTTATAATATGAAAAAGTTCCATGTCATTTTACATGGTTCAAGAAGGTTGAGTTCTCAACAAAAAACCCAATGGCGTCAGCTCGTCTTTAAAATGGATTTTTATTCATAAGATCGAAGATATCCGCAGGCACGTAGCATCAGTTAGGGGGGGGGGGGGGGCAAGGGCGCCCCCCCCCCTCCCTCCCCACTCTTTATCGTAGCAAACATTTTTCTTAAATTTTAATATAAAAATAAAGATTTTTCGGATGAGTTATACCTCCGCCTTCAAAATCGTTGCTACGTGCCTATTCCGCATTTCTTTACACAAATGTACATCTCTATTTGTCTTAATAGATTAATATAGCCTAAAATTGGCCACAACCATCCGTATATCTGAAGGCGAAACATTTTGGTATTTTTTCTTCATTTGGAAAAATTGTATTAGGCCTAGAAAACAAATTCTTGCATATTGTGTAAAGGATCTGTATGATAATTTTACTGTGATAGCAAACAAAGCCAAGGTTAGATTGTAAACCGAAAAAAGAGACTAGTGATCTAAATACACCGGTTGAATAGAGCGAATAGTTGCTGCAAAAAATATAATTAGACAGGAGCATTAAATATGTACATGTGTTCACAATGAAGATATCCGTGACAGCTGCACTTTATCTATCATAAGTGAATATAACTTATGTCTGCAAGTACTTCCCATAATCTTTTTTGTGGCAAATAAATTGTAATTGGCTTTTTAGGATTTCCACCCCAGATTCCATACCTATTCTGGACAGTCAATACAAATCAATTGTTTTACCTGAATAACACTGAAAATTGGATTCGGCAGAATGAACAACCAAACATATTTCGCTTTTCATACGGAGACAGTAAACACAAACACTTAGGATGTTCCTATGATTTGGAGAGAAATTATCTGCTCTTCAGTGATAATTCAGCGAATACAATTTCACTTCTGGGGGTAAAATCCAACGGAGGACTCCAAGGCGCTTACGTACACATCGGGACTTCCTCTGGGGTTGGACACGTAGCCGTGGATTGGATAAGCTCCAATGTGTATTGGTCCGATAGTTTGTTTGGCTGGATCGGACTGCAAGCTCTGCCAAAGAACATTCATAATGCAGCATTTAACCGAAAGTTCAAGGTAGTAGTTGACAAGTTCTTAGACATCCCCTCGGGTCTTGCTGTGCACGCCAGTAAAAGGTAGAATATATTCTGAAATGAAGTTTACTGCGAACCTTTTGGAACAAATATAATGAAGCTTGCTCACAGATGTTGTCATTGCTTTTTAGAATACAGAACACCACATTGTTATAAATCAAAAATCGTTTTTGTAAAGACATACATGCATTTTGAAATTCAAACTAAGAATCAGTAAACGCGGATTCTTTTTATAGTGTGCACATAGTACATATGATGGCATAAACTACTCATTTGAACAAAAATTGCAATAAATTATTTCTATTTCTCTCCTAGATTCTTGTTTTGGACCGATACCGGAATCCAACCAAAGATAGAACGTTCTCTGCTAGATGGTTCTAAAAGAAAGGTCCTCGTTTGGTCCGGGATTCTGTATCCGGTTTCCATTGCTGTTGATGTCCATAGCAACACAATTTATTTCACCGACTCAGCGCGCGAAACTGTGGAGTCATGTGACCTAGAAGGAAATGCAAGACGAATTCTATTCTACGAGACAAATTCTGTCTTCTATGGGATCGAAACTTTCAAGGTCAGATCTTGTTTAAATATTGTTTTCCTGCGGTTAACAGTGATTTAGATATAGTTAAAAATAAATTTTCCGTTTCTTTCGTGGCATTAAAAACATACACAACCACAGCTATCGTTGTATTTGCTTTGCTGTCATCTTAATCCTGACAAATGTGTTTGCTAAAAAACAAATAAAAACTCTTCTCTAAGTAATACAATGGAGGAATTTTAAAGCCCCTGGCAGGTTACTGCACTCTTGAGATTGAGATTCTTGTCACTTGGGGAATAAATGACTGTATTGTGGCAGTTTCAACCTTTGAAAGCCTACCTGCAATGCATTCAACTAATTTACGACACTCTTACTTATATACGTAGCTTAATATATCGTATCAAGAATATACATAAGTTGGTCTATACTTCTGCATATATTTTGAAATTTTGGTATTGCTATTGTTAATTTCATGGATAAAAACTACAAGAATGATTGATATGAATGTTTCAATGATCATCCTTTACCGAAAAATCTAATTTACAAAAAAACCTCAAATTAGAAAAATAAAGCACCAAAAATTGCTGCTTGCTGCTAGATTTACCAGTTATTTCTATAAAAACAATCATATACAAAAATAGTTATGCACTGAACACTACTGTACCGAAGTTTTATATCGCGCCAGTCTTTTTGATGTTCTAGAAATATTAAGGACTTAGGTCAGTGTTTTAAGACTGAAAAATCTGAAGAAATGGACAAATTTCTCTTACTCTTTATATCTTTATAGTTATGCAATCATCATGCCACAAAACAGCGATAAATGTTGAATTTTAGGTTTTGAAAATAAAATTTAAATTCATTTTAATGCGGGAGGTTTATGGAACAAAATGGTCAATTTTGTAAACGAAGATTTATTATCAATTGTAATACAGAAAGTGTGCCAAAGTGGAACTTTGGAATGTATTAAGTACGTTTGATTATCAATCCTCATTAGCTGTAGCCATGACTGTAAACATAAGGCTAAAATTAAAAAGAAATTATATTTGTATTTACTAAATTAAACTAAGTGTTATTATAATATCCTTTCATTTTTTTTAGAACTACGTGATAGTCTCCGACCAGACATCAAACCGTATTCTCGTCCTGTCGAATTCAACTGGTCAGAAAATGGTGACCCCATTAAGGACTCCTTCCCCTCCGTTCTCATTGGGCCTGTTTTCACAGGACAACCAACCGATTGGCTCCACGGGTACGTGAAATCTGATCTGAAATTTTCAGTAAAGTTATCAAAAATATGTCCTGAAAATAAGAGCTGAAATGTTATATCAATCAGTTATTAAAATATTTTTGTTGTAGTATACAGGAAAAAATACCGTATATTGATGTAGCCAAATTCATCAAAATACAAGGAAAAAAATGATATGAAGTCATCGAATAGTGCAAAGGAATTTTAAAAGTCATTTATTAAAACACACGAATTCATCTGTCACGTTCACAACATAAAAATCTACCGAATCTAATATGAAACTGATATGGAGAATAACCTGGTCACAAATTATTCTGAAATGTAACTTTATCCCAATGTAAGACATTGAATGATGCGTGTCACCCTTTCAGATTGTGATACATTTGGATGTAGCCAGATATGCATCATTGAATCCTCGGGGGCTAGGTGTCTGTGTGAGGACGGGTACTCTTTGTTGGCAGACGGTAAAACGTGCACTGGTAAGGGCGCAAATAGGTATCAAGTGTTATGGAAATATAACTTCCCAGAGAAGGGATATTTAAGTAATATCTTTGGATATATAAGATAAATTAAGGCTCGCATCTTCTAAACATATAATAGATAAACTGGTAGATACATTTTTTACAGAAACAATGGAAAGAAACTCATTTACAATCCTCTTTATAAATCAAGTCTAATCAATATATACATATCGTCATTACAAATGTTGTATATCTTTTTTTTTTTACCAGTTACAGACAAAACCATACAACGAAGCATACTTTTCGCGGCCGGACCACAAATTTGCCATTACCCTATAACAGTTATAAATAGCTTTAAATATATGACTATCTCAACACCATGTGACCTTATTGCCACTACCCCTGGCAATGTTTCGTACTTTGCGATTGCTATGCACTCAAATCAAGTATTCTACGCTAAAGATGACACCATTTTCAGTCAGAATTTGTTCGGAAACGTTTTCGTCTCAAACTTTTCCACTCGCAACAAAATTTCAGGTTACTTATTCTACTCATCATAATTTATTAATTAACTTAAGAATTTAACAATTATCTGTTGTTTAATTTAAGATGAAATTGTAATGTATTATAACGTAAGATATTTTTCAAATACTGTTATTAAATCTACACGTTCTTCAATCATTTTTATTTACAAATTCATTGCTCAATATTATCATCATGTTACGAGAGCCCCTTTGGTTTATAAGAGTCCCTTGGTTACTCTCCCCTAGGTTTGGATTACGACTGGGTGACAAATACTGTGTATTGGAGTGAAGAATCTGTGGCAAAGATCTTCTATTGGAACGTTTCAAGCGACAGGGTTGCCAATACAGGAGAAATAACGGTCCCAGGTTTAGGAATTCCAAAGGCACTGAAAATCGATCCATTCAACATGTAATTTCTCTATTCTAAGCCTAACACACATTTAGTTGCTTCGGGATTTTAAAAATCCCAATCATAATTAACGTATAACACTGCACATTGCATTGAAATATAATGCATAAATTAAGATTTTGTGCGCATAAAGAATAAATAACAATGATTAATTTAGCTTCTCCAACCAAGCTTATAATGAGTAAAGTATGTTAATATTGATATAGAATTACAGATGTAATTTAAACATTATAAACTAGTCTAGTTTCACATCAAATGACATATAAGTTTGGATTTGGAGATCGTGAGTTTCTTCAACTATTGTATTGTAAAAGTCTGTTTTGGCTTTAAGAGTAAAACTTATTTGTACATGTTGTAGTTCAATTGAATTGGAATGCAAAACTTATCCGTTTTCTATGATACTTGAACAGTTATACCAATGTTTTCTGTAAGAAATACTATACATGTTGATATCACTTTCTTACAGGAGAGTATTTTACATTGATTCCTCAACGACTCCATCTATAAAAGTAATTTATTTGACGAATAACAGAATTGAAACTCTAGAGAACTATGATATATCAAACCCAATATTCCTGCATTTCGATCGACGAAAGGACACGTAAGAATTTATAATAAGTAACTTTAAGTAATGTTTTCCATGGCATCTTCATTAGTGAAGATAAATACGTTCACTTAAA
Organism: Magallana gigas; assembly: GCF_963853765.1. Lineage (NCBI taxonomy): Eukaryota > Metazoa > Mollusca > Bivalvia > Ostreida > Ostreidae > Magallana > Magallana gigas. The sequence goes on along the minus strand of NC_088860.1, from coordinate 15,331,118 downwards.
CAAAAACTTTCCTATTTTAATGAATAGTTTAATAAATTTTAACTTTATATTTTTGTGCATCTGATTTAATGGATTTAATGAAGGAAAAGCAAACTTAAAAATTGTTTAACTATTTTATCCTGCAGCGTATTTTGGAGTGATAATGGCAGGTCCTCTTTGGGATCGGTAAGAGCTGATGGCCTATATACAAAAATTAAACAACTTCCGGAAGGATCAATTCTAACTGGAATTGCAGTATACAAGGTAGACCTGTAATAGAATGAACCCAACCTTTATACAAATGTAGCCTAATAGTAACCCGGTGCCCAATAGTTAATGCCAAAGAAGCATTCTTGCACCCGTCTATGGTACAGTCTCCGAAAATTCAATACACAAGCATGCAATTTGATAGACCATTACAAGAGAGTGCTGGTATACTACAACCTTTGTTTATAATGTATCTCATTTGACTGAAGAAATATTTATCTTAGAGATGAACAAAAGGAAAAAATTCTATAGAAGTACATGTATTTTCTATGGATTCTAGCATAATCCTCCTGGTATACTCATTTCGCAAACTTATTCAAATTTGTTTTTCATGATTTTTAGATTTGAGTCTTTGACGGGTGCAGAACTGCAAACTTGGCACTGTCATAATCATCAGGCAAAATATTAAATACTTGCGACTTATAACTGTTTTATGATTATTTTATACTTTTTTACATAAATTGTGTCTTTCTGTTACAGGATTACTTACTTTGGTTATCCAACACCCATTCGAACCATTCTCTTAACGTACAGGAGAACACAACTTTGGGCTCAGACACCATTATAAAAATGCCGCTTGGTGTAGTGGCTCCGAGAGTATTAGACTTGCGTGTATTTGATAGAGCCTTGCAACCATCTGTCAGAGGTACATGTACTTCAGATTATCTCATCAAATTGACTGACAAATATGACAGAAATTTACATGTATACTTTATTTAAGAATACATTGCCATATATCCTTAGCTACTTATAAACAATGCAATATTGTATTCAATGAATATTAATCTGACTTCATAATGGTTTGTAAACGAAAATTCAGAGGAAAATGCTTGATGTTGTAAAATTCTACAAGGAAATGATATTAATATACATGTACTTAATTTTATGTTTATTATAGAACCATGCATCACTGACAACGATGGATGTCAACATATCTGTATCGTAGAAGGGGAATCAAGTCAGTGTGCTTGTCACGTGGGATACACTCTTCAATCTGACCGGAAGTCGTGTTTGTCGGGTAATTCAAAATTAATGATGAGATAAGCTTTTATTAGCTCACCTGAACCGAAGGTTCAAGTGAGCTTTTCTGATCACCCGTTGTCCGTCGTCCGTCCGTCCGTCCGTCCGTCTGTCTGTCTGTCCGTCCGTCTGTAAACTTTTCACATTTTCAACTTCTTCTCAAAAACCACTGGGCCAAATTTAACCAAATTTGGTACAAAGCATCCTTATGGAAAGGGGGTTATAAATTGTAAAAATAAAGGGCACAGCCCTTTTCAAAAGGGAGATAATTGCGAAACAGTAAGTATAGGGTGCATGTCTTTAAAAATCTTCTTCTCAAGAACCACTGCACCAGAAATGCCAATATTTACACAAAAGCTTGTATATATAGTGAAGATTCTAAATTGTAAAAATCGTGACCCTCGGACCAAAACTGGGGCCCCAGGCGGGGTTCAAAGTTTAACATAGAAATACATAGGAAAATGTTTTAAAAATCTTCTTCTCAAGAACCACTGCACCAGAAATGCCAATATTTACACAAAAACTTGTATATATAGTGAAGATTCTAAATTGTAAAAATCGTGACCCTCGGACCAAAACTGGGGCCCCAGGCGGGGTTCAAAGTTTAACATAGAAATACATAGGAAAATGTTTAAAAAATCTTCTTCTCAAGAACCACTGCACCAGAAATGCCAATATTTACACATAAGCTTGTATACATAGTGAAGATTCTAAATTGTAAAAATCGTGACCCTCGGACCAAAACTGGGGCCCCAGGCGGGGTTCAAATTCAACATAGATATACCTTAGGAAAATGTTTAAAAAATCTTCTTCTCAAGAACCACTGCACCAGAAATGCCAATATTTACACAAAAGCTTGTATGTATAATGAAGATTCTAAATTGTAGAAATCGTGACCCTCAAATCAAAACTGCAGCCCCAGGCGGGGTTCAAAGTTTAACATAGAACTACATATGAAAAATGTTTAAAAATTTTCTTCTCAAAAACCACTTCACCAAAAATGCCAATACATACACAAACGCTTGTATATATAGTGAAGATTGTAAAAATCGTGACCCCTGAACAAAAAGTGGGGCCCCAGTAGGGGTTTAGATTTTAACATATATAGGAAAATGTTTTAAAATCTTCTTCTCAAGAACTATAGTGCAACTGTTTGGGATATTACTATGCATACATGTACATCCTTAAATAATGTAGATTCAAAAAATTGTAACTCCCGGACAATTGATGGGCACCAAGAGGGGTTCAAAATTTAAACATTTTAAAAAACATAAAGGAAAAGTATAAAAATTTTCTTCTCAAGAACTACAATGTTTTAGTTTGTGGAATTTCTATGCCTTCGCTCATGTAGATTCCTAATTGGTAAAATCGTGACCTCCGGACCAATACTGGGGCCCCAAGATGGGGTCAAAGTTTATTATAGAAATATAAAGGTAATGTTAAAATATCTTCTTCCCGAGAACTACAATGCCTCAATTTGTGAGATTACTATCATGCATACAACCTTGGATAATGAAGGTTCGACAGTTTTAAAATAGTGACCCCTGGACTAATACTAGGGACCCAAGATGGGTTTAAAGTTAAATGTAGAAGTACCGGTATATATGGAAAATATTTAAAAATCTTCTTTTCGAGAACTACAATGCATCAATTTGTCAGATAACTACGTAAGCACCCTCAAATAGTGTAGATTCGAAATTATAAAAGCTGTGACCTCAATCTAATACTGGGGCCCCAAGAGGTGTTCAAAGTTTAGCATAGAAATATAGAGGGAAAATGTTGAAAAATCTTTTTCTAGGGAACTATAATGCTTCAGCTTGTGAGATAACTATGCAAGCATCCTTAAATAATGTAGATTCCAAATAATTAAAACTTTAGCCTTGGACTAATACTGTGGCCCCAAGAGGGGTTCAAAGTTTAACATAGAAAGATATATTGAAAATGTTTTTAAAAAGTTTTTCTCGAGAACTATAATGCTACAGTTTGTGAGATTATTATGCAAGGATCCTCAAATTGTGTAAACTCTAATGTAGTGGAACCAAGAGTTATCTTTCTTGATGTTCTGTACAGTCTGAGAGTTATTTCTCTTGAAGTGGAACTCTGCTACGTTCAGTTTTTCAGGTTGTGTACGTGCGGTCCTACCGCAGTGCTACACATTTTCATTCCTATGTTACTGTTTATGTTGTTCAAGCCAACCATAAACCTCGGACCATAATTGGGTCCCCAGAAAGGGGTTCAATGTTTAAAATAGAAAACGAATGCTACGAAATGTAATGTTACAAGGAACTGCTGTTCAGGTGAGCGATGTGGCCCATGGGCCTCTTGTTAATAATTCTATATTTATACTTTGATATACGAAAAGATTGCTCTTTGAAAAAAATTAGAGACAAATATATACTTGCGAACCTGGTGTATATAAGTAATGTTATAAAGAGGATTTTCTCCTTCAACTTTTAGGTCATTTTCAAATAAAACACGTCAATTTATTTCCGGAGATTCTGCTTTGGAATTTGTTATGTTAATTGATAAAAAGAATACAAGAAATTTTGTATTACATTAGAAACCGTTGTTTAAGCCAAACGTTTCTCCCTTGAGTGTTTTCACAAAACATCTTTTCTTAGCTCCTGTTGCCAGTAACTTCTTACTGACCACTGATATCCAAATTAAGGGCATATACCAGATAAACCTTGAAAATAAAAATATCAGCGCTGTAGACGTATTGGCGGGAAACCCTAACATTCCAGATTATGACAATGTCAGAAGAAAACTTGTTTGGTGGGATAAATCAAAAAACACCATTATGGAAAGTTCTCTATATGGAACAGATGGAAAAGCTGTAAAAGGTATTATTATAATAGACAAGGTGTAATGGATTTATAAATGAAAAATCACATTTGCCAATGTCCGATCCTCATTAAACAGATAACTCTTGGATATCCGTAAAATGTTTGTTCATGTCACAAAATTGTATTAAATCTTGGAAAACTAGCTTTTTTTTGTTTTAAATATAAAACAGTAGTAACATCAGTGACCTTTTGATTGGGTTCTTGTCTTTGGTCCCTTTAACCTGAAAAATCATACGTTTTGTTCTCAAAATATATGTTTTGTATTGATAAGAAATTGTTGAAATGTATAGGTTTTAGTTTAACAAGGGTTGCTTATTTTTTTGCATTTCATTTCGTTTATCGTGTTGTGTTTACAAAATTAGGTGGTGTGAGGAATGTTGGGGGACTAGTGATTGACCATTCGACAGGAAATATATTTTACGCATCGGACAACAATATATATGTTACAACCAGTTCAGGCAATGTGTATCGTAAACTTTTGAGCGGAGTCAATATTGGATCTCTTCAAGTAGACTCAAAACGAGGGTAACTGTAAAACAATCTACATGTATTCTTCAGTATTCCAAAACTGAAATGAAACATTGAATAATTTTTTTTATGTACATGTAAAAGTGTTTTTTTCCATTTCTTGCAATATTGAATAGATATGAGGTTTCAGTTTTAACGAATTTTTTCTTTTTTTTGTCGTTCAACAGCATCATGGTATGGATTGAGGGGCGACCAAACCCCAAAATCATACGGTCTTATATGGATGGCACCAACGTTGAAACTATTATTTCCAATTCAACCCATTTCATCAGTACACCTATGGATTTAGCCATAGACAACTCAGGTATGAAGATATATACTAAAAAATAAAATTAGAAAAAATTAAAAAAAAATAGCCCTCCAAGACCATTGAACACGAATACATTATTGTATTACATGTATGTATCATCAATTATTGGCAAAACGATTTGGGTTTGAGTTATTTTCATTTGTAGATGGCAGTCTTGTATGGTGTGATGATACCTTGGATAAAATTGACATCGTAAGCATGATCACTCTGACGTCACGTACAGTCATTAGCAACAGGGGAGAATACCCTGTATCTGTGGCGGTTCTCGGGGAATTCATTTATTATATAGCTAGAGACAGAAGGTAACAATACCAAACATATCAAATCTTAAGAATTCATCGACTGAATTTTATGAGTTACTAAAAAATAAACATTTTTTACAAACAGATCAATCACAAAGATTTCTAAAATAATTGGATCCAAGCCTGATGACGTGGTGTCCTCCCCATTATTTGGTAAACTCTTGTACCTAACCATCTATGAGGAAAGTAAAACTTGTAAGTAATCGTACATTGTCGTATTTTGCATTATTTTTTAAATATTCATGTGTCTAATGTTTTATTATACTGCAAAGCTGCAATTTTAACCTTTTTTTAGTACATAAACTGTGTTCTAACCAAAACGGAATGTGCAGCAAATTTTGTTTACCAAGAGGAGAAAATGATAGAGTATGTGATTGTGAAGATGGCAACATTGTCAATTCAGAAGGACTTTGCCCCGGCGGTATGTACATTGGTGACATAAATGCATCATATTACTTTGAAAATTTGTCCTTATAAAATAATTCATATTGTTCATATAAACACACGATCATGAAAATATCAAGTTCTTTAATATTTTCTGTCAAGTTACCTTTTACTTGTAAAAATAAGCCTGTTCAGAAGCCTCTTCTGAAATTACCTTCTTTTTTATCGAGCAGACGTACAGTGCCCGTTAGTTATAGACCACGGAAGAATCCCAACAACTTGCAGACGACTGACCGGGGACGTTTGTGAGTTCACGTGTAACGAAGGTTATCAGCTCGGTGTACCGGAAACAACCATGCTTCTGTGTGGATCCAATGGGAAGTGGAACCAAACGAGCGAGCTGTGTAAAGGTAGAGTACTAGTATCCATTGGTTTAATAGAATACCTCTTTAAGATATTGTTAGCTTTATTTGATGTAATTGCTGGATCACTGAAAATTAAATCTCACAAACATGACATTGTATATTTTAAATTGCCAGCATTCTTTATTCAAACAAACTTTTACAAATCAAATTTTACTCATTTATACATTTGAGACACAGTCTTTACAGGTATTTTAATGATATTAATAGTAAATTCCGCACTTTCATATTCAAACAAAGAAAGAATATTCATTGATATTGCCAATATATCATCTTTCAACTTCTTAAAAAATCTATATATTGCTATTTAAAAAAAAAAAAATATTTACAGTTAAAAAGTGTCAGGACTCGTTTGAAAATGGTAACATAGCGTCTGGTTGCAGCCTTGAGGTGGATACTACATGTGGATATACATGTCACGATGGATATATTAAGTCGGGATCGGTATCCTTAGTCTGCAATAAGAATGGAGCTTGGAACGAAGAGATTAGCCAGTTATGCAAACGTTCGTTCTAACATTTATTTCTTATACTATAAAATTCTATAGATATCATTTCCACGCAATTGTCGTAATGTACCAAAGCGACGGTTAATGAAACTCGTCAAACTTGCAAAAAATTGATTCAACGCCCCTGTTTACATTTTAGAAGAAAAATTTTAACTAACATCAAATTGAAATTGAGTTTAGTATAAAATGGTTTTAATTACTACGATATGAAATTTATTTTTCATCATATACCAACGCTGATATACACAGCATGATTTTACGTGTACGAAAAATTTGAAGACAGTTTAATATTTAAAATATATCATTTCTTATAATAAGTTACCATTTTAAAATATATTTTCTTAATTGTGATTTTCTGTGATAAAAGAATCTTATTTCGCGGTTACATTGATAGGAATACTTGTATTTAATTTGTGTTCTTTCAGTCAAAGACAAAGGCAACACTGATACAATTATAGGAGGAGTGGCTGGTTCAGCAGCAGGCCTCGTTTTGATTATTGTCATCATTGTTGCTGTCGTCTGCATGCGGATTAGGTAGGATTCAGACTTCATAAACTCTTTGATACTTACATTCATTTTCATAAATGTATGATCAAAATATGATGAAAGTACATTTATGAAGTGTAAGATTTTAGATGGTTTGCTGACAGATGAACACCAGGTTGTATGCCAAGAGAAACAATAAATTATTGTAACAACTTATAAGCGTCTCTTTAAACAATTATATTATTTTGAAGACATTTGCAAAAAAATTCTTGTGCGTAAAAAATCTTTATTGGTGAACTATCTTGATAATATATTCGTGTTCTTTTGCAGAAGAAAGAAGAAAAGGGATTCAGAGAACCAACCCATTAACGTGTCTTACGTTTGCCCAAGCGTGAGTGGAAGTGTTCTTTCCACCTCTCAAATAAGTACCTACACAACACTTACCGATGACAGAGAAAGTGTCTACAGTGAAATCAGAGAAGAGTTTGATCAACCCAAAACGGTTGAAATACCACCAATACATGATAAAAATTTTAAGGAAATGGGAGTGGATATTCAGAAAGGTTCGTCAATAAGATCTGAAAGATATTCCATCTTTCCAGGAAAAAATGCGGACGAAGGTGGCTACCTTGAGGCATGCCATGTAGGAAATTCTAATGATTTTCTGCCTGTGCCTGATTATGAGCATGATGATTGGTTGGAACCAAGCCCACGTAACGGATATCTGGATGCAGTGAGGATAAATGATCACTATGGAAACCCAAAACGCAAAGATGATGCCCGTTTTAAACATCCGTATGAGTAAAAATGTTGCATAGTTTTAGGGAAGAATGTCGTTATAAAAATGCTGAGTTACTCCATGTGTGAGATTATCATCCTTTTTGTCAATTATTTTGAATTACATCTAATGCATGTAATACTAGTATTTCGCGGCAAAAAAATAAATTCAGTTGACTATAGCACACAAAGGACTATTAAAGTTTAAGTGCTTAAGATTTTAGAAGCATTGCAAAGTAGTCAAACGGAACTAATACCACATTTAAGGAGGTTGGATGGTCAACAATTAACCATCAGATGTACTTGAACATTTATAGATATTATTGTTATTACTATTATCAAGTAAAGAAAATTTCTATATTTTACTTTCTAACTTTGGGATATTCCCTATAGCTCTTTCTCGTTAGGAGATCAATGCAAAGTAAAAATGCAACGAAATCATAATACAAAAAAGTATGTGTATACATGCATAACTGGCTGTATATCTAAATACTAAGTATATGCAGTTTAATTTCTATGAACTTGAGTGTATCTTAGACATATTTAGACTATGTTGAATAAACCATTATTCGTGTTATTACTGTGGAATTCGAAAAGTATTGGTAGCTTTCATAGTCTCCACTGGAAAAACCAATCCACTTAGTTTTAAGTGAGAGGGGGTCCAGCTCTTCGGCTTGCTTCAGTGGTTGATGACTCGGGTTGCAGAGAACATGTGGTATTTGTTGTTTTTAAACAACTATGAAAAACGGTCACATGCGTTTTAGCCGGGCTCTGCTGAAAACAAAGTCCTGGCTGTAGGCAGGCAAATCGCCAATATTACTATAAATAGGACAACTTCAAAAGAAAACAAAAAACCAAACAGCGTTAAAGTAAAAGCTTCTGCTATACCAAATAATTATACAAAGAGCCACGTTTTGTCAAAAGTGTTGGCATTTTGTTGCTTTTTTTTAATTTCGAGAGCATTGTCTATCTTTTTTAGTTTTCTTATTAATAACATGTTTTAAAAACAAAAATATGCATTTTGGACATATACAATGCACATGAATTTCCATGAACTACTTTGCTGCGCTTTAAAGAAATAGGGATTGAATATATAACGCTTGTTGCAAAATTAAAGGCAGCAACTGTTGAACTTTTTTCTACTAGACAGATATAATTTTGTTTATAGCCGCTTACAAACTATGCATAAAGACACACCAAAAGAGCCCGACTTTCAGTACTTCAGTACTTTGATTATAATGATATCGGTAACAATTTCTAGAGTTTATATTGCCCCAATGTCAATTAACCTATTCCATGCTTACGAAAAGGCCAAATCTATCAAGTAAAATGGATTGTCGTGAATACCCAGAATATTGAAGTTAGTTTGATTCTGTTAAAAAATAAAGCTCACCAATAAAATGATACATACACTAGAATATGAGATAAACAGTAAAACATGATGATGTATTTGTTTGTATATATAGTATAGTATATGTAGCGGTTAATTAATTTTATTAATCTATTGTGAACGTATTATAACATCTTCCATCTCGCTACGATCCGACCTCAATATCTACTACAGCAATGACACAGTGAAATTAAAGATGCGATGAGGCACATTTATATGCTCTGTACAGGACGTATGGGTTGTTAAAAAATAAAGTTGATTCAGTTAAAAAGTAAAGCTCACCAATACAATGATACAAGCACAAGTATATAAGAAAAACAGTTAGGTATGATGATATAAAGCCACGTTAAGGCACAAAGGTTGAATTGATCTTGGCACGGCCACATTTGCTTTCCAATTATAATGTATTTTTGAAATAATGAAGAAGTATCTTAAAAACAGTGCGAAACTATGATCTAAATTTCAAGTTTAATCAGTTCTTTTCACAATGAGAGAAAGAGTTGATCGAAGCCCGAATGAAAACCTCTCAACAATACAATTATATTTTTTAATTCTTTCAAATTCAGTCTTCTTTTAAATTAATACTGTTTCTTTTTTCACGTATTGGATAATTTTAGGTATGCTCGTATCAAGGGTTTTTATGTTGTTGTCCAAAAATTCCATTTTCCTTCACTCTTCTACTGAGTAACATCGATACCTTTTATTCTGTTGAAGGTAGCATTTTATTACTCAAACTTTAAAACTGTTTCATTGATAGTTGTATGAGTGATATTTTGGAGACAGAAAAATTGAATGACAGTGTCAAATTATGATTTTGATAACAGTCTCTTAATCAAAGTACTAAAAGCCGGGCTCTTTTGGTGTGTCTTTATGCATATTGTGTAGTAAAGACTCAAAATCTCTCTCTCCCCTCCCCCCTCTCTCTGTCTCTTGCTTTTATTGTCGGCAAAGCGTCAGAGAGCGACTAAATGTGGTAAGCGGCTGTAAACACAAATATGTCTGTTTAGTAGAAGAAAATTCAATAGTTGCTGCATTGAATTTTGCAACGTTATATATTCAATCCTCATTTCTTCAACGCGCAGCAAAGTAGTTCATGGAAATTCATGCGCATTGTATGTGTCCAAAATGCAAAGTCTTGTTTTTAAAACACGTTTTTAATAAGAAAACTAAAAAAGATATTAGACAATTCTCTCGAAATTAAACAACAAAACAAACTGCCAACTTTTTTGACAAAACGAGGCTCTTTGGGTAACTATTTGGTATAGCGAAAGCTTTTACTTTGAAGCTGTTTGTTTTTTTGTTTACTTTTGAAGTTGTGCTATTTATAGTAACATTAGCGATTTGCCTGCCTACAGCTAGGACTCTGCTTTCAGCAGAACCCGGCTAAAAAGATGAATTAAGCCAATCGAAAAAAAGAAATTGTGGATAGATTATACGAAGGAAATTCCTCATGCAGATGAGCTTTGGGTGTCTTATCCAGGAAAGAGGGGGCTCGGACGTTGATAGAATTTATTTAGATAAGTAAAGAATGTGAATTTAAGATATTGCATTAAATGTGTTCAATCTTCGTTATAATGTGTTAGTAAGTGTGATATGGGAGATTAATTGTGATTTTTAAATCTTAAAGATGGAGTAGATAATTAAAATATTAGATAATTTACGAATAATACAGTGTTTCTCTCCTGCACTGCTGTCTGTGCCTTTCAGGTGTTGATATAATGATTTTAAATCTGTTGCCTTCGATCGTTGACAAACATATTGTCTTAACCCAAAGCCGTCCTATAATCTTATAATTTTATCTTTGAGTATCACTGTCCATTATGTATAGTTCTGCATATTGTTTTTAACAGAATGGACACCTATAGGTTACATAGTGGATTGCGTATCAAAACTTAGATTTTTCTCTTCAGTTTAAAAGCCAAAATAAACGGATCGCTTAACAAAAGTATTTTGAACCGCTACGATGAAAGATCCAACCCTACCCGGAAGTGTTTTCCTTAGATATGCCTTATTCGTGTATCAATTTTTTTTTAGAAAACCATAATTAATTTGTCGATTAAGACTGTATGTATTTGAAACAAAAACTATTAGTTTGTATGCGCAGCAGGCTATTCGTATTAGCGAAAATTTAGCGAACATTTTTATGTATATATATGTACTTTCATTTTCAAGTCGGAAAATATGAGAGACAGAGAGACAGGTAAGTTTGAAATTGCCTTATGTTACGCTGTCAAATTTCATTAGATGACCAGAATAGTGTATCATTTGCACTTTGAAAACTACACTGAACTTAAATATGGGCTATATGTTTCTTTATCCTCCAGAAACTTACGAAGAACCTAAGTTCTTTTAATTTTGTTAAGGAACAAAAATTGAAAAAAAATGGCTGTCTAAATTTTGTTGAGTTGAAGGAAATATCCGTAAGACTTATTGCACATTAAAATACCTAGACATGTAATCTATATAGTTTACATGTTAACAGAACAACCTTTAAATCTTTTACCTTTACCTACCTTCTGATTTCATTTCAAATCGAAACAGTGTTTGTTCACACTTTTTTCAGTTATGAAGTGCCAGTCGTCTACAAACGGTTACCTACACCTGTACACTGGTTGCACCTTTGAAATGAATACTACGTGTGGTTATTGGTGTGTCAATGGATATAAAAAGTCGGACCCACCATTCGTAGTCTGCAGCAGCAATGGAACTTGGAATGAAGATCTTGACCAACTGTGCAAAGGTTCGTTTCTTTTTAATTTGTTTTTCTGAATAAGTGTTATATATGGAAATGTTTTTCTCTAAATATTATTTCTGTAAAATGTTATGTTCCCAATAATGATTTCTTCTACACTCCGTCCCAAGATATCTTCGATGCACAATATTAACTTAATATCTCTCTATTATTTATTGTTCATTAGGGTTCAAACGATGTTCATTCAAAATTACTTTTTTAAACTATTTATATATATCTTTATATAAATAGATCTATGAAATTACCCGGATGCTGAAGTTGAAAAATTGTGCGATGTATTCCGAGTGACAGTGATATCAAATTTTAACATTGTTAATATCCGTAAGAAATCTGTTTGAGCTCTGTGATTTTTTTTTCAACTAAAGAATGATAATGTATTAATGTAGAAAACTTTGATTTTGTCCTTTTCCTTTTCATCAATTTTAATAGCACGTCTTTAACGGATATGTGTATTTTTAAAGATTGTCCATATGTGACATAAACAATAATTTAATTGATGTCGGTCGATTAGCACTACTTGAAGACGACATGCATACCCCCCCCCCCCCCTCCCTCACAAAAAAACCCCAACACACACAAACAAAAAAACCCACTTATATAACCTAACTCCTTTGGCTTTGTTTGCATTATATGTGAAGTTTGCGACATAATGATATGATATACATGTATGTTGAAACTAGTAAGACAAAAAAACCTTATCATATATCACATTGCATTTTAAACCATTACAGCGTCTGTTATTTGAGATAGTTCTAAATATTGATTTCTGTAGATGACGACAAAATCAAGATAATGCTTCCAATATCTTTCATGGGAGTAATAATGGTTCTCCTGTGTCTCATAACAATCAGTTCTGTCCGCATGCACAAAAGGTATGACTTAAATAAAATTGTTTAAATGTGATTACCAGGCGCGTAGCATCAGAGTAGAGGGTAAAAGGGTGTACACCATAATACTTCTTTTACTCCTTTTACTCACAACAGATATTTTTTCTTAGAATTATATGTAAAGAATTTTAAATTTTTGATAAGTTGCTCCCCCACCTCTTGGAGACATATAAAAAATTTAAGGATAATGAACAAACTAACAGAGTTGGATGTTTAAGATAATACGGAGTCATCCTCCCTCATTTCACACTGATTAGGACTTTGAAGTCTACCCCCTCCATCTTCAACAAGAGGCTCATGGGCTATCTCGCTCACATGAAAAAGTTCTTGTATCATTCTACATGCATATCAAAATGATTAAATATGAAACTCTTAAAAGTATTGCATTCCAAGATTTTAAATATAGTAAACAATACATAAATAGGCTACTTTACTGGACATCACATCTTAAGATCTACTTAAAGGTGGACACGATTTTTACAATCTAGAATTTTCATTATATATATAAACTTTGGTGTAAATATTGGCGTTTCTCGTGCAGTGGTTTTTCAGAAGATTTTAAAAAGACACACATCCATTGTTCATATTTTAATTATTTTCTCCATTTTGAGAAAGTTTTTGTCCTTAATTTTTATAATTTTAAGATTTCCTTCCCACTAGGATGCTTTGTTTATAGTTTGGCTTAGTTGTTAGGTTCTAAAAAAAGTCGGAATTTAAAAATATTTACGGACGGACGGACAGACAAACGGACGACGAACAACAGGTGATCAAAAAACGATGTTACTTGCCTGATAAATAATTTTTTTTAATGGAGAGAAAACCGTTGTAATTATATTTGTTTGCATAAAGAAAGTTCGAAGTGTTTGCCTTTATCAATGATGGATAAATATGAAAACAGTTGTATTTATTATTCGTAGGAAATTCTTATTCTTGTATTATCTTTAAAGATATAAACGAGAGCATCCAGAGAGCCAACTCGTAGAGATCAGTCCAAGCGATAGAGTAAGCAGGAATGCTTACGCAAGCGTGAGTAAAAGCAGAAACGTCTGCCCAAGCGTGAGTGGAAGCCTTCTCTCCACCTCACAGTTAAACACATACACCACACCGACCGATAGCAGCGAAAATGGTTATTGGGAAATCGGGGAGGTGTACAGCCAACCGAAAAATATTGAAAAACCACAACTATATCATAAACATTATAATGGCATTGGAGAATACATTCAGAAAGGGTCGTCGGTTAGATCTGAAAGATATTCAAAATTTCCAGTAAAAAATGCGGACGAAGGTTGCTACCTTGAGGCATGCCATGTAGGAGATTGTAATGAGTTTCTGCCAGTGCCTGATTATGAGCATGATGATTGGCTAGAACCAAGCCCACAAAACGGATATCTGAATGCTGTGAGAAAAACTAATTATGAAAATATGAAAACATAGAGAAGATAACGTTCTAAACACCCATGAGTGAAAATCATTTTGCATAGTTTTAGGCGAGATATATGTCTTTATAAAATGGAAATGGATTTAAACTATTTTATTGTTAATATAATATACAAAGGGTTCGAACACAAGTTCTTATGACTACTACAGAGATATGTGTGTATGTTACACAAGTACATGTAATTATTTAAATAAAAAGTCAAAATACAGTTGACTTTATCGCTCATTCGTGTAACATATGACGGAGTCTAATAATTTCAAAGGTATTAGGTCTTTTTAGCTCTGTAAAGAAATCACAGGAGGCTATCACTACGTTTTCTAAACCTCGAGATAAAGTCTATACATTCAAATACCAAAACTAACGAATGCGCATACAACTGTGGTATATATCAAATATCCGGTTAGGCATTTTGTTTACTATGTTGGTTTTGTATTTAGTATCTCGTTATTAATTTCACGGTATCATGGTGTGATTATGAAAGTCAGTTTTGTTTCTAAAACAACTGATCATAGAAAAAAAAATCCTCAAAGTTCGAAGTGGGTTTAGGTGGGTGGGCTGGTTCTCGTTTTGTTCCGGTTGTTGTTTTTTCGGGTTTAAGAGAACGTACGGAAAATGTGGAAAAATGAAGACATGTATAATTCGATCTGGTTAAAACATATTTTAATACAATTAAATGATAATGAAGTTGGTCACAAGTTCCAAAATATATATCGCCCGATTCATACAAATTCATGTCAAGTAAGTATGTACTAGAGAGTCTCTCTTCACACATTGCGGTAGTGACAAAGTGACTGTGCTTAACGGTATGTAGTAGCAAATCCTACCGAATACTTTTATTTACTATTAAATAGTTTTGTATTTAAATCTATGTTTTGTAAGAATTCAACTTTATTTTTCATTTCATTAACTGCATATCAATAAGTTCTTGTAGATTCGTATGTAGGGAATACTTATGGAACTATCATGCTTTAAATTGTTCTTATGACAAATATCCAAGTTCAAAGCTTATATTTAGTTAATGAATTTTACTGTTTATATGTACAATGATAAATTTATTATTATTATTATTATCATTATTATTATTATGTTGTATACATGTACTTGTTATTATTGTATATTTGAAAATATTAATAAATTTAAAATGAAAAAAAGGATTTCAAATAGTTCAATAAAAAAAATTATGTCCCTTATACACAAAACTATTTCACAATTATAATGGGAAACTAGACTCTTGTTGCTATAGCAACAAAAAGGTCTTCCGTTCTTCATATATAAATCTGTACAAAAGATCCATTTCTCTTGTAAACAGAAAATGGATATAATTTATACTGTAAAGGAATTCCCCAAAAATACAAATACACAAAGACAATATGTCAATTTTTGAGTACTTTCTGTGACGACCGGAAGTTACGCCGGATCATACAAAACATAGTAAACATACATTCATACATTGCCTTGTCTTTCCTTAAAGTTTGGATGTTCAAGTTTTTGTTAGTTATAATATCTCGTTGAGAAAAAGTTTTTGTGTCGGGACCGGAAACGAACGAACGGAAGTGATTAAGAGATTGAGAATACGTATTTTAATACATTTACCTATGATACGTTATTGTTCATCACATTAAGTAAAATGTTGAAAAAATTATAATGTTAAAAAAACCAACCTTTTATTGCTTGAACACTTCGAGTGAAAACCGGAAGTGACGTACGACCGAATTGAACCCGTTAAACACATGTTCATTCAAATGTCCATTATCCATACAAGATTTGTGTCTTGATCTCTCACAGTTTCTGAATACTTGGGGGTAGTTTTTTTTTTAAAGAAGGCTACCTGAGATATTTGAGATGTCTCACCGGAAGTAGAACTTTTTTTGGTTTTTTACCATGTGTGGATGACCTCTTGTATTTTTTATAACTAAAATGTTACTTCCATGTTAAATAACCAACATATTTTAAAAAAATTAGAATTTGGTGTACTTCCTGTGACGACCGGAAGTTACGCCGGATGAAACAAAATAGTGTTAACACGTATCCATACACAGGTCTATAATCCTACAAAGTTTGGTTGTTGAAGTCGTTACCGTTTTTGAGATCTCGTCGATATAAGTTTTTTTGTCTCGGGACAGGAAACGGACAAACGGAAGTGTTCAATGTAAATTGTATTAAATATTTCTTGTATACTTGCCTTTTGTACATTATTTTTCATTTATCTAACTAAAAATATCAAAGGAAAACAGTTAAACTGATAAACAGCTTGATTTGTTTGAACTCTTCCAGTGTGGACCGGAAGTGACGGAAGACAAAATGAAACCGGTTAAACACATCTTCAATCAAATGTCTATCATCCATAAAAGTTTCGTGTCTTGCTCACTTATAGGTTCTGAGATCTCGCGGGTACAAAATATGTTTTAAAAAAGCTACCTGAGATGATTGAGATGACTCACCGGAAGTAGAATTTTTTTGTTGATTTAACATCGCATAGATGACATAAGTAAGGATCTATACTAATATCTTTATTTTACGGAAAATAAATGAAATACGTAAAAACAAAAAAAATTGAAGTGCTTCCGGTGACGACCGGAAGTTACGCCGAACAAAACAAAAATGTTTAAACACATCTACAACTATAGGTCTATCATCCACCAAAGTTTGGATGCTCAAGTCTTAATCGTTTCTGACATCTCGATGTGACAAGCTTTTTCTCACGGGACAGGAAACGGACGAACGGAAGTGAATTTAGAAAATCTTTTACAAAAATCCTCTAGATGTTTATATTTTCATTCATTCCTGAAAATTTTATAAGTATTCATCAAGACATCTCTGAGAAATTCATAAGACAAAAAGGGGAAAAAAATAATAATAATAACTAGACTCTTGTTGCTATAGCAACAAAAAGGTCTTCCGTTCCTCATGTATTAATCTGCACAAAAAATCCAGTTATTTTGTAAACAGAAAATGGATACATGTACATTTTGTCTTTCCTCAAAGTTTGGATGTTCAAGTTTTCGTTAGTTATAATTTCTCGTTGAAAAAAGGTTTTTATCTAGGGACAGGAAACGAACAAACGGAAGTGATTTAAGAAACGGAGAGTAGATATTTTAATTCATTTACCTACGTACGTTACTGTTCATCACATTGAGTAAAATGTTTTTGAAAAAGTTAAAAGTTTTAAAAAAAGTTATATTGCTTTTGAACGTATCAAGTATTAACCGGAAGTGACGTAGGACCCAATGAAACCCGTTAAACACATGTTCAATCAATGTCCATTATCTATATAAGTCTTGATCTATCACAGTTTCTGAGATCTTGTTGGTACTTTGTTTTTAAAAAAGAAGGCTACCTGAGATATTTGAGATGTCTCATCGGAAGTAGATCTTTTTTTTACCATGTGTAGATGACTTTTTGTATTTCTATAGCTAAATGTTACTTCAATGCTAAATAACCAAAATATTTTAAAAAAAATCAAAATTGGGTGTACTTCCTGTGACGACCGGAAGTTACGCCGGATAAAACAAAATAGTGTTAACACATGTACATACATAGGTCTATCATCCCACTAGGTTTGGTTGTTCAAGTCGTAACTGTTTTTGAGATCTCGTCGAAATAAGGTTTTTGGTTTCTGGACAGGAAACGGGAAAACGGAAGTGTTCAATCTAAATTGTATTCAATATTTCTTGTATACTTGCCATTTTTACATTATTTTTCATTTATCTAACTAAAAAATATCAAAGGAAAACAGTTAAACTGATTAACAGCTCGATTTTTTTAACTCTTCCGGTATGGACCGGAAGTGACGGAAGACAAAATAAAAGCGTTTTAACACATCTTCAATCAAATGTCTATCATCCATGAAAGTTTCGTGTCTTGATCGCTTATAGTTTCTGAGATCTCGCGGGTACAAAATGTGTTTTTAAAAAGCTACCTGAGATAATTGAGATATCTCACCGGAAGTAGAATTTTTTTGTTGATATTACATCGCAGAGATTTCCTATGTATAGATTTATTCTTATATATTTACTCTATGGACAAAAAATTTGATGCGTAAAAAAATATATTTTTTAAGTGCTTCCGCTGACGACCGGAAGTTATGACGAACAAAACAAAAGTGTTTAAACACATCTACAGCTATAGGTCTATCATCCCACAAAGTTTGAATGTTCAAGTCTTTACCGTTTTTTAGATCTCGAAGTGACAAGCTTTTTGTCGCGGGACAGGAAACGGACGAGCGGAAGTGAATTTAGAGTATTTTTAAATAAAATCCTCTAGATCTTTTTATTTTATATGTCATTCCTAAAATTTTTATAAAAATCCATCAAGACATCTCTGAGAAATTCACGAGAGAAAAAGGGGAAAAAAATAATAATAACTAGACTCTTGTTGCTATAGCAACAAAAAGGTCTTCCGTTCCTCATGT
The DNA here is from genome assembly GCF_963853765.1 of Magallana gigas. Taxonomy (NCBI): domain Eukaryota; kingdom Metazoa; phylum Mollusca; class Bivalvia; order Ostreida; family Ostreidae; genus Magallana; species Magallana gigas. Next base: position 15,312,411 of record NC_088860.1, on the reverse strand, counting down.
ATAAATCTGTACAAAAGATCCATTTCTCTTGTAAACAGAAAATGGATATAATTCATACTGTAAAGGAAATCCCAAGAAATAAACAAAACAAAAAGACAAAACGTCATTTTTTTAGTACTTTCTGTGACGACCGGAAGTTACGCCGGATCATACAAAACATAGTAAACATATCTTCATACATTGCCTTGTCTTTCCTCAAAGTTTGGATGTTCAAGTTTTTGTTAGTTATAATATCTCGTTGAGAAAAGATTTTTGTCTCGGGACCGGAAACGAACGAACGGAAGTGATTAAGAAATTGAAAATACGTATTTAAGTACATTTACCTATGATACGTTATTGTTCATCACTTTGAGTAAAATGTTAAAAAAATTCTTATGTTAAAACAAAACAAAAAACCTTTTATTGCTTGAACACTTCGAGTGAAAACCGGAAGTGACGTACGACCAAATGGAACCCGTTAAACACATGTTCATTCAAATGTCCATTATCCATACAAGTTTTGTGTCTTGATCTCTCACTGTTTCTGGGATCTTGGGGGTAGTTTGTTTTAAAAGAAGGCTACTTGAGATATTTGAGATGTCTCACCGGAAGTATAACTTTTTTTGGTTTTTTAAACATGTGTGGATGACCTCCTGTATTTTTGTAACTAAAATGTTACTTCCATGCTAAATAACCAACATATTTTTTAAAAAATCAGAATTTGGTGTACTTCCTGTTACGACCGGAAGTTACGCCGGATAAAACAAAATAGTTTTAACACGTGTCCATACACAGGCCTATAATCCTACAAAGTTTGGTTGTTGAAGTCGTTACCGTTTTTGAGATCTCTTCGATATAAGGTTTTTTCGTCTCGGGACAGGAAACGGACAAACGGAAGTGCTTAATGAAATTTAAATTTTTTATATCTTGTTTGCTTTCCTATTTTACATTATTATTCATCAAAGTAGCTAAAACTATCAAGTAAAAACAGTTTAACGGATAAACAGTTTGATTTGTTTGAACTCTTCCGCTGTGGACCGGAAGTGACGGAAGACAAAATGAAACTGTTTAAACACATCTTCAATCAAATGTCTATGATAAGTGAAAGTTTTGTGTCTTGATCACGTACAGTACCTGAGAACTTGCGGGTACAAAATATGTTTTAAAAAAGCTTCCTGAGATAATCGAGATATCTCACCGGAAGTAGAACTTTTTTGCTTATTTAACATTGCATAGATGACATATGTTAGGATCTATACTAATATGTTTATTCTATGGAAAATAAATTAAATACGTAAAAACAAAAATTTTTGAAGAGCTTCCGGTGACGACCGGAAGTTACGACGAACAAAACAAAAGTGTTTAAACACATCTACAACTATAGGTCTATCATCCCTCAAAGTTATGATGTTCAAATCTTTATCGTTTCTGAGATCTCGATGTGACAAGCTTTTTGTCGCGGGACAGGAAACGGACGACAGGAAGTCGATTTTGAAAAAATGAAAAAAACGCCTCGAGATACGTTCATTTACTATCACTCCTGAAAACTTGAAGTAAATCGATCCAGCCATCTCTGAGATATCTTGTGGACAAAAAATGGGAAAAAAATAATAATAAAAAACATTACAATCTCTATAAGGTCTTCCGTTGGAAACGGAAGACCTTAATAAGAAAGAAAGAAAAAACCTAACAATCACTATAAGGTCTTCCGTTGGAAACGGAAGACCTTAATAAAAAGAAACATTACAATCACTATAAGGTCTTCCGTTGGAAACGGAAGACCTTAAATATGATTGAGGAAATAACTAAAACAATAGATTTGTATGATAATATATCCTTACTTTTATCATGACTAGACGTATTTCTAAATGATTAATACATATATTTACTAGGTCCTTATTAAATGCGATTCTATAGATTTTTTTTACAGAAAAAAAAAGACGCGTAATAAAATTTATCTCATGGAGCTGAGTTTCTCTAATTGTCTCTCAGAGAGAGAGAGAGAGAGAGAGAGAGAGAGAGAGAGAGAGAGAGAGAGAGAGAGAGAGAGAGACATAAGGTTGGAGATATATAAACAAATTCTTGAATTATTTTATGTTTTTTTTTTTTAAATCATTGTAACATCATTTTAACAACATATTTGGTATATATTCAATAAATAAGGTTTAGTTATAAATATATCATAACGATCTGTGCTGTAATAAAACTTCGGTAAAATACGTGTTTTTTGTTTGGTTTAAAAATTATTTTTATTTTGTTATCTGAATAGAAAAACGTATTAGATTAAGAAAAATCTCAATACGGAAAAAAATCAACACCATTACACAAGGATAGAATAAAATAACGTAATGATAACGCGGAAATATTTACTTACATATCCCTAGCTGAAGTCAACGCTCGCTCACGTTAGGATAAGACGAGAAGTCTCTCTCTCTCTCTCTCTCTCTCAGGTAAAACGTGCAGTTCATATACAGTGTGGGTAGTAGTAGCTTATCGGGGGATAAGTCAATACTGTGGAGGGGTACACATCACAACAGCATTTATTAACCTGTATCAGACAGTACAAGGTTCTTGTGCCGTATGAATTTTATATTACCCCCAATTCACAATCACGCCCTTCGAATACGTGTGCTCTTTTATTTACTTCCTTGCGTTAGGGGGTGTGTGTTTTGTAACGAAGATATTTTCGATATGTGGAACGGAATATTTCATTAAGGATGAATTCTAAATTATAGAATTTAAATGACTTTCCTTTTTTTTACAAGGAGCTAATGAGTCGTCAAAATGACAACAACCAAGGTAAAATACTACTGATTATTTTATGTCAGATAGGCTTAGCAATGTTTTTATTAATGATCATACATTCATAATGTAATTAATCGATAACATATGTACATTCTATTTTTCTAAATAAACTACAAATTAGTGAGTGAAAATGTCGAACCACAGGTTAACATAAAAAAAAAATCCCTGTCATAGTATTGATTTTCAATATAAGTGTGTCCAGTTGAACAAAAACAACCGCATGTCACCCGATAAGAGTTAATCAGTATAACATGGCGGTTTATATATTGTTTGCAAAACATGCACCCGATAGGATTGTATATCAAATGTTATGTTCACCTACCTTAACCTCAGCCTATTTGTCAACAGGCAACAACTTTAACAATAGCAGCAGCAACAGAAATAACGAACGCAGCCGCAACATCGAGCACACCCTTGCCACAGACAACGCAGCATGTTTCGTCGGCGACCAATAACACAGCACATGTACACAGTGGCGACCTGCCGGAAGACGATCTGGAGATTATCATAATCGTCATTTGTCTCATTGCCCTCATCGCTCTCATCATACTGATTTATGTAACTTTCAAAAAATTCAGGTGAGTGATTTGTTTGAACACAGCTTTTGAGTCATATTTACAAGCATGTAGATGTATTTAACTGCTTATGCGGGCAGCTGGTGGTATATACATGTATTTATGATTTCTATATTATAGCTTTGCAAAAAAAATTAAAAATTTGGGTTGATAAATCTGTACACTCTTTATTAAAACTATCACTATTTCATTCTTTAACCAACATTCTATAAAAGTTTATATGCATGTATAATTTTATTATAAAAAGCACAGAACTCTTGCAACAGTACAACAATTTGCTTTAATACTATGAACAGTAATAGATTCAAGCAAAACGTGACACCCTAAAAGGACATATTAGTTAAGTAGAAGTATAAACAAAATCAATACGAGAAAATCTGATATCTGGTACACAATGTGACACTGAGTTTACAGAACATAGCTTTTACAACATATCTGTTTATAGTTACATGTAGGCTACCTGATTGCATTCGTATTCAATTATTAGGTACATCTACATGTGTAATGATTTAGCGTTTTATTTTGTGATTTTCAATAGAAACTCCAAGTTATGTGTACGATTAACACAATTTACCCGTGTAAGAACAACGTCCAGCAGCCATCATCCACTAGATCCAGATGACGTGGAGGAGGATCTTCCGCCGCCAAGAACTGAGCGGGAGCTGTTTTCTATCGGTGACCATGACGACATCGACACGCGCCTGGGGGGTGCCGCTCCCAGCGACGATTACTTTTTCGACGAAATTTATGAAAAGTCTGCATTTGTGGACGAAACCACACATTCTTCAATAAAAGACTTGAAACTTGAATCAGAGAGAGACAATGTGCCGGACTTGTTATTTAGGTCACCTCGATAAAGAACCATACGTTTAGGATTTATAAAAATGCCAAAATTGTACAAAAATTACACATTCTTCAATATGTATACATGTATGTAACTTTGATATTTCAAATATACAATACTTTTTTACGCAACCATGTGGTTTCATGTTGTATTTTTTTTGTTAGTTCTTTTTTTGAAATTCTCTCGCGAGATAAGGTTGTGTTCGAGTCATATGCGCAGGTTTGGGATTCGAGCCTTAACTTCACCAAAATTAAGTCGAAAATAATTTATTACCAATTGTTTCATCACTAGGTTTTCGATATTTGCGATTCTTTTCAAAAGATTTTAAAATCATGAGTCCTGTTAATCACAGTTTTTGCTGAGAGAGGACTGGTTTGCTCTTCTGATTTTGGTCTCGGTGACGTGTCTCAAACCCATTCAACATAAACTACAAAGCTGTATACCGCAGACTCTGTATAGAGAACTGGAGACTGGAAATGTCGTTATGGGTCTCATAGCTATTATGACCACAGAAATCATTTATAGCATAAATGTCAGATAACAATATTTCAAGAAAGGAAAGGAAAGAATTGTGTTTGTTCAGAACGCAATTTTCCTATTATATAATATCATATGTGAACATGTACACACAGTACTTGCAAATCCGTTTATCTATGAAGTATGAATATCTTAATTTGCTAATAGAATTTTTGTTCATCAAGAAAAAGGTCATTAAGGAAACAATCCAATTAGGTCGTAAGTTTATATATTCGGTATTTAACAAAGCATTTCCAAAATCAGTAAACTATTTGTCAGATTTACAAAGATAAAGTTTAAATACATATAAAATCAAATGGACATATATGAAAAGAAACCAAAATCAAAAAGCCCTGACGGAAACAAACCCAAAAAGAACAGGGGTGAATTAACAAGAATGATCGCAGAGTTGTAACGGGTCTGGGTAAAATTCTAGAGTGTGGGATAAGAGAATCGAACATAAGAACTTCAATCACGAAGAATTGAGCTACTTGGCCAACTTCGTGATCGAATCTTTCTGAGTATCGCATGATGCTATATTTTGGTTTTGTTTGTTTTTTTTTTTGTTTAGTTTTGTACATTTTATGTGGTGTTATCGTAAGAAATATTATGACACTCTAATAGGACAAGGTATATCATCTGCACAAGCACCTGACTTTATATATTAAATATATGTATATATACATATATTCCTAATAAAACACACCTTGTGTATTATTGGGTAGAGGTTATATATTTTTTAAAATGAGAAAAATATACAACGACAGATGTATGTGAACTAAATCTAAAGCCTCTTGGAGTGATAGAGTTATCGAACTTTACTTTACGAACTTCATTGAATTATATTGACAATGTATATCTTTAATATAGATAAGTACATCTACAATAGTCATTGAACGATTGATGATTTTTTTCCCTTCTAAATATGGGCGCACTGGATAATTCTATGTACAGCTCAAGGTTGTGTGCCACTTTTTTCTGTGTACTACCTTTTGATTAATGAAAACAGGAAAATTAACCAGAAGAACACCTAGGACAAGTCATTTTTTTTTTTAATTTGTCGTGTAATAATTTATCACGTATTCAATAACCAATTCAAATACTATTTAACGTGCACTTTGTTTATTCCTACCTTCTCTATTTGAACATAAAATCCTATCATTTTTCTCCGAAAAATTCTTCATTTTAATATGTTATCTCTCTTTTTTTGGCAGGAATTAAAGAAATTATAAACATCTTACTTTGCTTTTTTTTTCTATACATGACCGATATTTTGATTAAAGTTGGTTTGAAAAATGAAAATACTGAATCGTACGTTTGCTCATTTGCTTCAATTGTCGCAGTGACGTATCTTTATTCATTATTTACTCCAATAAAATCCATCAGACCTAAGTGTGTGTTTGTTTGTCTGAATTCTTATAATCTACAGTATATCGGTTTCTAATCAAATTCACACCCCTTAGACCTAAATCTTTGTTCATTTGTTAGGAATGTTTTATCATCTCGGTTTCTATTCCAATTCACACCCACCAGACCATGCAATCCGCCCCGTGTGTTTTCACTGCGACATGTGCGACATCAGGCGTGTCCAAGCGTTCTGCCCGGTTAGAAAAACCATGTAAACTTCCTTTCCCTGTCCGCGAGTCGCTACCTTATCAGAATATCCTTTCTCTTCCACCTGTCCTAATCACCTACCTGTCCGATCGAAACTGGGAACCCAGTCGCTATTGTGTTGATTTTAACATGTTATGAACTTGTTTCGTCAATTGCTTATTTTTAAATGTCTGTCGTTCATTCAGAAGGAATTTGGGTCGATACGCGCCTTATTCTATTGAATTACAGGAAAAACGCTGCGTATAGTTCCAACTCAAAGAACTTGGGTGTATTCAATTCAAAGATGGCCGACCAGTATAAGTTTTAATTAGTAAAATTAACTTCATATTATTATGTAAATACGGATGATAATTGGATTCGGTGAAGTAGCTCAGTGATAGGATATCTTTTGTGTGTCTACACCGATGTTGTCCACGCTTCCTTAAGTTTACCTAAGGATACCTTTTTTCGGGTAATTTAAGACTAGTTACCCGTACACTGGGTTACCCAGACGGGTCTACACGCCCTGCAGAGTGAGAAATTCCACAGCGTATGTTGTTTAATTGTTTCCCCATGGATTAACCTATTCCTAATGGCTACAGCAGTGAATGGGACGAAGGTTTGTATTGTTTATGTTGACAAATTATAGATTTTCTCACCAACTCTTAATACATTTATATCACTTCAGGTGACATTACCAAGGAAGTCCGTTTATGGGACGTATTTGATCTTTAATTTAAATTTTTCTGCTGCTTTCCGTGATTTCTTAGTAGTAGATTGTCGTCTGCAATTTATAGAACGTGAACTCTGTCATCACAAGTTGATTAAGCGCTTTATGCATGGGTTTTCTATATCGCAGTTTAAATGTCATGAAATTTAATTCAACACATCAAACACCGGGCGCAAGTAGGGAAATCACCTGGTTTCTGATGTGCAAACAATAGTTTTAATTACCAAAGCTAAACGTAAACATGGTCCCAGATATAATATCATTGACCGCTTGCATTCACTATAAAAATAGCATTAAGATCAAAATTAAACACAAAAATCATTTGTTTACTTCTACAAAAAAGTAAGAGAGTTGGTTTGCCAACTAACTTTTGCCCTTGGTCAAAGAATCTAGACAATTCAGACATTTTGCTTTGCTCTGCTATGGTAGATGGTGACATTCAATGCGATTCTGATAGAAGACATGGTTTCTTAGTTGAGATTAACGCTTTATGTTAGATTTTCCGGTTGGGACATTTTTCAGTATCACCGCACCGCGTATCAACGTAGAAGAATTTGATTTACTGCACTTTCACAAGAAAAACGGACAGCTTTTTCAGACTTTGTGCATTGATCATCGATATTGGAGTGTGTACGTGCTAATCGGGGGAAAAGATATTGCATTTTAAAGCTCCATATTGTCCTTTAAAAGTGTTTAGAAAACATGCGATAATTGCATTGAAAATGATTATATTGCACAAATCACAAGGGCTAGAAATCCAACCGGGGGTATAATTTTGAAAAATGTCTCCATTATACAACGTTCCCAAAAAGTGTTTGTCCTTTCTTTGTTAGGTAGACAATGTGGGTATACTTAAGTAAATCTAAATGCGGGATGACAGTTGTATATATACAATGTTCAGTAGGGTAACAAAATACTTAAGCCTCTTTGTTGTGTCATGAGCTCCCTTAAGGTATTAAACGCGGAAACAACTTGTGACACATAGTGGTTTTGACTAATTCCTTCTTAAAATTCTTTAATCGTTTACCTTAAAATGGTAATTACGGAAGTTATACAGCACTATACTGAAATGACCTATCCCCTTTGGAGGGAATGAAATTGTTTATTTTAGCACGAGTCTTTGAGGCTTTTCAATCCTCTCTACATGTACATGTAAGAAATATTTTCTATGCAAGACCCATACTGTATGTACCCCGGTTTTTGAATCCATTTCGTTCAACCATCTGTTCAGCATTTTGCCAAATTTACAATTTTTAACCGGACATTAATCAATATTCAAGCACCAATGCATCCAAAAAGCACGCAAAGGTTCACTGCATTTTAAAATTGCCACAGACACACCTTTAAAATGTCATAATATGTTGCAAAACGAGTCATTTTTTAATCAGATAGGAAATCCATAAAGTATTCATGCATCGCTGAATATGTGAAATGTCTGTAACCCAAACTTCCACTAGTCTTTGCCGTGAATTATGCTGAAAACGTAACTTATATCATTTAAAAAACATATACACCTTTTTGATCTGAACTATTCAAAGTTTTTATTTTTTTCCCTCTTCAACCGGAATAAGAATCGTTTGTTCTAAGCGAAATTTTATAACTTCTTCCCACTGTTCGCATTTCGTTTATGATTGCGTTAAATCATTTGCGGTTGCATGACAATTTTCAATGAATTTAAGCTATGAACTTTTACACTTGAAAATTGCCAATCTGGATATTTACTCAGAAACCGAACACCCGCTTCGTATCTTATCTCTGTGATTGCCAAGTAAATGGGAAAGTGGACAATGTTATCCTTAACCCGAACGGCTACTTTCGTAAGAGGTCTCGCATAAACGCTATTTACATTGAGATAACAACTAACATAAAATGTAACCTTAAATTACAGTACATGTATTTAATTGCTTCTATATAAATAATGACGATCTAATTTTGGGTTGTCTTTTTTCTTTGGTAAATGCGACATTGATGCGAAAATATTACAAACTCAAAAGTACTTGAATTCGATAGAGAAGTTAAAAGCCAAGTTTGAAAGGTCCACTCGAGAAAGAGCAAACAAGCTGGTAAGAGATTTCTTAGACTACATGTTTTTACGATTCTAGCATGAGATGTCTACAATTAAAGGTTTTAACATCATTCTAAACCCGATTTGTCTGTAATTGCTTCTCTTGTTAACGCAATAACACAATGGTCCTTTAAATTAAGCATTCAGACAACAAATAGAATTTCATTTTTCCTTCAATACAAAGCAGAGAGAAAAAGGGAAAAAACCTGGCTCGCAGTGGGGAATTTCTGGAATGTTTGTCTTGCTAGCAGTGTATTTGATTTGAGCCAATTTATATGAAGTATAGGACAAACTTGTTCCCAGTATATCACATGATTGCAGATTGTAGCAATATGTATCAAATTCTTTATAACCTGAATGTATGGGTCATCAGAACTTTTGAAATTTTAATTATTCGCATTTGTATGGACGTTGAAATCAAGATTTAAAAAAGATTGAGATATAATCAGTCTGAGTTGGATTCATTTAAATATATCTGTATTAATATGTTTATGTTTAACTGTGTCATTCGTAACATTTTCGTATTGTTTACTTATTGTTGAGGAGAGGAGGCACCAGAATCATAAAATCATTAAAATATACTATTATAATGCTAGATAAAGTCGGGATGAATTGACAAAACGCACAATAGTACGCTGACACGACTATCAAGGCTTATATACTGGTTATTGAAGACACACATGTCGCAACCTGCTACTAGAATAAGGCCACCGAGAAAGGCCGGAACGAAAAAAGCATGACAAAAAAGCATTAGTTTATTAGAAAACACGTTGATATGGATTAGGTGTGACCTTATGTTTATACATGTAAGGATCTATATATGTAATGACATTAACGTGTACGTGTTCACTTAACAGACAATGACAGTCATACAGGTCTACATTGGTGGCCGTCTGTGTTGTCCATGTAATTGATCTTTGGTGTTTTCTATAATTGTTTTGTTACAATGGCTAGTGTACGTCTATATTGAAAGATATCTTTGGTCACGGTGATAAAGAAAATGAAAGTAAGCATAAAGATTAATTTATAACAGCAATAGGTGGTGTCTCGAGATTCTTTCGACTGGATTTCTTACGAAAGTGAGAACAGAACCACTCGGAAATAGAGTAGACTATATTGATCAACATTTATGATGTGTTAAACTGTTTTTCATCTTCAAATTGTTATCATTGAGTGTTTTACATATTTCATTTAAGCGACCACATGCATAAATAAACACTGCAGCTTGAGTAAAACCCCTTACCCCATCAATCATAATGCTTCGGAATGGAATTTCTATGATTGATCGTATTTTTTGAAAATTTCGTTTGAAAAGGATCAAAGGCTATATAAAACCCGTGTTTTGACTAACATTAAGATATGTCATAAAAGAATTTATCTCAGAATATAAACCTTGACTGCATGGTTTTGAAATGCATGCATGGCTTTTATATGTATTTTGAGTAAAGGGATCTTGTTTAATATTACTTTATGTTTGTATTTGTGATCGGTTTGATACGTAATGTGTTTGTTATTCTATTTGTCCCAGGCTGGTAAGCACGTCAGTCAGATAGCGGTGGGTGGACCCGCCCCCTCCCGGAAGGAATCTGTTCCCTCCCGAAAGGAGTCCATCCCCTCAGCGTCCGCCTTCGGGGGCGACGAAAGACACTTCAACCTAGCGGTCATCAACGGGGAGAGCACTGAGGTCAAGAGGCCAGTTAATGGCGGGAATATTGAGGATGAACTGGGGCCCGAATTCGGAAAGGCGACCCTCTCAAAATCCGCTCCTGTTGCAGACATAGTGGTACATCACTGTTTAATTACCCTTCTGGATTTTGATATGAATAGAAGACTATACTTAATATTTATGTATCCTGGCCCCACCGTCACCAACATTTTCAAATCACTCAACTCATTCCTCAACTCAAATCCTTTAATAGAAAGGTGCATAAATTTGAGGCCAGTAGTCAGATGTTCTCTTAGGGAAGTTGGTAACAGCGAGGCCAGCTTACATGTAAATGATTACGTACCAATCCTGTTTACATCATAAATGACCTCATTTGCATTAACATCAAACTTCACTTATTTCTCGTTTGTAATTAATCATATCTCTTCAGAGGGAACGTCTGACAAGTGAGGTACAGCCCCCGGATTTGAACGAACTCACCAATGGCAACGGCCACCATGAAGCTAGTTCTCCATCCAGTGATTCTACGACATCGGACGAGAAGTCTTCCCACAGTTCTTCTCTTGAGTTCCCAGAGCCCCACGGCGCTGTCACCAGTTGGACCCTCTTTGCGCAGTCGTTCTTTCAGTTTAAAGGCGCTCATACCTATTTATGTTCAGCTCTTCAGCAGCCGCTTCTTCCCAAAAAAGACAAGGCAGATGTTTTGGTAGGACCATCACCATTTATTACACGTACATGATTTCTAAAAAAAAAAAAAAACAAACAAAATTCATTTTATTTTTGCAACCCCCCCCCCCCCCAATAAAAAAGGAGGAGGCTGATGTTTTTGTTATTTCATCAACATTTTCGTATAACTTGCATGTATATGTATACATTCTTTTAAAAATGGTGTATAGTTATGCTTCTTTATTTCCATAATATTTGCTATTAATTCGTAGGCTTCCTTGGCGGCCTGGGTTTCCATCTTGAGGATCATGGGAGATCTCCCGGAATCAGATCATGGGGAAACACTTGATGTTGCTGGGGTGAGCATAAATTGTTCTACTTTATTCATTTCAAAGTGTAATGAGCAAAAATAAATTTTGCGAAAAAGGACAATGAAGTTTGATGTATTTATTTTAATACTTGAAAGTCAACATAAGGTTAGGTATGAAAGGAAAAGGTGCATCTTGTAGAATTAATGACTTGTACATAGCTGCTTAGCATTGCCTTTGATTGCTATCTGTTGAAGACATCTTTATATATTTGACAGAGTGCGCCACCAATTATAAGTCAAGTGAAACAGAGTTTTCACAAAAAGTACACAAAGCGAGATGTGGACGAGGCTTACAAAAAATACTCAGAACTGGTAGGTTTTTTGTGTAACTAGGCAACTTTAATAAAATGTTTAAAGGAATGTTTCAATAGCATTTATACAAATAACAAGACAAAAATATCAAAAAGCTTTTCTGCATTATAAATCAGAAACTATTTTTCCATATCTATTTGAAGAAGTAAACAAGCTTATTAAAATATTATCCGAACATTAAATAAGCTATACACACTTCACGTTTGTGAAGACATTTGAATACAATTAGGGTTAAAAGACTACATATTTTCATGGACAATTAGGCTCAAGTTTCAAGGCTAAAGCTGAAACGACAAAATACTTATATGACTCTGCAAATAATCTTACCATAAAAGCATGTACGGGTACTAGAAAAAATGCACTTTTAGTAGTTTCAAAGCAAAATTTTTGACTTATGTTTTCAGTTTAAGGACCCATCTCATTCTGATGTCAAAAACATTCCCTTCTTGTCTGATAAAATTAGCACGGTCCTGGAGAAAGTCCAATATGTCTGCGCTCTTGGAATCTACAAACCGGAACTCAGGTAGCGATAGAAACGGAGTAATGCAAAACCGTGAACGATATCTTTAACAAATCATTTTTACAATTAAGAATTCCAGTATAATTTTTTTTCAACACAGTCAAGGTTCAAGTTTTGAGAAAAATTGTGAAAATCAAAATTGAGTGTTCATACCAGTTTGGGTATTGAAACCAGGACTGAATGACGGTTTATTGAGTATTTTTTTTGTTTCGCCAGGGACGAGATATTTTGCCAGGTCTGCAAACAGTTGACGAATAACCCATCCCGTAACAGTTCAGTACGAGGGTGGGTGCTACTTCATTTGTTGGCGGGTTGTTTTGCCCCGACAGAAAGAGTAAGTATTTTGTATGCGAGCCCCGTTTTGATAAAATAATCGTCAAATATTTAATGAGGATACAAAACTAAATGTATATAATACGATAACTTTACATAACATGCGGCAAATATGAGAAATGTGATTTAAAATTTTATGACTTTTAAATATATCACTAAAGTATTTTTTAAGCATTCAATGCTCATACCGGTATTTATATTCATTTTGATGTTTTTCTGTATGAAATATTTTTGTATTATCGCTTTAAATCCATTGTCAGGCAAGTAGCATCGTTTTTCAAAGTGGGGGGGCCAGACTCATCCAAAAAATCTTGACAAGCAAAAAAAAAAAGAAAAAAAAAAAGGGAAATTTAACCTTTTCCAAAATCTTCAAAATCCTAATCCGTGGGGGGGGGGGGGGGGGGGGGGGGGGGGGGGGGGGCGGTAACTTCAATTTCATTCCTCATTTCCTTACTTTCGTATCAAGTTTTTACATACTCCATGATAATTCAATTTTTTATAGGTAAATTTTGAAAAATTTGTTGCTGCGAGAAAAAGTGGGGGGGGGGGGGGGGGGGGCAGCCCCCCCCCCCCTGGCCCCCCCTGATGCTACGTGCCTGATTGTAAGATGGAACAGTCGTAAAACATGTCATTTAGTGCGCTTCTTCGGCTAAATACTTAGTGCCAAACACTTTGCAAAAACACTTTTTCAGATAGAGATGATTTAACCATGTTAACGATTAACTTTTCAAGTATACATATCAAAATTGGTTTGGTAAGTTTTAAAGTTTTATTAAACCTAACAGTAATACAACTGTTCGTGAATACGGACGCCTTTACTTGTGCCCATAAGCGATGATCAGATTTGACGTGTGTTATTAAACATTGAACATTGCAAATTTCCAATGCAAACACGTACAAGGGGAAATATACACCGAATGTAAATAATTTCTTAAAGCGATATAAAAATACACTGTGATCCATATTAAAACAAAATGAGGGTGTTATTATTTTCTTTGCAAATCACAAAATTACACTTAAATTAAAATATTAAAATAATAAATAAAAAATTAAAATAGTTGAAAGGGATAATTTCCAAGATAATTTCATTGACACATTATCATCTTTCACTCAGAAAAATTCACAGGAACGAAAACTGATTCCTTACGGAGATTTATAATGGGGAATGTTTACATCTTTTCTCCATTCGGAATGCACTCGGAATACATCGCGCAATTTTTCAACGTTATCATCCGGGCTTGCTGCAATACAAAATCCCCGTAGACATCACATTTTTTAGCATTGTTATGAAAGCTGATAAGCTAACAGGGGCGTTTCGCCTGAGAAATCTTGGAAATTTTTCATACTTTTGAATGAACATCATTTGAACCCTGAAGTATTGATAAATATCAAACAATTAAGCGAAATGTGAATCCAGAATATCTTGGGACAGAGTATATAAAACAAAATATGATAGTTACCTACCAATAGATATCTATTAATAATGCTAATTTCATTAAACTCATACAAGATGACATGAATCAAAAGAACCACCATGTTAAATGCTTTTGCTAAGTTATTGATCAAGACCTCTGTTTACTTGCAGTTTTTCTCGTGTTTCCTCCATTTTCTCCAAGAGTCCTCTCCAATTTTCTCCTGCAGGGTCGAACGTCTAGTTCGGCGCACTGCTATTGTAGGGACGAGGGGCTATCCTCCCAGCTGGCTGGAGTTCCAGGTAAAACAGCCACAATGAAGGTTGTTTCTGTAAATACAAGTATCACACACTTATCCACTGAATTTAACAAGACATCTTATTATTTCTTCGATAAAAATATCACACTAGCTTATCCACTGAATTCAATAACATATATTTTAATTTGTAAAAAAAAGTTCTTTAATAAATCTTCAAACACACTATTGTGGTTTCATAAATTTTTGTAGAATATCAACTCAATAATCCAGAATATTGTTTCTTACGCTGTATGCAAGTCTCATATTTATAGTATCTCATATTTATAGAGACGACGTTGTCTAATTCTTTCAATATTTTGTTTCATTAGGCGTCAAAGAATTGCAAACCCATCTTGATACCGATGTCGATGATGAACGGACAACGTATGATAGTGGAGGCTGACTCGGCTTCCACCGTCCAGGAACTCGTCCATCAGATTTGTCATAAGGCTGGACTGCAGGACTCCTCTGGCTTTTCTATATACATTACTCTCATGCAACGTGTAAGAAATTTTTTCTCTCTGCAGAGATTTGCAAGAGGCAACATCAATTGGGACAGAATTTCAAAACATGAATTTAGCATCACGAACTAAGAAGACAACAATCTTAGCCGAGATTATTGCTATACATAATATGAATAGCTACTAAATTATATCTTGCAAATGATGGTGCCCGTGTCGAAAAAGAAAAGATAACTTTAATTATTAAGGAATTAAATATTATATACAAGATTTTAAAGTGATGGTTTTGGTAATTTGTGGAATGCTTCTCCTAGATTTCATGTCTCGGGAATGGTACACATCGTGTAATGGACGCCGTTGCAGAATGTGAACAGCACACGAAGCAAAGCGGCATGCGTGAAAGTAGTTCCTCCTGGCGACTTTACTTCCGGAAGGAGTACTTTTTACCCTGGCACAATCCCAAAGACGATCCAGTAGCCACAGACCTCATTTATCAACAGATCATGCGCGGGGTGTCTGTTGGGGAGTACAAGAGTAAAACGGTGCATCTCCAACTGACCTCTACTTCACAATTTGAATTATAGTCTTGTCTGAATAAAAATATATGAAAAAGATTTTTTTAAAAATCAATTTAAATTTAAAATAATCAAAACTCTTTACTTATTAATGAATTTGTCCTGTTGTTTTAACCTTGTTTCTTTTGTAAATTTAAGGACGACGATTTGGCAAAATTAGCCGCACAACGTTATTTCATCGAAAACCCAGGCACAGTGGAAAGTACAAAATTACAGACATTTTTGACGGGTTGGCTTCCTGAAACAAACAAGAAAACTATAGACCTGACATATTGGACGACAAAAGTTATGAATGTGCTTCAAAATGATATACCAAAGGACCGCAATAAAGTGCGAGACCTTAAATGTGATGTTGTGAATTTCGCAAAGGATAAGTGGCATGCAGTGTTTTCTCGATTTTACGATGCTCACAAAATACAGAACGCCTCAATAACCTGGCAGAACGTTATTTTGGGACTGAACAATAAAGGTCTGGAAATCATGGACGAGATGGAGGATGTTAAAAGTTCCATTTCGTTCATTGAAATCACTGATGTCTCCAAGGGAAGGTAAAGTACTCATTGGAAAAGTTTCAAACTTATATAGTGTAATCTGCAATGTACAGTAAAGCTAAGTAATTTAGATCAGGATTATAATAGAAATCAGGAGACGGTGTTTTCAAGAAGTAACCCATCAACTTCAACAAAAATTTTAACTGGTTTTTTTTCTATTCATGTAGTAGTACTGAAAAGAAGTTTTACTAGTAAAGAAAACCAAACCGATTAAGATTTGTCATTTAATTGAAAAATGAGAAAACACGGAGCTGTTTAAATTGTCTCAAGATGGTTAAGACCATAAACCCTACATAATGGACAATTTAGTTTTTGTGGTATTGAAAAAAGTGGGGGGGGGGGGGTGTCAAAATTGTCAAAGAAAATTCCTTTTACAAGTAAGTTTCTAAAAATGGACATGATCATTAATTCCTTTGATATTCATAACATATTTACTAGTTTTCGTGTCATGAAAAAAGTAAAATTTAGGAAATTATAAAGACTATATTTCTCACTTTGTTATCTACTTACAGACACACGGTCACTATCAGTACTCTACGGTCTGAGGACTTTGTAGTCAGTTCTAATCACGCCGATGACCTGTTTTCGCTGCTGACCAAGTTCATGGATGGTTTGCGACGGAAGTCAAAGTATGGCATCGCTGTCCAGGATTCCACGCAAATTGGTAAGAATCTTCTTTGATAAGTTCAAAATTTGCAATTTGATAAGTACTGTATAGTCAGTTTTTTTGGCGGGTCTCAAATTTCTGTTTTACAGTACTGTAGTCTGTTATGAAAATATTAGGATTTTGTGTTCCTTAAGTATATTTTTGTTGCAATTTGGCATGTACTATTGTCATGTTGTGAAATTTTGTATTAACTGGGTGGCAGTAACTACAAAATTTACAACATGATAACTTTGTCATTTTGTAAATTTGTATTTTGTCATGTTGTAAATTTAGTATTTACTGCCACCCTGTAAATTTAAAATTTACAACATGACACTATTTTCGCCGAAGAAAAACGAGTCGCCCTGATCAATGGAGTTTGCATGTTGATAGGAATTTATTTAATAAATAGATTATTATACGAATTGATTTTTTCCATTCATTTTTGAATAAAAACATTTCCCATAAATGCGAGGGTTTATTATGTCATGTAGCCTTATTTCTGGTCCTCTTTTGAAGACACAAAACTGATATCGGCGGATTAATTTGTGTTCACAAGACAGTAAATCTTTACTTGTATTTTACCTTCTAAATGAATCATACTCTGTAACAAGAATAGAATGTATTGTACAAAATATCACAGAATAAATGGACTGTATCAAACAAATCGGTGTCCATTGTCACTTCTATAAAAGAGAGAGATTCGCGCTTAGTTTTAAATTGACCAGATAAGTGTACCTTGTCATAACAGCATCTCATTAGCCCGAAGACAATTTCCAATGTAATTATCATCTTTTTAGTCGGTCACAAAAGAATCTCTTATTAAGTCGTCAAAATACTGTAAGTACATGTACATAACAACTATCCGGAATTTTTCAAATTTACCACCCGTGGTAAAATGTAAGGATATAAACATTTTTAACAACAGGGTCCCTTAAAGCGTGTCCATTAAAGCTGCAATTTTCTAAAATGTTTATTGCATATGTTGTTATTTACTACTTTTAATGACCGACAAAATTAAGGTTTACACATTTCTTTCATACATAGTTTTTGTGGGAAAGCTATTTAGGGGCTCTTTACATGAACCCTATAATTGTTGTCCTGTACAAAAATTGGGTTTGCTACATCTTCTAGCATTTCATAGTAAAAATATCATGATATATTTAACGATTTATATTTCAACCTAATAACCAGGGATCAGGGTACGCAAAGAGATACCATACTGCCATATTTAGAAATAAATTTTAAAAGAAGAAGCTCATATTGCTCTTTAACATTGAAACAGTTGTACATTGATGCCAAGCTGTAATTGGGTGCCTGGATGTCTGTATACTAGTATCTAGATCTGATTCATTTTTGTGTATACATGTATAAAATTTTATTGGTTTCAAGAGGGTGCAATCGGAGTTGGCCTTACCAAAGGAGATCTGGTTGAACTGGAACAACCTTATGAACAGTTCATGTATGAAGATGTTTATAGCGCCACCTGTGTAAGAACAGGGAAACTTAAAATGATGCCAAGGGACTTAATTTACGTCATTCCGACAGTAGATGAGCCAGCTCATGATACATTAGTAGGTTTTGACTTAATCAGCAAAATTAAATGACTGGAGGAAATTTTTAGCCGTAAAATGACATCATTTAACTGAAGTAATTTCTTATTTCTAGGGCATGTTAACTGTTCAGTTACGCAAAGATCCCAGTGTTTTCCCAACCCAGCAAATTGTTCATCGAGAGCACACGTTGCAAATGTACGCCAAACTTCACTTCAGGTACCGTGACACTATTCACCGATTTACATCTACAATAAAACGTTTAATACAGGAAAACCAACTATCGTGAATTCCATCTAATATGATAAAATAAAGTTGTTTCACTGGCTAGCATCAAGCTAATTTCCCATAAAAAGCAATTTTCAACTTTGAAAAATTTTGCTAATGACTTTCTTAATTCTTTGTTTGTTTAAATTATATTTCTGTTTTTGAATTCATATCCTTTATTTGGTAATTGCAGACAGGGTAGCGACAATGCTGTTAGTAAATTTTTGTCCAAAGCTTCATTCAAATCCTCAAAGAAGGACAAGGCACAAACAAACTGGCAATATCAAAAAGAATCAATCAAAAAGCCGCTGCTGAAGAGAACACATCTCAGGGAGGAACTTAGAAGAGCCAGTTGCAGAAGTTTTCTTGATATCCTTTGATACTTGCATTTACATTGAATAAAAACCCCAATTAAATAACCTAAACCACAAGTCTCTGACTATCCCTCAATTTGAAATATCTCAATATGCACTACGAGGAGATTAATGAGCATTAACTTCTACAAATTATTATCAAAAGAGTAATTGTAAACTATACCCGAAATTCATACGCAACTTAATTATGAGTTTGTTTGATATAACACCACTTATTGTGAAAGATTTCTTTTTATACACTAGTTACGGTATAGACGTTTATTTGAATATCCTTAACAATCTCACCTATTCAGCAGTACATGGGGGATTCTCCGTTACCTGACCAGATGTCTGAAATGGAATTATCTAATGAAAACGTTATTGAGCCAGGAATGAGAAGCGTATGATTGCTCTGTCTCTCTCTCTCTCTCTCTCTCTCTCTCTCTCTCTCAAATATTTTGATTTAATAAAACAAAATACATTGCAATATCTATAGAACAGTTATCTGTTAATTTGACTCATACCATCATTTGCAGAGACACATGCGAGATGAAATATATTGTCAGATAATCAAACAGCTAACAAATAATCCAAACAAGTAAGTAAATTGATTAATTTGATAAAGAATATTAAATTCTTACTACTTGATAACCATTTTTTATGCGTCATTTCTGAACCATCATTTAGGTCGAGTGAAGATAGAGGATGGAGACTCCTCTACCTCGTCTGCACATGCGCAGTGCCAAGTACAGAACTCTATGATGAGTGTGAGCAATTCATGAGAGGCAGTAAACACCCGTTATCTCAGAAATGTCTGGCAAGGCTTCACCTCACCAAATCGTAAGCTAAGTTGTTACCATCTTGCTTTTTATGAATCAAGAAAATGATACACCTACTTTTTATAAAAAATCTATATTTTAAAATGTGGATTTGGTTTCTTTGTTTAGCGAGGGGGCAAGACAGTATCCGCCACATCCGATGGAGCATGCAGCAATGGAGAGCAAGAAACACACAATAAACATTACTATAGGTTTTCCCTTCCAGCATCAGCAGGTACCATTTCCATAGAAAATGTCAATTCCTCGTGTTTCGATTGATGATACTTTACATTATGCCTTTTTAGGAAGTTAAATGATCATGATATGTTTTTATCATAAAAAACGATTACATCTTTTAACTATACAGACACCTCCCGTATGTATTGGTATTTCGTAGAGTTTTAGCGTGATTGTTACTTTGATGTGAATGATTTTTTTAACAAGCGAGATGTGTGCTTATGTGAAATTGAAGATAATTTTACAGAGTAACTTTTGTTTCGGAAGATGTTGTACTGAAATTTACTATACATCTTATCTTTTTTCATTTAACTTTATTACAATATCAATGCATCTAAACTAACTATTTTAGAGTATGAAATATCACCAAATTCAGAATATGAAGAAAATGTATTATATCTGATACAATAATCAAATGAACCCAAATCCACTTTATATTTGAAAATCATTTTTACAAAACGTAAAAAACTATCTACATTGTATTATTTTTTTCAAAGAAAGACGAAGATTCTAATAATAAAATAATTTAATTCTGGTTGTAACGCGTTTTCTGATTGGCTAAAAAAATTATTTTATATTGTATAAAGAATGTTGCCTACGTCATAGTAAGACTAACGTCAATAATGTATTAATCCGCCTGACGTTACGTTTGAATTGTGTACAATTTGATATCAATTTGATGGTCAAATGACCGTTTTTATCTACAATCAATAGCAAAAATAATTAAATTATAAGCATTGAATGTAATATTTGTTAGTTTTATACGATATAAAATGGTTTGGGGCAGTTTACGCTTTTTTATAAACCGCTTCGCGGTTTATAAAGCGTAAACTGCCCCAAACCATTTTATATCGTATAAAACTAACAAATATTACATTCATTCCTTAAATAAATGATACGAAAAGTGAAAAAGAACTGCATTTTATTCATTATACAAACTCGAATTTTATTACCAATGATTGTCTTTATCTCAGGACTTTGAAGTGGACGTCAGCTGCCGTGTAGTAGAAATCAAACGGGTCATCATGGATGCGTTCGATTTGGAAGGCATCGACGAATACGGGCTGTGTTTTGGATTGAAAGATCGAGGTTCTTCCCTTTTTAAGCCTAGTGTGTGCTCATGTTTTTACTTTCTTCCTAGATTAGCTTCAAAATACCAGTTATGTTTGAAATTCTGCAATTCATTAAGAAAACAAAAATATTTTACGTAGCGTACATTTGAGGGGGTTGGATGGGGTAAAAATTTTAGGTGACATGGTATGTTTTGATATCACGAGATATTTTAGAAATATACAAACTACATGTACTTCTACTAGTGTTTTAGAGTATTGTTTTTCTAATACTGAAACACTCAAGTAACTGGACTTTTGAGAATTAGCATTATCTGCAAGATGTATTGTTACAACCATTAAGGTTGCTATAATGCCGTCAGTAGTGTTTACATAATTTCTTTTATTTTTTATGCTAACGGTTTTTGTTGATATACTTATTGTTGACTTTTGTTGACAGACCAAAGCACAGGAACTTCCTCAAAAACAAAACCGTTTTGTATGTAGATTAGTCACCTCTCTGAATGTACATGTACAGTTCACTGTATAGTCTTGTCGTCAATCTGCACTTAAATTAAAAAAGAGGAAACTTAACACTGTGCACAGTCAACTGGTGATAGGGTGCAAAAGATTAATAAACAGATAATAAAGACATGCTCAATAAAATGGAATGTCAGTATATTTCCATTCAAATTCCAAAAAAAAATGTTTGTTGGGTTTTTTGACAGTTACAGTAAAATGAAAATTTATAAAAGTGGGCTAGATCGACATGCTAGCATGATTAAATTCCAGCTTTGCTGCAGACCATCTTTAAATTTCTGGAGAGCTTCATTCTATCAGTAACAAACTTGCTGTGGTTTTTGCAAGCTCGTTGAAAACAGGTAGCTTCAGCTTTGGTTGCATTGCTTGCTTATGTAACTTTAAAATTTTTTAAATCTAAATTTAAAAAAAAAGTCAAGATAATATAGAATCTTGATTTGATGAACTTTTTTAAAATCTGTTTTAAATTTCTGTTTCTTTGTGTACCTTTAGCTTTCCTTAAAAGATTGACATAGATTTTGAAACAAAGTGTACATTTTAGAATTAACAACCACCATATGCATATATGTATAGAATTAAATAAAAACCAAAACCCTGTATACCCGTTAACATGTAGTAACAAATCGCCCGTAATACTAATCAAATATTGTCTTGTAAAATATTGTGCGTTTTACAGCTTAGTTCATCTGAGTATTAAGAATTTCTATAGTAAGAGTTTACATCTCTAATTCACAGTGATAAGTGCTCCAGATGGCGAGTTTTTCTTGGACTCTCTCACAAATGTAGAGCTTTTCTGGGCAAAGCAGATGAGGTCGCAGCGATCAAGTGGTAAGGTGCTTGACAAAACAGTCGATATATCCCAAACTTTATGCATCACATTCTATAAGATAGACGTCAAAAACACAATCTGATTTTATTCTTAGTTACATTACGTTTTAGTATAACGATTTTTTTCACAGTGACGGAATCCAACAAAGGGTCCCCCGATTTCTCGGCTCCCACCACCGTCCACGTGTTCTTCCTGAAGAAGCTCTGGGTGAACTCCGAACCCGGCAAAAATAAGAACGCGGATTCCATGTTCCATTTTCCACAGGTAAATTTATTAGATCTCATACGATAAAATTGTCTCTATACAATACATTAACACTGGATAAAAAATTCAAAAGAAAGAATCGTTAATCTGCAGGAAAATAATGTGTTGAAAGATTAAGAAAAATGTCAATCGCAACTTCTCGGGCCTTTCCGGCAGACTCGGAAAGTTTTTCCGAGCTGTGTCGAAAGGCCCGTTGAGCTGCGACTGAGACAAATGTTTGACTGACGTTTGCAGGAGGTTCCTAACTACCTCCGAGGCTACCACAACTGTTCGGACAAGGACGCCGGGCACCTGGCCGCTTACATCTACAGGGCGCAGTTTGGAGACGACATGTCGGCCCTCTCAGATTTTGAGTGAGTCTCTATATACATGTATAATGCCTTATAATTGCATTGACAGTTTCCGCTACATTAGTCAATCATTTTAATTGTGTGTATTTTTATTACATTAAATATTTCTTCATGCATATATAACGCGTTCATTTCAGATCCAACATGAAAGCTCTTATTCCTCATCCAGTCTTAGAGAAGAAACCTCCAAATGAATGGAAACAGGTGAATAGACTAGTTGCTAAGCATATGAGCATCACATGTTGTCTTTCAATGCTTTGGATAGAAATTTCTTCATTTAATTCCAAACTATGATTACCAAATGCATAACTGATATACGTATTGTGTTTTTCATACGTAAAGCTGGTTAAGGAGGAAATCAATAGAACAAAGGGAACTAACTCTGATAAAGCAAAATTAGCTTTCCTGAAAATCATTCACCAGTGGCCAACCTATGGATCGGTCTTCTTCACAGTAAAGGTATCTGTCCGAAACTTCAAAAAGTCCAAAATGTTGCCCATTTTCTTCTAAAGTTTTCTGATATAAACCATGGAGATCGTTTTCAATAGTTTTTCCACTTTCTGTTTATTTAACAGCAAAGATCAATGAAAAATTACCCCAAGCACGTACTGTTCGCTGTCAACGTCCACGGGATCATGTTCTTAGAGGTCACGTCCAAGGTACGATTTAGCAGTGCCTTCTTGGTTGTGGCCATGTATAGGCTAAATTAATCTTCCAGAGAAGAAGAGCTTTGTATATGAAGATATAGGAAATAATCAAATAATCCTGAAGCCAAATATATGGAATTTTTCTTTACAAAAAATAGTTTATTAATAGCAAACAGGTCATAATTTTAAAATCTTAAGGTAATTCTGATGGGTAATTTCTTGACCACCAAGCCTCATATAGAACCATATTAACAGGAGCCTGGACTTTGTGTAGTTGTGTCAAACAGCAATGTGACGTAGGCCTGTCTATTTCATTGCTGACCACTCTTTAAAATGAACAAGATTTGTCTGCTCAATGCCTTTGAGCAAAGCTTAAGACTACGCAATCTGTGTTTATTTCACTTAAAACCAGCGTCATTTTTAACTTGTTTTGACGCAAGAAAATTAAGACTCTACATCCTACCGAATGTCCAGTGTCTTGTTAAAATGGTTCTATTTCTATCTTGATTGCAGCATTTATTCACTGCATCATGACGCTTGAGGGTGGGAAATTGGAAAAATAAGTATAGCCTACCTGCAGATGACATTTTTTTTTATTTCTTCATTCCAGAACGTAATAGCCAAGTACGAGTATAGCCAGATCCCTAACTGGGCCTATGATGAGCAGTCCTTTACCCTTGTCGTAGGAGACGGTCCCAATGCAACCAAGATTTACATGGAAACTAATCTGGTTTGTATCTATTTCCAGAGACATAAATAACAGAGATTGGCAACTCCGCCATTAGCGTGTTTGTTGATGATAAATGTTACGGGACCAGCTTTACTTAGAGAACTACTTATTAATGAACTGAGATAATGATCTTAAACTAAAAGTATTAATACTCAGTATTGTTTTTATGAAAAAAAGGCATAGGTTTTAGACATTTTTGAAACAAAAAAATGAAAAATAAGATTCATATATATATCATGTTGTAAATTTACAACATGACATATAGAAAATATATTGGCCAGCTAAAAAACATCGGCGAAATCTCGGACGACGGGTAGCCAAGTGCCTCCTTAAACTCCTCTTTTAATATTGTTTATAAGACATAAACTCATGAAAATTTGATATTTTTAATGTTTTGGTAATCGGTTTTAGCTGTTTATATTTCGATATAATTGTTTATTAGAAAGATTTACTGATTTAAACTTGGCTGGGGATACTTTACAATATGGACCGCGAGATTTCGCGAGATTTCGATCTGTTGCCAATCTCTGTTATTTATGTCTCTGCTATTTCAAATGATTTTATTAATTTTCAAACTTTAGTTGACTTGTTATTTTTTTCTCTTGTTTCTTGGTTTATCTTAAATTGGTTATTAGATAATGTACAAATAAATTCATTTGAACAGTGAACTGTCAAAAGGTATACTAGTAAATGGTATTAATTATAAAACTTTTCGAAGTTCGGGTTTACTCTTATCACTCAGGACTATACCGGTATATATATATCAATCCAATTTTCTAAAGCTGTTTCCTTGTACGATATCTGTTTTCAGAGTGGGTAATTGGTGTCTTTATGTTTTAGGGACACAATATGGACGACATCATCATGTCCTATGTAGCCTGGATGATGAATACACACATACAGAAGAGGCCGTCATATGCAGGAGTGACTGTAGGCGAATCTCTGTGTTAATTGAGTCATGCGGAATAGACATCCTTATATAAACGCAGAACTGTACACAATGAAAATGGAAATTTTGTATTATGTTGAGGAAAAACTAATAAAGAGGGTTAAATTCTTATTCAAAGATGATTTTTTTTTTATTATTAATTTTATTGAGAACTTATACATTGAATAAATAATTAAGTGGACCGATATTATTTTCTTTTTTAAGATATCTAGAAAATTATACATAAAAGATAGATTTTTGTATATTAAGGAAAATGGTGGGTCTGCTCATGATATATTTCTTTAATGGCGCGCCGGTTTTTCTCTTTAAGTTCTGTACATTAATATGATTATAGTATGTATATATATGTTTTTATATATGTTATAAATTTATAATGGATACAATATGCGCATATACACGCATAACTGACACCGGTTCACGGAACCAAATAAATCAAAGCTTTTCGTATTGTGGATGGTATATATTGTGTGTTCATGTTTTATATATAATTTGTGATGTGGTTTTTTTGTATCATAAATATATTTACGTCTTTACATACACGTGTGGTCTCTGAAATGCCATATGTTGTGATGTTATCATTATACTTTTAATTAATAAAAAATAAATTATATTTGATTTTCCTTGGTTATTTTAAAACATTCTTATACTTTATTTCAGGGTACAAAATCAGTTAAGAATCAAATTTGCTCAAAGTTAATTTGAAATCACATTTTTATTCGATCAAACATATACATGTATGTTAGATATAACTAAACTTTCGACATTTCTCCACCTTTATCCTGTCTTCATGGAAAACTTACTTATAAACTTATCTTCCCATTCATGATAAAAATGTTTATTTTTCTTCTTATTGACGGTCAATGTCATTACTTCTGTTGCCGTTCATATTTCCAATAATGATACATGTATTCGAACAAACTTCGTCAGTGTTACTCTTTTTTCATTTGCTGTAATTTTCGTATTGAGCCTTTATAGGACATCTTTTATGATTTGTTCGACCATTCAACTTCTAATGGTAGTTACATACAAACGTTGTTCATTTTACAGTGTACTTATTCTGAAAACAAAATATAGCTAGGGAATCACAGATCGGACAAAATGTAATATATATATGTACATGTATCTCGCGCAGTGGATTCTCCTGTATACAAGTACTTATATGGTCTGTCCCAAGATATTTATGCAGTACATTCGAGCAAATGTTAAATCAACAAAAAATATTTGTAACTTCTTACGTGATGTATTTCACATAAGAAAAATATTTGTAACTGTATGTACGTATGACTTGCGTCACAAATGGTTTTAGTCAATGAAATGAAAACAGAAAACAGCAAAACTTGATACTAGTTTTTCTTCGTTTGTAAAGATACTAAAACGGGCTATTTCAAAGTTGGAAATTTATTCCGCTTTGAAACTTCCATTTTGTTGTTCGTACTTTTTTTAACAGCAAAAAAAAGTATTATAAATCGAAAGCTTTTATGATTGAATTATCTAATCTCTTCTTCCATTGTGCTACTTCCGGTTAATGCGAAAGAAGAATTAGTTACCTACACGATCATGTCGGATGTGCACTTTTTATTTGAATTTAACTTGATTGTGAACAACTGATACATATAATTCAATCAAAATGGCTCAGTGGACTCTAAATACGTACCTCCAGAGAGTATGTGCAGTTGAAATTTTGAAGGATTAACCGGTTAACCCAAATCTTCGCTATTTTATAAAACGATCAACTTGAAAAAAAATATTTCAAGTTTTCGTAAATTACATTAATAAATGATAAAGAAAACAAATCTTAAAACTGTTTTTAGGACAGATGTGTAATTTTAGAAAGTGATTCATTTTGGGGAGCCTGTCACCAATCACTTTTTAACTCAATATTCTAATTCAATTGTATACTGCTTTTAAAAGTTAAACAGTTAAAAGAACGTTTATAAAATTAGATTTCCTTTATGACCATGAGAGAGATGATTTACCAGATTTCTTTTATTGTATATGTGTACCTTATTTGTCAATATGCTGTCCCCCAAGGTGTGAACTTGGTCTAATGAGATTATATTTTCATTTCAAGTGTTATTTGACTTGAAATGTCGTGCAGTCATGTACTAAATGTTGCAAATTTCAATTTCGTATAAGTTGCTGGAAAAAAGAATGAAGCAATGCAGATGTCTCTTTTAATTCCTTGCATTTTTGCATTTAGGTGCATGTTTATATAAAATCTTACATCATGGGCAAAAAAAAGAAATGGTAATTTATTCAGGGCACAAGACAGAAAGAATCACTGATTTGAATAGGGTTATGATTTATCTCATTACATCTAAGCTAATAATCGTGATTTTTTAATTTTGGGTCCAAATATAAATCTTTTGTATAATATAAAGTGACTATCTTTGAAATCAAACTGTGAAACATGTTCGATTTAATACCTGTATAATATTAATTATCATTTTGTACTCTACAGCTTTATGATGCTATTGATGACAAGGATGGCGTTACAGCTGGAGTAAGTAAAAATCAATTGACAAGAATTCTTATAAAATTTTGATGACTTTTTATCAGGAATTTAGAAACTTATTTTCACTACTTAGGCATTATTTTCCTTTGATCATCCACATGTGGCAAATCCACGTCTGCAAATAGAGAGACCAGAACCAGCTGTTCAGAGGGTGTTTGATTCTCCAGTAGACGAGCTAGTGGCTGCTCACATCAGGTATATTAAATGGTATCAGTACATGATGGCTCAGAGAATGTTTACCTCATGACATTATATACATGCACTGTGACAGTCAGACCTGATAACCAGCACCAAACAGCTCAATAGAAGAGCATCTGGCTGACTAGAGATTCAGGGGGTCTGGGTTAAAAGTCTGGTCTGGTCTAGCTGTCACTATTTCTCCTATCCTGTTCCAATACTAACTGGCACCAACACAAATAAATTTACATGTTACTAAGTTTTTGGCAACTGGCAAGTTTTATGTCAAACGTGTAACAGAAGATGAATTTTTATGATCTGTATCATTGCATGTATATATATAGATAATAGTCAGTTGAGGTATAATTATTAATCAAAGGTTATTACTTTCTTTTCTAAGGTTCCTTGTTTATTACAGATACATCCATAGTTAGGCATTAGTTGTACAGTAAAACCAAATGAATGCTATTGGTAACATATTTACCCCTCTTACCTGTTTGTACTGCTTTGCCTTTATCACAGAATGTTATATTTTTCATACTGCATACAAATGTGTTTTCCCCCTCTAAATATGTATCTCTATCCACAAAATTTACTGTATGTAAAAAAAAGTTGATTTAAATTTTAAAATAAACTTCTTAATAGAACATTTAACATGCTGAAAATGGTTAACTTTCGTATGTTTGCAGATGTTGCTGGGCAGTATCTAAACATGACTTTATAGAAGCCTATGGATGCCAGGCAGTCGCTGTTCAATATCCTTTTTGAAATGATTCATAGTAAATGCCAGCTTTGCCTATACACATTTAATGCTGTTATCATGCTATGTCAGATTTGCATGATTAACTATTATACTAGCCTTGAATTGGTAAAAATTATTAATATACCCAGCCCTTAACATTAATGCACAGCTTTCACAAAACTCTTTCAAAGCCAAAAAGATGAAAACTGGTCACTTCCTGTGATGTTTGCTGTGTGCCTTGATCTGAGGTTATTTGCTAATTCAGTAAGTTAAATAGCATATCCACTTTAAAACTATTCCTTCATTTTGCAGTATGTATACAGATTTCTTAAAAAAGCATAACTAAATATATGTAGTGCATTTTCATTTTAAAATTACCGGTTTGACTTTATCAGCAGCGGCACTGAAAATGTTTAAATATATGTGCATTGATATTGATTTCACATGTATGTATATTTTTGATGAAAATTCTATTATGAATAAAATTTTAGGTTTGGTTGAATTGATTTAATGTGATTTTGTAAACATAAAATTGTTTGAAATCTAATGACTGTGTATATCATGTAGGCAGATGTGCAGGCTCAGAAAAAAGGAAAAGGCAAGGCCGGGGAGAGACTGGAGAAGGCAGCAGAGTTATTGATGGGCTGCTTCAGAGTGTGTGCCTCAGACAAGTATGAACCTTTATCATGTATTGGATTGTATACTGAGCATATTTCCATGCAGTTTTATACAGTGATATATTTTGCACTTTTTTCCAGTCGTGCCTCTGTAGAAGACACAAAGAAATGGGGGATGTTGAATCTTGTTAATCAGCTCTTTAAAATTTACTTCAAAGTAAGTGGGCTTGGATCATCTTAATCTACAGCAGAAGTCATTCAGTAAATTTAGTATTCACCTTATGCTTCTAAACATTGCATTAAACATTTCTTAGAGAGTTTATTTTTCAGAAATGATTGGGAATCTATTTGCTGATTGAACATCTTGTATTGCAGATAAACAAGTTACACCTCTGTAAACCTTTGATCCGTGCCATTGACAGTTTACCTCTAAAAGACAGGTTCCCTTTAGCTCAACAGGTGACATTCAGGTACATTCATTACACATTTTGTATCATCTTGAGGTAGGAAATGAAGAACAGTTCTTCTAGTAAATACATTATACATGTATATGAATTAAACTTATTCACGCACGAGATGTAATTGCATGTGATTAGATTTTGGAATGTTGACTGAAAGTAGTTTAGTCATCTTTAATTACTGTATTGTGTGGTGCTTAGGGGAAATAAAATGTATTCTAAGCTCAACAAACTACAGTCTATTTTGATTTTATTTCAGATATTATGTGGGAAGAAAAGCCATGTTTGACAGTGACTTTAAAAGTGGTTTGTATTTCACCGTTTCACACATTAATTGTGGCAGTGCTCCATGTAGTTAATATTTCTCTTTTCATACAATGTATTGGCTACATGTACCATATGTTTTTTTTTTGAAACTGTCTAGTCATAAAGTTGTGCTATCAGGTTTGGATCACATCCTTATCTAAAATATGTAAAAATGGCCTGGCCTAGATATTTATTACTATTGTCAAATATATTTTGCCAGTAATATCTAGATAGTCAATTTTCAAAATAAGTATCACTTCTGTATAATGTTGTAAAGCTGTAATTAATAATTTTGCAGCTGATGAATTTCTGACATTTGCATTCACAAGATGTCACAGATCAAGTACAAAGAACAAAAGAATGACTCTTATCTACCTTCTCCCTGTCAAAATGTTATTGGTAAGTCCATATCAAACTGAAACGAGTAAGTTTATACATGAAAATGGCTAGTCAGTTTGAATATTACTGAAAATTTTAAACACTGTATCAAACTATACTGTTGAGTTTTTATCAAATTCTCTATTATAGGTCTGTCTTATTTTAGTGGTTTTTTATTTTAAATAGACCTTTTGCTTTGTTGCCAATTGGTTGTTCCAAATACATGTAATTGTGAAAACTATTCTGAGTTTGGTCATATAATTTGTTTCAGGGATACATGCCTTCCCAGAGAGTGCTGAAGAAATATGATCTCTTGCAGTTTGCTGAAGTTGCCCAGGCTGTCAGGTTTGATTAAATTCTTCAACTGAATTCATTAGTTAAAAGTTCCAGGCATTTTCGTTTTGAATTAAAGTTGCAATTTCCAGTCTTTATTTAAATTTTACTCTACAATTGTGTTGAATAGGTTTGTTTTCATAAACTTCTATTTAATAATTTCAGTTCAGGGAACCTCTTATCTTTGAACAATGCATTAGAGAAAAATGAAGCATTCTTTATCAAATGTGGAATCTACCTCATTCTTGAGAAGCTAAAGATCATCACCTACCGCAATCTCTTTAAGAAAGTGTAAGTAACAAAGCAGTGTTGTATCAACGTCTTAGGCAGTATCCATTTTTTTTCTTTTTCTTTGCTGAACTAAATAGAATAATACATGATTTAAAGCTGCATGTATATTAAGTTTGACACCGTATTAAATACTGTAAGGAAAAATACAAATAACTCTAATGCTTTTGGAATTTTCTTCACTATTAAATCTGACAAGTGTTTACTACTTGTAGTATTTATATGACATACATATACAATATAAGTTTTATACATGTATTTATTCATAAATATCTATTTTTTTTTTCAGTCATCTCATCCTCAACACTCATCAGCTCCCAATCGAAGCATTCACTGCAGCACTCAGAATGATGAAGGCAAGTATACTGTAGTATGTCTCTGCCTTTATTGTCTCAATCATATACTTATAATGTACCATGCAGTATTAATGATTACCTTTCATTTATTCTTCAGGTGGAAGATATTGACAATGATGAAACAGCATGTATAATTGCCAACCTAATATATGAGGTAAATATAAATTGTTACATGAAAACTGAAGTGTTATGACCAGTAGTAAGTACATGCGTTTTTTATCCCATGACACATTTTTATCTTACAGAACAAAATCAAGGGCTACATTTCCCATCAACACCAGAAGTTGGTAGTGAGCAAACAGAATGCTTTCCCTAAACTTTCCACAGTATTGTGAAGTCAAACATTTTCATGACTCAGACTGAGATCAATCAATCGTGATTGCCTATTCAAGATAAAGCTGTTAAGTTTGTTAATAAAGGTACATTTACAAGACGTTTCAGATAAATTCAAGATTGTATCAATGATACTGTACCATTGTGTCAATTGCTTTGAGATTACAGACTCTTCAAAGAACACAAAAGAAATTGTGCTAAACTATTCAACAATTGGCAAATAATTGTACTGAAGGAGGTATGAAAGAGAGGGAAGATGTATTTTAATCTGCTAATCTAAATATTGGTGAATGATAATAAAGGCACTGTATTTTATACTCTGCCAAAAGGAAGTGGGTGAATATCAATTGATAAAGTGCTTATTTACTGCAATTTATTGTTTGTAACAAAGTGCTGTATAAACAGTTTTATATGGCCATTAGATAAAGAAGATGTCAGTAACACCTAAGAATTCAACAAATATGAAATAAATCTTGTGAATTTTATTCTGTTTTGTAGTATATGACTATAGTTGGAGTTTCAAAATCATAAACTCACATTTGTGAATAAAAAAAATTATATGATTGTCAGAATTGCTAAACAGACTCGAGTTTTATCAGAATAATCAGTTAAAAGTATGATTTATTACAATTTATTTCTTTTGAGTCTACGTACATTTTGGCATGTTGAAAGTTCTATGGATTTCCAGTACTGCTTTAAATCTTTTTCTTGAAGGAACAGATGGGTATTTCTGATGAAAGCATGAAAAAAGTTTTCAAGAAGAATACAATTGTACATGTACATGATTGTACTCATTCCTTACAAACCATAAAATTCACAGAAATTCAACATAAAGTTGCATTTAGTCTGCCATTATTCTAACCTCACTAGTTTAGACTGCTTGGTACCCCGCATTGTAAAAAACCCTGATGCAGGCAGATAATTGAAAATACCAGGGCATCTATATTTGCCTACTTTTGTTCAATTAAAAAAAGGAGTTGAGGGTATTGTCCCAAAAGAAACCCTGAAGGGTAAATTGGATCTTAAAATGGATGGGTTGCAATCAGAAAATAGGCTGATGTAACTGTTACTAATTTTGTAAATATTTATATTGTAATACTGTATGTGTCTTCTTTTTGCAAGCTGGACAAAAGAATAAATTAAGAATTGCAAGAAAAATCTACAGCAGTCTACAATTTCGATTTTTTTTGTATCAGTTCCATTTTGAAGATTTTTCCTGCATTAAAACTTAAATGGCAGATACCCTATATTGAAGTAGAGCTAGACAAACTAAAAATACTTAGCTCTTTGCCATAGGATCCTCCCTCCAACGGATTATGATTTTCACGATTTTGGAAAGTAATCCCCCCCCCCTTTTTTTTTTGCTTTTCAAGAATTTTTTTTAATGAGTATGCCCTCTCCCCCACTTTCAAAAACGATGCTACGTGATTGTTTCATAAATATTTGCAATGTTCTACAAAGAATTCTTAGAAAGAGTTTATAAAACTCAAGTTGGCAATTTGACCCGTGAACCTCTTGATGCTTTGACAAATACAAGTACCACTCGTCTGGTCTAGGTGCGCGCATCCAGCGTGCGAACTACATTGTATATCATTTGGCCATCAAGGAAAGCAAAATATAAACTTGCTGCCGGTGACGAAATAGACTGAGACACGCTCACAAACACTACATGGTCTTACAGATATAAATTAGATACAGTTAAAAGTCAATATGACAGAATCGCAGCTAAAGCAAGGGCGAAAACGCGCGCCTCCTGGATTTTCGGCATAATTTATATTTCTAAAGAATGGGCATTTATTGTATAAACTATCAATTTGGCCTACATGAAAGTTTAGAATATTGATTAATTTTTTTTACACATGCACACGTGTATCTTGATAATTTAAAAGGGACATCGGGTTATTGTTAGAATCTATAACTATATAGAATATAAGTACATGTACTAGAATGGGGAGAAATGAAATAATCATTATCCGAATATGATAAATATGATGAATTGCAAATATGGTTAATTCATTCTTTAAAAAAAAATCAATAGCAAGAATTAAAAAAGATCTAATCTGAAAACAACACAACATCAAAGAAATAACAGTCTTATTGATTACACTAATACAATGAGTCTTTTTCCCACACCAATGATCCCCTCGCGCTAATGTTCATCCGTGCCAACGAGAGATATTAATATAAGTTGTAGAACTTGCTTATCAATCGTTGCAAAATAAATAAAGTTCATTGTTTTTCAGTTTTAACAATGAGCCTCAGATGAGAGAAATAAAAAAAAAATCACCGTTTTTAAACCAAACTACATGTATTTAATTTTAAAACTAGTTTTAAAAATAAAAATGGGAAATCATAAATACAATCTTTTAAAAAGTTTAAAAAGATTTTTTTAAATTGAAAAATGTGAAAAGACAAATACATAGGCCTACATGTATATTACTGAAAGCGTAAAATTAACTGGCTTTGCATAAATAAATATTAATGATGTAAGTAAAATATTTTTAGCATCGCTGTAACGGAATTTTGAAAAGGATGCTAAATTATGTAGGATAAACACGACAAACTAGTGTACATTGATTATTGTGATCATTTGAGAAGACATATTTGATCCAAATTTAAACAATGATGAATTTGATCCGCCCTCGAGTTACTCTTTGAAAAAAAAACTGCTCCTACTTCCGGTTATTTGACATCTTCCTCTAAAAATTAAAATGGCGGCCAAAAGAAAGCAAGATGAGAAACACCTCAAAATGTTACGGGATATGGCGGCATTACCCCACAACAGACAGTGTTTTGATTGTCACCAAAGAGGACCAACATACCTGAATATGACAACTGGATCATTTGTGTGCACAGCTTGCAGCGGGATACTGTGAGTTGTCATATTCTCGTAAAATATACAACTTTAGATTTTTTACGTCGTCTATAAATGATATAACGGTATTCAAACAAGATCTGGGGATGTAGCAGAGATAATTATATTAGTTTTATTATGACCTCAACATTAAAAGAGATATCACTATGACAGTATGACACTATTACATCGATTAACTCGAATTGCCTCACTGTATCTTCTGTTAATTAGCTCATTCCTCAAATTTGTCTATGGTTTCAGTATTTCTCTGAGAGCGATGAGTCGGTAAATTCAAAGATTCAAATATGTTTAAAAATGTCTTCTTACACAGTGAACGACAAATGCCTGATCTTACAGAGGAGAAAAGGATAATTGTTTTATAAATTAAGTGTGAATATCAATTAAGAAATAAACAGCAATTTGTTAAGTTCATTTGGGATATGAACTTGGTTGGTCAATTCCTGTGAAGCCTGAAGGGCTTCTCAGAAGATTTGATCAGGTACCAACTAAGTTCATATCCCGATTAACTTTTTAGCATGCTGTTTATGACTTATATTTACGTTTGAGAAAGGCAAATCATTAATATAGCTGTGTTTTTACATTTCCAATTTTGTAACCACCAATCGATAAGCATGTACAATTATCATTATGATGTCATGAAAAAGTTCACACAGAATTGAGGGTTCTTGCTATTTTATAGGTTCATACAACTTATTAGGATGCATATTTGCAAATGTAAATATAAAGTTATGTACAAATTACTGATACATGTCATGATATGTGCTGGGATTGGAGAAATAATGACAGACTATATAAAGGAGGATTGAACCCAAGTCCCAGAATCTAGTCAGATGTGCTACCAACTGAACTATGATTATCTGGTGACAGCTATAAAATCAAAGATCAAGCATCTCAGGTTTTTCTGTGACATTAATACTTGTATTCATGTAATGATGTATGAATAACATGTACTGTATTACATACAATATAGTGAAAAAATAAAAAAATGATTTGAATCGTAGTTGATTCTTTTTAAACAGACGAGGAATTAATCCCCCTCATCGAGTGAAATCAATATCCATGGCAAGTTTTACTCCTGAAGAAATTGATTTCATAAAATGTCATGGAAATGAAGTAAGTTTAGGAGATTTATTATGTTTTTTTTTATGGTTCTTTCTATTTGTTGTTAATAAGAAGTTTTTCACACCCCCTGCCACACAACCCTATTATAAATCAAATTAGTCTATAGTGACTGAAGTGTTGGCAGGATTCCTATGCATATCTATGTAAAAACATATTTGATATTCATATTTGAATTTTCACTAGATTCATCAAAAAAAATTTTCAACAATTATTTTTTTAGGGGGGGGGGATGGGTGGGACGGGGTGGGGGTAGTAGTAGGAAGAGAAGCGGCAGGGGACAGGGAAAGCAAGACTTAGTCTTTATCCAAGCAAATACATCAAGAGATTTTGTTTAAAATTCTAGAGCAATAAAACTTGGTATTAGTACATGTTTCTTTTGTGAACTTAAATTTGAATTAATGAATAAACTGCAATGAGTTTGTTCTTTTCTGTGGATTTTTAGAAAGAAATCTAATATGCAGCTTATTAATGTATATTATTGCTGAACAGTTCTGTAGAAAAGTATGGCTGGGACTCTATGACAGTAAGAAAGACCAGGCAGAACCCGATTCTAGAGATGAACAAAAGATCAAGGACTTCATGGCCCAGAAGTACGAGAGGAAGCGGTGGTATCAAGCCCCCACAGACTCCATGAAGGAGGAAGCCAGACAAATCAATGAGTCGGCCACAAACCGACAGCCACCCACACGGCAACTAAAGACACTTCTAGGGGAGAAAACACCACAGCTTGTGGTAAAAAATCAGGTAAAGGTCAAATGTCATAGGAAAAATCTTATATTTTCGTATAAAACAAAACCTGTACAAACTAAAGACATGGCACAAAAGTATTAAACAGAGCTCTTATAGTATATGAATTAGCATGCATGAGTGTTATTTTATTGTTTAACTTTATGGTGGATATTTCCCTAGTTTGTTGACAAAGTTTATCACTGTTGAATAAACAATTCAGGTTATGTAAACAGCAAATAGGATACAGTCAGGCTCTAAGGTTTAATTATTTTAAGCTTTAGCGGGATTGTTGTCAATATACAGTTAACATTAAATCAATACTGTCGCTATTTGTCTGACCAGTTTAAGTGGGTTTTTTAAAAAAAAATAGATATTTAGATTTATTATAAAATTTTGATATAAACTTCAAATGTATATTCGTACAAATAAAACAAAGAATTACAGTAAATTGATGATGTTCATTTAAGGGGGCCATCTTAGTCTCAAACCATACATAAATATATGCAGTCCTTTATCATGAATTATAAACGGTAAACCCAATGAAGCGTATATATGGTTGTGTATTTAGTATTACATTGTATTTTAGAAGTGAAGAAATCCACATGAGACTGTTTTTAATTTTTTATTCTCAGATCAACAGAATTTTATCCCCACAAAAATTTCTGTTTCTACAAGTAATGTCTTTTTTTTTTTGAAACACCAAATTTATACAGTATACCCAGTAGATATGGTAGTTTTTTGTAACACAAAATCATATAAATGAATAATGAGAACATTATTTATTATTAACAATAACAGTATTAAAACATTTTCTTAGGTAGCTTAAAAAGGGTTTAGTAAAAATATGCATGTTACATAAGCATTATTTTTAGCATGAATGACAATTAACTGCTGGTAAAAAGAATGTACATCATTTTTCAG
This sequence comes from Magallana gigas, assembly GCF_963853765.1. NCBI lineage: Eukaryota > Metazoa > Mollusca > Bivalvia > Ostreida > Ostreidae > Magallana > Magallana gigas. The sequence goes on along the minus strand of NC_088860.1, from coordinate 15,274,758 downwards.
ATAACAAAGGTGTAATCATATGTTGATTACATCACCTCATTTCTGAATAAATAATATTTAAGGTAGTTAAAATGATAATTAAGTTACATGACCTCATTGAATGATTTGTTGATTACATGACCTAATTGAATGATTTGTTGATTATACGACCTCATTAAATAATTTGATGATTACATGACCTCATTTCTTGTTCACAGTCCCCCCAGACAACACCAAAGAACCATGCGGCCCAGCAGCCTCCCCCCGTGGCCCAGCCCCCCGCCACACAGAGTTTCTCCTCCCCGGGGCAGCACAGCCAGTCCTCACAGTCCTCCGGATCCACCACCATGGATCTCCTTGGAGATTTGGGGGGTGACCCATTTGCTTCCTCGGCCCCTCCAGCTCAGACCCAACCCATAGGCGGTGGAGGGGGAGAAGGTTTGTTCAGTTATATAGGGGACAATAGTTATGTTTAACAAAAAAATTAAGTTTAATTTGAGGGAAAATAATTCTGTTGCTTTGGTCTGATAGAAAGTAGGTTAACCTATATTATATTGTCTGTTGCCTCTGATGAATAATTTGAAAAAAGTTAAGATGACCACTATTGAGTTTCAGCCGACAAGGTTCGAAGTATTTGGGAGTAAATTGTAATAGCAGTATATGTAGTTTTTGAAACAGATATTACATGTAACAAGCAGCAAAAATTACACTTCAACTCAAATATGATAACTCTTACTGGTTTTAGTTTATAAAGACAACATTGCTCTTCTTGTGCATCATATACAGTAACAGCTGTCAGCTGAAAGTTTGAATAAAGTGATACTACACACTGTAGAACAGTAACACCTTTACGTCATGAATTGTTTCAGGAGGTTTTGCCGACTTTAGCCAGTTTGGCAGCCAGTTCACTGCACAACCTGCTTCTCAACCCTTCCCAGCATTCCAGAGTTCCAGCAGTAAGTTCCCTCCCCTTAGTTTGCTAGTATCTGCACTCCAGGTTGTCACTTTGTTAACGAAATGCGTGTAGAAGTCATCATTTGTCAAATTTTTGTTGTGATGTTTCAATTCAGAGTTTTTATTTTCACTTAACGTAGCTCGCGGGTTTGCTGACGTCACAATAGGAATCGACGTAAAGAGTTGACCGTCATAGTAAACTCATAATTTTTTTTAAATGAGATATTTAGAAGTATAAAAGAAAATATTTTAAAAAGCTTATATGCGGTTTATGACTGTTTATACAAAGATTAATTTTATAATATCAAGTGCTGAAAATTTAAAGATGTCACATTCATTGTCACATTTTGTTCTACAAAGATAAAGAATGAGTGTGCGTTAGAACTCTTCCATTTAAAGTCATGTTTTTAAAATAGAATGTATGCATTAACTTCGCTTTTTTTTTTACAATTATAACTTCCGTAATCTGTACAATTATGCTGTACTACCGATTAAATTCTTAAATTTCTTTTGGTTTTATTCGATTTCTTACTTATAATGTCAGTAGTTGCCTGGCATTTTATTTTTGCATTGATTGACTCCGAGTTCCATAAAAACAAAAATAGCAATTTTCTGTATCTTTACAGCCTTACATTAATTGCATTTGATAACATTCACAATAATGTCTAATAAGCATTTACATGTTGTAAAATGTGTTAAACAGCTAGTCTTGTCAATAAATGCATTTCAATTTTGGTGTTCTAAGAAGTAAGGAAATGATGACGTCAGGCTAACGTCGTAATGAAAATATAAGGTTTTGAGAAATCTTTAAAATCTTTAAAGTTTTTTTGCCAAAAATTGGCCGAGAACACATACTGATATTTTTTTATGAATTAATTCATAATTATCTCCTCTGTTTTTGTGTTGAGTATGATTAATTTCGTCTGAATCGTTTAAAAGTTTTGAGCATAGTTTTGTAATGCGTTTCTCGGTTAAAATGTGCATTTTACTATATATTTCATTGAAATGAGGTTGCTTGATTTTATTAATGACACTGTATTTGAAACACGATAACATTATTACCGCGCAGACGAATCTTAAATAAATTTTAGAAATAAAACTATAAAACCTATGGATCACGTGGACAAATTTTCAAGGTAGGTTTTCTCACAAGCAGGTAAACCCGCGAGCTACCTTAAGGGAACATATTTGTTTAAGCAGTGTGACTGAAATTAGTTGTTACAAATGTACTGCTGTCCTTTTATCTTCTTACATATCATGTTAAAAGTCATGTCAAAAAGAAGTTTTTACTTTTTTCAATTGCCATTTTCAATTCTGTCAGAATTATGAGTAGCTTTTTAAAATTCAGTATAAAAGGATCAAACATGGGAAAAAATCTCACAAGAAGAATTTGAAACATGAGTTAAAAACTGAATATTTGAAATTTCATTGTCTGATTATTATTTTTCTCTCCACATAAAGTTGATTAAAGTCATCATTGACGGGATAGATGTTAAAAAGGGAGCAATAATTCAAATAGGAAAATAATCAAATTTCGAATTTTTGAGGTTACATTGCATGCATATGTACATGTATGAAGGTAAAACCATTCAAGCACATTTCTATGTTAAACCTTCATTGAAACTCATCAATTCCACAAATAAAAACCCATGTAGAATTACAAACGGTCTAAACCTGCATGCTATACCATAAACATCATCTTAGATCTACACAGTAAGAAATCGGCGTCCAATGCAAAGTTGCTAAACAGACAGATTATTTTATTTATCTTTTTCTGCAGTATGTGTCTTTGAAATGATTTTATAAAGTTATTTTGTAAACACTAAGAATGATTTCACAGGTTCCCTTTTTCCAATGTCTAATACACCGGCCAGTGCAGCCCCTGCAGTGAATGGCGGGTTTGCCAGTTTTACCCCTGCCCAGTCAGCAGCGCCACCTGCCAGCACAGCACCCTCAGAAGCAGGGGGAGACAAATACTCATCGCTGGGAGACTTGTTCAGCACTCCTGTGACAACAGAATCCAACACCACCGCTCTAAGTTGGGGAGGATCCAGCTCCAACTCAGCTGTTAACTGGAATGGAGGGGGAGGAACCAGCACCAGCGCAGGGGGGATTGAATGGAACAGCACAGGAAGTAGTGGATCTGGAATGAACTGGGGTAGTGGAGGTACAAGCAATACCATGGGAATGACTTCCAACTGGAACTCTTCCTCAAGTGCTAATAATTCCATGGCCCCATCCAACTCAGGTTTGTGAATCTAAAAGATTACTCTGCTTGAAAATACCACTATGATAAAGAAATTATATTTTATTTCCAAACCTTTCTTAAAGACACAGCTGGATATTTTTAACATGGCAATACTCAAATAATATGATTTTTAAAAATATTTTATTCCAGTTGAATTTTTGATAACTTTATGAAATTTAAGATTGGAAGATAAAATTTAAGATTGGAAGATAATGAAAAAATAGAATTTACCGTACTGTGACGTTCCAGTTGTGTGTATAAATGCATCTGTTACAGCCTTCTGTATTCCACCCAGTGCATACTCTTACACCCAGATGGGTAGGAGTGGAAACCCGTTCTTCTCAGACTCTGGGGGTAAATCTGGCATGATCTCCGTGGTTCTATACTTTTCTCTGTTGAATGTTGCATTGACTGAGTTCAGTTCCTTTGAGATCATATGGTAGCTGCATATAAATTGTACATATTCAGCTCTGTTGGTTTTATATTCCTGTTTGTTACTGTTTATCTTATGCATATGTCCATAATTTTAACTTTTTACATAAGTTTTGGGGAGAAGGGCACAGTTATTTTGGAATAGTCATGTCTGTCTGACCAGTTTTAACTTAAAGATTAAAAAGGTTTTATTGGGGGTTTACAGTCCCAACACTTTGCATGAACCCTCCCCTTAGGAAGTCCTCTTTCATTATGAAGTCAGAAGGTCAAAGGTCGAAACATCAGGGCATGGATTAATTTTATTGGTAGCTTAGCATTTTAGTTTGAAGCTGTATCATTATCATCCAATCCATCTGTGTTAGTTAAACTCTGTATTGTATGGAATATGAAATGAACAGGTTTAGATTAAATATTACACCCCTCTTTCTCCATTAGAATTGAATAAAAAAGGTTTTCCAGAGGACCTTGAATGGCAGTTTTTTTTTTATTATATAATATTTATATTTAATTTTTATTTATTCTATTTTTGCAATTATTTTTGAAATACTTAAGAGGCTTAAATGTCATCTCATCTGTAATTGATTTTTATTAGTAAGGTTTCAGTCCAAATATATCTAGTTGAGCTGATCGAATCTCAGCCAGGATTAGGACAGATTCAGGAACTTTACTTGGTGATCCATTACCTTTGGGGGAAAAAAAATCTGTGTACGATTTCTTTCTGAAGCATGAAAGAGAGAGAGAGATGAAACTACATATAAAATGCTCTTCTATAGGATAGTAGCTGTATTTCACAATTTGTCCATAGCTCTGCTTACAAATTAACCAGGGGGTGAGGGTATGTTACTTTAGTAGCTCCAATTATTCCCAGGAGTTGTACATTAAGATTGGGTTAGGTTCCTCTTCTGAATTGATTTCTGCATTGATTTATTGAAGAAAAATTATTTATGTACTCAATGACATGTACATGTTAGCCATTTCTTGCTTACCCGGTATAACGTAATCTGCCTACATGAAGTTTTAACCTCTGGTATTTTCTTATGACTATGAGAGATTATTGATACAAATGGTGTTTGTAGGTAATATTTGTTAGCAAGATTTTATCTTAGTTGTAGATAGTGTTAAAATAGTGAAGTTTTAACAAAGATTATGCCAAATGAAGTTCATAGTGTTTCATTATAAATTTTGTATTTGTATTACTATATTGATATGTGATAACAATTTACTAACAGTGATTACTCTATAATACATGTGCTTTATGATGAATATAAAGCATGGCCATTGATGATAAATGTATTTGTGTATGTTGAATTTCCAAGTCTATTAAAATAGCATGTCATTTCATGCTTTAAACAGTACTCATAGCATGTAATATTTGTAACATAGCTTTACAACAAATACATGTACTTGCTTATTTCCTGCTGCAATAAAATTGTGATCAAAGAAAGACACATACACACCTTAACACACAAAATTCTTGTATATCAAGAAATAATTGTGTGAGATTAACATTTTATTGAAAATTGTTGGATTTTTTTTAATGTTCAAAACAAGTTTACATTGTATTCTTATTTAACAGGAGCGAATCCATTTGGAGGGACATCAGCTTCCACCCAACCAAGCAATCCCTTTGGTGGAGCAGGAGGGCAGCCATCTTTATTTGGGAACCAGCCAAATGCGGGCTTCGGTCAACAGCCTGGTGGATTCGGAAATCAACCAACAAGCGCTGCAGGATTTGGAGTGCAAACATCTATGGTCGGAGGGTTCGGAACTCCCACACCTGCTGTCGGGGGATTTGGAGGAACCCAGACAAGTATGGCAGGAGGATTTGGTGCCCCGACGTCAATGGCAGGAGGTTTTGGACAACCAGCTTCAAATGCTGGATCTTTTAACATGGGAGGTTTTGGACAGACCTCTCAAGCAGGAGGCTTTGGCCAGCCAGTGGGAGGTTTTGGGGGTGCAGGAATGACAAATCAGTTAAATAATCAGAATGGAGCATTCAGTTCAATAGGACCAACAAATACAAGTGCTGGATTTGGGGCTTTTTCACAAGCCCAGACAGTGCCCAATCAGTTTGGACATTCAATGCCCGGACAGTTCGATAATAAAATGGGAGGTTCCCAGGGATTTCCCTCGGGATGGGGAGGTCAGCCAGTGGCCACTAACTCGCACACAGTCAATCCATTTATGGTATGTGTTATATACTAATTTCTTTCTGTATTGTTTCTGTCCCTTGTAATATAAAATGTTGCAGGATCCTTTACTTCTTCATATCATCACATAATGTATACAAAATTGGCACAGTGAATGTGTAAACTAGCTGATTTACATTATTGGCTTTGTGTTTAAAGTTATTAACAGCCAGAATAATGAAATATGAGTTTAAATCAAGGACTTATTTGAAAAGTTTACAAAATAAAGTTCAATTTTGGTGATAAATGCAATGTGAGGTATTTGTAAATTACTTGTATTATTGAGTTACTATTACCACGTAAAAATTTTTATTGTTCTTTTTTTTTTCAGTCCACAGCTGCCCAATCGATGGCTCCAAAAAGTGGTTCTACCAACCCTTTCTTGTGATGGACCGGCATAGCTTTGTTTTAGCTTTTAAAAACACATTAATTTTGAGTGAACACTTCTCGAATGTCATTTGAACCAAAGTTGATTTTCTGTTGAACAAAGACGTGGTGCCATGTGCTTGTGTATGCTGTCAGTGTGGGCTTGAATGGGATTACCATGAAGTGTGCAATGGATCTAGAGAGGGGTGTATCTGTATTCTGTTATAGGATGGAAAGTATCTTAAGTGTGTAGTATTCACTACTGGTCACTGTAACAATACTAATACCATTAGTCAGGCTTTATTTTATCAGATGATGAATAGAAAAAAGTCAAGTCGCGAGGTACACTTTCTCATAATATGTCTCTGAGACAGTGACAATGTTGTCAGCTTGGGTTTGAATACATGTATTTTGTTGTTAATTATTCATCTGACAATCTGTTAGAACTGTTGAGACTGTTCTTATGAGGAACAATCACAATGCTGTTTAAGATGTTGAACGGCTAACTACTGATCCTGTATGTGAATTCCACTGTATGTAATGTTGGGCCTGGCTCACCAAACATTTCTCTTTATAATATTGATTGATAATTTAAACAGTGCTAGTCAAAATCCTTGTTTGTTGTAGATTTTGATTCTTCTGTCATTGCTAAAAAGTGCATGCATGGATAAATGAATTAAATTAAAAAAAAAAACTTCGACCAGGAATTAAGCAATCTAGTACACCACATTTGCAACGCACTGTATTCTGGATACATACATATAATGTACTGATATTTTTGTTTTAGTTTTTGAGATAAAATTTTAGTTCATGAAACCCCCAAAATGTATGGTTAGTGAGATATGTTCATAGTTGAAAAACTTTGTATTCCTAAAATTGAAATTATATATGTGGAAAGAATAAAATGTTTTATTAGTGATTTTATGCTCATGTATTCATGTTAAGAGTTTCTGTGTAAAATTATTCAAAGGGGCTTGGTATGCTTCAGTTCATATTCACAAATTATTATGTGGAATTTTCCATCAAGAAATGTGCTTGGCAAAAAATGAAACAAGGTGCATACAAAACTAAAATGATTCGTATTCAGGGATGTGCTATTGTAACCTCATGGATGTGCATGATGTAACATATAAAGTTATTTCATCATTATTATTTAGGGTACTATATCATGAATTTTGTGTTTCAACAGTAGTTCAAAGTGTAATGAAATTAAAAAATAGATGTGAGGAAAATTCACTAGACAAAAATATTTAGGCCTGCATAAATTTCTCTTTGCTGGCTTGTCTTCCTTTGTCCAGTAAAAAATAAATTTGAAGCATGTTTTTTACATATTTTAAATTGCAATTTGAATGCTAACTAAAGTTAATCCCAAAGAATGTGTAAGTGTGAGTTATGGAAATCATTTTGATTGAATGTTCAACTATTATTATCCATGCATTCTGGCTATATGTTTATATTTGTTAATCATATTTTTGAACAAAAAATTGACTTGAAACAATCGAATAGGATAATTTCTAGGTACCTATTGTTGTAGAAAAAACTATGTACTTGATACTTATTTGTTGAAAACAAAAAGTTATAACAGCTTGTATTGTTCTCGGTTTTGAAAAGCTTGATTCTGAAGCAGTCTGTCCATCACATTCCTTTAATGTTTGTATTTGTTCATTTGCTTAACTTGGTTTTGTTTGTTGTTTAATTACAGACATTTCTTGTTTTGGCCAATGGTGATTTTGACACTTCATGATAAATATATTACAAAAGTGAAAAAGGGGTTTGCCAGACATTTTGTTAACACAAGATTTTATTCATATTTATGCGTTTTGTTAACTTATTTAGAAGCAATAATTGGTTCATAAAATTGAAAATGAACCGAGTTATATGGAGTATGTCGTCTTGGTTATGTTGTATAATTACAAATAAAATAAAATCAGATTTTATTTACAGTGAACTATGTGTTAGTTTTGTGTCATTAAAAAGTGTATAAACTATCCCTGTACTTTGGGGGCTGGGATGGCTCTAAAAGTTCGTATCTAGGAGTATATTTTACTATTCAGGGCTTTCTTTGTCAAATTGTTACATGTATGTTGTTTGCTACGAGTTTGTTTATATGAGTATGTTTTACTATGAATGATTACATGTATGCTGCATGGGGTTTGGAGATCTTTTTTTATTTAGTTAAAACTCCAACAAACAACAGTAAATTATGGGAAATTTTAAAAATATGTATTTATTAAAAGGCGCATTTTCACTGACCATCAAATCATTAACGTCAAATAATACACATTGTAGGATTTGATATTGAACTCTAAGTCAGTTACGTTATCCAAGAATTAAGACACTTTTTTCTGAATCTGGGTATATATCTCTTACGCGGGCACATCGCTGATTGGTTGAGAAGAGAGCGGCTTTGGTCACATTAGTTGGTACATCCAATGAATTTTTATCATCACAAACGTAGCATCACAAACATAGTCGACAACTTTTCCGTTTGTGGATATAATTGCTTGACATACGTGACTCGCAGGTTATATGCAATCAAAATGATGACATTTTCAGACTTTGAAATAGTTTCTTTGAAACACTGTAAGCAGTAAGATTCCCTAAGGTACGATGGGGCCGCAATGGGGGTCGAATTTTTAAATTGGAATGTATAGAGAAAAATCCATCAAAATTCTCTTCTCAAAAACAAATTGGCCAGAAAATCAGTAACTTGTGTGGAAGTATCCTTAGGTATGTAGATTCAAGTTTGTTCAAACCATAATCCCCTAAGGTACGATGGGGCCACAATGGGGTCGAGTTTTTACTTAGATATAAATAGAGAAAAATCTTTAAAAATCTTCTAAAATCAAATTGGCCAGAAAAGCAGTAACTTGTGTGGAAGCATCCTCAGGTAGAGTAGATTCAAGTTTGTTCCAACCATGATCCCTGGGGGTATGATGGGGCCACAATTGGGGGTCGAAATTTTACATAGGAACGTACAGAGAAAAATCTTTAAAAAAATTTTCTTCTCAAAAACAAATTGGCCAGAAAAGCTAAAACTTGTGTGGAAGCATCCTCACGTAGAGTAGATTTAATTTTGTGCAAATCATGATCCTTGAGGGTACGGTGGGGCAACAATTTGGTGTCAAATTTTTACATTGGATTGTGTAGAGAAAAATCTTTAAAAACCCTTTTTGCGAGAATGTGTGAAAGCATCCTTAGGTAGTGTAGGTTCAAGTTTGTTCAAACTATGATCCCTGGGGATAGGGTGGGGCCACACGGGTTAGCATGGGGGTTGACTTATTACATACGAACATATAAAAAAGGGTTGAATTATTACATACCAACATATAAAAAGAAATCTTTCAAAATCTTCTTCTAAAAACAAATTGGCTAGAAAAGCTACATTTTGTGTGGAAGCATCCCCAGGTAGTGTTTTATATATAGAAATAATCTTTTAAAATCAAATAAAAACGAATGAGACTATAATCCGGGGGGGGGGGGGGGGGGGTAGTGAGGAAGATGCGGAATAGGATACATGTAGCACAACTGTCCATTCGGTTTAGTCGTAAAATACAATTTCAAATTTAATTTCTTTCAACCAAATATAGTTGGTAATATTATAATACAAGTTTACAAAAGGACACTTTCTAACTATGCTCAGTTTTGAATATTTTAACAAACGATAAGAAAAAACATGAATTCTAAAATTTTAATGGTATCGAATGCACAACCTAAAAAACCTAGCTCTATAAAGTTACCTAATGTCTGATGCTCTAACCACTGACCATTTCAGACACAACAAAAGCTATTGTTTAAAATCTATACGCGACGTCGACCACAAATTTACGGACTTATATTATTATTTTTCTAAAACGTTTAATTGTTGGGATATTGCATGATAATTTTAAGATATAGTGGGTCACATCTGTGGCAACGCACTTTGAAAAAATGACGCACTTTGAAAAAAATTTTCAAAGTGCGTTAAATTTTGGAGAAAATCAACGCACTTTGAACATTTTTTTCAAAGTGCGTTAAATTTTGGACCATGTTAACCCACTATGAAAAAAAATTTCAAAGTGCGTTATGAAGGTACATCAACATTTTTTAGTATCGATAATATTAATGCACTTTGAAAAAATATTTCTATATCACAAATTCTGGAACTGAATTTCTAATTTGTTGATAGTATGATTATTTGTTAACGCTCGTTAATCTAAGTTACCGTATTTAGAACGGGAATGGGGGTGGGGGTAGGGGTTAACCAAAGATACAGGTCAAATACCAGTGCATCATTTAATTGATTACAAGAAGAAGGCCCCCTTCCAAAACATATGATCTTCAGAAACTTTGGGTAAACATTTAAGATCGGAAAAAGAAATATGTTTTGTACAAGTACATGCAATGTTATTGAAAAAACAAGCTGGCCGAACAATAATTTCTCCATTGGTATGTTAAAGATTCTATGTGTTTCAACAGTAACCCTCTTTTCGTATTCTAATCAAATAAATCAGTTCAATAAAAGAATACATGTATCAACATTACCGAACATTAAATTATCATAAACTTAAAAACAAGCATTAGGATGTGGGTTAATTTTCTCGAACTGATCTTCCAAAAGATCATATTGTTTTTGATAAACAGAACTAAGGTATCCTTTTGCACATCATATTTGCAATAAGCCAGTTGAAATATATTATACAACGATCTCCATTATTCATTTATATATAAATGATATTAGTTCGGGCATAGCCCGATAAACCAGATAAGAGGTAAACTTGCTGCATATTCAAAAAAAAAAAAAAGAAAAGAAAAAGGAAAATGCAGTTGCTAAGCGATGAAGTTTTGTCATATTTGGATAATTCAAACCTCCCGATTTTTTTTTCTGTGTAAATTGTCGATATTGTCTTAGGAGAAAAGAAAAAATTCTCATCTAGAAACTGTTTATCAAATTAGCTGAGAATGCAATTACATGTAGTCCTCTTTTAAATATATCACAATAAGGGGGATGTCTACACCAAATAAGTGTAGGAGATTTTTGTTGCATGCATTTGTTACTAATAATAGGTAAAGTATTCAACAATAATAGACCTCAAAGTACAATACTCTATTTTTAAGAGAGTTTTTAAAATATCATTCTGCTTCCAGGTCACCTCTTATATGTCAATTTTTAAAAACATTTCTGTTTTAAAACTCTAACGAAAGTGAAGTGTTATAAAGTTTGAAAATGAAAAACAAAATAATCATGAAGTTTGTATGATTTTTATTGGAATCCACATACATATGAAACTAAAATATTTAAAAATTCTTTTAAGGCAAACTGCTGGATGAAATCCCACAAAAATCTGAAAATAGAAACAATATTCGTTGGTTAATGAGATGAAAAAAAGAAATTGAATGAAATTGAAAAATTAAAAGAAATACTGAATTATTTCAAAAATCTTGGTTTGAAAGATCCTGTTTAAGAGTTGTCTTTTTTGATTTTACTTGGTCTCAAATATCTTGGGACCAATTTTCTAATTTAAAAAAAAATCACGAAGAAAAATTTAAAAAAGGTAAAAGTATATGCTAAAATGTAGGAATAAGGTTAGTAGTGCTTATGATAATGTTTGAATCTAAAAAATTATATTTTTGATGAATGCATTAATATATTACTCTTTAAAACAAAATGTTAGTAGTTACATTGCCTTTTACTTTTTTATATACAATACAAATTATAAACAACCATATGCATATTTATACATACATTAGATGTCCATAGTGATACACATGTATGTGTGGTAATTAAAAACATGCTCTTTTTCAAGATTCTGTCGTTCCCTCATTTGGCTTGCAAATCCGGCTTCTAGCTATATCTTTTTAAATTAAAATACATTAGTTAAGTTTCAAACTTTCAATGCAAGTCTAAACTGCAAATATTTTAAAGTTGGAATCAATTAATACAAGAGATGGTACTACGAATCTTTAGTTTTATATCAATCATGCATATAGGGTTCAAGTGAAAATTATCTGCTCACCTTTATCGATAATCCGTCACATATTTATGATCGTCTGTTGCAGATGACATGACAAATATGTATTGCCATTAGCAGGGAAACAGTAAATTATTTCGATTTCACGTTTTCTCTACATAACAGCTGATAATCTATGTTAGTTGAAAGCTTTAATCACGAAGGGAATTGACATATTTTCTAAGCGTTTTGGTGATTTCATTCTTATCTCATCTCCCTCGTTAGAAGAGTTCAATTGAACGGTGTATAGCTATTTTGTACCACGACATAATGCTATCAATCTGGAACAAAATGGCGTTTCAAACGGATGTCAGACATATTGTGACGATGTAGCCTTCCACCTTAAGCTAAACACGGTTATAACAATCATTTATTGTATATAAAACTATCAACTATTTTCACTAAACCATGACATTTTTTTTTCAAATCGACGATATCAACGCACTTTGAAAAAAAATATTTTTTTTCAAAGTGCGTTGACTTGGTCCAAAAATTAACGCACTTTGAATTTTTTTTTCAAACTGCGTAATTTTTCAAAGTGCGTTGTAACACACCTCTCCACGTTTTGGTTGGTTGAAGTCAGTTTGATTTCCTTTAATCTTTATATAGACAATGACATAAAAATGAAGCTCGGTGTCTTTTTAAGAATAGAAATTGAAGTTCTAAAAATGACACTATTTGGAGGTTTTGACACGCATACGCCAGTTTAAATCAACCTATTCCAAGTATTTAACATATTTAAAGGTTAAAAATCGAAGTTATGGTAAATATACATTGTTTTCAATAATTTAGACAAAAATTATGAGGATTGTTGATATTTTAAATTTATAGTTTCTTATCTATCCTCATTTACACGCCTTATTCACCCATCTTCTTATTACATGGGAAATAAATTTGATCAGACTTTCAAAAATATATAGTATATCTAATATGCATGCATATTGACATTTGTTTAATCCCAGTTGTTTTGACTGTTGCCTTGAATAATTCTTGGGCTACCAAAGGAATGCAAAGTTTATATTCATATGAACAGTTCTTTAAGATCTTTTTGAGAATGGCAATGCCCAATAAGTGATATAACTATGAAATCATCTAGATACAAAAAGGGACTCAACGTAAGAAAATATGTAGAAGATTTTGAAATTATATTTAATTCAGGATTTTACTCATTTATTGTCCCGATATTCTTAATATGACCTCATTAAGCAGATTTTATTATGTTTAGTGCAGCTCAGGTGAGCGATATAGCCCATGGGCCTCTTGTTTTTGAACATTGCTATTTTTTCATTGCCAATTCCGACATTTGCCTTTGTAACAGAACCTTTACCTAAAATATCACAAACTCAATTTATGATTTTATTCCAATAAGTACGAATTAACAAATTTGTATTTCATTACAATCGACACGATGCTTCAATTCTTATCAAGACAAAAAGAAACAACAAAGCTTTTTTGAGCACAGCAAATGGCCATACGGCCAATAAGTACGTTTGCATTATATTGTAACCATAAATTACAACATTAATTTCCTTATTAGACAATTACCAGGAATAAAGTTGCTTGAGAAAAATACAGCTAGTCATAAAACCTCTAGTCAAAAGTCCCACTTTTACCATATTGCCAGTAGTGGTTGCCCCGTATGAAAACTTTTTTTTTTTAGTTTTTAATGTATTTTCTTTATTCTTTGATATCTGTTAGTGTGTTCTGTTTTTTAATTTCTTGATTTTATGTTTTAAAATATTTTAAATTTTATGTAGACAAAAAAAAACAAGCATAAAAACACCCGTAAAAAATCAACGCTGGTTGTGATTCTATATCTAGTAGAGCTTGTGTTGTAAGTACAATTACAAATTCATGAATTTAAGTATTTAAACTAACACTAGAATATGGTGGCATACCTCTGCCTCTTGAGTGGAATTTATTTTTCTTTCAAATATGTCGACATGCGAGATAAGTATGTTGACATGCAAGATAATTATTGCAAGATGTAACAACTATGTTGAAATGCAAGAAAATTGTAATCATATCAAAATTATTTTACATCTAAAAAAATAATTTGACCAATTTTTTGATGTAGAAGCATATATATATACATGCAATTGATTGCTTCCGTGAATTTTATGTTGAGGAACATTAGCTTCAGATAAACATAATTATATAACTCGTATTTCCCTGTCAAAACTGGTATAATAAAATTACCAGTTTATGTTCTCTCCAGATCAAGAACTGTACATGTGCTTGTACTGGCGCTTCATTGAGTTCTTTTATTTACCGTCAAGTAAGTATTAATTCTTCATTTAACACAAATATTCATATAGACTCAACTTTCTTATAGTAAAACTTAAAGTAATTTAGTTAGCACATCTAAATAAAAGAATTCATTAACTTAATGTACGGCTATTTTATGCAATCATTTTCAATATAAACATGAGTCAATCGAGTATCATATTCTTCATCGCATTCTTGGTTCATTAAATGCTATCAATATGTCTTGGCCAATATTAATAAATATTCTACTTAGCATCTAAAAATTGAATAGCATATTTAATTATAGATCGAAAGGGGTACATATGAAGCAAGAACTACTGTAACCACAGCAAGTAAAAGCACAAAATATTAAACTTTGAGCCAATTAGCTGCTTAATTAAATAGTACATAGTGATAACAATAATATATATGTTTTATACCCAAACTGCAAAAAACCTTTTATCAAAACTCGAGAGTTGAGCCCTGCAAGGTATATTATAAACGTGCTTTCTGTTATTAAACATCTTACCAAAGAATAAAAAAAACGATGTATATATAAAAGTTCGTTTCAAGATTTGACAAGACAAAAAGTGGGAATTTCATGATTAGTGTATTATAGTTTAATACATTCTAGACCCCTTGATAAGAGTCATCTTTGATTCATGTGATAACATTGTACATTTGAATGATAAAGAATTTTGCTATTGAACTAAGAATTTGAAAGTCTTGTGTATCGATCAGGGACAGGCACGTAGCATCAAGCCCCCCCCCCCCCCCACTTTTTTGCGCACAAAGATTTTTCTTAAATTTACATACAAAAAATGGAATTAGCATGGAGTTGGCCCCACCGCCCCCCCCCCCCCCCACTTTGATGGGACCATGTAAAAAAATGAATGGAAAGTAGGGAAATAAATAGTGAAATTGAATATTAAAGGTATACTCCCCCCCCCCCCCCCCCCACGGATTAGGATTTTCAGGATTTTGGAAAGTAACCTTTTTTGGATGAGTCTGGCCCCCCACTTTCAAAAACGATGCTACGTGCCTGAGGGAAACGTTTAAATTGTATCCCTTTGCTAAAAGGACATTTAATGCAGGAAATATTTATTATCAAATTGCAGATATGGCAAGTCTAGAACAGAATGAGGACATTTCCCATTTCTTTTTCGTTAACTCTTTGGTTGGACCAACATGTGTTCTGTTTATGTGCATTGTAATAATGATTGTGTTCACCACTACGGAACCATTAGCAATACCCCGCCCCGTGGTATGGGGGACAGAAGCCATCATAACTCTCCTAAGTGTGATCGTTACCTTCGTCATCTGGTTTTTAGTCAAACGCAACACACGAAAATATTTAATTGAAAAACAACAACAGGACGTAACACTGAACATAAAACTTGTTTTCTTGTGGACGTTTGGATTTGCAAGTATATTCCATTTTGCTATAAATATGAGTGCAAATATTGACTGCTTGCTTAAGGATGGACGTCAACCGTATTCAATTGCATATGATTTAAGTATTGTAACTAATTTAATAGATATTTGTTTCTGTATTGGACAACTTGGATTCTTAAGCTTGTATGGACAATTTTGTTTCAGACCTTCGTCTCTGATCAACTATGGTATCTCTCTTATGATTATCACACATCTCCTTCATTGGTTTAGGATGATATTTGACTCTGTTATATATGCCAGGAATTGGATGCCATCGAATCTAACTCGGTTGGACGATTGCTTTCGTTCGTCTAACATTACCAACATTAGTCATGATTTGATATTATACATTAACCCATTGATTACCGAATATAGCTTGCTTTCTGTTACCATTGCTGTCGGAATGTTTGTAAATATTTTCCGTAACAATTCTGTTCAAGCATCTTTACCTATCGACCCTCCAGAAATTTCCACTGAAACGGAAGACCAAACAACAACAAACGATGAATCGAACTCATCTGAACATCTGACAAGACGCGTCTCAACTATCATTGCCATATCAAGTGGAATAGTTCTTTCACTGCCCTATTTGATGACATTAACGTTTGTCTTTTTAAAAACAGCAAACTTGTCAAAAGTATTTCGTATTTTAAGTACCATATTCGAGATAGAATTCTTAGCCCTTTTATTTTTTGTAAAAAGACAATTCCAAGTTCAATTCAATGACGTTTTGGTAAAGAGAGAAAACCCTTCTCCTTCTAGCGGATATCAGATGACACTTATAGTGATTACATCTGTGGCTGTTGGTTACGAAACATTTGGTGCAATAGCCGGACTCATGAAAGCAGGAAACCTCTTTTGTTTCTTGTTATTTTTTAACAAATGTCTTAAAATAGCTGTTATTATGATACAGACCGGGTTCATTCTTCAGATGAAAAACATCTCTTATAAACCCCGACAGGTGCGAGTTCATTATTTCAAAGTCAGTCGAATTTTTCTGTGCATCTTTGTCATGAATATTTCGAGATGGCTGTATGACAGCTTTATAATTGGACAGACCTTCGGCATTCTACCAATTCAACCAGAGTTCTATGGAAAAATCTACTGGAGAACTATTTCATCGGCTTTATTTCCTGTTAATGTTTTTTACAGACTTCTGACAGCAATAGAAATGTATGAACTTTACCGACACACAAATACTGATCCATAATACAATGAAAGCTGACAAGATATAATAGATATGCATAATATCCATTTTATTCCTGACTACCGCCATATTAGTTGTCTATTTCTACAATTATGTTCTCCTTCGTTTCACTCATCCGAACATAAAGTATTTCTATTCTAAGTATTTTATAAATAACAACAACACAGGTGTTAGAGTGAGTGAGCTATCAACCAGTTTATTCGCCGTAATATACAATCAGCACGCGACTTTAATAGCGATGAACTTGAATTAGGCCCAATAATTGTATATTTCCAAATATATCTACAAAATACAATGTAAATTTTATATATAAATACATATTAAGTATACTTCATCATACGCACATGTACCTATAAACAAAAAAAAAATCGTGTTCGAAAGGGTTGATTGCTCTTCGATGACCTGTCTATACCCGATCGGTTCTATATATATACTACAGCCAAACAACTACTTGTATAACTGCGCTAAAAGAAGTAGTCCGTAAAAAATACAACTTACAGAAATTTATAAATGTTCTACACATCGCTATACACCCCTTATATAAGGCCAAGATCACTTTTCATGCTTCACGGCATTCGGGTATTTCATTCAAACTAACATGTTAAACACTGGATGGAAATATTTGAATAAACGCGCCTTGAAAACAATGATATGACATCTACTGCACTGTAAGAATTATCTAATGAAAGACGAAACTAAACAGACTGAAATCCAGGTACACATATTATAAAAATCGTCGATCATTGTAGAGCGTTTTCCTGTGTCTTACTATTATAATATCGCACATGCGCAAAAACACACGCTGTAGCAGATTGTGCAGTGACAGTATGGACTTCAGAACGGAGTGTTTTTTAAAGAAATTGATAAAAACATTGCTTATACATTCTTGGATTTACTATCACTTATCAACTGTGAGCGACCGTGGTGTATAATAAAATGCAGACATTATGCACTCTGTATGAACGACACACGTGTTCGATGTGCGTGCAAAGTAAAACAGCACAGCACTGTCTGTGCACGGTATTGAAGAGAGACTTTGGAAATTCTATCTAAGAATAAACCATCTTTTATTTTCATTGGTAGTAGTTTCCTTTCTTAAATTTAACAAACATATTACTACATGGTGCATTTCCTTCATTTAGAAGTCCGTGTATTTAGAATGCTTTTATGAATTAAGTTTTGTATGATACCAATTTACCTTTTTTTTTATCAGTTTGTGGTAACCGTTTTAGACATTTGTCTTCAACATGTATTGTATTAAAGATTTGCAGGTCGTCGACTTATTCATTTCACACCAATTTATTGGAAACGTTAAAAAGCAAAAAGTTATAACAGTTGTAATTCTCGGTTTTAAAAAGCTGGATTCTAAATGGGTAAGAGAGTTTCTCACTGTCCATCACACTCCTTTAATTTTTGTTCTTATTAATTTGCAGAACTTGGTTTTGCTTGTTGATGGATTGATCAGTTCGTATTTCGGAATATATTTTCCTATTCAGACTCTCCTTTTTCAAATGTTGCAAGTGTGTTGTTTGCTACGAGTTTGTATATAGGAGTATGTATTATTATGTTGGATGATAACATTTACATTTATGCCATACTAGGTTTAAACGGCTCTTTGCCGTTTTATACAATTAGACTGCTCAAATGTGTACTGTGTTGTGTTTCCGATATGAAAGGACGTTCGACTGAGTATCTTGTGATTTCATTATTAGTAAAAACCTCGATGATTAGCCATATGGTATTTTATGCTAATTATCACCATACGATATATCATGCTAATTATCGCTCATCTGTTGCTTAAAATTTTTTAATAGAACGGCAAGGTCTGTAAATCTTGAATTTACTGACTGGGAATAATATTGTTCAAGTTTAACGTAACATCAGAATTTCAAACATACGAGGGATAGAGAAAAGTATAGAATTTGTTAAAAATAAATATGTATTTATTGAACATCGCCTATTCATTAACCAATAAATCAACAATGTCATATAACAACATTGTAGGATTTGATATTCAACTCTAAGTCAGTTGTTGCGTTTTCCAAAAAGATACATGAACTTTTTTCTTAACCTGGGCATATTTCCCTTAGGCGGGGCACCAAGCAGTTTAAATGATATAAGGGTGGCTTTGGTAACATTAAATTGATTTCCATTTCCGAAAACGTAGCAAACAAAGGCAATTCCTATTGTGGAGGCACATGAAATTGCTTCAAATGACCCACATGTCATCTACAATTAAAATGATATTTTCCCAAATTGTAAAATTATGGTGTTCCGATGGGGCCACTTCGACTTTCGCACTTTCGCCATTAGATCGAGGCGCGAAGTTGCGAAAGTGCGAAGGTGCGACGACGAAGAAGCGAAAGTGCGAAGATGCGACGGCGAAGCGCGAAGATGCGAAGGCGAAAGTGAGAAGTTGCGAAGGCGAAGAAGCGATACTACTATCGCTCCTTCGCCATCGCAACCTCGCACTCTCGCCTTCGCATCTTCACGCTTTCGCCGTCGCATCTTCGCACTTTCGCTCCTTCGCCGTCACCCTCTCGCACTTTTGGTTTCGCAACTTCGCACTCTCGCATCTTCTACCTAAAGGTCGAAGTAGCCCCATCGGAACACCATATAAGATAGCTTTATTGAAGCATTGTAAGCACGAACTTACAAGCTTTTTTCTGAATCTGATTATTTTTCATCAGAATATTGTTATTTTGTCATTGCAAATCTGTATGTTTTACTTTTGTGTGGAACTTTGCCTGAGGCATCCCAAACTTGTTGTTATACACTGTCTGACTTAGACGTAATTCAAGATTTTGATCCATTTGGTTCAAATTAAAAAAGATATATTTCATAACAATCGACTCAGCGCTTCAATCCTTATAAAAATGAAAAGAAGTAAAACTGCGGTATTAGAGCACAGTTTGGTAAAGCGGAAAGTGAATTACAATGATACTTTGAAATTTTAGAACGGTCAGTAAGTACATTGACATTATATGGTAACCGTAAACTACAACTTTTATTCCCTTATTACAAAACCAAGGTATAAAATTGCTTGAGAAATATTGTTTTTAAAGTTTTTAGATGTATTTTCTTTATCCTTTGGTGTCTGTTAATGTGTTTTCTGTTTTTAAGAAAACATGATGAAATGTCTAGTACAGCTTGTGTTGTAAGTACATTAGAAGTTCATGATTTAAACTAACATTGGATTAAAATTACTGTTTCCGAACTTGATAAATGTGCTCAACTTATGCATATGCTTTGTAGGTGTGAGATCATGGTACCTTTCCACCTACAAACACAAGGCAGGGTTCTTGGAATAACTGTCACCGTAACAATAATGACAAGATAAAGCTTTTAAGATTTTTATTGGTCACCAAAACTACTAATTATTTATAATGTGAAATAGAACAATACTCAACCCCCCCCCCCCCAAAAAAAAAAACAACAACAAAAAACAAACAAGCAAAATAAAAAGAAACATGGAAAACTGAACACTATATAAAACTGGTGACAAATTACCATATTCAATGTTGTTTATAAGCCAACAACAAAGTATAGTGCATGAAAATAACAACGACAAAACAATATACTATATTGATATACATGTATATGGGCAGCGGAAAGGGCAAAAAATACATTTCTACAAAATCAATGGTAATTTAAATTCAACAATGCAATATAATATCATCAATGACCATAAATGTCAAACCAACAGTCTTCTTTGCAATATAAATATACATAAAATCAACCAAAGGTGTCTCTATACAAATCAAACAAACAAAAAGTAAAACCAACATACATAAATGCAAAACGAACAGATATCAACATCAATCAAGCTTTCCGCTGCCCATACATGTACGATCTTTCAAATGGGTGTTTATAATACAGGTATATCGAAGGAATTTTTGTTTATGCTTTATCGATTTTTATCTTTGTAGGATTTTTATCTATACATAATTAATGTGAGCGAATGAAAGGTTCAGGTTTTGACCAAATCTTATTAATATAGAAGCAAATATTTACAATAAGATTATTTCCGTGAATTTTAAAAAGTTAAGGAACTGCAACTTATCAATAAATATAACTATTTCCCTGTTCAAGTAGGGTATAAAATTATCAGCTTATATCCTCCAAGAATTGTCATTATTTTTGCATCTTCAGAGGGTTCTTTATTTTACAATCAGGTAAGACTAAATTTTTAACAAAAATACCAATATTATCTCAATCGTTCTTTGAAAAAAGTAATTAATTATGATGGTAATATAAATGAACTAAAATTAGGTATATTTATTTACAGCTATTTCAAATATTCATTTTCAAGGTAAACGCGAGTCTTTGCGTATTATATCCTTCATTAGATAATTTTGATATTTGTCGGCAAATATTGATGAATATTCTATTCAGCATCTGAATGGATATGTCAAATTAAATCATAGATAAAAGGGGTACTTTTGAATGAGGAACTACTTTAAAGACTGTAAATAAAAGCACATTATATTAAACTTTGAGTTATTTAACTGCTGGAATAGTACGAGGGTTGTTCAAAAAGTTTGAGTCACTTGTAAATTTATTCTAAATATCGACACTATTTTCAGGGAAGTATTATAATATTCCAATATAGAATTCGAGATAAAAATGTCTGTGTATAAAAATCAGACCAATGTACATACTTAAATTGGAGTAATCATTATAAAAACATGGTAATTACTGATATTTTACCCAAGTCAACACGGAATTTCAAGCTGTTCCATGCGGTCACCGGTGTCGCTTTTTCTGTCATTTTAAAGCCTGAGTCACAACTTATCGGGTCGCACGTGATTCTATGGGTGTTGTATGGGCGTATGTAATAAATATCGTGCGAGACACGCAAGTGCATTTTACGAATTTTGAAGGACGTAAGCTTCCCGAGGTACGCACGTAGCTGTTTGACATGCAAAACAATCACTACGATTTCCTTGCGGGATCTGAAAACGTTCGCTGTGCTTGTACTTCACTAAAAACCCCGATAAGATAAACGTACGATTTGGCTTGCATAAATGACGTAAGGAGATCTAATATGTCCATTGCGTTACCCGCACGTTGACTGTAAGTCGCATGTCATTTTTTTGTGATCACCATTAACATATAAACTGAACGCTCCGCAAACGTACACCATACTTAGGTCATGCATACTATAGTTATTCTGGTGCGTGCAAATCGCACACAAACAAGATTTTTAATGAGAAATGACTATGAAAGAAAATTCCTATAAAGAAAAGAAAATCGACAGTTTTACATTTCATGCATCAAAATCATATCACAGATTCGAGTAAACTACTTTTAAACATCAAACAAACAAATACGTTCTTGTTACCAAAAAGTTTAAAGGCAATGAAAAAAACCCGGACATGAAGGAACTGGATATATTTAAAGAAGGTTGTAGAGAAAATTTGTAAAATTCCCCAATCACTTCGATCTGCAAGCTTGCTAAAATAGAAATGTAAACATTTTCAGAGTAAATAGAAGAAAAATAATATTTACGCATAGAACGATATTTTCAACTTGAATCAATTGCACATGAAAATTCCAACATATTCTTCTTGAGAAGTTGTTTTCTTATAATAATTTTCGTTTGTAAACGAAGCATTGTCTCCATTTTAAAAATATTGATTTTAGTATCATACATGTATGACTATTAAAACTGCTTTATATTAGAATATCAGAAAAGAATGTTTATACTTGATTTATAAGGAAGTGAGTGTAGATGGTGTCACTCTTTTGATAATAACATTAATAAAAGCAAGGTGCTTCGATGTGGCTTTTTACTTTCAATTGAATGTTTCAACGCTCTTTTAAATATTATAAAGTTCAAGAAATATATAACAAAATTGCCAAATCATATAAATATATTACACTGACCAGGAAAATTATTAATTGATGACTAATTTGCTGAAATTAGATTTTTTGTGTGCAGAATTCCTTCTAACGAAAAATAAACTATGTTTTAAAACATTCTTTGTCTGTGTCATCCAGTTTATCTAGTCTAATTACCAAAGCAGCAATTACAAAATACTATTAATAGCTTGTCTTCATTTTCTAAGTTTCAATATTACTTGTATGCTTAGATATTTTTAGTACATGTTCAAAGAAAAAAAATTCTTCATTCAATTTGAAAACTAATAATTGTCCGTGCAGCTGTCGTAGGGCCCGAAAAGACTATGCTACGATTGACTAGTAGGTGACCAACGACGCGAATGTTATTACTGCCGTTCACAAGGCAATCGTAGGTCTTGTGCAAGACAATCGTAAGACAGACCTTTCGGTGCCAACGGGCATCGCACGTTGCGAGTGCCAGCGTCCGTTTGTCTTACATACGTTGCACTCTCATTACTTTAACACAATTTTTAACGCTACGATCAGCCACGGAGACACGACTGGAAAAGCCCGTAACACACAAACGATCAGTAAACACTTACGGCCAATTGTGACTGAGGCGTTTAACGTGTTCTTGCCATATTATCTTTGAAAACCTCTTTTCTTGTAAAACGGCTTGAAATCGGATGAAAATGAGATACATTATACTGATTTCTTCCCAATCGAATATAATGATGCATTTACATGTCTTTAAAAAACTTTAATTACTAGTATTAAATGTTTTACACAGGGCAATGCGTACTTTCCGCGTAAGTAAAATTTTAGTTTAATGTTAAGAAAACATTCAAAACCACTCTACTTTGATTTGAAATTTAATGACAAACATTTCAGTATGCAATATGGACATAAATATTCATTCAAAATGACTAACACGCAATTGTTCGCAAACATTTTGGAAAACCCTACGCGGAGTGTTAACATCATTTTATGTTTTCTTCCCAAACTGCGAAAATCCTAATTAAAACCAGAAAGTTGAGGCATACAAATTATATTATAAAAGTGCTTTATGCTATAAAACAATCTTTTCAAAGGATGAAAAAACGGTAAATGTATAGATAAATAATACAAGGCTTGACAACAAATGGAAATGTATGATCATTGAATTATAAATTAAGCATTCTAGTGCTCTTTATAAGTGACATCTCAGATTCAGGTGATGCATTGTACATTTTAAAGATAAAGAATTTTGCTATTGAATTTAGAATTTAACTTGAAATGTTTGTGTATCGATTGGGGAAGCGTTTAGGTGTTTCCACTGCATGGAAGGACGTTTTTATGGTGGGAAATTGTGTCCCTTTGATAAAAGGAAGTTTTAATGCAGGAAATATATATTATTTAATTTCAGATATGGCAAGTGTAGTACAGAATGAAGATATTTCCCATTTCTTTTTCATTAATTCTATGGTTGGACCAACATGTGTTCTGTTTATGTGCATTGTAATAATGATTGTGTTCACCACTACGAAACCATTAGCAATACCTCGCCCAGTGGTATGGGGAACGGAAGTCTTTATAATTTGTCTTAGTATGATCGTTATCTTCGTTATATGGTATTTTGTCAAACGCAACAGAAGAAAATTTTTAATTGAAAAACAACAACAAGACGTCACACTGAACATAAAACTCGTGTTTTTGTGGGCGTTTGGGTTTGCAAATATCTTCAAATTTGCTTTACATATAGCGACAGATATTGACTGTTTGCTCAAGGATGGACGTCAACCATATTTAATTACATATGATTTAAGTATTATAACGCATTTAATAGAGATTTGTTTCTGTATTGGACAACTAGGATTCTTAAGCTTGTATGGACAATTTTATTTCAGACCTTCGTCTCTGATCAACTATGGTATCTCTCTTACGATTATCGCTCATCTTCTTCGTTGGTTTAGGATGATATTTGACTCTGTTATAAATGCCAGAAATTTGATGCCATCGAATGTAACTCGGTTGGACGATTGCTTTCGTTCGTCTAACATTACCGCCATTCGTTATGATTTGGAATCATACATAAACCCATTGATTACCGAATATAGCTTGCTCTCTGTTGCCATAGCTGTCAGAATGTTTGTAAATATTTTCCATAAAAGTTCTAGTCTAACATTCTTATGTAACGAACCTTCTGAAATTTCCACTAAAACAAAACACCAAACAACACCAAACGAATTATCGAAATCATTTCAATTGCTGACAGGACGCATATCAACTATCATTGCCATATCAAGTGGAATAGTTCTTTCACTGCCCTTTTTGATGACTTTAACTTTTGCCTTTGTAAAACCAGCACACTTTGCAAAAGTATTTCGTATTATCAGTATCATATTCGAAGTAGAATTCTTAGCCCTTTTAATATTTGGAAAAAGACAATTCCATGTTCAATACAACAAACCTATGAAAAAAGAAACTCCTTCTTCTTCTAGTGGATATCAGGTGACACTTATATTGATTACATCTGTGGCTGTTGGTTACGAAACATTTTGTGGAATAGCCGGACTTATGAAAGCAGGCCATGTCTCTTGTTTCTTGTTATTTTTTAATAAATGTCTTGAAATAGCTGTTATTATGATACAGACTGGGTTTATTCTTCAGATAAAAAACATCTTTTATACACCAAGACAGATGAGAGTTAAATATTTCAGAGTCAGTCGAATTTTTCTGTGCATCTTTGTCATGAATATTTCGAGATGGATATTTGACAGCATTGTATTTGGACATATCATTGAAATTGTATCAGTTGAACGAGAGTTCTATGGAGAAATCTACTGGAAAACTATTTCATCGGCTATATTTCCTTTTTCTGTTTTTTACAGACTTCTGACAGCAATAGAGATGTATGAACTTTACCGACATACAAATACTGATCCATAATACTTTTAAGTCATGTATGATGCCAATTTACCTGCTTTTTATGTTAGTTTGCGATAACCGTGTTACACATTTGTCAATTGCTCTAGGTACATATAGCTAAACACTGTTTTTATGCTGAAATTCAATGTATTAAAGCCTTTTACAAGTGAAGTGTTTACTTGATATATCTTTTGTGTGTATCTTATTATTAAAGTAACTTTTATCTTCAACATGTATTATAATAAAGTGTTCAGAGATTTGCAGGTCATCAGCTTGATTATGTCACACTGAATACGTTGAAAACAAAACGTTATACATGTACCAGCTTGTATGCTCAATTTTTAAAAAGTTTGATTCCACAGAGGTAAAATAGTTTGTCTGTCCGTACCATTCTTTTAATGTTTGTATTTGTTCATTTGCTTAACATGGTTTTGCTTGTTGATGAATTACAGAAATTTCTTGTTTTGGCCAGTGATGTTTTTGACATTTAATGATAAAGATACATCAAAGGGGAAAAAGCAGTTTGCAAGACAGTTTGCAAGACAGTTTGTTGACAAAAGATTTTATTCATATCTATGCATTTTGTTAACGCATTTAGAAGCAAAAATTGGTTCGTGAAATTGAAATTGAACAGAGTTATATGGAGTAAGTCGTCATGGTTATATTGTATAAGTACAAACAAAATACAATCAGATTTTATTCACAGTGAACTATGTGTTAGTGTTCTGTCATTTAAAAAATTGTAAAATATCCCGGTACTTTTTTTTGGGGGGGGGGGGGCTGGGATTAATTGATTTGACTGTATTTAGGCGTATATTTTACAATTTAGAGCCTCCTTTGTGAGATTGTTGCATGTGTGTTGTTTGCAACGAGTTTGCATAACGAAGTTTGTTTAAATATGTTGGATTAAAACATATGCTTTAGACAGTTCTTTGAAAATGTACACTATTGAGCTGTTCAAGTGTGTACATTGCCGTGTCTCCGACATGAATGTATTTTAGAATGAGTTTTTTTGTAATTTTTTTTAGTTAAATCTCCGATGAGTAACTGTACGGTATATTATGCTAATCATCGCTTATCTGTTGTTTACGAAGGATTTATAAGAGCAGCAAAGTCTGTTCATCTTGAATTTACTGGGTAGGTGTAAGACTCTTCAAGCTTAACGTAACATCAGAATTAGAAATCTCCTAGGAGGGATGGAGAAAATCAAAGACATGTTATTAACAATTGATTGTGTACTACTTTTATTTAAAGTCGCCTTTTCATTGACCAATAAATCAACAGTCAAATCATACACAGTGTAGAATTTGATTTTAAATTGTCAATTGGTGCGTTATAAAAAAAGATACATGTATTTTTTTCTTAATCTGGGTATATGAGGGGCATCATGCAGATTGGGTTGGATGAGAGTGGCTTTGGTCACATCAGATGGTACATCCGGTATGATGGACTTTCATCACAACAAACGTAGCAAAAAAAAATCCCTTTGTGGATAGAGTTGCTTTACATATGTAACTCACATATGCTATCTGAAATTAAAATTACGATAACATTATCACAAATTTTGAGAACCCTTTATCTAAGCACTATACGCACGTGCTTACATTCTCTTTTTATCCGAATTTCAATTTGTTTTAATTCAGGACACTTTTTGTTATCCAAATCCTGACCATTATTTGCTTTTGTCCCAAAACTTTTCCATAAGCATCCGAGCTTGTTCTTTTAGTAAAACAGCTTTTGAATTATTGACCAAGTTGTAACCAAAGATTTCGATCCATTTAGTAAAAATTAACAAACTTTGTATTTCATTATAATCGACCCAGTTCTTTAATCCTTATCACATGAAATTTCAGAACGGCCAAAAAGTACTTTGCATTATATAGGAGCCGTAAATTTCACCTTTTATTTCTTTGCTAACAAAAAAAAGTTATAACACTGCTTGCAACATATTGCAGCTGGTCATCAAAATCCTCTAGTCAAAAAGCCCACTTTCACCGTATTGTTAGTCATGGTTGCCCATATAAAACTTTGTTTTTAGATTTTTTGGATGTATTTCTTTAATGTTAGTAGATGTAGTGTATATTCTTTTCTTTATTCTAATACATGTATGTTGTAACGTGTTTCTCTAACAACAATAAATTTAAGGGTTCTTTTTAAGGAATATACAATTTTCCTAAGATATTCTGTCTGAGTATTTTGATTGATCCGATTATAAAAAGATTTTCCTCTACTCTTCCTGACTTTCAATGATTTGCTTCTATTAAAATGATTTACTAGAGACTTTACCAGGTATTCTTTAGACTGGGTATTCTGTCACCGCAGACTTCCAGGTACTTGGTTCCCATTAATATTGGGAACCAGGTGCTTCAATCTTATGCAGATCGAAAACGTCCTGATTCCCAACTTAATTCCCCAGAAACCGGTGTACCAATACTGCTGGTGAAACCTTTTCCAATTCCCACCCTAGCCTCGACTTTCCTGACTATTGCTTTCCTAATACTTTTCTTATTCTGCTCAGGCTTCTCCAATGTGTTACCTTCGAGCTTCTCAGCCTGCTACAGCTGCCGGCTAGGCTGACTTATATACCCTTGGAACTGTTCATTTTAAGGTGTGTCAGGTCATACGATTTTTATGGGTGCGTCCAATTCGTTTCAATGTTTTAAAATATTTAATTTTTCTTTAGACAAAAGGAAAAAAACACCTTAACATACCCCCCCCCCCCCCCCAAAAAGAAAAATCAACAGAAGACCTTATTGTTTTCGTTCAGTTTCTTTTCCCCTGTTATTATTTTTTTTTCTTACAAAATTTGTGCAGGCGATTTCTCGGCAATGGCTGAACCGATTTTCGTGAAACTTTCAGATCCAATAGATATTAATCCGAACTTAAAGGGAAAGGTCAGGTATAACTTATCTCTAGTGAAATAGATAAAGAAAAGTTTGTTTAAAACATCCACCATATACTTTATCTCATGATCTCATCTTAAGCCATAAAACTTGGTTTAATTATCTGGTCAGTGTTAAATCTCCTGCAAGCGCATGTAGGCTGACATGATAGCATCTCTGTGACGTCAGCATGCCACTTCGATACACTGACCCACTTATTGTATAATATAACTCTGCAAGAATGGCGCAAGAAAATATATTTGGGATAGTGCCTTATGCATTTAAACCTGAATATACTGAAGAAGTTGAAAATCTCCCTGCCGATAATAAATCATAAAGTACAATTATTCCATCATTATAGGAATGGTGTTCCTGTAGACAGTTTGAGGTCATGCCCACTGCCGAGGAATGCATGTGTTGCAAACACTGCGATTATACAATACAAAATATGGGAGAGATAGGTTGTATAACTGACCATGACCAATTTGATCTTCCAATTCTTAATCCAGATGTTCTTTCCATTATTATTATTCAATGTATGATGTTTAAGAAACAACAAGGATGTGTAACTTCCCTAGACACTGACCACACATGTGAACTGATAAGAACTGTGAATGGGGTATGCTGACATCACAGAACATTTGGAAGTAATCAGGATGCTGCAATAAAACCCTGTTTTTCTATTCTAAATCATGTTTAGCTGTTAAATAGCAAAATCAAGATCGAACATAAATCTCAAATTCTAAAATCAGACGGAATACCTCCTCGTTGCTCGAAACGAGATCGTGTCTAGTTTTTTTAAAATTATTTTTTTACCTTTCAGGTGATTCCTTGTTTATCGTAAGCACGAACACACTTTTGCGTAACTCTTTTATACTTCGGTCCTCCTTGGTTATTTTTAAAGATATCCTTGGAATTACTTAGATACTTCCCATGTTGATACTCACAAACAGATAATTGAGAACGGTTTCCTCTTTTTATTACCGCACGGTATTTAGAGATTTGGTTGCAATTTTATTGTCACTCTTTAAACGTGTTAACAGCCCAACGTATTTTTTACATAGTTGATGGTGCAAATCTAAAAAAAAAACCCTCAAAATCATGAAATATATGTTTAAACCATACCGGGTATAAATAATTTTATATCTTATGATTACGCTAAAAAACTTGTTTAAGTATAAAAAAAAATGTCCATTTAAAATTTAATTGTTTTGCTTGTAGTTCAAAGATCTCCTTGTCTGTTTTCGGATCGTGGAAACGGTTTTCATTTTCAACCTCCTTTGTCGTTAAAACAAGTTACTCGTCGTCAGTAGTGCTAATGTCAGAACACTGGGGCGCATATAGCCATCTTTGAGCAATATTTCAACATTTTTCATTTTACTTAACTTGTTCTAACCCAAATTTATCTGATACAAAGTTTTACGTATCGTACTCGATCGCTTTCAGTATCGGTCTTGTCATTACGCTGAATCAGGAACATCTCATCATCATTGCTTGACGAATTTATACTGGAATGGCAATTTTCATGCATAAGCGGAATATTCATAGTAATATTGTGTTCGAGTGACCGCTCCATTAGTTTTACACCGCAATTGTCGCGTAAACCACCCTGCATTTTACAATTGATCATTTTGTCCATTCAGTTATGACAAGGGATTCAGTAAAGGTGGATTTAAAGCGGGTCAATGTACGAGTAGCGCTCCATTCCTTTAATGTAATGGCGCCGAGGCCCGATTTTTGTTTGGTCGTGTATAATTTTTTATCTGTAATAATGTGAGTAAGTGAGGGGTCAAGATTTAATTTTCAACGAAAAGGATGGCGAACAAAGCAAATTTTCAGTTTGCTTTTAATTCAATATTAAGATTATTTACATTGTTATTTCTTTTAAGAAAACTAAACCATCGATGTAAATTTCAATGAAAAAAGAAATATAAGGATAAAATCAGTTTAAAAAGAATTGTCTCTCTCTGTATAGGGCCAATACCCCTAATTATTTATGTATACATATGAAAGACTTCAAAGTCTGATGGTCACGCCAAAGTCTGATGGTCACGCCAAAGTCTGATGGTCACGCCAAAGTCCGATGGTCTGCGCGAAAGTCCGATGGCCTGCCAGGCAAAAGTTAGATGCTTTCGGAATACCTTTGTTACGTCACGTCAGGGTGAAGTAATTGGTAACGTTTCTGTTTTCTATTCAAAAATTGATAAAGCAGAAGGGAACTAAAGGTGAAAAATTTAAGAATGAGAGTTAGGGAAAGATGTGTATAGAATAGCACTTACAGTATGCTGTAAATAATATGCAATTAAAAATTAATAAATCAATGATGATCAAATCTAAGCAAACCAGGTTGGACTGTTACTAAATAATTAACATTATTTGTTTTCTTTATTTTCCATTCAATTTATTTCTGCGTGCGCCATTACAGTTTAATTATGACGAATGATGGATAAAGAGAACAATGTTTGTGATACGAGTCGAATTTAAACCATTGGGCTCCAGCGTATTACTCCATCGGAT
This sequence comes from Magallana gigas, assembly GCF_963853765.1. NCBI lineage: Eukaryota > Metazoa > Mollusca > Bivalvia > Ostreida > Ostreidae > Magallana > Magallana gigas. Next base: position 15,243,562 of record NC_088860.1, on the reverse strand, counting down.
TTTGGCTACTGCACTTGGACCATCAGACGTTGGCGTGTGCAACAATCGGGGTTTGGCGCAGACCATCGGACATTTGCTTACTATCGGAGTCCAATCACACTGTGGAGTCCTCCATATATACAATGAATTGAATTTATGCACACGTTTTATGAAAAATATATGAATTATATTTTGAAATACTCAACAACATATTGTTAATTTGACAAGAAAAATTTAATATCGAAGCAAATATATACAATTGATTATTTCCGTGAATTTCAGATAGTTAAGGAACAGTTAATTATGATTAACATATATAACTATTTCCCTGTCTAGACTGGAATAATAAAATTACCAGTTTACATTCTCCAATTCAAGACCGGCACTTGTTAAAGTAGCTTCAGAGAGTTCTTTTCATCAAGTAAGTCTTAATTTTTCATTTAACACAAATATTCATTTAAACTCAAACTTTCATAGAAAAAAGTAATTTACATATGACATCTAAATATTTGAACACAAATTAAAATATTTTACAGCTATTTAAAAAAATATAAACGTTAGTCAATTGCGTATCATATCCTTCTTCGTACTTTTGTTTAATTAAATGATTTCAATATTTCTGGGCCAATATTGACCAATAATCAATTTAGCCTTTAGAGGGATAGATCATATTGATTTACATATAAAAAGGGGTACCTATGGAGCAATAAAATTTTTTAAGACTACAAAGATAGGCACATTACATTAAACTAAGAGTCATTCAGCTTCTTAAATAGTACATAGTGATAACAGCAAATCCTGTTTTATACCGAAACTGCGAAAAACCTCTAATCAAAACCAGAGAGTTGAGCCATTTATATTATAAATATGCTTTATGGTATTAATTTTTTTTACCAATGAATGAATAAACGGTGCATTTATAAACTTTTGTTACAAGGCTTGATAATGAATAGAAAATTATGATTAATGAAGAAGAACGTTATACATTCTAGTGATCTTGATAGGAACCATATTTGATTCATGTGATACATTGTACATTTGAAAGAATTTGCTGAAGAATTAAAAATTTGAAAGACCTGTCTATCGATCAGGGAAACATTTAAATTGTGTCCCTTTGAAAAAAGGAAGTTTTTATGCGGGAAATATTTATTATTTATTTTCAGATATGACAAATATAGAACAGAGTGAAGACATTTCCCATTTCTTTTTTGTTAACTCTATGGTAGGACCGACATGTGTTCTGTTTATGTGCATTGTTGTAATGATTGTGTTCACCACTACGGAACCATTAGCAATACCCCGCCCCGTGGTATGGGGGACAGAAGCCATCATAACTCTCCTAAGCATGATCTTTACCTTCGTCATCTGGTTTTTAGTCAATCGCAACACACGAAAGTTTTTGATTGCAAAACAACAACAGGACGTCACATTAAACATTAAACTCGTTTTTCTATGGGCGTTTGGGTTTGCAAGTATCCTCAATTTCGCTCTAAATATGGGTGCAAATATTGACTGCTTGCTCAAAGATGGAGGTCAACCGTATATGATTGCATACGACTTAAATATCGTTACACATTTAATGGAGATATGTTTCTGTATTGGACAACTCGGATTCTTAAGCTTGTATGGACAATTTTATTTCAGACCCTCGTCTTTGATTAATTACGGCATCTCTCTCATGATCATTGCTCATCTCCTTCGATGGTTTAGGATTTTTTTTGACTCTGTTATGTATGCCAGGAATTGGAAACCATCGAATGTTACTCGACTGGACGATTGCTTTCGTTCATCTAACATTAACACCATTCGTTATGATTTGAAATCATACATTAATCCATTGATTATCGAATATAGCTTGCTTTCTGTTGCCATTGCTGTCAGAATGCTTGTAAATATTTTCCGTAACAATTCTGTTCAAGCATCTTTACCCATCGATCCTCGTGAAACGGAAAACCAAACAACACCAAACGAGTTATCAAACTCATCTGAACATCTGACAAGGCGCATCTCTAAATTCATTGCCATATCGAGTGGAACAGTTCTTTCACTGCCCTATTTGATGACATTAACTTTCGCCTTTTTAAGAACAGCAAACTTGTCAAAGGTATTTCGTATTATCAGTACCATATTTGAAATAGAATTCTTAGCCCTTTTATTATTCGGAAAAAGACAATTTCAAGTTGAATTCAACGAAGTTTGGAAAAAAGAAACCCCTTCTCCTTCTAGCGGATATCAGATGACACTAATAGTGATTACATCTGTGGCTGTTGGTTACGAAACATTTGGTGCAATAGCCGGACTCACGAACGCAGGAAACCTCTTTTGTTTCTTGTTATTTTTTAATAAGTGTTTTAAAATAGCTGTTACTGTGATACAGACCGGGTTTATTCTTCAGGTAAAAAATATTTCTTATAAACCCCGACAGGTGCGAGTTAAATATTTCAGAGTCAGTCGAATTTTTCTTTGCATTTTTGTCATGAATATTTCGAGATGGGTGTTTGACAGCATTGTCATTGGAAAGACCATTGATAATGTATCAATTCAACGAGAGTTCTATGGAGAAATCTACTGGAAAACTATTTCATCTGCTATATTTCCCGTTAATGTCTTTTACAGACTTTTGACAGCAATAGAAATGTATGAACTTTACCAACACACAAATACTGATCCATAATACAATTATGTTATGTATGATATCAATTTGCCTGGTTTTATTTTTTTTGTCATATTCTTTTAATATTTGTATTTGTTCATTTGCATAACTTGGTTTTGCTTGTTGGTGAATAACAGAATTTTTTTTTTTGCAAGTGGTGTTCTTGACACTTACAGATAAAGAAATAACAAAAGTGAAAAAGTGGTTTGCAAAACATTTCGTTAACACAAGATTTTATTCATATTTATGATACATTTTGTTAACATTTTTAGAAGAAATAATTGGTTCATAAAACTGAAATTGAACCGATTTATATGGAGTAAGTCGGCATGTTTATGTTGTATAATTTCAAAAAATGTAAAATCAAATCTTATTAAGGTATACATTTTCTCAGAATGAATGATGACAATACTAACACATTTATAGCCTTAAACTAAGTATTTTGACCTTACTCTGCAGGCAAAAAGCTTATATGAGGTCAATGATCAAATTTATGAGATATGGTGTCTTTTATCGTTTTTAAGCATGTTGCAATATTTTTTAGTGTGTGTCATTCTATTATCTAAATAAAAAAGAGATAAAACCAACAGAAAATATGCAAAATAATGTTGACTAACAAATCACATCTTAATTTTGAATAATACAGTACTACCAAATAATTTTTAGTAAAAAACAAAATCTGAAATTTTTTGTCTGAAATTTCTCTGTTTTGCTAAAAGTCGAACTTTGTTTGAGCCTAATTCCAAAATATAGTAGAATATCGAATGGTAAGTCAACAATAGTTTATTTCATAAATGAACAAATTTTACTCATGAAATTGAAATTTATAACAATCCAAATTTGAGAACTCAAACCCTGTGTACTTACAACGTCCTTGACAGCGAATAATGTGTCAATTTTCTCTCAATAAAAATGTGTAAAATATGCTGGAACTTTAGGGGATGGGGTGGAGATGGCGGGTAGAAATTTTTAAGTTCGTATTTAGGAGTATATTTTACTATCTAGTACTTGCTTTGTCAGATTTTTATATGCATGTTGTTTGCTACGAGTTTGCATATAGGAGTATGGTTTACAATGTTGAATGATAACATGTACCGACAGCTTTATGAAACTGTACACTATTGAGCTATCGCGCGGTATTCATTTTGTCTGCACCGCATTGGTGTGTCATAGGACCGACGACATCCAAAAATAAGCAGGGGGTGGGGATGGCGGGAAGGAATTTTTAAGTTCGAGTTTTTAAGTTCGAGCTATCGCGCGATATTCAATTTGTCTGCACCGCATTGTGCTATTATTGCTCATCTGCTGCCAACGAAGGATTTGTAAGAACAGCAAAGTATGTAAATCTTGAATATACTGGGTGGGTGTAAAACTGCTCAGCGCTTCAATTCTTATCAAAATGAAATGAAGCAATACTGCTTTTTAGAGTACAGTTTGGGTCGAGGGGAAAGTAAATTGCCACAGTACATCAAATAGGAACCGTCAATTACAAATTTTTCCCTTATTAGATACCAGGTATACAAATGCTTGATCAAGCAGTTAGTCATCAATATCCTCTAGTCAAAAGGACAACTTTCACCGTACTGTCAGTCATGATCATGGTTGCCCCACGTAAAAGTTTGTTTTTTGGATGTATTTCTTTAATGTTGGTATGTTTTGTATATGTTTTCAATATCTTTATTTTAATAGGTTTTAATATATCTATTTTTTCTTTAGACAAAAGGAAAAAATCCAAACATACCCACCCCTCTGAAAAAAATCTACGCTGGTTGTGATTCTATATCTAGTATATCTTGTTTTTTTAGTACAATTACAAATTCATGGTTGGGGTATAAATATAACACTATATTAAAATTACTGATTCCGAACTTAAATAAGTTCTTAGCCGTACCATATGCTGTGTTGGTGTCAAATCATTGTACCTTTCTTTCTACAAACACAAAGCCTGATTCTTGGAGTAACTGCCACCTTAAGAATTATGACCAGAGAGCTTCTTTTGAGACTTTTATTGTTCACCATAGCTACTACTTATAATTTATGTAAATTAGAGCAATACACTAAGTTTTATTAATTAGGCATAACAACGTTTATTTAAATAAATTTAAAATGAAAATTGATACCATGTATACATGTACGACCCTTCTAAAAAGATTTTTTTATTATTTTGAAGGGAGTTTTGTTTTTTCTGCAGAATTTTTATCTGTGATAATTTGGTTTCCCTTATTTTTAAAAGGGCGAAAGTTAATGTCATCAAATAGAGCAGTGAAAGAACTGTTCAACTCGATATGGCAATTTCAATAATTTGTTATCAATTGCGCTCCATTGTTAGCAGACCTATTTCTATATTCATATGAAGCAAAATTTATTTTAAAAACTTCGACGTTTGTACTTGAAAAAAAAAGAAATCACTCGGTGGCATTCTCAACTCGACATTTAGGTTTATCGACGATGTATTATCAATAACAAGTGTTACTTTCATTTTTACGTCGATTCGATATATCCATGTGAACTTGAAATAAAAGAAACCAGTGAGTCGGATTCATTTGTTTTATATTTAGATATTTTACGAGAAAAGGACATTAATGGTAACCTAACAACATAACTTTATGAAAAACGTGATGGTTTTAATTTTTCACTCGTCAACTTTCCCTACTTATGTAGCAATATACCTTCATTACCTGCAGATGGAGTTTTTGTCTCTAAGTTTATTTGATACGCATAAGCATGCTTTACGTATGAACATTTTCTAAAACGAAGCAAGCTATTGACAAACAAGTTGATGAAACAATATTATCAACAGTCTCAATTGAAGTCATCATTTCGTAGTTTTGTGATCGATACAAAGACCTTGTCAGCTAATACAATCTTCCGCTTGGTCAAATGCTAACCAACGTTTTTCATACTTATCGTTAGGCCATTATTAATCTCTTAATTATATACGGACTTTTCCGTTTTCCTTATTACGACAAGGACCGCACAACGGGTGTGACCGACACGATGTGGTATTTTTTAAGATTCTCCCTCTAAAATGGTCCGGGGCAGACCTTTAATGCTAACATTTAAAGTCCGCCTTTGCTTTAAAAGGGTCCGTCTCATAGAAGAAAAGGTTCGCGCAAATAAAAGGTCCGGTGTCTATTTTTCATTTCTTTCCATGGCACCTGATCGTACCTCTATATCTTTAAGAGGTCAGTGTTTGTTCTGCCTGGTTTTGTATTTTTCCTTTAGACTTTTGATTTTTAAACACTGATCGTTATGATCACATTTCATATTGATAAAATTCCGTTTAAAAAGAATTGTATCTCTTACCAGTGTGCCGATACCCCTTAAAATGTATGTTTATATATAAAAATCATACTTTATCCATTAATTGAATAACATCTTAGATATTATGACATATCTATGGATTCTGTTTTGAAATACCCAACAGCATTTTGTTGATTTGACCAACTTTTATTATTACAGAAGCAGTAATATACAATTGATAATTTCCGTGAATTTAGAACGTTAAGGAACAGAAACTTAAGATTAAATGTATAACTACATGCATTTCCCTTTTTAGACCGGGATGATAAAATTCGCTGTTTATATTCTCCAATCAAGAATTGACATGTTTGGGCAGCTTCAGAGAGTTTTTTTTATTAAAAATAAATTTACAATCAGGTTAGTCAAGTATTTTATTTAACGTAATAATTCACACAGGCTCAAACTTTCTTAGAAAAAAGTAAATTCACTAAAAGCATTTAAACATAAGAATAAAGTTAACTTACAGCTTTTTCAACAATCATCTTCAATTTACAAAATAACCGTTGTTTGATATCATATACAAATCTTTCCATTTTTATGTACAAATACTAGTACCCTATCAATGTAACCGTACTGTAATATCAATTAAAATGAAATATGGAATAATGATGTCATATTTTAATAATCAAGGCATTAGCATGTGATTTGGTAAAGTTCATACATTTCTATTGCTGATAAAAATCTGTAAAAGACATGGACTGGGAATATAGCGTGTACGATGGTTTTCCAGTACAAGTCTCCGTAAAAACGTCGTTGTATAACTGTTAAGTATTCGGCATGTCCCATAAACAGACTGTCAATCACCCATCTGGACATGTTTATGACAAAGATGCATAGAAATATTCGACTTACTTTGAAATACTTAATCTGAACGTTTCGTGGTTTTAAAGAAACATTCTTTGTGAGAAGAATCATATTCGTTTGTTCAACATTCGCTACCACTTGAAGAATTTTATTCAAAAATAGCATAAAACAAATCAGTTTTCCTCCCTGCATCAGTCCGGCTATTCCCTCAAATGTTTCGAAGGCAACAGCCCCTGACGTTACACATAAAAATAAAATTTGATAACTATTGAATGGTAATTCATTCTTGAAAATCTCATAGAATTGAGATTTTAACTTCAATTTGCTGAAAAGCAGAAGACCTAAAGTTTCTATCTCGAATATGGTACAAATTATCCGATATACTTCCGCAGAGCCCACTGTTCCTAAAAAGGAACAAATAAAAGCAATCAAGAATGGCAATGAAAGTATCAATCCGATTGTACAGGAAACGAACGTTGATATGTTTATAGTAGGAGTTTGAGGTAAATTTGATGTTGCTATTTCACTATCAATGGAAGCATCTTGAATGTCCGAAAATGTTGAACCCGGATTGTCATTAAATATATTTAGAAACATTCTGACTGCTATGGCGACAGAGAGCAAACTGTATTCGGTAAGCAACGGGTTGATGTATGATTCCAAATCTTTATGAATGGTGGTAATGTTAGATGAATGAAGGCAATTTTCCAACTGAACTACATTTGATGGTATCCAATTCTTGGCGCTAACAATAGGGTAAAAAAACATATTAAACCATCGAATGAGATGCGTGATAATCATAAAAGAGATACCATAGTTGATCAATGACGAAGCCCTGAAACAAAATTGTCCATACAAGCTTAAGAATCCTAGTTGTCCAACACAGAAACACATCTCTATTAAATGCGTTACAATACCTAAATAATATGCAATTAAGTACGGTTGATGTTCATCCTTGAGCAAGCAGTCAATATCTGCAGCCATATGTAAAGCAAAGTTGAACATATTTGCAAACCCAAACGCCCAAAAGAACACGAGTTTGATGTTCAAGCCGACATCCATCCGCTGTTTCTCGATTAAAAAATTTCTTGTGTTTCTTTTGACTTGAAACCATATGACGAAGGTAACTATCATACTTAAGAGGGTTATAATGGCTTGTATTCCCCATACGACAGGGAAAGGTATTGCTATTGGTTTTGCAGTGGTAAACACGATCATGACCACAATGCACATAAACAGAACACATGCTGGTCCTAACGTAGAATTAATGTAAAACCAATGGGAAATGTCTTATTCTGTTCTAGATTTGCCATATCTGAAATTTGATAATAAATATTTCCTTGATTAAAACGTTTTTCTGCAAGTTGGCTAGATCTAAACGTTAACCTGATAATTAAACAAGCAATAAAACTAAAATCTTGAAATCACATAAATGAATGCGAGCACTAGAAGCAATGAATTTGAAATTCACATATAAAAGATAATTTCACCCTTTTTCCAGCCATGTACATGTAGCAATATTTATACACTCACTGTGTATGAATGTGAGATTTTTAAAACAATCTTTTTCATTTACATTATAAGTTTGGCATTGGTCCAATCTCTGGCACTTGGGTCATAAAACTTAGAAAAACTAACTTTTAATTTGAGTCTCACTTTTACTAAGCGCATTTAAACTGAGTTGTCTAAGAATTATGGCCTGGGGCTTGGTTTCAACTCAATGTTAGTCGCATTTCATGTGTAAAAATAATAGCGTTTGAATCATTATCACTACGAAGCTTGCTTTAGTTATCTCGAAAATTCAATATCGGCCTAGATTTATCCGTTAGAAATCATTTAAAATGGAAATAGAATTCAAAGAGGGACAGGATAAAAGAGTGACTCGCGTGACTACTGAGATATTTTTTGAATTAGTTTTTTTTAAACCACGGTAAGAAAATTAAATCCTTCCTGAGAAGCGAAGGAGAAAAAAAAAACTTGCTTAACCATATGTGAACTGTAATTTTTCAGGGAAGATTTAGACCTTTTTGGACAATAAACAATTAGACTTACTTGACTGGGTACAAGCTTCCGAAACAAACAAGTACAGATTTTGCACAGGAGAATGTTAACTGATAATCTTATAGTTTGGATATTATCCCAACCAAAAACAGGGAAAAATAACACATTTTATCCAAATTTATTGTTCCATACCGGAATAAACTTCACGGAAATAAAATGTTCGTTTATTTTTTTCTATATTAATAGAATTTTAATTGAAAAAATATTATATCGCCGAGTATTTCAAAACATAAGCACTTTTACACAATTCATTTTGAGATGCAGTAAATTTAGTCCACGAATAAAGTTTTATTTATATTCATTTTTTAATAATATGAATTTTATGGGACTATGAGTCAATGCTTTTATAACTCACTTTTTATCGTACTTTTTATTTAGTAGGAAGTTAAAATCGATAAACCAATTTAAATTGCATCACTACATATTGAATTCAATACATCACGTATACTGGAATTTTGCTCTTTCCACCATCACTACATTTGAAAATTTTACCTTGACACCTCATTCACTTTATTAATACAGTAAAACTCGTTTAGTACAAACACGAATATTGCGAATTCTCAGATATAGTGAAGTACCCGATAAAATTCTTACCAAATTTTTGCGAAATTTTCACGGTTATAACGAATTCAAATGTAACGAATTTACGGATATAGCGAACTGATTTTGAGTCCCGTAGAGGTGATAAATAACGATATTTAACATTTTTATAACGAATTTCTTTACAAATTAAAAAGTTCCAATACCATTTAACATAATAGTTTGAATGAATTAATTTTCATTTTAATTTTTCAATTCACTATCCGATTAATAAAGGTATCAAAATAATGTACGTATTTTTATTTTTTTAGCTTTAATAAGCCAAAAATATAGTATGGTAAAAGAAAACAGGTATATAGTAAATTCGCCATAGTTATTTATACGAATTTTTTATACGGATGTAACGAATTGCGGATACAACGAAGTAAATCCATTGGTCCCTAGGGCTTTGCTATAACCGAGTTGAACTGTATATTTCAAAGCAATCGCTTCGATTTAATATAAAAACACTTTATAAGAGATACATATTACATTTGTGTAGTTGTATGATATTTGTGTCGATTCACCCAGGCTCCATTAATCTTCTGATCTAAAACTGTTTTGTTTTCTTTTGAAAGATTCAAAAATTTAATTGACGATTATCCAAGTTAACCACTTGCACCTGAGATAATGTGAGTCTGTTCACTTCCTTTTACAATATTTGATTATTTTACTTACAACCTTTGAACATCCTTTCCGAAAAAGAGCTTAACATCTAGTACGAGGCGATAGAGCATACAACAGAGACCACAAAACGTGTAGACGTCAACGAAAGTGCTAAATAAGGCTATAATATCCGAATATTTAACTGCCCCCTTGTAGTCTAGCCATTAGGCTTAACATTGAATAACATATAGAGAAGAGATAGAAAGGACAGTGAAAAAGCTTCCCTTGTCACATAATTAAGCAGAATTAGAGAGAGGCCTCGCCAACACATGAAATAACCTTCCACAATGGGCACATTCGTCTTTCTGTTATTTGTACGATTAGCGAGACACAAAGCTGCACAATCCAATATGTTACTTATGTTTATCATTATATTATCAGATATAATCTTACATTTGCTATCGAATAATTTTAGGTATTCAGTGCAGGTTTACATATTAAATTACTCAATAAGCACTTGTGGTAGTTATAAGAAATAAGATATTGATATTTGAATTTATTACATGTGTTATTACAATTCGTGACATACATGGTTATTACAAAATGACGGACATAATGAATACGATCCACTAGTCCCCAGGACTTCGTTATACTTAGTAATCGAGTTTTCATGAACATGGTGATTTTACACTTACGAACATGGGTATGATAAATCATGAGTTGTTCTTTCCGTGTTTTGATATCAACAAATACTGTTTTGCCAGGAAGAAGTCATTTTTGAAAACATCTTGAACGTATCTATTTTCTGTAATCAAGAAAGTAAGTCACGATTATCTCTGTTTCCTCTTTTATTCAAGCACATATTAAATAATTTTTTGCCATTAGTGTAAGCTAAAAAAATCTCTTAAAAAATCAATTTCGTTTGATTAACAACTTGAAGGTACTTTTTATATAAAATATTTCAATTTCAGACATGGCGAGTGTAGAAGAGAATGGCAACTTGTCACGTTTCTTTTTTATAAATTCTACTGTGGGACCAACTTGTATTTCATTGATATGTATTACAATAATGATAGTCTTCTCCACCACCAAACCAACTGCTAAGCCAAAGCTCGTGGTGTGGGGAACAGAAGCGACCATGACTCTTCTATGTATGCTAGTAACATTTCTTATATGGTTCTTGGTCAAACGAAACACACGAAAATTTTTAATCGACAAACAACGAAGAAATGTTACCTTCAACATAAAGCTCGTCTTCTTTTAAACTTTTGGGCTCGCAAATATCTTCATCTCTGCTTTGAATATGGGATCCAATATTGACTGCTTGCTCAACGGTGGACGTCAACCATTTCTCAGCGTAGAAAACCTAAGTATTGTAAAACATTTAACGGAGATTTTTTTCTGTGTTGGACAATTAGGTTTTTTAAGTGTGTATGGAAAATTAAGTTTCAGACCATTAGTTCTTATAAATTATGGCATATCTCTTATAATATCTGCTCATTTTCTTCGTTGGTTTAGGTTTCTTTTAGACTCCATAAAGAGTGCAACTCCGCATTCAAAAATATCGCATGGAGATTGCTATAATTTGTCTAGCATTGCTATTATTCACAATATAATGAGTCCTTATATTAGCCCGATGGTTATCGAATTCAGTTTGCTATCCGTCGTTTTAATTGTCGGAATGTGTGTAAATACTTTTGGCAGTGAATCAATTCCAATGCATTTCGTGGATAACACTCAAGAAATGTTCAATCCGACGTCAACATCAAACGAAGAATTAGACTCAGCTGAAATGCTAACAAGGCGCACCTCAGCACATGCTGCCATTATATGTGGAATCATGCTTTCATTGCCATTCTTTATATCATTTATTCTTACTTCTTTTAAAACAGATAATTCAGTCGATTTATTTCGAATAATTAGTACTATATACGAAGTAGAAGTTTTAGCACTTCTAGTTTTTGGAAAATGGAAATTCAAATCTCAATTTTTTGAAAAGTTAATTGAAACTACAAAGTCTTCGAGGTATCATGTCATATTGTTATGCATTACCTCCGGAGCCGTGTCTTACGAAGCATTTGGTGCAATAGCTGGACTAATGAAAGCAGGGAATGATCTCAGATTTTTACTACTCTTCGATAAAATTCTTCAAATAGTAGTCATCATAATACAGACTGAGATAATTCTCCACACGAAAAGTATTACTTTCCGAAGAAGACATCTTCATGTGAAATACTTCACAGCCAACCGCATATTTTTGTGCATATTTGTTATGAATATTTTAAGATGGCTTGTGGACAGTACTGTTATGAAACAGAAAACTAACGCATCCTTTACTCAGAGGCAATTTTATGGAGAACACTACTGGGATACTATCGAACATACCTTATTTCCTGTCAACGTGTTTTACAGATTTCTGGCAGCAATGGAAATGTATGAAATGTACCAAACCACAAATCAATACTAACTCTGAACATTCATTTTCATCTAATCGTTATCTTGACGACCAATGGTTTTAAAGTGATATAACTTTTTTGTTGAAAAAAATTAAAATACATGCAAGACTTTGTCATTATAAAAACTATTTTGCTTTATTAGTGGGTATATTTCATTTTTACGAGCTCCCAATGCTTTCAAAAATGTTACATTAGTAGTTGTAAACAAACAGAGCCTATTAATGGCAATGAACGACTCACGAGACATACTTCAATTTTGTATAATTTTCCTTCATTTATTATTCATTATTTATTAACATTTAAATCTGTTAATTCCTAAATTATTCAGGGCTATTTTTTATTGCGTATATTCAAAAGTTTCCCTAAAATTGCATGCAAAATGCTTTTCAATGCTAATAATAAAGTCATGATATATAATTTAATTAAACACTATATAATAAATTAAGAAAGTATCATATAACACGAAAATATGATTATGTAATAACTTAGTGGGAATCTTCAGATTGAGGAAATAGGAAAAAAGGAAAAAAAGATAGGTCGCATCTGACCTTAAAATAACGTAGAGCTGAATATAACTGGTTATAAAGATATTTGAATTCCTCTAACCAATTTTAAGATTCCTTCATAGATAAGTAAAAGATTGCTAATGTAAACGTATAGAGGGACTTCGACACAATTTGAGGTGAAATATTGGAAAATTTGTGTTTTTTTTCTTTTTATATCTAAACGGCCAATATGAAAGCTTATATGTTTTTGAAACCTAATGTAAACGTTTAGAGGGACTTTGACACAATTTGAGGTGAAATATTTGAAAATTTGTGTTTTTTTTTCTTTTTATATCTAAACGGCCAATATGAAAGCTTATATGTTTTTGAAACCTTGAAAGTCAAACGACGACTTAAAAGCGAGTTACAGACATTGTTTGTTTGTAAACAAAACTTGCGTCCGGTTATTGATTACATATGTGTTGTTTTGGTATAAGTTTCAATTTAACATTGGTTTTTGTTGTTGGTAAGTTATATATGAACACACGGAACCAGTTCATCTTGTTTGTCAATTTTTTGGGGGGTAAAAGAATGGAAAATTCTTAAATATTTGTTACCAAAGACTCGAGCTTTGTTTACACAACAACGACCTCTTTCCTTTGTATTTTGCTTGTAACTTTAGCTCTTACATTAAAACTTTAGTGAATTATTCAAATTAACAAGTTAGCCGTTTAATATATAAGAATTAAATTATCATATCAAATCGGGCCTAGGCCCCTTAAAACTATTTATCTGCCGATATCAGAATGTCGAATGATAAAATCAACAAACGTTTAAAAAAGCTAGTGAAGTTTTCTTCCTGTCATAAGATACCACTTGAATATATGACTTTGACGGGTAGCTTAGATCCTAAACAGTATAATACCACTATTACCCAAATTCACTAAGGAAATATTTAGTCTATACGGAAATATGAAGCCATTTATTGAAAGCATTTTATTTACATGAATAAATTAATTCTTCATTAAAAAGCAATAATTCTTTCAAGTTTTTAATTATGTTGTTGGTTTATGAATTCTATTGGTCTTTTGAAGCAATATACAAAAGCAGAAATTAAGTTTATGAAAACATGAAAATTTCATCTTATTAGAAGCTAGTCTGATATACTGAACAAGTACAAATTGTTACCACCGTGTGCCAAATGACAATGTATTATATCTCAAACACATTCAAATGTAGACAATTCTAGACAACATCCGCGAATCGATACTTTTTTGGGGGAATTTTAATTTTTGTTAAACTGACCTTGATCTCAGCTGTTTGATTTAATCAAATAACTTCAATCTTAGAATGCGTCCCGGTACGCTTATTTAGGTAGACATTTGAAGCACCGACTGCTGACTGCCTCAGGGGCTTTTCGGGCTTCTAACGACGGCCAGAAAAGAACTTTTTAAGTTTAAGTCGCATGGGGCTAGATCTGGAGAGTATGGTGGTTGTGGCAAGGCGGTAACCTTCTCCGACTTTTAAAATTGCTTCTCAAGCTCAGATTATTATCATAAAATAGACGAATTATGATAAAATGTTAATGATTATTTTGGTACCATAACTTGAGAATATTTTGTGACAGAGAGGATTTTTCGCTATCATGATTCTTTTTACAACTATAGGCTTTCTACTGTGTTTAGTTAATCAAGGTTTGTTTTCAATTTTTCCTAATGGTTTGAAAAAAAGATCACGTTTCGTCACAAGTAACAATATTTTCAAATTGCCTTTAATTGAATTAGGGAGATACTTTTAGCAATTGCTAAGCTGTTCGTACTCGTACCCGTGTCTAGCCATCAGTCAAAATAATGTTGTCTTCATCGGGCAGAAATATTTTGTACTTTACAAGTACGTTTCAAAATAGAATGCACCCTTGATTACGATAGGTCTCTACATGACTCCTTGTAGCCAAAAGTTTTCTTAGAATTTAGCAGGAGTTACGATATAAACTCATATTGTCTGATACAATATTGTAGCATATGACGTAGAATAACATATTATCATATCATAACACCTCATCGTTATATTAATCAATATTGTATCATATTTTACAATATCAATTCATATGATACAAACTTTAATCATATGATACATTATCGTTTTATATGATATTATTAGTTACATGGTTTGTAGTTGACCTAATATGGTTTATACCTGGTCAGTAAATTATATTTTAATGATAAAAAAGTAAAGAAAACATTGAAAATCAAGCATTTATAATAATATTACAAGTTTCAATCTGAGTAGGAAAACCTGACGTCATAATGCTCTAAAATGACGTCATAATGCTCGAAGGGGGTGATATTTTCTTCTGACTATGTATAGAATATACATAGCCTCCATGTGACTGCTGTTAGCCAATGATTTTCTTACAATTTAGCAGGAGGTAAGATATAATACAATAATCTTTCATGTCATATATAAATTTTTCGAAACCCTTTCTACGTATGCGTAGCAGGAAACCTCATCAAATAATGTAATAATGAACATTTTTTCCATATTTGGCTCCGTTATGAATTTTCAAGATGGCCAATGGAGTAATATTTCGGTGAAATTGATAAAAACGTGTTCGGTGTGAAAACAAGGACCTATCATATTCACAAAAAAATATCTTTTTATTACTTTGGAAAACGTTCCCTTGCTTATACATTACGAGACATGCATTCTTTTTATCAAGATTAGTGTAGTTATAATAAAACGTTAACATACGATTTTATATATAGATTTATAAGTTCTTATAATGAAAGTAGAGAAAAAATAACATCATCTTTATCTATAATATTGGAATATACAATGTATCATGGCTCTTTTATCAAGGTGGTTGGGTGGTCGAGGTAATTTCATAAAATATCAACATCTTTAAGAAGAACTATGATTAAAGATATAAGAATGTTTTCGAATTTTAAAAGCTTTATATTTAGAATTTGTTGGTACTAAACTATAGTTTTGTAGCTGAACTGATTTTATAAAAAGATTTAAGGTAGATCATATTGGTAATTTGTTGACCACCCAGCCTCCTTAGAATAGTCTGTTGATCTTATGCATAGTACACTAAAAAAAAAGACACAAAAAATAAGGTGCAATCTATTATCATTCTGTACAATAACATTTAAAACAGAACAGGTCACATGGTCATTTTCATATTTTCTTTTTACCATCAAATTTCACGTACATGTACGAATAGGATACATTTTTATTTGTTTAATAATTAGCATTTTATGACCACTCTATATATATGACAATAACGAAAATGTGGTGAAAATAAAAGGGAAGAAAATGTTCTCGTGTATATTATAATGAGTTTTTGATATCTCAAATTCTACAAATAAATGTTATAAATCATATAAGATATCAAGTTTGTTAAATTTTTACATGAAAACCGAAAAAACAATTCGATACTATAAATCCCTTTCACAAACAACCGGAAACGTCCATGAGCATGGCATATCATGCCATCCTTCAAAATATCCGGTACCTGATGCAATACATTTTTCAGAGCCGGTTCCAAGATTATCATTCGGTTGAGCTGTGTACCAGTTGGTGTAGTTTGTCGGAGTTTGACTCTTAATCCACGTAAACGTACCGGAATTATCCGTATCGTATCCGTTCAGCCAGAAGAAAGTATCCATTCCACAATGGGACAAGGCTACACATGTTATAAAAAGAAACTGAGAGAATTCTATGAATTGAACTTTGATCATGCTTAATTATCCATTGTACATGTATTACACGTGTTATAATTGAGGTCGTTTGTTAAAAATTGTATATCATATTTTTCGGTTGAAAACAAACATGTATGAAACCGTATCATTCATAAAAACCTACTTAACTCAGTGAGCCAGTCATTCTCAGCTTGGGAGTTCACTTCAATGACGTAAGACGGTGGGGACAGACTAGCACAAAACGACTTTGAAAAGAACATTGGCAAGAATTATGATTTATACAAAGTATAAACGAGTAATTGTAGTATACTGATGATTATATAATATATGCATGTTTAGAGTCAGTTCATAATGCAGGTTCAGGGTACTTGTGGATAAAGACTCGTTGCCATCCTTCCCAATTTTTTGTAAAACCTTTGTTAATTTACTTTTTAAAACTTGCTTTTCTTCTAGTTTAGTTGTAAGCTTGTAGTATCTATAGATTCACTTTTTTATTTGTAAATTTCAGAAAATTGTTCTTTGCAAGAAAAGTTGGGGTGTGGGCAGTCCCCCTGCTACCCATCTCCCTCAATGATGCTACGTGCCTGCCATATCAGAGATATAGGAACTTAAAAATGAACCTGCTATAGTTCATGTGTATATGTGCATAACAACATAAATACTTCTTGTATTTGCATGTCAATGTTATATCAACAGATTTGAGACAAAACACAAATTACATCTATTTGATAATTAAAATATATCTAAAAAGAAGACAAAATAAAAGTAAAAGAAGATCAACTGGTTAATGGGGCAACTCTCTTGTATTTCATATGTTGAACGATCTGCAGTGTGTGCTCTGCAAACACTGCTTCTTTAATGAAAAACAAGCTTACGAACTCAAATATATAATGTGCATTGACCCCATTTTTACTGTGTAATTTTAATCATGATAAAATTGATGTTGTAACTAATTGTCTTCCGAAAAATAAATGTTAAAAATGTAAAAGGTAATGATTTAGAATTTATCATATCAATGCCAAGAATCTGTATTGTGTGACAACAGGAGTATTGTTTGTTTTATTTTTCTCAAGCTACATGTATTTTAATAGTGCACATTCATTGCTAGGTAAGAAACAGCCGTTAAGTATGACAAGCTATTATATCTATTTTTGAAAAAAATATAGACAAGTTGTTTAGTGAGCTATTATTTTTCGTAAACATTGAATCATTTTATGAAATCTATAAGAATGAAAGTTGACTGAATGTTTCTTAACAGAGTAAAGGCAACGCATGACTTTCCATAACATAGTGGAATTGTAATCAAATGGGTTTTGATATTATAAATGACAAAGTCTGAAACATCTTTCGGCGTTATTTCAAAATCCAGAGTGTCGATTGGAAGTTTCTTTTCTGAATTATGTAGGGGTGTGATATCTCAGATTGCTTGGACGTTTGCTTAGATACCTTTTTAGGTAATTACTTATATCTGTCGTGTGTAATTGAATTTGATATATAACCATTTTTATTTTAAAAGCTTGAAAATCTGACATACTATCTTCAGTAACTTGCCTAAAACTACCCTAACCTAAATGATGCAAACTTTTAAAATAACAGTTTTTCTAAATCGCTCTATCCTAAGTAAAAAGACTATCGATTTAATAGAAAGAGGTGCGTTTGCCCAATTTTGACCAAAACAAGTCTTTTTTCGTTAAGCTGTTTTGTCCGACTATGTATCCAATTTTATGAAGATAACGACGGTTTTGTATCGTTCCATGTATGTATACTAGTATTAAGTGTGAATGAATGAATTGAATGTAGTTGTTAAACATTAGTTTTATTTAACCACACCTTAAATTTATGAATAATCTAAAAAAAAAAATATTTAGAAATCGTGGTAAAATACCTTTTTGAAAAGTGAAAAAATATATCACAATTGTCATCTTACCCGAGAATCATTGAATGTTCTCTCGTTGGTATCCAATATATACCAGTGACCTAAACGTTGGTTCCAAATTGAACAATCTGAAATAATAATATTAATTTTATTATTCAATTTGCTTTATACACTTTACCTCGCCCACCTTAGCAGTACTATTATATGCATTTTGAAAACAATAACTTACTTGCTTATATACAATGAAGCAAAGGTATCAATATTATTCCAGCAGACTCCAATGTTTTCATTAGCTTTCTTATTAGTTTCAATATTTTCGGCCGTCTCAGTACTATTTATCAGCCGATTTTTTCTACCAAATACATGTATAATTATATTATAAATGTTAAACTCATTACGACTTCATTCTGACCAAACGACACGAACATCGAAAATTTTCAGTTTTTCGGGACAGCCTTCCCCTTTTCGGAAAACAATAAATTTCATGAAATGAAAAACAAAAGCAAAACAAACACAATAAAAACAGCATTACATTTTTAAAATTGGAACTATGAAAAAAACCCAGCAACAACATTACCACTATATAATGATAAGGTTTGATCTATAATACTTTGTACTGATGGCCGTGGCCAATCCTTTAGGTGGAATTAAGTCGACGGTCAACTTCAGCTCTGACTGGTTTAATTCAACTAATAAAACGTTAAGTCCGAGCAAATGATAGAAAATAAAACAAACGATTTGAATTCGTTCTGGGCTTTGGTTTCAACTAGACCATTATGATTATCTTTAAGTTTTATATTACTTGACTTTTGATATAAAAAAGAAACAATAAAATAATTTTGTGTGTGAAACCGTAAAATAAATGAATGGATAGAAGAAGGTCAGTAATATTACAAAATGAGTTTCATGTGACACCGGTAATGTTATAAGACGTTCATATTAATTATTTTAATCTGTTTGTTCACATTATCAAGTCTGAATGATATGAGCATGTGCATCTCGAACTTTTCCTGTCGTTTCTCCTACTTGTCCGTCCAAAGAGGATTATAAGCAATAACTACTGCTGTCATATATTTCAATATGTGACCGTTGTGATTGAAATTTTCTCCAACAGGCGAGTGTCTTGATAATGGAACGATGGTTGTTGATTCTTCTGAGGAGGTCCTGTTTCAAAATCGTTTTGTTTTGAGCACACCATACTAATCAGATTCATGCATTTGCCCTTCGACATGACGCTACTCAATATTTTTATATCTCATCCTCAATAATGGGGAGGGGTAGGGTAACAAATCTCTCCGTGAAAGTGAATTTGGCACCGGAACAAGTGTTGAAGCCACTATCGGGCAATTGGATGGTTAAGGTTCTTACAGACGTGGTATTAGGTTATGAAGGTGTGACCCTGCAATTGTGTTTTAACTCTATATTGCAAACGGGTTTTTTATGTCTTTGTGACTCTCTCATTAGTTGCAAATCGTTCTGTGTGGACTTTGTAGCCTTGAACACACCAATGGGATTTCATCAGAACAAAAATGTTTACATCTGAAAGTTAATCCTCTAGCAACACCTCTAGTACATATACCATTATTTGAAGAGTGACAGATTGACAGCTTGAGGTAGAGATGAGTGTCAGCGGGTTTTGATATGCAGAATGAACAGTATATCTTATATTAATATGTTCTTACGTACCGGAGAATGGTTCTTATATATCGAGTTGTATGACATTTTGAAAAATTACAGAATGCGTAAAATTCATAGAAAGACTGGTGGATAGATTGGTAGGCACATTTCCGATAAATACATTTATTTAAAACCGTTATTGTTCAAATCATCTGCACAATTTACACTTTATTTTTACTTTATTAAGCTCTAAAGAATTATTTTCTGATACCATGAATTTAATATAATTTTGATAACAATTTAAAAAAACGCATAGTTTAATAATTTAATTAATTAAATAGGTTGTCGGAATGCTATTGCAAACTCCTACATGAATTATCAATAATCAATATTATTTTTCTAAAAATCTTAAAAATAATGACATCAGAAAAACTTTGAAAATAAGTCTCGTTTTCAAGAAATGTATGGGGAAAAGAGTAAACCAACATACTTTTTGCACTTGAGTGCAATTTTTTTAGGCAATTGAATTATGAAGTGTTCTATATGACTCAGATAAATGTTACGGGCATTCATTTATTACATATTCGAGATTTATGATTAAAAATTACGTTTGTTGTTTTTTTTTCATATATTTATTCTATTCGTAGTACTTTTTCTTTCTCTATGCTTCTTTTTGTTTCCATTTTCGGAATGATTTTAACTCAACTTATATTGAATTGCTGAACAAAATTATCATGCATGCAAGGAACCAAAGCTAAATGAAACAGCTTGATTAACATTTTGTAAGCACGTAGATACATATTAAGTGAATACAATAAGAAAGCAAAATGGGAGAGATAGAAAGAGAGTCATACATTTTTTTTTATTTGACATTGCTTTCGATAGAAAAATTTAATTCAAGAACTTTATAAAAGTAGACCTACCAAATTTTTTCTCATAATACAGCCATCCAGTGTACGTTTGTGGCCCTGTGTCTGACATGTGAACGGATAGCAGTTTGCAAGAATGAGAGTCCATGTTGAACATGATGGATTTACACTCGTCATTTCTTGTACAATGAGATGCACAGTGCATGGAACTTCTGAAAATAAGTGTTGATATAATATTGGTTGATAGAGTTGCCCTGTTGTCGTAAGTTGGATTTCTGGACATGAAGTCGGAGATGATGACCCCACGTACAGCTAGGATCATCACAATAAGAAGGTATAAGTTCATCCTGAGATTCAAAAAACCACATTGAAGTTTGAGTTGTTCTCCTTATATAAACATGTTTCTTTATAAATGTGTTGCCATTGGTCAAGATACAATAAAAAAAAAGGTTGTCTTCGACTTTTTTGTATCGAAGCAAACGAATTTCTTAGGAAAACAAACATGTCAATTTGTAAGTGGGTTTAAAATTGAATATCGACATGAACACACTTAGAAATTTTCTAAAAATATTGTGACTGTCTCCTACATCCCATATTAGAAATCAAATGGAAATTATTAAATTGGACTCATTATGTGTGTGATGCTGAAGATATCAAATGTTTCCCATTTGAATTATCAAAAATGACTTTGACCCTAACATTTGCAAATTTTCTTTGCAGTCATAAAAGAATATTGCATATACTGTATATACATGTGCATATGGAATCTTTGTGGTCTGTAAAAAAGAATCTAGTTTGTGCAATAAAGGTTTTTAATGCATTCGTTATTCCTTAAGCCTCAGTCACAACTGGCAGTACGTGTTTATTGTTCTTGCGTGGGCGAGTTTTGCCCGTTGTAGCTACCGTGGCTAATCGTAGCGTAAAATATCGTGTTAAAGTGTTTGAGAGTACAACGTAAGACAAACGGAAATATGATGTGCGAGTCGTAGGTGTCACGTACAAATTGTTACGAGCTGGCACTCGCATCGTGCGATGCCCGTATGCAGCGTTCATCTCTTACAATTCGCTTTCACCAGTTTGCCTTGCTAAAGCTGGTTATGAATTTTGTCTGCAATATCACTACCTTCATATTCTTTCTTCGGTAGGATTTGTTCTAGTATTTTGTGTAGTTGGTTTTTGATAAAAAAAAAAAAAAAAGGTATCGTTTTGCGCGTAAATATCATTTTTCTTCTCCTTACTCCAATAATGTTTATAATTCTATCACAGCACGCTTATAAGTCAAAATGATCAGGAAAGCTTTTTACTTTTTCTCTACAATCTATTAAAATATCCAGTTCCTTCTTGTCCTGTTTTTCTACTTTGCCGTCAATCTTTTGTTGCCATATAGAACGTATATGTTTGATTGATTTTGGTTTGTAGAAGAAGGCTTCTATAGAATCTTTTATTTGATTTTGATGATCGATAATACTGTCGATTCTTTTACCTAGTGGTGATTTTTTACATAATCATTTTTTTAAAATCTTGAGATCTTCCTACGTCATTTTTGCAAGTCAAATTGTACGGTTTTCTTACTCATTTTTTAAGTGCAGCGCAAGTGCAGCACACGTTTTCAGATCTCGCAAGGAACCTTGGTGATTTTGTGCATGTCCAACCGCCATCGTGCGTGCTTACGGAAAGTGTGTTTGTCCTTTGAAATATTGTTAGATGCACTTCCGTCTCTCCCAAGATTTTCACTATAATCCGCACGTAGACCATCCGTAGAGGCACCTACGACCAGTTATGACTAAGGTTTCGGGTACAAGCTATAGAATGATGCGTTCTTCTCAAAGGCGATGCATATGAGTAAATAATATTTCAAATTATTACCTAATCAAAGGGATTTTGTTGTTTTATTACAAATTAAATGTTTTCGTCTATTTTGTATGTGTATTCAGATTTGAAAGTGATCTATTGAGCTGCCAGTCAATAGACTGCGATCTATTAGACCGCCGGTCAATAGGCTGTGATCTATTGGACCGCCGGTCAATAGACTGCGATCTATTGGACCGGCGACTTATTTGAGAGAAAGTGAAATTGCTACATGATGGAAAGATAACTTTATTATGTTTATTTTACTATTGTTCTTAAAATTTATCTTCATGGTATGAAAACCTTTTGTAATTTATGATTCTAAACACAAAATACTAAACACGGAATTAGGTAATAAAAGAATTATTTAATGCCTGAACAGTCAATAGACCCAATTTTTTTCCCTTGGTGCAGGGAACAGCTCAGTATGATCTATTGCCCTCGGCAATTTGATTTTACTTAAAAAAAATGTTGAAACAAATTGAAACTTGTCGTCATAGTACTTAGTGCAATGAGATTTACAGTCTGTAGAACTCAGAAACTTGAGTATGGGTCGAAATAACATTGCTTGCAAAAATAACTCTTATGTCGTACGAAGGATGTGTTGATAGAACGCCGGAGATTTTAGAGCACAAGTACAGCTAAGATAATCATTAAAAAGACAATACATGTTTCGTTTATTCAAAATACATCAATTTTTGTAACAGTCGTTACAATTATTTTATAGCGAGCGCAGCTCGCCGGCGCGCAGCGCCGGCGAGCGAAGCGAGCTCTAAGAACCAGTGTGCGCGGGAAAAAGAACGAGCTAAACCTACAGTTCATCAAACAAAATTTTTTGTCTACGTCCCATAATGCTCTCTAATGTTTTCACCCGTGGTGCTATGGCAAAAATGGCTGACTTTTAATTCGTAATTTACAGTGACTTAAAGTTTGAAGACACGTTTTGTGTACCGCATATGCTATGGCGGGACTCAAAAGATTTGGTACATGCTTCCATACCTCCGTATCGAGTCGAGAAACGTAAACAAAAACGAACAAAGTCATAGATGACGTCACAGTGCACTCGCGCTATATTTCCCGCGATAAATGTAGAGGTGGATCAAACATCTGTAATGCGTTTACTAACCATTCCAGAATAGACTGCGATACCTGCCTCATTGACGGATGATTTGTTTTTAATTTTTTTTTAATATAGAGATTTTATGTATATATATATATATATATTAGCAAGAGCCATACATTACTGTCATAACGACCCATTTTTAAGCTAATTGTGCATGCATGAGTAGGGAGGAAATAAACAATAGGACATTTTGAAATAAATAAAAAGGAATAAAATGAAAAAATAAAGAGTTAAAAACATTATGTAGATATTGCATATAGTCAGACCATTAAATTTAAAAGTGGGAAATTACACACCTACAAACAGGTACCGGTCTCTCTCTCTCTCTCTCTCTCTCTCTCTCTCTCTCTCTCTCTCTCTCTCTCTCTCTCTCTCTTTCTCTCTCTCTCTCTCTGGCAAGGGGGTTGCGCTGTATGTATCATAACCATTAAAATTAGTACATTTGGCATACTTATTGTAGTGCAATACTCTCTCAAAAATTTCTTTGACGTTCGTTGAAACCTAAATAAAACTATAAGTTGACAATGATGCAAGGTATGTGTAATTCTTGCTGCGCTCGCCATAACGGTAGTACCGTAAAACATATTACTTTAGCCACAAAAGGTTGTTTCTAGTAAATTCTTTATTTCTTCCTGAATTACTTATTATTGGTGGAGGTTGTTTTAGGTCATATGACTTATCGTGACTGCGTTAGCCGTCCATTAATACAGAGAATGTTATATTTTTAACTATAGTTTAAAATCCGCAAAAGTTATCATTCTTGGTGTGATTCTTCTTTAAAATATGAGTAGTTCTAATTGAGAAATTAGATATCCCTCGCCATTTGTTATCAGAGTACCTCTAATCTCTAAATCTTTCAAATCACGTATAACTTTCAAGGTAAAAAAAAAATAACGCTATATCGCATTAAAAGTCAATAATACATTAATATGTGGCCGGATTTTAGTATCATTTGAAGGAAAAACATAAAAAAAACAGTGTTCATCAAGAACAATGACCAATATTAGAAAGATAATCATATTCTTATATAAATATTCTTTCATGAATCTATTACATTATTTTGATTGATCCGGAATAACATGTATGTGCATTTGTGACAGTTATCATGGAATTATTTCAATGGAATTACCTCTATTATCAGAGGGTCTGTTGACCTTAAGGTGATAGGTATTCACTCTATTTTAAGAAAAGAGCATATTCCTATGAAAAGAATCACAATACATAAAAGAATAGAATGAATTATTGAAAATGGGTAAACAAATGCATAAATAGGGTTTTCAGTAGGATACACCGCGCGGATTTAGGTCAAAACAAAGCAAAATTATAAAGAATACGTGAATTTACCTCTATACTCTGTCCCAAGATATTTTGGATTCACGTTTGGCTTAATTGTTTGATATTTATAAATACCTCAGGATCCAAACGATGTTCATTCAAAGGTATGAAAAATTTCCAAGATTTCTCAGTCAAAACGCCCCTGTTAGCTTATCAGGTTTCAATACAATGCTAAAAAATGTGATGTCTACGGAGATTTTGCATTGCAGCAAGCCCGGATGATAACGTTGAAATATTGCGCGATGTATTCCGAGTGTATTCCGAATGGAGATAAGATGTAAACATTCCCCATTATAATTCTCCGTAAGGAATCTGTTTTCGTTCCTGTGAATTTTTCCGAGTGAAAATGGGTAAACAAATGCATAAATAGGGTTTTCAGTAGGATACACCGCGCGGATTTAGGTCAAAACAAAGCAAAATTATAAAGAATACGTGAATTTACCTCGAGTAAGTATTTTTGCTATAAACGCATTATTTAGCAGTGTGTCATTTCATAATAAAGTGACGCATGTTTATACGGTGACAATTGTTATTATCTTTTAAAGTTGTCTTGTTTTACACTTAAAAGACTATCAATATGCATTGAATCGTTTGTGGTAGTTTGAAACTTCAGCATAGACATATTCATCCTAGACACAAAAACTGTTTTAAAACTTAAACTATAGACCAGACAAAAATTGTGCACTTTACCTTCCAGTGACCTTGACCGAATGACCTTGGGTCTAGGTCGTGACACACTTTAAGGTCATAAGCGATCTTTGTTTGAAATTAGAACATCCAATGTTTTTCCATATGAAATACATGGACCGGACACGAATTTTGCCCTTTTTCTGAAAGTTACCTAGACATTGCAAAAATGACCTCGGGTCAAGATTATAACACACCAAGGTCATAAGCAATCTGTGTGAAGCTAAAACTTTCAATAGTTCTCAATTTAAAAAAAATATTTGACTGGACACAAATTAAGCACTTTTTCTGCCAGTGACTTTGACCAAATGACACTGGATGAAGGTTATAAAACACCCACAATAAACCTGTGTTCAATTTGTTCACTTTTAATTCTGAAGTTTTCTTCACAATCGATGCATACATGTACTTTGATTTTATTTTGAATATTTCTAGTTGTTAAAGGAGGCCGAATACGCTGGTGTAAATAGGCTAAAGTTTATAACTTTCTATGATGATTGGTTTGTATGGACAATTATTTGATACTAAAATAGCCAAAAATTCGGACCTTGCAGCTTAAATGACAAACTAGTAGTGCTACATTCTTGTCAGAAACTCTGTGTTTTTAATTTATGCTTTAATTTAAACATTAATCAGGTTTTTAAAATTTTTGTCGTTATTGTCGTTTTGATTTTAGACGGTTTGTAAAATAAACAATCAGTAAAATATTATTTTTGTGGTTCATATATGGGCAATAAATAGCACAATTAGATAAAAAAAATACCCACACCAAATGTTTAAGAAACTGTAAACTTTTGTGTTTTTTTTTCAAAGGAAGAAATTGGATTTTTATTATTGAATACTAAAGACTTATTTTTACAAATCTCATATTATAACATACATGTATATTCCGGTATGCAGAGAGAGAGAGAGAGAGAGAGAGAGAGAGAGAGAGAGAGAGAGAGAGAGAGAGAGAGAGAGAGAGATGTGAAATGTATGTAATATATTAAAACATGAAATTTGATTTCTCCAAATATTTCAATAGAATTTATATTCATTCTACTGCCAATCATTAAACAGCAAAAACAGCACAATCACAAAAATTCTATCTTATATTTCTATTCTATTCCAATATAGGAGTTTAATGATATCCCCTGATAATAATTAAATCATTGTAAAATGATCAACAAGAGAACTTACTGTAATACTTATACCACAAAAATTGTTGGAGTTCAAAAAAGAAAGGAAAAAAGAAATTATCCACAAAAAGCAAACAATTGTTGCAAAAAAAATCATACCTGTGTCCCTGAAAACCAATAGGCACAGATAAAATCTAGAAAATGTACAATTAAATAGAGCCAGATGATTGTACTATATAAATGATCACTTATCCTCCACAAATCATCAGACACAATAATGTTTAAATTCAATGTTTTTCATTAAGTGTCTTAAAAACACATTGACTTTCGACCTGTGTACTGTCCACATATTTACACAGCAGTTTACTTCTGACCTGTCTGATGTTTTTTACAGGTGCATCGCAAGAAATTAAAAAAAAACATTATTAGTAGACAGTGTTTATGTAAATGGTAGTTTAATACCCACGCCCATTCGTAAAGTAATGAGAATGTCATGCATAACTTTACAATGTAATTCGCCCCAAGCCTGGTTTATGGTGATATTTCGAATCGTGACATTATCCTAGGGGGGTAAAGTGGACAGGTGTGAGACCAGACAATAAAGTTTGATCCAGAACTCATGAAAACAACGACTTGACGCAAAATTTAAAGATATTTTCTGTATTGCAATTGGCATCTCTAAAGTACATGTACCTTCGATGATGAGAGAGGTTTTTTGCGGTCGATTTTCTTTTTAATAAGTATTTTTTCAGACTGGCAAACAAGATGTAATGTTCAGCGCAGACGTGACTATGTTGATTGAAGCGCTCTTGAGTACAAAATACCGATTTTAGATAAAATGAATTCAAAATTGTTAGTCTTTTGATTGATGTGTTCACTTGCATTACATATGTCCTAGGCACGTGTCTATGGGGCTAATGATACTTACACACTAAAAGGCTTACATTGGTCATCGACCACTAAGATGTTCGCACCTCTTAAGAACAATATTTATTTGCACAGCGGGTTACATTTATTGTTTTTATTATGGCGTAATTTTACAAAAAAGAAGGCTAAGTTACCAAGACGAGGTTTTAATTGTATTAAAAAAAAACACTAAGGAAAAATGAACAAACCCGTCATTTAGTCTGTTGGCTTCGATAAAACATTTCTCTCGTATTTATTATAATTAGTGTTTGCTCTTTAAATAAGCAAATAATTAAAACCAGATGGGTTTGTTTGCAAAAGAGAGTGAAAATATCTGGTCTGATAGTCATTGGTAAATATATGCCTTTGGAATGTTTTTTTAATTATCAGCAGGAAAAAAAACCAAAATGCGGTAGAAAGATGAAATCAAAGCAGGGTCAATAACGCTAGCACCGTCAATGTATGTGACAATGCCATTTAAAATATTTTGATTTTAACATCAATATTATAGAACTGTTTAATTTCAATACACTTTTCCTAAGCACCTGTAAAATGTCCATGCACTATCCTATAGTGCATGTATCTCAAATGGGATATTAACAAATTTATTTTACAAAACCTTCGTTAAAATATTGGGTTTTCTATTGAAGAGTCTAGCGCGATTTAAAATCAGCAATTCACGCCAGTGCCCACTGTGTAGTCCATCTGCTCCAGGTCAAGTCCTGTGTTATCTTCAAAGTACGGAACCTCCCAATCATGGGCTGCCAATCCTTATATAAACCTCTCAGTCCAATGCATAGAGCCTTGTCCATTTATTAAATGGAACTTAATAGATTAGAAATATGTTTACACAACGTAGTGAACGGAACAGGTAGCTAAGATACACTTTATACTAAATACCTAAACATAACAGGACACTATTACGCTATAATGCATAAATATTGCTACACACACCTGGCACAATTAAACATACAATGTAAAGATAACATTCACGTGGCAACTTTTGTACGCTATTTATAGTAACATAAAGAAGTACTATTAAGAGCTTTAAGATTCACAAAAACAAAAATTATTCAATCAAAGAAAATCAATCTTAACCCGTATGGGGATTTAGTTACCAGGCTATTACTAATTTCTATACGTGGTCAGATCCGTGTGTGGGAATCGAGCGCTCTGCCAAAGAACTGCAAAACCCAAACTTTATAAAGTCCTAACAATGCTGGTAGAATGACCCAGGTTGAGTTTATTATGCTGACAGACCAATGCCAATACTGAAAAAAACATGAGGCTCCATAAAGGATAAAAAGTCTTTCAAAACACCGGGATTCAGCACAGTATAAACCCACAACATAGAAAACAAGTTATAGCACAGCAATTACTAGGATTTGATTGTGACACTCAGAACCGAGCCCATCCTTTTAAAAGCATTAAAGCATTTTATTCTCTATTTGAAAATAGTCGAGAATATATTGATTGCATTGTTAAAATACTTAAAAAATGAAATTCAGTGATAAGTATATTTATTGATTTAAAGGTTCTAAAAAGAATTTTTTTTATCATTCATGAATTACAATTTGTCGCCAAAATGCACCAAAAACATTTCCCTGTTAACTGAAATCTTCCTACTTGGTCTAGTATATTAGATATTTAAAACACGTGTCCTGCAGAAGAATAGGTTTCCTTAACATTGAGTTCATACTTATCTAAAATGCCAACTACATCTAAATTATTTTTGCTCGTTTTTAAGTTTTTTGTTGATCTTGTTAAAATACAAATGTCAAACTTTTTTTTATTTTTCTAACATTAATTTTAGCAATAGAAATTAAGTAGAAATGAAATTTTTCGAAACCCTTTCTACGTACCTGGAAATGTCAACAATGAGTGTAACATTGAATTTTTTTTTTTGATATCTAAATTTGGCCCCGTAATGAATTTTCAAAATGACTAACGGGGTGTTATTTCTGCGGAAATAATAAAACGCATTCTGAGTAAATAAAAGTACCTATATCAAATTCACAAAAACATCCTTCAATAATTCCGTATACATTAATTTTATTTAACAGACTAGTACACTTATTTTTAAAAAAGTTAACATACGATTTTTAAAAATAGGTTGATGAGTCTTAACAGTGAAAATATAAAGGAATCAGAAAAATAACATCAATTTCATTAAAATTTTTGAAATATACCATGGCTCCTTTTTTAAGATGGCTTGGTGCTCGCCGTTGTTAAACTAAAACCTATACATTTTAACAATATCTTATCAATACAAAACATATATTTAGAACAAAACGTATGATTTTTCAGGTTAAAGGGATCAAAGACAAAAACCAAATCAAAAGGTCACCGATGTTACTACTGTTTTATATTTAAAACAAAAAAGCTAGTTTTCCAAGATTTAATACAAATTTGTGACATGAACAAACATTTTACGAATATCCAATGCAAGAGCTATCTGTTTAATGAGGATCGGACATTGGCAAATGTGATTTTTCATTTATAAATCCATTACACCTAGTCTATTAGTCTAGTCCGATTCAGTCGAAAAAAAAACTTTAACGGCAAATAATTATGTCTCTCCTTTTAAAGGTGAGAGGCCATTTTTAGACAATATCAATCTTTTTAACGGGAAGAGCTCTGTATAAAGATACAAGAAAATCTTCGATTTTTAAAGCTAAATGTTTTGAATGTTTCTTTATTACTAAACAATAGTTAACAGCTAAACAAATTACATTCAAAAGATTAAAGGTGGATCTGATGAGTAATTTGTTAACCACCTTGCCTCCTTAAAATGGTCTGATGATCTTATGCATTGTACATTAAGAAAAAACAAAATAAGATAAGGTGCAATTAATTTTTATCTGTACAATAACATTTAAACAGAACGGGACCCGTGTTCATTTACATAAACTTATTTAACACAAAACCTCACAAACGTTTAGGATACATTTTTGTTAGTTTAATAATTAGCATTTTAAGATCACTCTATGATAACGACGAAAATTTGTGGTGAAAAAAAGAAAAGAAAACCCCATTGTATATTCATAATGAGTTGTTGGTATTATCTCAAATATCACAAATAACTTTTAGGGACTTATATAAGATATCAAGTTTGTTCCATTTTTACATGAATACCTGTAAAACAATTCGATACTATGAATCCCTTTCACAAACAACCGGTGTCGCCGATGAGCATCCAATATCATGCCACCCTTTCATAAAAAAATTACTTGATGCAATGCATTTTTCAGAGCCGGTTCCAAAAAAATCATTCGGTTCACCAGTGTACCAGTTAGTGTAGATTGCTGGAGTTTGATTCTTAATCCACGTAAACGAACCGGAATTATCCGTATCGTATCCGTTCAGCCAGTAGAAATTAGCAATTCCACAATGGGACAATGCTACACAAAAAAATGAAAGAGAATTCTATGAATTTAACATTAATCATACTTAATTATACACCATTGTACAGGTATTAAACGTGTTATAATTGAGTTCGTTTGTTTTAAATTGTATATCATATTTCTAGGTTGAAAACAAAAATGCATGAAACCGTATTATTCATAAAAACCTACTAAACTCGAAGAACCAGTCATTCTCAGCTTGGGAGTCCACTTCAATGACGTACGATGGTGGAGACAGGCTCGCACAAAATGACTGTGAAAAGAACATTGGTGAGAATCATGATTTATCCAAAGCATTAACGATTAATTGTAGTAATCTGTCGATTATATAATATAAGCATGTTTAGATTCATTTGGTAAATACAGATTTAGGGTACTTGTGGATAGCGACTTGTTGTCATTCTTTCCCTATTTTTCTGTAAAACCTGTGTTAATTTCTTTTTAAAACTTGCTTATGTTTTAACGAGGCTGGGGGTGGCTGCCATATTAAAGCGTTTTTATCTCTACACAAAAAAGATTCTCACTTAAATGTTCTATAACTCTTACATTGTACTGAAATTGTCTTTTGAAAAAAAAATGGAAATGATGGTTTTGAAGCATTATTTAAAGAGTCAGTTGATGGTAACCAAGGGATACAAGATGTCAAAAAATCATTTTAGCCGTTTTTCAGCACCTTTTTCACTTTTCAAAGGGAGGTAACTTGTAAAACTCCAAATATTTTGTTCAAATATTTTCTTTATTTTTTTTTTTTTAATTTCACCATCGATTTTTTTTTAATGCTCAATCTTTATAACACATGTGTTGATTATTAACATGTTAAAATTCGGAAATATCTTGCGGCTATTTTTTAAAACATATTTGCATTTGTTTGACAAACATATTTTTGGTAAAACTGTCATATTTTTCTTTATAACAAATAATGTTAAGTTTTTGTTATTGTGTTAATTTTTTGTGATGTAATTGGTATGTTTTATGCCTTTATAAATATTTC
The DNA here is from genome assembly GCF_963853765.1 of Magallana gigas. Classification (NCBI taxonomy): domain Eukaryota; kingdom Metazoa; phylum Mollusca; class Bivalvia; order Ostreida; family Ostreidae; genus Magallana; species Magallana gigas. Next base: position 15,211,158 of record NC_088860.1, on the reverse strand, counting down.
ATATATTTTTCATCATATTTTTTTTTTTACATAATTTGCAATTTTTCAGATGCAACAAATGATAAAATTAACGATGATTGTGATGTGGTCTTTCACATTAAAATGTTAATTTAGATTGTACGAAATGTTTCTGCAATTTGGGGAATTTTGGAGACAATTTTATTGGACCCCCAGCCTCCTTAAATGTAAACTTGTAGTATCAAAATTTTTTAAGAATGAACTTTGATTGAAAGTTTCTTTACAGAGTAAATACAAAGCAAGACAACGCATGGCATTCCATTACAAAGTGGAATTGTTATCCAATGGGTTTTGATAACATCCCTGACAAAGTCTGAGACATATTTCTGTGTTATTTCACATTCCGGCGTTAATTGGACGTTTTATTTTTTTTCTTTTATGTTTGAGTATAATAACTCGGATTGCTTGGAAGTTTGTTAAATACCTTTTAGGTAATTACCTACAACTGTCGTAAGTAATAAATTTGATATAACCATTTTTTTATTTCACAAGCTTGAAAATCCGACATATTTAGCTGCATTAACTTTTTAAGTATACCTAAAAATTACTCTCTAATAAGTGAGAAACATAACCTTAATGATTTATACTATTTAAATGACAGGTAATCTACATTGCTCCAACCAAAGCAAAATGATCATCGATTGAATAGAAAGAGGTGAGTTTGCCCATTTTTTACCGAGACATGGCTTTTTTCGTACGCGTTAAGCTGCTTATTGCGATTGTTTATCCAATTTTATGTACCATGTATAACGACAGTTTTGTATCGTTTATGAATACTAGTACATGTAATAGGCAATGCAGTTGTAAAGCTATGATGTGATTTACACATTTTCTTTACAGGACAAATTCGTTTGAGAGAATGAATAGGAAACGGACCCCTTGTTCTTTTAAAAGATTGCACGGATGCTAAGGTTATAAGGTTTGTATTAGATAATTAGCATTCACCAACAACAATTTGTGTTATAACATACCTATTTTAGGCGTACTACGACTTATATAGAGGCTAATTGGTTATTTTTCTCTATCAAATAATGACCGGTTCTTATTTTTAATATTGAACAATAATACTCTCGGCCACGTTAAAGGAGAGGCGTTATTTGTCTTTACAACAGTGTAGACCTTCGACTGACCTACCTACGACCTTTGATAAACAGGTCCTGCTTATAAATAAAATTAATTTGGAAAACCAGTTAACTTCCGACATTTCTGTAAAATTGAATCAAGAGCGGCTTGATTGAGATCTAAACGGCATTTGATATAAACGTATTGTTGATTTTGCAAGTAGAAACACTTATCTAAAGCTAGTTAAACATCTATTCACCCATAGTTGATGAAAATAATTTTAAAATAATAACTATAGAGTCTAAAGCAAACAGACCGCTACCAGTTATTATTTTTTTCGTGATGTTTTCTGAACTTTTATTTGACAACACTTTGCGTTTCGATATTGCATCCTGCTTATCTATATTTTTGTTATATTTGTCAAAAAATCATGTTAGAAAGCTTATTAAGTTCTTCATTTTCGCCTTTAAATGCCTTTTATAATCATCATCTTATTTAGTAATTTTGAGTCATTGGAACATACACATGTATGACGTCACAGACCGTTTTGCATTCAAATTGAAAAAAGAGAGATCGTAATTACAAAGTCAAAAAGAAACAAAATTTAAGACTTTATCCGATTGAATGTGGTTGTAAAACATTTATTTTAACACATCTTAAATCTAGGAATAATTCAAAGTAACAATAAATATTTTTGAAATGGTGGTAAAATATCTTTTATAAAGTAAAACAATATCACAAATGCCATCTCACCCGAGAATCATTGAATGTTCTGTAATTAGTATCCAGCATATACCAATGGCCTAAACGTTGGTGCCAAATTGAACAATCTGAAATAATAATATACATTTAATTATTTGCTTCGCTTTTTTTCCTTAGAAAGCTGTTTAAGGTTCTTAGAGACGTGGTGATAGGTTTGGACAAGTGTAACATTACAGTTGTTTTATTATCTCTTCATATTGGTGTTTCCTGTCTTTTGTAGCTATATCATTAATAGCATACTGCTCTGTGTGAGTTTTGTAGCCTCACATACACAAATGCGATTTGAAAGTATTGCTTTGTTTTCACAAAGATTTCTTTAATATATAGATTTCTCTATATCTGGTAGTTGATCCTCTGGGAACAACTCTAAAAGTACTACTATTTGGAGGGTGATAGATAGACGGATTGAGGTGGAGATGAGAGTCACTGGGTTTGGTGTGGAGACTGGACTCCATATAATAGTATATTTTATTTTCATATGTTCTTAACTTTCTGTAAATGATTCTTTTCAAGTTGTAAATCATTGTTGAAAAAATACAGAGTGCGTAAAATTCATAGATAGACTGACGGATTGTCTAGCAGGCACACGGACGCTGGAAAAAAATTGACCTTAAAAGCTTCCTTGAATAGTTCAGGTAAAGCCATGGTTACAACTGACCGTCCGTCCTGTGTGTACCACATGTTTTGTCAGTCAAAGCTGTAGAAGGACTCGAATATGATACTTAAGTGATTATATGTGAAACCTAAAACAACGAACGTTGTACCTATCAATCGTAAGTTTTACGTCCAATTGTCTTGGAGACGGAATGCCACTCCCAACGTGGGATGCCCGTCTATTAATTTTTGTGCTATATATGTTCTTCTTGCGAATCGTATTACTAACATCCACTCCGTGGGTTAGTTGCAAGTCATCACTGACGTCTTACTTTCATCTTTAGTCATACGTGGACCACAGGTGGTCTGCGGGTGGATTTTGAGAAAAATGTTGCGATCGAGACACGCAAGTGCATCTTCCGATTTTATAAGGGCTTCCAATTTATACGTTCTAGTGCACTCTGAACAGCGGCGGGGCGACAACAGCCAACGTTTCGTGGGGAAGGGGGGGGGCTGTCCGTTAGATTTTGTCAGGGATTAACTAGGACATTAAATTGCTTACCAAATGTTGTCGGTGTAGTCTCAGTGCTAACCACTGTGGTCTCGACTTCAGCTGTTGTTGGCATCGTTCCTTCTAAAAAATTATATGCTCAACAGCATTAGGTAGATGTGTATAAAGAAGAACAATTTTGAAATATTCTAGTTCATATAAAAAATATATCAAAGTTGCATAATTTAGGAATGATGCAACAAATAAGAGAGCCTCTCTGCTTGTCGGAGATTTACGGAGACAGCCGAGCGTTTGGTTGAACGAGGCTATATTAAATTATGGCGCAAGAATACATGAGACTATAAAAATATCTAAATTGTTTGTATTATATAAAATCTGACTATTTACGAAGTGTTTATTGATAAGTTTCCTTGAAAAACAATGCTTCAGCATACATTACATCGATTGTTTCTATTATTTTCAAGAACTAAGTTTTGTCAGCAGTGATGATTTGTACTTAGGTCCAAACACTGTTTCACTTGTGTTTGCTAGAGTAACTATATATTTTAAGGTTTTTAAAGATATAAGCTATCCGAGAGGTACACTATTTTCCGGAGATATACCAACTAAATTGAGAGTAATAAACGAAGGGAGGACAACCTCGTCATCTTAATCTAGTTTGTTTGCGTAAGGCGATAGCCATAGTCATAGTTTAAAAAAAACCCGGAATTTCATTTGGAAGACAGAAATAATGAGAACCAATCGTACCATTTTAGAAACTTTCGATATATTTCTAGTCAAATGAAGACACACACATTGCCGGAGACCAATTACAATATTTTTGTCTGAAGGTCCAATAAATCAATAAATAGAATCCCGGTCAACAATATTTTTGTTACACCCTTCACTACAAATGCAAGTATACCTGTCCAGTCATTCATGTCGCTCAACTTTTCGGCTATTTTTGTTCCCCGGAGATCGAACGAATATTAATAAGCTGAGAAAGTTTATACTGGCTCGGCGCGCAGACCGGTCAACATCGAATTGTTAAAAAATTGAATTAATACTCGTTTCTTTGGACGTTTTGTTTGTAGGAACTGTATAGAAAAATAACAAAATGTCTGGTATCAGCCGGTCAGAGAGCCACGACTTCTCAATCAAACACATGTAATCAAAGTATTTTTATTATCTTAAAATGAACATCCTTGATCTCGGATTTGCTTATATCGAGACATCGTAAAACTTTATCAATAACTTCACCTGTACGTAACTTAAAAGATGAATTTAACAGTTACTTTTTCTTTGTGCTGGAATAGGAAAAAAATCGAAAATTTATAGTCTATTTTGATTGTTTATCAACATAATTATAGTCTTGTGCATAAATACGTTTAAAATTGTGTTCGGTTTTGACTTTCAGCAGATCTATATGAATTTAAAAGATCAGCATAATGAGGTTCAAGTAAGGTAAGTAAACCATGAAATGAATCAGTGATTAAATACTTGCGGGTTTTTTTTTACTATTGTTTTTCTTAGGTAGTCAATCGTCGTATTGACCAAAAACAACAAATAAACTAGATACGACCTCGTTACGAGTAGGTCTTCCGTCCTATTTTTTTTTTAATTTTAAATGATGCCATGAAATATCGATACAATTTCAAAATTAACACCCCCCCCCCCCAAAAAAAAGAAATTTAAGGCAATGAATAAAAATCCCTAAGTACATCTAACATGGGCCTGACAATGACTTTTGCAAACCGATAATGTAGTGTTCAACAACTTTGATTCTATATTGCATAACAAAATATTTATCGTTTTCAAGTTATTTGTAATAGACTTTACGAGTCTCTTGTCCCTAATTAAAGGGGTCAGCCCCTTTTTCTTGATTTTATTGGAAAAAACTTTTGATTCTACCACTTTTTTTATATATTATTTAACAAATTATCAACTGATAAAAAGATACAGATCAAAACGGATGAAAATTTTGAATGAAAATTCGTACCCAATTTTCGTGCCCAGGCGAGCTCAAAAAATGGCGCCACCGGCGTAAAACAATATAATAGTGCACAACTTCAAACTATAGACTACATATCCTGAAAATTTCGTATTCATATCTCAAATAGTTTCTGAGATCAGCTCTGCAAAAAATAGGTCGTAACAAAATAGAAAATCCGCCGTAACTCAGTACCGGAAGTGACAATTTCAAAATTTTAAAAAACGTCTAGAATTATGACCTCTGGTAATCATCTGTGAAAAAATGGTTTAATTTGGCTTAATAGTTTCTGAGAAATCGCGTGCACAAAATTTGTGGAAAAAAATAAGAAGAAGAAACAGTACGAAAACAATAAGGTCTTCCGTTGGAAACGGAAGACCTTAATAACCATAAAGCATGCTTTTGAATTGTCAGAAAAATTTTAACATACCAGCATGACATGTGGCGCTCTTTTCTCATTTTAAAACGTTTACTAGTCCTACACAAACCGTGAGTAAATGACCTCTTTTTTAACGGTAACAATACCAATTACGATTTCAATATAATAAATAATAAATTTAGATAATAAAGGATTAATATTGAAATAATATATCATTATTAACACTTAAATTCCTTCAAACAAATGCCATATTTTTTGTTGGTAATAAGCATTGGTAAGCATTAAAAACAGCTAGACTTAGTCATGTCAAATTTTTATCAAACTCTTTGATCTTTTTTAAATTTACATAAATTCACATAATAATCCAATAATGCATAAAATATAACAAACTACGAATGATGTCAATCAGTAACCAAATGCAGATTGTGTAATACCAGTGCTTTCCTCTGTTGTCAAGACGTTAACTGTGAAAGTGGTTGGCTTTTGTTCATCTGAAAGCATTAAAAGGCATCACACATAGAATTTCTTAAGGTGATTTTAAGGTCGGTAGCGGGTTTAAAATTTTGCGCCCTCTGCGCAGGGTATTGCGCACTTCTGTTGTAAAACACAAATTTAAAGTAAAATGTTCAATGATACAGGTTATCATGTAACGTTTTTATTTCAGAAAAATTACTTATCAAAAAATTATTATTTTAAGTGAAATGAATCGTTAAAATAATGTCAGAAGTATTTTAATTTTTTCGCCGTTTTTTCAAAATCAACGTTATTGTCGTCGGAGTCAACATCCTAGGATGACGTCAGTTGAGACTCTGACGTAACAATTGACAAAAATTAACGTCGTGCATTTTCTATTACAGCGTCAATAATTTTAAAAAATTAAAACCATAATTTGCAAAATAAAAACATATACGCGACCCTTCTACGTTCTGTGTGAGTGGATATGTATTTTTTTCTTCTAATACAAATAAAGTTAAATTTGATTCGTAATCATCCTTTTGTTTTATACAATTCTATAATGTAAAATGGCTGGCACGGCACGTTTATAGGATCAAATTATGAGGACAGATAGCCTAAAAACCATCCGGTCAATTTCGTTTTAATTTGGCAAAAAGTTTACTTATACGTTAACCTTCCATGGCTGAAAATTTAAAGAAAATCGTATGTTTGTAATTTTTTAAATATGAAATTGAAAATGAAAACCCTCATTTTCCTGTATAATCCTATATAAAATGTCGGTGATGAATCGGACATACGACCAAAATTTGATCGCGACAAACAGATAAACTATCCGGTCAATTTACTTTATATTTTGCACATAGTTTATTCATAAGTTGACACTTCACTGTAAAAAATTTAAAGGAATTCGTATGTTTGAAACATTCTCCCCCGAGAGTCCTTAAAATAGAAAAAGACTTTTCGTGTTTTTTGCTTCAATACATGTAGATATGATATGATTTGAAGGGGGTTTAATCAAAACAAAAGCTTGTGCATTTATATATGAGTTAGGTAAAGGTCAAAAGTTGACAGATTAAAAGATTAAGATTGATTAAATCCTGATATTTGATATTAGCAATTCAAAAAAAAATTATGGCTTGCATCTTGCAAAAGGCAATAGTGAGCTCAAAAACGATCTTTATGTTGTGTTTAAAATATCAAATTTTACAAATATGTTGTCTAAGAGCTAATCCAAAATTAATTTTCTCGAAATTTTACAAATAATGACATCGGAAAATTTTGAAAAATAAGCCTTGTTTTCAAAAAATGTATTGGGAAAAATGATAAAGTGACATACCTTTTTCATTTTAAAGTAATTTTTTCAGACAATTGTGTTAATAGTTGAATTTATTGAACTCTGCTAAATGTTACGGGCATTCTTTAGTTATATAATTGAGTTTTGAAATTACATATTACTTTTTGTTGTTTTTTTTTTCATACGAAACATATTATTTATATCAACTTTATTGATTTTTTGCTTTTAAATTATTATCTATTCTATTGATACTATTTTTTCTTTTTTATGCTTTTCCTTTTTCCATTTTTTGGAAATGCTTTTGACTCAACTATTATAGAATTACAAAACAAAATGATAAAAAGAACGAAGTTAAATAAACTTCATTACATGGTCAATAATTTGTAAGCACATAAATACCAATTAACTGAATATACTAAGAAAGCAAAATGAAAGAGATAGAAAGAATAATACAATTTTATTTTCTAAATCTCCTTTTGTTTGAAATTGTTACGATATAAAAATACAATCCATGAACTGTATAAAAATTAGACCTACCATTTATTTTCTCATAATACAATCTTCCAATGTAAGGTTGTGGCCCAGTGTCTGACATGTAAACGGATAGAAGTTGACAATTATGAGTGTCCATGTTAAACATGATGGATTTACATACGTCATTTCTTGTACAATGAGATGCACAGTACATGGGACTTCCCAATATAAGTGTTGATATAATATCGGTCGATAGAGTTGCTCGGTTGTCGTAAGTTGGATTTCTGGACATGAAGTTGGAGATGGTGACCCCACGTACAGTTAAGATCACGACAAAAACAAGGTATACGTTTCGTTTCATATTGAGATTTAAAAACCACTTTGAAGTTCGGGTAGTACTTTTTATATAAACATGTGTCTTCGAAAATGTGATGCCATTGGTCAAGATGCATTAAAAAGGGTTCTTTACTTTTTTATGTAAGCAAACAATTTTTGTGGGAAAACAAACATGTCTACTCTTAAGTGGGTTTAAAATTGAAAATCGACATAAATACACTTTCAACACAGACAATAAGACTGAGAAGAATGTTTAAGATAGTGTAATTATCTCATGCATCCCATAACATAAATTGAATGGGAACCAGTTGAATCCACTATGTGTGTGATGCTGTAGATATCAAATGTTTCCCAATTTAAATATAAAAATGTCTTTGACCCTAACATTTACGAATTTCCTTCGCAATTATATTTGAACTAGATGATATCCCGCGCAAGCACGAGAATTACCACTACTTCACTTTAATGTAGTACTATGCTTAATATATTGAAGCAGATTTATTTGTGGTTTTTTATGAACTGTGTCCAAAATGTTTCTTTAATGTTTATCTTGACCTATTTTACGGTATTGAATTGAAATCATAAAGCAACCGCATGGTTGGATATTTAGAAGAGCGGACAGGGATGAAATCTAAACTGAAATTGATTATATATACGTGTACATGCACATGGCTTAAAATCTTTTTATTGCAGCTGACTATAAAATACTTTTTTTATTCTATTTCAAACCAGGGAATCAATGTGTTGTGCGTCGCATCTCTTCTCTAAAGTTTGCCCTTTAGGTCAAATTTCACTATCATTTAGATCATTGCCCCAAATAAGAGTTTTGGATTAAAGACTGTCAACTACCCCCACCTCCACCTCCGAATTCAACTTTCTCTTCTTATGCATACATTAAATGTTCATCATTTTTTCAAACAGACGCGTAGGGTTGTTTACACAGTTTGTTTATGGTTCACAATTGATACATAAGGTTTACTGCTTACCTGATGTGGTGTAAAAAACGTATGTAATTCAAAAACGTGAACGCACAGTTGTTTGTATATATTAAGCAAAATTTGTCTTCAAGGGTGCATGCATCTGCCCGATGTTTAACTAGCCCCAATTTTTCCGCCATGTACTTAATTATCAACCAGCGTTTTTTAGCACGAGTTTTGTAAAGTTCTTCCTTCAAACCTAAAATGGCGTCAAATTGGTCTATTTTATTAAACCAAAATGTCTGATCTAATGTTTCTACAAGCATTGCATGATTAGCTCGTCCTCAATTTTCCGCCATGACGTTAATTTGTCAACCCGTGTTCTTGGTTACCACTTTCTGTAAAGTTCTATCCATCAAAATCGCGCATTAAACATGTATTCAATTTTTACAATATCGTTCAATATTATTTCAGTGCAAGTTTTCATGTATATTTTGATGCAAGCTTCAACTGAATTGGATCCACCAAAGCATGTCCACCACCTTACTTTCATTTTTGCTTTTTCAGGATGATTTATCAAAAATGAAAGTAGTTTTTAATTTTTTATGATTAATTACTGATCAGGTAAAATTCAATTATAGTTTCCGGAAATTATCTCATATCGTAGATTATTGTCAACATGTCTTAATTCATAAGTATAGATGTTGTATATACATGTATATACATGGACTCTTTGTGCTCTGTAAAAAAGCATGACTGTACATAATATAACATTTTTATTCGCATCATTTTGTTCCTTTGCTAGTTCATTTTATATATATATATATATATATATATATATATATATATATATATATATATATATATATATATATATATATATATATATATGATAGTAAAGCTGCCAAGATGAAATCACATGACGATCATCATTCATTTTGAATTTTAAAAAATCAATATAACAGAAAATAGACCACAGTTCGAAATTTATTAATAAATTTTTTTATACTACTTCTGTCAATGTTTTACGCTTTCTTTGCGGATGTAAGTAAGGTAAAAATGAGTTAATGTTTTGTAATGATAAATAGAAATCTTGTTTGTGCAATAGAGATTCTTTATGAATATAACACTTGTTTTCGTTTCTGTTTTGTATATATGGGGGTGGCCTGCAATCTAAACGTCGCATTTATGTACGCCTGTGATCTGTGCCAGATATATCTAATAATTACTTACCATGTATTGTGTGTGTTCTCTTTGATATCCACTCATTACTTTCCAAATAAAGTTAAATACTAGTAAGCAAAGGTTCGGTCTCATCACGTTATAACTTTTCCCCGACAATAATCATTTTAGTAACAATTTAAAATCGATTGTTTAATCGTTTCTTGTGACCACCTCAACAATCAATTCCAATATACTTTCGATTGAAAATTGGATAAAAGTTCTCATTGTGTGACCACATTATAACATCATAATATTTGGAATCAGCACTTTAAAGTTGCATTTATTAATTATTGCAAATATTATATGTTTGAATTTACGACTGTTTGCTATAAAGTTGGATAAATTTGATTTTTCTTTAATAAAATTTAATAACATTGAAACTTGTTGTCCTGAAATGATATGTATGCTTTTACATTTAAAACTGATTCTTAAGAATCATGAGGTATTAACAGGTATTTGAATCAAAACCTTATGTTTCCGAACGAGTAATTTATTTTATCATACTTTCATGTTAAATACTGAAATCTGATTGGTTTAGACGCAGTTTGTAATCCGTTCTATTACCCTTAGCGTTAGCAACACACTTGGCAACGGGTAGCACAACAACTTGTTACATGCGCGTAAATTATACGCGTACGGTTTGTTCCAATCATTAATGGGGTTGTTAGTAGGATCAGCGTGATGTTACCAGCGCGTGGTTTCAGATCAAAACAAATCAAAATTATAAAGAATACGTGTATTCACACCCAATTAGTATTTTCCCTATGGATGCATTATTAAGCAGTGTATCGTTTTATTAAGTGACAAATATTTATCAGGTAAATATTGTTATTATCTTTTAACGCTGTGCAATAAATGGACTATGAAATAGGAATTAAAAAAGTTCGAAACTTAAACATTGACAATTTCATCCCCGTTACAAAGATTCTCCTTACACTTACACATTACAAGTTTTAGTATCTGATCACAGATGGTTGATAAATGTGATAAGTAAAATGTTATTTTTGTGGTTTATTTATTAGCTATGAATAACAGAATTAGAGAAAAAAACAAATGTTAAAGAATTAAACTGTGAAATTCTGGTTTGGGGGGGGGTGGGTGGGTTATTGTTAAAAATTGGATTTTTTTAATAGATTGACTACACCATATCTTATATTATATCATAAGTACCGGTAAACCAGACAGGCGTGATCCCATAGTCTAATTTAAGGTTCGGTTTGATTCAGCATTTAAGAAAACAGTGACATGCAGCAAAATCAACGAGATTTTTGTATTTCAATTGTCATCTCTATTATACATTAGAAGATGAGAGGCTCTTTCTTGTGGAGTCGATTGTTTAAAATAATAAATTTCGCCAGATTGGCAAACAAGGGGAAACGATAAAGAAGAGACAATAACGGTTAAAAGCTCTCTCTGAAATCTTTGAGTACAAAATATTGATTTCGGGTAAGATGAAGTCAGAATTATAAGTCTTTTGGTTGATAGAACACTAGCAGTACATATGTCTTAAGCACGTGTTTTAAGGGCTAATGATAAATACAGACTAAAAGGCTTACATTAGTCATCGACCACTAAGATGTTCGTACCTTTCAGAACAATTATTATTTGCACAGCGAGATACAATTTTTAATATTGGCATGAATTTATAAAAAATGCTAAGTTTAAGAAAACGAGGTTTAAATGGTATTAAAAAGAAACACTGCTGGGAAATGCAAATCCCGCCATTTAGTCTGCTTTTGCTTTGGAAAAAGCTAAATCTATATTTATATTCACATTTAAATTTCAGTTTGTTTAACATTTACTTTCACATTTATTTTATAAAAGCTCATTCAAAAAAGCGAAATAAAACTGGATCGGTTTGTCGGCAAAAAGAATGAAAATATATGGTCTGCTATTCATTGGTAAACAAATGCCTTGGGAAACGTTTTTATCATCAGCAGAAAAAAACAAATGATGTTGGAAGAAAATGAGATTCTCTTCGCACTTTGTATACGCCGCCCCACGAGAGGATAAAACTGTACTAAGCTAGGCGCGGCCAATTACTGCGCAGTGCGATAAACGTTTTGCATTAGCAAGAAATATTCGATGCATGTTAAAATAAATGTATATGGACATACAAGTGTATGTACATGAACGATAACTGTTTTTCAGAAGTCAACGCAATAAAATACATGTACTTCAAACTCTTACATTGCAGGAGTGAGAGTCAGGGTGTTTTGTAAGAAAATTTGTGAAGGAGAGAGGGGAAAAGACGTACTTGGAGCAATAAAATACTGAATTGCATACTTTGTTATAATATTCTATTTTGTCTTGCATACATTGTATATGACATACTGTGGTTTCATCAATATTGAAGGGTATCAATTTCCATGGTTTAAGTGAAAAGCACAATTTCGAGGTTAAGTAAATTCGTGGCCAATTATCCTATTAAATTGAATGCAAAATGTTAGTAGAAATTGCATTATAATTGACATTTTTTTTTCATGGATTAACTTAACAAAGAAAACCATAAAAAAAATTGGTATTCAACGAATATTGATGAAACCACAGTTGCTTTCATTTTATAAACGTACTAGATAAAGGAATCCAAATTAGTCAACTAATTAGTCATTAGTTTTACATCTAAATCTTTATCTTTTATTGTGATGAATTGCAGATATGTTATGAATGGGGTTATTTTTCATTCTCCATTCTACAAATACTTAAATAATTTTAATATATTATCTTAAAAAAATGATATAAAACATACCCATAATTTAATCAAGGCAGAAAAGATGATTTGGAAGTGCTTTTCACATTATATTACATCAGAAATTACTTCTAGTTACTTTTATGTTCGTGTCTTATAGAATTAAAAAGGTTCCCTTTATAAATAGCAGTACAAACAGTTGTAATATCTTAAAAAGTAACTTGTTTGCCTTGCAGATTCTAACAATGACTATTTCATGTTACACTCCACTGAAAGGAGATTCAAATAGTAGGCAAAAGTTGTCGAACGGATTTTTCTTCAATTTTTCATATTTAAAAATTTTTATTCCAAATAACTAAGTATCAAGATTTTATCCAAATTGAAATGTAGTTTTCAAAAATAGCTTATCTGTTTTTATACTATCTTAAAAGAGAAGTTTTCATTCATTTTTATTATTAGTTTATAGCATAAAGTCTAGACAAATCATAGAGTTTAAATTCGTGTATTTCACAAAAACGTATTTTTCTTCTAAAACATTTTATAAAATATTTTAAACCCTATATACAAGGGTTGTTAGAAAAGTTCGCGAACAAGTTTGATTGTGAGCGGACTTTTCGCATGATACATGTTCCAGCGAAACTTTTCATATTTAATCTTGACGTAGAAATGTGTAAAGATTTGTTTATTTTAAATGCACTTTAAAAACATACAGATTAATTATTATGTTAAGATATGCTTCACGGAGCATGTCAGTTTTAAATTGTTTTATATTTCGTACGCATTTTTCCTTTTAACGTGTAAGGATATGTACAGTTTAAGCGCACAAAAATATATGATATTCCATATGAGATCACAATAAGTTATGAAAGTCATGTTGGGAAAGTTTCAATTAAATTGAAACATTTCTTATCGTTTTATCGCCAAATATGGACGACTAACTCAAGAAAAATGAGTCAAAAGCATAAATGGACATCTTGGAGCACCGGGCCGTCATTAAATTTTGTGTGTACGCAGAAATATGTCCGATGGAGACCCATAGGTTCTTGGATGCTGCTTTCGGACCTAAATAATCTACGATGAACACAAAAGACTTTATACAAAAATGTGACAAGTAATGGTGTGAACATGCGTTTTATAAATAGGTCAATGGCATGAAAAGTGTGTGAACTAAAAGGTGTTTACTTTGAAAAAGAGTGACAGGTTTAAATTGCCTTTTAGTAGATTGACGTCACCGGTGGAAATATGAAATGATGCTCCGTAAATCCAATTCATGCAAAATAAAAATAGCTGTATCTTTTAAAAACTTCTTCAAAATCATATGATTTTTTGCGTACTTATTTTCAATTGGTAGTCATTCAATACTACATACATCATCCTACAAACATGTAAAATATCCATGCAATTACTTATGCTATAGTACATGTACATACATATCAAATGGGCCAATAACAAATTAATTTTGCAAATCTTTTGTTGAAATTATTGGTTTTTCTATTAAATGACTAAACCCAGTTGGTTTTCTTAGACTGTTTATGTGATTTAATTTTTTGTTCTATGTCTATTGACAAATATCTTATAGACCAGCAGGCATGTTCAAGAGGTTACCTTAGGACTAAGGTGCGTCCTATTAAATAAGTACGTCTTAGGATACGTCTTAGTCTTAAGTCTGTTTCTCGAAGCTCTCCTACATTTAGGAACCGCCATAACTTTGTCCTAACTTTAGGACATCACTTACCTTGTCCTAAAACCATCCCCAGGTTGTAAAATCACGTTTATTGGAATATTGGAACTGTTGTGAAGCTTTTTCTTAAGACAGGTAGAATTAGGCAGTCTTTTCTACAGCATCCAGCATTTCCGACAAACCTTAAATTCCAGATCCAGGAGGGGGCATATTCATTTATTCTAATCATATTTTTTGTCTCCATACTTTGTTTCAGCACTTGAATATGGTGAGATGAATTGGGTAAATAAAACTGAATCTCTGGTAGTTTTAATTGTTCTTTATTTTGAGCATCATTGTGATAAACGGTTACTGAAAGGTGACTGAATGGCATATATATATATATATATATATATATATATATATATATATATATATATATATATATATATATATATATATATATCAGCTGACGAAGCCAAAATATGACCCCATCCGCCTGATTAGTTTCCTCCGGTAGAGCTATGGAGGTCTACAATATCGCCAGAATCTTTCGATGGCAGAAATGCATCCAATGATAGACAATATTCCTGACCATTCATAAAAGTATATAAGTCTCAGATTAAAAAAAAATGTCTTTTTCTTATTCAATGGGTAAAATGGTTTACTTGCTCATTTTGAATGATTGGCCAAAATTTGAATGTTAGAAGTCAAGTTTGAAGAGAGATAACGAGGTAAAAAATCATTGTTATGTAAACAAAGCTCGAGTTTTATATTTATTTACAATTAATGTAAAGTAAGGAATTACCATTTCTTTGACCAAATCAGTCGAGGCAAACAAGGTAAACTGATTCAATGTGTTCATAGACAATATGATAAACAGAATAAACAACATTTGATTGAGACTTATACCAATAAAACACATATGTGAACCATTACAAAACTCGAGCTTTGTTTACAAAAAACAAAGATTTTCAAACTCTGTATCTTGCTTATAACTCAATATTTGACTTTCAAATTTTGATAAAGCATTAAAAGTAACCATATTAACCATTCTTAGCATTAAAAGTAGAAAAATAAAATTTGAAATGTTGGGCTCAAATCGTGTCCAAGTCCCTTTAATGCATTATATTAACATCTACCGAGTATGATTTCCTCTATATCTTACGGAAACTAATAATTAATTCATAGCTATATAGAAACGACCACATTGAAATCTATACGCCCCGTTGATCGATAGGTCAAAACCTATATCGACCTAAGAAAAATCATGGACTGCACAAAATAATCATAATGATGTCAGTCTCAAATTCCCATCAGAAACAATTTGGCTGCTTCTTAAACTAACGTACTGATGTACACAAACAGTAATTCAGTGAAGTTTAATAACGTTTTACAATCAATTTATTAATTTGCTAAAATTAAAGGAAGATGTAAGTTTAAACAATTAAATGTTTTCTTTGATGATTCATGCGGGTTACCACCAAAGAAAGCATTTTATTGTTAAATAACCCAGAGTTGCCAGTTTTTACAAACTTTCTTCTTGCAAAATTTGTTCTTAAGCACTACTGTAGGGCTTGGGTGATTTATGTGTTTACCTTCAAGCTGATTTTATTTTGTTCAAGGAAGATCGATCCATCAGAATCAGTTGTTACGTAAGGATTTTCAGTAAAGTTCCATGTTCGATGCTTAAATTGAAAATATTTGAGTTTTAAAAAAGAGAGAGAGAGAGATCTTCCAATATCCAGGAAACAGCGAAACCTTCTTTTTTTTTTATATATTAATGTATAAATTTTCTCGTCTCATTTAGTCACATTTGAAAATTAAAAAAAACAACTGGTTGTTGAGGAAATTTTTTTGAAAGATGTCTGCTTTTGCTGGTTATTTGTTCTCATTTACATACTTGTACCGTGTATCTCATATATCAGTGATCTGGATTTTAGTGGATATTTTACTAGTATATCAAAGGGACATCTTTTTAATGATTGTGTGAAAATATCAAATTTGGTGTATGCAAATCCTGTCCAGCTGAAAATCAAATTCTCATTCAGACAATGGCATGAAACTAAAATTTCAATCACAATATCATTAAAGAATATTCATTTAATACTTTTCATATCTGATCAAAGAAGAACGCATGCAAAATATTATCAAATATCAAATAATATCATTAAACAAAAAAAAAACAATGAATGCTTATTATATCGATGTCGTATACTGTACATACTTTACCTCTCCAAATAGCCTATGAAATATATTAACTTTCTAATTCACAATCATAAGAGAGCTGTACAGCTCAACAGAAGATTATTTGTAAATATAATTCGTTTTAATAAATTCGGCAATTCAAAATCAAAAATATTTTTGATGGGTCCTAAATAGGGTTTCCTTGGTATTCATCTAAATTTCGAAATGAAGACTTTCGTGCCTTATGAATAAATTTATTTTATTGGTCAATAATACTGCAGTGTATCTAGCAAGCCTAACAACCGGACAAAAGCACGTTTGTTCAGAGTCTTGTGAGTTTATTTTTAGTACTCTTTAACTGCATCGGTGCGGCATATGCATCTATCAAGAGCAAGTTCTACTCAATGGTGCCATTAGCATCACGTCTAAATAGCCTCTTTTCTGCTTAAAGAATTTCAGGTTCATAGCTACATGTATTCTTATGGAAAATCAAAGTACTGAAGAACTGACGGGAGTTGATTTTGTCGATGTTTATTTATTTTAAAATCAATGATAGGTTATTTTGCATGACAAGTACATGTAGTTTCTAATTTGTATTTGAATTACGCATATTTTTATAATTATGAATTTTCAGACTTTTTCGACAAGAATGTCGAGAAACCCCCATATGAATCATGTTAAATAATATTTAAAGATAAAATTAAATCAATCAAACTATGTATCAGTAATAGAAATATTTGTCGAAAATTGTATGGATCCAAGCAAAATTGAACTCTAGTCTCGTTCAACGAAACGCTCGGCTGACACCGTAAATCTTCGACAAGCAAGAGCGACTCTCTGCTTGTCGGAGATTTACGGAGACAGCCGAGCGTCGAGTTGAACGAGACTATATTGAACTCTGGCGTAGGAATACATACTACTACAAAAAATATCTAAATTGTTCGTACCATTTAAAATCTGACTATTTTCAAGGTATTTATAAATAGGTTTCCTTGAAAACAATGCTTTAGCATACATTACATCGAATTTATCAATTATTTTCAAGAACTAAGTCTTGTCAGCAGCGATGATTTGTGCTGAGGTTCAAACACTGTTTCACTTTCGGTTTGTCTGAGTAACTGCATAGGAGAGTTGATTAAAATCAACTCCCAAACATAGGAAAATACAGTAAGAACTGTCACCTGTTTATTAAAGAGTTCAAATTATATTAACAAAAGATAATTTATTTAAAATAGTCTGATGATTCTATACATAGTACATTAAGAAAAAACAAAACAAAGTAAGATAAGGTGCAATTTATTATTCTGTACAAGAACATGTTAAACAGAACGCCACACATGGTCATTTACATTTATGAGTTTACCAGCAAACCTCATGAACGATTAAAACACCTTTTTAGGGTTTAATAATTAGCATTTTAAAATTACCCTTTAACAATGACGAAAACTGTGGGGGAAAAAAAGGAAAAAAATTCCTTGTATATTTTATAATGAGTTGTTTATATTGTCGCAAATTCTACTAATAACTTTTGAGAATTATGTAAGACATCAAGTCTGTTCAAATTTTACATGAACACCGGTAAAACAACTCCATACTATGAATTCCTTTCACAAACAACCTGTCTCGTAGAAAGGCATGACAGATCATTCCACCGTCCTCCTTTATCGATTCTTGATTCAATACATTTTTGATCAATGCCATCACGATCATTTGGTTGTCTTTTGTCCCAGTTAGTGTAATTTGTCGGAGTTTGACTATCAATCCACGTAAACGTACCAGAATTATCTGTATCGTATCCGTTTAGCCAGTATTTACCAGCCATTCCACAATAGGTAACTGCTACAGTTGTTAAAAACAAAAGAGAGAAATCTATTAATTGAACTTTATTCATGCTCAATTTCACACCACTGTACATGTATTACACGCGTTTTACAGATGTATATAATTGATGGGATTTTTGTCTCTATTGTATATTTCACGGTATTTCTATGGTGAAAACTAAAATGTATGAAACCATATCATTCAAAAATTTACCTAATTCGACGAGCCAGTCATTTTCTGCTTGGGAGTCCACTTCAATGACATAAGATTGTGGAGACAGGCTGGCACAAAATGACTGTAAATAACATTAGTGACAATTATGATTTATACAAAGCATGAACGACTAATAAACCTTGTATTGACTCTATAATATAAGCATGTTTAGAGTCATTTGCGAAAAAAAAACAGATTTTGGGTACCGTAGACAAAGACTCGTTGCCATTCTTACCAATTTTTGTGTAAAACATGTGCTTGATTAACATTTAAAAACTTCGCTTTGTTTTAGTTGTAAGACTGTATTATCTTTATTTTTATAACCCCGATTTGATAAATCTTAAAATACAGGTTAAAAATATAAAACGGACGAAAATTTTCCCGTAGTTTTAGTGATATTGACGAGTAATGGAATGTGATAGTCCATCGATGTTCTGTCTTATTGTCTATGCCACTGGTTACCCCACATCAAATATGGGGTATCAATATACTTAAAAATGAGTCTGCTCTTGTTTATCATGCCCACACTACATGTGTATTGCATAACAATATAAATACATGTTGTGCTTGCATGGCATTATTATATAAACACTTTAAACAAAACACGAAATATATTTATTTGATATGTAAAATATGTCTCTCTGTTCTAACAGGAAAAAAAGTAAAAGAAAGTCAACCGACGAATGAGACTAATTTATGTGCATTAATGTCTGATCAATTACTTTCAATGGAGGTGATGGTTTGTGTTTGTTATTTAATTTGCAAAATGATTTACTATTCTTCAACATTTTCCAAGAGGTATTGATTTATTAATTTGTGCTGTAATTTTGTTATTACGATTATGGTGAAAAACACGTATTTCATCTTATTTTGCAGATATCTGTATTTTCCCCAATGTTGTGAGTTTTGGGTTTTAACAGCTTTACGGTGGATTCTATTGCGCTTCCTCATCAGAATTCTTATTGTGCTATTTATGAAAGCTTTATCCCTTGGTCTTATTGTGACAACTTTCTTAGGTGCATGCTTATTTAATGTAGAGTTAAGGATATTTGTAAGTTTGGAGTATATTTCATCTATATCACAGGAATTAAAAACTTCTACATCCAAGTTGATATTAGCTAGCTCACTATTATCATATGTTGATGGATCTGCCGTGTGTGCTCTGCAAACACCGCTTATTCTGGGAAAAACAAGCACAATTCAAACATTTGGTGTGCATTGGCCCCATTTATACTGTGTAAGTAACTGCTAACGGTAGCATCGTCTAGCAGTCTAACTTTAGGTCAAATTAAATTAATGTTTTTAAAATAATGTAAACATTTATGTATATTTTCATTAAATATAAATAATTTCGTCAAACAAAGAGAGAAAACTTGGTATTTTGAGTTAAAATAGCTCATTTCATAATAAAATTTAACGGAAACGGAATTCTTATTTAAGACATCCCCCAATAAAACAGAAATTACGTTTGAGGGGTTGATATATTGTTATTTAGCAGATTCGTTCCAAAGGGTTTGTTGTTCCACGGGGTTGGGGAGGGGCTTACGTCTACAGACTAAAAAACGTTTAATTAAAACCAATATGCCTTTTAACATTTTGAAAAATAATTATCAAATATTTATGGTGGCATATCTCTGCCCCTTGTGTGCAAGTTATATTTCTATCAAATATGTTGACATGCAAGATAAATATGTTGACATGCAAGATAGTTATGTCAACATGCAACATAACTATGTTGACATGCAAGAAAATTACAATCAAGTAAGAATTATAAAAAATTTCAAAAAATCTTAAATATTGCCCACATGTGACATCCAAGATGCTAGATGCTACTTATTTATGTCGACATGCAACTTATATATGTTGACATGCAAGATAAATATGTTGACATGCAACTTATTTATGTCGACATGCAACTTTGTTATGTTAACATGCTACTTATTTATGTTGACATGCAAGATAAATATGTTGACATGCAACTTGTTTATGTTGACATGCAACTTATTTATGTCGACATGCAACTTAGTTATATTGACATGCGAGATAAATATGTCAACATGCAACTTAGTTATGTTGACATGCAACTTAGTTATGTTGACATGCAAGATAAATATGTTGACATGCAACTTATTTATGTCAACATGCAACTTTGTTATGTTAACATGCTACTTATTTATGTTAACATGCGAGATAAATATGTTTACATGCAACTTATTTATGTCGACATGCGCGATAAATATGTTGATCTGCAACCGCCAAAGAGAAGACGTACGAAGTCTGCTGAAGTTAATTGCCGCCTTAATCCATGTGACAAGCTTAGCACAAGGTATGTGATTTTATTCATTTTGGTCCGTACAATAGCTATAGTCGATAACTCGATCTCGATAGTTTATATTTTAAACAGTACATTTTCAATAGTTATTAATGTAAAATACATTATTATTTCCACTGACCCTTTACCCCTATTTTGTCATGTGTGCAATGACTTCCTTTTTAATCGATTTTGCAAGTGAAATACTGAACTCAAAACCATATTTCCTTCATTGATTTCAAAAAACGAATTTGGAGTGGACCTTTGTTCATTAGTAAAATTTTAGTTTGTAAAAATATAAATTTATAAAAACTAGCATAAGCTATAAGTTTATATGTCGAATACCCTCGCATTAGGGACATGAGTACACCATTATATATATACAACTGAGTATATTTTTTTAAACAAAATTAAGTGGTTTCAAATTCCGACACCTGTACATTAGGCCTAATCGTAGACCTATATTAAGATATTTTTTTAAATATAAAAAAAAATCATAAAAATATTTATTCACATTGTTATCCATCAAAGAACTCCATCCTACGTAACTGATCGGAATTTTACTCTCTACCAACCACCAATCTTGATGTTATAATTTATTTCGCTTTACGCTCGTGCATGTTATATGGGACTGTCGTAAGTAATTTTATTCAACTTAAGCTTATATTCTTATTACCACAATAGTAGTTTGATCTTTTTCACTTCTGTATATGATATATTTTGACTTGGCAAACGTTATGTGTTTTTAAGCCTACATGATATTTCACCCAGATAATTTTGAGTCCGCGTGTTCAGGTTATTAACAAGAAGAAAAAAGTAGATGATAAGTTGAAAATATAGCCTTATTTATTCGTAAATGACGAAGCCCTCTCACGGGCCCGTGAGAGCGAAGCTCTCCCTACAGATAACACTTGTACATATGCCCAAATATGGAAATTACATTCTATACCTATGAACTGATTATGAACATGATGAAGTTGAAAAACTTTTCCAAGATGGAGGAAAAAAGGATCACTTCACGCGCAGTGACATCTACGGCTTCCATGTTCAATTTGGATCTCGTACAAACTTCACGTTTGGTGATAATCTATCAACTTTGTTTAAAGAGTGATAAATACATTCAGACTTATTAAGTGTGTTTTTGATGAAAAACTGAACTCTAAATTAAGAAAACAAATTTCGGTTTCCTACAACTTTCAACAGATGCATTAGATCCGATCAAATAAATTTCAGGACATCTGATTGGACCAAAAAAATCGTGTTTCAACAATTAAGCAGCTTTATTTCATTGTTATTCAAATAACATAATTTATTTTAATTGAACTTGCTTTCAGATTACTTTTTGAAAACACCAAACACGATTTTTTTCTTCTACTTTCGTTTTTCAGGTTTCATCTCAAATCGTAGTCTGCCCTACTTGAACCCATGTCATTTCGTACCCAGATTTCGAATTATTTCTAAAAAAACAAGAAAAACCCAAGTTACGACCAATAGCTAATTCAATAAAAACGAAAGATAATCAAAACTTAATTTTGTAGACATATCATAGTAATTGACAGACACACAGACACATTGTTAAATATTTCCACATTCTAACACAACCACCCCCCCCCCCCCCCCCCCGTCCAAGGTGTGAACCATTTTTATATGATTAATAAATACTATAAGTCATGTTGAAATTACCCCCAATCTGCCATGAAAATAAAAGCAAATAGGGAAAATATTTGCAGCAATATGCATTATAAATACTTTAAAATTATTAGGGGGAGCTTAGCCCCCCCCCCCCCTTTTTTTGTTGTTGTTGCAAAGTTAGACCTAACAAAGCATCCGAGAGGATATTGAATAAGACCTATTTATAAGTAAAGGACATAAATTGATACTTCTTTTAGATGGAGAATACAAAGGTTTTTAAAGTGTGGAATAACAATCGCACAGAGGGGCGATTGTTGGGGGCCAGCAAATTTCAAGAATTAAAGACCAAAGGTTAGATTTTTTTAATTGAATCTAAACTACATTCTAGTATTTGCCACTATATATTAATGATTCATCATTAATTACTTTCAAATTAGATGTATACCGTAATAATTATTGATAATGATATGTACTAGAGTACTGTATATGTGCATGTGCAGGGTTGTCTCTAAAAATTGAAGTAGAATGAGGAAATTAAAAAGTAAAAGAAGACAGGGGGTCTAGCTTATAGCTAGATTGTGTTTGAAAGGCAATAATAGCCGGGTAATTAAGTCATTTTAGGCGGGGGAATTCTCCGCCCCTCGGTTCTTAGAGACAACCCTGCATATGCACTCTATTTAATAGTATGACCGAGTCTTTTTTCAATTTCAGTAATTACAAAATTTGAATTGGGCGAAGAAACAGGAAATATTCGACTTGTTTTAAGTGATGGGTGTATAATAGATGACGAAGATGTTTTTCTACAACTTGAAAGCAACGAACTGTATGTCTTGAAAGCAGATGAAGTTTTAAACATCCCCCAAGCAGTATCAACTGCATCAGGAGGGTCAGAAGCAGGTACGTGTGATGTGTTCCAAATATGCATAAAATTGTATCTTCCCAAGTCAAAAACTTGTCTTGGGAAGAGTGCTGCCATGCATGCATTCCTAAATGTTTATTTCAAGAATTCTCAATAATGTATCAATTGCAATATGCAGTTGATTTAAAGAATGTTCATAACATTATTCAATATCATGGGATATAAACACTTAAAATTGGCATATTATTATTAAAATGAGTAATGATTATGGTATAATTATGGAAAGTGTTCAAGGTAAAGATTAACTTAATTAACTTAATTGATTTGTAGCACAATATATTTTATTAACAGGACTTTGCACATGCATGAAATAAAATAAAGTAAAAAATTAAGGAGTTTCACATTCAAATGATACTTTTTACATTTAATTTAAATTGCATAATTTAATGCATAGATGTACATGTTGTATACATATGCACAAGTGTATCTATATCTATATAAACCACTGTAAAAGATATCAATCCTTTCATCATTAAAATTACTTTATTTGTAGGAATGCCTTCATCAAAGAGCGAACAGTTATCTGAATTAGTAAAAAGACTGCGTTCAAAACAATCGAATGTAAGAATGTTATTACATCAATAGTGATTTTTTTTAGTTTTTAAATTTAAATGGAGCTTTCCTACAGTTTTGCTTGTCTACATGTATGTAAAAATGGAAATAGATTTTAATGACATACAATACAGGGTCTTGCAACTAAAACACTTAATTAACAAGTTTTACATTTAGAAGTAACATGTATCAAGCAATGTCTTATTTAGAAGTGAAAACAAAGAGGATTCCAAGATATTTGGTAGATTAGCGATTAATATGAAAATTTTTCAAACTTTACATTAAAAAAAGGAGGTGAATAGGGAGTGAAAATTATTATTTGTGCAATTAAAAAACTTAGTTAAATTAAATTCAGCAGAGACCATCGAAAAAGCAGAAGTCTACATCTATGACGTGCCACAAAGTTCAGCTTGGGTGGATGTTACATACAGGTACTAAGTTTACACAAGTGCGGACCTCCAGTGGTGGGGGGACGAGAATTGTGGAAATGGCAGATGCTTCAACATATGCGGAAATCAAAAATAGAGCGATAGAAATTTTCTTTCCAAATGGTAAGAAAAAAAGATTAATATCAAATGTAAAGAATATTGTGATATTGGTATGAAAAATATTGACTAAAAAGAAATTTAGTTGCAATTTATATTCTTATAGAAAGAAAAAGTACTAGAGTAATAGTAAAGTAGCTAGTTCAATATTTAGAATTGATTATTTCAAAGAAATCTTTGAATCTGCCAGATATCAATGCATGTGTGCAACTTACATCTTACAGAAAATTGGTGAATTCTGAGTTTATAATTAGTTTAATTATCCATATCATTAGTATATGCTTCAAGTGTTATATGTAACAACTGCAGTAACCTATCAACAACAATTATTTTCCTTCATTTTAACAAACAATCTCTCTCTCTCTCTCTCTCTCTCTCTCTCTCTCTCTCTCTCTCTCTCTCTCTCTCTCTCTCTCTTGTGTTTGTGTAAAATTACACCCACCCACTTTATTGCATATAGATGATATTGAATTGTTACTTGGTATTTCATAATTAACTAAATTTTGTCAGTTTGTGGGCATTAAAAATAAATAAGAAAGAGAGAAAAGTCAAGTTAATGTAAGCTTTGGTTATAATTCAAGGTTAATTTTTAAATATCGTGATTTGTGTGTTAGACTGTAGATCATTTCATAATATTCACTGCCTTTTTTTCAATTATTTAATTAGGTTCCAATATTAAAGGAAAGAAGGAAGATTTCGATCACCACCTTGGGGATTTTCAGGGCCGTTCCATTCCCCAAGATGGATTCACTCTTCAAATATACATAAACTCCATGAAAGCATGCAATATGACAGTTAAGCCACGGCTCTATCTTTTATCAAAGATGAAAGATGAAGAAAATGAGGTATAAATATTGTCTAATTGCAAATTTTTCTTATATCTGAATTGAAGATTGATTTAAATGAGTTTTTAGAAGATACTGTGGAATCATTTAAATTCGTGGGGGCCAATTTTCGTGGATTATTACTTTTTTGCTCATCTGTGGGGATGTAATTATTGGATGCGTAGCCTACTGTTTCAGTACTAAAGATTGTTTACGTCGAGGATTTAAATTCGTGGGAGAGGGCTACCCACGAATTCCACAAAAATAATGAGCCACCATGAATTTTATTGATTCCACAGCAAATGAAACTAATTTTCTCAATTTGTACAAACCCTTTTAGCTCACCTGAGCTGAAAGATCAAGTGAGCTTTTCAATAACTTTTTGTCAGGCATCTGCCCATCTGTCTGTTTGTAAACATTTTACATTTTCACATTCTTCTTCAGAACAACTGGGTAGGGAGGGGTCACATTGGGGGAGGGGGTCAAAGTATTACATTGAAATATATAGAGAAAACACTTTTAAAAAATCTTCTTGTCAAAAACCATTTGGCCTGAGAAAATTGCATTTTGAACTTGTGTGTAAGGATCCTCAGGTTGTGTAGATTCAAGTTAATTAAAACAAATCATGATCACCCCTGCATGCATGAGTGTAGGGTAGGGACACAATAGGGGTTGAATTTTTACACTACGGAAGATTTTTAATTATTAGAAAAACATCAAATATTATGATTCAAGTATTTACCTAGATATGCAAACATTTTGACATATTGTTATTTCTTCATGGTTTACAATGTGACCCCTGATCAATTCTTGTGACACGTACACAAGGGGTTCAAAATCTGATGTAGGTTTATATATACATGCATGTACATTGTATGTATATATAAAAACATTAGTTTAAGATCTTCTTGAGAACCAAAATGCTGGACATGTGATATGATTATAAAATCATTGTGTTGCAAAAGGGGCTATATATGTTAAGTAAAAGTAGACAAACACGATCAATTCTACTACATTATCCAGATATTTTGTATATTACTCTATAAAGCTGATTTTATTATGGTTAATGTTGCTCAGGTGAACCGGGCCATATCTAAAAAATAAATGGTTAAAATGGTCTGACCTTTTCAATCATATTTGGTTTCTTGCAGATAACTAGCAATGTGGCTTTCATGTACACATGTAATTATTATTTTTTTTATTTATACAAGGATGAAAGCTGGGAATTTGCGGAAGAAGTGGATGTTAATCCACCCATTTCCATTCTGAATGCGCCAGGAGTCTCAACTCAGAATCCACAAAATCCAGCTAATTCACCCAGTCCAGCAGTGTCAACACCACATCAGCAGGAATCAATTCAAAATGTAACAAGTATTTTTTACCCTAATTTTTTGTTCTATTAGTAATAAATTGGTATTTATACCTGGATAATTAAAAATCAGTTTGTCTTTCTGTTGGCAAATCTAGGATTTAAGTTCGAAACTCTTTTATAGAGTTCACTTAATAAACAAATATTATAGACAAACATACAGACAAGAACAAAAACACATGGTGTTTGTTCTTGTAACTGCATATATATTATTCTATAAACTAAGTTCATACCCTTTTTCTGAAAAGAGGAACTTTTCAGTATTTGTGTCAATGAGAATTGTAGATAAAAATTTCCAGGAACGAACATATTATGTACTAACTATGATTCAAATAAATTGATGACATCCAAGTGGTCCATTTAATCCAATAAAATATTGCTACTGCACATAGCTATAGCTAAATATTTTCAGAATCCAAATTTTGTAAAGGAAGTTAAAAAATATTCATAACATTTAACTGCATCTTCTAGTATCTTAAAATTAAATGGAAAAGTTTAGGAACTCATAAAAAGTGTCTTGCTTTTATTCACCCTCACAGGATGAAGAAAACAGTTGGGATCTTCCTGATCTTCAATCTCCTGTTGTAAGTATTCTTTTAACTTCATTAAAACTGCAATGTAGCATAACATTATACCCCAGCTCCAAAAGAGAGGGGGTATATTATTTGTTATCTACGTTCAATCAAGGTGTACAGGGAATCACCCTGGGTTGTGTTCCATACACCCTGAGGCCAAAGGGTGTATCAGGTACCAAGTCGGGGTAAATCCCCATACAACCGGCCTTGATTGTCCCTGGCTATAAAGAATTTATTTTCCAGCTATGTAAATCAAATTAATCTATTTCCTATGTCCAATCAAGGGTGTTATACACTTTTAAGGTATGCCATTTACGCATTTCAATTTGATGCATTGTGATGTCACATTTAATGCATTATGATGTCATGTCTTTTTTTCCCTCCGTCTCGAGTATGGCCGGTGTCTGGAAATTTACACCTGGCTTATTAGCCTATCAAATGAAGCTACATAGGAAATAAAAAGTTTTACCCTTATGTGTGTGTCTCTTGGTCTGTGTGTCTGTGCGTAACAAATATGCCATATAGTTGTATCCTTATTTGAACCAATAAGCAGTCAACTTAAATGACGATTTTGTTTATCTTTAGCTTAAAGGATGACTGCACTTAGTGCCGGGTTTTGGGTCTCTTTTGGTTGCTTCTGTTGTGTTCATTATCCTATATAGTGAGCAAATAACATGCTACCTTACACATCATGTGATATAATTTTGTACTAGTATTCACAAAGTTACCTGAGGTGAGAAATCATGTATTTTTCCTACAGGTTACAACAGAGAAAACAAAAGTAAGATGAAGCAGTTTTTTCTCATGAGAGCATGTTTGTCTATGATTAATCTCCCTTTAACACAATTTAGATAATGCAAATACCCTTGGTATACAACTACTGTTTAACGGAGAACAATAGACAAACATGCACTGACTTTGTATGAATTATTTATAAAAATGGTTGTCCTCATTTAATATCATAATTATGGAGATTCAAGAAATCACGAAGACCCCCGCCTTTGAAAACAAATTCGTACTTGGTAACAATATACTTTTATTTAACGCAATTACGTAAAGTTGCAGTTTGGGTGTTGACAATTTCTGCAATTGAAAGAAAAATTCTTCTTTCAACAGTTTATTTTCTTGCAAATATTGCATGCAATAGTACTTAAGTGCAGTCATCCTTTTCATACAAATTTTCGTCAGATTTCTCATGTGAGCAACTAATAGTCACAGATGTTTGAAATTTCAAAACACACTTTGTTTAGGTACGTATGCCATATAATGGGATCCATTTTTGTACGTAATGATTAGGGGTTAAATTTCTGTTAAATGACGACTTTGCTGATGTTGTATATTCAAATCAGAGCGGAGATATCACTAGTGAGTGAAAAATAGCTCACAGATATTTTGTTCATTTTAAATGTTTAACTTGGTAAATTTGTACTGATAACAGACTTAACTGGTCCAGTTATGTTATGAATATTTATATTTATCTCTAGGTGTTGAGAATGCCACAAGTCCCAACCTGCACAATATGTACAGATCGGTTCTGCGATACATTTTTTGTACCATGCGGCCACATCGCTTGTGCAGTGTGTACTGCTGAACTGGAGGAGCGGGGTAGTCAGTGCCACATCTGCAGA
Organism: Magallana gigas; assembly: GCF_963853765.1. Lineage (NCBI taxonomy): Eukaryota > Metazoa > Mollusca > Bivalvia > Ostreida > Ostreidae > Magallana > Magallana gigas. The sequence goes on along the minus strand of NC_088860.1, from coordinate 15,182,237 downwards.
GAGTCGTTTACATCAACTTCAAAACTCTTTTATTAGATTAAGTGTAGATGTTCAAAAAAATTTGACTGAATTTCAATTGTTTAGGCTAAATAATGTCAAGCAAATAGAGTTTAATTGTGGTTGAAATATACAAGCAAAATTTACTTTAATATACTGTTGAGGTTGTACTAATATTCTAGATTCACAATCTCTGAAATTCAGATTTGAAGAGAGAAAAAAATTATAACTCAAAATAAAAAAACTTAACTTACTGCTATGACAAAAGAAAAAATATTAGCTTCTCCAAAAATGAGCTAATATGCTCTTGTTTAAACTTTTTATTATGAATTTGAGCAAAACAATATTTTACATTTATATGTAGACTGTATAGAACGCTATACAATTTGATTAGGAAATACATGTATCATGTTTGAAATTTTTGGACATAAAATATTGAGAGTATAAGCAGTAAGGTTGTGATCTTTTTGATAGGAAAAGGAGAGCCTCTTTATGACATCTTTATGCATTTATGCATTTTTTTCATATTGCATAGTGTTTTGGTGAATAAAAGATTCCATCATGTGCTAGCTTTGCTATGGATTGCTTTTCAATTCACATAAATGTAGAAACAAAGGATGTTGAAATTTTAATGCGTATTTTGTCAAATTTTTACCAAACTGGCACATACTGTTCATGCTTTTAATATGTAAAGTTGATAATTTTAAAAAGAAAAGAATTGTTTCAAGGATTATTTGAAAAGTTTTTTCTAAACCTAATTTTTTTAGCTTCTATTGTTAATAAATCTAGCACCAATTTTAGCAACCCCCTCCCCTTATGCTCTTGGTTGCCATGGAATTCATCAGCTTTCCTTTAACCTGTATGCAAATTTCATACTGGTACAGTGCATGTCTATGGATCATTATATGAATTATGAAGACAGTTTTGATATACAGGTTAAGTTAAGGACTCATGATTATTGTTTATAGTCAAGTGACTGCAACCAGTAACAGTTTATAATGACTCATATAGCTTAAACAATTAAGCTATTTTTTATGATTTTCAATTATTATTAATTTTTTTGCTTGTTTACCTCAACATAAAAAAATAGTTGATTTTTTTTATCAAGACACTTGAAGATATATCTAAGTGATCTGGTATGATTTATTGTCATTAATTTTAATTTTTTCCCCATATTGCCATTTTTTTTTATTTGGTTGTAGTAGTCCAATTAGCAAATTAATGTAAAAAACAAACACATTTTTTTGTATTTTATTTCAGTTAGTCTTGTAATTTATCATAGTTAAGCAACATTTAATTTTTTTTAAATAAATCTTAATAACCCATGTTTGATTTTTTTTAATGAGTTGTGCTTCCAAATCTGTAAAAAAAAAAATTAATTCAATGAATTATGCATAGATCTGTTCCGTGCATTGATATGCCTTCATTTACACTCCTAAAATTATGATATTGACTTTAAATTATCGGATTATTATCGCACTGAAGCAGTAGTGTGCGTGTAATTTTTAAAAAGTAAATAACCAAAGTGAAATCACAAATCGATACAAGTGCCAGAAGACCCAGGAATGGCAAAAAAATTCACAGGCAATATGATAAATTTGTGATTTCATTTTGGATAAATACTTTTTTGAAATATGACCGATTTTCAAAATGGTAAAATTTTGAATCAAATGATTAAATTTGAATGCAAAAGAAATTGTGTGATACATAACTTTGAACAATTGTGCGTGCCTGCAGATTTGTTACTACCCAAGACAATGTGCAATGAGGCACGTATCTTGGGTCTTTTTACATTGGTAAAGTTGATGTTTATGACCGAAAATTCATTAAATCTGATGTTGCAGTTTAAATAATTTTCTCTAATGTTAGGTGGACAGCAAGGTATATATGCATTTCCTTAGATGAAATGTCATGGCGATTGACATTTTGGGACCTCTCTCTGCGGGCGGTCTATCGTAATTGGTGTGTCCGTCCGTCCATCTGTCCATCCGAGGTCTCATTTAAGGGTATACAGTGACCTTAAACTATGTTCTAAGATCAAGGTTATAGCAGAATTGTAAACAAATGAAAAATCTTTGTCCGAAGCACATCTTTTCTTCTTTTCGTCCAGTCTGGCTCATATTTCACCCACAGAGTTTTTGTGATTAAAGGATGTACACTGACCTTGAATAATATTTTCTATTTGCTTAATCTTATTCAGAACCAAAAGTAAAATGCTTAAAGTAAGGGTAATGAGACGGGAATAATAAAAACAGGACAATTTTTAAGTTACAGGTCAATGTCGAAGCAAAATGCTGTGAAATACTTTTTATTCTATTATTTGTCCATATTTGAGCGGGGCCCTTTGAGATGGTCACCATCTCAATTATATATAACATAGCATTCATGAATTCAGTGATGTTCTACTTGAACAATTTCAAGATATAAAGGCAAAGCGCAGTAAATTAATTTAATATTTTGAACAATAAAAATGGTAATATAAAGTGTGACCAAAATCTAACAATGTCCTTTTTAATGTCAAGTAGGTATGTTCTGAATGAGGGAGAATAGATCTAGAGATTTTATTATTAACAATGCATTATCTATGACATGTTCATTTAAAAAGGAACTTTTTTTTAAATTTTTTAACCTTAAATTAGAAGTTTGTCCTACTTTACTAGTACTTCGAATTTGCAATTAAATAAAAAATCTTCACAAAGATACAATTTCTAATTCCTTTATCAAACAATATTTAGAACATACGAAAAAGATACCTCCTTATAACCACATGAGTCAAATCTATGTATATACATGTAATTTATAAGCGATCTACATAGTTTGTTATACGGATAAAGAGTTCTGTTGCTTCTTCTACTGTGTTTGGTGGGTAATTCAAACCGTTTTCAATTCTTATTTGAGTACCAATAACTTCAAATTCCATCGAAACACCATTTGCAGGAGGGTAGGCACAATATTCTTGTTCTATGCCATTCAGATTACCAGGTATAGGCATTTTATAATCTCTTGTTTGGTAAATTTCGGGCTGAAAATACATAACATCTGGTTTTCCAGACGGACAATCTGCATTGCGGTTTCTTCTAATTGTGTGTTCATTCCAATGCTGTATAACTCTGTACAATTCCCTGTTGATAATTGGTAAGAAACAATACCTAGCACACTCTAGGTGAACTACATCGGATGTGTCAAAAACACCCAAATTATCCATATCCTTAAAGTAATTTATCCAAAAATTGCCACACATTTCCCGTAAACACCGCCAAAATCGCTCTATTCTTGTATTTCTATATGACGATCCATACCTAAAACTTGATAGTCCTTGCAGAGGATCCTGGTGATTCCATCGCAAAGCGTATTGCAAATCTCGAACTATGCAGTTCTCAGTACCCCTGTCCGCGTATACGACCACAGGAACCCCGTTTATTTCTTTGATATAGTCTATATAAAATCTGGATATATATTCAGGGTTTTTGTTAGAATTGCAAGCTCTAAGCCAGAGAATACGTCTTGAAAAGCCATCTACACAACCATGAATGGAAATTCCAAATGGTTTCAATTTGTCCCAGCCATCTAGATGAACACAAAAATTGGGCCCTTCGTTAATGTACCTTCTACGCTGAAGACGACGTTGTCTACGTCTTATTACACCTTCTGCGTCCAAAACAGTTAATGCAAGGCGCACCAATTCACAAGACACATTGAGGTCATGGTCGACTAGCAGACGTCTCCTCATTCCTCTATAGCCAATGTCACCGCCCGAGCCTGAAAGTTCATGTAAAATAGCCGTTACAATGTCCTCCAAACGTGGCTGGTTGTTTCGTCTCGTTAGATTCATTTCCCTTAAAACTCGATGAATTTGTCTCGCACTTAAAGCAGTGTTATGTCTGCTCGCAAGAAATCCAATGATTTCCTGAATAGTATAACCAGAGTGGTAATAAACAGCAATCATTTCATTTCTACTGAGGGGTAGTCCGTCCACAACCAAACGTTGAGCCATAGCAGGTGTATAGATATTTTCACCCATTGTATCTTTTTTTTTTTTTGCTGAAAAAAGTAAAATAAAACACACACTTTATACCCAGTGAATTTTTGTTTTGGTTTCTACATGTGTAAATGTACATCAAACTATTAAGTAATTCTATAAATACTAGTATACCACGATTTGGCTTGCAAGCGTTTTATTATTATATCAAAAATTTGCAATTTAAATAAAATTAACATGTAAGGTAGTGAAGTACTAAAAGCGCGGTTATATTATATATATATAATGGCTACAAGAAGTACTCATATCATTTAAGAATTAGACACTGACCAAAAGAGAAATTAACACCAAGAATAATAATCAGGTAGGATTATAAAAAGACCAGATTGCTCAATCAAAAGATCTTCATTACATCAAATATCAGTTTTATATTAGATCTAAAACAAGAGTTTTACCTTGTCTGTTGTGGGAGAGACAAGATCGATGACGTCCCAAAATGTTAGTTTCTCTATCACTGCAACCACAGATTTGATTAAACTATACCCTCTTTCAAACGAGCAGCATGCAAGAATGAAAAAGTTGCATATTGACATAAATAAGTTGCATGTCAACATAAATAAGTTGCATGTCAACATAACTAAGTTGCATGTTGACATAAGTATGTTGCATGTCAACATATTTATCTTGCATGTCGACATATTTATCTTGCATGTTAACATATTTATCTTGCATGTTAACATAACTAAGTTGCATGTCGACATAAATAAGTTGCATGTCGACATACGGAGGTCGCATGTTAACATAATTAAGTTGCATGTCGACATAAATAAGTAGCATGTCAACATAACTAAGTTGCATGTCAACATATTTATCTCGCATGTCGACATAAATAAGTAGCATGTCAACATAACTAAGTTGCATGTCAACATATTTATCTCGCATGTCATCATAACTAAGTTGCATGTCAACATAAATAAGTAGCATGTGAACATAACAAAGTTGCATGTTGACATAAATAAGTTGCATGTCAACATATTTATCTTGCATGTCAACATAAATAAGTTGCATGTCGACATAAATAAGTAGCATCTAGCATCTTGGATGTCACATGTGGGCAATATTTAAGATTTTTTGAAATTTTTTATAATTTTTATTTGATTGTAATTTTCTTGCATGTCAACATAGTTATGTTGCATGTTGACATAACTATCTTGCATGTCAACATATCTATCTTGCATGTCGACATATTTGATAGAAAAAAAACTTGCACACAAGGGGCAGAGATATGCCACCATAAATATTACTTGAAATGAAAATTTATTTTAATATCTAACCTAAACATGTGATTCTTTAAAGGTATATGTGGTGTGTTTCTATTGAAAAACAATTAAATGAACTGATGATTTTCTTGATTACTTTATTTAAAGAAAGGACTTTCACATAAATTACATTGTATAAGTCAATCGCATAACAAAGATACAAGTATATAAAAACATAAAATTTAATTTTTTTTACGTCTCCGTAAAAAAACCCAAAAGATTTGAATAATCCGCCTTAAGTGGGTCACGTAACATACATCTCGGTCTATCAACAACAATGGCGTCGACGAGAAAAAGGGGTAGACTGTTAGGTTTGACAGATTTGGCAAGGACAGAAAATCGAAACATATTGACAAGGATATGGAAAAAGGGAAGACCTCGTGCTTATGTGTTCCGTGTCTTTACTTTATAAGTTATAAACCACAAGGGGATTTTGTGTTAGAGGATTGCGTTTTTGGATAAAGAATAAATAAACACTCTCAATACATGCATCCCTCAGGGAGAAGGATATTTACTCCGTTTAACATGCCGATGATGCTAAAATTGCGTTTCATCTCCATTACATCATCAGACGTGTAGCAAAGTTGAGAGACAAATAACTGAAGACAGAACATGTTTTATGGGCCTAAAATTTGTGAAACGTCTAATCATAAGGAGCATGGTGTATATTTTTACTCAAACTCATATGTCAAAAATTTTACTTCAAATACCCCACATATACCTTTTTATGCACATATCGGACGTTAAATAATGTTTTCCTCACTCATAGAGACCGACTTCAATAAAGAAATTTTAGACCTACCGTAGTCAAAACTTTTGTTTAAAAAATTATTTGACTACAAATTTTATTTTGATTTATATCAATTAGGAATTGATTAAACTTTTTAGTAAATAACTTTGTTTTTATGATATCAAACAGAAATTCCGAAATATTTGGATGTAAAATATAGGCGGGAAACGGGTGTTAGCGTTCGCTGTTCTTAAATATTTATAAAATTGATGTTGATATTGTCTTCCAGAATTTTTTTTATAAATGTTAATAGTTAGGATCTAGAATTATTTGTGATATCAATGCCATGAATGTGCTCTGAGCTATGTCTGGTTGACACATAATTAAGAAAATGAAAACTGGATTTTTAATGTTGTTAAGCAAACTTTAATTGTTCAACAACAAAATAATGGGTCTATGATTGTAACGTATATCTAGTAAATTATTGAGGTAAAATTTGGGTGCCAATAATTTTTGTGTACCTAGAAATAACTTAAACACTTCTATTTCTATGAATGATATTACTGCATTGATTTGTTTTAGAACAAGCAATCGTAATTGCCATTTGAGAGAGACAGATGGAACAATATACCTAGAAATCAACAATTTTTAAATTAATTAATGTAAAAATAACATTGGCGATGAATATAACTTTATTTTGATCTGCTCAGCCTCGAAAGAATATAAAAAAACCTTCTTACCAGCAATGTATTGTAGACGACCAAGTGCTTTCAATTTATCTGGATTGTTTTTATGTTAGAATTTAACATGTTAAAAATGGCTGTTATTAATAACTCAATTAAGTTTATCTATATAATGAATGACTTACTAGGTTGATGTGAACAGTATACACTCTTGCTTTTTGTATGTTATTGTTTGTATTGTATATTATCTCTGTTGTTTTAAAGGAAATGAATTGAATTGTGATAACAAAGGTTAAAGTATTTTTTTCTATTTCTTATACTGTAATAGTACGTGAAGGACAACAATACAATTACAAGGCCAGGTAATGAAGAGAAGTTAAACAGCCTTTAAGTATTACAAGATGGTATTTTAATTTTTGGATAGATATAGACACGTTGTTTAATGAGTTAAATTATTTCGTACACGTGCGATTCTGTATTTATAAGTATGAACATTGATTGAATGTTTATTAAAGTAAAGACAAAACATAACATTCTATAACGAAGTGGAATTGTCATCCAATGAGTTATGATAACATAATGGACAAAATACCTTTCAGTATCGATTGGAAGTTTTTTTCTTCTGAATTATGAAGGAGAAGATATTTCTCAGATTGCTTGTAAGTTTGTTAAGATAACTCATGACAGGTGTAAGTTATTACCAAATTTTTAAGTCATTGATACATACGACGTCACAGACCAGTTTGCATTCAAATTCAAAATCGAAAGATCGAAATCACAAAGTCGAAAAGAAGCTAAATTTAAGACTTTACCTGATTGAGTGTAATTATTTGACCATATCTTAAATATATGAATAATTTAAAAAATAAAGATAAATATTTCTGATATCGTGGTAAAATACCTTTCTGAAAAATGAAACAATATCAATAATGTCATCTCACCCGAGAATCAATGAATGTTCTCTCATTGGTATCCAATATATACCAGTGACCTAAACGTTCGTGCCAGATTGAACAATCTGAAAAAAAATATTATAACTTTATTTATTCATTTGCTTTATACACTTCATCTCGTTGACCTGAGCAATAATGTCTTATGCATTTTGAAACCAACAACTTACTTGCTTTCCTAGCTTAAAATACAATAATATAAGGAAATCGATCATTTATTATTTCGACAAATTTGATATTTTAATGTTTTCACAAGCTTTCCTATTACTAAAATAGGAACTGTAAATGAGCAAACATAAAGATTAGTTTTTTTTCTATGATACTGTGTACTGATCACCGTGGCCAATCCTTTGGGTGGAGGAACACTATGGTAAACTCCATGTCTGGTAGGAATAATTCAACTAATTAAATGGCGAGGTTTGAGTGAACAATAAAGAAATACAAAAACAAACGACGTTAATTCGTTCGGCGCAATGGTTTCAATTAGACCATTATGATTCTCCTTTAGTTTGATATGACTTTGAATTAATTTTTGATATTAAAAAGAAACAGAATAAAATGATTTTGTAGGTGAAACCATGAAATGACGCAAGTGGAGACAAGACATTCAGTATTATCACAATATGAGTTCCAGGTAATAACGTTATCAGCAGAGTTGGCCGGGAATTTCCAATGCTGAGAATTACCGGTGGTAAATACCGGTATTTCCCGTCCCGGTAAATACTACTGACTTTCACCAACTGGGAAATACTGGGAAATAAAAGAAATTAATCTTAATTTCTTTAATTTGTTCAATGTAAAACGTATGTTTAGGATATAAGATAATAACAATAAGCATCAAAACACAATTTAGCATACTTTAAATTTGCCATTTCTCTGTCAGTTTATGAATCTTAAATTCACCAGATCACCTATTCCCAAAGATCTATAGCTGCTAGAGTACAAATTTTAGTCCAGCTTTTTGAACCCCAAGTTTAGTGTTTTACAGATTTATAATTCAAAGCACAAGATAAACTGTTATAATTACTGTAGGTGTTACAAGTATAAACAAAATAATCACACATGTTTTTTTAATAAACAATTGACTCTTGACAGTTTTGTGCTCCTGTTTGGGGAGATATAAACTATGAGTGTGGCTAATTGGCTTCTTTTTGGATGTGTTGCTTACTAAGGTAGTGACACAGTCACACTTTAATTTTCATAATTTTCTTGGCCCATTTTCACATACATCAAATAACTAGAAAACAGAACTTTAGATATCAGGTTTATGATAACTGTATAGATGCACCTATCAAGAATTTGACTTAAGTCTTAAAAACAAATAATAATGGTGTATGAATGAACCATGTTTGGAGTATTCATAAGAAGATAACCAATGCATTACTGGCCAGTCAAAACTTGTTAAAATCAAAGACAATTATAAGATGTCATTGCTGACAAGGTGTACTATTGTTTACATCCCTACAGATTTGATTTAGACTAAGTATGAAGTACTTTAATATGTAGTTGTACTTTATTTCCAAGTATTTCCCGGGAAAAACCAGTAATTCCTAGGAATAACCAGTATTTCCCACCGTCCCGCTTTTTTGCCAACCCTGGTTAATCGACGTTCAATTTGAGATGTCTGTCTGTTTGTTCATGCTATGAATACTATAAATTATTTGAGCATGTGCATTTAGAACTTTTACTGCCTTTTCCTCCCTGTGTTAGTCCAATGAGGATTATGGCCAAAAACCACTGCTGTCATATCTTCCCATTGTGACCATTGTGGTTGAAATGTTCCCCAACAGGCCGTTTTCTGCTCTGTTTTTTGTTTTGTTTTGGGTTTTTTTGTGTTTTTTTTTTTTGGTTTTTGTTTTTTTTTTGTTCTTTTTTTGTTTTTGTTTTTTTGCATTTTATTGTTTGTTTTGATTTTGTTTTTGTTTTTTTTTTTTGTTTGCATTTTATTGTTTGTTTTGGTTTTTTTTTTTGGTCTTCTTTATCTCCCTTTTTGTAGGGGTTTCTGAATAATGAAACGATGGTTCTTTATCATTCTGCGGATGTCACTTGTTTCCCCAAGGTATTGTTTTGAGCAAACCGTGCAAATGAAGAGATAAATGCTTTGCTTTTAGGACATGACTTTACCCAATATTTTTTGTTGCAACCCGCAATGGGAGGAAATGGGAGTAGCAAATATCTCAGTGAAAGTGCATTTTGCATCGGAACAAGGCTTGAAGCCATCTTTGGGCAACTGGGTGTCTAATCTTGGTCTCAAAATTACATGAATGTCCTTTATGTTTCTTGGTCGTTTAAATGCAGCTATTTGAGGATAGTTGAAAAGATTTGCAATTCTCTCGTTAGTATATATAATGGGCACATTTTTGTCTTTGGATGCTGTTTAAGGTTCTCTTAAAGACAGGTTTTTTCGTAAAGAAATGTTTTGACAAGTGTAGCTTTGCAATTGTCTTTTTATATATTCATATTGTAAGTGGGTTTTCCTGTCTTTTGTAGTTATATTATTAATTGCATACTGCTCTATGTGGGTTTTGTAGCCTCGAATACACTAATTGAATTTTAAAATCTTGCTCTGTTTTTCCAAAAGTTTATCAAAATACAGATTCATTTATATCTAATAGTTAATCCTGTAGGAACACCTCTAAAACTACTATTATTGAGAGGGTGATAGGTAGACGGCTTGAGGTGGAAATGAGAGTCAGTGCGTTTGGAATAGAGACTGAACTTTAAAGAATATTCTATCTAATTTATTATGTTCTTGATTACCTTCTTAAGAATGATTTTTATCAAGGTGTTAGACATTGTGGAGAAAATACAGAGTGCGTAAAATTCATAGATAGACTAGCGGATAGACTGGCAGGCACACGGACGCCGAAAAAAAACTGACCATAAAAACTCTCTTGTATAGTTCAGGTAAAACAAGGGTCACAACTTAACTTGCGTCGTGCGTGTACCACATGTTTCAAGAACTGGCTAAAATTGTGGTACACGCCCAAAGCACGGTTAGTTGTGACCCTGGCTGTACCTGAACCAAACAAGAGAGCTTTTTAATTTGTTTTCGTCTAGAATATGGTGATAACAAGTGAAACATGAGACAAACGATCGTTGTATGTGCCAGTCATAAGTTTTATATTTATAATGTGTAATTAACTCAACTAGGCGTGACTTTGCAAACACCTTTTAAGATTGCGATCTAAAACTGTTTAAAATGTTGCTTTTGTTCTGTATATAGTTTCTGTAGTAGCATTAGCTGTAGTGCTAGACTTTATTCTCTTTGTTTTTACATGTAATTTATTTATTTTGTGCTGAAGAAGGGACTAGTTGTCCCGAAAATTTGACAATATCAATTGTTTGTGCCGTTAGCCATTTTGAGTGCTTTACATGTATATATTCAGTTAACTGGCATAGGATCTATATATTAGATCCGACACTTTAAAGATGCCTTGTGTTGTTGATTTTATATATATATATATATATATATATATATATATATATATATATATATCATTTGAGCTACTGTTACTGCTTCTAAAACGAACATGCCCGTTGAACAAGTATACATGTTTTCATCAAAAACTTCGCCGATATTTTTGTTGGCTTCACTGTACTGCGTGTTGGACATGCACTACAATCACCAAGTTTCCTTGCGACATCTAAAAACATACTCTGCACTTCTGCTTCGCTTAAGGAACCGTAATATATCCGTACAATTTCAATTGCACTGACGACTAAAGGAAATCTCAGTTTGTCTCCTGCGTTACACGTACGTTGACTACGTTGACTGCAAGTCGCATATGCTCACCATCAACATATAATTAGAACGCAAAATTAACGTACGTCACAATTACGGCATGCGTACACCAACTGTTGGCTATTTGTGCGATTCGCCCAAAAGCAAGATTTTTAAAATAAAAAATGATTATGTAAAACATCGCCAAACGGATAAGAGAATGGACAATTTTACCATTAATCACAATCAAATCAAAGATTCCAGTAACCTTCTAAAAACCAAAACAAATACGGTTTTTTTTACCCCCAAAAAATTGGAAGGCAAAGAAGAAAAGCAGGACAAGAAGGAATTGGATATTGAAAATGATTGCAGAGAAAAGGCAAAATATTTCCCGATTACTTTGACTAAGAATCGTGCTAGGATAGAATCATAGACATATTGGGAGTAAAAAAGGGGAAAATGATACTTACGCGCAGAACGATATATCTAACTAAAAACACCTACACAAGACACTTTAACACATCCTACTGAAGAAAGTTGTTGTTTTCGTAAGTACAGTGTATGATAGTTTTCCTTTGTAAATGATTATTTTCTCCATATTGAAAATATTGATCATCATCTCATATGACCATTAAAACTTTATAAAACTGTTCCCATAAATGTTTCGAAATCAATATACCAGAAAAGAATTTGTAGGCTTTGATTTTAAAAGGAACAAATTGTAAATTTTGTCACTTTTAATAATATCATTTGTGAAGACAAAGTAATTCAGATTGGCTTTTTTACTTTCATTTAAAAGTTTTCTTAAAGTTTTTTTTCGGAAATACATGTATTGTAAAGTAAAAAAAAAAGTTAACAAAATTGTAAAATCTTTTAAAAATATTACATTGGCCAGGAAAATCATCAGGTTAATAATAATTAGCTGAAATAAGGTTTTTGCGCAGACTTTCTTCTAGATTTCAGAGATGTTTTCACCATTTTAAGGTATTAGATTCGAAAGATAAATCATGTTTTCACAAAATTCATTTTTGTCGTCAGGTATTAAGCTATTCTAATCAACAAAGCAGAATTTCATAATATGTGTCTTCGTTTTCTACTAGTTCTTTTGATGTTTGAATATTTACCTGCTTATTGTAGATTTATTTTAGAACATGCCCCAAAAAAAGAATTCTTTATTTAAGTGAAAACAATAATGTTATTGTCCGTGCAACTGTCGCGTGGCTAAGAAAGACGTCTGTTGACTTGCAAGTGACCCACGGTGCAAATGTCATTGCTCCCATTCGCAAGGCAAACGTACGTCTGGTGCACAATAATTGTAAGATGGAAGTACGGTGTCTACAGGTATCGTACGTTGCGAGTGTCAACTCGTCTTTAAACAAATTTGTACGTGGCACATACGACCCGCACGTCAAATGTCCGCTTGTCTTGCATTTCACTCTTAATCACGTCAACACGATTTTCAATCGGCCACGGGAGCCCCGACTGACGAAACAAGTAGCGCAAGCGCGATCACCAAACACGTACAGCCGGTTGTGACTAAGACTTTAGACATATGCTAAATGTAAAGTCTCAGTCATACGTGTTCTATGGGTTGTCTGCGGATGAATTCTGAGGAATATCTTGCGAGACACGCAAGTGCATCTTCCGGTTTTGGAAGGACTTACATCTTGAGCAATAATCAAACTTTGCTAATCGATATTGCTATATTGTAATGTACTTAACATGCATAAGGGTAGTCTGTAAAGGTCGTGTACAACCTTGACAAAAAATGACAAACATTAATACAATTTTTGAAGTTATCATTTTCGTTAAATTCATTTAATAAATATGCGAATTCTTAGGTTTTTTATAACATACAAAGATTGGGCTGTTTGAAGAATGACGAACCCCAGTAATAGAAATCTCACTGTGTTGTTTAAGATAATAATATGGGCAGAGACATTATCTTGGTGAAATAAAACTTTATCCAAATTAGCCGCAAGGTATGGGCGTTTCATTCTAAGTGCCTATACTAAATCTCTCCTCACAACCTAACAAGAAAGTTATAAATATAACTTAATATATAAATTTTGCTGCAAACTACTCCTGACCTGGATCCGCCAAAGCGTGTCCACCATTTTGCTCTCAGTTTTGCTATTTCGGGTTTGTTTATCAAAAATATGCTATTTTTTGTATCATTTTTTGTTCCTCTCCTAATTAATTTCATACTGATATTGCAACGCGGGGGTGTTAATGAAGTATATGGAATCTGAGTTACATGTAATTCCGTGAAATCACAAATATTCGTTATTATGTACATATTCAAATATCTAAGCAACGAAACGTAGACCAAAAACAAATAAAAAATACTGAAGACAATTTTTTTTTCCAGAAATTAGTTTGTATTACGTAGATTTACATATTGATGACGTCATGACTAAAACTTGAATGTCGTGTGAATTTGATCGGAAAGCATTGTAAACATGTTCAAAAATAATTAATCAAAGAACTTTAATAAAGTATTGTGGTGTGATTATTGAGAATTGAACATAAGAATACTGGGAGAGATGTTAATTATATCAATCATTCGCTAAAGGGTATGTAACTTTGCTTTTATTTCTCGGCCAGGCTTTCCTCTGTCGTTGTTTTCGATATAAAATCCGACTAAATCAACACAACCCCGTATATATTGAACTTGAAATTTCATACGTATCGTTAGTTTGATCAATGCTTAAATTGAAAGGTGCTGCTAGAATCCCATGTTTTGTGTTGTTTTGATGCAACATACCATTTTCCGTCCGTGCAAACTTTATAAAAGTTAGGAAGGTTTTACGAGAGCCGGATGAATAACTATTTAATTAAGAAGAACATAGGATTCTAGCAGCGGTTTTGATTAAACTGATATGTTTTGCCTCCACTTGGTATGTTTTTTTTATTTTGGAAACCGCGGGGTAGTGTTGTTCTATCTCATTTTATGTTAAGGAATATACGTAAGCTATTTAAAGTTGTCATGTATTAAAGCACCAATTTGGCAGTAATGTACTACCCGATTTGATTCCATTGACATCTATTTTTAAGGATAATACTTAGTTTTTGATCTTATTAAAAATCGTTATTTATTTTCACGATTTTGAATATAAAAGTCAAAATTAGACGCTAAATTGCCCATATGCTTCCTTAACACGCATGCGAAGTAATCTAGAATCCGTATAACAAATAAAGTACAGTTTTTTAAATGAAATTGTTTTCGATAGAAAAATACAATCCAAGAACTTTATAAAATTAGACCTACCGATTTTTTTCTCATAATACAGCCATCCACTGTAAATTTGCGGTCCCGTGTCTGACATGTGAACGGATAGAAGTTGGCAAGAATGAGTGTCCTTGTTGAACATGATGGATTTACACTCGTAATTTCTTGTACAATGAGATGCACAGTGCATAGAACTTCTGAAAATAAGTGTTGATATAATATCGGTTGCTAGAGTTGCCCTGTTGTCGTAAGTTGGATTTCTGGACATGAAGTCGGAGATGATGACCCCACGTACACCTAAGATCACCCCGAAAACAAGGTATACGTTCCGTTTCATACCGAGATGCAAAACCACTGCAGTGTTCGGGTATACTCTTTATATAAATATGTTTCTTCGAAAATGTGATGCCATTGGTCAAGATATATTAATGAGGTTCCTCTAATTTCTTGTATTAAGGCAAACGAATTTCTTTGGAAAACAAACATGTCTATTCGTAAGTGGGTTTAAAATTGAATATCGACATAAATACACTTTTAACACAGACAGTATGCACGAAAAGAGTGTTTAAAATAGTGTGATTATTTCCTGTATCCCATAATAGAAATAAAATGGAAATCAGTGGAATCCATTATATGTGTGATGCTGTAGGTAGATTTATACGGAAACGTATTAGTGCCAAAGTTATAATGGGTTTTTTCTTTCAAGTTCCAACTTTTTTTTTCAAAATTCCAACTTTAAAGTGAAATTGCCAACTTTAAATTTGATTTTTCAACCTATAAGGTTGGAATTTCCAACTTTGGAGGCAATAAACATGTTCATATAAAGAGTACTACCAACTTTAAAGTTAAGTTGGAGTTTTCAAGATTTAAGTTGAAAAATGTAACCTTAAAGTTGGAAATTGGAAATTAAAAAGAAAAGAAAAGATTTATACTAAAGCAATAATAAGCTTCCGTAGATACCATTTGTTTCCCGTTTTAAATATTAAAAAAAAATTACTTTGACCCAAATATTTACGAATTTACTTTGCAAATATATATGATCTAAATGATATTCGGCACAAACACGGGAGTTGCACTAATTCACTTTAATATTGTAATATATATGCTTAATATGCTGAACCAAATTTATTTGTTTACTTTTGTAAGTAGTGTATCCGAAATGTTAGTACCCTTCTCACTGCATGTTCACGGCGTTGTTTTTACAATTTATAATTTTAATTAAAAATTTTACAAGTGGAGATGTCTTGGTGGCTTCCTCGGCGGGTAACTGCGTTTCCACAGAGTTATAATTGGCGATTGATTGCGCTCTTTCTGAGTACCCGCCGAGCGCCCATGACATGCTAGGGGTTTTTACCACGCGTCCACGGCGTTCTTTACTTCGAATTTTTGGTAGGTTAATGTTAATTTGTACAATTATATGGGAAACAAACAATTAAGAACTAGTAAATAAAATTTAATGATATATAAATTGTTTTGTTTTGATGAATAGGTTTATTGTAATTGAAACGTATCTACTTCTAAATTATCTGTGAAGGACTAGGACAACACTCTTAGTAGTCAGGTCTACAAAAAAAAGATTCGCTATTAGTTGTTAGAAAACATAGATAAGATGTAAAAAAAAAAAATCAGAATCAAATGGCATGAATTCCATCTACGTCCTTTGATAGCTCCTGAATTATTAGCAAATGCTACTTTTTACTTAGTCATCCACATCTAGTTTGATAATTATTACATCGCTTGCTATTGTACAACAGCTATTTTTCGTGGTCTAGATGACAACGCACTAGAAAAGTTATGGGAGCGCGGTACAAACGCTAATAAACACAGAAAAAAAAGTCAAGAGATCGCGATAAACTTTGTGGTCGCTGTGAGAACGCAGCCAAATGAAAAACAACTTGTTTAAAAGCTGTGGATGCGCAGTGAGAGCGTGATAAAGACGCAGTGAGATCCCAAAGGACTCCGTGCAAAAGCAATTTGACTTATCACTACGTCTACACTGTGATTAGCTGCGTTCCTTGATCTAACCAACGGGGCTCTCGTGGCGCTGTTGGAGACCTTACGGCGCTGTCACAGCGACCTCTCTGCGCTTCTACGCCGTGTTTATCAGAACGCAAATCCACGGCGCGAACTTTGTCCATGTTCAAAGTGCGCGCCGTCGCATGGCGATCTAAAATATTCAAGGCGAGCCCACTGCGACGAACGAAGATGCCGTTGCGTTGTTACGGCGCTGTAGGAGACTCTACTGCGTTTACCTTGGCGTTTTACATTATTTAAGGACGCAGTGGGATCGCCGTGAGGACGCAGCCTCGGTGTGCCAGGGGTTTTAGGTCACATTTTTATCACGGTTCCAAATGAGAGTTTTAGATTAAAGACCATTAACTAATATCTCTCCTCCCCCCCCCCCCCGCATTCAATCTCCCCGTTTTATGCATACATCATTTATTCATATAGACGCATAGAGTTATCTTATCTTATTTATTAAACTCTGGTCAAATCTTAACTTCTGTGTATACTCTAAAATGTTACCGGTAAATATATTCGTTCCAGACGTCTTCATTCAATATCATTTCATTGCAAGTATATATTTTGCTGCAAACTGCTTCTGACCTGGATCCGCCAAAACGTGTCCACCATTTTGCTCTCATTTTTGCTATTTCGGGGTTGTTTATCGAAAAATGACAGTAGGTTATTATTTTACAATAATTACTTATCAGCTAAAATTCAGATATACCTAACGGACATCATCTCACAAGTGTTGAAATAACAAAGGTGTAAGCAATTACTCTGGTGCAGGTATTTTGTATTTTTTTTTAAATGTCTTAATTTATAAGTATATATATTATCTATATATGTGTATGGACTGTAAAAAAGCATGTATATAGTATACTAATTTTTTTTTGGGTATCATTTTTGTTCCTCTCCTAATTAATTTCATACTGATATTGCAAGTAATCTAGAATTCGTATTAGAAATAAAGTACAGTTCGAAATATATTGATAATTTTTGTGAATTTGTCTCTCTTTGCCCGTCTCTCAAGCAATATTCTTCACTTTGTTTGACTTGTTATTATAAAAAATAATCTTGTTTGTGTAATAAAGATTCTTTATAAATTCATTATACATTAGATACAAAGTAAGGAATGCTATGTGCATTTATTATACAATGTATGTTAGGAGATAACATATCAAAAATCGTTTATTAATTCGTTTGATATATATGACAATCGTCAGAGAAGGTATAAAACTGCCTTCAACGTCAAATGCCTCAAAAGAAGGTTTCAAATTTTTTTTGGAAGTTCATCTAGCGTTTATAAACGTAGTTGCAAGTCAGAGGACAGAGGTCAAATGAAGTTCTGAGTTTGGGGGCCGACTCTGGTTTCATTTGACATGCTTTTCCGCCTACTTATAATTAACACCTTTTTAGAAATTGTTTTAATACCACCTATAGAACTGAAAACAATAAACAAGTAACCGATGATAAATATTTTGGATTTTTTTAATTAAATAATATTTTTAACACTTGTTTTCTTTTTGTATATTTAAGGATGAACTGCAATTTGAAAGTCAACCACAGTCTCTTCCTTTAAATCACATCATGCTCTTCTTTATCAGCACTACCAATGCCATCATTCGGTTTTCTGTTTTTTTTCTTAATGCTTCTGGTTTTTTCACTGTCAACTTCCATATTTTTCGTCTACCTTTGACTTTGCCAGAGAAATATATTGTTTACATGTTCCATGTGCGATATTCTTTGAATATATCAAAAGATATATCTTTCCGTGAAAATGTCCAAAGTTCACTTAAAGGGTTAGAACTAAATTATTATCTGTCAGACGCAATATGAACGCCTGCTAGAAGTGTTTAAAAGTGAACATTAAAGAAAAAAATTGATAAAATTTTAACAATTACGATGGTACATCTCAAATAGTTTGATGCAGCTATAATCAAAGTTAATTAAAATTCCTTTGATGGTTTTGTTTTTGTTTAAATGTGCAGACATTAAATTCAAGATATATCCGACACAGGTTTATCAAGTGATCAAAATCAAACACGTTTTCGATTAGCACTATCCATACAGTAGTTTAGCACACACATGAATAGACAAAAATTACATTCGATCTTCCGGTGTTCATCTTGTATTACTGGTACTAGTAATATATAGTTTAGTTTTAGATATAGTTTAACCTTTGTGACACAGTGCATATTTGACAGTAATCATGACATTCTTTCAATTAATTTACCCCTTGAAGGTCTATTACCTTTAACGGGATATATATTCATTGTATTTTAAGCAAAAGAGATATTACCCGCGCGTGGTTTCAGGTCAAAACAAAGCAAAAATATAAAGAATACGTGTATTTATATCTTGCAAATATTTTCCATATAAGCGCATTATTACGTAGTATATCATTTCATAAAGCGACATATATTTATAAAGCAAATATTGTCATTATCTTTGAACGCTGCCTCGTGTAAGTTATAGTTACATGATGACACGAGAGCATGTACGGAATATATCGCCTCACTTTATGGCACGAGGGGGCGGAGCCCCCGAGTGTCAAAAGGTGAGGCGATATATTCCGTACATGCTCGAGCTGTCAATCATGTAACTGATTTGTCCAATGGTTTTGGCACATTTTCCCGCCATCCGGTGATATTTTCACTTTTTCCCGCTCTCTGGTACAAATTAAATGCGCAGTTTCAGAAATTCGGTGGAGGAAGATGGACGTACTCGGCGACTCCGATGACTTGATTTTAAGCCAAGCGCTTGAATCTTTTGAAAACTTTGATGAATTGGACGAAAAAGATGTTGAATTTGGAAACTTTACTTTCGACGTTGATGAATTTTTAAAGGAGTTAGAAAAACAGGATAACATTAAAACTGAACAATATTACGTCAGAACCGACCCTCCGGAACGTTTCGGCAAACCAGTGAATTCTACAGAAATAAAGGAGCTTCACAAAAGTCAGGAAAGTACCAATACACGACGCAATACATCTTGGGGAGTTAAAGTTTTTGACGACTGGCGAAAATCGAGAAACGCTAATTCAGGTTTAGAAATGCAACTTCCTGATTTACTATCGTGCAGCTCACAAGATTTAGACCATATTTTGTCCTGCTTTGTGATCGAGTGCCGCAGGGCTGATGGTAGTCCATATCCACCTAAAACCTTGTACCAGTTGTGTGCTGCTATTTTAAGATTTATGCCAGATAATGAAATCGACTTAAATTTTCTTGACGGTAAAGATATGCGTTTTCGGAATTTCCGCAACACATTAGATGCCCGAATGAAACAACTCGCCACGGAGGGAATAGGTGTGACAATTCGACAGGCGGATCCAATTTCCCCCGAAATGGAGAACGCGTTATGGGAAGGCGGACATCTGGGTATGAAAACTTCAGTTGCACTTACCAACACAATATTCTTCTACAACTGTAAATTATTTGGGCTCAGAGGTCTTGATGAACATCGTTCATTAGTGACGGAGCAGTTCAAGCTCGACAAGATTAGTGACAAAATGTTTATTACATTTTACGGTCGTACTTCCAAGAACTTTGCGGGGGGATTAAATCAGCGAAACCTAACTGCCAAGGAAGTAAAACACGACTGTGGACCCGACGGACCTCGGAATTTATTTCATGTGTACCAAACTTACATTGACATGGTTGGACCGGGAAGCATGTACCGTCGTCCATTAGCAGGTGAGGGACTGAAGTATTCCAAGCAGGTCATGGGAGTAAACAAACTCGGGAAAATCATCAAGGATATGTGTAGTGGGGCTGGCTTCCATGGGAATTTCTCCAACCATTCGGGCAAACGAACATGTGCTACAAATCTATTTCAATCAGGTAATATTTATCTCTCTCTCTCTCTCTCTCTCTCTCTCTCTCTCTGGCGTAGTTTTTTAATTTTCTTTTGTATTCATAAATTTTTATTTGTCAGGAATAGAGGAACAGCTTGTAATGTCCAGAACAGGACACAGAAGCACGGCAGTTCGGAACTACAAACGACCAAGCCAGGAACAACTTAGTGCAGTAAGCATGGCGCTAAATCCACCGAAATTGGGCTCGGAAGAAAACGAATGCGCGGCAGAATTCGAAGCCAATAATAGCAAACTTCCAAAGTTAATGGTTGATCCAATGCGCACCCCAATGATCAACATTACAAACTGTAATGTCCATATTTTTGATGCAGGAAACAAGTAGGCCTAATGTGTATATTGATCACGTAACATTTTAAAGAACTGTTCAGTTTTTGTTTCAAACTGTTAAAGAAACAGAACATTTCAATTTTAAATTTTCATTTTTTTTTTCATGTTTACAATTTGTTGAATAAAGTTTGTTGCCAGTATTGTGTGTTTTCTTTAGCCAATCGCCATGAGAGGGCGTATCTAATTAGTATGCAAAAATATCACATATGTGATATTCAAATAACAAAATTGTATGCGATATATCAGTCGAGAAACATCAAAGAAAAAACACCGCACCATTGGACAACACTTTAGAGTTGCAGTGCAATAAGTAGACTATGCAATATAATTGAATTAGTTCGTGGTCGTTCGAAATTCTATATTTGACACATTCATCCTAGATGCAAGGACTATCCGAAGACTTAATGTCTAAGTTTTAGTGTCTTCGGTCTTAGACGGTTGGTAAATATAATCAGTGAAATGTTATCTTTGTGGTTTATTTGTGAGCTATGAATATTAGAATGACATAAAAACAAATGTTTAAAAATTAAACTGTGAACTTCTAGATAAGTGTTTTTGTTTTTTTTGTTAAAAACTGAATTTTTTTTTAAATATTGACTACAAAAGACTAATTAATACATATACTATATCTGGTAGCATATCATAAACACCGGTAAACCAGAGAGAAGCCAGGCGTGATACCAAAGTCTAAGGTTCGGTTTGATCCAGAACTTACGATAACAATGACTTGCAGCAAAAATCGAGATTTTTCTCTGTATTTCAATTGCCACCTCATTAATACCCTCGATGATGAGAGGGTCTTTCTTGTGGAGTCGATATTTTTTAAATAACAAATTTCGCCAGACTTCGCAAACAAGGGGTAACAATAGAGAAGTGACAGTAACGATGGAAAGGGCTCTCCAAAATCTTTGAGTACAAAAAATCAATCTCGGATAAATGAAGTCAGAATTCTAAATCTTTTAGTTGATGTGAACCCGATTCAGTGCATATGTTCTAGGCACGTGTTAATAGTGGAAATGATAATTACAAACTTGCATCAGTCAACGACAACTAAGATTCTCGTACATTCAAGAACAATAATTATTTGCACATCGAGATACAATTTTGGATATTGGCGTGATTTTACGAAAAAGACTACATGTAGGTTTAAGAAGACGAAGTTTTAATGGTATTAAAAACATTGCTGGGAAATGCACAGCCCGCCATTTAGTCTGTTTTGCTGGGGGGGGGGGAGCTGTCAAGGTCTAGCAACTGCTTCGAAACGTCAGGGTGTTTTAAATTTTAATAAGGAAAAGGGTTACTCAATTTTATGTCTCCAAGACACACATTTTTCTGAAGAAAAACGATTTGTTGAAATACACTGGGGTTAAACATGCTTTTTTAATTCTTTAAAATCAAACACCAGAGGAGTGACTATCATATTTAACAATAATTTTGTATTCAAGGTTAATCAAACTCGTAGGGATGATGATTTTAATCTATATATGGTCCGAATTCCGACACATCCAATTGATATGATATTGTTAGAGATATTTGTTAGATTTTGACTATGAGTATATTTTTCTATGTCGTGACTTTAATCTTTTTCTTAATCCAACATAGATACTTTTTCTATATTATTATTATTATTATTTTTAATAACAAGGGCATCAGTAACCCAAATGCTAGAGACAAACTTCTTGACATTATGTCTTATTTGCAACTTTCAGATTATTTTAGAATTTTAAACCCATGTAAAAAGGTTTTTACTTGGAGAAAGAAAAACCAATTAAAGCAAGGTCGACTAGATTATATCTTCATTTCTAAAAATGTTTCCAACCTTGTAGAATTGTTTTCTATTAGAACAGATTATAGGTCAGACCATTAAGCTGTCATTTTAGAGGCAGAGGGCTGTGATAATTCAACAATTCTTTATTTATTGACACTATACAACAAGTGCATAACTATGGTGGCAGATCTATATGTAATAGATAATTATGTCGACTTGTCAGATGATTATGTCGACTTGTCAGATATTTATGTCAACTTGTCAGATCTTTATGTTGTCAGAAAATAACCATATTGACTAGAAACTCAATATTTTGCTGTTAAAGCGTGTTAGTGCCACTAACTGCCATTAACTTGTCATCATAATCATCTGACAAGTCGACATAAAGATCTGACAAGTTAACATAATTATCTGACAGAAAAAAGTGATATAGCCACTAGTTTAAAGAAATTTATCATTCATATTATAAGCCGAGGTGTCAGATAATGATGTAGACTTGTCAGATGTTATGTCATCTTGTCAAATAATTATGTCGACTTGTCAAATAATTAAGTCGACTTGTCAGATCCTTATGTCGACTTGTCAGAAAATATTATTTCAACTTGATGGCACAAATTGGGCGTGGAAAGGTTATAGTGTTGAATTTTTAAACATGTGGATAAGTGACAAGTCGACTTAAAGAACTGACCAGTCCACATAATTATCTGACAAGTCGACATCAAGATCTGACAAGTCGACATCAAGATCTGACAAGTAGTGGCAGATCTATGCCACCATACATAACCAATATAAAGGTACATCTTCTGAACCCATTGAGGAGCACAACTTCCTGGAAGCTAGATCTATATTAATATTTAAGGATGACTTTGTTAAACATTTACTTTCACATTAATTATGAAAAGTGTTTGCTTTTTTCAAAAAAGGAAAATAAAACTGGATCGGTTTGTTGGCGAAAAAGTAAAAATATCTGGTCTGTTATACATTGGTAAACAAATTTCATTGAAAATATTTTATCATCAGCAGAAAAAAAAACAAACTGAGGTTGAAAGAAAATGAGATTCGCTCAGCACGTTGCTGAGAGGATGGAACTGTACTTAGTAGGCCCGGTGTAAAGCAGATTAAATACCCCTGTAAAATAATGACCGCGGTCATTAATCGACATAGAATGATGACCCCACCCCCCGTCATTATTCTACGTAGAAAAATGACTCTGTTGCCTGAAGAATGTGTCATTATCATAATATAGGCACAGTCTATACGAAGAAAAGTCACCCTTGTAGAATAAAAACCCCTTAAATACGTAGGTTTCAGTATCATTTCTTGTTATTGGTGAAATAATCTTTCACAATGTTGTCACAAGTAACTTGAAATTATATTCGATATACAAATATTAAACTCTCAGTAAAAGAAGGGGTATATTTTAAAAAATATAACTCCTTTCGTTATCGACATATCGTACCGAGATGTAGTTTTTATTACAACGAGTTACAAGTATCTCATTATTACAAGTGAAAACGCATTTGAAATATTTTAGATATCTATATCTATCAAATTACTACTCGAATGACCTATCTATCAGATCTGAAACTCTAAAATACCTCAAAACATTTTTTTACCGTTTCACTGATCTTTACATAAAAGTTCACATGATATAAGTCAAAGCTGATATTGTTTTCTGCTTGTGAAATCATATTTCAAAAATGTATTCTTTATCGGTCAATCAAGTAGAATATTGATGTGTCGAGGAACGTTAAATTGAAATATTAGGAGAGATCGATTGTTTTTAGTCTATTTAGATCTAAGAGATCTCTACTAAAGATATGAGGAACAGGTAAATTTTAAAGCTCTTTTTATGTTTTCTTTGCTAAATGTTATAATACCGACTAAATCATCTTGAGTTAAAGTTTATGGAAGACCTAAAGGTTAATTTGTTGACCACCTAGCCTTCATAAGACCTCTGTGTGATGTTATATAAATAGTGCCTGTTTGGGAGGGTAACATTTGAAATTGACACCCCGAGAAAACCATTGTCAACCGACGCGAAGCGGAGGTTGACAGTGGTTTTCGAGGGGTGTCAATTTCAACTGTTATCCTCCCAAACAGGCACTATTTATTTTGTTATACTGAATGTCTTAATTTTAAAGAAAATTTTACTGCTTTTATATAGGAATAACGTGAATTCTACAGCGAACCGTACGCGCATAATATTCGCGCATGTAACATTTTTTAATGTTACCCGTTGCTAAGTGCGTTGCTAACGCTGAGGGTAATAGAAAATATTATTAACTGCGTCTTAACCAATCAGATTTCAGTATTTAACATGACAGTATAACAAAATCATATACTTCAGTCCGTTCCTACACGTTGATACATGTAACAGATGCACTGTACTTGTTTTTACATAAAATTGCAATTGACACGTTGTATACTTAGGGAATAAAAAATGTAATGCATGTAAATGCTATTTTTTGATAATTCAACTAATTTTAAAGTCTAATATCAAAGATATATATTTTTTACGACGGGGGTAATTTTTATTCGGGTGTTTAACATGTTTAATATAAATGAAACTTAATTCTTGGGTTTTTTTCTTCAAAATAATCCAATTCTTATAAAGTTATTTCTGCGCAGTGTGATAAACGTTTTGCATACCAAGAATTAATCGATGCATGTTATATCATACTTCATAGTGATGGCATTCTATAAAGAAAGAAGTATTTATTTCAAGTAATTTTCGTTAACTATTAAAGTTTTAAGCATTTTAGTTTATTTCTTATCATACAGAATACTTTATTAACTTAATATTTATATATATGAGATACATGTATATGATCCTACCAATACAAAATGTTTGTAGAAATTTAAATTTAAATAAACATTTAATATGTTCGTGGATAAACTTAACAACGAAATCCATGAAAATTGGTATTCAACGAATATTGATGAAACGTCAGTAGTTTTAATGATGCAAATAAACAGAGACTTTCATTTTGTAAGCGTACTAGCTATAGGATTCCTAACAAATCAACACGGCGTTTTATGCCTAAATTTAAATTTGTTTGTGCTAAATTGCAGATGTAAGGTATAAAAAAGGGCTCTTTTCCATTCTGTTTTCTAAAAATACTTCAAGTTTTTTTAATCTATAATGTTAAGAAACAAAAATTTAAACAAACCCATAAAGTACTCAAGGAAGAAAAACTTAAGATGCAGCGTATTTTGATAATTTTGAAACCTAAACTTGAATGTTTGAATGTTGACTCACGGTCAATTTTTTACTATTTTAATACATTTTAATTGCGGCGTCACAGCCATTTAACTGCTATATATTTTTTAAATTTGAACAATAAAATGTCTTTTTAGGGACGTTAGGTGTTGAAAATTTTCGTCTCAGGAGATGAGTTAAAGGTGATATTTTTACCTTATATAACATCAGAAATGACCTTAATTACCAGTTAGAAGTAAGTTCAGTGTCTGTAAGAAACAAAAAAGGTCTCCTGTACAAATAGCAGTACAGACATTTGTAATATCTTAAAACGTAACTTATTCGCATAGCAGATTCTAATAATGACTATTTTATATTACATCCCAATGAAAGGAGATTTAAATGATGGGTTTGATGCTCTGTGGGCAAAAGTTGTCAGGTCGGATTTTTTAAAATTATTTTTTTTTATTGAACTTTCACATATTTACACACCAGAGTATAATTAGTACAGCGCATTAGTACATTCATACATGTAAAATTTGTTAGCTTGATACATTCAATATTTAGATATATAGTATATGTACATATACATATTACTCCTTAGAAGAGTTACAATATAATTTGTATAAGAAATGTGTATCTTAAATTTTCATAACGCGCTAACGCGTGCTACTCAATTTGTATGCACGCATCGCTGCAGTTATGTGACTGTATATTTAAAAAAAATCATGATACAATGCTATATTAGTAGAAATTGCACTTCAACGAACAATTAATTTCGTGGATAAACTTAACAACGAAATCCACGAAAATTGGTATTCAACGAATTTTGATGAAACCACAGTATTCTGATGAATGTTCCAAACGTTTAAATATATCTTTCCAATAAATATCAAACCGATGATAATTTCTATTTTTTTGGAAGCAAATGTTTTTCTATAAACAGTTTTCTGGTTATAGATATCTTAATGATATTTACATTTTGCCATGATGTTTTCATTTTACTTTGCAGGATATATTGTTTTGTGAAGAATTACAGTGTGCATCTACAGCCTTTAAAAGATTTTTTTCGTTTGGCTGCGCTCACACAGCCACCCCAAAAAGCTGTTGCTGCGATCATGGCGCTCTCTTGGCGTTTCTTCTGCGTTAATTAGCGTTTATAACGCGCCATCATGGCGTTTCCACTGTTTTGTCAACCAGACCACGAAAACTCGAACAATGGCTGTTGTACAATAGCAAGCGATAGTTTTCTCAAACTTGATGTAAATGACTATGTAAAAAGTACCATTTGCGAAAGTTCAGGACCTATTAAAAAAGTAGATTGAATACATGCCATTTTGTTCTGATGATTTCACACGTTTTCTATGTTGTCTAACAAATAAAAACGGGTTTTTTTGTTGACCACCTGTCTACTCAGATTTTTTGTCTTTCACAAAGTATCAAGAAATTAGTTACGTTTTAATTACAATGTACCTTATTTCATCAAAACAATAATAATACTTTTTTCATTTATTTACTATTTGTAAAGTTAGATTCTTGTTTGTTTCCCATACAATTATACACTTTGACATTAACCTATAAATTAGTAAATGTTCATGCATTATATATGTGCACAGAGCACTCCGTTGACACAAAGTAAAAACTCTTAGCACGTCATGAGCGTTTGACGGCTACTTAGCGAGAGCGCAGTCAATCGCCAAGTAGAACTTTATAGTAACACCGTCGCAGTTAGGACGCCGTGACATCTTCACCTGTAATACATGTAATTCAAATAAATTTGTGCATTTCTTTATTTTTCTTCCAATCCTACGGCGATTCCATGAATTTTACAACGTCGTGAACACACTTTGGAATGTACCCTTATAATTGAACAATGTAACCTTTTACTGAAGTTTTCAAAGAAATAGGTCAATGACCTACTTATCGTGCTAGTGACATCTGAATGTTCCTAAAACAAATAAACAATCTTCAAGATATCAGATGTATGGATAGCTTCCGGAACCGTGCATTATAAATCATTTGTTACTTAAATCTTTCAAATAGCAGCCATTATCATACAGACTGAGTTTAACCTTAACATGAAAAACATCATTTTTCGACGAAGACTTTCGAGTGAAATACTTTAGAGACAACTTCAACTACAACTACTTTTTGACCACGTTTTCGTGAATTTTTTAAAGATGACAGTACTTTTCTGAAACATTACACAAACGGATCTTTTATGCAGAGGTAATTTTATGGAGAACTCTACTGGGACATAATTGATTATACCTTATTACCTGTCAACGTGTTATAAAAATAGTTCACATCAAGGGAAATGTATGAATTTAATTGAAACACAAATCAATACTTTTTCTTAACATTAAATTCCATTCCATTTCAATCTTTTTGAGGGATTTTCTCACATGATATAACTATGGCTATTGAGACAATTAGACTAAATACAAAACTTTTACATTTTTAAACTCTTCATTCCACCAGCGGACCCTGAGCAACCATTGCTTTTGAAAAGAAATGTTACTAAGTAGTTTTAAACAAACAGATGATAATAAATGGCAATTGATAGGTGTTGAGGTAAAGACGACTGGTTGCCATGCATATGCTTTAAAATTTCGTAAATAATTGCGAATGTAAAGTTGTATAAGAAGTCTTTATTATTCATTATATTGCACTTGTAGGGTGGAGGCAATAATTTTTACAATTTAGGTTCCCCTATTTTTTTTTTATTTTCCCCAATTGACTGAGGAAATATTTAGTCCATAAGTAACCATTATGTCAATTTTAAAGGCAATTTTTTAGTGAAAAGATTTTAGTCCTGGTGGTCAAAGTCGGATTTCCCGAGGTTTTAACAACAATATAATAAATCTGTGAATAATCTTATGGAATATATAATAACGGCCAGTTGTTCTTAGTAATGTTTTTTTCTTTTTCAAATCCAGCAATTCAAATAAACAATATACTTTTATATGCTGCTCGGAATACGTAATTTTGATTCCATCTCTCAGGAACAAGGATAATTGGACACGATATTTTTGTTAAATTATCATACGTAGAAAATTGTTAAAGAATTTGAATTCCATTATGTCCCAGTGTTGTGTTGTGCATGTACTATTAAGGCATGTAGTACATGCACAACACAACGCTGTTGCTATTTTTATGCCGTCTGTTGAATATACTGATGTGCCTCTATTTATTAATAAGCAGCTGTGACGTTTGAAAGTTGTCTAGTCCCTGGAATTATCACCGGAAAAACAAGCGTTTGTTCTTTAGAATTAATCAATTGACTTGATTGATTATTTAATCATCAAGTTTTTGTACAATGAAAAAATATCAACAAACTTTTTTTTTTTATTTTTTTTTTATTGGGTTTTTCATTTCACAACATATGTACATATGTAACATAATAATGATTGTAACATTTTTATAAACATATTACATAGTCTTTATACTATTTCTACTTAATAGTACAGTTTTGTATATTTCATATGAGGTGAAGCTGATTGAGAGAGAGAGAGAGAGAGAGAGAGAGAGAGAGAGAGAGAGAGAGAGAGAGAGAGAGAGAGAGAGAGAGAGAGAGAGAGAGAGAGAGAGAGAGATTATGCAGGTGGATTACAATACAAGTATAGACTATGTTATACTGAAAACAAATGAAATGATATGAGAGTTCACATCGATCAAAAAAACAAAAAACAGAAAAATTAAATTTATCTCTATAACTACAATTTTTCACAGATATTCTGCCAGTGGCTTTCGTATTCCTTATAATTACATCTTTTCAACAGCAAATATTTTTCAGTTAAGATTCTTTCTGTTATGACCTTTTTCAAGGCATGTATATTTGGTGTCGGATTACTTTTATATTTACATGAAAAAATATATTGCTTCACAATAAGAGCTATCAGGTTAAAAAATTTATAACTTTCTTTATTTTTGTATTTTCCAAAAAGAACTGATTGAATATCAGATGTAATCGAGATTTCAAACTGTGTAAAAATCCACTCTTCAACATCACACCACAATTCTTTTACTATATTACATTCATAAAATAAATGACTAATACTTTCTTCATCTTTTTTACAAAAGGTGCAAACAGCAGATTCTGCTTTTTTTATATTAAAAAGATATTTATTTGTAGGGACAATCCTATGAAGTATTTGATATTGCAGCCAATGTAGTTTTGATTCCTGTGTACACTTAAAAGGGAGTTCAAAAATTCTACTCCAAGAAGTTTGTGAATAGTTATAACCCTTTTCTCTCCATTTTGATATTGATGTACATATTTCTCTTTTTTTGTCTAATAATACATGGGTTTACAACCTTTACAAGTATTAATAAACAATAGAATATGATTAGGGACAATTGGTCCATATTGTAATGTGTTCTGTAGGTTTGGTAAGTGTATATCTTGTGTATGTAGTCTGGTTGTAACTGCAGTTCTTAAACTTGCATACTCTATGAAATTTGTCTTTGGATTAATGTGTTTCAATTCATCAAAGTTTCTAAATGTTCCATCTATATTAAGCAGATCACTAACAAAAATAAATCCTTTATTAACATAACTTTTGATAAATATTGATTTATTGTCTATGGTGATTTTGGGATTGTGCCATATATTATCATTTATAATTTGGGGTTTACTAAGTGGTGTTTGTTCAATTATTTCTAACCAGCTGAGGAGCACTTCTTTCCAAAAAGAATTTTCTAAATTTTTACATAGAAGGTACGAATAATCAGGACCATTTCTCCATATTTCAGAGATACTAATTTTCAAAATTGATTCTAAAAGCTTTACCCATTTTGTATCAGTTTTAATTAGTCTTCTCATCCAAGTAGCTTTGAGTGCTGTGATAAAATTTCCATAATCAACCATTTTGAGACCCCCATGATTATAATCTTGTATGATTGTACTTTTCTTTACTTTATGAACTTTACAGCCCCATAGGAAATGAAAAATATCATGTTCAAAAGTTTTTAGGCATTCAGTTTTTGGGTTGGGTAATGCTAGTATCAAATGATTTAGCTTTGGTATTATTAGTGTCTTGATTATCGTAATTCGACCAATTGGTGTTAATTTTCTTAACTTCCACTGATTTATCAATCTTCTAATTTCAGACAATTTTGGTAAATAATTTAATTCTTCCATTTCATCTAATGTAACTGAAAATTTGATACCTAGAAGCTCAAAATTTAAATTGTTCCAACTAAGTTTCCATCGTGAATGATGAAATACATCCTTTGAAAATTTTTTGCTACCAATCCAAACCATTTTTGTTTTTGTAAAATTTATTTTTAAGCCTGATACTTGTGCAAAAAAGTCTAAAACCCTAAGAATGCCATCATATGATTGTGGTGTACCATCCATTATAATTGATGTGTCGTCTGCATATTGAGATATTTTGTATTCTTCCCCATCAATATTTATACCTTTGATGTCTTTTTCATTTCTTATTAATATTCCTAAAATCTCAGCGCAGAGAAGAAAGAGATATGGAGATATTGGGTCACCTTGTCTACAGCCCCTTTCTGGATAAAAGTATTCTGAAATTATACCATTTTGAATCACACATGCCTTAATTCCGTTATAGAATGTTTTTATCCAATTTTCCAACAAACTTTTTTGTTTTCTCCAATAAATGAGACACGATTGACATTATCGAGAAAATTCGAGTTGTTTAGCAGACGAAATCTCGTCGAATTTTTTTCTTGTACATTGTTTATCAAACATAATTTTAAAAAGTGTTTTCACGATTCTTATGTTTAATTTTGTTTGAAAAACGGTTAATCAATTTGTTTCAATAGTTTATTAGAAACTTTACCTTTTAAATTCGCGTCCATAATGAGGCATTTTAGAAAGATTAATAATTTTAAAAACTTGGTGTCAAAAGGGACTAGTAATATAAAATTTTACATGAGATAATACAGCCAAAAGATATGTTAACGGTTAAGAAGACAAAGCACATAAATTCTTACCTGTTGCGACTATATTGGTACAAAAAACGAAATTAAAAGTTCCTCATTGTATCATAAACATATTTTAATTACTTGTATCAGTGCGTATTTCCTGTAGTCTGAAATGTTTCAAAGAATCCTCAATGTTAATTTATAAGATCGTAATTTCGTTCTTCGTAGAATAGTTATTTCCTTCATAAATTAATTTTCAATAAGATCTGTGATTATCTTCCCTATTTGTAAACAAACATTTTTCCTTATTCCTTATTTCAAAAATTTTCTAACGTTATTTATGGTATCAACAGAAACAAAAACACATATTTTTCTATTGCCTAGCAATTTATTACAGTGTAAAATTGAAGATATGTTGAAATATTGTAAAAGAAGAAACTATGCACTAACATCTTACCTACATTTCTCTAGAATTTAATGGTCATTTAATGGTCATTTAATGGTCATTTGTTAGTGTCATTTGTTTTCCATCTGCATGGCGTTCATCTTTTATTTCAACAAATTAATATTTCAATGAATCAACCTATTGATCAATTAATGCTATGTTTTAACGGAGATAATAAATAAGTAAGTTTCGAATCTTAAACTTTCCCTTCATTTGATTTTTTACTAAACAATTAAAGTACAACACAGCACGATGAAGCCGCCAGTGGAATTCTAACTTTAAGAATAAATCCCTGGCTTACGCAGTCAGTTACATTTCTCTATTATATGCACTGCACGGTGCATTTGTAGACAGGCATTGGAAACAAAAGATTCGATTTTTATTATTAAGTAGCACAAAAACGCAATCATATATACTGAACATCTATTAGTTGTATGACAATGGCTTTAGTCTTACTGAGGTGGTGTTCTCGTGAGTCAAACGGCTAAATGATATAGCTCAGACACATTCGAATGTAAACAAGTCTCACAAAATCATTTTTGTACATACAAATTGAGAAAAATGTAAACATCGAACACGAAAATCTTTTTAAGAATTGTCATAAACCCAAAACCAATTTTGCGCTATCATATGAGATTGTCCGTAATTTTTTAACTGTTTTTTTCATCAAATATGACTATGGAGAACAGAACCAGAAATGTATAGAAGTCTTATGTATAAAACAATGTTTGATCTTGTCTGAGAAAGGAAAAAACCGATTATCAATAATGTGCTTAGTATGCTGAAAAGAGTGTAATCGTAAATAAATTTCACGTTAACCAATGACAGGGATAGGCGGGGCTATTTGTTATTCATATATACTGAACATGCGATAACTAAGAAATGACCACTCTAGGCTACATAGCATCATTCAACAGCAATCACGTTAAACACTGCGCAACCGGAAAAGGTGACTATATATATATATATATATATATATATATATATATATATATATATATATATATATATATATATATATATATATATATATATATATATATATATATTAATCTTATAACCGTGTATCTTTTGATCCGACACTATAGATAACGAATGTTGTTGGTTTATATATATATATATTCATTACTCCATTTTGGAGATTAAAACATCAAATGATATATTTATTTATAATAATAGATTACATATTTCAATATTATAGACATATTAATTATGAATATGTATTTGATTCCGTTTGTTAATGTAAAGTCTATTGACATGAAAATATTTTCACTCTTGATAAAAGGTTACATTGTCAAATAAATGAATAATTGATTTGACGCATTGTTTGTAAATCTAACATGTAAAACGTTTCTGCTTGACTGCATCAGAAAAAAATTAATTTTATATTATTTATACGTGTAATATTTTGATAGGTTCGATAATATTTTAATCTTATATGTTTTAAATATAAGTCTTTCAAGGACTAATTATTTAAGGAATGATTTAAGTAATAAGTCATTCATCCATTAATCAACAAGCTGTTTTACAATCATTATGGTATATGTCAACTCTTAAAACCAAATACCTAAATTATTGTAAAGCCATAAGTATAGCACTGCATGAAGCAGCTTGTGAAATTCTGAAATTGAGATGAAAGTGCGTAGCCCAGTGCCGACCATAAATTTCTTCTACAAAACTTTCAATAAACTTTTAAGACTACCGACGTTGACTTTTCGGTTGAAACCGCCGTACTTACCACGTGAATGGAAAATAATAGTCACCCCAGCATAATAAACGTAATGTATTCATTGGTATTATAAATCGTTGCTTTTTCTTCAAAAGGAACAAAAATACAGCTTTCAAAGTCGTTTGCAAAATCAAATGATTCTTAACAAACAGACTAAATGCTACCTTGGCCAATACAGGAAAGCCATTTTCACACCATTAACCCAAACTTTTGTTGCGCTTAATTTGATTTGACATTGGTTAACAAACATAAGTACTTTAAATCATTTTTTTTTCAAACTGTGTGAAGACTACGAACAATGTAACTTTTTACATTACAAAATCAAGCATTACTTTCTTTTTCCTTTCTCCCCTCTCTCTCTCTCTCTCTATATATATATATCTATCTATCTATCTATCTATCTATCTATCTATCTATCTATCTATCTATCTATCTATCTTTCTATCTATCTATCTATCTACATGTATCTATCTATCTACATGTATCTATCTATCAATCTATCTATATATCTATCTATCTAAAGAAATGCTAGCTACTTTAATACCCGTATGAAGCATCACAATAATCATATTTTGTTTTTAAATATTTGCCGTAAAGAAGCCAATTAACACGATGCATGTGAGGATTTATCATTTTCCAGCGAAAAAAAAATCCATTTTGAATGCTGTTCATTTTTCACTACAGGGTAGATATCATGATTTTTTACATCAATTTTCCGTATAGCATGCATAGCTTGAAATTAAAACCATCGCAACTAATACTAGCCTACATGTCGAAAGCCCTATAGATGTACGTCCACTGGCATAGACATACACTTCCACATATGACCGTGATTACTACTTCTAAGCAATCAAATATTTTTTCGCAATTTTTTCCAGTTTGCATAAATCAAAGTAATATACTGTTACAGTTTTCGTTATACAGAGGTGACACTGTTAAAAGGGATTTCAAAAATGTTTCTATTTTCAGACATGGCAAGTCTTCAGAAGAATGAGAGATTATCCCATTTCCATGTTTTAAATTGTACTGTGGCGTCAGCTTGTGTTCTATCCATGTGTATAACAGTACTTATAGTCGTTGAAACCAAAGATCCATTTTCCAAGCACGAAATCGTTGGATATCTAATCGTACCACCGTAACTCTATTAGGTATGATCGTAACCTTTTTCATATGGATTTCATTGAAACGAAACACAAAAAAGAAAGTAATTAAAAACAACGAATTGACGTCACTTCGAATTTCAAACTGACTTTTTTATGGATTTTTGGGCTTGCGAGTATCTTTAACTCTGCTCTGAATATGGGAATGTCAATTGACTCTTTATTTCTTAACTTTGGATGTCAGTTATTTCGCGCCGAGCTATACAAAATAAGTATAGCTATCTATTTAGTGGAAATTTGTTTCTGTGCTGGACAACTAGGATTCTTAAGTTTATATGGAAAATTCAATTTAGACCCTCGCACCTGATTAATTTTGGCGCATCTCTTATGATCGTCACTCATCTTCTTCGTTGGTTTCAGATACCTTTTAGTGAGGTTTTTTGGAGAACCTATCATTTTCATTTTCCTTTTGATTGGAATGCAACATCGAAGACAATCTTGCATGATTGTCATAGTTCCAGCATAATTCACCGTATGTTGCATATGTATAGATACATTGATTCACTGCGTATCAAATACCACCTCCTCTCTGTTGTTTTACTTGTCAAAATGTTTACTTATGTCTTTAGTTACAACCCAATTACATCTTCGTGGAAAGAATTTTCAAAAACTTCAATTTATACAGCAACAGCTGATGAATTTGATTCATCTGTAATGCTTACAAGGCCAAACGTAACAT
Organism: Magallana gigas; assembly: GCF_963853765.1. Lineage (NCBI taxonomy): Eukaryota > Metazoa > Mollusca > Bivalvia > Ostreida > Ostreidae > Magallana > Magallana gigas. Next base: position 15,146,527 of record NC_088860.1, on the reverse strand, counting down.
TTGCTGCCATTAGAAGTGGAATCGTATATTTATTCCTATTTGTGGTGGTAATTGCGTATATTTTAGTCTTTTTCAGACCGTTATCAGCGAACTCGGCGAAAGCATTTTTGATAATTAGCACCATATACGAGATAACTATATTAGCTTTTCTGGTTTTGGGAAAGAGAAAATTCAAATCTCAATTTCGCGAGACGTTCATCGAAGAAAAACCATCTACATAAAGCGGATATAAGACAGCATTTTCATGCATAACCTCTGGTGCAGTTGCTTTCGAAACATTTGGTGGAATAGCCGGGCTAATGAAAGCAAGGGAATTTTTCTGGCTTTTATTGTTTATCAATAAAATTCTTCAGATATCCGTAATCATTACACAAAGTGAGTTTATTCTTCATACGATGAACACGTCGTTTCAGACAAGAGCTATTCAAGAAAAACACTTTAAAGTTAATCGCATATTTCAATGCATTTTTGTCATGAATATTTCAAAATGGATTGTTAATACTATTATCATGGGACAAAAACAGACCTATCATTTATACAGAGGCAGTTCTATGGAAAAAAAGTACTGGGATATAATGAAATACGATATTTCCCGTCAACGTATTTTACAGATTTCTAACATCATTAGAAATGTATGGGCTCTACCGAAATACACACATTCACGTTTGATTGTTTTTTTATTGATTAAATTGTTTATTCCCTTTACAGTTTTATTTTATTTTATATCTGTGTATATGCTATAAAAGTTTAGGTGTGATATTAATTTGTTTGTTAGAAAAATAAACATTAATAACGAACTTATGTATTTTGAATTTATGTAACAAAGAATAATGCTTCAACAGTTAATGTCGTTGAAGAGCAAAGTAACAAAAGTAGTCTGTTGAAAGGATTTGTGAATTGAATATATATATTTTTTCATATAACAATTACATAATATATATTACATTTGACGCCTACGGAATGTTATGAAATATCACACATAACTGACCTTCTGTGTCAAAAAATAAAACGACCAAAGACGTCTATTGATTCAAATTTACCTTCTTTCACAAAAGAAAGAACATATATTACGTAACCTCCAGTATCATGATTGATTTTGTAAATACGCTATAAAACTACATACATATAAATGTTTTTAAGGTTAAGATCTAGTATCGCATAGCCCTCTTACTCCGTCACTACCATAAGTCCGTCACTTTTGGTAAACTCCTCGCCCTTTGAAATCAAGTGCAATTATGACGTCATATTTTGCATGTTAAAAATCTTCAATCAGATGCATGAAATCAGCTAACACTTTTTCACGGGTGCACTGAAATAACGATATTTCTGACATGCGGGCCTTTTCGATGATTTACAGTGGTCAGTCATTTTAAAAGAGGTCAAGAGGAAACATTTCACATGTAATTTATTTTTATTAAGGTTATTAATATATTTTTTTCAGTTCGCGATAGCGTTTATGCACTACACTTGATGATAACGTCAAATCGCTCATGACGTAATTTTTGCCTTATACAGGGTTATAGATATTTACGGTATGTCGGTATTTAGAATTTGCAACATCTATTAAAACTGTAATTAAAAAAACTGTAATAAAAAAAATAATATAATCATTAATATATTCATTATTGATAAGATATATTTGAAATATTTAAAGACAGAAATCAAACGGCATCCATACATTCTGAAAAAGGCATTGTGATTGTTCTTACAAGAACCCATTCTTTTTTATTCTGGCGATCATTTCACTTTGATGAAATTAAATACAATTTAGATGGTATACACCGATTTTACTTATTATAACTTCGCCTAGATACAAGTTGAGTTTAAACTAAATTGTTAATGTGTCTTCATTGCCTGGCGAATCATAGATCATGTGGGTGACGTAGTTAGGTTCATAGGATATTATACCACGTGTGAGAAACGTCGTATTCAGAGGGCTTATTTGAATAATAATAAAAATATTTTTGTTAATAATTTTATAAATAATAACGTTTTAGGTTATATTTTGTGATTGCAAATAATAAAAGCCGCAAAAAATAATTTACAGAAAAACGCTGGATGTTTTCTGCTTATGGTGTCGGAGTTTGTGTACTTGCCAATGGGGGTAAATGATTTCGGAGTGTATTTTTCGTGCTGAACCATTATGACGTCATAATTGATTTTATTTAAGATACTTTTACATATACTTTTTTAAAAGGACTATAAAGGAATTACGTAGAAAATGAAACAATTTCTAATTGACATTCTAAACTAAATCACGGGAAAGGTAATCCCGATACCTACATTTAATTTTAGATCATTTTTATTAAAGAGGAGGCAAAAAGCTTGTTAAATTCCGTTTTTGGATAAACTGTAGGCATTCTAGATATATTCCAAAAGTAGACAAAACTTCAAAATGCGACTTATTTTATTCATATTTTAATGAGAATGGCTTTTCAAAACATGATTTTTCATTGCGTTTAGCAATCATTTAAGGCCAGGTACACTTTATCAAACTAAGCTATTGTTATGAAGAATCATTTAGAGATATTATATCTTAAATTTCATTAAACTGTAGGCACATTTCATTTAATAGAATTTGATCCTAATGCTTTAAATCATCTCCTTTTGTCCCCTTTCGGAATGATAAAGTTGAATTTTAAGACTTATACCCCCCGCAAACGAAGTTGGAGGGATATATAGGAATTACATTGTCCGTCTGTCTGTGCACAATGTCCGGTCCATATATTTCCTATGGTTAACAATAGAAGTTCCTACTACACATAAAAATTGCTAATTATCTTAAGGTGTGTCATGACCTTGATCTAAGGTCATTTGGACATTGGCAAGGTCACGGGCAGAAGTAGTGCAAAATGCATGTCCGGGCCATATCTTTCTTATGTAGAAAACATTGGACGTTCTTAGTTCACACATGGATTGCATATGACCTGAAAATGCGTCAAGACCTTGATTCAAGATCATTCGGGCAAGGTCAAGGTCACTTTCAGAAAAAGTGCAATATTCGTGTCTGGTCTATATTTTTTTTATGAAGAGACTTTGGAGGTTCGTAAGATTGCTCATAACCTTAAGGTGTGTCATGACCTTGACCGAAGGTCATGTTGACAAGTTCAAGGTCATCGTTTAAAATATGCTTAATACCTGTCTGTGTCATGTCTTGTATAAAATTTGACAAAAAGTTTGCTTGTGTCAGGTAGGCCACATAAAATTATTTTGTTTGATTCTCATTCCTGCCCGCCATCCTGAAAATGGCCTTCCCTGATGTATCTTTTTTTTTAAATTGTGTTGAAAAAAATCGGTAAAAATCAAGCACAGTATAGTATACCAAAAATTCAAAACATTTAATGACTACTTGACATGTGGATTATCGTTTGGTTCTAGTCTTGTTTGTAATCATAAGGATGCAAATGTCTTCATTCATTAACAGTTATGTTGAAATAAAATGAAATTAAAAGAAAAGAGATTAGTTTGGCTACTGATATTAACATTTACAATTCTAAATAAAATAGAACAGTTGTTATCCATAGAACATCAATGGTGATATAAATAGCATTCATTATTTTCTATGATAGAAAAATACTTCTGTTATGATTTTTTTTCTTAGCGGGGGTTATAATTTGTGAACTTGCTAAAAAAAAATTTAAAAAAGGCTAAGATAACTATTGTGATAATTGTATAACACGATTGTCTAAATTTTCACAAGGATAACCTCTTTTCTAAATGTCAACAGATTTGATCAAGTACCATAAAAAAGAAAATATGAATATGTTAATCACCTCCTCTTATAGTATTTCTACCACAACCGTTGATATGAATTTGCTATTTTCACCAGACTAGCTATGCCTGTTACTGGTCATGTAAGTTCTATCCCTTCTAAGCGTCGACCAATCTTTCCCGGGGCTTATCATCACCATATATGAAGGCCCAAATATAGGATACAGGGTGTTAGCCAGCCCCGTGAATAGTATTCCCGTTATAACTCTATTTTACGAAACTACCTATTTTCACCAGGGTAGCTATGCCGGTTAGTGGTCGTATAAACCCACTTCCTTTTTCAATGTCGACAGAACTATCCTGGGGCCCAATCCTCACCAAATATTAAAGCCCAAATATGGGATACATAGTGTTAGCCATCCCTTTGAATAATTTTCCCATTATAACTGTACTATACTTTTCGTTGTTTTGCGTTTTATTGCAACGTTACTAGAAATTTAAAGTGCAGTTAACTAAACTTGTACTTTATAATTTGTTTATTTCAAATTGGATTGTCGTTCAGCAATGCTGTGGCTAACAATGATAGTTAACTGAACTAAGTGATATAGTTTTACTGCTTTATTACTGTTTTTCTTGGAAGATTAAAAATGGCATACTTCTGCCCCCTTGTTGATGTTATAGTTATTTTCTTATTAAATGTTTCGATATGCAAGATACTTATGTTGACATGCAAGATATTTATGTCTACATGAAACATAATTATGTTGACAAGCAAGAAAATTGCATTCAGATCAAAATCATCAAAACCCTTTTTTAAAAACATCAAATATCGCCCATCCGTGACTTCTAACATGCTAGATGCTACTTATTTAATGTGATTAAATGCGAGATAAATATGTTAATAAACAAATTTAATATGTGGGCATGCACCTCATTTATGTAACATGCAACTTAGTGAGGTGGAAATGCAACTTATTTATGTCGTCATGCGACATATTTATGTTCTCATTGGAAATAAATTGTTAACATGCAAATTATTGATGTCGACATGCAACTTAGTTAGGTTGAAATGCGAGATAATAATGATAACGTGAAACTTATTTATGTCTACATGCACCTTAATCGTGTTATTTGTTGTTTCGTATCATGAGCGGCTTCTGTACAAAACTAAAAGAGCAGCAATTGACATTATTTGAGCTACATCATCTTATCAACAATTTCTTATTAATTGTTGTACATAAATGAAGGTTTTGACGAAAAAACAGCTGCTTTGACGAATAATTGAATAAACTTTGCTTCATATTTTCAGATACATACGAGAAATAATTGACGCAATTGTCAACAGAACGGTACAAAACCATTTTTTTTCGGTGAAAAATAATTATCATAAAAATCTTGGGATTTAAAGTGAAAAAGATCGAGGTTGTGCCTCTCATGAAAAAAACCCACTCAAAAACATATGGACAAAGTTGTCAGACAAACATGTACGTATATGCATATACATGTTTATATCTCATAAATTATACGGGTATAAAACATTAAGAACCCTGCAATTAAAAATATGCGGATAAACGTTAAAAAAATTATGAAAACTAGAATAAATCAAACACAATTACTGCAAGTAACAAATATAACACTTTTGTTTATTAATAACAAACTTTAAGTGGAAAAATAAAATTAAACTCAAATTCTGACCATCTGAAAAAGAAGAAAGATTTTGAAAAGCAAAAATTGAATAATTTTGCTACCTTAAAATTTCGATAAGAGAAAGGGTCAACCCCTAATTCATTATTGTCCAGATATCCCCAGAACGGTTGAAATATCTAAACACTTGCTGAACAAAATGTGTTATTTTTACAAGAGCTCTTTAATTTGACATCAAGTAAAAAGAATCTGGTCCATAAAATTAAGGTCCCCCTGGAGGCGTAAGGAGGGGACCTCTAAAATATTCTAATCAATGCTTTAATTTTTATCGAGCAATAATCTAAAAAGGATTATAGACGCAGTATCTTAAACTTCTTTATCTCAAATGATTGATCTTATCATATTAACACTGAAATCATATCACAAAAAAATAAGTTCAAACCAACATATTAGCTTGATGATTTCAAACAATTCAAAAGGACTAGTGTTCAAAGATGTTTCAAATCATGCTGTTGACAATATGTTATTCATAATATAAAACAAGGAGGTAAGGGGCCAACCAGAACATGTGCCTAAGTTTTATGCCTTATGTTATTACAAAAATTTAAAAAAGTTGTATTTTTAGGTGCATTTTGCCTTCAAAATGAATCGTAAGTGACCCCGACGTCTGACACGTCAAACATTTTGATTGTTTTACGTTGCACTTGCAACTACTTAAGGTCAAGATCTAGTAAATGAAAGATATATGTACCTACAGGTTTATGAAATTTAAGATATAATCTTTCTTTAAATATAATAGCAATAACTTTGTGTATCGGGGCTTAATTTCTGGTAATCACAATGAAAAATCATGTTTTTACCAGTCAATATCTATATGATATGAAGGAAATAAGTAACGAATCTCTGAGTTTTGTCCAATGTTATTATGAAGTATACCTAAAATGCCTACAGTCTCTCTAAAAATGGCACTTAACAAGCTCTTGACTTCCTCTTTAAAATGATGTCAAATTAAATATACTTTTCCCGTAATTTGATAAAAAATGTAAAGAAACTTTTTTTGATTATTTCTTCATACTTCCGTTAAAGTCGTAAAGTACGGAAAAAATTTCATCAAATCAATTATGACGTTATAATGGTTCTAGCACTAAAAAGGCATTCCTGGAATTATTTACTAGATCTTGACCTTAAAGCTGACATGAATTTATAAAAGCATTTGGTCGCCATATTAGTTTCGATCGCTCCTCAACTTCCACTGGGGTATATATTCCAGCCGAGAAAATTACGGTCAGGTTCTTTCCGATCGAGGCATTCAGACTGCACGTACTAAATGATGGAATTACACACTTAAGTAATATGTTTGTATTAAAAAAAGAATACAGGAAGCTAGTATCAACAAGACATACATAATGTTTTGTTCTTTGAAAGAATTTCAAAAGTATCTGCATTATTTTACACAGATAGTGCTGCATTACTTCGAGTGCACATCGAATACGTGTGGTGTTCATCCAGCGTCAATGACGTCTACATCTTATTGCAGACCCCGGCCGCTCTACATCCGACACAGTTATAGTAAATCCTAGAATGTAACTTGCAACATAACATCGTTTTATAAGTTTCTATAAAACCTCCATTTTCAAAATTCCATGCTGTCAGTGCACGATCTACTACAGTGTGTGGTTTGCGCATGTGCGGTATTATAACAGTACGGCACAGGAAAAAGTTTTACAATGATCAAGGGTTTTTGATATATATGTTTTTTGTTTTCAGTCTGTTTTGTTTCATCTTTAATTTTAAAAAATTCCTTACCAGTGCAGTGGTAGTCATATCATTTTGATCAGAACGCGTTTCTACAAACCTTTTCGTCTAATGTATCGTGTTTGGGTGAATGAAATACCTGAATACGATGTAGCATGACAATTGCTCTCGGCCTTATATACGGCTTGTGTAATAACGATGAGCGCAATAATAGAATTCGACAACTCGGTAGTCGGAGATACAAGCGAATGTATCGAAATAACGCGAATTCATGTCTGCTTTCAGAACTAATTCAATTTTTTTACGATCATTCACAATTTAATTAAAATTTATAATACATTTTCATTGAAAATGTGTAAGTAGCTTTAAGCAAAGATACAATCTTATAAAGAATTTTAAATTCAACCTGTATCTTATGATAAGATTTATAAAATGCATATAAATTCTGACTTTGGTCTAAGATATAGTTTCATGACCCCGATGTCAAAAGTATTTTCTCGCCCTATGATCAGCAATGGAAACCATGACTGGCAAAACCTGTAGCACACACAATATCACCAATCACGTACGACCTGTCGCAACCACTACTGAAATACAACCACTATTGAAATAAATTATTTCCTTAGTCGTTGCAGATGTATTTCATAATAAGAATCACTTTGTAACCACTATTGACGCATAGCTACTATTGAAATACAACCATTTTTGAAATAATTTATTTCAATATCGATCCGTCTCCCACCCGATCTTACCAATGTTAGTCAAGCAGTTAATGTCTTCGGACGTTTTACCTGAGCAAAAACGCAATTTTTCTCGGTAAGACTTCTTTTTCGTAGAACTGTCATACTATCATAGTAAGATTAAATGTAAAGAACAGGTTCCCTCGATAAGGTATCAGACAAAAACAACAATCTTACCTTAATTCAATATTTGTCATCCGTTCACATGTAAATAAATAGTACCTTGTTTATTATCTTTGTCTTGCTGTTTCAAGATTTAACCTAACCGACATTCAAACGATATTAAAGGTCAAATATTAAACAACTGGAATGAGTCGATAAAAAAACTATTTGTCAGTTTATAAAAAAAAAATTCTAGGGATATAAAGAAACGAACAGAAAGGTTTTGTTTAAGTTTTTATCAAAGGTTTGTGTTATTAAAAGTACAGCAAGAAATATATATTAAACAAAATGGTGCGTCTTTTTAATGCAATAAACCCCAGTCATTTCATGTGCATCTTATATTGATATCACATATATAAATCTTAACTATACCTAATTTTATCGTTTTTCACCCAAATGAACCCCAATGAACCTTTTATCTTTGAAAGTATTCTAAAGATACCTCTATAAATTGATACTGCAATGTACTCAAATTTAATCCTATACATACACCTGACTTCCATTGAGCATGTGCCAGATGAAATCAATTTTTACTTTAACTTATTTCGACTCAATACGATTTGCAAAACTTCATTAATTAATACTTGAAGTATAAATACTTAGCGGATGCAAATATAAATGTATGTATCAATATTTTGTTAAATGTCATATGATGTATATCTTGAATGAATTTTAAAAAGAACCTAAATAGGACTTGATAACTAAAGGCTAGAGATACTTCAGCGATACAATTACTCCGAATACAGAGGCTAGTACACATGGGATATTAAGTCATAAGATGCCCCCCCCCCATTCCTTCAGTTTGACGTATTAGCTTGACAAGTTAAATTTCTCTCATAAGATAACGTACATGGTTAATCCCCAGCAAGTCAGAAGTGGTTGCGTTTGCAAGTATATTAGATCGTAGTTAACCACGGCCGTTCTCGCATTTTTGTTTTGTGACTGTCGGCCAATTCGCTGATTTTTGTTTGGTTTTTGATTTTCGATTAACTGATGCCTTAATCTAATTGGCACATTTGCTCTATTAAGAAAGAAATCTTTAAAATTGCCTTAAAGTTTAATGCTTTCGAATGGATATTTATCATTCCTCTAAAGCTAAAAGATTTTGCTTTAAAATCATAAAATAATACTGAGAATCATAAATGCTGACAAAAGAGACAAAAAAAAAATTCAAGAGGCCCAGGGGCCATATCGCTCATCTGAGCCACAATTGCCTTCACTCTGATCAAATTAGCATTACAGTATCAAAATAAAAATATCTTGACACTAAGTACATAGATCTTGCCAAAAGAAACAACATTAAAACAGACCAATTTTTACCCACATATTTTTTTTGGTGAATATCAAGCCCCTTTTGTTGTCGTACATGTAAGAAGATTTTTCTATATTCCTATATACCCCCCCCCCCCACCACTTTATGGCGCTACTTTTCTATAGGGAAAACTTGATCCCCCCATTTTGGCCCCACCCAACCTCCGGAGACAATGATTTGAACAAACTTGAATTTACACTACCTGAGGATGCTTCCATACAAGTTACAGCTTTTCTGGCCTTAAAGTTTTTTGAGAAGAATATTTTTGAAAAATACCAACTATTTTTCAATAATTGTAAATTATCTCGCCTTTAAAGAGGTTATGGGCCTTCATTTGATTAAACATTGATCCCCTTCACCAAGTGATGCTTTGTGCCAAGTTTGGTTGAAATCTGCCAAGTGGTTCTGAAGAAGAAGATTAAATGGTGAAAAGTTTACAACAACGACAATGCCAACGACGACAGACAACGGACAAATGATCAGAAAAGCTTTACTTTTAACTTCAATCTCACTCTTTATTTCCTTATTTTCAATTCAATTTCTTACTTGGTCCCAGAAAAAGGGGGGGGGGCAACTCCATGTTAAATGTTAATTCAATTTTTCGATTGTAAATTTAAGAAAAATCTTTGCTACGTGCCTGGCATCTAAAAAAGCGTTGGTCGTCCATATTCGGCGATAAACGGTTAAAAATTATTCAATTTAATTAAAACTTTCACAAACTGGCCTTCATAGGGTATTTGGACGTTTAATGAAATATTGTGCATTTTTGTGCGCTTAAACGGTACATCTTTAATAAGATGTATATTTTTATGGTGCATTGAACAACACCAAATCTTTGCATATTTCGTATAAAATATTTCAAGTTTAAATCTGAAAAGTTTCGCAGGAATTATGCGAATAGTCCGATCACAATCGAATAGTTCGCGTATATTTGCCTGCAAAATATTGGCAAAGTTCGCAATAGCCTTGTGGTCGCATAAAAATCTCGTCGCAAACCAGTCATTACTGTATGGCTTTAATAACAAAACAGGTGTAGAAATGACTTGATCCCCAACATTTGTAGCCGCGAACCAATTTATCTCGAGTAAATCGCGGAACAAAAACGTCACAATTTAAATTTAGTTGAATCTCTTTCAAATTTGGAAGAAATTTGCTAGCATAATAAGTTTATTTCCGAAACTATTCTAAAGTTAATAGTTCCAATATCAAACAATATCGTGATGGAGATGCAGTTATTAGGACGTAGATTCATTGTCTAAGCTGATGTCTATTTGTTTTGCCAAACTCAATCAAAATATATGTCGAATAAGACCATTCGTTTTGAGTTTAGCACACTTTACTTCATATCTATTTACTTAATGTGTTGCATTGTTGATAAGATCTTCCATATAAAGTAAAGCTTAAGATTAAGTGTGATATTGGGATGCATCGAGTACGGTCGAAATGAAGCTATCTCTCAGGTAACTTTACCAATATTTAATATTTCTTGCATAATGCGTCTTTTTTCTATGCTTGTACATGGGTAAGTTTAAAAGAGAGTTTTGCAATGTCTGAAGAAAAGACACTAAACTATAAATCTATTGTTTATCTGTCGGCATGGTATTTAAATCCATAAATTTCTACAATTATTAACTTCCAAAAGCTGCAGTTTGAATAGCGGGTTCCAAACATTCGACCCTAAAACATAACGTCTAAAAGCCTATATATATATATATATATATATATATATATATATATATATATATATATATATATATATATATATATATATATATATATATATATATATAATCCAAAATGAGTAAAGTTAATCCACACAAGTATTAAATAATAAAAAATCGTAATAAAATAATGAAACCGGTAGAGTTTTGAATCGGCTTTCTGTTATTTTTTATTATATATATATATACACAAATGAGATTTCGTGTACTAAACAACTTGAGGTTTCTTGGTGAAGTCAATCGTCTCTCATAAACGTTTGTTGATTTTTTTTATTATACAGCAACTTGTTGATTAAATAAGCAATCAAACCAACTGATTGATTTGAAAGAACAAACGCTTGCTTTTCCGGTTATTATTTTTAAGGACTATAATAGACAGCACTTAAACGCGTCACAATTATTCATAGCAAAGCGCGTCTGTATATACAACACAAGTGTTGTGCTGTACATGTACTCTGCCTAAATAGTAGTCAGGGTTTGATACATAGTGCACTCGCCTCTGTCTCGTGCACTATGTATCAAACACTGACTTCTATTTAGACATTGTACATGCATAACCCAATACTATTATATAATTAGGAAATCAGTCCTCATTAAAGCATACACGTATAGTTTCCGGCTACTATTCGGATGGATGCATCCGAAGAGGTATTGCTGTAACGGATTTAAAAAGTATCCCAAAGATTTTCAATTAAATCTTAAACTTATTTCAAATTTATTTTTATCTGACTTTCAAAAATAGGAAAATTGTGAATATCGATTCTTTCTCTGTCGTTGACCATGCAGTCAAACTGTACAGGGAAATTTATACATATATTGCAAATTGACCACACATTTTTTGTACGAATGACAATTTTAAAAATGGCAATGAATTCAATTTTTGTTAGCCATATGCTATTAATTTCCGTATCTTTTAAACAGATATCCGAATTTCATTTTCATCATAAAATCATTTTCGATATCAATATATTCAAACAAAAATTGGTTGAAAGTATGATATGCATAATTTATCATGAATTTATTTCATGTCTAATCGATATAAAGAATGGAAGGATAGAAAAACATTTTAAAGGATTTTAAATGATTTGGTATTAAAAATTTTGCATGTAGTTATATGAGTTATATTTATTGTTATATTTATTGCTACGATACATATCTTTTATTCAAAACAACGCATTTTAAAAATGAGAACATTTAATAAAAAAGGACTAATAGAAATTGAAAAGCATTTACATTCACACAATTTGCACAAATATTAGGGGTTTAATTTAATTTACACGTACAAATGAATTTAAACATCTCCGATACTCAACAATGTTCGACAAGTCTACATTATCCGGAAATTTTTTTATTCGTACCATTAATCTGTATTTTATTTAGACAAATTTAATTAGTCTTTTAGTGGTAATATTACACACAACTATTCAACAAACTGCTTGTCTTTGTGGCTCCAAGGAAACCTATTATATAAAGGTATAGGGGTTAGAGCAACCGAGGCACCTGTACAACCTTTTTTTTTAAATAAAATAAATATCCATATTGGCACAAAAAACCCCACGGTCAGGGGTGTCACTTGAAAGATGTAAAGGTAGAGTACCCAGGCCTCGTGCAGTGAGGCCTGGTTAATCTTGCATGTCTGGTCGGCAATGTCGATTTCAAAGTGATTTTGGAAGTCAGATTGTTTTTACAAGCTGATTAGAGTGTTGGGCGTGAGAGAAATGTTTCTTTTAAAAGTGAATAATGGAGGTATTACAGGTATCATTACACAATGATGCTGATAAATACATGTATATACCCTAAGTGTAATAAAACCGCATCCTTCAATGTAATGCAAAAATTAACTTCAATGTCATCATTACAACTGATTAATAATAATTTATAATTTACTGTAAATTCTAAATGAAAAGCAAATTTATTTATCATTGTGTCAGCATTGCTGGTCGAGATTTTTTTTTATTGAAAAGTGACATCAATGGCTCCTTGTTTTGTACCAAGCAAAAAAAAAAATTTCTTTTCTGAACACAGCAACACGTGAAGCTGTATAAATATCAAAAATATCAAACTACCAGTCAACTACGAAATAAATTAAATAAAAGATATATACGAGGGTCAATCAAAAAATACGAAGACTTTTGTCATATCTATGTTACTTAACGTCATATCATTACTAAATTTGGTAGACATAATTTAGCAATAGTTTCAAACAATTTGCAAGAAAAACGTTAATAAATTTCTTTTTTTCTAAGAATTATTTAGAATTTAATCCTGCAAAAACGAGGTCACGGCGCACGGTCAAAATGTGTGTTATGGTCAACAATAAACCATATTATGTTGAAAGTAATATCTCCATAAATTGGGCTTAAAACCAAATAATATTGAAACTTCAGATTTAGTATATTTCTTGGTATATTCTATGTACCAAATAATGACGGGATATATCATTTTGTTGAACAGATATTAGTAACTGAAGTCAGATAGTCCTCTTTAGAATTGACTAAAAACATCGACGTCGCCAGACGTTACGGCGCAACGAGAAGTACAAATAAAATGGATTTAACTCCGACACAAGCTGTGAAAATGCACAATGGTGCAAAAAATAAGTCAACAATTATTTGCAAGTTTGTGTTTAACTGTAATAAATTTTGTGGGGGTGGTGGTTATTGTGTTTTGAATATAAAACAGTCCGAAGGAGAGTTGAATATCTGTAAATATTTGGTCTAAAAAGAAGTAACGTCAACCGCGTTCAGGGTTATCCTTACTGTAAACTAAGAGATACACGGTTAGAAAATGAAAACTTTGAAGAACTAACTGATTCTCGTACAAATGTGTGCAAATAAGATGTTAAGTGGTTCAGTGCCATTTTAAATTGTAAGGAGAAAGGCACAAGAGACTAAGCATGATTTAAAGATGGGGTAAATCTATAAACTGTGCGTGTTTAATCTTGACATCATGCTTTGAACGTTACCGTGCGCCGTGGTGACAAAACATGTTGTTTTTAAAAAGAGGTAACAAAAATACCGTTTCATCAAATGGACTAAAACTTCGCATATCGATAACATAAGTGTTGATGAACAGATTAATCTGTTAAGTATGACTTTCATGAAAAATATATGATAAACAGCTACATTGTCTTCGTATTTTTTGATTGACCCTCGTATATATATATATATATATATATATATATATATATATATATATATATTATTCAAATATATATATTATTCAAATGTAAAATCACTATTGACATTGGAAAATGTCGTTTACGCACAATCTCATATTGTGTCAAGTTGGTAAGGGGGAGATTCTCTCATTTGGTAGGTTCATAAAGTAACAACTATGTGTATAAATTATAAAAGACAAGCATACGTAAATGTCAGACCATAAATATTGTATTATTATTTTTAAAATTGGCTTTAAAGAGACAGTAAAGCTTATTTTTCTCATCTTGGTTATTTCCCTTTTTTAAAACACAGCCTAATAAAATAGTAGAAATTGTACCTATACTTAACGATTGGATCTTTTTACTTCAATATTAAAGGTGCATGGTCACGATTTTGGTTAAATTCTATTTTTCTGTTTTCATTATTTACAATGCTTTAGGAAGGCATTTCTAATGATCATATTAAATTTGAGAGTCAGTCTTAAGATATAAGCAAGACTCTGGGCTCACAATTTTTAATTTTGTCATGTAAACAAGGCTCGTTTCCCTGTTTTTGTTTACATAGGTTCAATATACCAGTAAAAATCTTTTTCAAGCTAATTTGTCTAGTATCTTCTTATTCGTTTTAAGCATAAATAAACAGTTCCTAACGTTTAACACGTTCATTTAAGGTTTAAAATTGGAATTTTCACTTCAACATTCAAAATGTAAACATAGGCTTTGTTTACATATCAAAGAATTGCAAGCTCTGTAACTTGCTTATAACTCAACGAATGACACTCAAATTTTGATTGCCTATTAAAAATGCCTTTCTGAAGCATTGTTTACATTAAAATCGGAAAAATGAATTTTGACCTAAATCGTGACCATGCCCTTTTAAGCTCGCAATTTCTCTGTAAAGATTTTCTTTCGTAGAATAAGATAAGTTTATGGTCCAAACGTTAAGTACTCTTCATATATGTAACTTGAATGTGAAATAAGTTTACCTTAATAAGATATCCTCAGATAAAAGATAAATGAGATAACCTACTAAAAGATAAATGAGATAACCTACATTATTTGCATTGTCTTATTTTCAAGGACAAAGCACAGTTTATAGTGTAAACAAATATAATTTCCCAAATTGATTTATTGTTTATGTAAAGCTTTGCCCTGTTTCAAATCATTTCAATTTAAAACCGAATCATAACGATCCCAGTCCAATGAATTAAATGAAATATTTCGAAGTGGATCCTTACAAAATGTTAGACATTACCTGGCAAAATGATCGATAAAATGATTGTCGAAGGAAATTGGTGGTGGAAAAAAACAAAAAAAGAAAAACAAATTTTATATAGTACTCATTTTAATTACTATAAGATTAAAAACCAAAATGAATACGATTTAATGCATGATCAAAGACAGTACTTAAAACAGAATTGTATAAATTTAAGCAAAATTAACAATCAAAACTCCATCTTTAATGCAAAAAAAAAAATTTACATCAACAATACTGTAATTTGTTTACCCCAGGGCTGGGTTTCACAAAAAATCATATGATACGTCAATTTCACAGAACTATCCTAAGTGTTAGAAATCTTAAGACAATTTTCAAGACAAGCTGCATTCACTAAAATATTATTGCAAATTGTAAAAACTATATATACCAGCTCTCCTGCTTATATAATGCGTATCTTACTATTCTATGTTAGTTTCATGTTCTCAAATACAATTTGATTTCGCACAAACTGATTATCGGTCACGTATCATAGAGGGAGGGGGTCGGGGTCTGTAGGCTGTTTAAGGTCGGTCGCGGGTTTGCACCCTCTGCACAGGATATTTCGCATTACTGTCGTAAAACGCAAATGCAAAGTAAAATATTCAAATATACATGTTGTTATGTAATGTTTGTACTAAAATAAATACTGATCATAAAGATTATTTTAAGTGAAATAGAATAATATATTAAATATAATATACATAAATATTTTAATCATTTCGCTGCTTCTTCAAATCGACAATATCCACATCGCTCCCTCACGATGATTAAGTTGAGACTTTGACTTAGCATTTTATAAAAAAAAAAAAGTCGTGCATTTTTCATTTCAGCGCGAATAATTAAAATTTAAAATATAATTTGCAAAATTAAAACATGCGCGATCTTTTCATGTTCTGTTTTAGTGGAAATAAGGGTTTTATTTTATCTGTTAAGTAAAATTACATTTGATTCGTTAACATCCTTTTATTTTATACAATTCTATATGTAAAATGACACGTTTATAGGACGAAACTTTAAAGGTGGATAACATAAAAACTATTTGGTCAGTTTCGTTTCAATTTCGCAAAAAAGTTAACTAATACGTTATCCTTCCTTTGCTGAAATTTAAAGAAAATCGTATCTTTGTAATTGTTTACATATGAAATTGAAAGTGAAAACTACCCTTTTCCTAGCTATGCTATCCTACTTAAATGTCGGGGATGATTCGGATATACAACCAAAAATTGAGCGCAGCAAACAGATAAACTATCCGGTCAATTAACTTTATGTATTGCACATAGTTTACTTAGAAGTTGACTTTTCATTGAAAAAATAAAAGGAAATCGTATGCATGTTTGAAACATTCTCCCCCGAGACTCCTTGATACATGATAACGGTCTTTAAAATATTATTAGTTTATAAAAAGTATACGTACATTTTTATCAAATTGTACATATATAACTGAAAGATTAAGGGTTATATATATTTTATAAATAGTATACGTACATTTTTATCAAATGGTAGATATATAACTGAAATATTAAGGGATTTATATATATATATATATATATATATATATATATATATATATATATATATATATATATATATACATATATATATATATACATTGCAATTTTAGTAATACTTTACTCGATTCACTACTGCAATTGCGTCTGCATAAACAATGTCGAATTCGATCACTAGTGACCATTCAGCTACTAGCCTACAGCTTAAAAATCGAAGATGACTACGAAGTTCGTTATCCTATTTAACGGACGTCGCAGTTAGAAAAAAGGATTTATGCTTTTCAATGCAGAATTCCTCAGTCGCAAATTCTTTGAAGAGGGATGAATGAAGAAGAAAGCGTCATTAGTCGATGAAGTTAATACAGCATGTTATGTAAGATCAAAAGTAACAAAACTAATCGGAAGCTTTCAGCAAGTTTGTTTGCATGTTGTTGGGAATACATGCGTTAAAACTGTCATGAATTAATAAAAGCATTTGGATGCCATATTATAGTCTGTCACAAGATCTTTATGTAGCACGTTTGGACAATTTTTAATAAAAGTACACATTCTCGTCAAAG
Organism: Magallana gigas; assembly: GCF_963853765.1. NCBI lineage: Eukaryota > Metazoa > Mollusca > Bivalvia > Ostreida > Ostreidae > Magallana > Magallana gigas. Next base: position 15,128,996 of record NC_088860.1, on the reverse strand, counting down.
GAGTGAAATTGCAATAGATGAAAGGGGAAATTTCCAAAATAATTTCAATCACACATAATCTTTTTTTCCTCGGAAAAATTCATCGGAATACCCCGCGCAACGTCATTATCCGGGTCTTATTTAATAAAAAAAAATCCCGTAGACTTCACATTTTTAAGGCGTGTTTTGAAATCTGATTAGCTAAAGCCCCTTTAACAATTGGTGCACGAGCAGAAGCAACGAAACATTCGTGCGACCGAAAAATTAGATATTATTAGATATAAACTGTTCCCAAAATAATGGCATTTGAAAAAGCATTCCTACAAAATTCGCATAATCTAAGCGAGCGTTGTGTGATAAAAACGCATTAAATTTGCGATATATCTTGTGTCTATATGCGACTGTTGTACTATGAAAGCGACTGTTAAAAAATAATGCGATAGAATCCATGGTACGAATGCTCGTGCGAGTCAGAGAGGGTACAGTGTATACCCCATATCTATAGAAAGAGAAAGGTAAAGAAAAAATACGGAAACAATTCTTTATCCATAATTGATAATGTTCGAAATAGACCATTACTGCATATAGCATTATTCCACGCATATTCATGAAATAATTAACCTCTATCTGCTCGAAATTGAACCATCATTGTACAGTAAACCATCACATAACAAATAAGTATGTTGCACTCTGCCACTTTTGTGACTTTATTATTTAACCAAATTTGGTTTGAAACAATCAGGAAAATGACAATAGATGATTATATAACAATAATTAATAAGTTTATAAAATTAATCATAAAATTATGAATATTTGATTCTTTAAGCCATAATATTTTACAACTAAAGTAATCCATAACTCCCACGGTAAATAAAAAATACGGAAACAATTCTATTTGTTGGGTTTTTTTTTCGAGAATTGGTTATTTCTGCACACCAGTGAAAATCCAAAGTAAATTAATTTCATAGTCTCGATTATTATAACCGTAAAAGATGTCTTTAACACCTTAATTGTGTATTTGAAATTGTTTGTTAGATGAAAACAAGCTTATATGCATTTTAATCTGCGGGATCTGGTTATTTATGCACAGCAGTGAACATCGTAACATTATTACATTAATTTTATAATCTCGGTTATTATTACCATAAATATGCAAATCTATATTACTTAGATTGTGTATTTGAAATTGTTCGTTAGATTTCTTTCACTTAAAAATAGTTTGCAAAAATGATAAACATCTTCTTTCTTTTCAAATGTGTTACATAAGTGATTACAAAGTAATATTCTTAAAGAAAATTTGATTAATTCTCATCTACAATTTAAAAAATAAATTTAATACTAACATTTGTACATGTTCTTCAATGATGTATGTTAAGTGATTCTTAAAATGCACTATATCCCCAACTTATATTGAAATACTTACTTTAATAGTAGCTGTATTTTAATAGAGGTTGCAAATTAATTCTTGTAATGAAATAAATTCCCAACCACTATTGGAATAATTTATTTCAGTAGTGGTTTTATTTCAATAGTGGTTGCAAAGCAATTTTTCTAATGAAATACACCCAACCACTATTGAAATAATTTATTTCAACAGTGGTTTTATTTCAGTAGTAGTTGCAACAGTGCATATAGGATTTATAAGAACAAAATTATGTTTTCATCTCAAGTTGTGTCGAGTAACACAAGGTAAGAAAAAAATAACATTTTTGTGTAAGACAAGTCAACATCATTACTTTCTTGGAATACCAGTGTATATTATCTTTTAACTCTTTATTATGATTTGAAATTATATCGAATTAAACCATTAACATATTATGATTTACATATATAAATTATGAAAACGTGTTTGAACCCAAATTGTGTCGAGCATAGGAATAAAAATGAAATTAATCAAATCATCTCTCAAGTCGGTTTACAGAAAATGTAACGGGAATCCAATCATATCGCAAGTAGAAGAACGTCGTTATGCTTAATAAAAAAAAAGTTACGGGTAAATACACACCATAAATCGCATTTTATAAAAACGTAGGAAGGTAACTGTAGTATACACACGTCTACATGAGAAAATGTACCGAGGAGTACCCAGGAGGAAACGTACCTATGATTTGGGGTACGTTTTCCTCAAGAGAAAACGTAGCTGTGTAAGTTTTCTACAAGAGAAAATGTACCTTAGAGAAAATATGAGCAGGTTGTGAAATAGTTATGTTTAAAGTATTTTTAAACATAGAGAAAATTATGGATTTTAAACAATAGCAAAACACGATATATATATATATATATATATATATATATATATATATATATATATATATATATATATATGTTTCTTAAGTATATTTATGGTATTATTAACTTACAACACAATGAATATGGTTTCGTTTTAATACAGTCTTTTGTTTGATAACACATTTTTAAAAAAGTAAACCAATTACATTTTCCTTTAATTTCAATATATAATGCAGACAAATATAGAAGGGCAAAAATGCCATGTTCTGTTCTTTATTTGTTTAAAATAAATTCCGTTTTATTTTACTGGTATTGTTGTAGATTATTAGCGCAACTTCTCTTCGTCTGGGTTATAGACACTAAGATATGTATCGCTGGCACGTGGTGGGATGGATTGAAAGAAGGCCCGACCTGTTCTGAACCGGAAACTTGTGGTGAAGGAGACGCAACTTGTGAATGTTTTCTTACTATCGAACATCGTCTTACAATGATGACTTCACCAGATCCTGTTCTTGTTTGGCCAAAAAATGGAAGTCTCTATCGTTTTGACGACGTAGACGGGAATAATCCGTTGCCAAAGAACACAATTAAAAATACGATAACATCAGACGGTGTTGGTTCGCGAATGGTGATAACAGTTAATGGTTTATTTCCTGGTCCATCTATTGTAGCTTATGAAGGTCAGGATATGATAATACATGTCCGGAATCTCATGCACACAGAATCAACATCCATACATTGGCATGGTATTAAACAAACTAACTCTGTCTACTCAGATGGAGTTGCCTTTATCACTCAATGTCCGATTCTTCCAGGGCAAAATTTTACATACAGATTTAAAGCAAACCCCCTGGGTACCCATTTTTATCATGCTCAAATGGGTAATCAACGAAGCATGGGACTTTATGGTGCTCTGATTATCAAACCAAAAGAAAATATTTTACCTCTTCTTTATGAAGAATTTACCGTTTTGTTGCAAGACTGGAATCACAATGATGACCCCGAAACGTCTTATTTAAGAATGATGGATGGAGTTTATGATCTAGATACTAGAAAATTTATAAATGCCTCACATTCTGTCGACGGGACAAAATTCGGCGAATTTGAGTTTCATTCTGGACTTATAAACGGTATGGGACGATTTTACAAAACAAATACCGTTAATAATGAAGCTCCTCTGCAGAGTTTTGAGGTAGAACAATCAAAGAACTATTTGTTCCGCGTTATAAGCGCCGCCACATTATACCCTTTTCGAGTTTATATCGAAGGTCACAGAGAATTAACAATTTTAGCTTCAGATGGATATGATATCGTCAAAAATAATATGACAACAAATAATGAACTTGTGGTAGAATCCTTTATAATTCATCCTGGAGAAAGATTTGATTTTTTGGTTAATGCTGCTCAGAGCCCGGGTTCATATCTTATCGTAGCTGAAAGCTTAGAAGATTTGGATCCCTCAGTGGACGAATATCATGCTGCTGAAGCCATATTGCATTATGTTGGTACTCCTGTCATCAGTAATCCACCAAAATCAACGCCAAATTCTTGTACACTTCCAATGCCATGTACCACATTTAACTGTCCATTTCTATACTATCCATTAGGTACAAATCGTACTTGCCTGACGTTTGACAATGAAACCTATAGTGAAGAAACTGAAAAATCAAATTTTAGGGAAGTGTTGAATGTTAAGGAAACCTTATACTACAACTTTGGCCTTCCGGGTGATCTTACAAAAAATAGAGGCTCTGTCAATGGTCGTCAATTTGTGTTTCCAGCTGAACCAATGCTATATAGAATTGACAAAATGCAAGCGTCATGCGAAAATGCTCATTGTGGTCCAGACAATGTATGTCGATGCACATTTTATGATTTTTTAGAAAAAGATATGGCGTATCAAATTGTATTAAGTAACATAGGTGATGGAAAAGGGTGGTCTCATCCGATTCATCTGCATGGTTATCATTTCTATGTGGTTAAAATGGGATTTGGAAGGTATGATAGAGCATCTGCAAAGATCATGAAAGAGACTAATGACATCCGATGTACTGGTTTATCAACTCCAAATCTGTGTAATAAAGAACTTTGGAAACCCGAAGCTTGGATTTCTAACCCTAATTCCATCCCTGGGATAAAATTATCAAACCCTCCTCGAAAAGATACAATCATCGTTCCTTCAGGAGGATTCGTTATTATTAGATTCAAAGCGAGCAATCCTGGTCCATGGTTTTTCCATAGTCAGGTTAACCTTCATACAACTTATGGATTGGGAATGGTCCTCTACGTGGGTAATATCTCTGACTCTCCAAAATTAACAAACTCACTTGTATGTTGGAATGACAATCTTAAAGAAAGTGGTGGAAACTCAAAAATCTCACAAGAAAAAGAAAACCCGAATAAAAGTGAACTTGAACAGAAAATAGGAATAGGACTAGGATCAGCTTGTTGTGGTGCAGTAATAACAGTAATAATTTATTTTTTTGTTTCCTACATTCGAAGAAAAACCTCACAAAATCAACGTGAAGTAAACATTCCTCCAAGAATAAATTTAGGAACCGTAGAAGGCAAGGGTGGTTTAGGTGAAAAGGAACAAGAAACCAACCGAAAACCACCAAAAGGAATGAAATGAGTTACTTCTTGAGATTGGAGTATTACTAATAACTTCGACGTAATATGTACATTGGAGTTAAATATTAAAAAAATTCACAATAAACAACGTATTTACCTAAAGCTGACATGAATTCATTAAAGTATTTGATTGCCATATTAGTTTTGATTGCTCCTCAACTGCTATTGGGAATAAATATGTTTATATCGGTGTTATATAGTGCCTTTTCCCCGGAAAAAGGTTATATAAAATTCCCCCCCCCCAAAAAAAAATGGCTATATAGCTGTTTTTCTCTAACAGATATTTGTCTATACAGTGGAATTACCCTTTTTTGTAGCCAGATCGTCCCCAGGAAAACTTACCCTTTACAAATTGGAAACATAAGAAATAGTTGAAATCTTCAAAATTTAGGAAAACTAGGGAAAATGTTGGCTAAGCCATATCAATTTTAGTTTCAATATTTATTCCAATTTAGTAGCAAAAACTGATAGACATTCTAATATTCTATAATTTCGTTGAAGAATATAAAATTTAATATCTTAACAGATGTTTAGATAACTGCAAAGAACTACATTTATTTTTATCATCCGTTAAGTTGAGGAAAAGGGTAGTGACCTTGACCTGACCTTTATGCAAAAAAAAAACAAGGTGGTCAAATTTGATTAAACTGATGGAATCATTTAGTTAGATAATCTGTTTTACTGTGTCAAAATTTCATGAATTTCTTTTTATAAGAAGAATGTTTAATAACGAGAAAACTCCTTCGTTAATGTATATATTTCTCAAATAAAACATAACTGCAAGGTACCTCTATAACAAGGTCAAATATATCTCGTGCAGACTGATATTTTCTTACACTCAATTTTAGGGTCCAAATTTTGAGGAAAAGCTACATTTTACCTAGCAATGGTTTTTGAGTGGACATTAATGATCTACTTTCATATTTTTAAACAAATTTATATTTTTAATTTAAATATGCAACAGTTCCAAAACATTTGGTTAAGACATGTAAAAGAAAACAATTATATTTATAAGATCTTTTATTTAACATCATGAAAAAGGGGTTGACCCTTCAAATTAGGGACCAAAAATCGTTAAAAGGTTTTACTTTATAACTCAAAACGGTAAAGGTTTTAATAAGACTGTCGCTGGAAAAAGTGTTCATTATGATTGTATTAATATCGTTTTAATAATATTTTGTTTGGGTATTGCGTAATATACATGTAAGTGTTAAAAGCTAGACTCGTTACGTGGATTACGTCATAATTTTGGCACACAGCGTAATTCTACAAGTTGTACAAAACGTGTATAATCAAAAGAACAAGGAGGTAAATACTAGACGATATGTTGAGAAAGACTGTGCTTTTGGTTTCATCAAATTCATAAAATATTTTCATAAACAGTTTTCTCAAAATAATATATCGTTTCCACAAGATAGCTTTGTAGCAACCTCTGATGATACACTGTCCACTAATGATATAATGTTGCATTAGCGGTCAGGATGTTGACCACTAATGAAATAATTCTATCATTAATGAACAATCTAATCGTCTGCTAATGATATTATTTCATATTTTTACCATTAAGGGTCAAAAATCGAAACCACTAATGATATTGAGAAGTGGAATAAGTACTACCTTGACTACTAATGATAAACATTTGGTTACATTTACAAATGCATTAGTGAATGATATAATTATCATATCGTATCATATCACGATGATATAGTGGATAGATATGATATTTATCATATCATATAATTATATCATTAAAGGTTGCCACTCCACACACGCAAAAATAACCCGATATCCTGTCTATTGCAAGCTGAAAGTCGGTTGTCTGATTTAACTATTTAACAAATGATGATAAATATCTACTGACTTGACTCCAAAAAATGACCCCATCCGCCTGATCATGTTCTCCCCTGTTGAGACATGGAGGTCGATAATATCATCAACATCTTTAGATGACAGGAATACATAGAGAGTGTCACAGAGTACACATCCAATGAAAGACAATATCCCCGACCATCTACAAAAATATATATGTATCAGGGCCGGGAATTCATCTACTGTAACAATATTCTTGCCCATGTAAATTTTCTCGAAATTTTGAATGGCAGATAATCAATGCATTATCACCCACTGTTTTAAGTATTTACAAACTTTTTTTCATTTAAAACTTGGTCTTAATTAAGTTTCAGGTGGTTTATATGCTTAACTTTAAGCTGAATTTTGTTTTGTTGAAGAAAGATTGATCAATCAGAATCAGTTGTTACGTTAGGGTTTTCAGTAAAGTCCCATGGTCGATGCTAGAATTAATCAAAGTACTGAAGTACTGACGGGAGTTGATTTTATCGATTATCATTTATTCAAAATCAACGATATGTGAATTTGCATGGCAAGTAGTATCAGTAATCGAAATATTTCTGCGAAATTGTATGGATCCAGGCAAGATCGAACTCTTGTCTTGTTCAACCAAACGCTCGGCTGTCTCCGTTTATCTCCGACAAGAAAGAGAGACTCAGTTTTGTCGGATATTAACGGAGACAGCCAAGCGTCTGGTTGAACGAGACTACATTGAACTCTATCGTAGGAATACATACGACTTTAAAAAATATCTAAACTGTTTGTACAATTTCAAATCTTATTATTTTCATGGTATTAATAAATAAGTTTTTTGAAAAACAATGCTTCAGAATACATAGCATCGAATTTATCGATTATTTTCAAGAACTAAGTGTTGTCAGCGGTATTGATTTGTGCTTAGGTCCAAACACTGTTTCACTTTCGCTTTGCCCGAGTAAGTGCATAGGAGAGTTGATTAAAATCAACTCCCAAAAATCATTTTTTATGAAAGGGATCTTTCAATTGCAATATCCAGGAAACGGCGAAATCATTTTTTATATTAATGTATAAATTTGCTCTCTAATTCTAATCACATTTGAAAATTTTAAAAACCTACCGGTTGTTGAGAAAAATTTTGAAAGATGCCTGCTCTTGCCATACCATTTACTAACTTTTTTCGAAATTTCTTGTTTTTCTTTTCATATATTTGTCACGGTACCGGATATTTGCTCTCATTTACATACTTGTACCCTGCATATCATCTTTACCAGTGATCTGATTTCAGTTGATATCTTACTAGTATATCAAGGGGACATATCTTCAATGACTGTGTGAAAATATAAAATTTCTGCAAATAAATCCTGTGCAGCTGAAAATCAAATTCTCATTCAGACAATGGCATGCAAATGAAGCTTAAATTTCAATTACAAAATCATTTAACAATATTCATTTAATACTTTTAATATCTGATCAAAGAAGAACACGTGCAAGATATTAATAAATGTCAAATCATATCATTTAACAAACAAGCATTGAATGCTTATTATATCAACGTTATAGATTCAGACACATTTATCTGGATACAGAGTGGGAATGAAACAAATGGCGCCATCTTCATTTTCCATAAAAACATTCATAAGACAGTATCAGCAACTCTGGAGTCTTAACCATAACGGAATCGTTTGCATCTTCCAAAAGACGAAAACAACTTTGTCGAACAGCAGTCATACCTTTCAATACTTCTACTACTAAACTATGAATCCGGGGGACACCGGCTTGTCTTTAGAAAATCTACTGTTAAATTTTAACATCGCTTTGCTGATGGAATCAGACGAGGGTGTCATATACTCTATATCTCTACCTCCCCACATAGCCTTTAAAATGTATCAACATCCTAATTCACAATCATAAGAGAGTTGTATTCTACAGAGGCTTTTTTATTAATATAATTCGTTTTGAAGGTATTCGATAGGTATTCGATAGTTCGATTTCAAAATATGTCCTAAACAGGGTTTCCGTAGTATTCATCTAAATTTTGAAATAAAGACATTCATGTCTTATTTAAAATTCATAATATTAAATGTTTTTCAATAATGGTAAATAATAAGTATGATAATAAACGGGTTTCGGTCAATGCAGAAAAGATGCAAGGATCGCAGCTCCTATACATGTACATGTACAATGTAATGTAGATCTCAGATTCATCCTTTAACACCATTAAAACATTTTATTCTCTATATATTGGAATACAGCTGTATATGAAATTCGAGCACATTTGGATTACATTGTTTAATACTTTGAAAATGAAACTCGGCGGTAAATATATTGGTTTAAAATACCGGGTTTTAACCAGTTTTTTCATCGATCATGAATACAATTTGTCGCCAAAATGTTGCTTTATTGGAATATTGATCTTAATTAATAAGGGCAAATCGTTTATCTAAATTAATGCTTCCGCTCTGAATACCGGTAGAAAGCTTGACGTAAATAATGACCTTGACGTGAACAAACACCTGCTTTGAATTTTACCTATAACAAATTGGACCTTAATATTCAATTTCGTGATTTTATCTATTTGCAACAAAGATGCTCTTATCCTTGGGCCTGTTTGAACAATTAAATCTAATCTTATCTCCAGCCAATGGTATCATTGATCATTGGAATTGGAGCGTGAGAATTTCAAATTGAGAAACATTAATCTTAGGACAGTGTTTAATGTCTGTAGGTGTATCAAGCAAGCCTAACAGCTGGACAATTGCACGCTGGTGCAGAGTCTTGTGGGTTTGATTTGAGTACTCCATAACTGTTTCAGTGATATATGAATCTATCTATCTTCTGTGAGATTAATCCAGCTCCGAGTCTCTACGCACCGTTTAAACTGATATCTAATAAGCACCGTGTTAACTAATATCTTCTATTTGATTTAGTGCATTAGATTTTAACACCTGCCCTGCAGAAGTGTAGGTTTTCTCAACATTGATTTCATGTTTATCAAAAATGTCAACTGCATCTGAATTTTTGCCTGTATTCAAAGATTTTTATTTTTTTTACAATCTAAATGTCAAACTTTTTTTTCTTAACATTACTTTTTTAAACAAGGAATTAAGTAGAAATAAGTTGGGGTTTTTTTTCCGAAACTCTCTTTACGTACCAGGAAACGTTAACAAATAAGTTATATTGAGAGTTTTTGTTTCCATATTTGGCTCTGTCGTGAATTAAATGAATGGCCAAAGGAGTCATTCTCCGCTTGGGAGTCCACTTCAATAACGTAAGATGGTGGAGACAGGCTAGCACAGAACAACTTTGAAAAGAATATTGGTGAGAGTTATGATTTATACAAAGTATGAACAAGTAAATGTTATATGTATTGACTCTATGATACAAAAGTGTCTAGAGTTATTTGATAAAAAAGAGGTGTATGGTATTTGTGGACAAAGACTCGTTGCCATTCTTTCCCCATTTTTTGTTAAACGATTTACTTGTAAGCTTGAAGTATCCATAGATTTATAAACCTAATTTGTTGAATATGAAAATATAGGTTAAAAATGTAAAATGTAAGATGATTTTCTCGTATTTTTAGTGATATTTATGAATCATGAATTTTAATAGTTTATCGATGTGTTTATCTCATTGCCTATGCCGATGGTAACCTCGTACAGGTATTAAGCACTGTTTTTAAAGGAAGGGGGAAGCATACTCATCTAAAAAATCTTAACAAACAAACGAAAAGCACACACACAAAATATATGGACATTGATAAGGATATAAAAAATAAATAATTTCCCATTTCAGCTCATAAAAACACAATAAACCAATTTCAAACATTTCTAACGGTTTCCATGGTAACATTATAAAAGTACTGGTTTCTCCATCTGTTTTCTTAAATGAAATAAGAATTGACAATAGAACAAAGATTGTTTAATGTGTTTGATAGTTAACATTAATGGGCAAAATCTTCCAATATGGCTTTAAAGTAGGTAAGTTTTGCTATTTTTTCATCCTTAGCGTCGGTTACCATGGCAACGGTTACCCCCATCACCCAACTATTAGGTCTTTTTGTGTTTTACACCTAGTTGTGTCCATGTATGAAATATAAAGAAAATTGATTACTATGCGTGGCCAGTCCCTTTTGTAAATCATTGATTCTTACATAGAATTGATCTTGAAAACGAACCTGCTGTAGTTCATCATGTCCACACTCTATGTGAATCTCGTATTTGCATAACAATGTAAATACTTGCTGTGCTTGTAGGGCATGATTATTTATCTACATATATCGAGTGTGATTCCCTCTTTTTCTTACGGAAAGTTAATTCATAACCATATATAAACTAACAGGAATGATATTGACACGGCCCTTTATTAATGCTCAAAACCTACAGCGACCTTAGAAAAATCACTGACTGCACAAGAAAATCATGATGATGTCAGACTCAGATTCCCATAGTAGACGATTTGGCTTCTTTTAGCTAACGTACTGATGGACATTAACAGTAATTTAGTTGATTTAACTTACTTTTTACAATCAATTTATTAATTTGTTTACAGACAGATGTAAATATAAACAATAAAATGATTTCTTTGATGATTTATGCGGTTTATAAGGGTAGCAATCATTGCAGGAATTTTTTTTTCTGCAATGTCCCCACCTCCATATCCCGCATGAATCACCAAAAAAGCATTTTTGAATTTAAATAAACAGCTTTGACACAAAACACAAAATATGTTTGTGTGATACTAGTAAATAATAAATATTTTTGTGTTCTGAAACGAAGACAAAATGAAAGTAATAGAAAGTCAACTGGTTTATGGGAAAACAGTCCTAAAACAGTATTGTATTTCATATGTTGACCAATCTGTCGCTTGTGCTCTGCAAACACCGCTTCTCTGGGAAACAAGCTCACGATCTGAAACATTTCGTGTGCATTGGCCCTATTTATACTGTGTAAATTTGATAATGATAAAAATTGATGTTGTTTTTGTCTTCCAGACAAAAATGTTAAAAATGTTAATGGTTAGGATTTAGAATTTATGATATCAGTGCTATGAACGTTATCTGAGCTATGTCTGGTTGACGCATAATGTAGCAAATCTAAAAAATTCAAAGCAAACGACCGCTACCGTTATTATTTTGTTCGCGACGTTTCCTAAACTTTTACCGCGGCATCAACTTGCGTTTCCATATTGTAGCATGCTTATCTATATTAAATTATAATTATGATATCTGTCCCAAAATTTTTGTTGGAAAAACTAATGAAGTTCTTTATTATTATGGCCTGTAATTACCTATTGTAATTATTATCTTAATTAACAATCTTTGCAACATTGCTACATGTACATATTACTTTACAGAACAGGTGCATTCAAAGTCAGAATAAAAAAATCGTTACAAAGTCGAAAATAAACGAAATTTAAGACTTTATCCGATTGCATGTAGAAGATAACATTTATTTAACATTTCCTAAATCTATGAATAATTCAAAAATGAACATAAGTATATTTAAATCATGGCATAACATCTTTTTTGCGAAATAAAACAATATCACAAATGCCATCTCACCCAGGAATCATTGAATGATCTGTAATTAGTATCCAACATATACCAATGATCTAAACGTTGGTGCCAAATTGAACAATCTGAAAAAAACCTGTAAATTTAATAAATATTAAAGGGGCATGGTCACGATTTTGGTCAAAAATCATTTTTTCGATTTTAATGTTTATAATGCTTCAGTAAGGCATTTTATAATTGGCAACCAAAATTTGAGTGTCATTTGTTGAGTTATAAGCGAGTTTCAGAGCTTACAATTCCTCGCTATGTAAACAATGCTTTTGTTTACATTTTGAATGTTGAAGTGAAAATTCCAGTTTTAGACCTAAAATGAATGTGTTTATGGTTAGAAACTGTTTATTTATGCTTAAAAAGAATATGAATATAGACAAATCACCTTGAAAAAGATTTTTTACTTGTATATTGAACCTATGTAAACAAAAACAGGGCACGAGCCTTGTTTACATGACGAAGAATTGCGAGCATTGTATCTTGCTTAAAACTCATCGACGGGCACCCAAATTTCATTTGATCATTAGAAATGCATTCATAAAGCATTGTAAATAATAAAAACAGAAAATTAAAATTTGACCAAAATCGTTACCATGCCCCTTTAAACCTTCAGTACAACTTTTCTCTGATCCCTTTTGATCATGGCAAAGACACGAACATCGAAAATTGTCAAATTCTCGAGACAACCTTTCCGTTCTTCAGGAAACAATAAATTTCATAAAATGAAAATCTAAGGCAAAACAAACAAAAAAATTTGCATTAAATTTTAAAATGAAAACTATATAAAAAAAATAACAACATAACTACTAAATAATGATAAGGTTTGATCTATAATTTGTACTGATAGCCAAGGCCGATCCTTTGGGTGGAATAAGTCGACAGTCAACTTCACACCTGATTGGTTGAATTTAATCAATTAAAAAGTGAAGTCCGAGTTAATAACAGAGAATAAAACAAACGGAGTTAATTCGTTCGGCGCTTTGGTTTCAACTAGATCATTATGATTATCTTTTAGTTTGATATGACTATGAATTAATTTTTTATATCAAAAAGTAACGGAATAAAGGGATTTTGCATGTGAACCCATGAAATGAAACACGCTGAGGTGAGAAATTCAGTAAAATTACAATATGTAATGTATATTTGCATAATAAAATATGTTCAAAATTAAATCAAAATTACAATACGAGTTCCAGGTGAAAATGTTATCAGGCGTTTATTTTAATGGATTCAGTCTGTTTGTTAAAGCTATCAAAAATTTGAGCATGTGTATCTAGAACTTTTACTGTATTTTCGTCTCTGTGAATAAAGATTATAGTCAACAACCACTACTGTCATATTTTACCCACTCGTTGCTCACAACGAGATCAAATCTAGTTATTTATTTGTTTGTTTGTTTTTTTTAATTTGTTAAGGTGGTTTTGTTTGGATTTTTAGGGAGTGTCTGAATAATGAAACGATGGTTGTTGATTATTCTGCAGAGGACACCTGTTTCCATAACGTAGAAGCTTTGTTGCTGAAACAATCTTTCAGCGCCTAAAAATCATTCGTTTCTCCTCAAATTCCGTAATAATTCTATTCTATTTGCTTTGTGGAATTTGTATATTAATATTTTCGGTAGGCAGTTACTGCGCACGCCACACGAGCAAGTAATGTACCCATGAGTACGTTTAGGTAGGTTCAATTTACATTTTATTGATGGTGAACACAACCAAACTCAAGGAACCCGTAGAATAACCGTACGATTTGACATTAATGAATGACGTAAGGAGACCTCACTTGTCACTTTCATTACACGTGCATTGACTGCAAGTCGCTTGTGCTAACCATCAACATAGGAGTTGAACGCACAATGAACAGTCATCATACTTACTTCATGCGTACACTAGGAGTTCGTGATGCGTACGAATCGCCCATAAGCAAGTCATATTCAAAAATATAATAATGAAAAAATTCCCACCAGGTAAAGAGAATCGACAGTTTTACCATTAAAATCAAACCAAAGCTTCTAGTAATCTAGTAACACAAAAACCAACCAAACATATATTGAATACGATCTTTTTGGCAAAAAAATGAAAGGCGAAGAGGACAAACGGACGAGAAGGTACTTGATAATGAAGGAGATTGTAGAGAAATGGCATAAGATTTCCAAAGCACTTCAACTTGCAATATAGAATCGAATGTATACATTTTCAGAGAGAGGAGCTGACATATGATATTTACGAACAGAACATTATTTTAAACTAAAACCATCTACACATATATGTAGGACGTTAAATTGCTTACCAAATGTTGTCTGTGTAGTTTCAGTGCTAACCACTGTGGCGGTTGTTGGCATCGTTCCTTCTAAAAAATTAAATGCTCAACAACATAACGGCAGATGTGTAAAGAAGAAAAATTTTAAAATATTCTAGTTTCAATGAAATATATATTAAAGTATCATAAGTATAGAAATAATGCAATGAATACCAATACAAAAAATGAAACGTTCATACTAATTTGAATTAATTATAAAATTGTGTGAATCCCGAAAGTCACAAATGTTGCCGAAGGCCAAAGGAAATTTCTGTCTAAATATCCAATAAGTCATATTTTGCCCGAATTCCAGTCAACACTTGTTTTGTTAACAAACCCTTAACAGGTCTAGGCAACCTCCGTTTTTGGGAGGATAGACCAATTTTAAGATGACAGTCAATTTTTTTTACCACCAGAAAGACTCCGACATCAAAAGTATAGTTTACATCAACCCTTTTACAGAAAAATAAATGACTTTATACACAGGGAATGTGTGTGGGAATGTAATAAACGCTTTTCGTGTTTTTGCTTTAAGAGGCATAATATGATTTGAAGGGAGTTGAATCAAAACAATAGCTCGCGCATTTATATATAAGTTAGGAATTTATTTATTGGAATGATTTTGACTCATCTATTATGAATTGCAGAACAGAATGATCAAGAAATCAAAGATAGATAAAACACATTAGTATTTCGTAAGCACGTAAATACCAATTAACTGAATACATTAAGAAAGCAAAATAGAAAAAAAGAAAGGTAGAAAGAGAGTCCTACAATTTATTATTTTTTTATTTTTTTTGAAAATTGTTTACGATAGAAATTTAATACAATCCAAGAGTTTTATAAAAAAAAAATAGACCTACCAATTTTTTTCTCATAATACAGCCATCCACTGTAAGTTTGTGGTCCCGTGTCTGACATGTGAATGTAGAGAAGTCGGCAAGAATAAGTATCCATGTTGATCATGATGGATTTACACTTATCATTTCTTGTACAATGAGATGCACAGCGCATAGGACTTTCGAAAATAAGTGTTGATATAATATTGGTCGATAGAGTTGCCCTGTTGTCGTAATTTGGATTTCTGGACATGAAGTTTGAGATGATGACCCCACGTACAGCTAGGATCACCACAAAAACAATGTATACGTTCCGTTTCATACTGAGATTAAAAAACCCACTGCAATGTTCGGGTATACTCTTTATATAAACATGTTTCTTCGAAAATGTGATGCCATTGGTTAAGATACATTAAAGAGGGTCCTCCACTTTCTTGTATCTAAGCAAACGAATTTCTTGGGAAAACAAACCATGTCTATTCGTAAGTGGGTTTAAAATTGAAAATCGACCTAAATACACTTTCAACGCAGACACTATGTATAAGAAGAATTGTTCAATACTATGGTAAACTGTGTCAGAAAACTAAAAATAAATTGTTGGTATAAGAAAATTATAGCATTTAGACATATAACTGAGAGAAAAGTCAGAAAAAGAGTTAATCCTAATAACTTCAATGTGATTATATGAACATAAATTACATTGAACTATCTATTCAAATTTTAAAGAAATTCAAAGTTTTACAAAAAAGTATAACTTCACAGAACACAGAATATATGCTATCAACGAATATACTTTCTTTTATTCCGAAACGCATATATCTTTCTGACCGTTTTAAGAAACATACAAAGAACATGTGAAGAAAGGCTTGTGAGTGTGGTTGTCAAATTATTTCACTACTATCCCATTTTGCTGTACTTACCAACTTTTCCGTGTTGCTTTTCTATCCGTTGTCCATTCTAAAGACAGATATTTATTACTTCTAACTTTGTAGTATCAACACCTTTTGGAATCCATTCCCCTGTGCCAATTGCAAATAACAGTCTTTTTCTTTCAACCACGTTTTTGCTCTTCTTTGTCAGCAGTACCGGTGCCATCATTCACTTTTCTGTTTCCTTTTTTCTGCTAATTTTTTTTTTTATTTTCAACTTCCTTATTTCGTCTTATTTGACTTAAAAGAAAACAATCATTGTCCTAGATGTTCACGCATGCGCGATATTCTTTGAAAACCAGTAGGGGACTAATAAGATGAAATGCAGCCCAAGCAATATCAATTTTATTTTTAACATTTTCTTCAATTTAGTAGTATAACTGATAAACATTCGGATATTAAATATCTTAAACAGATATCTACAAAACTGCAGATAATTACATTTATTTTTATCATCCTTTAAGTTTAGAAAAAAGGTAGTGACCTTGAACTGACCTTATTGCGAAAACAAGATGTTCAAAATCTAAATTTGATCAAACTGATATACAATCATTTGGTAATATGATCTGTTTGACTGTGTAAAGATTCCATAAATTTCATACATGCAATATAAGAAGTATATTTGATAACGAGAAGACTCCTTCTTTACCATAAATTACGTTCATTCTTAATGCAAAGACTGCCTAAGACTTTTAAAATGTTAGTCTATTTGATCTCAGACGGTTTGTAAAATAATCAGTATAGTATTATCTTTGTGGTTCATATACTTTTGTACATCTAAGGAATATGTTCACAAATAAAATAAAAATATTTATTTGCAATGTTTATGTAACTGGCAATTATGGTAATGCCCAAATTCATGATGTAATGCATTACTTTATAATATAATTCACACCAAGTTTGCTCTATGGAAAAATTCGAATCGTGGCATTTTCCTATGGGGGTATACATGTAGTTTCAAGTGGCCAGGCGTGATACTAGCTAGACTCTAATGTTCGATCAAAAAGCACGAAAACAATTACTTGCCGCAAAAACCAAAAAGATTTTTCTGTGATCCAATTGTCTTGATTATATCTTCGATGACGATAGGGGCTTTTTTGTCGGGTCGATTTTCTGGGTTTTTCACAAATTTCGCTAGACTGGCAAACAAAGGGCAACAATGCAGAAGTGACCAACGTTATTGAAAGCACTCTCTTAAATCTGTATGTACAAAATATCGATTTCGGATAAACTGAAGACAGAATTGTAAGTCTTTTGGTTAATGTGAGCACTTAAAGTGCATATGTCTTAAGCACGTGTTTAAAGAGTTAATGATAATTACAGACTAAAAGGCTTCCATTAATCATCGAATACTTAGATTCTCGTACCCTTAAGAACAATAGTTATTTGCCAACAAGATACAATTTTGTAAAATGGCGTATTGCTTTTAAAAGGTTAAGTTTAAGAAGATGAAGATTTAACGGCATTTAAAAAAAACAATGTAGGGGAAAATGCAGAGCACACCATCTAGTCTGGTTTCGCTTGGGAAAAAAGCTAGATCTACATTTATATTTAATTTAAAAGTCTACTTTGCTAAACATTTACTTTTCAATTTATTATTTATTCAATGTTTGCTTTCAAAAATAGGAAAAAAAAACTGGATGGGTTTGTTTGCAAATAGAATGGATTTATCTGGTCTGCTTTTCATTGGTAAACAAATGCCTTTGGGAATGTTTTTATCATTAGCAGGAAAAAAATCATGAGGTGAAAAAATGAGATTCTTACCGCACTCTGCATATGTTGCCGGGTGAGAGGATGAATTTGTACTTAGCTAGGCCCGGCTAATTTCTGCGCAGTTAGATAAACTTATTGCATAGCAAGAAACAATTGATGCATGTTAAATCATACTTCAAACTCAATCTTTTAAACGTTAATAACGCAGTAATATGACTTTTGCATTATATGCCCTTTTCTTCCATGTTTAAGTGAAAGGACGACGTCAGTTCGCTTATAAGTCCCCTACCGGTTTCAACGGAGTAGACTAGATTTCCTCTGCGACCGTCAGTCCATCTGTCTGTCTGTCTGTCTGTCCGTCTGTTTGTCCCACTTCAGTTTTCCACACTTTTTTCTTTATGCGTTTGAGGAATAATATGAAATTTGCTGAACAGCTTCAAAATGTCAAACTACAGATCAAGTTTACACTTTTGTAGCGTCTGGTTGACATATTTTCGAGAATATTTATTTTTTATATTCCAATTTTTTAATGATCGGGTTCGTTATCGGGTTTGGTGTGTATTGAATAAACGAGGAAAGTATGTAGTCAGTAACAATATCGTGCATTACTTGTACCATTCCTTTTATTGTTTCATACAAACAAATAAGTTCTGTAAAATAGTGTCAAGCATTGTGTTGTAATGTAAATTTAATCGATAGGGTTTTTTGTATTATTACAGTCGGGTTCGTTATCGGGTTGGTCTGTTGATTCCGGGTACAGAAGACGGTAAGAAATGATATTCTGCATAACAGTGCATTGTTTTCACAAACTTTTACCAGCAAATACTTAATGGACTTGGCGAAATTACAGAAGATAAAAAAAGATAATTATTTTACCCATTTTTTATTCAATTTCTATATCAACTATGTAGTTTGAATTTCCTATGTTCTTTTATTTCTGATTAAAGCATAACATCTCGTTTATAATAGTTTTGAAATAGATGTATGCTTCGAAGCTTTCATAGAATAATACAAACCGGTAGGGGACGTGTATTATTTATGCAATACTCTCAGATTTCTTGTTAACACTGCTATTTATAAATTTATTCAACCTGAATTATTAAATCATTTTATTTAAGGAAAGCTTAACATGAAAACAATCTTTTCAAAGCGAATTTATTCGCTTTAAAATCTTACTTTGTCTAATTACAGAGACCCTATGGAATTGTTGCTCTCTCCAGAAAACGTCAGATTAAAAAAAAATCGGAGGGCTAAATTCTTGCAGCTAATCAAGCTGTAGAGGCTACCACGTATTGATGTAGTTTGTGCATCAGTCTATATGGCACGCCAAATTCACAAAAATGAGTTAAACATAGTTTCACAGTAGATAAACTAGGTTTATCGACTGTTAACTATAGTTTCCAGATCGTAAACTATAATAACCGACGTTAATCTATATTTCACATCTATAAACTATAGTTCACGCGATAATCTATGTTTCACATCTGTAAACTATAGTTAACACTGAAAACAATCATTTGCAGTTGTTAAACATAGTTTATCTGATAAATAGGGTTTAATGATCAGTAAACTACAGTTTACAAATCTAAAGCACGCCGAATTCACATAAATTAGCAAAACATAGTTTCACAGTCGATAAACTAGGTTTATTGGCTGTTAACTATAGTTTGCGGATCCTAAACTATAGTTACCGACGTTAATCTATATTTCACATCTATAAACTATAGTTTACGAATGCAAATCTATGTTTTTCTGTCTGGAAATACACGTTAACAATAGATTTTGCTGATAAATATAGATTCACATCTGTAAACTATTGTTTACATTCGTAAACTATAGTTTAGAGTTGATAGATATAGTTTCACGATTGTGAAACTATATTTATCAGATAAACTATGTTTTACAATCATTAATTATAGTTTTCGGTTCTAAACTATAGTTTACTGTCACTTATATTTATAAATTATATTTAAAAGACATAAACTATAATTCACGCTTACAAAGGTAAAACTATGTTTATCACAATTTTGTGAATTTGGCGCCTAAATTTCTAAATAATACAATTTGCATTCGTGAACTATAGTTTAGAATTGTTAATCATAGTTTCACAATGGTGAAACTATCAGATAAACTATGTTTAACAATCGCAAATGATTGTTTTCAGTGTTAACTACTGGGTACAATGTATTTTAACAGACGTGAAATATTGATTATCGCGTTAACTATAGCTTACAGATGTGAAATATAGATTAACGTCGTTAACTATAGTTTTCGATCCGTCAACTATAGTTAACGGTCGATAAACTTAGTTTATCGACTGTGAAACTATTTTTAGCTCATTTTTGTGAATTTGTCTGATAAATGTAGTTTCACGATTTGTGAAACTATAATTAACAACTCTTAACGATAGTTTACGATTGTAAATTATAATTAACAAATGTGAATCTATATTTATCAGCAAAATCTATTGTTAACGTTTTAACAGATAAATAAACTATGATTATCATTCGTGAACTATAGTTTACATTCGTGAAATATAGTTTCACAGATGTAAACTATAGTTAACGAATCGTTAACTATAGTTTAGGATCCGTAAACTATAGTTAACAGCTGATAAACCTAATTTATCGACTGTGAAACTATGTTTAGCTCATTTTTGAATTTGGCGTGCCATAAGTCTAGCGTTTAATACTTTGTCAAAGCTTTTTGAGAAATTAAGAACAAAATATCTGGCTAGGTCTCTTTGTCAATAGACGACAAAATCCTTTACAACCAAGCATTCTGAGAGTATTGCATAAGCAATACACGTCCCCTACCGGTTTGTAGAAATTTGTGAAAACAATGCACTGTTATGCAGAATATCATTTCTTACCGTCTTCAGTACCCCGAATCAACAGACCAACCCGATAACGAACCCGATTCTAATTATACAAACAAACCCTGTCGATTGAATTTACAATTGACTCTATTTTACAGAACATATTTGTTTGTTAGAAACAATAAAAAGAATGGTCCAAGCAATGCACGATATCATTACTGACTACACACTTTCCTCAGTTATTCAATACACATCAAACCCGATAACGAACCCGATCTTTAAAAATTTGGAATATAAAAAATTAATTTTCTCGAAAATATGTCAACCAGACGCTACAAAAGTGTAAACTTGATCTGTAGTTTGACATTTTGAAGCTGTCCAGCAAATTTCATATTATTCCTCAAACGCATAAAGAAAAAAGTAAGGAAAACTGTAGTGGGACAGACAGACGGACGGACAGATAAACAGACGGACGGACGGACTGACGGACACAGAGGAAAGTTATAGTCGTCTCCGGTGAAAACCGGTAGGGGACTGATAACTTTATTGTCTTCGGGGCCATATTAGCTTGCCAAATTAGCAACTACAAAACCCTAAATTTAAAGAAATCATCTCTACTACTATACATGATGGTGAAAATAAGGTGTATGGTTATAATGTCCATTACATATTTGACATATATTCTGACATATATTCTGAGTATTTGGCCTGTATCTGGATGACAATATAATGACTAAAAACATGTTTTCTTCCTCGTCTGATATTCGGATAGGTTGTAGTACCTTGACTTTTAAAGCTCTGCTGCTTTGAGAGATATTTTAAAATATCCCTTTTAACAAGATTAGTCATGGTTTTGCCATGTATGATTGATCTGTGAATACCTCTCTTTCGAACCCCAATCCCATCAGGAATCCTAGGACAGTTATCCCTGAAGAATTATATTTATACAACCATCGGATGTCATTTGGTTGTTGCCTGCAGAGCCATAAGTTTGGAAAAATGTGTTCTTCACGATTTTGCTATTCTGTTGGGCGATATATTTGTCAGTTGGTTTAAAGTGATCATCAGTGTGGTTAGAGTATTGCAATATTGCCGATTTTTCCTCAGTTAGTTTGGATTGAATACGTAGTTCACTCACCCATCTTGCTTACCTTTAACATTAGTTTGTTTGTTTTCAAAGTTACGGACTTTTGGTCCCTTGCTGTCCTTCTGGTTAAAGAATTAATCAACCATATTACAAATCCCTTTCGGATTTTCAGTGTTTGTTTTAGCAGAATATTGGTCTTATAAGTTGTTCATTTACCCATTGCGTCATCTTGGCGTCAAAATTGACTGTATTGTCGCCATCAGATTCCTAGAGCTTGGTAAAAAAAAAAGTAATACGTTTTATATATTTCAGCTCGGAAACAAATGAAACTTGGACAATAGTAGTCATGATAAAAGGCAGATTGAATTTTTCCTAATTTCTTTTATTCATTGTTAATTGTAGGTCTATCGCATTTTTGCGAAGTAGTTTCATTTTTTTTTATTCTCAAAGTATACGTCTGCGCAGTGTACCCAGACCATTGACTTATTTGAGTATCGTTTAAAGCTTAATAGTTTATATTTTTAAATGTTACCTTATTCGATTGTTTGTTGAATGTGCATGCAAATTTTCACTTCAGTACGTCAATAAAAAGGCAAATATGTTATCGTCAAAATAATTAATTAGGATTTGCTGTTTCCTTGTTAAAACACAAAAATACTAATCTACGTAAGAAAAAAAGTCTTTTTTAAAAATCTTGAAAGTATTTACAACCAAACTGCAGCCAAGTAAGTCATACATTTTGATGTTCTCATATTTGTTTAAACATTTTCTAATTTCATTGAATTAAAAATTGAGCTTCAAAAGTTTTCTTGGAAAAATAAACCCCAATATTTGATACATTAAAGGATACTTTTTCTAGGAAAAATTTATTGTACTTTCAGACATGGCGAGTCTAGAAGAGAATGGCAACTTTTCGCGTTTCTTTTTATTTAATTCTACGGTGGCGCCGACTTGTGTTTTTTTCATATGTATTATCATAATGATTGTATTTTCCACCACCAAGCCAATCGCCAAGCCCCGTCCCGTGGTATGGGGAACAGATGCTATCATGACTCTTCTAAGTATGATCGTGACATTCGTCATATGGTATCTAGTCAGACGAAACACAAGAAAGTTTTTAATCGAAAAGCAACGGAGAGATGTCACCTTAAATATAAAACTTGTCTTCTTTTGGGCGTTCGGTCTTGCTAATGTATTCAACTCTGCTTTCAATATGGGATCCAATTTTGACTGTTTGCTCAAGGATGGACAACAACCCTTTCTTTATGCACATTACATAACTATTGTAACACATTTAACGGAGATTTTCTTTTGTGTTGGACAACTTGGATTCTTAAGTTTGTATGGAAAATTCAGTTTTAGGCCTTCCGCTCTTATGAATTATGTTATATCGCTTATGATTATAGCCCATCTTCTTCGTTGGTTTAGATTGCTTTTCGACTCTATAATGAGCAATACCTCGTATTCGAGATCAAATTGGAATGAAACGTATCAGAATGATTGCTATTATTCGTCAAGCGTTACCATTGTTCTTAATCACATGAGTTCTTACATTATCCCGATGGTTACTGAATACAGTTTGCTCTCTGTTGTTATAGTGGTCAGATTGGTGGTTGGTATCTTTAGTAATGAATCGATTCAAAGAAATGTAGGGGAAAATATTCAAGACAGTTCCGATGAAACAGCAACAAACGACGAATTAGTCTCATCTGAAATGCTGACAAGACGCCTCTCAGCAACTGCTTCTCTTACATGTGGAATAATATTTTCGTTGCCATTTTGTACAGCGTTTACACTAACCTTTTTAGACACAGTGAATTCAGTTGACGCATTTCGAATTATTAGCACCATATACGAATTGGAAATATTAGCTCTTCTGCTTTTTGGAAAATGGAAATTCAAATCTCAGTTTACCGATATTGTTATCAAAGATAAAACTTTTAGCAAATACAACATGACACTCATATTCATAACTTCTGGAGCTGTTGCTTACGAAACTTTTAGTACAATAGCTGGACTGATGAAAGCAGAAAATATTTACTGTTTCCTGTTACTCTTCAATAAAATTCTTCAAACATCAGTCATTATCATACAGACTGAGTTTATTCTCAACATGAAGAACATATCGTTTCGACCAAAACGCGTTCAGTCAAAATATTTCGGAGCCAACCGTATATTTTTGTGCATATTTGTCATAAATATAATAAGATGGCTGGTGGATAGTATTGTTATGGGACATGAAACGGATGCATCAGCAATTCAGAGGGAGTTTTATGGAAATGTTTACTGGGACACTATTGAACACACCATATTTCCTGTTAACGTGTTCTACAGATTTCTAACAGCAATGGAAATGTATGAACTTTACCGGAACACAAATATTAAACATTCTGTTTGATTTATTGAGTTCAGTTTATCCATTTGTAATCTTTGTTATCAATACCAATTATTTCATATTTTAATCTGTATGTAATAAAAACAAAATACCAGACTGCTGTATTTTTATTTTCCATAAGCAATGAATGATGTTTGATTTAAAATCATAATAGTAATGAATTCATAAAAATAATTAGTCCCCATATTTTTTTTCGATCAATCCACAACATCCTCCTATACTATTACAAACTTCTAAAATTGAGTTAAACTTTTTATCAATAATTTTCAAAAAGAGGAAGATAAATATATATATCGTGCAATATTTGCAGAGTGCATCACTTATAAACATTACATTGAATAACCTGACACTTTATCGGAAATGAAACAAGATGCCCATGGGGCCACATCGCTCACCTGAGCAACAATGGGCGTTCAGAAATCGGTAGAATAACAAAAAATAAATATTGTCAAGTATTCAAATTTTACACTTATTTTTGCATACACGTAATCTTTGACATTGTACCTTCATAAAATACTATTTTTACCAGAATAAGAAAATCCTACGCAAGATATAAAACTAAACATTTGGTAGGGGTACACTGTTAAGTTGTTAACTTCCAATTCCCTATATTTTCGTTCTGCCCCCCCCCCCCCCACACACACTTTGTAAAGCGATCAAAATATATGAGAGCATAAAGGTACATGTTTTCATCAACTACTTACTAGTTATTGTATTTTTTTTTTAAATGTAATAGTTGTTGTATTTTATTTAAAAAATCCTACATGTATAGATGTGAAGAAGAAAATTGTACCTCAATGTGCTCAATTCCTCAAATTAAAAACATTCAAAAATTTTATTTGTACAAACCAGGATAATTTTCCGCTGTGATATTTTCTTAGGAATAGCGATAATTACTTTATCCCCGCAACAAAAATGTGTCAGAACTATGGAAACTGTTTTAAAGATGTCGTTTTTATTTACTCGTGTCTGAAAAACTATCAAAATTGATGTAGATTTCACATTATTTATTGTATAAAGAAGGGGCCCCAGAGAGTAGGTATATACAGAATATCATTCTTTTATTTTGTTTGTACAAGTATTTAACATACTCTAATTCATATAGAATTTCTAATGTTCAACCAAATTCAGCGTCAATCGTAGAATTATAAGCAAGATACAGAGCTCACAGTTCGCCTAGGTTTGAGTCATATTTTGCTCACATGAGTTTATTACATTCAGCTTAAGATTTTTAACTTGGTATTTCCTATTCAGCATTTAAAATGGAAAAAAAAGAATGGCCTAAGATTTTCAATTCTTTTATTTACTCAAGACCAGTTCACTGGTATTTGAGGTTCAAAATCAGTTTATACAAATGTACACAAACACAGTCAAGGATCACATGTACAATAGGAGTAACAATGACGAAAAAAGGTTAAGTTTAAAATACATTAACTTGTTAAAAGTTGGTTTCTGCCAAATTCTGGAAGAACAGACTTTGAAAATTTTCTTAATAAATATTGACAATTTTTTTACTTTTTTAATGTTTAGTTTTTAAGATTAGTAAATAGAAATTGTAAACAATTAAACACAAGAAACATGCACTATAACAAAGAAAGAACTCAATTTATTTTTTCGAAATGAATCATATATATACATGTATATATCAAACTCTATTTAAACTGAATAAACTCGAGAAAATGCCAAGCATCTCAACAAAACCTATTGCATTAATCTACCATTACGCTTAAGATAATGCCAAATTACCAATAGAATGAACTGTATTTCAGTACTTTTTTGATACATCAGATTTTGCTTAATTTGCGCAGGTAAACAGTTAACTGTTTGATTTACCGAAGTCGCTGTTTGATTTGATACGTAAAAATCACGAAATACAGACGATAGTACCCAGGTTACAAAGCATAAATAATGAAATCGAAACGAAAATCAGAACAAGCTAACACCAACGTCATGTGTGAAAACTGTCAACGCATTGAAATATTTAGCCTCAATATTTACTTCACAAAATCGGCACCAATATATTTTGCATATTTCAAAAATTTCCCTTCATACGCGATCTGTTGCATAACAAACAAATTCATCATAGTCAGATCGACCCTTTTTGTGATCGGCTTCGGCCGATCACTGTTGTGTCCATATGAGGCATCCGGCAAATGCTTCCACGTGCGCACACATTCCGCTTGCATAAGTAGTTCTTATAAAAACTTGAAGTTTGGTTTAGTATTTATATAACATTTTTCTCAGTTTTATTTCAATTCGTTTAAGAGATGCAAACATACATGAAATACAGTTCGACCTGTTAATTCAAGAATGCACATTTTGTCTCACGCGTAATTAAGAATTTCGATCGAAAAATTCATTCAGTAATGCAGTTGACCTCGATGAACTGACCTCAATCATAAGAAGATGCTCCATGAACTGACCTCGATCTATTGATGTTGCATAATAGTAGTGTCACACACTGGTTTTCACCGTCGTGACTAATTGTTTGGGGAAATTAACTCAAGGATCAACCTGTGTCTAATTGCAAGAAACTTGCTTCCACAGCACCTGAATGAATCAAAATAAAATCCGTAAATTTAAGT
The DNA here is from genome assembly GCF_963853765.1 of Magallana gigas. Lineage (NCBI taxonomy): Eukaryota > Metazoa > Mollusca > Bivalvia > Ostreida > Ostreidae > Magallana > Magallana gigas. Next base: position 15,102,106 of record NC_088860.1, on the reverse strand, counting down.
AAAACTGTCTTTATTGAATTGCCGCAAGATGGAAAGTGTCTTATAAAGAAAATGAATGAAATACACAAATTATAAAAGCATGTTATAAAATCAAAGAGATAACAAAAGTTCCGAAACACAATTAAAACAGATAAACAATAGACATTAAAAGAAATCAAAACAATATCGAGCATAGCGCTTACCTAAAACATGATTCGTAAGTCTGAACATTGTTGATTAATAATAAAATATCGAAAAATGTAATAAAATAAAGACTTAAACTTGTTTTGTAAATTTAGCGGAAAAAGTTTCTATTTTCGTTTTTGTTTACTCTAACTTATTTATCTCCTCGCGCAGAAGAGTTCTATCTAGCAAGGCGCGGTAAAGTTTAAATGGCCGAAAAGTTAAATCTTTAAGAGAATAAATTTTAAAGTAGAAATTAATACGCAATAAGCATAATTTAAAGTGTAGATTAAAAAGATTACAAAGTTATTTAATTAAGGCGGGCAATTTTTTGCGAATAACAATTTAACATTGAAGTCATGAAAGAAATTTAAAAACTATCTAATTAATTGGATTAAGGTATTGAAAAAACTATTTCAAAAATATCCTTAATTTAAAAATAAGTAATAAAAACCTTAAATGAAATTCAGCTTAAATAATAAAAAGAATAAAACAGTAATTTCAAGCTTACCTGAATGAATCAAAATAAAATCCGTAAATTTAAGTAAAACTGTCTTTATTGAATTGCCGCAAGATGGAAAGTGACTTTGTAAAAGTCACTTACCATTGCGGTCAATCCACGGACTTTAGTTTTGACCAATCAGGTAACTTGTTTAAAAAAAAAGTTTATGCCCAATTTCGGCAAAATTTCTTTGATGCTTGACACTATTAGCTGAGCCAAAGAAGGTGTTATAACAATTACTCGTATTTCCGCGGAGAAGGCCTGTAACAAAGACAGGATTAACTCGAAGCCGAAACAAAGTAAATAAGTTTTTATGTGAGGCCGAAATGAAATAAATAAGTTTATCTATGTGGAATTTCGAAGTGTCAAGCTAAAAGCGCAAAGGAATTTACCTCCAAAGAAACCGAAAGAAGAATGTTTTTCTTAGTATCTAACAGCTGGGAATGTCATTCTAAGTTTACAAAAGATGTGCGAATGAATTAGCTAACAAAGAGAATTTCCGAGAAATACTTAAAGGAAATTGTGCGAAATAGTAGATATTATTAAACTAAAATAAAATAAAATTTACTCATACATGAGGAAAATCCTAATTGAATATTAGAATTAATCCAAAATATAAAATCAAAAATATCATGAATTAGTTAAGTTTAAATTGATAAATTTTAAACTTTTAATGTAACAGTAGCTAGGAAGACGGCTTGATTTATAAACAAGGTTACGTTATAATGCGACCTCAATAGCAAGTTATGATGGCATTCAATGTTTCTCAGTCGCATTAAATTATTTTATTACAACTCTTTCTTTGTATAAGTGTTAATGCTCTTTGAAGAGCCCTACTCAGTATTCTGAAGAAGAAGAAGAAGAAGAAGAAGAAGAAGAAGAAGAAGAAGAAGAAGAAGAAGAAGAAGAAGAAGAAAGAAGAAGAAGAAGAAGAAGAAGAAGAAGAAGAAGATACAATAACATTTAATAATTACGTTAAAAATATAAAACTAGATAAGGAGTTTACGAACGGCTTTCCCCAAATTTATTTCAAAGTTAAATTTGTTGACGGTTTATAATGATGAAATTATGGTGTACATATTCAAAATATTCTATATTTTGTAAAAATACAGTACTTTTTTCATTATTTTACATCAAACTGATCACGTTGATTGCTTCTAGATATCAGTATATCGTTATTGCCGATCATTCCTTTTAAAGGAATACTTGTTCGTATAATGTCATGGCTGCTTTAAACAAAGAACCTCGTTTTAGAAGTATGGAATACGAGTCTTGGTAAAATGGGTATGCAAACCCGGGCCCTGGCAAAATAAAAGCCGGGGCAGATCGGCAATCGTCAATTCCAAATACGCATTATTTTGCAACAATATTTACAGCGAATACAAATATACTGGTCCATCAAATATCCTGAAATTTAATGAGATTGGCAGATTAATAACTGCCAATCTTTTGTTTTGCCCAGGCCAAGTCTTGCCTACCCATTTTCCGGATGCCGAACCCGAAGCTGAAACACGCCTTTCCTTTATTATTATTTTCGTAATAACTCAGATTTGAAACAGAATCCCATAAGGATAATTTATGCTAAACTACGTTGAATTGGAGTCAGTAGTTCTTGAGAAGAAAATTTTTTAAAATGCATCCCTCTTTTTCTACAGTTTCAAGGTTTTCTCCGCTTTGAATACCGATCGGACTTTTATTTCTGCAATTTATATTCGCCCTCCCATAAGGATGCTTTGTGCCAAATTTGGTTGAAATTGGATAAGCGGTTTTAGAGAAGAAGTTCAAAATGTAAAAGTTTACAGACGGACGGACGGACAGACAGACGGACGACGGACAAAATGTGATCAGAATAGCTCACTTGAGCTTTCAGCATTCAAGTTAATATTAACGCGTTGTCATCATCTACATTTTCTCAAAAAATTAATTCTATTTTTCATAGTCCAAGTTGTCAACGTATAGGTATGTGCGACGTCATGAAAATATAACTTAGTGGAACGTTTTTAAGTGACTTTAAAATCATACATGTGATCCTGGATTTCAATCCGTTTTGCTTTGTGTTTCAGTGCACTGGCGATATTTTTTTCTTCAAAACACGTTTCTAAACATTTCTGTGATTGATACACTACAAGCGTCTTCAGGTTTATGGAATACTTAAACCGTAGAGCATGAATAACATAGAGCTGATGTGAGACGGTGATGAGCCTAATAATAGACATGACATTGATCTGAGATGGATTGAAATGATACGTTTTTATCACTTTTAAAAGGTAACATAAATAGTCCATAATTTTATTGGTAGCTTATTATTGGTAGTATGGATGGCTGTTACTGACAAGAGAACTAACTTCCTAATCCCAAAGTCTGAGTAGAGTCTTGGGCAGATTTTAAATATCACCGAGGAAACTTAATCAATTGCTGAATATATAAACTTATAATATTTTTTATTAGCCAAAGACGCATGACGAACAACATAGTAATCCTACATGTGCTAAGGAAACTGTTAAATTTAATTTCCTGTCTTAAAGAGTCGTCCGTCATATATTTCCTTTCTAGAAAATTGATAGCTCAATTATAATTATAATTTATATTACATGTTAATGTATCAGGAAACTGTGAGAAACTCTCAGTCAATCAGTTTAACAGTTATTTACGTATAATTTCCTAACTTTACTTAAGGACCATTTAGTGTACAAGGAAACAATATGCCATATTTTTAAAATCACTTTGTTTCGATCATTAAATCTCGTTTTTAATTTGAAAAGCGTTATTTATTGCATCTTTGTTTCGATCATTAAATCTCGTTTTTCATTTGAAGTTATTTATTGCATCTTTAAGATTAGAGTCAGGATCGACTGGAAATTTCTCGTGGGTGTTTTTTTTAACACTCTATTAATGCATTTTCCTTTAACTAAGTTCATCTGGTTTATTTCTTTTAATTGTTTTGTTCTCAAGATGGCATTAGAAGTTTGATATTTTTAATTTGAAAATTGAAAGCCTTGGGGCCACTGGCGGAAGATTGTGGGATTTATAATATTTTCAAAATAAATCCAGGAAAACAAATGAGTCATAAAACCTTTATATTACGTGGAAAAAGTAGTATTATCATCTCCGGCACCGGGGCATACGGTACTGGAAATCACAAATTACTAGTGTGTAACTCTTCCTTATTACAGTTTGAGAATTTAAGATTGGGCCGTCCTAAAGCCCAAATTACTTAACAAGCGATAGTTTACTATACAATTTTGTAGGAGTTTCTTATTTCTAATAACAATATGTTTAATTGCATCTCAAAAGATAAAACGATTAAAATTTTATCTTCTAATTTACATCATAAATTTTGCATGCTTCCTTGTTTGTCCCTTATAAATACACGGCTGCTTAAAAAGTGGTCTGTAGTAAAAAAAAAAAAATAATAATAAAGGATATTTTTTTACTTTTAGCAAAACCCTTTCTGTAATGTTTCCAAACCCTCAAAAATGGTTTATTTTTTTTTACGTGAGTTAGGACATGCATGTTTTGATGTACTAACATGAAATGTACAAGTCATGGGGCGCGGATGACCCTTACTACTTTTTTTACATTAATATCTTTTAGATTAGATTTTTTTCGTAATCAGCCTTTGAAATGACATTGTTTTATAAATTGAAATTAAAATTCACTCAAAGATGACTTGTGGCAAGTTCATTCAATATTGGCCCGGAGAAGAAGAGAATATAAAAGAACGAACAGGCAAACCCAATATTAATTCTCATAAGACCGTGTTCATTTTAAGACTGTATTTATCTCCTTCAGAAGAGCTCTATATATAAGAAAATATCCAAACTTTATAGGTAAAATACAAGGATTTTCTTTTACTAAATAATTACATTTATAGCTTATACACATAGCTAACCAATTATATCTTAAAATTTCATGCAGATCTGCGGTTGAAGTTTGATGACCATCCAGCCTCCTTTATATTGATATGATTTTATTAAAATTGCTTACTCGTGGTTATAGAATCGACATATCATTGGTTTTCGATATAGGGACTAAAGTAAAACACCTGTTTGTGTTTTACCGTTTTGTTTCTTGTTGATTGCATTATTTTATTATTCAACACGATTGATAAGAAATCAGATTAAATGTCTTTGTCTTGCACAAATATTTAAATTCTTTTTCAATTCCTTTAACATATAATACATATGTATGTACGTCATGATTTTTATCATGTTGATACCATACACCTTAAACAAAAACAAAAAACATTTTGATTGCGTCAACAAGCAAATTTAATGTATTTTAGACAAAAAATTAACAGTGAAAAAAATGGACGGTTATTTCACAAAATTTACATATCGTAGTTTACACATAGTATGGTTGTGATTAAGCATTGTATGAAAACAGTCATGTAACAAACAAAAGAGCTGAAGATAAGTTATTGGCAAAATCCTCTTCTTAAAGCAATGTTGTCCACAGCAAGCACCTGCATCTCTGGTTGTTGAACAGAGCCACTTACAACCTGAAATGAACGAAAATAACGGATTTAAAGTCATCTCATTCAAACTGTCCTACCCTTACATTATTCTAAAAATAAAAATATTTTATAAAGATACATGTAACGATTAGAATCTGGGGACATTGGTATGAACTTATTTAATTATTTATAAGTAACATGCAATGGGATTGAACACAAGGTACATCTCTTGAATATGTTTACGTACTATACGAGCTGACTTGAGGCCAAAAAATGACCCCATTCGCCTGATCATGTTCCCCCCTGTAGAGCCATAGAGGTCGATAATGTCGCCCGCAGTGTTAGAAGGCAAGAATGCATACAGAGTGTTGCTGTCACTGTCAGAGTAGACGTCCAATGAAAGACAATATTCCTGGCCATCTACAAACGTATATAAGTATTAGATCTACAATATTCATGAAAATGTACAAGTTTAGGTTGTACCAAAAATGTTTTCTCAAAATTTTGGAAAAATAGTAAGATAGTTTTTGATATTTTTAATGAATCATTACACACAGTTTTTAGTATTTACAAACGTTCCTACAAAAAAATGGCTTTATATTCTACTGTTGTGTCACGGGCGATTTATGTGTTTACCTTCAAGCTGAAGTTTGTTTTGTTGAAGGAAGATGAATCCATCAGAATCAGTTGTTAGGTAAGAGTTTTCAGTAAAGTCCCATGGTCGATGCTAGAATTGAGAAAATAATATGATTTATTTTTTTTAAAGATTTTTCAATATCCAAAAAACGGCCAAATCATTTTTATATTTATGTATAAATTCACCCCTCTCATTTCTATCAAATTAGAATGATATGAAAGGACACCCGGTTGTTAAGAAAAATTTAAAAAGATGTGTGCTCTTGTTATACCATTTACAATTTTTTGTAACTTTGCATATTTTTCTTTATATTACGTTCTCGTTACTTGCTATTTTCTCTTTTGTATATACGCGTACATTGTATCAATGTATCTCATATTTTAATAATAAAACAAGGGGACATTATTTCCTAGACTTTATGAAATTTAATGGTTTGTAGAGTTTTATGTACAAATTAAAAAGAATAAATTATAGCTTAATTATAATGGTCATAACAGTGCACATTTGCAAGCAAGTGTTCGTGCAATAAGTAATGCCTACTAAATCTGCATTATTTTTCACTAATAGTATACAATTGAACGATTTTAAAGTTTTTGAAATACCTACATCATGTACTTGTCCTTGAGATCGTTGAAATACACACTCCGAGTTCTTATTAAACGTGCAGTTGTTTTTCTCTGAAATAAATCATTATTTAAGTCAAGAACAATTAATAAACATGAGCTTTCACAACAACGTGATAATATTTTTTTCAGATCTAACTTCAGATTCTGATTGGCTGACGTCAATCACGTGAAGATCGTGTACTTCTAAACACTTTCAAAGTCATCTAAAATGGCTTCCGAAGCAAACATATTTTGTGTTTTAAATTCTTGCCTAAATTTGACAAGAAATTGTAATTTTTCACCGTAAGATTATATTTTAATTATGATATTTGGCCATAAAATTTATTTTGTTTATGATACATGAAGCTTTCAACTAGCTTTGAATATTTTCAAATGCAAGTATATGTTTCTGGCTCTTCGTCTTAATGATATTACTGTAGATTCCTCATTTTATGCGAGTACTTCCCTCCGCAATTTATCCATTTTGCATCAAATTGCGAGAATATAAAATCGCAAACGCCTTATCTTTATCAATTAAAGTTCTATTCAGTTTACAAATCTGTCCGATAAAAAGCAAGATTTGCTTCTCGCGATTTTACGCGAATATTAATGCATCGCGTTTAAATATGAATCAACAGTAAAATACTGGCCAGGACCATCTTGTCCTCTAAATATAGATTTACCAAGTAATCCCAGCTCTCCTTTCGGGGTATCACACAACTTTCCGGTCCAGTTTTCTGTACAGCGGCAGACCTCCGTTCTAGGAATGCACTGCCCTCCATTAAAACAGGGAGAGGAATCACAAAACGATTGCAGCTTGTTTTCGCATCTCCGTCCGGTGAAATCAAAATCGCAAAAACATTCAAAAGCGTCTGTTCCTTTGATAAAGCAAGATCCTCCATTCTGGCAAGGATTCGGCTCACATGGTTCGGTTGTTTTACTATCACAGTTCGCGCCGTGGAACCCTGGCTTGCATTGACATGTGTACGCCGATTCTCCTACATTTGTGCAATCGCCATTATTCCGACAAGGGACCTTCTCGCATGGTCTTATTTTGATATCGCAAACCGCCCCGGTATACTCGTTGGGACATTTGCATAAGAAAGCATGTCCAGTATTGACACAGAGCCCGGAATTATGACATGGGTTTGGTGTACACAAATCCTGTCCAGCTGAAAATCAAATTTTCATTAATCAGACAAGGACATGGAAGTAAAATTCTTATTGCTAAACCATTTAAGGATATTCATTTAATACTTTTAATATCTGATAAAAAAAGAACACATGCAAAATATAAATTAATCTCAAATCATTTTCTTAATAAATAATGCTAATTATATCAACGCTATATATACATTTAGACATATTACGTTCGTTTCACTGTGGAAACGATACAACATGGTGTCATCTTTATTGACATTTATCAGCAACTCTAGAGTTTTAACCACAGCGCATTCGTTTGCAACTTCCAAACAATTTAAATAAATTGATCGAACAACTGTCATACCTTTCAATGCTTCTACGCGAATTTTGAATCCAAGGGACGCCGGCTTGTCTTTAGAAAATCTACTGTTAAATTTTAACATCGCTTTGCTGATGGAATCAGACGAGGGTGTCAAATACTCTTCATATCCTACCTCCCCACATAGCCTTCAAAATATATCAACACCCAAATCCAAAATCATAAGAGAATTGTATTCTAGGGAAGCCCATTAATCAATTTCGCTTTAACATTCGAATTCAATTTTTTGATGGGTCTCAAATAGAGTGTCCTTTGTATTGATCTAAAATTGGAAATAAAGACTTTCACTCTTTATCAATATATTCATACAATGAAATGATTAGTTTGTTGGTTCAATCCTAGCGTTGATAGCAAACGGGTTTCTATCAATGCAGAAAAGATGCAATGATCGCAGCCCCTATACATGTATAGTGAATTTACACGTTTAACGTCATCAAGTAAAGCATTTCATTCTCTATTTAAGTGAAGTTATAAATAAAGAACGAACATATTTTGATTACATTGTTAAAATACTTATATATGGAATTCAGTGATAAGTATATTTATTGATTTAAAATACATATTTAACCAGGGTTTTTGTCATCGACCATGAATTACAACTTGTCGCCAAAATGTAGCTTTATGAGACTATTGCTCTAGAATAATGGGGATAAATCGTTTATCTGAACAATTGAAGAAACTATAGGCTTTCCGCTTTGAATACCGGTGGAAAACTTGACGTAAATAAAGACCTTGACCTCAACAAACACCTGCTGTGAACTTTACATATTACAAACTTTGACGTAATGATTTTATCCATGTCCTTACCTTGGGCCTGTTTGGCCAATCAAATTGTATCTTATTTCCAGCCAATGGTAACATCGATCATCAGTATTAGAGCGCGAGAGTTTCAAATTTTCAACTTTGAATCTTAGGACAGTGTTTGGTTTCTTCAGATGAAAAAATGAAAGAATAAAATACGGTAAGGGTTAAAATAACAATTTAGTAACCTCTTCATTTAATCAGTAACATATCCCAAGAAGAAAATTGTTGTGATCGTCCTCATAAATTAATAACAATAACTATCAAGTGCGAAAACTGACTTGAAATTCATTATAATAATTAAATTCAAACAGTCACCCAATGATTGCATGCTATGTTGTTCTTTTTTTGTGAAGGAGTAGGTAATATAAAAAGTTATTTTCTTCGCTACTCAGACTCAACAAAACACCAAGGCCTTTCTACGAAAATACTGAATTTTTATTCTACGTGTCTTTGACTTTCGATAGCGATTATACATAAATGGTTTCCAGGTGGTCACGTACTTCAATATCATGGACTTACAATATTTAAGTTGGATTGACAAACTATGAAGCTGTCTCTGGGTCAAGCATGTGCTTGGATAGTGTCGTGAAACTCATTATTACGAGCCGCCGGAAGGCGGTCCGTTATTTGATACACATTTAAATATTGTTACTGCGTTTCTGCGGGACAGTTCTTTTTTAATAGAATTAATACTATGCTTATTTTTATGAATTTAAAGTAAATTTGCAGGTAGAAATATGTTTTATGCCTTTTAGAAAATATCAGATATTTCTTGTTTTACTCGTAAATGAAAAGTAGGTCATACTTAGTAGATTGTCGTATTTGGCGCGTTTTTATCGAGACTATAATCTATTCGGAAAATTTCGGAGTTTTTCATTCTTTTCAAAACAATGCATCAGGATCGGTATACGGGACATACTAAAGACCTGAAATACTCAAGACCTGAATGTCATTAAATTTTACATAAATGATATATTTGAATTTCTATGTGCCGTGTCAAATAAAATGACTTTGCGTGTGTATTTAATATATTTCCATGTAAAATGTGGTAGAAAATATCATGAAATGACGTTTATTTTTATATCAATTATTTATGCAAGAATATGACAGAAATGAAAATTTGAATTGACTGGAAAATTTGAACTAATCCATTTTTATTTTATTATGAGGTCCCTTGAAATCATATATTAAATTAATGCATTAAGTTTTCATTCAATACTATGCAACAAAAAAAAACCAAAATGGTTAACCGTTTGAAATTCACAATCTCCAAGAGAAAAATGATGAGTTGAACTTTGTATTAGAGTTATGTACAAATCATGCAGTGTGTTCTCCATTACTTCATACTATGGCAATGATCATACAATTTCCGTTAGAAATGCTTACAGTAACGAAATCGATTCTTTATGATAATAGTAAAATGTTAAACTTCAATCTCAGATGGAGAGAACTAATATAGGCTAGTATTGCCTGCTGTTCAATCCAGATTCATTTATATACTTATATGTATATTTTTGAATAAAATATTTCTTAAACTAACTTCAAAACAAGTTGCTGAAAGTATATTAAAATTTACCATAAAAATTAGTACAACCAACTCTTATTTTCTTCTTTGTGGTGTGTTTTTATGTAAACAATCAATGATTCATACAACAATTATATTTTTTGCGGCCCATTTGACGCTTGCGTCAATATGATTTCTTGTTACAGTTTGTGGTAAAAGTTAACATGCGAGCTCATTTAAATAAACCCTAAAACCCAGACTAACACCCTTTTATTCCCCGATCTACCCGCCAAACACAATCACGTGACCACATAAACAAATGAACATTGGAAAATGAAAATCAGGAAATGTTTAAATAAATTAGCGCAATTATAATTAATATTTTATATACGTATGTCCAATTATAAATTAAAATGATAATTCCTGTGACATTGTGATGATGAATGAAAAATCAAATGAATGAACATATCAAAACAAAACATAAATCGAGTAAATATTTGATAAAAGCCATGCCTTTGATTTTATAAGCCAAACACACTCCATGTCAAGATTGTACATATTAGGCCAAGATGGAGAAGTGATTTCCCTTTGTTCTCCAGCATTCAGAGTTATTATTTCTCCACATCCTGAAAAGAAAACACAAATATGGTAAAAACAAAAATGATACTAAAACAACTTTATTTTAAAATTCCAAATAAAAATTTCGCTTAGAGATCATGTATAGAAAATACTTTTTTTTTACTATGATCATACATGCAATTAAGTAAATTATGTTTTATAAAAAATGTAATGACAGAATACTATAAAAAATACAATTGTAATAAATGCTTTTCTCATGGAAACAGTTATTGGTGAGTGAAGGGATAGAGTTATATTTTGAATCTGTAAGCAAAACAGACTCATCTAAAGGTCCTACCATTTGAAGAGTCGAGATTTTCACACGATGGACCGCTCAAGCCTGATGGACACATACAATTGCACTTAAATGTCTGAAACCCGCCATTTTTACATCCTACTGCTGGACAATGATCTAGAAAACAATCAAGAATATCTCGTTAAAGAGAAAAAGCAGGAGGAAGAGGAGCAAAAGAAGGAGGAGATAAAGAAGCTCGAGGAGGAGGAGGAGGAGGAGGAGGAGGAGGAGGAGGAGGAGGAGGAGGAGGAGGAGGAGGAGGAGGAGGAATAGCTAAAGGATAAGGAGCAAAAGAAGCACAAGGAGGAGGAGGAGCAAAAGAAGGAGGAGCAAAAGAAGCAAAATGAAGAGGATCTAAAGGAGGGGGAACCAAAAAAAGCACCAGGGGGAGGAGCAAAGGAAGGGGGAGCAAAAGAAGCAAAATGAGGAGGATCTAAATGAGGATGAGCAAAAGAAGCACAAAGAGGAGCAAAAGAAGCAAAAGGAGGAGGAGATAATGGAGTAGGAGCACACGGAGGAAGAGCAAAAGTAAGAGCAAAGAGCAAGAAGAGGAACAGGAGGAACACGAGCAAAAGGATGAGGTGCAAAGGGAGAAGGAAAAAGAAGAAGAGGATGAACAGAAGTAGGAGGAACAGGAGCAGAGGGACATGAAAAGAAGGTCCAGGGAAGGCAGGTAATTCCAGTTGAAACACTGTGGCACAGACAACACCAGGTATCTGATAGGGGCTAAAAAGATTCCGGGGATTAAATGTTACAATATGTAAGTCCCTATGATACAATATTGAAAAGAGTGCAACAAAACCTTGCAATATTTAAGAAAAAGGATATTTTGAATATTGTCTGCATATTACTTAAACAAAAGTTGCTGCTGTATTCGATTCGGGGGTCTAAAACTATTTGTAGCTGCTTTAGCATTTTGCTTTAGAGAATTAATTGAACAAAAAAAAGTAATTTGATATGAATGAAAAATACCCATATTTTGCACTTAAGAAATATACTTGCAATACAAACTGTTTAAAAGGTGGAGAGACATATCGCGGTATTGAGGATAGAAACATCACTTTTTCACTTGTAAAAAAATAAAACATGAACAGGAATTGTAATACTGGGGTTACCTGTGCACTGTTGGTTTTTAGTGATTTCAGCCACGTCATAAAACGTCATTGTTTGCGCAGAATTAATGAGAAACTCTAAACTTGTGTCAAACAGCTCCATTGTTGGTAAATTATTCTTCGTTAAAGCCTTTAATAAAGAAAAAGAGTTTGTAAGTACATCAAGGTGGCTACTACGTGGTCAACAATTAAACCATCAGGTCTGTTTTAAATATTTAAGTATGATTTTTAAGGCACGTAGCATCGTGGGGGGGGGGGGGGGGGCAGAAGGGCAGTAACTTGATCCAAAGGGTCGGCGTTTACATATAGGAAAGTGATTACGAAATGTAATAAAATGTTGTACATATAACAACATTGTATCATAATATGATTAAGTAAAAAAACAATATTGTATCATATTATATAAAACTGTATAAAACCATTGATACCATGTTGTATCATTTGATACGTATTTTTTAATACACAATACATGGCAATATGAGTTTATACCTATCATGCAATATGTATATCAACTATCAACGTCATGAACCAATTTTGAGTGAGATGGGAAAACGTTTCTAAAGCATCTTTGATAATGGAAGATCATGCTCCATATCTGAGTATAGACCTGTGCGCCAAATCCAAAGGTACATGAACCATGAAAGAGGTGGTCAAGCATCTTCTTCCAACATTCATTCAAACCCGCTTTAAACTTCTAAAATAACTTACGCTTGTCTTGGCGTCCCGATAATCATAATAACGTTCTGTATTTGAAGCTTCCTCTATTATTTCATATTTCAAACACAGGTAATCACAGATTACAAAGCTCACCGAGATGAGGCATCACCTTTATGAGGCATCACCTTTATGAGACCAACTTTCTCATATTATATGAAAATCATACTTTATGATCTTGGATATTCATGGATACTGTTTTGACACAATATCATATATCATCTGTTATCATCTGTTAAAAAATCGTATGATAATCATATGTTCATTTCATACGATATTATAAGATACAATGTTTATCAATACAATAATATAAAATACAATATTGTATTTTATCATACTTACAATATATATCATATAATACAATAAAATACTGTAATAAACAGCCTGTCAGGTGCACCGGTATCACAAGACGCACCATCCATGCAAGTTTGGTGAAGTTAGGACAAGTAATAACTAAGATATCATCATCAGAGGGCACCTGTTTCAAAAACTTTAACCAGCTCTTTAAACCGTAACCTCATCCAGCATCTGAAACCTATGGCTCAGATTCAGCATCCATGCCTGTCTGGGGCATCAGTATCTTAAGACGCACCATCCGTGCAAGTTTGGTTGAGTTAGAACCAGTAGTAACAAAGATATAATCATCAGAGGGCACCTGCTCTAAAAACTTTAACCAACTCTAAAACCTTAACCTCCTCTAGCATCTGAAACATATGGCTCAGATTCAGCAGTCATGCCTGTCTGGAGCATCAGTATCATAAGACGCACCATCCATGCAAATTTGGTGAAGTTAGGACCAGCAGTTACTTAGATATTGCTATCAAAGGGCACCTGCAACAAAAACTTTAACCTGCTCCAAAAACTTTAACCTCCTCCAGCATCTGAAATTTAGGACCCAGATTCAGCATCCAAGTCTTTCAAGTTCATAAGTAGGTCCAGATGCATCATCCATGCAAGTTTGGTGAAGACAGAACAAGTAATAAATTAGATACAGGACCTGCAACAAAAACATTAACCAGGTCCGGACGCCGACGCCGACGCCGGGGGTATAGCATAAGCTCCCCTTGACTTCGTCTCGGCGAGCTAAAAATGGTTATATAGACTATGCAAGTTTAATAAGGTATGAACAGGATTTTCTTCACTATGTGACCAGCTCCAGGACTCTGTCACAATTTGAGTTGTTCTTAAATCTTATAGCTGCCCAAACATCTTGTCTCCGCATTTAATTAAAGCTCGCTCTGTGATTATTTATGTAGTTAAATCAACTATGCGAGTTTTAATAAGTTAGGACCATTGTTTACCAAGATATGTGATCTGCTCAAAAAACCTTAACCTTCAAACCCCATGGCTAAGATTCAGCATGCAACCATGTTTCACAAGATGCATCGTTCGTCCATATTGGGTAAACATAGAACCATAAATCTAAGATATGGAGCTTAAACCTTCTCCCAAAACCTTACCTTCTGCATAATATGAAAATCATATGAAATCATATATATGGGTGAGAACCTAGTAAGTTGCAAGAACTTGTGTTCGAACCCTTTGTATATTATATACACAATAAAATATGTTCAAACTAAGCCACCATATATATGAAATTCATGGCCATCAGTATGCCCAGATGCACCATTAATAACTTAGATATACAGGACCTGCTCCAACAACTCCAACCTGGTCCGAACGCCGAAGCCGAGGGCATGTATAGCATAGACTTCGTAACGTTGAGCTTTAAGTGAAACATCACAAAATAATGCAAACATCACATGATCCTTACGCGTAAATCGTATTGCAAAACCGACTCGACGTCATATGGTAGTTCGTTGGCGGTGTTGTGTTTCTCATAGTTGACCATATTGTTCTCTGGGTTTCCAATATTCTCCTTCAAAATTTTGATATAATTATCCCTATCGACTCTTTGTTGTTCGTGCCACATTCCTAAAGCGTGCATGATTTCATGTAGCGCAGTTGACACCTGTAAATTATAAAACGCAGAAGTTATAATAATATATGATCTTTCTCCAAAAATCAAAAGTTTGTCAGTAATTATGGTCTTTAAAGTAGGCTGAGCTTCAACTTTAATGGTACTTTCAAGAGAGTTTTTGTTCTAAAACTAAAACATCATCTCATTTGAAACTTAAAACTTAGAACTCGATTATGAGAGATCGACATTATATATTTTGAAGCTCTCTTATACATAGGCTCAAAAGCTTGTGTTTTTGGCCCGTTTGTTTTCAGAGAACTTTGCCCGTACCAAACATTCTAACAAATGCTCATGAGCAGCTCATGAGAAGCACATGAGAATCTAATAAGAAATGTATGCAAATTAGGTAGGAATTCATTTTGCTCATGTGCAGATTGTTAGTCTCTGTTAGGGAGGAAAATACTAACCAAAATGCACATGTGCAAAAATTTGCTCACCTGATTGCTCATGAGCAAAATTCTATTCGAATTGCTCACGTAAGCAACAGGCTATACAGATACATTGACGGTAGATTTTTTTTCTAAGTTCAACTTTCTCACGTGAGCAAGAGGTTAGGAAATTGGACTTAGTCAGTATATGCAGTATCAAAGTTAAATCAAAATGAAAAAAAAATATACGTCCGTTTTCCTCACGTAAGCAATTGCAAAATTTTGTTAACAAGTACATTTTGACACCCCCTCCCCCACCCCATTTTTTTTTCGTGAACACAAAACTGTCCGGTTTTGTTTTTTTTTTTTGCTAACGTTATATTCTTTAATTTTTTTTCCTAAATTCAATTATCACTGAACTTACTATTTAGATATGAGAATCTGACAAAACCGCTTGATATTGTGATTTTTCGTAAGCTGTTTGTTTCTACTTTTACTTTTGTTTTAATGTAAAGTTACCCGCTAGTCTGGTTCTCGCTCCCGCCCAAAACGAAGTAAATAACGCAGTGGCGGGGGAACCAGTCTAAGCTACGCGCGCGCTCATTGGTCGATTAAATGCCAGCCGCCAATTTTCATATTCGATTCCGCCATGTTGTCTACCATCATAGATGACGGTGAAATGAATTTAAAAGGGAATTATCCGATTCTGTACGGTACTACCGGTTGATAAGGTTAAAAACTACGTTGTCAATGGGGTATTCGTCTATGGAGTGTTTTAGTGTGAAAAATCCACGGCTGACCAGAAGAAGAATCTGAATGAATGAATCGCGTGTCGACACCCCCTGCATCTTCTGTATGAGCACTTCAAGTAAGTTGAGCATTAACTTGTTAAAATATATTCTTTGAATGGCAGTTAAACGTGTTTGTAATTAGAATGAATATGAAACGAAATACTGTGATCTTAGCATCTACCTTTAAAACGGGGTTAAACAATTTACAACTGACCATCGGGCAAATACCGGTGTATCAAATGTAATAAAACACACGTTATTTTTTTCTTTGACATTTTACTTGACAATAATTTCTAACTACATATTTTTTATTATTAACACTGATTAACGATTTTATGACACGAAGAAAAGAGTTCATGTTTTCTTGTGTAGAATCTGATAATATTGATAGTTGCAGTATTATATAATGATTTTCTTAAAAACTGCTTGAAATATGAAAACTTTTAACAATTTAACTGATATCAAATTTATTTATCTTTCCAATAGGCCTGCCCTGAGTTGCACAGACCTGAAGAAAACCATGAAAAGCTCGCTGATATTATGAATGATGCAACAAAAAAAGTGAAGACGTAATTTAAGTAATGGAGAAGTTATACATGCTGAAGTCTGGTTGTGTCAATTTGGATATTATTGTGATGTTCTGGTAGTCAGCCGTTTGTGTGGTTTACAGTTTATGTGTGAAATCAGAGAGCATGTGAGACACGAGACTGTCAAAAAAAGGACATTTGGAATGTTAGAGACGAATGCCTCGATCGATTGTAATGCAGCCAGTGTTCGTGCAGCACTTATGAACTACTTTGTATGGTTAAATTGAACTTTGC
The DNA here is from genome assembly GCF_963853765.1 of Magallana gigas. NCBI lineage: Eukaryota > Metazoa > Mollusca > Bivalvia > Ostreida > Ostreidae > Magallana > Magallana gigas. The sequence continues at coordinate 15,085,214 of NC_088860.1, read as the reverse complement.
CTACTGTGAACTGTGATTTTTTTTCCAAGTCCGTCTGTGTGCTACACTGCTTTGTGTGATCAAACTGCAATACAAGTTTCAACATGCCAGCATTTATTATTGGTAAACTTTCTAAAGATTTATGTAAATGTAATGTTAAACAATGTATGAAATTGTATTTTTAAAATGACTGATGTAAATATATATTGATGATTTTAATTTCAATTTTTGTCCATTGTCTTTGAAGTGAGCAACTGTTGCACATGAGCCTCATGAGTCTCATAAGCCTCATGAGCCTCATGTGAGCAAAACTCTTGGTGAGCAGGTCTATTCCTCACGTGAGCAAAAAATGCTCATGTGCAGAATTTTTCTCACGTGAGCATTTTACCTAATTTGCATGTTAAATTGCACATAAGACTCACATGAGCAACTCACGTGAGGAAATTTTGTTAGTCCTCACGTGAGCTGCTCATGAGCAAATTGTGAGAATGTTTTGGTATGGGAGAAATCATTCTTTGAGTAATGTAGAGTGATCAAATACGGTCGGGTTGAGCAAATCCAATAAAGCCCGCAGAGTTTTATGACAGATTTGATTACGCCAGACCGTACTTGATCACCTCGTAATATTCAGAGATATATTTATATAATGTTCAGCAATTGCACGATTAAAATATTCAATTAGTCATTGATGAAATGTATTAAGATATACGTTCGATCAATTTCAAGAATTATCACAAAGACACTGCAAAATGCAAGTACTAGTAAATAGAATTATAGTTCATCATTCAATCTTACCGGTATTAAGTCAAAATAACTTACAGTTGCGCATTGGTTGGGATCTAGGTTGATAACTTGTTTTCCGCCTTGTCGACCGACATACGAATAACAACCGTCCCTGCAGAATGTAAACATTCCGTCAGACTTCAAACAACTGCCATATCAACTCTTTTATTGATACATATTATATCGCCTACTATTTTCCAAAAGATTTGGTGAAAAGAGCATAAATACTTGTATCTATTATAAACCTGACAATGTTCCCTTTTTGATACTGTAAGTTTTACAGAGTGTGATCCGATTTTCCCGATCACCACACTGTGGTTTTCCGATTCCGTATCACCACTCTCTGAAACCCGACGTTGTATTGTAGGCATTAAATGGCGTCTGTATTTTACCGCGTTTTAAAAGAGTTCGTTTCAAAATAGCATTGTTATACAAGTAAACGTCATACAGTTGATTTTAAAAACAAAGTTTTGTATAAAAATAGACAAGGATATATAATAAAAATCATTATAACGGTAACTTGATCCAAATAGCCCGATCACGCCTCGTTGCCAGGCGCGGATCATCAGATCAAACACGACGCTTCGCGTTAATATATATATATATATATATATATATATATATATATATATATATATATATATATATATATATATATATATCTGCTTTCAACAATAGGCGGACATGGCTATAAAACCATACTTAGGCAGACATATAAAGCTTTTTTTAAATCTCGATATTAATCATTGTCCATCTCAACAAGCTATTAAAACACAAAAGTATGTTCATTGGTAGACTGTTGTTAAGATATATTGCATCTAAAGAGATATACATTTTAAGAGGTCTGCCTTATTTTCCAAAACCATGCAGTAGACTTTAAGCTGACATTATATAAATACAATGTAAGGTAGACATATATTAATATTCGAAATGCCTATCAGGCAGACAATAAATAGTAATTTCAATATGCATTCAAGTGTCAATTAAAATGCAAAAGCAATCATATTCTACAAATATTAATTTTAGGTGACCTTTTTCCTACCTTAATTGAATAGTATTTTTTTTAAAGAAATGTTGTATTTGATTTTCTAAACATATTTGTTTATATCATATTCAACTTTCATGTCTTAACACATTTTTAAGTGTATGCTGTGCGGCTGTGCCACCAAATGTTTGAAAAGTTATATTTTATATTGTCATAGGTAAAAATTTTATTCATATCTTAATTAACACATTAATATTTGAATTATTAAAACTTAATGAAAACATCACAACACCATTACTATTTTTTCAAAAGAAATAACTCGTTTGTTTCAATTGTATACTAGTACATGTTATAACAAACATCATATGAATAACAAGAAAGGTGCTTCCAAGTTTTAATATTTTTTATTTTAAAACACTGATTCTCAGAAATATAAAAGATGAGAACATTAAAAATGTACATGTATCATAATTATACACGTGTTGATAACATGCTCAATAACTAAAATAAATCTTATTTATTATTACCTCCATTATTGTTCAACCCCACCCACCCCCACTTTTTTTGCAAAGTTAGACCTAATCATGAGGCACATAGCATCATAGAGGGTTCAGGCCCCCACCCCCACCCCCCACTTTTTCTCGCAGGAAACACAATTGTTCCTAAATTTACTTTGAAAAGATAGAATTATTTAATCAGCACCTCCCCCCCCCCCCCCCCCCCCCCCCAGATATTTCATGATTTGGAAGAAAAAATTTCGGTAGGTAAATTTTTTTTTTGGAACAATAGGTTTTTTCATGATTTTGGGAATAAGGTTTTTTTGTTTTTGCTTGTCAAGATTTCTGAGGATTAGTCTAGGCACCCCCTCCCCCGCCCCCTCACTTTCAATTTGCTTTCGACGCCACTGCATTAACATTAATTCTAATCTTTGGTACATGAACAAATTGAACCCAGGTACATGCACAACATTCTCATAATTTATAAATGCTTAACACCACATTAGTTTTTAATCGGTTATTTTCTATTTCAATAAAAAAAAACCCAGTTGAATCAATGCACTCCACGGGCCTGGATTTTGACTTCTTTGCCTTTGAACAACTATGTAATATTTCAGAAACACAATCAAGGATGTGTGTCTAATTTTTGTTTCCTATAGTTAAATTAATTCAAAAATCAATATGTAATACAAAGACAATCAGTGAGTGTAAAAAATCATAATGCATCATCTAGATCTCTACATTGTACATGATAATCAAGTAAACTTAATCAATTGCTACCAGTTGTGCAAAAAATAGAATTGGGATTTGAAGGGGAAGAATTTGCTTGTAAAATCTCTGTGAAGAAGCATTTGAACATCAAACATGTAGCCATCTTCCTGTTTGTCAGAATTTAAATTTGGTTTAAAAAGTGACTAAGATACTTTCCAAACAAGAGGTCCATGGGCCACATCGCTCACATGAGCAACATTATCCATGATGAAATCAGCTTTAAGGGGTCATTTACAAAATATCAAAACAATGTATGAGAAAAGATTCTGTATAAAAATATTTTCAATTTTCTTTAACACATTTTCTAATGCTATACATTGTGCTTTTTTAAAAACTGGATAATTTCATTATCAATTGTCTACATCTTGAGCATTTCATTTCTCATGAAGATCAAGAACATCAAACTTTGAACTAATTTTGTAGCCCACGGTCACAGTCCAACAATTGAGAATCAAAAAGTCAAGATGATTGGTTATAAGCAATACCATTTATTTTAAAATTTGAGTTATGGAGAATAATTAAAATTATTTCTTAGATTAATATACCACCCCCACCAATTGTGACCTAATTATACCTTCAAGAACATGATTTGAACATGATGACATTTGCACTATCTGATAATTCTTCCACACAAGTCACAGCATGGCTTTTGAGAAAAAAAAATTATAACCATCTAACACCTCTCCAGCATTCTCTTAACGTTGCTTCAAATCCACTTGCTACAAAAAATAAACACCACATGAGAGTTAATAATATTAGCTCGTCCGAAAAATATTGACCACTCAATATTTTTTATTGTTATATTCAGTAGTATATTATCACTATATAACTCTATATAGACGAATAGTCAATAAATGTAATATTAGCTCGCCCGAAAAATATTGACCGGTCAATATTTTTTTGATATTGACCGGCTAGGAATAATATCTAGAGAACATTCCCTCTATTTCAAATAATCGCCTCTGATTTGAGGATTCGTAAACTATGACGTAAATAACTTTTCGAACGCGCAATGTGACGGTTTGCGATCATAACGGATGTAAGGATTTGCGAAGTAGTGTGAAGTAAAATCAGGTAGAACATCTGTATGTTAATTCTTACGGTGGGTGGAATATCACCAGTGATCGTTTGATGCTGAGGATATTTTGGAAATGAACTTTGCACAAAATTGAATTCGCGAATTCTTTGTTGAGGTGAGAAAATTACGGCGATCTGTTTTCAGTTACTTTATTAAATTTTGGTTTGTTTCTTCATAAAACAAAACAAATGTTGACTGTGTTTTTGGGCAACATTGATTATATAAGCCCCCTTGGGACGAAAATATTGCCCTCCGCTTCGCGTCGGGCAATATTTCGTCCCTCGGGGGCTAATATAATCAATGTTGCCCTCAACCCCAGTCAATATTTGTATAATATTGACCGGCTAGGAATAATATCTAGATAATATTCTCTCTATTTCAATTAATCGCTTCTGATTTGTTGATTCGTAAACGATGATGTAAATAACTCTTCACGACTCCAAAACAAGGTGACGTCATAATAGACAATCAGTAAAGGCAAGTAAACAACGGAAGCGCAATGCAACGGTTTGCGATCATAACGGATATAGGAATTTGCAAATTACTGCAAGTGAAATCAGGTGGAACATCTGTATGTTATTTCTTACGGGCGGTGGAATATCATCAGTGACAGTTTGATGCTGAGGATATTTTGGAAATGAACTTTGCACAAAATTGAATTCGCGAATTCTTTGTTGAGCTGAGAAACTTACAGTGATCTGTTTTCAATTACTTTCTTAAATTTTGGTTTGTTTCTTCATATAACAAAACAAATGTTGACTGTGTTTTCGGGCAACATTGATTATATTAGCCCCCTTGGTACGACAATATTGCCCTCCGCTTCGCGTCGGGCAATATTTAATCCCTCGGAGGCTAATATAATCAATGTTGCCCTCCACTCCAGTCAATATTTGTATAATATATCTGAGCATATATTATATGAATTATGTGAATTATCCATCTCTGACACATTGGCATGTGTTTTGTAATATAGTATGCCTAGCATTCATACCATGTGAATCTAACAGTCATTTAATCACAGATCTATTGGCCTTTTCTACATGTTCTGACTACATATGAGATACAATATTAATAACATATTACTTATTAGTATAAGAGTAAAAACCAAACAAATCAAAGATAACAAAGCTCACCGATACCAGGTATCATCTTTGTGAGACCACCTTTATCATATTATATGAAAATCATAGTAAATGATCTTTGATATTCATGTATACTAATTTGACACAATATCATGTATCATATGTTAATAATAGTTTGATAATCATATGTTCATTTTATAAGGTATTGTAAGATACAATGTTTTTCAACACAAAAATAAAAAATACAATATTGCATCCTATGATACTATACAATATATGTCATATGATACAATACTGTAAAATATAATGATACATATATATTATTATAATGGTAACTTGATCCAAAGGGGCGGATCATGTCGAGTTGCCAGGTGCGGATCACCAGATCATATGAAACACGAAGCGTCAAACTTTCATTACTAAATACATGTTTGTAATAAATTTAATAATAAATACCCTTTTCCATATCACAGCCTGTATCAGCCCTCGACCAATATCATCCTCCGGGCCTTCTGCCCCTGGGCTGATATTGGAGTCTCGGGCCGATACTTGCTGTGATATGGAAAAGAATATGTATTATTCTCTATTTAATGCTGGTATCATATAAAACAATGGTGTTTCATATCCTACAATACTTTATCATTGGAATCATGTTATATCATTGGAATCATGCTATATCATTTCACAATAATAACATCTATCGAAAAAGATTGTGTGAGGTAGAAGGTTTTTTTTAGCATTCTTGATAATGGAGATCAGGCTCTTCATCAGAAGATACCTCTGCAATTTATTTGTATTATAGTTAAATCATCTATGCAAGTTTGAAATAGTTCTATTATATCCTAAAAATGTGACCTGTTCCTAAAAACTAAACCGCATCCAGCATCTAAAACTTATGACTCAGATTCAGCATTCGAGCCTGCTAAGTGCATGTATCATAAAACACACCATCCATGTAAGTTTGGTGAAGTTAGGACAAGTAATAACTAAGATATAATCATCAGAGGGCACCTGCTCAAATAACTTTAACCTCATTCAGCATCCAAAACCTATGGCTCAAATGCATCAGTATTACAAGACGCACCATCCATGCCATCTTCCCTAGCCAAGGGTTTCTGATCTGCACCGCTTTTCACAAACCCTTGGCATATTGTGCTATCAAAAGTCAGGATTTTTTCGTCACTATTTAAATCAAAGATGCCGTACTATAACGTACCTGATGCAGTTATGGCAGCCTCTGTAGACATTGATATTGACAAGTTGGGTATAGTCCACTAATGCATTTTCCATAGGCGGTAATGTTAACGTTATGGTTCATAGCTCCGGCCCTAATTTTCGTTCAGCAACGAGGGACCTCTTGAATGAAAGCTCATCAAATTGTCTCTTTCCTGTTAAAATTTCGTGGTTTGAAGTCAGATTCGTTTTCCGGCAAAATGCGTCTGTATTGAAAAACTCTGAAAATGAAAGTAAAAGTAGGGAATTTCTCAGTTTTGGAAAGGGTGTACATCAAACAATTTCAATTCTTTTCTTCAAATGATAATTCAATTTTGACACTTGTTTTAAAAATTGCAAATCCTCTTTTCTGACATGTGTCAAGCATTATGATTTAAAATGTCCCAATAAATGTATATACACTCTGCAAGTATAGGGACTATTTTGCTTAAAGGCACTTCTTTGTTGTCCTACCGATTCTAAAAATAGTTAGAGGGATATACCCAATATAAAACAGTCATTGTGGTTATTTACAATTCTTAGCTTATATATTCACTCTAGACACTATAAAGAACCATGATTCCAAATTTGGAAAAATTCAATACATAACTATGGATTTTGCAGCATTGATACACATGCATGAAATTTGAAGAAACAGTCCAGTCATAATTTACCTAAACAACATATAGCTCATTGGCACTCGATGCTCTTCAAATTGCATAAATTGATGAAACTTTAATCTCAAGGATTAAGATACATGTAAAACATATATTAAACATTCAATATTTTACCAAATTTATTTTGTTCATATTCTTATGAAAAAGCTCAATTATGTCTGATTTTATAAAATTGTTGTCGTAAAAATCATGAGTTTTTCATTAGTTACAAAAAAAATTGTTTTCAAACACCACGAAAAAGGTAGAATAGAAAAGTATAGGAATTTCCCTATCCATCAAGGTATTACATGTAGGTATTGGTTTATAAATAATAAAGTTATATGACTCTATAATGTGAGGCCCTCAATTCAGTTTTTGCTCCATTTTGATGCTAGCTTGAGATTACCTCACCTATGACGTCATAAAGACGTCATAGTGATGAGTTGTTTTTACTCATATAAGTGTAATATTTGCTGAACTTTTATTTAAGCCTAATTTCGGAACAAATGCACCATGACTTAACTCATTAAATATATGTCATAGGGAAAAGAAACTTGCTAATAAGGATTTTTTCTTTTACTCTTGTACATTGTTACCATGGTAACAAATTTAACAAAAATTATCAAAAGACATATCCTGTGGAAGAGAGTCTACATTTAACTAAAGTTCAAAATCCAGAAGAACAAGAAATACCCACAAAGTCTGTGAAATATGTATAATCAATGTAAAGTTTCCCAGTATCTATAATATTCTAAATTATCTGCCTGTAAAATACTGGCATGATGCAGGGTATATAGTTTTAATAGGTTCCTTCTTTTAAACTTGGACGAGTGAAGTTACAAAAATAAATTTTACTTACATCAAGTGTGGCTCATTGTTGTGTTCTATTCTTGGAAGAAGACTTCCATTTCAATTTACATGTTATCTAAAATGAAATGTTTTGAATTAAATTCTACATTATCCAACACTTTTCCCAACATTTGCAATTCCATATCAAAAGCAGCCATATGTTGAGAGAGAGAGAGAGAGAGAGAGACAGAGAGACAGAGAGAGACAGAGAGAATTAGAGAGAGGGGGAAAGATACAGAAAGAGAGAACAGATAGGCAACAATAACTACATCTTCATGCACAACACATCTATACAGCCTAAAGACCAACACCCCCCCCCCCCCAATAACATTCAATATCAACCCCCACCCCAACATATTGATCTATTTTTAATAGTATGAATAAATAAATACTAGTAAATATCTACTTAAAATGATTACTGATAATTTTATTCAATTTTGATTATGATAAACAAAGATAGATTTTGTGGATTAAGTACTAACCAACATGGTAGGCTTCTACATGTTAAAGAGTGCATACCTACATCTTCGGTACATAGTCATGTCACATGCATGACAAATTAATTTACTCCAATTTAATGCAAATCTATCATCATAAATATAGAATTGGAACCTACCAGACACTAATACAATTCCCTTACAATGCAAACTAATCTTAGATAGCTGGACACTGCTAGAATGAAGTATTTTTCCTCACCGGAAACTTTCTGCTTTTCTACTTTCACTTTTGCTCGCTTGAAATGATCGCACTAAAAACCCGAAGTGATATTTAAAGGTCTCAAAATTTATAAAAATGTCTTCTAAACTCATATATAATTAGAAACACACCTACATTTTCATTTTTTTAATGTAAAAACTCAAAATAAATTACATTCAAGTTAAGATCACAAATTCTTTAATTTAAATTGGTTTTTTGAAAATCCCGGGGGGGGGGGGGGGGGGGTGTTGTGATGGATATTTTCTTGGAAAATATGCTATTAAAATGATTAAACTTGTTGAACTTGTTGGAAATTTAGTTTATTCACATAAATGAGAAAATGTACAAAAGAAAAATGCACGTTTATCATAATAATTGCAAATAAACAAGAAATATGCCTTACCAGCATGGAGCTCAATATGGGTATAGTCCACTAATGCATTTTCCATAGGCGGTAATGTTAACGTTATGGTTCATAGCTCCGGCCCTAATTTTCGTTCAGCAACGAGGGACCTCTTGAATGAAAGCTCATCAAATTGTCTCTTTCCTGTTAAAATTTCGTGGTTTGAAGTCAGATTCGTTTTCCGGCAAAATGCGTCTGTATTGAAAAACTCTGAAAATGAAAGTAAAAGTAGGGAATTTCTCAGTTTTGGAAAGGGTGTACATCAAACAATTTCAATTCTTTTCTTCAAATGATAATTCAATTTTGACACTTGTTTTAAAAATTGCAAATCCTCTTTTCTGACATGTGTCAAGCATTATGATTTAAAATGTCCCAATAAATGTATATACACTCTGCAAGTATAGGGACTATTTTGCTTAAAGGCACTTCTTTGTTGTCCTACCGATTCTAAAAATAGTTAGAGGGATATACCCAATATAAAACAGTCATTGTGGTTATTTACAATTCTTAGCTTATATATTCACTCTAGACACTATAAAGAACCATGATTCCAAATTTGGAAAAATTCAATACATAACTATGGATTTTGCAGCATTGATACACATGCATGAAATTTGAAGAAACAGTCCAGTCATAATTTACCTAAACAACATATAGCTCATTGGCACTCGATGCTCTTCAAATTGCATAAATTGATGAAACTTTAATCTCAAGGATTAAGATACATGTAAAACATATATTAAACATTCAATATTTTACCAAATTTATTTTGTTCATATTCTTATGAAAAAGCTCAATTATGTCTGATTTTATAAAATTGTTGTCGTAAAAATCATGAGTTTTTCATTAGTTACAAAAAAAATTGTTTTCAAACACCACGAAAAAGGTAGAAAAGAAAAGTATAGGAATTTCCCTATCCATCAAGGTATTACATGTAGGTATTGGTTTATAAATAATAAAGTTATATGACTCTATAATGTGAGGCCCTCAATTCAGTTTTTGCTCCATTTTGATGCTAGCTTGAGATTACCTCACCTATGACGTCATAAAGACGTCATAGTGATGAGTTGTTTTTACTCATATAAGTGTAATATTTGCTGAACTTTTATTTAAGCCTAATTTCGGAACAAATGCACCATGACTTAACTCATTAAATATATGTCATAGGGAAAAGAAACTTGCTAATAAGGATTTTTTCTTTTACTCTTGTACATTGTTACCATGGTAACAAATTTAACAAAAATTATCAAAAGACATATCCTGTGGAAGAGAGTCTACATTTAACTAAAGTTCAAAATCCAGAAGAACAAGAAATACCCACAAAGTCTGTGAAATATGTATAATCAATGTAAAGTTTCCCAGTATCTATAATATTCTAAATTATCTGCCTGTAAAATACTGGCATGATGCAGGGTATATAGTTTTAATAGGTTCCTTCTTTTAAACTTGGACGAGTGAAGTTACAAAAATAAATTTTACTTACATCAAGTGTGGCTCATTGTTGTGTTCTATTCTTGGAAGAAGACTTCCATTTCAATTTACATGTTATCTAAAATGAAATGTTTTGAATTAAATTCTACATTATCCAACACTTTTCCCAACATTTGCAATTCCATATCAAAAGCAGCCATATGTTGAGAGAGAGAGAGAGAGAGAGAGACAGAGAGACAGAGAGAGACAGAGAGAATTAGAGAGAGGGGGAAAGATACAGAAAGAGAGAACAGATAGGCAACAATAACTACATCTTCATGCACAACACATCTATACAGCCTAAAGACCAACACCCCCCCCCCCCAATAACATTCAATATCAACCCCCACCCCAACATATTGATCTATTTTTAATAGTATGAATAAATAAATACTAGTAAATATCTACTTAAAATGATTACTGATAATTTTATTCAATTTTGATTATGATAAACAAAGATAGATTTTGTGGATTAAGTACTAACCAACATGGTAGGCTTCTACATGTTAAAGAGTGCATACCTACATCTTCGGTACATAGTCATGTCACATGCATGACAAATTAATTTACTCCAATTTAATGCAAATCTATCATCATAAATATAGAATTGGAACCTACCAGACACTAATACAATTCCCTTACAATGCAAACTAATCTTAGATAGCTGGACACTGCTAGAATGAAGTATTTTTCCTCACCGGAAACTTTCTGCTTTTCTACTTTCACTTTTGCTCGCTTGAAATGATCGCACTAAAAACCCGAAGTGATATTTAAAGGTCTCAAAATTTATAAAAATGTCTTCTAAACTCATATATAATTAGAAACACACCTACATTTTCATTTTTTTAATGTAAAAACTCAAAATAAATTACATTCAAGTTAAGATCACAAATTCTTTAATTTAAATTGGTTTTTTGAAAATCCCGGGGGGGGGGGGGGGGGGGGGGTGGGTGTTGTGATGGATATTTTCTTGGAAAATATGCTATTAAAATGATTAAACTTGTTGAACTTGTTGGAAATTTAGTTTATTCACATAAATGAGAAAATGTACAAAAGAAAAATGCACGTTTATCATAATAATTGCAAATAAACAAGAAATATGCCTTACCAGCATGGAGCTCAATATGGGTATAGTCCACTAATGCATTTTCCATAGGCGGTAATGTTAACGTTATGGTTCATAGCTCCGGCCCTAATTTTCGTTCAGCAACGAGGGACCTCTTGAATGAAAGCTCATCAAATTGTCTCTTTCCTGTTAAAATTTCGTGGTTTGAAGTCAGATTCGTTTTCCGGCAAAATGCGTCTGTATTGAAAAACTCTGAAAATGAAAGTAAAAGTAGGGAATTTCTCAGTTTTGGAAAGGGTGTACATCAAACAATTTCAATTCTTTTCTTCAAATGATAATTCAATTTTGACACTTGTTTTAAAAATTGCAAATCCTCTTTTCTGACATGTGTCAAGCATTATGATTTAAAATGTCCCAATAAATGTATATACACTCTGCAAGTATAGGGACTATTTTGCTTAAAGGCACTTCTTTGTTGTCCTACCGATTCTAAAAATAGTTAGAGGGATATACCCAGTTACCCAGTGTATTCAATAAAAAGGAATAATGTGAAATGTTACATATGGATTGAATTCATTCGAAAGGTGATCAAAAGACTGTGAGTGGTAAATCCTCAATCTACGAGTGCACACCTCTGTTGTTAAACAATATAGTGTACTTTTTTTTGCACCATTGAATAATCGATACATGTATTATAATGAAGACTCAAACAGAAAGACGAGAAAAATAAGGGTTTTGAGCTATTCATAGTAGAGACACTCGTGAATAAACATAAGGAAAACATTGTTGATTAAATCAGATATGCTTTGTAGTTTTTGATTGGTCGAACGGTTTCAGTAAACCCCAATCAAAATCCTGGAAAAAAAACCGAACTTTTGTTAGCACGATATGCCAATGGTTGTGAGAAGTGGTGCGGATCAGAAAACCTTGGATAGCAAAGATGCATCCATGCAAGTTTGGTGAAGTTAGGACCAGTAGTAACTTAGAAATGGCTATCAAAGGGCACCTGCACCAAAAAATTGAACCTGATCCAAAAACCTTAACCTCCTCCAGCATCTGAAATTCATGGCCAAGATTCAGCATCCAAGTCTTTCATGTCCATAATTAGGTCCAGATGCATCATCCTTGCAAGTTTGGTGAAGATAGGACAAGTAATAACTTAGATACAGGGCCTGCATAAAAACCTTAACAAGATCCAGACGCCAACGCCAATACCGTGGGTATAGCATAAGCCCCCCCCCCCCCACCCCCACTTTGTCTCGGTGAGCTGATTATGAAATCCTATTACCCCTCTTAAGCAGACACCTTAATTTGTGTCCACCAAATACTGTATAATATATATAAATATATATTCATATTAAAATATTTGAGACAGAATATTAAAGAGAGACATTCATTTTTAACTTACATTAACGTCTCCATCTAAAACATACTCTCCAGCTTTCTCTGCTTCTTGCTCCAGATCCACTTGCTACAAAAAACATCCCATTAAGTTAATAAATAGGTTGGAGATACCAAACTTGGGTACAGTACTAATCAAACCCAAGTTTACAGAATGTAACCCAGACTAAACCCAGATTTACTTTCGGAGTTTACTCCGGATTAATTAGAGTGGACCCAAAGTAAACTAGAGAGTAACTTCTGTCGAAAGAACCCTAAGGCAGACGCTACATGAGTATTTGGAATATACAAGGGGTGGGCATTACAGGCAGTAAAATAATTAGATAAAAGACCCGACTGCTTCACATTTCAATGTTTAAAGAGAACTATGAAAGCAAACCGCGAGTGAACCCAAAGTAAACCCCAACTGTACACAAATTTCCAAAATAAACCTGAAGTAAACCCCAAATTAATATCGAAAGTAAACCTTGGGTTTACTCTGGTGTAAGGTTGGGTCTGATCAATAGTGTAATTATAATGTTTACCGGGTAATTTTCACCATTCTACACTTGCATTTTCTGACTACATATGAGATACAGGATTAATTACATATATTTATTATGGGTGTAAAATTATTAAATCCTATTACCCCTCTTAAGCAGACACCTTCACTTGTGTCCACCAAATACTGTTTATATATATATAGTTGATACTAAAATATCTTTAACTTACCTCAACATCTCCATCTAACTCCTCTCCAGCATTCTCTTAACATTGCTCTAAATCCATTTGCTACAAAAAAACACCCCAGTAGAGTTAATCATTATGTGAATTACCAAGCTTGGGTACAGTACCAATCAAACCAAATCTAATAGAAAGTAAACACAGACTTAACCCTAGGTTTACTTTCGGGGTTTACTCCGGTTTACTAGAGGGGACCCAGAGTAAACCCAAAGTAAACTAGAGTTTCCCCTGCCAGAGGTTGACCCCCGAGACAGATGCTACATGTGTATTTGGAATTTACAAAGGATGGGCATTATAGGCAGTAACATAATTATATAAAAGACTGGTCTGCTTCACATTTCAATGTTTAAATAGAACCATAAAAGCAAACGTTAGTAAACCTAAAGTAAACCCCGAGTAGACCAAAAGTAAACCCCATCTGGACAAACATTTACTAAAAGTAAACCTCGAAAGTAAACCTGGGGTTTTGTTAGAGTTTGCTCTGGTGTTAGGCTGGGTCTTGTCGGTACTGTAGTTATAATGTATACTGGGTAATTTTCACCATTCTGAAGTTGTATTTTCTGACTACACATGAGATACAGGATTATTACTATTTAGGAGTAAAATGGTTAATTCCTTTTACCCCTCTTAAGCAGACACAGACACAGTTGAAATTGACACCCCCGAAAACCACTGTCAACCTCCGCTTCACGTCGGTTGACAATGGTTTTCTCGGGGTGTCAATTTCAACTGTTACCCTCCCAAACAGGCACTATTAATATAATGTCCACTAGATACTTTATTTATATATATTTGATATTAAAATATTTGTAACAGAATACGAGAGACATTCATTCTTAACTTACCTCAACATCTCAATCTAACACCTCTGCAGCATTCTCTTCTCGTTGTGCCATCTTAGAAATTACTGTTGAGTAAATCAAAATAAAGATAATATTCTCTGCACTATAATCATTGATTTTTCTAATTCTCATATTGGGTGCGTCTTTTAACCCCAAGGAACCCCAAGGAACCCCAAGGAAACCCCAAGGAACCCCAAGGAACCTCAAGGATACCCCAAGGAACCCCAATGACAAAAATTAATAAATTTTAATACCCAAGGGGTCTTATTGGACTTCAAGGGTCACCTCTTAGTACCCCAAGGGTACCCCAAGGAACCCCAAGGAAACCCGTAAGAACCCCATGGAACCCAAATGATAAAGTTATTAACCAGTGATACCCCAGGGGTCTCATTCGAATCAAAGGCTCACCCCAAGGTACCCCAGTGATAGAAATTAATAACTATTTATACCCAAGGGGTCTCATTTGAATCCAAGGGTCACCTCGTAGTACCCCAAGGATACCCGAAGGAACCCCAAGTATACTCATTAGAACCCCAAGTAACCCCAATAATAGAAATTAGTAACTAGTGATACCCCAGGAGTCTCATTATACCCCTATACCCCCACAAATGAAGTTTAAGGGGGTATTTTGGTTTCACCCTGTCCGTCCGTCTGTTTGTCTCTCTGTAGATGCAACTTTGTCCCCCCTATAGAATTTTTTACTACTGCATGGAACAGTCTGAAAATTTTTACATATGTTGATCACCATCTGAAGATGTGCACCTGTAATTTTTTTAGGATCAGACAAGATTTAATGATTTTATGACAGTTTTCATTTTCCTCATTCTATATATAGTGTTCACTGATGTTGAAAAGTATGGGAGTTAATCCTTACAGATTTTATTAATTTATAGCATTAAAACACCCTAAAATATATTTATAAAAAATACATTCAAATGGAGGTTTTTTGTCTTTATGTGTTAACTAAATTTATCTTTTATAAGTATTCTATCAACTGACAATGCAGAATTTTTGTTTGTCAATGATAAATTCTTAGGAGCTGGCTGAATTCATTTGTCCCAAGGGGGCCATTATCTGAGCCATGGTTTAGATGGAGCATGTGTGTATGGAAAAGCAGAAAGTGAGGAAAATTTGAAACAACTAACTGCATCTGTTAAGACTCTTATTAGAAAGATATTCAAAGTTTTATCAACAGAAGAGCATTGCTTGGCTACCGGTATTTCCATTTACTGCAAAGGGTGGGATTATTGTCATTTTGTTGGTTTTTCATTAAAACAATTAAATAAAAAAAAATATCATCAGATACATTAATTTGTAAATATATTACTGTTATACATATGTATTTAAAGTGATAAGTACCCCAAAGAACCCAAATGAATCCCAAGTATACCAATGAGAACCCCAAGGATACCCTTGAGAACCCCATAGATACCTCAAATAAAGTCAATGATGGAAAGTAAATTTGATGACCAAGGCTGGTCTCATTAAAAATCAAAGGGTCACTCCTGATACCCCAAGGATACCCCAATTATAAAAATTGATAACTATTGATACCCCAGGATACTCATTGGAGTCCAAAGGTCAACTATTGGTACCCCAAGGATACCTGTAGGAACCCCAATTGCAAGGTACCCAATTGATAGAATTTAATAACCACCCCAATGGTTGTACTGTAAAACATATTACTAATTAATACCCAATTATACCCAATTACTCAATGGAATATCATAAAAACATCTGGGCAACCCAAGGAACACTTGTGATACCCCAACACATACTGGTATGATAAAAATAATGTTTCTCCAATATCTGTTCACTTTGGATGAATTTAACAATTAGTGTTGTCAAATCGGTTGAAAATCATAATCGAGTACCGTTAATTGGCAGAATTTGTTGTCTCTTACCAACTGATGATCAGCCAATATTAAATCAGTAACAAGTTATATCAAATTCATGAAAATAAGGCACTAAATTTTATGTCACCACAAGGAAGTCTGCAATTATTGGAGTACTTTTGAGAAGTGATCATGGAAGTGTGGAGTGGGGCTATTTCCCCTTCGTGGGTACAACACAATGGATTGACCCATTATGCGTGCAGAATGTTCACCTGAGAGGCACCAAAATACCTGTTAATTGCAGGTAGACACCTGTTGTATATTGGTGGTAGCTCTTGGACAGGGATTAAAGGGCCAACATAACCCTTTACATGTATACACAATGGCTTCACCATCACTGTTGCAATATATTTACCTACACCTACATCTCCTTGTTTATTGGTAGACAACCCTTGCGAATTTTGGGTGTCTTCCTACTTTGCTATAATTCTGAAATTTTTATGGGTGACTGATTTTAGCTAAGTGGGAATGGTGCTCAGGTAAGGGTTTCAAAGAACAAAGGAAATTAATTACAGGTAAATTATAGTCTGTTCAATTATTGACCATAAGCAAATTTTTAATAAAAAAAAATAACAGGCAGTTTTTTTTAGATTATGTTTAAAATAAAGTTAAAAAAATTAATTAGATACTTGTAATAGAAGTAAATTTTGATAATTAAAAAGGGTTTGTTCTATCATGATTGATCGTACAAGCTAATTTTTATTTCATGTAAAATTACTCAATATTCATTCTTTTGAGGAGAAGGAAAACTATGACATTACTACCCCTTCTATGTCCTTTATCAAGAACCTTGAAAAAATAAACATTATATGGTTCAAGTTTTGGGCTGTTGATTTTAATAATGAAAAAAACTATAAATGTTAATTTTATAAGAAATGCAGAGGAACTATCATGTACATCATACAATTTGGCTATAGTGGTTATGATATAAAAGAATTAAATGCTCAACAACATGTACATTTAGGACTACATTTTCAGACTGATGGAACTATTTCAATATTTTACCCATGAAATTCAGAAAAATTCTTAATATGGGCCTAAAATGGCCCCCTAAAATGAACATCATCATTTTTCTTTGTACAAAATAATATAAATGTGATGTTTTTACATAATGTTCATTTTGATTCAACTGCCCAGAATTTAGAAATATGACATCGTAAAGACAACCTTTTCCTGCCATTTTTGCATTTTTAGCATAAACATGATAAAACAGCTTGTTTTCAAGCAGTTTTTCTTTCAGAAAAAATAGAAAGCATGCTTGAACAAACAAAATATTTTAATCAGAGATGTATCTAGCCAAGGCTAATAAGTGACAAAAAAAATTTCCCTGTTCAAGCATGCCCTCTATATTTCCCATTCATAAAAAGATAAGAAAAATGTAAATTTTTGACTGATTTTGATTGAAATAGCGTCACTTCTGACGTCATTTTCTGCCAGTGAGTGCAAAAAAATCAAATAAATAGGTGAAAAATAAATTTTACATCAACTCTTCTAAAATATAACATAACATATTATTGTACCTGAAACACTTTAAAAAATTGCGAATAATGGAGGCCAAATTTAACTCATATCATATATATAGTTCTTTCGTACTTCAAATCACCATCTACCAGTTGAAGTGGGAAGATGGGAAGGTATCCCATTAAATGAAAGATTTTGTCCTCTCTGTTACAAAAAACGTATAGCCGATGAATTTCATTATATTTTAGAATGTAATGCAATATCACAAGTCCGAAACAAATTTATAGACAAAAATTTTTCGGCTAGACCAAATGTGTTTTAAAGTATTACATATTAGGGTATCCTTGGGGTTGTATGGTGTATCAAGAGTTATAAATCTGTATGATTAGGGTATCTTTTGGAGTTCCTAGGGATTTCTGTGGGGTTCTCTAGGGTTTATAGAGGTTTTTAGAGACGTGTCTGGGATACCAATGAGTCCCCAATGGTATCAAGAATTTTTAATTTGAATTATTAGGCTATATCCTTGGGGTTCCATTGGGTTCTATGGGGTATCAAGTTTTATGAATCTGTATTATAAGGGTATCCTTTCAGTTCCTTGGGGTATCCATGGGGTTCCGTGGGATACCTAATGGTGTCTGGGATATCAAAAAGCCCCGAGGGTGTATCCAGAGATATAAAATTGTGTTATTAGGGTATCCTTGGGGTTCATTTGGGTATCAAAAGTTATATTACTGGGTATCCTTGGAGTTCCTTGAGGTATCCATAGGGTGTGTCAGGGATAACAATGGGGTATCTGTATTATTACTATTAGAGTACTATTAGGGTATCCTTAAAGGTTTCTTGGGGTACCCATGGGGTTCCTTGGGATACCTTGTGATTTGTCTAGGATATCAAAGTGACCCAAAAAGTATCAAGAGATATAGTGTATCCTTGGAGTTCCATAGGATATCAAGAGTTATAAAATTTATATAACCAATACATGTATAAGAGTATCCCTAGAGTTCCTTGGGGTATCCGTGGGTTTTGTCTGAGATACCAATGAGTCCCTACGGGTATCAAGAATTTAAATTTGTATTATTAAGTTATCCTTTAAGTTCCTTGAGGTATCCTTGGGGTTCTGTGGTGTATCAAGAGTTATGAATCTGTATTTTTAGGGTATTCTTGGAGTTCTTTGGGATATCCCTGGGGTTCCCTGGGATTCTTAGAGGTGTATCTGGAATACCAATGAGTCCCCAGGGTTATCAAGAGTTTTAAATTTGTATTACAACGTATTACGGTATCCTTGGGGTTCTATGGAGTATCAAGATTTATAATTCTGTATTATTAGGGTATTCTTGGAGTTCCTTGGGATATCCCTGGGGTTCCCTGGGATTCTTAGAAGTGTATCTGGAATACCAATGAGTCCCCAGGGTTATCAAGAGTTTTACATTTGTATTACAATGTATTAGGGTATCCTTGGGGTTCTATGGAGTATTAAGAGTTATGGTTCTGTATTATAAGGGTATTCTTGGAGTTCCTTGGGATATCCATGGGGTTCCCTGGGATTCCTAGAGGTGTATCTGGAATACCAATGAGTTCTCAGGGTTAATAAGAGTTTTAAATTTGTATTATTAGGGTATCCTTGGGGTTCTATGGAGTATCAAGAGTTATGATTCTGTATTATTAGGGTATTCTTCGAGTTCCTTGGGATATCCCTGGGGTTCACTGTGGTTCTTAGAGGTGTGTCTGGAATACCAGTGAGTCCCCAGGGGTACCAAGAGTTTAAAATTTGTATTATTAGGGTATCCTTGAGGTTCCTTGGGGTTCTATGGTGTATCAGGAGTTATAAATCTGTATTATTAGGTTATCTTTGGGGTTCCTTGGGGTATAATTGGGGTACCAAGGGTAAGGGGTGACCCTTGCACTCTAATGAGACCCCCTTGGGTATCAATAGTTATTTATTTCTGTCATTGGGGTTTCCTTGGGGTTCCTTGGGGTTTCCTTGGGGTTCCTTGGGGTTCCTTGGGGTTTCCTTGGGGTTCCTTGGGGTTCCTTGGGGTTAAAAGACGTGCCGCTCATATTTGACATTATTCTGTTTTTTTTAAACCAAACTGATGTCCATTTGAAAAAAATCAACCTGTTAGTTATACTGTAAATTCCTTTTATTACGCGAGTACTCGTGGTTTCGGATCAAATCGCGAGAATATAAAATCGCGAACACGGAATTTCCATCCTTATTTCTTATAGTTTTCAACTCTTAGAAAATAATAGCAAGATTTTAAAATCCGCGAAGGGTGCTTCTCGCGATTTTACGTGAATATTAATTCCTCGCAGTTAATTAGGAATCTACAGTATACAGATGATAAAAGATAAAATTTTCACTCCTAAATAAATACCTCAACCCTCACCCATGCCAATCAAACAGAATATTTAACTTAGTTCGAACAAGTTGAGATATTGTTTAACTTAGCTACACATTTCTAGAAAATTTATCCATGCAGTATATTTAAAATTAATTGAATCTACAGACAGAAAGAAAGACATGGGGGCGGCAAACATATTAAAAATTTAAAACAATTAACATTAAAATACATCTTCAAAAAATTTCAATGTTTTTCTTTTTCATTATTCATGTTATTAATCAATTACAAGTACCGGTAAAACATTTCAGTTTCTCCATGATGTTAGATAATATATTTTACCTTGCTCCTCCACCAAAGGTTCTCTTTATCTCCATAATTGTATTGAATCTATTCCCTTGGCTGTATATTCTTCACAGCATACAGACAGAGGTCCTCTTTGTCATTAAAGACATTCAGCTTCATGACCAAATTAGCATCTTTGTCTGTATCATTGGTGAAATGACTAATGCTGTTAGTAACACCCTCTGCATCAATGCTAAAACAAAAATTTGAACAATAGATAAAAAATGTAATCCTGAAAAAATTCTGAGGAAAATGAATTGCACTTTTATTTTATATTTTCCAGCAACTGTGTTTGCATGTTTGAGGACTTTCTATGATGGTTGGGGGCTAACAATGTTTTCTATCTTCTACATGCATACATGCTAACCTCCTGTGATGAAAAAGAGGTAGATTAAGAACCCAAAAGAGATGGCATTGCACATGGCCTTTTTGTGTATAGTATATTTTAAAGCATATAGTTTTATTTGTTATACTTTCATGTTAAATACTGAAATCTGATTGGTTAAGACGCAGTTAATAATATTTGCTATTACCCTCAGCGTTAGTAACGCACTTAGCAACGGGTAACATTAAAAACTGTTACATGCGCGAAAATTATGCGCGTACGGTTCGCTGTAGAATTCACGTTATTCCTATATAAAAGCAGTAAAATTTTCTTAAAAATTAAGACATTCAGTATAACAAAATAAATAGTGCCTGTTTGGGAGGATAACAGTTGAAATTGACACCCCTCGAAAACCATTGTCAACCTCCGCTTCGCGTCGGTTGACAATGGTTTTCTCGGGGTGTCAATTTCAACTGTTACCCTCCCAAACAGGCACTATTTATATAATACTATTTATGTAAATAGAGATTCTTATTAGTAATTAAGGATATCAACTGAAATATAAAAGACTTGACAAATTTAGCAATATGAACAAAAGCCCCCCCCCCCCCCAAAAAAAAATAGTAATCATTTACCATCAAACTGATAAAGCAATTTTATTTTTTGGAGGAAAAAAATCTTTGTGTGCCGAGACTTTAACAATTGCCATTGTTTAGTAAAAATAGGTTAAGTTATCAAAATTTTACAAAAAAGAGAAGTAAGAACTTCATTCTCTCCCAAGTTATTATTGAAATTGATAAAAGGGTATATATCCAAGATATCTTTATTGACAAATTATCATTTTTCACTCAATAAAGTTCACAGGAACAAAAACAAAAATCTTACGGAGATTTATAATGGGAAATGTTTAAATCTTTTTACCATTTGGAGCTCATTTGGAATACCTCACACAATTTTTCAATGTTTCTCCTTGGTAAAGATAATATTGACATGTCTAATGAAATCACTATAAGTGGTTTCTTTCATCTTTTAATGTAAAACACACATGCTTGAAAACTAATCATTCAAATGACTTAAAAAAGCGTACTATGTATGAACCAGACTCAATTTATGCTCTAATTTCAAACATGAGAAAGTTTCTGGACCACAATGCCTTCCAACGTATGTATTTTGAAGAAAAGCGGTAGATTTCCTAATGAAAGCAGTAAGTGGGTAACAGACTCAGAGGTAAAAAGCTGTAAACTTCAGCGAAAAGCGATAGAGTTAACATGTATGCCTTCTATCAATTAAGTTACGAACAAGAAAATGATAAAGATCCGTAGGAAGAGGGAATTTTTACAAAAAAAAAATCACTTTTGGCACATATTGTTTTTTTTAGGTTTACGAACCACAAAATTGTGAAGTTCTGTTTGAGGACAACATTTTTTTTTACATCATCTTTATTCTAATAATATTAAATGAATGGCAACTTCATGATTGTGATGTGATGATCAAGTGTAGCATGAGATGTAGCATACCGGTATGTGAAAAGTATGTAATCTGTGAAACATATCACTGAAAAAGTACAATAGAATATTAGACATACAGCTTTGAATGTTCATTTGTCATTTTATAGGGGTCGATACATTTTTCATTATAAGAATGTTTAGTTATAGTTGTATCATATAAACATTTTACCTTGGTACAAATAGTTTTCCAATTTGTTTGTTAAGGGTAATCTTCGTTAATACCAATGAAACAAAATTTCATATAAAATGGTTAAAATAAGGAATTCTATAAATAAATGAATAGTCAGAGGTGTTAAGCATGGACATTATCAATAGATAATGTTGCTTTAGAATATGTTAACTTTCTATAAATAAATGATATTAGAATTTCATTTTATTCTAGCTGCGTTTTGGATGCTTGGTGACCGGTTTCTTTCCACTTGCAACGCATCGACATCACATGCATTAATTTAAATTACATATCAGTCTGACAAGATAGTTTCATCTTTTAAAGTTGTTGATCTCGGCATTTCCCAGCCCCGCGAAAAAACTTCAGACTAAACCAGGCCATAATAAACACAATTAAACCTCAGTTTAATGTGTACATTTTCTCATGCCATATTTGACAGGAAGTTGTTGCCTTACAATATTGATCCCGATATGAAATCACCAAAAATCTAAATCCCATCAAAAATTTGCTGTCGTGGGGAAAAGATCTCTTTTGTAATTTTATATTTTTTCCTAAAAACTCAGAAAACCAAACGCTGTTCGTCTTGTCAGACTAAATACCAGTTCATGTAAATATCTTGGGTTGAAGATAGTCAACATTTCACTGGGAAACTAGTGTGTAATTAGTTATACAAGCCCACTCTGACAGTACTGCAGCATAAGCAATACACATACCCTACTGGTTTGTAATATCAGAGACATATATAACATGTACAGTATATGTCCCTGGTAATATTTTATGAAATAAATTAAGCTTCATATATTTTTTTTAAATAAGAGATAAAGAACAGAGCAAATTCAAATTATATATTCTACTCTAATATTAAAAACAGACTTAATTTTACTCTTATTAAATGTAAAATATTTTCTTTCGGATTGTTTAGTTTAATGATAATATTTGACATGTTATACTATAGTCTGTCCCAAGATATTTTTGCCGCATATTTTCTTAAATTATTCACTATTTATAAATACCTCTTGGTTCAGACGATGTTCATTCAATAGTATGAAAAAATCCCAAGATTTCCCCTTTGAAACGCCCCCTCTAGCTTGTCGGGTATCAGTACACGGCTAAAAATAAAAAGACTACGAGGTTTTTCCATTGCCAAGGAGATGAAGACGCCCGGATGATAACGTTGAAAAATTGCGCGAGGGGTCCCGAGTATTTCCGAATGGAGAAAAGATGTCAACATTCCCCATTATAAATCTCCGTAGGAAATCTGTTTTCGTTCCTGTGAATTTTTACGAGGGAAAAATGATAATGTGTGAATGAAGTTATCTTGGGAATTTTCCCTTCCATTGATTTTAATTGCACTTCAGTCACAGGTATGTGTATTTTTATTAAAAATCGTTCAAATATGCAGCAAAAATAACTTGGGACAGACTATAGGAGACAACAGGACAGAGGAAATTCAAACTATGCAGTTGATATTGAAATAAAATACAAAGTGGACAAAATAATATTCTTTAATTTATCTCGGGCAATATAGCCAAGTCCATTAAGTATCCGCTGGTAGAAATTTGTGAAAAAAATGGCCTGTAATGCACAATATCATTACTTACCGTCTTCTGTACCCCGAATCAAGCCAAAGAGGATAGCCCAACCCCGATAACGAACCCGATTGTAATAATTCAAAAAAATGTACACACATTACTTGACACCATTTTACAGATCTTATTTGTTAGAAGTGATAAAAGAAATGATACAAGTGATGCCTGATATTACTATTGACCGCATACCATGATACTATACATACTGGACTCGTTTATTCACTATACCACACAACCACAAAAAATCTTCAAAATTCCCACCACGTAATACATATAATATTATTATAATACATATATAGAACACATTTTCATGTTATGTTATTGAAATTAAAGATAAAATGCTATAAATTACAAGATATTTACCCAGACGAGGTTCAACATCCATTCAGTGAACCGAAAATTATTACCTCAAGAAACAGAAGAGTTCCTAAATAACCACCAACCCCTCCTTTTTGAACACAAACTTGATAATTATCCAAATTATCAATAGATTATTTTTAATATGATTTAGGTAATATTCTATAATTTAACGAGCAGCCTCTTGCGACATAACAGTAGTGAGACAACTCAACATCGCTATAACGTTAGGTACATGTACACATCAGGGCCGGGGCATGCTTGTTTACATTTCATAAATGTACCTACCTTTTTCTTTATCGTTTTCTAGGACTGCTTTCAGCTGAAAACGTATACATATTATGCATAAAATTATTACGAACACGAGGTTATTTAACTCTTTAACGTTACACTAGATTAGCTAATATTTACAATAGGCCCTACATATTTTTGTGGTGACGCCAAAATCAACCATGACGTCATATTATCTAACATGTAAAACCTACTGTTTTGAAATGCATGCATCTCATAGACTGAGTTTTCTCTTGACTTAAAACTGCAAATATTTTGTTTTAATTTAATTATTTATTAATCAGTTTTGATGTATTATTGTTTAACTTTGTTAAATTAAGTCCTTGAAATGTTTTCCTCAATTCAACATGTTTTTTGTCGTCATATTTCATGAATAGAGTGTGACAACAAATAAAATTTACTGTTTAAAAGTATAAATATCAAGAAAACAAGATAAAAACTTAGTAAGCTAGTCTAAATAAGCTTGATCCTACTTACGCATCTCTCGTAACTCAAAACAGCCATGTTTGTTCGGAAGCCCTCGCAACCCATTGTAAAAAACCGAAGTGCATTTTCGGACAAAAAATATATCTCAAATAAAGACTTGGCACGGTGGCAAATATATCGACTTTTTTATCATAACTTTTTTTTCGGAAAAAACCATGGGATTCGATAAAACATGATCTTAATTGACAAAAAAGGTTTAAAAACATGAAACATACTCTTAAAAAGTATGTTTTTTATCCAGTTAAACATTGTCCACCAAAAGGGTATGCTGCGTATTTGTAAAAACATACATTCAACATTTTAAATGATGTTTCATTCTGACCAATAATAAACAATTTACACAAAAAGTATTTCCATGAATTAATTGTGTATAGTTTTTGCATAAAAATGGTAAACAAAGTTAATTAAATAATAAAAGCAACGTTAATTATTGCTTTTGAAATCAGGCAGACCCGTTTTTGTCTGCCTTAATTTGAGGTCTGCCTAAAGGTTATTCTCAAATACTTGATGTCCACATAATCTGTATAACATATATGTATATATATATATATATATATATATATATATATATATCTTTCGTAATCTATCATATAAAATGTTAGTTTTATACAAAATTGGGACTTCGGGTGTTCTTCAGGCACGTTAAATCGGTTTTAAAAGTGTGTGTAAGGACTACCCAAAAAAATTAAAACAACATTTTTGGCAAAATTTGGCCAATGAAATGTAATCTAATAACGGGGTTTCTGTTTTGCTGATGTTTGTATTCCTAGTTTCATGTACTTGTATTTTCACTTACATGCACTAACAGCATACGTATGATGAACTGCTTATTGTCCAAGTCACCGGCAAACAGGTACAGAATTGTAAGGAATTTATTAAATTTGTTGTCCTCATGGCAAAAGCCCTTGATTGTAGAAATAATTAGCTGTAGCAGGTCGAGGGTGCTAAGATTACCTAGTTAGCCTACCCCATTACACTTTCTACATATATACTATAGTATCCGATTCATAGAACAAACCATTTGGAATGCTTTGAAACCTGTTTTCCTCTGATAATTATATTACGTCACAATTATGTCATAACTTTTCGATTAGCGACATTGGTTGTTTAATTAAGAGAGAGAATGGTGGACAGAAAAAAGAAATCCTTAGCAAGGTATGGCCGTATTGCAGCCTAACTAATGAGCCTTATCATTAAAGGTAAACAACTTACCCAACATTGGCAAAATACATGAGATCTGCGTCATCTAGTCCGGCCGGTATGAATTTTAAACAGGTTAGTTCTTGTAGCTGTTTCATTGATTCTTTGATGATAGAATTCATTTCATCGCCTGGAAATTTGGAGAAATGTATAATATTCATATATTTTTAGGCATCAGTAGAAAATGTGAACAGAAGCAGCATTATCATAAAACAATTCAATATGTACATGTATCGTAAGTGTAATTTAAATCATTTGATATTGGTCTTTCTAAAAAAAAAGTTTGAACTTATAATTAGCTTCTAGTAATGGCAATCCATGAATTTGTCTCAAAAAATGAGAGGTCAATAATCACATTATTACATGTTTGGAATTCTTTGGAAGCATATTTTATCTTGAAATATTTTATGCTATATACTCATATAAGTACATGTAACTTAATTTATCATGTAACATATCGTACATACTATGTATGCTATACAGTTATCCAATGGTTGTAGGTGGGATAGCTCTTATCTAATCCGAGACAAGAACTATTGTGAACAAACTTTAACTATAAAAATAACTATTTAACCTTCTACACTTCATAACGGAAATATTTTAACAAAAGTATAATAAATATAACTATTTATTCTATTGTATCATATTGGAAGGGGGTGGGATTTAAGCACTGATCTTACCTAAGTTAGGAGCGATTTCGTACGGAATAGTATTGTGCCAAAGTGTAATTCCAATCTCATAATTTCGTTTGGTCTATAAAAATATAAATGAATTATGTTACAATATCTCATACTTCGACTGAGAAAATCACAGGTAATTTTTTTAACTTTGTAAGTTACATAACCATCGATAGCAACTATAACAAATCCTTCAAACAGCGTGAAATAAAAATTCAAAAATATTTTGATTTGTTCGTAATATTCACCGATTCTGTATAATTTAATTTATTTTAATCTATTATTTTTGTTTGCAATAATGTTAAAAAAAAACTTACGGGAGGGGGCGGCTTATGATGGTCAAAGTTGTCGGCCTTTGCTGCTGCGTGATTCCATGGCTCGTAACCTTTCGGCTGACGAAGAGTAATAAAATAGATAAAATTATATTTAAATCATAACTATGATTTATCTGGCTGATTGTATAAGGTGGTATGGGATACTTTGAGATATGTGATTTGGGTTATTACACATGTGCAAGTTATGTCATTCTTATGATGCTATTGACTACATTTTTTATCCAATGTAAGGAAATGGGTTTTCATTAAATTGGTCCCATCTTAATTTAGTGGAAATTAAATTCAAATTTGAAAAGTAAAACCGATATCAAATGTTAGCTCGTCTGATTTTTATGGTGCCGTGGCCAGGATTCAGCTCTAGATGACATGTAAGGTTGTGTACCCTGTGTCCTGTTCCGTTTTTGTCATACACCACAAAGCTGTCCACCAACACACCAACAGCAGAGTCTTGATTCCCATCCTACAGAAACAAGCACACCGATTGATAAATTATCAATATAATTCTTAGTTATTACAGATGAAAACTCAAGAAATTTAAGTTCCCTTACCCAGCTGTCTATATCCTGCCCGTGTCCCTGTCCGTCTTTCTCCATTAACTCCCACTCTTCCCAGGTAAACCCATCCGGAAGTTGGAAGTTGCCTGACCCCTGACTCACGGACTGCTGCTGGAAAGAAAGTCGAGTATGAGTATCGATATATACATGCATGCATGTTAGTCATCCTGTCACGTTTTGTAGTAGCTGCAGGTGTGTAGTTCCGGGTCTGAAAAAAATGCGGATGGACGACCTGGGAGCTAGTTTCTGTACGTGTTAAATAGTGGTAATTTACGGAGCACAAAAATTGCGATAGTTTTGAACTGAAAAGCCTTATTTCCACACAAATTTTGTGTGAAAAAATAATAGCATTAAATTCTGCAGGTAATTTACCTAACATTTTCGGAATCAAATATTTATACAGAGTGTGTTCGGAAATTAGACATATCAGCCAAAAAAAGATAGCGCCGTAAATTGCAACTTTTAAATACGTAAATGGAACTGCAGCTCCCCGGTCCCCGAATTGGAGAAAGCCGGAGTACCCGGAGAAAACCAACGTACCCAAACGGGCGACCACCATGCCCTAAATTTCATATACGAATATATATATGAAAGTGGTGGGGGCGCTAATTGGACACCCTTACATGAATTTTCATGTGTTCCATGATTCCGACAATCTCTATTACTTGTGATACTGAGAGCAAAATCACAGTTAAGGAAATACGAAAGAACTGAAATCAGGATCCTTGTCTCTGTTGTTTATTGTACCAGATTTCAATGGCAGCTAGGACAGGGGAATTTAATTGTACTCTATAGAAAACATCATAGCAACCAGATAGAGAGAGAGAGAGACAGAGAGAAAGCCACCTACCGACCCCGCGTCCTCAATAGTCCTTTTGTCCTCATATTCTCTGATCAAACCCAGCAGTCGGGAAAGGAGCCGGGATTTTTCTGAAATAGTCAATATTTATGTTTTATTTTGAATGTGTGTGTGTATGTAATTATATATATATATATACCTTACTACTTACATGTTTTAAGTTAAGTTCATCTACTTTTGTTTCATTAATATTGATCAGTTGGTATTCATTTTTGTGGATTTGAAGAAATTTACAGTTTTAAAGAATGTAAATTCGTGACTAATGACCCTTTGAATACAATGTGTTATTAAATAAATAGTGCCTGTTTGGGAGGGTAACAGTTGAAATTGACACCCCGAGGTAACCATTGTCAACCGACGCGAAGAGGCACTATTTATTTTATTATACTGAATGTCTTAATTTTAGAGAATATTTTTACTGCTTTTATATAGAAATGACGTGAATTCTATGGCGAACCGTACGCGCATAATTTACGCGCATGTAAAAATTCGTTGTGTTACCCGTTGCTAAATGTGTTGCTAACGCTGAGGGTAATAGAACGGATTATCAATTGCGTCTTAACCAATCAGATTTCAGTATTTGATATGAAAGTATAATAATAGATATTGCCTTTCGATGACCATCGACTTTCGTGGATTAAGTCAACAACGATCGAAATCCACGAAAATTAGTATTCAACAAACATTGATAAACCGCAGTAGTTATTATTCAACAACAGATATGTGCCAACGCGTATACAAAGTACTGATTTAATAAAATAATCACTAACTCTTTTTAAAGGGAAAATAGATGCAGATTAAAAATATTCAATAAATGAAAGTTCTTCAGATATTAGAACTTTATAAATGAATTTTTTATAGATGAAAACTATAGATTAGAAAAATACCAAATTCGATACTTAGGAAAACATTTCCAGGTTTTGGGATTTGGGAGCGGTATTTTTTTCAAAATAGAAAAAATTCAACTGTTTCAGTAACCTCCGTAAAAGAATTCTATAGTTATTTATTATTAAAATACCTTGCCGTCCAGATTCGTGTGATGAACAGACGCTGAAGAAATCTGATACAAGGCACGAAATACAGAACACGAGCACAGTCTTCATGGTCTCAGGGAAGAATGAAGTCTTGGGACACTCTCAGTCCGGTTATTACTGGATTTCAGAATAGCCATGAATGAAAACCGGTCTGGATCTTACTCACAACAAAGAGAGGGACACGCCGAGCGTTAACTGTTCTCTTTCTATACCATGTGTCATACTTTTGTGCTGTATTATGCTGTGTTTCAAATGTCCAATCTCTCTCTCTCTCTCCTCTCTCTCTCTCTCTCTCTCTCTCTCTCTCTCTCTCTCTCTCTCTCTGATATTTTATTGACTGTCAACGAATTTGAATTTCAAATGAATGTGCTATATCAAGTTGTTCTTTTTACACACCATCCTATGCAAGGCAATAGCGGATCCAGAAATTTTTCCCGGGGATAATTTTATTTGCCTGAGTGGTCCAAGGTCTTTTTTCGGTAACTTTGTTGAATTCTTTATAAGTTTGAATTTTCGCGGGGGGGGGGGGGGGGGGGGTCCAGATTTGCGCAAGTAAGGGGGGTGATTTCTTAAATATACAAGAACATGTATTTTTCCTTGCTTTTCAAATTACTTAGTTTCCAATACCTTAAAAGATAGAGTACATATAACTGGTCTATTATTTTTTAAAGGAAGAATTAAGGTGGAATAACACATCATCACAAAACCGCTAACCTCTGATCGAAACGACATTTCGTTTAATAAAAGGATTTTATCTATAATAAGATGTCATTTACTCCATAGCGTCGGGCTTGTGATCCATACATCCCGAGTTCGAATTGCGAAGGGGCTTTTTTGTTACTTTCTGAATTGAATTTTTTAGATATTCCTTTTTAATCCCCAAACTGGAAAGTTTTTGCTTTTTTTGACATATGTACAGTTTATTTATGATTAAATCTTTCATAATCAAATAATTTAATGTTAATTTGATTAACTTTTTCCAGGTGTGTTATTCCACCTTTAGAAGACTGCGTTTAACATATTAGGAAAACTACTGTTATAAGGTGCAATTTACTAGATATTAAAAGGATTTCAAATTCCATTTCAAGAGAAGAGACTATAAAGAAATAGGATATGTGTGAATTTGTGATCAACTTAACTACATTACGTTTAGTATGATATTGTTTTTTGGGGTTTTTTTTTTTTGCTTTCCTTTTCAGTGTGCTAATAACATTAAATTGATTCATAGAGCCAAAAACTGCATACGTACCTCAAGATTAATCTACCTTGAATATTCATTGATCATGACATAGTGTGTTTTCTGGGTAGCTACCTAGATTTTTTCTCTTTGATAAAATTTTTTCTTCAATATAATATACACTGCGTGAGTACTTGAATTATATAAATTAGTATTTAAAGACAAAACATTTAGAATTGGGCCCCTTGACTTTAATAACAGCCGCCATTTGATTCAAGATGGTTCCTCTGATCCATTGTATGGGATTCATATTCTTTTAAGAAACAAACTAATTTTTTTTTTTTTAAATGTTGATTAAAACATTTATTATATCTAATCTAAAGCTGTTTTGGCCACATGTCTAGGGCTAGCAATATGGACCAGGAGTCTTTGATTTTCCCAAGAAGAAAAAGTATGCATCAAGAACTGAAGAAAACATTCAATCAGTTAACAACTTTAATAAACCAACAAAATGCAGCCCATTCACTCAAGTATTGTTCCACAACAAACACTGCTGAGCATAGGTGATAGTTACTAAAACAAAATTAATCCTCTTGTACACAACATCTCCCTATAAATGTACGTATATACTGCAGAGAGAAACACAAAAGAATTCATGTACACATATTATGGAGAAATGGGACAGTTTCTGACATTTATATTGATGAAGGTACAGTATAATTTTATTAAAGATGCCATTAGTTTTCAAATACAATTTAAAGTATTTAACCACTGAATTTGTAGAGAGAAAAATATGTGAAAAAATTAAACTAATATAAAAATAAATAAATTGATTGTCTATTTGTAAGGGAAATTCTTTTTTTTAATAAAATACATAAATTCTACTTTAGACTAGTGTCAAAAATGCAATATAATCTTTCAAAACAATCACATAATGAGTTAACATGGAATAAAAAAAGTTTCTCTTTATACAACTAATGTATAAATAGTTCAATAATCTCTTATGAGCTTATCACATATGAATACACCAAAACGTCTCAAAGAAGTATTGCACACAAGTATAATAACATATTAATAAACCTGTACATGTAATATATTGAAAACATTTTCCCTACATTTATTGAGTGACAAATTTAACATACAATGTTAGCAATGCATATTATTGATACAGTCATCATTTTGGCACATGATCAAAACATATGTTTAAGTACGGACATGTATTATATTTTCAAAAAATAAAATTATGAATATATAGGGAATGTCAAATGACTAGATGCATACATGTAGAAACTGGCAGACAGCCATGATTCAAATTCTGCACAATGACAAAAAAAAAGGTTGTGTGAATTGAATAATGACAAAAACAAAATCTTGAACATTTAACAGAACTAGAAAATTTTGATGTACACATGAATGATAATACATGTAGTTACTGGCACAATATATACACTGTAACTTACCGGTAATTACATGTCAATGACATGTACACTGTCACATATTTAATGACAACTGAAAAGTACTTGTACATACAAACTTTAAGCTAAATGGCATTAAATTACTGTCTCTCAAAATAAATATTTACTTTTGAAGTTTTTTAAAAAGTTTTTGATACCAAATATATAAAGAAAAACACAAGTATTAAAACTATCAATCCTTTGCATTGACATGAAAATACATGTACATTTGTATCTGATTTAGTCCAGTATTAAAGGACTGGTACATGTAAATGACTGCATCTCTGACAGAGACACATTTAGCACCATTGTATTAGAATTCTATGAAGATCCTAATGCCTGCATGCAGTCAAAATAAAGCACATCAAAAATATATAAAATTCTCCTGCAAATCATTGTCATATCCTAGTCATACATGTATTAACCCCATGGAAAACCACTAGCTACATCAGGTGAATAGCTTCCCCAATGTCTACTTTGTATGTATCAAGGAAGCAGTAATTTTGTAAAGAAAAATGTGTTTTCTGGTATAGATGTCAGTTTTGTAGCTGCACAGCTTAAAAATTAAAGTCAAAGTCTTTGGGATATTTTCTGGTGTAGATGTCAGCTTTGTAGATTATAACACAGCTCAAAAATTAGTCAAAGTCTTTAGGAGAAATAGCATTTGGACTAAAACCAGTAGTTGACTGGGCCTATTACACTAGTTTGAAACAGAATCAGTAGAATAAATGCTCCCAGCACTAAAATGGCTATCAGGTACTGAGGCAGGATGGGAACATGGAACAGCTTGGCCTGAAAACATTAAAAATAATCATTAGTTGTGAAACATAAACTGATGATTAAATTTTAAAAAATCCACCATTCCATTCTTATCAATCCGTATTAAGTGCACTATCTTTTAATAAAAAAAAAAGAACAATGTAAGATTTAAATTAGTATGGTAAGTCACAAAACTGACCAAATTTAATTGAGGTACTGTGTTAAAGTGTCTAGGATATTATATACTAGTAATCTTAATTTAATAATAAGACAAAAGGATCTTTAATATTCACTGCAATCATGCTTCTAGGATTATTTACCTTCATTCTTGCTTGACTTATAAACAAAATGAAGGAGTCTAATTCTAGTTGAGAGGAATTCTTGTAGCCAAACACCCTCATCTCCAAGGCTATCTTCTTCATCCTATTGGACACAGAGTTCACCCGGGCTGCCTGTGCAAAATAAGGAAAACTGTGTTTTAAATAAAGTCACACAAAGAATGACTTCAACAAAATAGATCTTGCATCAATGTACAGTTGATCTCTAATGCCTTGAATACCATGAACATGTCATATTGAGTTGTAAGTCTCAACCACACTTTTTTTATGCATTTAAACCTCTTTATTCCAAATCATTGGATATCTCAAAGTTTTTTTCTCTAACAAGTTGAGATAGAGATAACAAAATAAGTACACATGTACCTGGTACAGAGGAGCACAGAGAATGAAAAGCCACACCAAAGGGAAGAAACTCCTGTAGATCCAGACTTTTACAGAGTCATTTTTATTCAAAATAAGAATAACAATACCTGAAAAAAAGTGAAAATTGAAAATCAATTTTCAGATAAGAGAAGAGCTACGGTACTTTTTTCTA
Organism: Magallana gigas; assembly: GCF_963853765.1. Taxonomy (NCBI): domain Eukaryota; kingdom Metazoa; phylum Mollusca; class Bivalvia; order Ostreida; family Ostreidae; genus Magallana; species Magallana gigas. The sequence continues at coordinate 15,051,034 of NC_088860.1, read as the reverse complement.
GATTTCTTATTCAGGATTTTTGTTTACATTTAAAATGCTCTGGTCAAAAAATAATTCCAAACACTGTATTTATATAAAATGTTTATTACCATTGTTTGATATTTAGTATCCAGGACCATTTTAAATGTGTTAATTTCTGAACTCTTACTAGACTTTGTTCTAGTAAACAAAGTGTCTTTGGAATTTAACTTACCTATAATTGTCAGTTCAGCGAATATAACTGAAATAAGAGCAGTCATTCTGGCTACTGGTCCATTGAGTAAGCTCACATTCTGTTTTATGAATAGAATGTCCTGCAGAGAGAACAGAAGACACTGTATTAATTAATAACAAGAGCATGTTAAATCCTTTAAACCAATTATTGATATCACCAGTACTATGGTAATTGGTTTCTAGTTTTTCAAATATCCAAAGTTAAACATGTACGGTACATGTATTCTACATGAAAAAGTATAAAGAACCTTTAACAAAATTGTTACTACAGTCAAGAATGAAAAGTGTCACCAGAAGAATGTAACTGATTGGTAATTTGCATAAACTCCAATGGGGTTTATGCATGATCATTACCATGTGTTACAATCAATTTCTAAAGATCTTTAACCAATAAAACTTCACAACTTTATTCCCCGAACTGCATCCACTGTGCCCCCATTAATGACTGACCTTCATGGCTGCCTTCAGTTCTGTGGATTTCTCCTGCAGTCTCAGAGCCAGTCCTTTAAGGTAGAACAACACCATCTCACAGTGAGTGACATAGTTAGCTATCACAGCAAGGGTCACAGAGTTCAGGACCAGAATTCCCAGCAGTTCTATACTAAACAGCACCCAGTGTACTGTCGTCCTACAAAAAACAGAACAAAGTTCAATAAATGTAATTGTAAAAATCTGTTTTATTACTGTAGTTTACTAGCTAAAGATACATTGTGGTTTCATTAATTGATATCTGTGGTTGTCAAATCTTGTAGATTTGCAGTAAGATACAAACATTCATGAAAAATGGTCCTATCCATATAGATGGTTCTACTCATTTTCTTACTTTAATGAACATTTTATTCCCTGAATTGCTCAACAATGGATACTACGAGAATCGGTGTTGAAAAAAATAATGATGGAAACACAGTTACATAAAATACCAAATTTTAAACAATACATTTATCTTTATGTCATTCATGCCATATAGAAGCCTTCTGAAAACAAACTATCATTTCATGTTATACATGTAACCTTACCCAACTTTTCTGAAGAAAAGCAGCTGAGGAAAATTAAAGGCATATTCATACAAGCCTTGCATTACTAGAGTAACAGCCACCCAAATAGCCCCAACAGCCATCAATATTCTGAAAAACAATAGCAACAAATTAACAAGTGAATTGCTGTTCTATCTATGATAAACTTAAGATAAAATATATCAAAATGTTCCCAGTGATAAGTGCAGAATTTTACCAAAAATTTATGACAAAAGTACCTTAGTTTCTTGATCATCTTTTGCTGGGAAGCAGACCGGCTATAGGAAGGTGTAGCTTGCAAAAAAACCTGATCAAAGAAAATTTCAAAAAATGTTTAGATGAGCTTTTACCATAAAGTTAACATTAGAAGTTTCCTCATATTCTTCAACTGTAATTCTTCATTCAAGAAAATAAAAATCATGAACAGAAACTACCATAAAAAGATTTCTTTCAAATTTAATACAAACTTTCTCCATAATGGCATACAGCTGTTCATTTTCCTGTATCCTGAAGTGAACTACGCCCATGATATAGGCCAGAAAATGGAGAACATTTGGAATGACATAAGTTGTGATGATATGCTGGCAGGCCTCCGGAGGCTCCGAGGGTCCAATCTTACGCATGGTAGTGAGATTCTGTAGTAAGCCATAGGAAGGAGTGACCTGATACTCATCTAAAGACACTCCATCAGTCACGTTGGATTCTGTTGAGACTGGAGTGGGGGTTGTTGTCGTAATGACCTAAGTTATAAAATTGTTATTTGCATTAATTCTGTAAGCTTTATGCATGTACAACATTACAGAAATCTTGACTTATGGGCAGACATTGTATGTAGAGTATATCATTCAATCAGAAACAACATTTTGTTGAAAGTAAATAAAAACTAGAACTGTCCTAATGGGACTAATACCCCGCTAGGCTAATTTCAAATGGGACAAATAATTGAATTGAATAATAAAGGTTTGGAACACATACAAAAAATTTTTTCTAGAATTGTAAAAAAAAAAGTTAGTTAACAAAGAAAAATTAAAATCAAAATTGTCAGAATTTCACTGTAAATACATAGCTATAACAGTAATACATTTACAAATGTATGTATTTGATGATATATTTTTTTAATTTAATTGATTTAAAGAAAAACCAACAAAATGACAATAACCCCTCCCTTTGCAGTGAATAGAAATACCGGTAGCCAAGCAATGCTCTTCTGTTGATAAAACTTTCAATATCTTTCTAATAAGAGTCTTGACAGATGCAATTAGTTGTTTCAAATTTTCCTCACTTTCTCCTATGGCACAATGGAACTCCATATCAGAAAATTGATCCCATAGGACTATGATTTTCTTTGATGAACTTGTTAAATTTAATAAACTCCCAAAACATTACCATAATTACCATACTATGTAAAAATATGTAAAAAAAAAAAAAAAGAAAAATTTAATATTTAATACAAACAATTTTAAAATTGCCAAAACACTACAATCATATCAGTAATTTTGAATTTCATTTAAATTAATGCCCAATAGGGTCACTTCATCAATTTACTTGACAAATAAATTTAAACAACCTCTAAAAATAGTTTAACTTCTTTATTAATAATTATATTATTTATTTCCTTATAATGATAGACTTTTTGGTTTACATGAAACAGTTTTAAAATAGCCCCAAAACCATCACCCATTTTACAGATTATCAATTTCCCCTAAACACATGCTCCATCTGAACCATGGCTCAGATAATGGCTCCCTTGGGACAAATGAATTCAGCCACACTTGTCTTTGATGTTCTTATTAGCTCCTAAGAATTTATCAGTGACAAACAAAAACTTTGCATTGTCAGTTGATAGAATACTTATAAAAAATAATTTTTTTTTTATTAATTAAGACATAAAGACAAAAAACTCCATCTGGATGTATTTATATAAATATATTTTAGAGTGTTTTCTATTAATTAATTAATAAAATCTGTAAGGATTACCTCCCTTACTTTTCAACATTCGTGTACAATATATTGAATAAGGAAAATGAAAACTGTCATAAAATCGTTAAATCTTGTCTGATCTTAAAAAAAATTGCAGGTGCACATCTTCAGATGGTGTTCAACATATGTACAAATTTTCAAACTGTTCCATGCAGTAATAAAAAATTCTATAGGGGGGACAAAGTTGCGTCTACAGACAGACGGACAGACGGACGGACAGACGGACGGACAGACAGACGGACAGGGTGAAACCAATATACCCCCCTAAACTTCGTTTGCGGGGGTATAATGAATTGCATTATATCATTCCTGGTACTTATACTGTATACAGGGCTATTTTCGCCCTGTGTAATTTCCTTCTAAACTTGCAGTTTTGCCTCGTCTTGAATTCGCCTGGACACAGTTGTATTTAAAGTGAGATATTATGCAACATTGGCATTCGCCCTGTCATAAATTTGCCCGCTGAGAAAGAAGGCGAAAAAAAAGGGGGGGTGGGGGCGAATATTTCCCTGTATATTACAGTAGATGTTTTCAACATATCACAGCTAGCTGCACTATACATCCATTGCTAACTCCACACACAGTATTAATTCCCTTACCTGAGTATCCTTGTGTAGATCCAACTTCCATTGACAAGCAACAATTTCATAGATATAAGTATACAGTAGTAAGCACACAATGAACACAGGGTACACAATGTTCAGTATCGTCCATCTCATTCTGCCCGAGTTCACTGACTCTCTCCCGAATCCTCGCCACCCAATCTGTTCAACGGAGAAAAAAATCTAGATTATCGTGTCAGGATGAAATAAGGCTTCAAGAGTTAAAGAGTCTTTTTTTGCACAAAAAAATCAGACTGTATAGACTCCATTTTGGCAATGTAAAACAATTTACTAGCAAAAAAAATAATGTTTGAATAATTTTTCGTCACTCAGATTTCACTGCATTCTGCCTAGAGCTTATCAACAAGAAACATTTCAAAAGGCAAATAATTAAAGCACTACCCAAAAGTTGGGAGTAAAAGGTCTTCTTGAATAAATTGTAATAAAAAGTTTCTCATCATCATAGATCCAATTTTTTCTGTCTGATACAATGAGAATTAAAGTCACAAGATACTCACAAACATGAGGAGCCTCCAGTAAGGACGGAGCACCTGCTTTTTGCATCGTCTGAGTGTTGTTGTGGTCAGGTTCAAACTCTCCTCTCCATCTAGGTCAGCTATCTGCAACAATCAAAAATTGGATTTAATCAAGCATGAAAAAACTGTCATCTCAATTAATTTAAATCAAATCTTTGTATGTTTGATTTCATGATTTGAGACAGCATGGATTTCAAGACTGATATATATACCGAGTATATATACCGAAAGATCTGCAGCAAAACACTTCCACTGCCTTTCATTGATTTTACTAAGGTTTAGATTTATTAGTCACATTAGACAAAGGCAAATCATGATCTTAACTGGTAAGATTTTTTATCAACCATAGGGGTTTTTTTTTTATAGATTTCCTTCAAGGCCCTTAAGTTGTACTGATAGCCTTGGACATCAAGTGGTACAAACATGTGAGCTGGCATGGAGTTGATTGTTGACCGTATGGCCAAACAGATCAAGGACTGCACAAACAATGCAAACACATGAACACAAGGTCAACTAGTTAATGGACAGGCCGAGTGTAAAACTTACATAGTCATATTATACACAATACTATACGTAGCAAAGTCCTCTTTGTGTTATCATATAGCACTTATTGCACATTGGACTGACAATGTTGTTGTTATTGTCAATTTCCTGATGGACACACTTTTAAGTGATAGATATACAGCATGCATGATTTTCAAAAAGAAAATGATAAAATAATCCTAAACTTGTAAATGTAGAATCTGAATCAAAATTATTCCTACATTACTGAATTCTAGAATCTAACATGTTGCTTTATAATTTGCATTATCGCAAACTACCAAATTGACATTTGCTACAGATCTCTATCTATGGATGAGGAAAAAGTCAGATTTGAAAAAGACGGGGTATTTGATAGATAAATAAATGCATGTAAAACTCAACACAAATTGAATAAGCTTAACAGTCTGACACAGTTAAAAAATTCCTTAGGTAAAAACTATGAAGTAGGAATGTATCATATCATAAAATTTGAAAAGATATTCAATATTTTAGAAAATAAAACAGAGTACCTGTATATGTTACAAGACTTCATAGCAACATATTTGACAAGAGATTCACTAAGGAAATCAAACAGAGTACCCAGTATGAGACTTTTTCCCTGCACTTTCCTCATTGATAGAAGATGTGCATGGTCACTTACATCCACTCTGATTGGGCTGCTGTTGTTGGAGTCCCCCGACATGTCACTGGCATGTTGAAGCTCGTTATCCCGCTGGACCAGGGAGTTGTCACACATCACGATGTAGGAGTTGGGTGGCTTGTCCCCCCGGGGTTTACGGAGGTCATCCTCTTCTATCAGTTCTTCCTGCAATTGCATGGAGGCAAAGTCAGTTATTCACTTCCAAACACTAGAATGAAATGCTTCATAGTTTAGTATAAATATTCACTGACCATAAAAGAAACTAAAGTATATATACGCAATTGCGATATAAAATGTCAACACTACAAACAGTGACACTGCAGGGATCAACACGTCAGAAGTAGGGTCAATGACTGTTTTGTGATTGAACTTACTGACTCATTGAGAACTCTATAATGAAAACATTTATGATAACTTTCATTGTGCACTGCATCACATTGTATCTTAAGTTGTACAAAACACTTGAATTTTCCAAAAAATGATTTTTCAGTTGATTTTTCCAAAATCCAAACACCAATAGTTTATAAAGTGGGGTGTCTAGAGGGGGAGGTTAAGGTGGTTGCATCCCCTGTCTTTAAATCTTTAAATGGAGAGAGAGAGAGAGAGAGAGAGAGAGAGAGAGAGAGAGAGAGAGAGAGAGAGAGAGAGAGAGAGAGAGAGAGAGAGAGAGAGTGGGTGGGAGGGAGGGAAAGGTTATACATACAGGTTATTCAGGTTTTTCGATAGATTTTGTAAATATGAGCAAACTGATTAGAAATGCCAAATGCATGCTTCTTTTAGATATATTTTGCAAGAATTGTAAATGGTTTTAAAAAATTTGTATTTCAAATTAGTAAACTAATATTCTATCTTCTGATTTAAAAGAACTATATATAGTTGTATTTTTCAAAAGAGTGCTATATAATAAGTATTCTGAATAATAGGAGCATATCTGAACAGGAATAAAATAGAATTTTAATTTCTTTAAAACTATGTGTAGTCTCCAATACATGCAAGCATGGTTTCTACTTTAAGAAAGCCAATATGATTTCAAAGAATAAACAGACATCTTTGCAATTTCAATGTTTATGAGAGAACACCATATTTTTATTGTTTAAAGTATTATTATAATTGTGCAATTATTGAATACCAGGCTTGGGGCGAATTACATTGTAAAGTAATGCATTACATTACCATTACTTCATGAATTTGGGCATTAAATTACCATTACCATTACTTGATTTTCTTGAAGTAATGCATTACATTACCATTACATGAGTAAAGTAATTTAATTGCATTACCATTACCATTACTTTGTTTTAAAAAAGCAAAGCTAATAAAGAGTTTTTGCAAATGTTTCAAATATAAAACACTCTTTAACATATCTAGAGGTTCATGCTCAGTATTAGGTTCAAATTCAATGACTATACAAGAGTCATTCTTTATTTGCTCAATATATAATCATCTTGTGGCATTATGAACAACATACGTATTACATAAGTAAAATGATATTCATAGACATTTGGCATGATCCAATGTAGGATACGAAATAGAGACACAGAATTACATGCATAACAAAAAACAATTTATGGAATAATGTTGCTGTTATCAAAAGCTAAATAGAGATATAGAGAAAACAAGTAAGTAAAATTATTTTCAAATGGGTTATAATATTGGAAGTGATATTTATTTTCACCATGGATGGACAGTGCATTCATTTTGCTTTTAAAGGTGCATGTCTGTCTCCTATTCTATTGGGACATAGCAAAGGGAAGGGGATTGGGGTGTTTAGCACTTAATTTTTATAACAATAGATTGTTTTGATACTTAGATTAATCCTGGGGGCATAGTGTGTTGTTGACACATTTCTTATTGAAGTGCAAACTAATTGGAGTAAATTGTTTAAATGATTAAAACCTCTTAATAACAACACTCTTAAAAATGTTATGAAATTATGCTGTTATATTTAGTAATACATGTATTAACAATTCAAAAATGAATTTTTTAAAAACTTTTTTAATAATAAAATTCAAACATTTTTATCTCAAGAACTATTTCTTTCTTCTTTAAAAATATAAATTAAATCAAATTCAATTTCAACTATTCATTTATTCATCACATTTTTAAAAGTGAACATGCATAAATAAGCATACTAGTAATGCAAAGTAATGCCATGTAATGCCAGCATTACACTAGATTTTGGAAAGTAATTAATTACATTACCATTACTTGTAATGCTAATTTTGTGGCATTACACATTACTAGCATTACTTTGAAAACATGTAATGCATTGCAATGCATTACCATTACATTTAGCATTACCCCAAGATATTGAATACATGTATTTTTAACATAATGAAACAATAGTGTAACATTCTTTGAGAAGCACAGCACTAATATTTCGGCTACATTCAGTGTTAAATAGTTTACCCTTTAAAACCTCAAAAAAAGAGCTTCTGAAGGCTTCCCCCTTGACATCCACAAACATACTTTTGGTCTCTTAGTGGTCCCTAATTCCCCCTAGGCAGCTGCCTCAGTACTTCATACTTTCAAATTTCTCCTCACTCCTAACACCCCCCCCCCCCCCATTTTGAAAAATTTCTGAATTTGCATGTTGTCTAGATGTTTGTTCTCCTGACAATTTTCCTTGTCAATGAATCTAAATCTAATATAATCTATGCTTAGAAGATTAGTTTAGCACTGTTAATTTTATGCAGTATTCATTATTAATACCTGGTGCATGATCAGACATATGTAGCCTGCATAGGGGGGGGGGGGGGGGGGGGGGGGGGGTGTTTGGTTTTTTTTGCAAAGTTCGACCTAACCATTAGGCAGATAGCATCATAGAGGGTTCAGCCCCCCCCCCCCTTTTTCTCGCAGCAAACATAATTGTTCCTAAATTTATCTTGAAAAGATTGAAATATTGAGTTGTTGGAGTCATAGGTATACTAGCCCTGATTAGGATTTTCATGATTTTGGGAATAAGTTTTTTTTTTTTTTTTTGCCTGTCAAGATTTCTAAGGATTAGTTCCCCCCCCCCCCCCCCCCCCACCCCACTTTCAATTTGATTCCGATGCCACTGCTATAGACTATAAGTATATCAAACTTGCTACATCCAGATTGCTCCAATCTGAATTTGAACAATTTCAAATTTCAATCATTCATAAAATTATAATACATGTATATATATATCATAAAATTACACTTAAAAATTGTAACTATCAACATAATTCATGTACATGTATTGAGACACATTTTTAAGCATTTCATTTTTTTCCCTGATATTTTCAATCACTAGACAATAAAACAGTGTACAAATTTTGGGTTTATTTACTTAAAGTAAGTTTAACTTAATTAGGTAATTAGTTAGTAAGACTGCTTCATTATCCAGGTGCCCCAGGTCTTGATAGATGAAACAGCATTCTATTCATGTTCAAGTATCTACCCCTACTTCTGCTTACTTATTAGTCAAAGACAAAACTTAATTAAAGAGAAAGCTATCATTTCAGTGATATGCATTTACTCGACAATTAAAAGCCCGACTTTGTTGGTCTTATTGATTAATTAAAGTATATTGCAACTATTTCATCCACTGATAAACTACTGTCCATTGAAGAAGACAAATAATATTGAATTTATAAAATTCATAGAAATAGTGTGATTTTTATTTGTACCCACTTATGCCCACTCACCTGCAAGTTAGCATATCCCATTGGTTTCATCATCCAATTTAAACAACTTTTCAAATTTTTAACAATCACTAGACAACTCTGAAAATCATTGTATTACTGCAATTCTGGTGAGAATTCAAAGAAAAATACTGCAGAGTTTGCACAAATTCTATTGTGTTAGCTGGCACAAATTCTATTGAGCTAGCATTACTTCTCTGGATTGCACACAAAATCACAAGTATGCTTAACCTGTTTTAACAGCTTATGCAAGTGTGAACTTAAAAAGACAAAGATCAAACTACGGTAATTTGGGGTGCAAGGTACCCGTTTATGATAGCCGAGTGTGACATTAACCAGAGGTTAGTACAACCAAGGTCATTCATCTTTTATCTCTATGGAAACTTGCTTAGTTAAGTTAAATGTTACATCAATCCCCCAGTACCCAGTTATAAATGTAAACACCAAGAATATTTTTTAAGAAAAATGTTTATGATAATAAAAAGAGCACTAAAATTTATGAAAATGTTATAATCATTATAGATGAATGAGCAATAGCACAATTATTAAAGGTGTCATGCCAGGTTAAAATAATATGATAAGTTAAATAAACTTGTTTATCACACCAGACAAGAGATAAAGATAGAAATTTGATACTATATTATATCTTTATCTGGGTTGTACATTAACCTTCACTAAGCACACATCCTAGACGTAAAGCTCCTAATAAGGCCATGCACATGTGCAAGATTTGCAGATGGGCGACATCAAATGGTACTTATTTATGAAAATATTTTTCATAGAGAGATTTATAAAGGGAAAATTGACATCTTTTATCCATTTGGAAGTTCTAAAAACATTTCAGACACACAATTTTCAGATCCAACTTTATTACCCCCTACCCTTACTTAGTAGAAAGAGATAAAAACTGCAAACTGAGAAAGACTATAGTAAATCTAATACTATAACAAAACTCATTATTTTATTTTGTTGCAATTATATATTAAGAACAAGAGATATGTTTAAGAAACATGTACTTGCCCCCCTCCCTTGATACATCTGCGAAGAAAATGAATGGAAACTAAAAAATTGGGATTTCTTTAAGTCCATGACAAAACTGTCAAAAATTACTCAGTCGTATCCAAAATTGAACTTGACCTGTATATAACTATGATAAACCTCACCTGTATACTAATATCATTCCATATCATTAGGTGCAACTTCGGCGAAGAAAATGAACATGCGTGCAGAAACTGCAAATAATTGGAATTTTTCTACATCAACAAAAATTGCTCCATTATACCCAAAATCAAAGCTGACCTAGATATTATTATGATTAATCTGTATACCAAATTTCATTTTAATATGTACATCCTCTGTGAAGAAAATGAATGGAAACTGCAAATACATGTAATTGGAATTTTTCCATCAAAGGGGTATTACTTTGACAAAAAATTGCTCAATTGTACCCAAAATCAAACTTAACTTAGATATTATGATAAACATGTATACAAAACTTCATTTCAGTATGTGCATCCTCTGCAAAAAAAAAATGAATAGAAACTGCAAATATATAGTTGGAATTTTTCTATGTCAAAGGGGCTGTTAAAAATTGCTCATGCAATCATACCCAAAATCAAACTTATCCTGGATATTATTATGATAAATCTGCATAACAAATTTCATTTCAATATGTGCATCCTCTTTGAAAACATGAATGGAAACTGCAAATAATTGGAATTCTTCTACTTCCAACGGGCATAACTCTGATAAAAATTGCTCAATTGTACCCAAAATCAATCTTGATTTAGATATTATAATGATAAAGCTGTATATCAATTTTCATATCAAAATGTGCATCCTTTGCTTAGAAAATGAATGGAAACTGTGAGTGGAATAACCAACAGACTGAATGACAGACAGACAGCAGCAAAGCAATACGCTCTCCCTTCTTCGAAGGGGGGGGGGGCATAAAAAAAAAAACATATTACAGCTTAATTAGTGGACTTTGCGTGTATTGTACCAGTAAACAGGGCATCAAATTGATGCTAGACTCATGTGAAAAAGCACTAATTGCTATATATGCATTTACTGTAACAGTTTTCATATTTTCTGGGCATCTTCACTAGCCAATCATTTTCCGTCCACTCCACTCCTATGGGGAGCGGAGTGGTCTTTCAACATCAAGAACAGCCCAGGGGAGGAATTGGAGATGGATAGGCCATGTTTTCTGAAGGGACAACAGTTCGAACATCAGAACTATGCTGAGAAGAACTGGAATGGCAAACAGTTGGAGAGAGGTGCAGGTTGTTGCCAGTGACCATGGTAAGAGGCGTCTTTTGTTGCACTGCCTCATGAGTCCTACCGGGCATGGAGGGGATAATTAAGAGATTATATATATATATATATATGCACAGGATAGAGTTGAATGTTTTAAGAGCAAATAAGAATAAGAGGTCAACAACAAATGAAATATACTAAGCTGCAGTTTTTCACACAAACTACCACAAATTTAAGGATTTTTTAAGAACACACAAGACCGGCAAGCAATAAGATTTTATGCCCCCACCCCAAAAAAAACCACAAAATGGAAGACATGATGGAGTGTACATACCCCAATCTAATTAAAATTAGATCCTTCACGCTCTCGTATTTGATATGAGCGACATATCAAATATGAGAGCGTGAAGGATCTAATTTTAATTAGATTGGTACATACCCAGGCATTAATTGTTTTCAATTGTTCTTATTATAAAATGAAAAATGTAAATGGCTGCTAATAGAAAAAATCATTGATAATATTTTCAGTTGCATTTTTTGGGGGTGGGGGGGGGGGGTCGGGGTGGTATATTGTGATGTTGCTTTTATTTTTTTTTATAATCAAATTTAAATCTAACATGGTAATTCCTTAAGTTTTTTGTTCATCGTTAATTCTATTCATAAAATATAAATACAGAAGGCCATCTGAGTATCGGTGTAAACAAAACCGTCTGCTTTTCATTATCTACATTCCTAATCACACCTGTTTTGTTGTGTTTTTTTGTTTTCATTTTTAATTACCTGCATCAATATCTATCAGTATCAATATTATTTCATGAAGAAGTATTAGCATATTAAGTTTTTACTTTGCACAATTTTGTTCTTCGAAAATAAACCATGCAACTCACCAATTTCTCATAGTCCATTTCCCGCAAAATAATTTAGAGTGTCTTCCCTTGGTTGACTGTCAACGTAAACGCTCGCTAGGTGTCTAAAGCGAGTTGATTGGTTGAAATAAACGCAATCCACCAATCGCTGACCGTCTTTATTGTACAAAATTTAAAAACAACTTCGTGGTCACGCTGATAGTGTTGTTTATATTCTGAGAATGAGAATTGGCGTCTAAACAAAATTGACCACGAATAAAACCGCGTGGTTGCTACTTGGTTATACATCGCAATCCAAGTTCTCCAGCATCTGATTTTGTGTTGCAGAGGAGAAAAACAACACAATGAACTCTAAAAAATCAAAAGGGACCTCATTGTTGGACGTAAGGAAATCTAAATCAGGAACAAGCTCATTAGGACAAGTAAGCATCTTAATTATCAGAATACTCTTTATTTATTATGTTTATTGGTGATGTATTGGGGGAAAACCATGTAAATTGTGTCAGATTTAAATTAAGGTGATTATTTTTCCTGAGACGTTTTTGCAATAATATTGTATTTGTTTTTCAACATGTAGGGAGAGGGCGAATTAAGTTTTTATTACTTGTGCGCAATCCCATTGTAATATATAATGCAATAAAATATGTTCAAATCAAATCTAGGGTGATTATTACTCCGAGGTACCCATTTTAACAATTTTTATTCTGCACACTATGCTCAGATTGAGTACGTCCAAGCAATGTTACAGCAGAATTTAAATAAATGAAGATTCACTTATCATTAATTAATGCTGGACCAATCTGTACGCTTGAGTTAGAAAAACCAGAAACATGTATTTATCCAATGAAGTAATGGTAAATTTGCGTTGAATTTAGATTCACCAGGATCCAAAGAAACCTGTCCTAAATGTCCTGAGTAATTTGAATGGAATCAAACGCCAAGGAGATAGCATGATGGACCAGAAACAGAAGAGAAGAGCTGCATTTGGTGACATCACAAATGTATGAAAATCATTAATTATCGTTTAAAGATCTTTGATTATCTTTTTTTATGAATATGTATCCCCTTAATAGATAGATTCCTAGTTTTTATGACAAATTAGTTCTTATTTAAGCTGGAATAATCCCCTATTTTCTGGATGAATTGTAATGGTTTTACTTTTAACTTTATGTATCATAAAGGATTTAGGCTAGTAACATTAAGAAATATTAAAAAAGCACACTCAACATTTTTGTAGCTAAATGAAATTTTGAAAATGCTATTTATATAGCTTCAACAGTTTTATTAACATATTGGTGTACTTAACATACAGGCTATCAATGAAAATAACACGCTAAAGAAAGATGCACAGAAAAAAGCCAAGCCACCTGTAGGACTTAATATTAAAGTGACCAAAAAGAAGTCAGAAAAGAAAAAGACAGTCAAAACTGAGAACGCTGACCCGGCTTTAGATGACATCATTCAGCTATCCCAGGAATCCCTAGTATCAAGTTCTCAGGACAGGTAAAATTCATTTAATCATCTGAAACAATCTTTGCAGGGTCTTTATTGTGGCCCTGTAAGTCTAGAATTCATTTTTCCTTCCATTTTGTTGTTTGAGAAGAAAGTTTTATAATAAGCCATATACAGAGAAAGCTCACAACATTTTTATATCTTTTTATGTGTAAAGTAATTATATTCTCTATTATATTGAAAAAAAATTTATATTCATTCTTGTTGTTAGGTCAACAAAATTAAAATCTACATTTCATGATTTTTGTTTGTAATGAGCTAACTCTAAAAAAAAAAAAAAAAAGTTAAATAACATCTTAATACTTTTTTTTTCCAGCAACAGTTCATGCAAAAGCAGTCTAACAGATTTAAGTCAAATTAGCACTGTGTCAGAAGATGAAAAAGAAACAGTTCCAGCAGTAAGAAATTGTTTTGACTGACTACAATGTAATATGGAACGATTCAACCAATGAAACAATTATGTTAATGAAATATATTTTGCTTAGCAATTGCTGCCGTATGAAATTGTTATGAATTCCTGTTTCTCTACCCTGAGAAAAAGCAATAATTGTTGTATCATAATCACTTGACTAATTCATTATAACATATTGCATAACTGTCACTTCGAAAAGTTGGTGTATAAATTTACAAGAGTTAAATATTTCAGTGTTTTCTTATGTATTATTTCAGACAGTAGATGATGTGGACACAGAAAATCTACAAGACACTGCCCAATGTGCACTCTACGCACCATTCATCTTCAGATACTACAAAGAAAGAGAGGTAAAATACTGTGTGCTAACATATGTCTGTCAAAAGAACATACATTTAAATATGATGCTTTTATACACATGGCATACTTTTTAGTGTTGTATGTTTTTAGAGTTGTTTAGAATTTTTACTCTGTTGATGACGATATTTGATTTTTAAATTTTATACAAGAATATAGAGATATTAAGGAAGCATGTATTTTTTTATAAAATTTCACCCCTTTAATGTAAAGGATTTTCCCCTGTTTATAATTTACCAAACAAAGAGAGAGATAACGTATTTTGGAATTAAGCCTCATATTTAACTTGCTAAGTAAAAGGGAAAAATATCAAATGAAGCAAAAGAATTCCCTGGAAATAGTAAGGAAGCAAATTACAACTGTTGGTTATTGTGTATGCAATCAATGAATGTAACCTTTTCCTATTAAAATGCATTCATATTGGCAAAAATGGTCAAAATAAAAGTTTTCTACATTGCCCAATCCATCATTACAGCTGCTGTTTATGGTTCCCATGTACATGGACACTCAGACCACGTTGACCACAAACATGCGTGCCATTTTGGTGGACTGGCTGGTGGAGGTGCAGGAGAACTTTGAGTTGAACCATGAGACCCTGTACCTAGCTGTCAAACTAGTCGACACCTACCTCTCAATCCGACAGGTGCCCAAGGAAAACCTGCAGCTTGTGGGCGCCGCCTCCTTGTTTGTTGCTTGCAAGTTCGATGTAAGTTTTTGTCACTTGTCGTCGTACATGTAGATCAGAGGAAAATCACCTTTTACTTATATACCTGAACAATACTTTGATTTCGAATGAAAATTACATATGCATGGATCCTTGATTGTTATTATTGATTTAAAGAGGGAATTTAATAGGGTTTATATGGTGTATCCATTATGGTATTAAATAAGTTACATATATGGACATGTATATAATAAATGTCAAAAATTTGATGTTGGCAGGAGAGATGTCCTCCTCTAATTGAGGATTTCCTGTACATTTGTGACGACGCCTACAGGCGGACGGAGTTCCTGGAGATGGAAAGGACGCTCCTCAAGACGATAGGATTTGACATTGGGATGCCCTTGTCCTATCGCTTCCTCAGAAGATACGCCAAGGTACTTGATATTCTGTAAAATTTGAAACTTTTCCATACATGCAAGTTGATTATTCTTTACTTTATTATTTTGTACGTGAGTCAAAAAAAGTAAATTGAAGTTTCTGTAACACTCTCTAAAATCGTTTCTTTTAGTTAATCAATCTGAAAATGTATTAACTGTTGTCTTTTAAATTCTATGGGTAAAATGTTTGATTTTTTGAATGACAATTTAAAAACTGTGTTTTGGCAGTGTGCTAGAGCATCAATGGAGACACTAACGATGGCCAGGTATATCCTAGAGATGTCCTTGATGGAGTATGAGTTTATCAAATACAGGGAATCAAAAATGGCTTCCGCATGTCTTCTGCTGGCAATGAAAATGAAAAACACAGGAGAATGGGTGAGTTGCTGTGTATTACTGCTGTGTCAGGAAAAAAAACTTGGAGCTCTGTCTCTCTTTCTAGCATTATAAGAATTTCTGTTATTTCAAGTCGGCATGTATGAACATGCATGATTTTAAAAATTTGATTAAAATTCTGTGTAGTTTTGCTTATTGGTAGAATTAAACTGTCCCCTTTTTTCACAGTCAGGATTATTAATTATTCAAAGTAAAAGGTGAAAGATAAAGCATTATTATTGATAGGATGGAGTTGTCTCCCTTTCTTCACAGTCATAACTGTTTATGTTACAGAGTTCCACCCTGGAGTACTACACTGGTTACACAGACAAAGACATCAGTGGTCTTGTCCGGGAACTGAATGCAATGATTGCCTCCCCACCCAAACAGCTAACCACCATCAGATCCAAGTATTCACACAGGTGCGTTCTCCACTGTAGGACTATTGCAGTTGCAAAGGAGTTCGATAGTGTTTTATATTATATGTTACAAACATTTTATCCTTTAAATTCTGTGTACTGGTTAAAACTGGATTTTAATTCTCTAAAGCTACAATGTACTGAAACTCAATTCACAAGTTAATGTAGAGGATGTTAATCCTTTTGCACATATTGTATTAATAACTATAATGATTTATTTTGTTTTCATTGAAGTTGACAATTATTTTTGTGCCCGTGAAAACCAATTTTTGCATATATACATTGTACATGTAGCATTTAGTTAAAGTGAAATCATTCGTGGTTATGGGATCTACAGGCTTTCTGAACTCAGAAGTTAAATTCTTTTGTTTGCCTTATATTTTCAGTGTGTTCTATGAAGTAGCCAAGGTACCAGCTTTATCAGAGGAGGCCCTGACATCTTGAAGCCATGTTCTCATTACACTTTGAAGGAAAGAGACAAGTCCTCCTGAATACCTGCAGAGCTTGATCTGTGATATTCATGAAAAGCCCAGCATTCTCTTAACCGGTTGTGTGTTGTGTTTTAAACCTCAGAAGATCTACAAAGCTCCCCTAAAATTGAGGATACTGTTTTATGATAAATACAGAGAACTTTGTAATGCAGGTTTTTAATTGACAGGGAATGTTTGTACTAATAACATACGTAGATAGGTGTTTCCCTTCTTACTATCCCACTTTATCTGTTGTACATAGAATTATCTGTTTTTATGTAGTCATTTTTAAAACATTATTTATTCAACAAATTATTATTACCAGTACATCATTTTTTTTTTAAATCTTAATGGCAAAAAAATTGGCTAAATTAAATTTTTATAAGTATCAACATTAAAAAGGTTATCTAGCCTTTTTATAGATGAAATGGGTAAATATGAATCATGTTAAATGCGTTTAGTCAGTATTTGAATCATGAATATGATTTGAGCATGAAGGTGACGTTTTTACCATAGAATTAGTCAATTTACTTGAATGAGATATGGCAGACTTCTGGTAACCATCATTATTTGATAACATCTAGAAAGAGGAAGTCAGAATTTATAGTCGTCTTATGATCATGTTCTAACGAATACAAAAAATGTAATAAATGCAATAATTTGTTTTTAAGTAGTCACTTTATGGTTTACATTTCCCTTTTTTTTATGTACAAGTAGATGTTTTCGGATTATTTTATAATAACTTTTTATTTAGTTCATATTTTTACACATTACATGTACTAAATTTTGCTACCATCATTCAGTGTTTTAAGATATACATCAATTGTTTCAATAAAGATGTTTCAAACAATGCCTTTGTTTTGGAATTACATATATTGTATATCTGTTTTAAGATATATGCCTGGTTTCTTCTTCTAAGCATTTGTCTAACAATATAGAGCAAATGGCTATGCCACTAATGTCTGGTTTTCATTTAGCACCCAGTAAAATTTCATGAAGCTTTGTAGTTAATTATGAATATTATCAATCTGTGTATTTGATGCATACCCGTACTTTACCTTTCATGTGATCAAATCCTGTGAAGCCCAAAGGGCTTCTCGGTAGATTTGATCACGTACAAACCAACTTCATATCCTGATGAACTTTTTAACATTGCTGTTTGTTATACCCCTGTAAAACAGTTACTATATAACTCTATACGAAAAAAAGTCCAGCATTTTGACTGTTGGACTGGAACTGTTAGATAGAACTGTTAAAATCGACTGTTAAAAAAGACTGTTGACCGGTGACGTCACATTCCGGGAAAACGTGTTATTGATTAGAAGGGGTATAACAAAACAGTTGTTGACTGTGTCTCGGGCAACAGTTGATCTGTCGGACCGGCTCGCAAACTGTTGCCTTCGGCCTTGGGCAACAGTTTGCGAGCCGGTCCGACAGATCAACTGTTGCCCTCGACCCCAGTCAACAACTGTATATTATTACTCATATTTACATTTGAAAAAGACAAATCGTCCAGATTTGTTAAAATTACGAAGAATTTTAGAGGCTGTCAGTAACCATTTAGAATTATCTTTTAAAATGTGGAAAGTGCAAAAATCACGAATTAGAACGAAACTTTCACACTTTTGTGTACAGTGATAATAAATTATAAAAATGTGAAAATTTACAAAAAGTGTGCATATGTTTCTATGGCAACACACTTAAAAGTTTACAATAATCCAAGCGATAAGCGCGTGCTATGATCGTTGTGACGTCATGAAAAAGTTCATACAGAATTGATAGTTTTCGCTGTTCTATGGGTTCATATAAAGAAACATATTTGCGAATGTAAATATTGTTTATAGCATTGTAATGTAGAGGTGTAGGGCACCTAAGCTTGCTAATTACTTTACAATTCATTACAATTTTCAATGGAATGTTGTGATAATGACGGTGAGATTCACCTCTGAGCCACCACCATTCTGCATTTTTTGTCAAAGACAACAACAAACAAATACCACAACCGTTGTACAGGGGTGTGGGTGATTATCTAAAATCTTTGACCTGGTAATGACACCAAGGCATAAATACTTCTGATAATAAGACAATCTTAGACTAGTGGATTGGAATAGAAACATATTTTGTTTTTGTATGAGAGCCAAATCACTAATTAGGGCCCAACTCTGTGACCTCATAGTGATCAGTCAGTCCAAAATCACTTATCCGAAGCATATTTTTTCTTCCTAAATTTCTCGGTTAAAGGTTGAAGTCATAGAGATGTGAAAAATACTTGTCTGGATCATTTATTCTCTCCCCTTGGTCGAATCTGGCTCAAATTCCATTCGCAGAGTGCCTTTAATTAAAGGATGTGCAGAGTTTCTCTGTTACGGTAAACATTATAAAAGACCTCCTTTTAAAAATCTTCTCCATTCAATATATATTCTTTCCCCTTTGGTCTATCTGGCTCCTTCTCCTCACACAGAACTTTATGGTAAAAGGTGTGCAGTGACCTTAATCCATTTTTCTTAGAAAATTGTGAAGTTCAAAGCAGATCTCTTTTAAGGAAGGAGTCTTTTCATTATCAAACATACTTCTTATAATAAGAAATGCATGAAATTTTGACACAGTCAAACGGATCATATTACTTAATGATTCTATCAGTTTAATTAAATTTGACCTTTTTGTTTTCGGATAAAGGTCAGGTCAAGGTCACTACCTTTTTCCTCAACGTAAAGAGTGATAAAAATAAGTGTAGCTCTTTATAGTTCTGTAGACATTTGTTTAAGATTTGAAGATTCAAATCTTCAATGAAATCATAGACCATGAGAGTGTCTATCAGCTTATACTACTAAATTGGAATAAATATTTATACTAAAATTGATATTGCTTAGCCCGCATTTCCTCTAATTTTCTTAAATTTTGAAGAAATTTTGATTATTTTTTTATGCTTCCAATAATAAAATATTTCTAATTTTTATGTATTATGAAGACTTTATATAAAGATATAAATTGACAGAAAAGCTAATATATTGACCGTTTCATAAGAGAGAAAAACTGATTTTAGTGATTTTTTCACAACAATCAATGTATAGAATGGGCGCTTTAAAAAGCTTATAAAAATGTTATTTGATAGGCAAATCATATTTTAAAAACATATTCTGAAACCCAAGTATCATATTATTAGTTCACATTAGTAAAAAAAATCCAACATTATTGTTATTGTTTTTAAAATGCTAAAACAGACTCATTATATATATATAATCTGCAGCAATTCTGAATTGCGCAACATGTGATATTTTCCTACGCCAATATTACGCCCAAAATATAGTCCTTGTTCCATTCTAAACATTGATTACATTTTTCTATGCCAAGTTGTACGAAAGTAAAAAAGAAAGAAAAATATACTATTTTAATTTCCTTTCATCTTGATTTAATGAACAATTAATCAAATTTACGTTTGACAAGTTGAAAACCAGAAAAGACTCCTTCCTTAAAATCAAGTTCTCTCCCACTGGTACTTTATTTATTAGATTAA
Organism: Magallana gigas; assembly: GCF_963853765.1. Lineage (NCBI taxonomy): Eukaryota > Metazoa > Mollusca > Bivalvia > Ostreida > Ostreidae > Magallana > Magallana gigas. Next base: position 15,030,554 of record NC_088860.1, on the reverse strand, counting down.
ACCAAAAGACAGCCTTTGCAGTGACCTTAAATTGAAGTCCAATGTCAAATGGAAAATTTCCAAAACATAGGTTCAGGTCAAAGAAAAGTCCTCTGAATGCATTTATGGTATCCTAATGTCCTGGGCTCTTTCAAATGGTCACAAGCTCAATGACGTCTAGTTATAATTGAGGTCTGTCAGCTACCCAACCTTCTTACAACTTCATGTTTGATGAAGAAGAAAAATCAAAGCAGTTTTCAATTAATTCTAATAAAAACTTTATGAGAGAAGAACAAAAGATTGCACATTGATATTAATGTATTTACTTTCAGCAAAAGAAGACATTTTTGACAACAAGGTATGTGTCCATTTACTAATTTGGGGCATTCACTCACTCCCATACATTCTTTAACACATGTACACAAATTAATAACAGTAAAATTTATTTCATATATTAAATTATCAGTAAATAAAAAGAAACCCAACACTTGGATTGCATCAATAAACAAATGACGTGAGTAAATAGCGCGCTCAACAGATGACATAATGCTGACAGAAACTGTATAATCGTTAGCTGTTGACTCAATGTGTTTTAATATTTAGCAGCTGAATCAACGAGTGTCAACACAAAAGGATTGAAGCTGAAAACTTGGCACTGAATAACGGATGATCAGCTATTCTTTGTAGAAGACCAATCAATGGAGTCCTATCGTGACGCAATGGAAGAATGTCCAGAATCCACCCTTTCCAATTTCTCAAAATGTTTTCTGGCGTTCTTGATATTGATAAGAGTTGCTGCTGAGGCTAAAAAAATAAATAAAATTGGTTTTTTTTGGACAAAAATGTACCAAAAATCAAAAGCTGATGCTTCATATAGTATACAACTATTGACTGAAGTTTAGGGCATTTTTGATTATAATAGCACATGGTGGACGAAATATTGATTGACATGAAGTGGAGAGCAATATATTCATCCCAAAGTGCTAATACTGGTTCATCTATAATCAAGTTTGCCCAAAAACACAGTAAATATTTGTTCAATTATTTAAAAAAACAATCAAACCATATTTCAAGAAAGGTTTTACAAACAAATTGCTGTAATTTTCTTAGCTCAACATAGAAATCACAAGTTCAAGTTCATTTCCTATATATCCTCTGCAAAAAACTGTCTCTGTTAATATTCCGCATTCCATAGGAATTATGCTACAGATATTCTACCGGATTTTACTCCTCAATAATTTGAAAATCCTTGTATCTGTTATGCTAGTAAACCACCACATTGTGTTGTTTACTTGCTTTGACTGAATGCCTATTACGACATCACCTTCTTTAGGAGTCGCAAAGGTTTATTTACGTCAACACCAACAAGTCGACAACTCAAAAGCGATTAAACACATCAGAAGGGATTTATTAAATTGGTGGTAATATTCTCTTGATATTATTCAGTCAGCATTTTTCAGACAATCTTTTCTTTAGTTATTGACTATACCCCGGTATGTCTATATACAGTTATATATATAGTGATAATATACATGTACTGCTAAAATATAATATTAAAAATATTTATTAAATGACAAACAGATTATATCTTTTTGTTAATAAATTATGTATTGAAACAAGTTGTATTTTATTCTACACCAAAATTAAAGAGCACAAAAACGCTAAATTGGTTAATATGATAATCGGTTAATCTAATAATTTTTCTCTGGCAAATTGACTATCAGATTAAGCGGAACCCTCTGTACTACTAAATATAATATTAAAAATATTTATTTAATACAATGAAAATCGATTCAATTCCTCTCTAATTTTTTTCCTTCAGAAAAGCAAGATTAGCATTAACTAAATAAAGGAGATCCTCGGAATAAGAGAATGTCAAATTTTCAAGTACATGTACTGGTACATGTATTTATGAACTTTCATTAATAAGCCATGCTGAATTTCAGACAATGTTCTGGATTTTGTTTTTTTATGCTTGGCAGGTTTGGATCCAAGGAAACCATTGGTGAAAAATATTTTGGAATGCAAACACATGATGGGATGAGATCATATTCTAATATTATTAGGTATGTTTATGAATACATGTAAAATGCAATTTGCAATATGAGCAATGAAATACCTGACACAAGGAGTGTCTTGTAAAGTTTGGTCTTGGCATGCATCAATTTTGAAAATTTTTATACCCATAGCTTAAAACCCCCTGATCTTAAAGTCAACCAGACAGAGAAAAACTTCCAAAGATTTACAAGGATTTAAGGTCAGACGACACGTTCCTCGAGAATATTTTTTGTATCTCCTCGTAATAAAGAGTTCCAATAAAAAATATTAATTTTATAATTACTTTAAAAATGATCAAAATTTACTTGAATTTGGTTATATGTGTACATGGTCGAGTGGTTAGAACCGTGGCCGCTCACTGCCAGAAGCGTATAGGTTCTTGAGGTCGTGAGTTCAAAGCCCCGCCCCAGCGGAGATATAGTTCTAATATAGTGAATTTCGCTGTGCTGTAGATGTATTTATTTTTATATCAGCAATTCAAGTGTATTTTCAAGAAGATTATATAGGAAATTGCATACTCTAGTATTTTGCAGAAATGCCTGGTAAGGTACCCTAATTTTTTGCAAGAAAGCTTGTCAAAGTAGTGTTAACCATTAACAAATTCCTGGAAAAAGTTATCTAAAATTGAGGAACGTGTCGTCTGACCTTAAGATACAAAGATTAAAATACACATAGAAACATCAATTGGGGCTTCAAACTCAGTTCCACTTTTCCATAGCTATAAGTATTAAACAAATCAATGTTTGAGATGAGTTTACCAATACATGCTGGTACCCCACTCCCTCTCAAATAAGCTACCCACTCGGCCATTCATAATACTAACGTATTAAAACAATAATGAATTCTACATGTACAATTAAAGATAAGTTACTTTTTTTTCATAACAATATTAATAAAAAGCAATAAGGTATTCCAGACAAGATTACAGTACTTACGTATTGTGGGATCAGACATGACGACCATTACGTAAGTGTTTGATGTGAAGACGTCAATAAATGCGGAGAAGTTCTTGTTGCTGACTTCCATTCCTTGGAAAGTGGCTGCTAACTTACTACAGCTCAGTTTAAACTGTTTAATGATGTTACTGATCTTCTCGAATCTGTGGATGTCTGGGTGGTGTTTCCTTTCACAGTGGGAAATTACCTGCAAGAAACATGTACATGTACATTTGTACCATATACCAGTAATGTTCACCAAAAAGAACAGTTTACAGAGTAAGCATAAGACTACCTGTACTCATTTAACTTCTCAATGGGGGATGGGGTTAGGTAAGACCTTATAGGGAGATCTCCAAAGCCAGCCAGACGTTGGTAAGTACTTTCTATAATCAATATACCGGGTATAATGCCTGTAAATTTAATAAAACAAGCATGTGTGTTGTCAAAGTACTTACTAAAAAAGTTGCCCTTTCAAACAGTAGAACTTCATCTGCTTCAATAATGTTTGCGAAATTGGTTAAATTTGCCTCTAACTGCTGAACATTAGGGATTAGCTGATACACAATGCTAGACCAAGCCTGAAAACACAGTAAAAATGTCCTTGATAATTGAAATAATGTTTCTACCAGTATATAATAAAGAATTCTTACAACATACATATTGTAAACCAGAAAACCACTTAATTAAAAGTATCTGACATGTATAATCTTACAAGTGAATTTTAAAATACAGCACCTTATATAGTGTCTCATCCCAGATAGAGGTAGCAAAACATGTACAATCCAAGGGCTTAGATAATCTCTTCAAGTCTTCCTCTCTTTCTCTGAATATCTGACAGTGTAGAAACAAAAGAGTTTGAACAAAATTGCAACATATAAAAGTAAAGTCTGAGGTTATAGATGAAAAGGTTTGCTTTTATAAAAAAAAAATTAAAGCTTGACTACATTGAATAGAAATGATGTTCAATTTGACCTTAAATTTTTACTGGCCTGTCTTTAAAGTTAATGTCACAAAGTACAAGCACCCGGTACTTAAAGGGGCATGGTCACAATTTCGGTCAAAAATTATTTTTCCAATTTTAATGTTTAAAATGCTTCAGTGGGGCATTCTTAATAGGCAACCAAAATTTAATTGCATTTGTTGAGTTACAGGCGAGATACAAAGCTTACAAATCTTTGACCTGTAAACAAAGCTTTTGTTTACATTTTGAATGTTGAAGTGAAAATTCCAATTCTAGACCAAATATGAATATGTTAAACGTTAGGAACTGTTTATCTTTGCCTAAAATGAATAAGAAGATAGAAAAATCAGCTTGAAAAAGTTTTTTTTTGGTATGTTGAACCTATGTAAACAAAAACAGGGCACGAGCCTTGTTTACATGACACAAGTTTGTGAGCTATGTATCTTGCTTAAAACTTAAAGACTGACTCTCAAATTTAATTAGATCATTAGAAATGCATTCCTAAAGCATTGTAAATAATAAAAACAGAAAAATAGAATTTGACCAAAATCGTGACCATGCCCCTTTAAAACAAGAAGGTCGCTTTCAGTGGTAAAAGTCTTAATTTTTCCATTCAGTTCAGTTTTATCGTTTCCCTTATTTTGCAAAGTGCTTTGAATTTTTTTAAACTCATAGGCCAAAGCAAATTTATGTTTTGTTTCTCAGGCACTCCATATCAGGTCAAATGCTGCAGCATTGATGTATTTTAATGCAACATTGAAAAGGGAAATAATTCAATTTTTTTAATTCTAGTTCAAATTTGTAAATTTATTCCCCATTGCAAATCTCACAATAAAATAAAAATAAAAAATATGTCTGCAGCATCATATTTTGAATACTTTTAGCTTGAGAAATTGAGAGGTTTTTTTTCTTTGCCGTACCATATCTCTTTGGTCATCTTGTACAAGGTCCATTTTGTGGACCAGACAGAAGACTTTGGCGTCGGGTGAGTTCTGTAGAATGGCCTCCAGACAAGACTGATAGTAATGCATGTCCTTCTCCAGTTCACGACTCTCTACATCAAACACGTATATCAGGACCTCAACATTCCGAAAAATGTTGTCTCTTTGACTGGCAAAGTAATTCTCCATGAAAGCCTCTTGTCTGAAATGAATTGAAATTGTGAGGTAAATTTTGACATATAAACTAATCATTATTTTCAAGAAAAAAGATTTATTGAGCATTATATAAATTTGTCTTTTTTTATCATGATTGTTGATCATACTAGTCATAGAATAGCAAAGAATACTGAAGTATGACAAAAAGCTTAACTCTATAAAATGAAATTCTATGTGTGGATTTAAACTTGCTTTATAAATTAATGAACTCTGAATCTATGAGAAATAAATGAGGAAATATGAAATACTTATTACCCTCCACAGTCCCATAGATTTAACACAAGATTCCCAAGAAAGCGCACATGTGAATGTTCCACATCAACTGTAAAACAAAGAGTCATTATTATGACTGAATGGAATGATTTCATAACATCATTAAAACTGAGTTTAAGAAACATGTACATGTACTATAAAATTAAGTAGAACATGAAATATACCTTGCATCTGGCTTCTTTTTGGTATTCAATTAAGTTTAAAGATTTTATATTTTGGTCAATAAATTTTACATGGTGGTACGTACTTGTTGCTCCAAGTCTTCTTGTATCCCTAGCAATATAATTGGCAAAAATGATTGACCTCATACTGGTTTTTCCAGATCCACTTTTGCCCATTAACAGCACCTAAGATAAAGCACAAACATCTTTCAGTCATGTTTCATAAACACTTTATCTTTCTTTTTTAAATAATTTTTAGACATCCATCATATTACTGGGAAAAATTTTGATAGTGTCACAGATGTATTCTCTATAACAGGGTATGCAACTGGATGGTCAGACTGGTTTAAATACTATCGCCAGATAGCTAAGTTGATTGTGCATCTGACTAGAGATCTAGAGATTCTGGGGGCCAGGGTTCGAATCATGGTCTGGTCCGTCATTATTTCTCCCATCCCATAAAATTTGGTGCCAAGCCAACCCCAGGAACTGACAGTTAATTAACTCCTGTCAGGGGAAATAGCCTGGGGATGGTGTTTTTCTGAGGGGGGGGGGGGGGGGGGGGGGGAGTGATTGTGACAGTTAGACATGTTTAAATATCAGCACTAAATAGCTCAGTGGTAGAGCACCTGACTAGAGATTCAGAAGGCCCAGGTTTGAATACCGGTCTGGTACATCTCTATTTCTCTTATCCATTGATTTTCTTACACAACAATAGCAAAAGGACAAGTCTTGTGAAATCTCACAGTACAGGGTATTGTAGATGATTTTTCATATTTCCAGTATCTTTTATTGAAACATAGATATAGTGGTATTTATTTTAAAGCCAATAAAATTTGACAGAAAAAAAGTAGAGCTCGTGATAAATTATATCACACAATAGTCAAGAATCGGCCCTCATATTCATCCAATAAGCCAAGAGCAGTAGCCCAGAGTCACAAACTTTGGCGAGTACATATATTTACGTTTCATTTCTGGGTCATTTCTGAGCATGACACATAACAGAGAAAATTCGAACTATAAATAAAGTTCACTAAACTGTACCGTTTCAGTCATAACAAGTAGTTACCTTTTTCTTCATTTTTGCAGGTGCTTTAGACATGGTTGAAAATCTTTTAGAGTACACAAGGGAAAAGAATACTAAAAATTTATGAAAAAAACAGTCATAAATCCTCAATTATAGTAGTTGCATATTTCATCACATGATATTCACTGCAGAAAATAGCACTACAAATAGTCTATTTTTTTTTCCATTCGGTAAGAAAAGGGAGGATCGTAGAAATATTATCATATACACCGTAACAAAAACAACAAAATATGTTTTGATTTTTTTTTCGTTTCCAGTTTCATTATTTTAGTGCATATCGGTAATTACAGGATCGAGGTGAATATCATATAGCATTGTTTACTTCCGTATCTTACTATCAAATGGAAAGTTGCTAGATAATGTAATTACAGGGGTCTATATGTGAGCTTAGATCGGTAAGACGAACCTATATACATTCATTCAGATGGATGATGGAATTCTGTCTATATTTACAAACTTTTTTTTTCAGAGTTAATTTTTAACAGCACTGCATGGTTTTGGTTTAATATTAAAAACTGTTAAAGTGGTAAAATTAAACATATCTTACTCAATGGTAGTGTCAGATTGAGAGTCTTTCGATTTGGACATGATATGATAGTAAAAATGCTTGAAATAAAACTGATATTGTTAAAACTTTTGTAGGACATCGCGTCTCAGGAGTGGCGCATTTGACCATTAACTCAATAAGACTAGGAGTCTTGGGGAAAAGGAGCTGTATGTTTAATACATAAAGTTGTCTGTGCATTTTTTTATCCTGCATCTATCACTCGTACTCGCTCTATTGAGGTAACTTAATAAACCAAAGATGTATTTGATCTGTTCCAATATATTGATTGGTTGATTTTATACCCAATGTTTAAAAAGCATGGTGACAAATGTATTAATTCTTCAATACATAGCATGACTGAAGGGTAACACCAAAATTTGTTGAAAAAAAAAAGAATGTCAAACTATGCTATAGATTAATCAAAATATTTGAAAACATTTTTGAAGCTTAAGCAAAATAAAAATGGGCTTATTCTAGAAAGAATTATCTTACCGTGACCAGTCTTGTATGCTCTGTAGGACATCTGCCAATAAACAAAAGAACATTCTATCTAGGCTTACTCATATATGTTACTCCAATTCACTTTCACTTATATTTCAGATCAGTTATCATTGATTTGATATCTTCATGATCTGTACTATGGAGTTAATAACTAAAAGTCCCTTATACTAGTTAATATGACTTTGAAAAACAATGGATTTTGTCTTGAAGAAAACGTGCCAATGGCATGATTGTAAGCCATATTAATAGCATATGCAATGTAAAGGAAATAAACTTTGATATAATCTTTGAATTATTCATTTTCAGTTTTAGGACACCTTTAACTTCCAATATCTGAGAATAATCATGCATGCTTCTTTGTCAGTACTGCTTTGCCTTATCAGCTTCCTTCTTCCAAATGTCTTCGGTAAGTGTTTGGTTCTGAATTTGCAGCAAATACCCACTAATCAATCCATCAAAATGTTATCAGTACACTTTAATAGGCAATGTAAAGTCAGGAATATAACAGCATTAACAGGTAAATGATTATGTTCCTGATATTTATTTATTTTTTTCGATGAAGTTAAACATTTCTGTTTTCTTTTCAAAAATCAGGTTTCAAAATATGTATTGTTGCTTGAGAGGCCCAGTTTAGACCCTTTAATATCTGAATGAACATTATGCATGTTGTGCAACATTAACCATAAAGCACATAAAAATATTATGCTAACAAATAATAGTTACCATATAACACTCAAAATTACTCAATTACTCAAAACATGTGTATGTTTTGATTCTGTTAATAATATGATTTCTTTGAATTAAGGAACATCCTGGAAAGATGTTTTTGAGGACAACCAGAGGTGGTACGGTTCTTACTACTACAATGAAGAGAAGTTTAAATGCAGCATGAGCATCTACCATGTTGCAAAAGAGGGACTGGGAACGGTGTATGCTGGATTCACTGACCCAGACACCAGTATAGAATTAGAAGGTATACACAAGGAAAATTGCAATAACCAGTGGTACACTAACTGCAATAATGTAGCCCTCTCAGATTTTTTTTTAAATATGATGTTTTTTCTCCCCCCCCCCCCCAAAAAAAAGGGGGGGGGGAGAGGGCAACATTATTGCAGCTAGTAGTACATATACATGTTCATTTCCCCCCAGAAAAACTACAGTAACTCAATATGTACAGGGTTATTTTTGCCCTTTATAGATAAGATTGTAAGAGGTTCTGCTCCATTTTAAATTCTCCCCACTGGCAATGAGGATAAACTGGAGAAAAATATAGCAGATTGATAATTTCTCTTTTATATAATCACTGTAGTTTTTCTTATTGATTCAAATCATTTTCATTTGTGATTTCTTATCTTGATTATCCTATCATTTGCAAGCATATATAAGAAACAAACATCGGTTTCATTTTCATAAATAATGGTATTTGGGCCAATACCAGTAGTCAAATTTGTCCATAATCACTAGCCAAGAGTTTTGATATACTACTAGAAATTGCTATTCAGGACTTGTGATTATCCCAATTATACGCATATAATCATGTTTACTGGTTTTACTTGTAGGGGGACATATATTGAATGAACCAAACTTAACTATTCAGTTTACTAAGGCCACTGTGTACATGGCAACCAGTAATCGCATACAACCTGACCAAGATTTTGAACTCACAGGAAAATTAAATTTTAAAAATGGAGGATGGGAATATCGTGCCAATGTCACCAGACCAGTGAATAACAGCTTTAGTGATTTTGTCCTTAATACTATGAAAGGTATGTACATATAATTTAGAAGATATTTATTTACATTTATGTCAAACTAATACATGTACATGTGCACAATTTACTAACTGGATTTTTAGAATGTTAATTGTTAGCAAAGGGGTCAGTAACATTTAATTTTATGATATTATGTCATCCCTATATATTTACATCTGCCGAGTATTTTCTTCTCTATTACTTAAGAAAGCCACTTGTAATTCACAGCATTGTAGATACTGATGGCTGAATTCTGCAGGATCAATTTTTAACCCATTTATTGTTTGGTGGAAACCTTAAGTATTTTAAAAATACAAGGACTACACTAAATAATCATGATGATGTCCGACTCAAGTTCCCATTAAGATGACTCTGCTATTTCTTTTATCTAACATACAGAATTAGTTAATTTTACCTACTTTTTATGGTTAATTCAATAACTTGTTAAAGGAAAAATGTAAATATTAACAATAAAATGCTTTCTTTCACAATTCATGCAGGTTATGAAGGTAGTGATCATTGCAGAAAAAATTAACATAACCGAATCCTAGCAAAGGTTATATATTTTTTTTTGCAATGTTAATCGTTACCTTCATATCCCAAATGAATCACAAAAGAAAGTATTTTATTTTATTTAATGTACGGTATATAAAAAGAATACCCAGTAGAAGGAGAACTTAGAGGGCTGATGTGATGTTTAAATATTGAAGGTTACTAACATACCAGTAGTAAGAACCTTTATGGCCATATTGATGTTATTGTATTCAACCTGATAAAGATTTTGACCTTGCAGGAGAATTAGTTAAAAACGGTGGATTGGAGTCAATGTCTTATGCTTATGTTACCATACCTGTGAATAGCAATATTCCTAATTTTCTACTATAAACCTCTATGAAAGGAATGTTGGATAAAAGGATATTTACCGGTAATACTACCTTGTAAATAAGAATATTATTTTATTGACTGTTATTGAACACTTTAGAGCCAATAGCCCCTTTTTACAAAATATTTTAAATTTTGTCAAAAGACAAAACTTAAGTGTTTAAAGAATGTTGCTAGGGAAGGGGGGAGGGGTGTTTCTCGTAAAGGAAATTATATGGTACCTGAAATCTGTAAGGGGTTTGTTAGTGAATGAACATAAAATATTCTGTAAGAGATTCTTGAAAAATCTTGAGATTTTTTTGTGAAAAAGACCTACAGGTTTATACCAAATATATAATACAAGGTAGCCTTATATTTCAGTTAAAACATAAGTATACATAAAGGTATTTAGCCCGGCAATGTGAATGTGCATGATTGTGCAGGGATAAATTTTCACTTATATTTGCAAAGGGTTTTTTTTTAATAATTTTTTTCTCAATATTAAAGGATTAAGAAATTGAGGTATAATATCTAGGATGTTACTTTGAAGAAATTGCAGGTAAAATTTTATGAGAATATCCTACAGACTTCCCCTTCAGAAAAGCAGCAACACCTGACACTGAATCAGCAATATTCAAATATTGGTCAAAGAATAATCTTGCAAAATTAAAAACCCTTAAGTAGTTTACTTACTTTAAATTAGAAACATGTTAAATTTAACAAGTGCAGTTATTTAATTCTTTTCATTACTTTGATTAATTAATATACACTACAGTCAAACCTTCATAGTTGATATCTTGAACTAGATGGGACTGGTTAAAAACTTTGAGATATCAGAGTTTTTTCGAGATATATCAAGGGTATAATACTTAAAACATAAGTTTAAGTGTTTTTCAAATCACTTTTGACGTATCTATTGTATTTGAGATATCAGTGTTTGAGATAACAGAGTTCAAGTGTACCAATATTCAATAGATTGCTGATAACTTTTTATAGTTTTTCTAAATTCTGTGTATTACCTGTTTCAGTGTCTCCTGTTCCCCACACAAAAGACAGATCATTACAGATAGGACTGACGATCGGCCTCTCCTTGTTGTTTGCCTTTGTTGGGGTAGGCATCATGGTAGGTCTGGTCGTTTGGGGAGTACGCAAAGGTTATATACGACATGTGGCAACCAGTTACAAGAACTTCAAGAATTCTGCTCCCAAATACAATGTGAAAGAGGGAGATGTGCATATGTAGGCATGAATGTTTACCAGACTGCTGAAAAATTGAAGATGAAACCAACATACGTTTATTGTTTAAATGGAGAGGGGTTGTGATTTGCTTGCAGTATTTTTTGTTGTGTATGGCTATGGCAGTGTTGTGTTAAATGGAAAATCACCTTTGAGGTGGCAATGGCTGCTATACTAGCTGTACTTGTCCCGAAAGACATCATTTTACAAAAAGATGTAAACTGTAATACATGTATGCAGAAAGAGAATTATTATAAATTGAAGATAAAACCAATGTCATTATTGTTTACCGGTAAATAGAGTGAAGGTGCAATTTGCTTGCAGTATTTTTTCGTTTTGTCAAGCAGTGTTGTGTTAAATAGACAACTATCACCTTCGAGGTCTGCTATATAGGCTGTACCTGCATGCCCCCCCCCCCCCACCACACCCCCCCCCCCTTCCCATTAATATCACTCAATATATAAATGTTATATGTAATATGCAGATAGAGAATTATACACACAGATGCTCAAAGAGGGCGGAATAAACTTCCAATAAAGAATGGACTGTTTTCCAACATTATTGTACTTTTTGGTTATCTTTATTCCCCTGCAGCTATAAATTGTTATTATTTTTTGTAGGTATCAGGGTGTTTTTTAGCTGTTGTGTGATTCTTCTTTTTATGAGATTGAAACTAATTTACTTCATTTTTTGTTTGAATTCTAATTTTTTTGTTATCAGTTTGAATCTGCATTTCATGTACACTACATATCATTTGAACTACTGTACATGACAAACCTTTTATCAAATATTTACAATGTAGATCGATTTTACATGAGCTTGCTTGAGAATTGATTTATACAAGTTGACAAAAAATTTGCATGTTAATACAAAAAAAACCCAGAAATATTAATATCATGATAAATGGTGATTGTTGCTTCCAGTATGTGTTTTACCCTTAATCTTGTAACTTTATTTAAAACATTTTGAATTTGAAGTCTAAACATTGTATAATTGCTTTACCGTAAAACTTGCTTGGAATGAACTGGAAATCCAGGAAATTGCCTTTAAAAGAAAGTTACATGTATATCTTTTTCCTTTTCTTTCATGTAGTAAAATTTTAAAATTTTTCAGATAAATAATTATGAAGAATTTCATTTAAGATTCTCTCTAGGACTTTTTCATGTTACACAATTTTTTATAATGATCATAGAAATAGATTTTGAAATACATGTGTATCATTTATTGGAACGATAAAAGATGTTTTACATACAGTTCTGTTACACGTACATACTCTGGTACATTTTAATTTTTACTGTAAATGTATTTTTCATAATAACTTTTTGAGATGCTATAGATGTTTTTCTTGCTCATTGTCACAGTAACATTCCAGATATGTTGTTTTATCTACTGTTATAGATGTACCAGTACTCTTTCACTTCCATTACCATTTATCCTTTATCCTCCCATTTTTTGTTCATAAAAAGTAATTGGATTAACACTCAACTGTTTTTTTAAATAATACATACATTTGTAGGTTTATTTGCAATTTTATAGTTCAGAAATCATGTAATAATACCAATTGATTCATGAGATTATCGGTATGTAAATGAACACAATAAGAAAAGAAGTAAATGCCAATACTTCAGGATATTTTAGCAGCTAGTGTTTCAGTATATATCTCTGCAATCAAAACTTAAATCTCCTCTTTGAATACTGTTATACACATGTATAATGTAATAAATCTGTTCATTGTTATTTTTTACCATAATAATTTTTACATGATTGTACATTTATTTAGCTTTTCAAAAAAATTTTTTAACTTTGTGCCCGTCCTTATTCTTTCTACACATACCTGTAATTTGTTTATTGTACGGTAATTCTGATGAATATACAATATACATGTGTTTGTATTCTTTTAGTCTGAGTTTTATACAAGTCTATTTGAATTTCTTTTTATACAATGTTCATGCAGCCACTGTAGAATTTTTGAGATCATGAGCTTAAAATTATTTTCAAAATTGAAACAAAGGAGCTTACTGGTAGGTTTAAAGGGGTATGGTCACTATTTGAACTGAAGATTTCCAAATCTCATATTAGATTTTCATTGTCAATTTTGATTTATGTTTGTTATTCCTTAACTTAGATATTGAGATATGATCAAAATAAACAGCTCCATTTCTTAGGTAAACAAGGTTTGTGCCTGCACGTGTAAATAACTTATTCTGTAATTTACAACTACTAAACATTAAAATTTTGTCTATGTGAAAGAAATAGCTGTACCGAAAATACAGCAGTTTAAATATAACGAATGGAAATAAGTTTGAAATTCTCAGATAAAATTATGACCATATCCCTTAAATTAAATCTTTCAACTGTAGATGCTTATAATTTGTTCTTTTCACAAAAGATACATGAAAGTGGCACAATTAAAAAGCATAATAAAGTTTTGCTAGAATAGGAAAAGCAATTACCGGGTACTGGTAACTTTTAAATCTTAACTACACAATTTGTATATCTCGATGAAAAAAATGGTTGATTTAGACTTGTAGATTATATTGAGAATATTAAATATTTCAGATACAGTGTATTAGTAGTTCAGGTGTTGGATAAAGTACTGAAACTAAAGTTGTACATATCATCATAACTATTTTTATATATGTGAGGCATACATATCATTTTACTCAATGCAAAATCTAAGTTGATATTCTGTACAAATATCAGAATTTCATTTTGTGTATAAAATAAAAACAAGAGAACTGTATGAATGTGTTGATTTTTATTGAACAGTTCATCAAAACAAGAACTCTGTAATACCAGTAATATGGAATATATAACCTATGATTAAGGATTGAAAATTTATAGAAATCAAATGAATAATTATCATTTTACGGCCAAACAATCTTTCTCCATACTGTAAACGTAAAACAATTGGCTGTGTATTCTATTTAGCATTTTTGGCGGGAAACGTACGGCGTCCGCTAAATCAAGTACATCGCCAAAATGTAAAACATATAAGTAGATAAATAGGTATATTTAGATTTGCACTAATCCACGCTAACTTGTTGAAAAATAATACCGTACACACTAAATATGATATGTTTACAGTATGTAATGCATTCATACAAAAGATTGCACTTCAACCTGAGAGACATATCAGTTATTTATTAATTTATACAAATAAAAGCAATAGCAGAGTATTTTCCACACTGAAGAAAATCTGTCTTTTCCTAGGTTAGTCAGGACTCTGAGGAATCAGCCTTGAATACAGTGGACTGTTAAGGTCCTTTACATAGGACCCAGGTGACTGTCCTTTGTTGTCTTTGATAGACACACTCTGGGGAAACTCCTTAACCAGAATGTCAACTATGTCACTCTTCTCCATTTCCACAGCCTGTTAAACAAGTTTATATTACACTAAGTCAGATTTTTGTGTAAATGTGTGAAAAGAGAGAACAAGTACCAATACATTGGTATGTACACATTTTACATCTTTCGGAGTGATACAGTTTTGGTATGGAGAAAGATAAAATGGGGATGCTGTTCATGTATTTAGGACTTGTTCAAATCTCTGGTTTTAAGATCATTAGTGCTCTATCTAAATCTCTTTGAGGTGCATAACACATGAGTATGTTAAAGGGCATTACTTGGCATATATTAGATTTTTTACAAAGTAAATTTGAAAAAAAAAGAAACTAAAACAAAATGCAAATATGTGGAGTAAGACTTTGAGTACATATGTATTGATAAATATTAGTACCATTAAAACCTGAAGTGTTATACCTTATGTAGTGGAATTTTCCCATCACTGTCCTGTATAGTTGGGCAAGCTCCTCTTCTCAATAACAGCTGAACAATCTCTGTGTTCCCTTTGTATGCTGCTCTGTGAAGGGGGGTAACTCCTGATTTAGTAATGCTGTTCACATCTGCTCCAGACCTTAGCAACAGTTCACATATGCTTAGATGGTTATTCCTACTGGCATAGTGCTGAATGGAAATAGATTGGATAACTTCAAAAAGCGGTTTGTATGAATGTTGGCATAGCATATTCGTGAGCAGTTACATAACTATAAATTTTCTATAGCTTTGCATGGTTGGCTGGCTAATCTCCACAGGATTTGTTGGTACCCCTGTACTAAAACATAATGACTGAACTCTCATCTGAATCTCAGACCAGTGCCACACAAAATGATTCAGAAAAATTTTCCCAAACTTCTGTCAGTTGTTACCGAAAAGACATTGTTCAAATTTTTTTTCTAGTTTCAATGCACAAATCTCCCTGAGCTTAGTTGGTCGGCTACTTCTTTAGCTTGATCTGTAGGAATTTATTGACTTAATGATCACAGTTTCAAATCCCACTTCTTCCCTATGTGATAAAATATATCCAAATTTTGCATTTTGGAACTGTTCAATAGTTAAATTCTTGTAAACTTTTTAAAATTATCCAAAAAAAATTTGATGTTCTAATGGAATAGGCAAATAGGAGAGGAGGACACCATATTAAAACACAATAACCAGTTTCTATGTAAAGTATGCATGTAACAAATTGTTGTGGCTCATACCAAAGCTGTGTAACCCGAGGAGTCCGTTCTATTTGCATTTTCTCGTTTGCCTATATGCCTCTGCACTTCTTCCAAATCTCCACTTACGGCGGCCGACCAAATCCCTCTTTCAAACTCCATCTCGTCCAGTGTCTGGTGCACTGACGGGGCACCAGAACTGTGAGCGCTGCAGTCATGAGCATGACCAAAACTGCTCATTGTTTTGATCAAAATGAAAGCGAAAGTAAAATTCAGTAATGCAATCGAACCCGAACTTTAACAAATTGTAAATCGCAGTCATAAGTTAAAATCAATCAGCTGATAATATTAATATTTTAGTCAGACTTATTCAATCACATACCATCTATAGGGTCCGAGGAAAGGGTTAGATTTTCTCTGACTGGTTATTTAAACATTGACTTCGGGTTTGAAATGCAGCTCTCTGTTGCAAACCCTTAAAAAATGGCTGCGCCCACACCGGTAACTCATGTTGTATTTGATGTGGATGGAGTTTTAATAGGTATGATACTCAAGTATTCATTATTCAGCAATAAGCTCTACCACGAGTGACGAAGTACATTGTCCAAAATTCGAATCCGAATAATTAATATGTTTTACGGTGCTACCGTTCTGGCGAGCGCAGCAAGAATTACACATACCTTGCATCATTGTCAACTTATAGTTTTATTTCGGTATCAACAAACGTCAAAGAATTTTTGCTCTACAATAAGTATGCCAAAGGTACTAATTTTAATGGTTATGATACATACAGCGCAACCCCCTACCCAGAGAGAGAGAGAGAGAGAGAGAGAGAGAGAGAGAGAGAAAGCCCTGTACCTGTTTGTAGGTGTGTAATTTCCCACTTTTAAATTTAATTGTCTGACTATATGCAATATCTACTTAATTTTTTACCTGTTTATTTTTTCATTTTATTCCTTTTTATTTAGTTCTAAATGTCCTATTGTTTATTCCCTCCCTACTCATCAGGGGCGGATACAGGATTTGTAGTTAGGGGGGGCGTGGATAAAATTATTGAGGCAGGGGGTCTGGGGGCCGCCTTGAGGCCCCCCGTGGGTCCAGGGCAAAGCCCTGGTGGGGGCCCATGGGGCGAAGCCCCCGGAAGGTCCTGGGTTTTCGTGTATTTTAAAGGTAAAACCAGGCTCAAAATAGTTGTTTTTTTTTTTTATTTATGTACACTTTTAAAAGATGAAATAAGCAATAAAAATAAACAAACAAGATAAAGTTTTCATTTCTTTTAATCACCAGACTTCTGCCATCTACTATTTCCCCTCGGTGCTTACTTCCTTTACAAAAAAGCCTATAACATATATATATATATAACAATTTGACACATATTGTTACTTATACCTAATACATATATTGGATTAAAAACAAAATATTTTAGGCATTTATGAACTCCCAGAATTAACCAGCTTACCAAAGTTACAACATTCTAATGACGTTACGGTATCCGACCCCCTATTAGCTGTTAGAAATATCTGATGCATCAAATCTTCAGTATTCTTATATTAAAATAGTCTATTTACCTAGAAAAAAAAATTCAAAAAATATACAGTAATTAATTAATGATTGCACATAGGCCATCTGGTTTTAAATGCAATTATATATTTACCTTCGACCAGCTTTTAAATATTCAGAAATTTTAGCTTGCATCGCAATAGGGAAATGGCAGCGCAGTCTACACTTGAAACAAAACTGCTGGGATTTCCAGTCGATTCTTGGTAGAAGCCCCAAGTTCAGGGTCCTGGGGAATTTGATGCAGCCACCATAATGAAATGACCAACACTGCTTGTTTAAATTTTAAACACAGTTTATAATTGGTTTGTTATCAGAACCTGTCAATATGAATTAGGATCAGATGTTTATAGATGTTTATAGAGCAGCAGAATTACATTCAGCATAGCACAGCTGGTGTATCAATGAGGTGTAACATTGAGTCAGGCATAATTATAAATAAAGTGAAACACAAAATGCTAACTTTAAGTAGTAAAATTTATCAAATCATCTACAGTCATGCATACTTTGAAAATTTTAGGGGGGGGGGGCGTGCGCCCTCCACGCCCCCCCCCCCCTTAAATCCGCCAGTGCTCATATACTTACCTGCCTACTGTACATGCATGCACAATTAGCTTAAAATGGGTCGATATGACAGTAAAGTATGGCTTTTGCTAGTTTATATATATAAAATCTCTATATAAAAAAAAGATTAAAAACAAATCATATGTCAATAAGCAGATAAGGCAGGTATCGCAGTCTATACGGAAATAGCCAGTACACTCATTACAGATGTTTGATCCACCTCTAAATTTTTCGCGGGAAATATAGCGCGAGTGCACTGTGACGTCATCCATGACTTTGTTCGTCTTTGTTTACGTTTCTCGACTCAATACGAAGGTATGGAAGCATGCAACAAATCTTTTGAGTCTCGCCAAAGCATATGCGGTACTCAAAATGTGTCTTCAAACTTAAAGTCACCGTAAATTACGAGTTAAAAGTCGGCCATTTTTGGCATAGCACCACGGGTGAAAACATTAGAGAGCATTATGGGACGTAGACAAAAAATTTTGTTTGATGAACTGTAGGTTTAGCTCGTTCTTTTTCCCGCGCACACTGGTTCTTAGAGCTCGCTTCGCTCGCCGGCTCTGCGCGCCGGCGAGCTGCGCTCGCTATAAAGGTTTTATACATTTCCAAGTTCAATCCAAGGTCTGTTAGAGTTTGAGAAAACTAGGCTGACAATAACAGAAATAAAATGTCTGAAGAATCAATCTGATTAACCCAAATTTTTAGGTAGAGCTAAAGATCTAGATCTGCACCTACTTTGTCTCAAGAAGTTAATGCAGCATGTTTTCCTTCATTATTCGAAATTTACAATACCTCAGGATTCAAGTGAAAAATCACATCATTTCTTCTTTAACACAACCCTCATCAGCACATGCACTTGTGGTTTATTTAACTTTACTTATGTATACCATGACAGTTTTTTCAAACTCCACAGAAGAAGTAAAAAGAATTAGATACAGTCATGTATGTATTGGTAGATTTTTAATATAAAAGCTATAGATCAAGCTACAGACTCCAAGCTTAGTTAAGTTATTGTACTGGACTAGCTTGTCATATTTAAGCGCAGGTAATCTCAGCGAGATTTGTTGAGACTGAAAAATTTTGACAGAAGAGACGTCCGGCAAAATTTTACAGTCTAAATGAATCTCGCTGAGATTAGTTAATAATATGTTTTACGGTGTGACCGTTGGGGCGAGCGCAGAAGGAACCACACATCTGTCATCATTGTTAAATGCAACCCGTGGACTTGCCCTAACCAAAAAACTTTGGCTTTGTCTCGAAAACTTTTACCACCGCAAGGAACCCGAAGTTATCCAATGGCCCCTTCCTAGTCTTATACACTTAAACAAACTACCACTGAGCATTAATAAAATGTTAAACAGACTTACATTGTATTAAAATATTTTGATAAACACAACGCCGTTTTTTTATGTAGATACAATTATGTTTTATCTTTTCTTTACCTTTTAATAATGATCATTAAAATCAGTAAAAATTAAATTTTGTCTGTTATTTCTCATTTTGTTCCTTGTTGTAACCTGTGTTTTAATTATTTTCCTCTGTGACATTAATTTTGTTTTAAATCTTTTTAATTTTCGTACGCTATATAAGCGACGCTGCGTTGTAGACATGTGCCCTCACCCCTTTCTTAGTGTGATATCCAATATTATTTGACCACATATGCAACTATATAACAAATACATGTACCGGTAGATATTTTAACAGTTTAATTCTTTTCTTTTATCTATTCATTACAAAATGACGTGGCTGCACGTAGATCTAATAATGATTAGACTTTTCTTTCTTAATAATTTTTTGTCACCTACCTAACGTATGCATATATGATTGGATCAATATGACAATAAATTTAGCATGGAACTTGCATGTGTATTTACTAAGCAAAAAAAAAATCATCAAAACAAAACTAATCAGCTAAAGAGTCACCGTTAACACTGATACTGAGTACTTCCTACATGATCCAGTACATATGCTTGATCCACCTCTAAATGTATCGCGGGAAATTAAAACGCGAGATCTTTGTGACGTCATAGTTAACATTCTTTTGCGCTCGACAGTTTTCGTAAATTGTCGGACAAATTCGGAGAAGGAAATGACGTCATATAAAGTTCAGTTTTTTTTTTACGTAAGCTTATTTGTTTACTGTAATGTTTTTAGAAGGATTTTTTTTATTGTTAAATGAAAATGATGTATGCGATGTAGAGGTAAGAATTATCCGTAGAAACACTTCCTGTTCCACGATGTTGCTTTGCACCGCAAAGGATCACTGGGATAGTAGAACGTTTTCACGCGGGTCCACAAAATTTTCTTTGAACAATGTGCAGAATTTAACTCGAATTTCCTCCGTTCGTACACGTTGTCTATGGAGCTCGCTACGCGAGCGGCGCTTCGCGCCGCCTCGCTGCGCTCGCTATTAACATCGCGAAGGAAAAGGAATCTTTGTCATTCCACACATGGCATTAAGGATGACTTATTATATCTTTAATTTGGCCATAACTTACAGTAAACTTTATTGCAGCACTGCATGATATTTAATATGTAAACGGTGTGACCGTTAGACCGAGCGCAGATTTAACACAGTACAGTTTGATTTTTGTAGAATAAAATTTATTTGAAACGCACACAGTAGAATCCACCTGTTTGCCTATTCAAATCATTAGCCGAAGTTTAACTAAACGTCGCGTGCTCATTCTACATTATGACGTCATATTTTAGACGTAAAACGTTCAAGTTTTGTCTTCGGAAATAGCCGAAGAGAGTTACGTTATTCCGAACTTTTATTTTATTTCTTCTTTCATTGTTCATCAATTTAATTCATATGAATGCCGCTGTAATAAAATTAAATACTTTATTCGGTATCTAAAAGATCAGTTAATTGACCTTGATATTTTATTTTCCATCTGATGATTTGATAAGACATACATAGAACAAGTCGTGTTTCTTGATTAAAGCACTATTGAAAATTATCTGGTTTCCCTTTTAATTTCTTTTAATTCGAATTACCTTCTATTGAAACACTGGAACTTATTTAATCGAGTTTAGGGGCAACAAACATCGATAAGTACCGATCAATCAATGATCGAACTAACTTTTTAAAAACAAAATGGCTGCCAAGATGGCGGCGCCCAGGGCTGGAAGAAATTTTTTTTGGCCTTAGTACCCCTGATTCAACTTTCACTTTTCACTGATTTTCTTATATATACGTGTTAACATTAATCCTCGCTTCGCGAGGCGGGCTTCGCCCGCCTCTCGCTGCGCTCGGTAATATAAGCATTTAAACATCATTTTTGATATTCAAAAGAGAATATACTACTTATGACTAGTTTTCACTTCTCTTATTGCTAGCGCTCTCGAGCGCTAGCAACTACGTTAGTCCTTTTCACTGGAATACGCATGCTCGACTCCATAGCAGGGGATTCTGGGAATACTGTATTACTGTAGATAAACTGTACCATTTGAATTTCGTTTTATTATCTTCACGTAAAGTTTTGTGTTTAATCGTTAATGTCAAAAAGTAGCAGTAGCTTTTGTCTTATAATGCAAAGTTATTTTCAATACTATAATAAACTAGAAAACTGACCAGTCAGGAAGGGCCCCGCTATGCCAATTAATAAAGAGAAGTGAAAAAAACTTTGAATTCCATCCTCTTTATAGTAACAATGATGAAAAATAAATGCCCGGCAGAAGATGTAAAGAACTGGAATATATAGGATCTCGTGATTTGTAGTTGGATATGATTTTCATCCAACAATGAAAGTGTTTTTTTCTTGAGCCTTAGTGAGGGGATAAAACACACAAGTTGGAAAAAAATCATATTATACTACAAATCATATGAGATTCTATTTATCCCATGTTTTATACACCGCAATCAATGTTTACACTGTTTATAAAACTCTACATTATTTTACTTCATTATGCCTAGGCAAATCCCAATGTAAAGTCACAACTGTGGGATATCAAAAAAATATCCAATGAGTCATATCCATGGTATAAAGTGGGTTAACATGGGATGAAATAAAATTTGTTAAAAAAACAAAGAATTGATACCAATGCAATGATACCTAGGCTTTGCCTCTATTCAATAAATTATTATAAATCATTGTGTTTGGTATTTTAACCAAAATAAAATATGAATATTATATTTTGAATCCATATTTCAAAGAATGTACACAATACTACACATTATTCAAAATTGACCTTAACTTCAAAACAAAGTTCATTTGCAGACACAGGCAGTGCAGTAATTAATCTCAATGTGACAGATAAAGATAAAGCTTAGGATTTTCTTCCTGTGGAAGGTTAATTAATCCCAAAGGACAAATATTGCACAGCCTTCCATGGTAACATTCTCAGCAGTTATCTCTCTTTGCCCATTCATTCTCAGCAGTTATCTCTCTTTGCCCATTCATCTTATGCATAGTTAAGAATCTACCCCATCACCCCAGCTCCAAACCAGAAGACATAGAGAACCAAACTTAGCATCAAAATATGTATTTCTGCCTACTGAACTACCATACCAAATTTGAAATTGATTGGGCAACCATAAAAAAAGTTATTAGAAAAAAACAGGAAATTTGTGGACGGAAGAGTGACAGACGGACGGACAGAAGGACGGACGGACAGAGTGATTACTATAGGGCACCCGCAAATCCTTGCGGGGCCCTAATAACGGGTACTACTAAACAGAGAACTCCAGAGAACTCTAGAGAACTCTGGGGATTTTTTCATATTTAAAGTATTTAGAACCTATTTTTGCATTTTATATGATAAAAAAAAGTAATATTTTAGTCGAAATATATATTTAAAATATTTCGATTTAATTAAGTAAATATTAATTATTTCACGCAAAACATCAAGTTGGGGGAGACTAAATTATTCAAAGGATCTCGATCCCGAGCAGTTTATTACAAGTCCATTAAAATTACTCTTTTTTAAATTCTTTCAACATTTAATATAAATTCTTAATATGGATTTTATTTAAGGTTAATAATTATATTTTATGATTTGTAGCGTTAGTGTCTTTATTCTCCGTTTGTGATTTTTTTATGATTTTAATTAAGATACTGACTTTTTGCTTGTCAACTTCAAATCTTGATAGTTTTACGACTAAGTGTAATAAAACAACTCTTCTCCATGAATATGCATTTATAAATGGACAATCGAAAGAATATCCGAGATCCACTATGGCACAATTCTGGTGTGGTTACACATAAAGATACTAAGAGTTTCAGCTGGGAGTTGCCATCAAATTTAAAATTTACAACGATAAAACACTCTGACAGAAATCATTATAAACGAATTAGTTTGACTTACTAGTATTTCCCTACAGTCTCAAAAAGTAATAAAAGTATTCATTTAATCTATACTTTTGATCACTTGAAAGTTAATAACACCCCTTATATACAGTCATTGCATGTACACACAGTTTGTAGAAAAATTAGAAAGCATACAGAGACCAAAATTCATGTCGATTGTATCAATAAAAAGATATGATAATATATATGTGTTTTCAATAAATAAAGCATAATTAAAAATAACTTTTACAAGAAACAAATCATCAATTGTGAGCAATAGAACGATTGACTAGTCAATATTAAATGGAAGCAAAGTCACAACACAGACAGATTGAAACATTAGATGCACCAAAGATGTGTCGAGATGTTGTCTCTTCATGGCATACGTCATAAAATAACCAGGGGTAGCATCAAAGCATAGGTAATTTGAATTTGTTGGACTGTACATAACAAAATTGATTCGTAGAGTTATCGCAGACAAAGACATTAGAAATTGTACCTATTAATTAAGTGATATAAAGGCTTTAAAAATAGTGCATGAATTGCCTTTTCGATTCCTTACAGAAGAAATTAAAGGGGCATGTTCACGATTGTGGTCAAATTCTATATTTCTGTTTTAATTATTTACAATATGCTTTAGGAATACATTTTTAATGATCAAATGAAATTTAAGAGTCATTCGTTTAGTAAAAAGCAAGATACATTTTTTTCTGTACAATAATAATAACGTACGTAAGTTGTTATATTTATAACAACAGAATATGATCATAGAAATGTGATAGCTTAATATATATTATGTTGTGTTTTTACGTGCATTATTATACCAATGGCTTGAGGTAACCTGTATATAGAAACAATGTCTAAATGACATTAGATCGGGATCGGAGTTTGACGATCACGCCGACTAGATTTCCTTCGGGAATTTGTCTTTAATTAGTTTAAAATCAACTTTAATGAGTTTATGTATGTAGTATAACATGTTACTGAACAGATACATGCATAATAAAGATAAAGCATTTATTAGCCCTTTTAAATGAAAAAATCCCAGAGTTCTCTAGGGTTCTCTAGAGTTCTTTAGAGTTCTCTGTTTAGTAGGACCGTGCCGGAAAGGCCCCGAAAAGATACGATTTCTACAAAATAGTCCTGAAAAATTTCACCTCGAAATTGAAATTACAGTAGACCTGTACATAATGATTAAGGCACAGCCAATGAGCTATGCCATTGCAGATTTGTAGCCCACTCTAGATTCACAATTTTAAATTGAGACCCAACTCCAGCACAATTCCAGTATACCACTGTGCCTTCCTATTGTTAATTAATCGATTCAGAAATTTAAACCAATGTTTTAGAAATCTGCTTCTGTGTTTTATGATGGCTACAGCGCTAGCTCACCAATCTTTTTAAAAGATAAGCTTGTTTATTAAATTTTGGCAGCTTAACCTATGTTTACTGAAGGGTGTTGCTAAAACGCGGAACGGAAAACGGAACGGAAAGCGGAACGGAACGGAAAACGGAAAATATCATATCACGTTTATTGCTTTAAAGGGCATAGACTGGCCGGAAACGATTTACTTTGTATCATTTATTCATTTCTAATGAATGATTATCAACATGTGGCTGTCTTATTGATATTCCTATGAATGTCTATCAAATATAGCATTGTATTCAATTGGCTTTAGTTGAGTACGGAACGGAAAAAAATCAAATGTATATGAATTCTGAAATATTAACATGATTAAACGAGTAAATTAGTTATATATCTTTTTTTACATATTTTTCTTATATGGTATTGCTGGCATATCAGCGTAACGTACGCAGTTAGTGAAAGCGTTTTATGTGTTTTTTTAGTATTTTTATATTTCAAATATGTTGTATATATACTTTGAACATTGAATTTTTGGAGTTCTATACGATCTTAAATCATACAGACGATACAGTATTATTAAGATGGGGGAAAACGTACGGCTGACGACATTCAAAACTAAAATACATTAAATATTAAAATACCCGGTATTTAGTGAAACTAGTATTTTTAGCCATGCAATTTTTACGTTAGCACTTGGCAGTTGTTCATTCCTGCAGCTATATACATGTGATCCGAATAGAGAGCTCTAGACTTTGCCTTGTTAGGTTTTCCGATTATAAATTGGGACTATAGTATGTCGATCCCAAAATATTCATGCAGCACATTTGGACGATTTTTTTAAAAAAAATTGACATACCTGTAAAAGATGCAATTGAAATAGGTGAAACGGGAAGTATCCAATAAAACTTCATGGACATATATATTATCAGTTGTTAATCAGAAAAATTCACAGGATCGAAAACAGATTTCTTACGGAAATTTATAATGGAAAATGTTGTCATCTTTTCTCTATTTGGAAGTCACGAATAAGACCTTGCACAATTTTTCAACGTTATAACCTGGGTCTGTTGAAATACAAAACCCCGTAGACTTCTTTATTTTTAGCCGTGTTTTGAAACCAGCTGATGAGCTAGAAAGGGCGTTTTAAAGAGGGAATAATGAACTTTTTTTATGCTTCTGAAAGAAAATCGCTTGAACCCTGAGGTTTATATAATATATCGAGTTATTCAGCAAAATGTGAATCGAGGATATTTTGGGACAGAATATAGTGGTCAATACATGTACTGTTACATGTAATTTTGAAGGAATAGTTATTCTTCAATAAATAATTTAATATTGCTAATCTTTCAAAAAAGAATTAAAAATTACATAAAGTATATCGTTTTATAGCATGATTAACAAATCTATCAAGTAAATAACATTAGGCAAGATTTTCCGCTTTCCGTTCCGTTCCGCTTTCCGTTCCGTTTTCCGTTCCGCGTTTTAGCAACACCCGTTTACTGAACATGGCAGTAGTTAAAGTTTTCACACACAAAAATGTTTATTCCTCCAGAAAAAATAGCTCAATCAATTTGATTGTAAATGCGTGCAAACTTTTTTGTTTTTGGCATGATTGTGTTGATATTCCTATATTGTTAAAGTCTTTTATATCTAAATCTTCCTCTCTTTCTCCACTGGAGGTTAACATGTATAATGAAGATTTAGCATTGCGATCTACATGAAGTACCCGAATGATTATTTTAAAGAATTTGCAAGGTGTTGAAGAACTTCCAAATGAAAAAAAGATGTCAGATTTTTCCATTACAAATCTCCGTACGAAATTTGTTTTCGTTCTTGTGATATGGATTGTAAATTCACTAAAATATATTGTTTACGCAAAATTTCCTTGTTTGCCAAGTTGTTATGTGGAAATTCTTTACCATTGCAGTTTTATATGGCTAACACTATAAAATGAGTACCGTATGTAGCACTTTCACCATCTTCACAGTAATGATAAAACCCAGAGTTTCATAATCCAGTTATTATACTAGGACCATTTTAACAAAAGCTTGGACTGTGGGTAGTTGTCTCAAAAAGTTACTGTGGTTTCATTAAAATATTCAAGGGTATCAATTTTCATGGATAAAGTGAAAATCACAGTTTCAAGGATATGTAAATTTGTGGCCAATGACCCCATCAATACAAAATGTTAATAGAAATTTCATTTTAATGAACATTAAATTTCATGGATCAACTTAAAAACGAAATCCACGAAAATTGGTATTCAACGAATATTGATGAAACCACAGTATGTGACATAGGCTTGTTTATTTCATTGCTGGCCACTCAGCCATGGCTCTGTGAAATCAACAATATTAATTTCAATAATTTGTCTGGCTTTTGAGCTGAGCCTATGCAATCTATGCATATTTCACTCAAGACGAGCTTCATTTTCAACTTGTTTTGATGCAAGAAATAGATAGTTACGTCCTACTGAAAGTCCAAGGACTTGATAAAATGGTTTTAAATGCTCACATTTCATTTGGATGTGTGAAATTTTACCTGTCACTATAGTAACAGCAACTATTATACCTGTGCACTGTTTTTTTTCTCAATAGACACAGAACACTTGTACACAGATATTATACAAGGCATTGTGGGTAAGTATGGAAAAACATTCACAATGGACATCAAAGTGAAACAGATGGGCAGGAAGGAACCAGAGGCTGCAAAAGTTGTCATAGGTAAGTCATTTTTAAGTTGAACTTTTTTTAAAACCATGATCCCTAGACTAAAAATGGGGCCTATAGAGGAGTGGTTCGTTCTGCATAGGAATCTTTTAAAAAAAAATTCACAATACAGTTGAACTTCGATATCTCGAACACTGATATCTCGAATACAATGGATATGTCAAAGTGATTTTTAAGGCCCAACCACTTATTTTTTAAGCATTTTACCCTTGATATCTTGAATACTAAGATATCTTAAAGTTTTTAGATGGTCCCATCTAGTTCAAGATAACGAAGTTTGACTGTATATACAATTCTACAATCTGAGATACCCTAAATTGTATTACTTTATGAGTATCCTGATAAAAGTATATATTAAATTTAGTAGATGTATATATAGTGACTGTACATTCAAGTTTTCTGTACATTCAAGTTTTCTTAACAGTGTATCACCCTTTACCTTTCCTAAGTTTAGAGTTTTATATGAAAAAATCAGAAATGGATACAAAATACATTTATTACCGAGGCAAGTGATGAGACCAATAGGCTTTTTAATTTGATTTAAATTTATTTAGTGAGTAATTAGTCTTGTGGTTTTATGTGGTTATTAATTCATAGCATTTTAAAGAAAGGAATCTACAGAATTTCAAAGAGTTAAATGAATTACAACATTGTTTTCCAGAGAGTCTAGATTTACCATTAACAGTTGACCAGTATCTACAGATGTCTCATGAGCAACAAGAAAAATTGTTTCCATCAGTTGAACTTTTGCCAGGTAAGGTGTTTTATCATGATAAATTATGCATTTTGGATATTGAAACTTTTATTCATCATCATCAAAAACAAAAGTTTCTTTTGCCTTGGAGTGAAATGATGCAACATCATTGGATAAAACATGTCATCTGATTGCTGTCTAAATCTCTATTTGGTTTGTTAGTGACTGTCTACAAAAATGTGTCGGGTTGGTAACGTCCATAGAAGGCATGGTGAAGCATATGTAAAAATTATTGTACATATTGTCTCTAGTCAAGATTTGTAGTCTTCATTTCATAATTAGCTCTCTTGTACACATGGCTGCTTGTTTGTTTTTGAAGGAGCAGAATGTTTAGTAAAACACTTGCATAAAAATGGAGTCCCCATTGCCACTGCTACTGGTTCACATACACAGAGTTTTGAGCTAAAAACCTCGGGTCACAAGGATTTATTCTCTCTGTTCCATCATTGTGTCCTGAGTGGAGATGACCCCGAATGTAAACATGGCAAACCTGCACCAGACTGTTTCCTGCTGGCTGCACAGCGATTTCCTGACAATCCTGATCCCAGCAAAGTAAAAATTTCCTCTACTTATGTTGAAATTGTATGCATTAATGCCCCATGTACCACCCTGCCTCCATCTCTTCTGTTCTACAGGTGCTGGTGTTTGAGGATGCCCCCAATGGAGTGGAGGCTGCTCATGCAGCAGGGATGCAGTGTGTGTGGATTCCCCACAAGGGCATCAACAAAGAGACTCACAGACACCTGGCTACGTTGGTGCTAGAGAGCTTGGAGGACTTCAGACCTGAGATGTTCGGTCTTCCACCATATGACAGCTGATTGATAGGGGCCTTGGATAAATGGCTCATTTAGATCCAATGTCTCGGAGGGTGCTAAAGTATTAATTAGTTTTAAGTTTTATTTAATCAGGTTATTAATTGTGTGATTCAAACTGGTGGTGTTTTATCATATACCTGATTGTATATATTATTTTTCATATCAGAACCTGTGATTTGTTACCATTGAAGATGGTATGGTGATTTGTATAAAAGTACCATCACAATTTTTAATTCATGATTATTGATTGTGATTTTTCTGATCTCAAAGCCAATGAGAACTTTAGTTGATTGTCTCTTTTTAATGTACTTTTTCAGCATTTTATATTGTTAATTTCATTGTTGGCTTTTTTATACAATGATATTTGCAATATTACTGTTTTACATGAGAAAGTAATCCTGACCTTCAATATCTTCGCCAAACATTAAAAATCTTTAAGGTGTTTGGACCTTTTAGCTGCTGGAGACATTACTAGTGCAATTCCTAGTCTATTTTAAAATTTTGAAAAAGCATCAATATATCTACTTCAAAGAGAACTTTTTACTAATGCATAAAGAATGTTTTAAGTCAAAAATTAATGAACTGCTCTCATACACTTCAAAGAGAACTAATAATTGAGTATCTGATAGTTAATCAGGTACTGCATGGCCCACTCCTTTTTACCGCCTACTAATTTGGCCGCTATGACAGTATAGCTGGTCTCGGAGAGAGGCTCTTTGTTGCAATGTTGCTGATGATTGACTGTTGACATCAGGCTCTGCAGGGCAAAAAAATTAAGACAAGCTCACTTTTGATCTGGATCAGTCTCAATTTTACGAAAGCAAGTACCGGTACATGTATTAGGATACAGTTCAAGGTGATCCCGAGATAAAATTAAAAAGCTTTGTTTCTCTGCAATACAGTAAAAGTACCGGTATGTCTTTTGATTTCTGGCTGATTCCATTTGTATAAATTATACATGAGGTGCCAATCTTTCCTGCTTAGCACATTACAGTACTGGTTTTTTAATAAAGTTTGCTGTAGATTTATAGCTCTACAGGAAAAACCAGGTTGTCAGACAGTAGACTACTGACTGTCAACCCGAATTTTTTTGTAGAGCTACAGATCTGCCAAAAATAATGTTACATGTATCTGATTTTTATGTTCTGAATTAAAAACATAAAGCAATGCTGTGTACATACTTTTAATTCAACAACAGACTTCATAAGCCACAGTTTACATTCACTGCTTGCAGGGTACCAATACTTAGAAGCTGACAGTGTTCTGTTAATTCAGTGTGCATTTCATGCTAAAAGTTCACATGCATTTGCATATACTAATTATTAATACATGGAAGAGTGTATAAACTATCGTATTCATGAATGGATGTTAATTATTATATTGAACAATTCTTGTAGTCATATTTATACATTTTAACAAATTAAAAATCTTATTGTATGTTGATTTTTTTCCATTTTGATTGATGATTAAAAGTATATTTTATATCAAATACACTATCCGTGTAGTAGTTTTTTTCATGACCAGCTAGTTGGCTCTGCTTTTCGGGGTATATTCATCATTCTCTGATTTTAATTGCAACATAAAAAAATAGACTCTCAAGGAAAATACATTAACAACACTCACTCCTAAAAATAAACAGCATTATGATTTGGGTTGTTTCTTTATTTATAAATGAAACGAATGCTGGATTTTTAATCTGATTGTAATATTATAACAGTTACTTTATAATGTTGTCTATAAGTAGAGATACACAGATGTGTTAAACACAGGATTTATAGGTTTTAAGATAGGATGATTGCACTGGCTTGTGTTTCCATTTTTTCTTCAATATAATGTTATTACTATTACTATTATACCGATAGATGCACAAGATTAGTGATTTTATATTGCATTCAAAATTTTATTTTGGTTTTAGTTTAAAGTTTATCGAGTTTAATTTTCTTATTGTAAGCATTAGAAAGGTGCTAGTTGTAAAATTGCTTTTGATGAAGGATTATTGAGATTTGAAAAGAATGCGTAGTTTTTTGAATCATCATGTGCGTAAAATAGGTGACACACGGGTAGCGGTGAGTTTTTTGAAAAGGGGGCGGGGAATAATTTTGTTATTTTTGTTTTTGTTTTATTTTTCTACAAAGATAAATAGCATATCGTAGAGGAGCGGTTTTACAAATTCTATTTTAATTACATTCGATTAATAAAGTCGGAGGTTGCCAACAAAAGATGCAAAAGAAAGAAGTGTGTGTGTGGGGGTGGGGGGGGGGGGATAGTGGGTTATTTCGATCTTATTAATACCTCAAAACTGGGGAAAGAGGTCTTATCAGACACATGGCATAGTTTTCCAAAGTGGGGGTATGGTAAATTAAGAGAAAAAAAGACATTGCCAAACCTCAGAATCTTATTCGATCGGGAGGGGATGCTTAAGGAGTTTAAGTTTGATTTAGAATTTGCCTTTTACTATATTATTAAATGGGCTGATTCCCATGTTGCTGCGCGCTTGCATTTTAGGGTATTATCTTACGGGAGTGCTTGTTAAATGAAAGGTGACTAGTGTATGTAGACGAAAATTCTTTTCAAATTAAGGTCAGAAAACGGCCGAGAATCGGCCTAAAATGGTTTTCAAGCGATAACAAATACTCCGAAAAAACTTATTTTAAAGTCATGATGTCCAAACTTTCGAGATCACACACACACAAAAAAATGCAACGTTATCTCTAAAACTCAAATGTTTTTGGTTTTGGTGTGCGTTCTAAATCCCTCGTATCAACGTCTAAAACTGGGTCAAAATGATCATTTTCATTCGATAAATATATCACAGGATATGTCATCTCTGGATTATCCAACGGCTTGAACGTCTGCCAGTGATACTCCGTTTTCCCGCCAAATTGAATGGGAGAGTACACCATAATCACGGTCCGTAGTAAGGTCGCCGTCGCCATGATCTCTGTGTCGGTCGCCCACTCTCGAGACCGTGTCATGCTGGACATGTACTTGGTCATCCCACCTCGACTCATTAGAAATGTCCGGTACATGTCCGGATGATCACTTACGTGCTTGGTAACAGCCGTACGAACCGTCATGTGTTCCGCCTCAGAACCGGAAACCACTGCACTGATGGCCCGAAAAAAGCAATTGCCATCCCCACGAACTGTAAGGGTGTCCCTTGGCGGTGAATCTTGTTTAAATTGTTTCATTTCAGCACACTTGATGTATTTTTCCAAAGGAATATCCAATAATCTGGACTTTTCCTTTTGCCATTCCTTTGTGATAGGAAAGTACGTATATCTAGGCCCACTCTCCTCCTTGGGCTCTCGTTTGGATCGGTAGAATTCCGTGAGATCTTCTTTATGTTTTCCAGACTCTACCATCGAATCGTACCGGGCCTTACCCCCGGGGTTGGTGTAAGGATACCCTCCCCCTGGCTCACGGTGCCTCTTCCCTTGGCTGTCCGAGAGAGATCTGAACGAGTTTTGCATTATTAATAAGTTTAGTCTATTTTACAGCAGCATACCTGAGGAAATCCAATGCTTCACCTGGCAAACAGAACTTCTTCCATTCTGATCACACGAGCTCCAACCAAATATCTCCCATAATTTCTGGACTGTTATTTCATTTCTTAGCAATGCATACAAACAGAGTGAAACGGCTTCTGGTGTACACGAATATCGACTTTATCGAATGTCGCACAGATAAATAAAACTTGTAGAGTACAGCTTAATCCTCCTGTGTACAATATCATTTCTAATTAACCATTTTGTTTTCCTTTTTTCTGCTGAACTTCCTTTAAACATGCGCAGGATTATCTATACAGATTCCGAGTAATATGAGTCTGGACATGTTTTTTGGCTCTATAAGTGTACTCTAGCATTTAAACCCCCGTATCGATTGATTGACGCTGGTCGCTCGATCCAATTCTCTGCGACAACGCGTCAATAATTCTTTAGATTGATAAGCACATCTAACAATAATCAATATACCGATTCAATTATTTAAACCTTTTGGCTCTTAATTAGTTAGTTTTGACTTTATTATAAATACATTTAGGTTCTTTTTTCTGTTAACTGTTTAAAACCGGAATTGGGCAGTTTGGATTTATGTGCCTGTATATCACTGTATAAGTGCCTTAAGTCGTGGAAAGATTGACCATATGATAAAATAACAATTATAGGAGATACTGCAACTCTTAAATTTGGTATATTGTAAATCATTGCATATATATCTTGTAGCAAAGTACACATGTAATTTGGAATTCAATTTTTCTTGGACTGTACGGACATGTTTGTTAAGGAACCCCCTTCTCCACTACCACCACGTACCATATCGCCATATCCCCTCCCTTTTTTACCACCCCCCCCCCCCCCAAAAAAAAAAAAACAAAACCCAGAAACAAATCTGATCAAGATTTATACTTGTGCATATCAGGGACGTATATACTAATAGTATATACGTCCCGGTACATCTCCATTTTATGAATAATAAAAAAAACATTAAGATACAAACTTTTTACGTGATCATGGTGATTTCTTACAAGGGTACCAGATTATAAGAGCATCGGGCTCAAGATACAGAAAATTTATGTTTCATTCCGATATTATATTCCCTATTTTCATTTCAGAAGCAGAAGCTTAGTACGTTAACACCATGAGTGTTGCTGCAACGGAACCTTTGGTGGTCCCTTTATTATATGATCCATCTTTTAAAGGTAGTATCGTGTTTTATTTTCACGACAGCTATTTCAGATTTGTCAGATATGCATAAAACAGAAAAATTAAAAAGTGTACACATGCTCATCAACCATGTCAACCCTAATGCAGTTATTTCTATGATTCATCTAATGAATTATTTAATATTTAAGTAAAATATGTAAAATCTTAAAAAAAAAATTAAGTAAAGGGCAAATTTTGTTTCAGTTGACGTGCGTCTCCATGAGCCACTTTTGGGTAGCTCCACTCAGAATCTTGACCTAGATGTTGAGCTCATGTCTCTATGTTCACAGCTAGACATGATATGTCAGAAAGAACTTTCAAAGGTAGTACTCTCTATGCCTATAGATGATATACTGTTTTGTGGTTTGTTGAATCTTTGCAGGATATTCTGGTTATCAATGCAAAGAAATTCCTATAATAGAATTGACAAAATAATCTTGTCATTTAAGTAGTGTTAAAAGATAACCATCTGTAATTTTTCTCTTTTATTTTCTACATATAAGTATAGGATAACACCAAAACATCACTTAATTTGTTTTATAGATTATTGTTAAAAATTTTCACTAATGTATTTCATTTTTTCAGCACAAACAAGAAAAGATTGAACATGGGAAAGTAAGCAGTGATTTTACAAACAAAGGTACGTATTCCATGTTCCACTCATTAATAAAATCCTTGAAAAAAATATTTTTTACAGTTCTTAGACTGGTCTGACGTACATTCCTTTGTTTCAGCCTCTGTGGTTTGTGACAGGATGCAGCAGTTGATGCTGAGGTCAGGCAGTGTAAACACAAGTTTGCAGGTATCCTAAAATTTTCATACCAAGCACAAATTTTCTATGATCTGTGCAGAGTGATGTTTTGTACACAGACATTTATGTATAATACTACTGTTAAAACATCTACTGAAGAATGACTGTACAATGTAGATGAGTGCTGTCTAGGGATGGGACGATCCACCGGTGCACCGGTGCATCGCGGTATTCATTTTGACGATCCATGGATCGATACACGTATCATTAGTATCGCGATACCAAAGCTAACGTTTTTTTAAATTTTCCAAAAATATCCGAGCTTTGTAAATCGGTTTTTTTTAGTCCGCGCGTCAAATACGAAAGTACAAATATGGCGTCGGAAGATTACATCAAGTTAACAAAACCGTTAGGCAGTAAATCTGGAGTATGGGAGACGTTTGGGTTGCCCGTTTATGAAAATAACGGGGCACGCAGTACAGATAAATCAAAGGTTGTGTGTAAATTGTGTAATGCGCATTTAAAGTACAATGGAAACACTACGAATATGCAGAAACACATCGACAGACACCACATGTCTGTTTCATCTTCATCTCGTTCCGTTACTAGCGATACTGATAGTGAGGCAGAGAAAGTGAAGATCGATGCGTCACAGCGACGAACAGTAAGTGGACAATTACGTCTTACAGAATTAAATTCCACAAAGTGTTCATTCGACTCTCAGAAGGCAAAAACGTTGAACAGAAAAGTTGGCGTGTTTATTGCTAAAGATTTGAGGCCACTGTCTATCGTCGATAACTTGCATTTTCGTGAGTTCGTCAGAGAGTTGGACCCAAGATACTCTTTACCTACAAGAAAATACTTTTCAGAGAAAGTTATCCCTCAATTGTATAGCGAAGTAAAAGACAAAATAATTGCTGAACTCAAAGAAACAGAGTCTGTTGCATTAACCACTGATTCATGGACCTCCAGAGCATGTGAAAGTTATGTCACGATTACTGTGCATTTTATGCAGTCTGATTGGAAAATGAAGTCCTATGTACTGCAGACAAGACATTTAGATGTCTCCCACACTGGAGTGAACATAGGCAATGTACTGAAAGAAGCACTCACAGAATGGAAATTGCCAACAGAACATGAAGTAGCACTAGTGACAGACAATGCATCCAACATGGAAATTGCAGCCAAAACAGCTGATCTACATCCTCACATAGGCTGTTTTGCTCACACAGTTAATTTGGCATGTCAAAGGGGACTGAAAGTTTCTGCACTGGGCAGGCTGCTTGGCAGGATACGTAAAGTTGTAAGCTATTTTCATCGCTCTACGACAGCAACTGCTGTGCTTAAATCAAAGCAACAACAGCTGAGTTTACCCATTCACAAATTAGTCCAGGATGTCCAGACAAGATGGAATAGCAGCTACGAGATGATTCAGAGATATCTTGAACAGGAACCAGCAATCCATGCAGCTCTCTCTTCTCCAGAAATAAAAAAGAACATTCGAGATGTAGTCACCCTGTCATGTGATGACATATCTGAAGCTGAACATGTCTTGAAAGTCTTGGAACCATTAAAAACTGTCACTAATATCATGTGTGCAGAGCATTCACCCACAGTCTCTTTAATTTATCCAATGAAAGCAGTTATTCTAGAAAATATGGCAGAAAATGTGCAGGATTCAAATCTTGTGAGAGAGGTGAAACAAGCCATAAGAGAAAATCTATCAAAGCGATACACAGAAGAAGACACAGCAGAATTTTTATTGCTTTGTGCGGCGTTAGATCCTCGCTTCAAATGTCTTCCTAGACTTGAACAAAATGAGAAAGATGAAGTTTATGGAAACATTGAGAGAAAAGTACTTCTCCTAGGAGATGGGCCTGAAAAAGTAAGTACATGTACCAAGAAATTATTGAGTGAATTGGACTCTAATTTGTGTTTTTTTTTCTTTTTTGATTAAGATAAAAAAATAAATAGAGAAAAACTGTTGGCATTTAACAGATGAGGATAATACTAAATAGTTTAATCTCTCAAATAAGATCTGGAAAAAAGTACATGTGATCATTAAAGTGTAAATTTGTTCATTTATTTGTAGGTCAAGATTGAACCACTAGAACCAGGTACAGAAACTACAGACGCTCAGGCATTGCCCTCTTTTCTGAACAACAATTTACCAGATTTCCCAACACTGAATCAGAGTGAAGGTAAATTTTCTGATTAATTTCATCAGTGAACTAATTTCAAATAAATTACAATATTTCATCATTCTCCTTTATTTGATTCATTGTTAACAATTTGATGATTGGTTAGTGATAGTAGAAGACACAATGTTTTCCTAGATGTTATTTGATCTGTATTTTACATGTAGATGCTCCGGCTGAATGTGATCTAGAGTGTCCACCACCAGCAAAGAAAATTAAGAAATCAGCAATAGAACAGCTTCTTGGAGATGTGTATATTGTTTCTGCCACCCCTGGAAAAACAATGGCACAGAGAGTAAAATCAGAACTTGAAAACTTTAAGAAACAATCCTCCATCCCTTTAAATGCCAATCCCCTATTGTGGTGGAAGACAAATGAATCCCACTTTCCACTACTGGCTAGGCTGGCTAAAAACCTACTAGGAATTCCATCAACCAGTGTGCCAAGTGAAAGGGTATTCAGCACAGCGGGGGACATAGTCACTGCCACAAGGAGTGCACTGAGTGCTGAAAATGTTGATAGGCTCATTTTTCTAAAAAAGAACCTGTAAAATAGTTTGCAGTTGTGAAGCTCAGGAAATTCATTTTGTTATTCTAGTCAAGTAACTTAAGTTAGTTAAACTGTTGAAATTATGAATTTACTGTTGTTGTATTTTTCTAATTTGTTGCAAATTGAATAAATTCAAAAACACTCTTTCATGTATTAATTGAATATGCAATGTATCGTGATACGTATCGTATCGCATCTCAGGTATCGTGATATGTATCGGATCGGCTAGGTGCAGTATCGTCCCAGCCCTAGTGCTGTCCTCTCTCTAAGACTGTATACTCTTATTTGTTAATTATAGTGGTGTCTACCAATATGACATCTACAATTTTTAGGCTCTAGCAAACTTTGTAAATGAACCTTCAATTATGATTATTGTATAAATGAAAAATATCAAACAGAATAATTTAGGTTTTCTCAGAATTATTAGGTCTTGTGTTTCAAACCCCCCCTTAAATATACCGTGTACTGTAAAACGAGAAAATTTGGCGCATACGTATTTTAGCGCAAACGCAAGTGCCAGTACATTAGCGCAATTATATTTTAGCGCATGCATGTTTTCTTTAAAAAAGAATTTAAAAAATGTTGTTTGATAAACGATCACGCCCAAAATTTAGTTCTCTGTTCACTCAAGAAGGTGAACACAACGACTTTGATTTCTATCTCGCATGCACGGTAAACTGTCGTTGAGAACAATACACTTACTTTTGTGTAAATCGTCAGTAGATAGATATGAAAGCCTCATTTATTGGCGATGATGTGTAATTTTTGTTGGTAAACAAATTTGAGCTATCGGACTTTGAATTTAACGTGTCGACTTGGATAACACTAGAAGAGTCCCGAAACTAAAAGTGAAATCGAATGCTACATTTACCATGAGTTTCGATCACCATGAGAGAATCTTTTTCACAGTAATTTTACATTAAAAAACACAAAAATAGGTATCGTCTTGTTATCTTTATATCCACTAATCAGAGATCAAAGAAATTATGATCAACATGTTTGTCAGCATTAACGATCGCCACGCTTAATCACATTTTCACCTCGAGGCGCTAAATGAAAGTGGCATGGGGAGAAGCCCAATTTTCAAGGTGCTAATGAGAGATATTAAAATGAAATTGAAACTGAATTAATTAATCCATGTTTGGGCACTTATACCCGATAACCCATACCGTTTACCTGTGTAATTGTTTAAACAAACAGAACCGACAGCATCTGATATTTAAATGAACACTTCTATATAGCCTTAAAAAGGGACTGACGTTATTGTTTTGCAACTTGAAGAAATTTAATACATATGGAAAATCGTTGGCGCACTACTAATTTTAGCGCTCAGAGGCAGTTGCGCCAAAGGCGCTAAAATTTGTAGTGCGCCATATTTTCTCGTTTTACAGTATTAATTTGTACATCTAGAACAACTTAAGTTTTAACATTTTAAGAATGATAAAAAAATTACTCAACTGAAGCATTTTCTTTCCCACAGCAATACATTGTCACCAAGCGTTTTGATATCCTTTTCCCTCGAGCTGCAGCCTACATGGAAAATCCCAGTCATTTTAACTTGAACCAGCGGTCCGAGGGAATGGACAACTACTACACAGATCTCTCCGCCCTTCAGAATCTGTCAGGCCTGTCCCGCCAGATCAACTCAGATTTATCTAATTTATCTGACCACAAATATATAGCGCATCAAATGGCAATACTCTATGTAAGTCAAGTTTGGTGGAAAATGATTTGTCAGTTTCACATAAAATCAGTAGGATATGTACATGCTTTACTAAATTTTCTTGATAGCCGTCTACTTGTATTTGTCAACAATATTTACAATTTAAATCAAAACCCTGATATGATTTAAAAATTAAATTGCATAATTTTGTAAATCTGCTTCTCTTTGATACATGTTTGTTAAAAAAGGATAGTTGTATAAATCTATTCTTAATTACAGTTGTATATAGATTTACATCTAATTGTCTCTTTAAAATTATACCAAATGAATTTTTTTTTTTCAGCAATCTTTGAACAATGTTGGACACCCATTATTAGATCCTTACAAAAAAAGTATAGAGGAAAACTTCAAATCCATCAAAACCACACTTAGTCAGGAATCAGAGTCTGGCAAGAAACAGTTGTACCCTGAACAGAGAGAATGGTCAGTAAAGCTGATGACAGCCGCATGTTGATAAAATGTTACTGTTAAAAAGACTGTGTCTGATTCAACTTTATCTGATTAGACACAGTAGCATTCTTGAATGAACTCAGCAGTCAAAGTCTAAGATGACACAAATCTTTGAAATTCAACTCATTGCTAGGTCAGAAGTCAAGATCAAAGCTTAAAGATTACTATATTAAAACAATGATTTTGAAGTTAATTTTTTTCATGTCAAGATGTATGATAAAATAGTTAACACAAAGTTGTTATACATGTACATTCAAAGACAATTGAGCATTGAATGCCTATTTTTGGATGTTGTCAGTCTTAAAACACACCAAGGGTGTGCAGATGAATTGAATACTGCGACTAAAAATAATAGTGCCAGAAACTTTGTCGAGAAAAATCTTTTTTACTAACGAATAGATTCAATTTAACGATTATTTTTCATACGTACATTTCACATTGTTAAGTTGAACGTGTTGTTCAATTTTACAATAATAAATGTATTCATAATGCATGATGACGTTTTATATACATGTATTTGTCCTCATGCGCCGTGAAAAGGCTAGTAAGTGTATTCACAGGAAATTGAACATCTTAGATTTCCAATGTAAACATAAGGGGAAATATACACTGAATATAAATATTCTACTTTGAATGATTTGATATTATATAGTGTACAGTCATTAATGTTTTATATGTACCATACATGTAAACATTGCTACTGACAACAAGCAATTTAGTGTTTAATTAAGTTCATTTCCTGTATTTCCTGTAGGTTTCTGAATTTGACAAGTGGAATAGTCAACACGATCAACAGTTTTCCAGCTGAGTTAACAGCAGAAATGTTGCAGCCTGCTCTAATCCTCATGAGGTCCTCAACTTGAATTCCATTCCTGCTTAATGCACTCAAGTCCTCACTGCTCCTCAATTAGTCCTTATTTTCACATGGTCCCTTACATTAATATTAACAAAGATTTCAGCCTCATATTCATGATTATTAAATAGATGAACAAATTTTTTTGTTTTATGTATATACAGAATATTTTTTTTTCAGTCTCCATTGTGTTCATTTTTATTTTTCACAGTTGGATTTTGGTTGCTTTAAGCTTCTATCAAGTTTGAACATTTCCTCTTGCCATATATATTTTTAGCAAGAACTTTAGATCTCTTATTTTCTAATGTAGTGTACTTTATTTGTTTAAAACATATCATTCTATATTTATTGAAGATCTGTTGGGTTTTGCATCCGGATTTATATTTTTCATTTTATCTATCTCTTTCATAAGTACAATGTACAAGACCATTGCTCAGTTTGCTCTACAAATTTTGTTCAATTGATGTTCTTTGTAATGTACATGAATGCTTGTTTTAAACATGGAAGTGCTAAATCACATAGTCACATATTTATAGAATTGCTAAGTTCAGTGTCCCAAAATTCATGTAACTTGATGTGGAAAACTAGTCAATAAATGGTAGCAAGATATCAGAAACAATGATTATTGTATTTGAAGCCAAGCTTCTATATGTGTTTATTATTATCACGATTTATTAATGTGCACATGAGTTAGCAAACAAAAAACAGTACTGTAAGTGGTAGAGATGATTATAAATGCTGAAATGTATAACTTCTGATATTTGTCACACAAGAAAGTGGACATAATTTTATTTCGATCAATGCTATTTTTTGCTTTTCTTAAAAGGAAAGAGATCTTTTTTATTTGTGTCAGAAAAGTGCAGCAACTTTTACCAGTGACTCTTAAATTATATTCAGATTTTTCTGTAGAATTGGAGAGGAGAAAATTACTTGTACAGAAATATGAAAATTATCTTAAATGTAAATGATTTGAAATTTCATTTTTTTTTATATATATTTTGAAACAAGGATATTTGAAATTAATTAATAAAATATATGCTTGTTTTGTACACATACTTGCCAATATGTGTCTAACATATAGAATGAAACTGTTTTCATACATGCCATTTTGGGTTGAATCTCACATGCTTTTGTTTCTGATCGTAT
The DNA here is from genome assembly GCF_963853765.1 of Magallana gigas. Taxonomy (NCBI): domain Eukaryota; kingdom Metazoa; phylum Mollusca; class Bivalvia; order Ostreida; family Ostreidae; genus Magallana; species Magallana gigas. The sequence goes on along the minus strand of NC_088860.1, from coordinate 14,989,093 downwards.
CAAGAAAATGGCGTTCCATTATTATGTTCATGCAATTTTAATTGGCTTTAGTTTGTGTAAACTTGAAACAATGCAGAGATTTTCATTTGCTGTTTCAGTGTTACCAGTAGTTCTGGTTTACATTAGGCTGTTTTGAATAAAATATAACATAGTGATTGCAAAGTTTTTTTCAAATCCTTGCAGACATCTTCGTGTAGAAGTGGAGGAGGTTCTAGATACTAGTATATTATACATGTACAAACTATACGTCATAAGAGATGGTGACCATCTCAAAGGGCCCAGCTTTATTTAATACACAACATGAGGATGTAAAGCATAACAGAGACTCACTTTGCTTTGACCGAAACCTCTGACTTTGAAATTTAGCCTAAGATCATTTCAAACACTTTACCCAAAGGCAGTATGGGTAAAAAAAAAATAGCCATATTGCATCAAGAAGAGAAAAAAAATATGCTGTTATAAGTAATGCTAGACGGGCAGACTGACAGATTATTTCAGTGCACCTGCAAGGCAAGACCCTAATTAACAAATATATACATGTTTTAAAAATGCTCTTCCCTTAAAATTATTGAAAGAATCATAGTATATTGCTGTGCATTAGATTCACTTTAAACATGCAATAAACTTTGCATTCAAAAACACTAAGCAAATTAAGACTACTACCCATTTTGTCATAGAAGTAGATCTGATTTGGTTAAAAATGGTTCTTTGCCAACTTCTTTAAGTTTCATCATACTTATTGAATACAAGTACAAATATCCTGGCAGATTCCACTTGTAGGACAGGATGTACTCGTTAGCTTACCTGAGCCAAAGGCTCAAGTGAGCTTTTCTGATCAAAATTTGTCCATTGTCTGTCGTTTCTGTTGTTATTAAACTTTTCACATTTTCATTTTCTTCTCCAGAACTAATCTGCCATTTTCAACCAAACTTGACACAGGGCATTCTTGGTGAAAGGGATTTTAAGTTTGTTCAAATAAAGGGCCCTTCAAAGGGGAGATAATTAAGAAAGAATAAAAATAGGGTTGGGTGCTTTAAAAATCTGCTCCAGAACCACTGGGCCAATTTCAACCAAACTGGCACAAAGCATCTTGGTTGAATTGAATGGCTTTGAAAATATGGTTGGTTGTTTTAAAAATCTTCTCCAGAAACAGTTTTAATCAAACTTAACACAAACATCGATGAGGAAAGGGCTTTTATGTTTGCTCAAATGAAGGGCTATGATAATTAGAAAAGAGTGAAAATAGGGTTCAATGTTTAGAAAAAAAAATTCAGGATCGCCAATTTCAACCAAACTTGGTCCAAAGCATCCTTGAGGGAAGGGCTTTCATGTTTTTTAAACGAAGGTCCAGTTCCTCTACCAAGGGGGGATAATTGGAAAAGAGTGAAAATAGGGTTTAAATTCTCCAGAACCACGGGGATAATTTATACCAAACTTGGCACAAAGTATCCTTTGGGGCAGGGCATTTTAGTTTCTTCAAACAAAGGGGTAGTTCCCCTTCAAAGGGGAGATAATTAAGAAAGAGTGAAGTTACGATGAGGAAATTTAAAAAAAAATCTTCTTCAGAACCAAATAGCCTGTAATAACCAAACTTTTACATTAGCTTTATGATATAAGGTAGATACATGTATAAAGTTATTCAAATCATGACTCCAGAGGGTCAGGAAGGGGTTCTAATGGCTTCAAAGTTAAATAATTCGTTTGAAGAATTAATAGGCTACATTGTTTGTGAAAATGGATTAGAACTAAGCTATTAAATTCCAAGTTTTTAAGTATTGCCTTTTCCCCTGTTGGTCATCATGAGGTGGAGTGGGGGGGGGGGGGTGAATTATATTTAGAAGAAATTCTTCTGAAGAAAACAGCTAGTAACTGGGGATGGTAGATAAGGATACAGGACTGAAGAATTTTGTAAATTAGGTTTGTAATGATGAATTTTTAGTGTTATTAATATCTGTTCCAAGTAAATACATTATAAGGTTAGAAATTTTAGAAACACATTTATTTTTCTAATATACTGAAGCCAAATTAAAATCGGGAACAAAATTTTCATTGGAATATTCAAACAATAGACTAGCCAGTTTGCTGTCTTTGATTACGAGTGCAAGCGACCTGTAAAAAATTACAGGGAACCAGTCTATTATTCCTCTACATTGGAGGAAACATTTACATTATAATGTTGCAAAATATATTTTCTCAAGTTAAATGATTTTTTTTGGAAGATGCTCAAATTGAATTATCAAATTGAATTAATTATAATTAACTAGAAAGAATAAGCTGGAATAATTTTGTTTAGAAGTTGTTTGATGGCTTGTAATCAGCTTAAACAAATAGATTGACTGTGCACTAATATTCTACTATTTGTATTAGACTGGGTAGCCTAGCTGTCCTAACACTGCTGATTAACTGATTAGAGTTAGGACTGATGTTAATCAGGTGAGCAATGTGGCCCCTGGGCCTCTCATATTTAGATGGATTCCGAGATTTAACAAATAAAATCCATATTAATAATAAGTTTATTTCTAGTAATCAATTCATAATCAACAGAAACATTCACTAACAAAATTAACATGCAACAAAACTTTAAAAATGGAACTAACTGACATGGTCTCACTTTATCACATAAACTTAGAAAAAAATTGTCATTCAACACTAACTAAAAATGAAAATAAGGAGATTGCCATGGAGTTTTGTAAATACATGTACTGAAAATGTAAAACTATACACAAAGAATCATTAGAACAGATTCAATATCAGCAACATTCGCAAGCTGTGTGGAAATAAAATGAATATTTTATTTAAAAATAATTAAATTGCTTAGATTGTTGCTTGTTACAATCATATTTCAAGGTTGATTTTTAAGACATAATGATAGGATATTGCATCTTAAATTCCAAAAAATTATTTGTCAACTTTCAGCAACTATATATATATAGCAAAAATAGAGTGGACTATAAACATATATATTTCTCTTAATTAGAAATGATTGGAACTTATTCATTTTGTTAAAAACACTCTAAAAAATTACATAACTACAAAATACAGGTGTCCATTAAATGTACAAGTAATCTTGCTGCAGATTGAGACAAGCTGCAACATGTACACTCATTAAAAGGTACTGTTTGGGATGGAAAGTCCTTCGAAGGTTAACAAATTATTAATACTAATATATAAAGGGGGTTTTTTTGGTTGGTTTTAGAGCTAGATTATACATAAATATAGAACCGGTGTATATATATAAAGCATGACAGGGCAACTTTAAAAAAAATTACCAATAACATAGTGTTATTAATTACGCCTTAATTGACAATAACAGTTTCAACATACATTTAATATATCAAAGTGTACACATAATATTTCCTAGAACAACTCCCATTTTTTTTACACATTTTCTTCGTGCCCTTTCCACAACTATCACATTTAACCGTGGTTGAAATTTCAGAGCCATTGATAACATTTCAATATTTTCTAACAAAGTACATCTGGTTGTAGAAGCAATTACATATAAATGAAGAACTTTTCTTCGATGAAATTATAGAGCATGATTATACAAATTAAATCAAAATGCAATCACAGAGGCCATTAGGTTACAAAACAAAAAAACTGATTTAATATCAAATGCCATTAAACTAGATCTTTATGCTATAAATAACTACAAAAACGAAAGAATACTTAATTAAGTGTTATGTAATATATCACAAACGCTGGCTAAAACTTTCATTATTCTTTTCTGTGTCATGGTTATTATATGTGTACAAGATATGGCAGGTCAGCATTCATTGCACACTTTGTCTGGTGACAGACTGGATGATAAAGATACGGTGTCAGACTGGATGATAAAGATACGGTGTCAGACTGGATGATATAGATACATGAAACAGTAATACTTGGCAGAAAACGGGCAAAAACGAAGAAAATCAATCTTCTTCTGTCATTGGAGGACAAATACATTGTAAACCAAACAGATGTACAAGTATATCTAATTAAAAGTTGAATTAGATGACCAGATGTGGTTGTATGTCAGATGACTTTCAGAGACCGTTAATGGATGCATGTTAATGGCACAACTTTTGGACATACATTGTATGTTATACCTGATTTAAACTCAGAAATTATTCTTATGCATAGTGTTAAAACTGTTAAGTTATCTTATCATGAAATCTTTTGTACATCCCTATCTCCAAAAAAAAAAAAACCAACAAAAAAACTATATATAACATGGGTAGTATATATGATTGCCTATCTTGCATTCCATTTTGTCATAATTTTATGCCATTCTTAATGGATTTCACCATTTTACTGTTCTATCAACCTGGAAATCAATAAATTAATAGATTATATACACTGGTAAGCTATGATACAATTTACCATAAATATTCTCATATCTTAATTATACTCTAAAAGCTATACAAATGGATATTTTTAGGCTATGGACCAGCAGTACAACAGGTACAATTTTAGTGAGACGTTCTATTGTGTGATGCTGATCAACTTAATATTATGAAATTTAATTCAGTCAAAAAATTGTATGCTAGCTGCTTACATGTACCTCTTGCATTCATTGAGAGCATTTAAAATATTTTTAAATGTTTGGATTAAATTAAAAACTTGTTCACTATTCATTGAAAAAATGCATGAACTAGCTGTACATGTATATGTATCACAACGAACAAATCTTTAAAAAATATTTCAATCTTCATAAATACTGATAATTTCATACACAAACATATTTCAAATAGATAATATTGTGACTTTTAAGTTAGAACCAAAAGAGCAATACAAATCTAATCAATCAAGCAAAAGTTATCTGAATTTTTAAATCAGCAATGTAAACTAAGGATCCAAGAGCATTTTTATAGATTAAAATACCATCCTGTGCATTATTCAATTGGTTATGGTACATAGTTCAAGAGACGATCGACAATGGCAGATCTAAACTGTATTCCTTTGAAATATTTCACAATTTGTAAAACACTGGGAGACCGAGAAGTAGCAACATGTACTAGATCAGATGAAATATCAGTTCATGTGGGGTTATTTGACAATTAAAAAAAAATGGTTGGGGAAAGTGTGGAAAAGGGTCAAGATTGAACATTTAGTTTATGAGAAAAAGATGAAAATATTCAAAAGTTTATGACTACTGCATAAGAAACTAAGCAGAAAGCAATACATTGACTGACTGAACTGAGAAGATCTAAAAACCTCATAGCCTGTATAAAATATAGTACCTTCTACACAAAAAACATACATGTATATAACAATAAGTCAAGTTAGAAAAAATTATAAAAGAAATCATAAATTATGATGAAATCTGAAACTTTTGAGAGATATAATTTTGTGTCAAACTAATAGGTTGTCATACATTATAGTCATGTACACATAAATATTATATATTACTTTACAAATTTTCTTAATTACTACATTTGTATCATAATTCATAGTGTTAGCTAAGCATGTATAGTATGTCAAAAAGATTAAATTTAAGAATAAATGATACAAAATTCTTTGAACAAAATTGAGGTTTCGGATCAGATGAGGTTTTGATATACATGTATATTAAAAAGCACCAAAGCTTTGCAATTAAGGTGTTCCAGTAATTGACAATAGATTTGTATTTATGAAAATACATGTAATAACAATGGAAAGAAACAATAGTATACAGTCAAATCTTGTCACAACCAATCACATCCAAACAAAGTTTTCATATAATTATATAAAAGTTTTAAGAAAAAATATGCATACTTTTTTTTATATGTACATGTATACAGAGCTTTTGAATCAGAGGTATATGTATACATCTGTTGACATCAAGTTTAAAAATTAATGAATTTCTTTCATTAGACTAGTAACAGTAAATATGTTATATCATCAAAATTATAACAACTTCATTAATCACATTCAAATACATGTATAATAAAAATACCCATTCTATTTGTGATAAAAAAATAGGATATCATTTGCATTCCTTAAAAATAGCATACTTCTCGACTGTAGAAAGACCACAACTCTCATCACAAATTAAACTTAATACACCTATACCTTCAAACTCAAATTGATACCTTTTCAACTATTCCACTACCATTCTGAAGAAGAGCAAGATAAAATTGTAAAAGCTTTCTAGTCCCCCTCCTCCCACCACCCCCCCCCCCCCCCCCAAATTTTTTTTATATATTCACAGCTTTTGCATATATAAATGCACGAGTGATAATGATTCAAAACCACATTGATCAGCCTGTATATTGAAAAAGTAATTCTAAAAAATTGGAAATGAAATGATCTAACTCAGAAAACAAATCCAACTACATGTACATCTAATACTGAGCTTGGTCTCGGGTACCAGTGAGCGATACCCAGCCTTACATTCCAGTCATTCAAAAAGACATCAAAGCCCTATAAACAATATAATCTTATAAAAAATTAAAATATTATTTTGCTAACAGGTTCTATGTTATAGTTTGGTCATAATGTATGGTTTTCTGTGGCATCCAGCATCATCTTGAACTTTGAATTGGAGTTGGACATGAGTTTTCCAGGTGTATCAAACTCAGCAACCTGTAACATCAGGATTACACATTTAGTACATTTCTATATTGCTACTTCCATGTAACTAAATGAGTAGCACATTATAAAAAGTTGTTTGCACAAATCATAGCAACTATGAGACTATATCTTTTTAAGAAAAATAATGATTCAAACCATGAAGTATGATTTTCGCTTGTGTGTTGCACTTCAACAGCAATCAATGTTTGAGACATCAAGATAAAAACTCCATAATTTTATGTTAAGTTTGAGAAGCGATACTCTGTTTGTTATGGTTTTATTTCATTCTGTAGCTTTCAAAACATTTTACATACAATTATTGTGGAATGTAAATATTGTACATGATTGTATCAAGCTATTTCTCCCCTATGCTATTGTTACCTTTCCCTCCTCCATGACCAGGATACGATTGCAAGATAAGACTGTATTCAGTCTGTGAGCTATGATTAGCATGGTGCAGTCTGAGAAAGCCTCCTTGATTGTCGTCTGCACTAGCGCGTCTGTTTCTGTGTCAATTGCAGCAGTGGCTTCATCAAGCATCAGAATCTACAATCAACCAATTCACTAAAGTCATTGACTCGCCAATCACTTATATCATACAACATTTGATGGGGGTACTCACTTATTTTCAAACCATTCATCTAAGATAATACTGAACCAAATCATGTACATGTATATAAGATTGCTATTCACGGAGGAGACTAAATGTTATTTACTTTCAAAGACAACATCAACATGAATTGATCAAATTCAGATCTAATATTATTGAATTAATCTTAAAAAAAAAAACAAGCTAAGGTTGATAAAATGAAAAAAAATTAAATACATGAACTAAAGGCATTGGTTGCTCTAATACAAGCAATGATGCATGAACATTTAATGAAATAAAATTTGTTAAGTATACTTAAATAAAGAATGTTGTGCTTGTAGTGTACATACTTTGCTGTGTCTTAGCAGAGCTCTGGCCAAACACATGAGTTGCCTCTCTCCTACGGAGAAGTTCTCCCCATTCTCTATCACCTGGGAGTCCAGCTGACTTTCCATGGAAGCAATCTACATATATTTAGAGAAACAAATAATCAGTTACTGGGGCACAGGTATAGGAGAATCAAAAACCTTCAATCAATAAACTTGAGGCACTATGAACTACTGTAAATGTATTACATTTGGCTGGTAGGTACATTTAGAAATGCACTAAAACAAACCCATGCTCTTGTTGAAAAATCATTTTCGCCAAATATTGTAGACACTAAATATAATATGTTTACAATAGGTTTGCAAACTGTAACAGTTATGTGTGAATTGTAACATCATGCATCATGTCTCGTTAGAAATTCTTAAAAGCATAATCATCTCTTCTTACAGATAGCTTTTACATTTTACGGTAAAATTATTAAGCTTCGGTATTTAACCCCTGAAAGCAGACACATGTAACTCCCAGTTTCTTTGATACAACACCTGACTGTGTACATGTTTACATACTGAATGTGACTTACAGTTTCTCTGATGTGGCACTTTTCCAGGGCTGACCACAGGGCCTCATCATTGTACTCCCCAAAGGGATCCAGGTTATACCTTCAATAGAATCTCATATATCAGACAGCTGAACACATTTTCTGTTAATCACTCAGGATGAACTCTGTATGTACATTTACATGTATGTAACATAATCTTATTGTTATCCAATAAGTTTTCTATACACTAGACAGATCAGTTCCAAAACATTTACTTAAAGGACTACAATCAGATTACAGTAAGATCTCAATCCACTGCAATAATTTTATGTTGATCTTTACATCGGGACATAAAATAGTTGAAGTGAATCACTGGTTCTAATCAGATTAGTCAAAGAATCTTCATGTTAGATTAATTTTCCTTTACATATGCTGTGTAATGACTGACCTGATGGTTCCTATGAAGAGGACCGGGTCCTGAGGAATGATGGACAGCTTGGACCTGAGGTCCTGCAGACCCAGTGTGGAGATGTCAATCCCATCCAGCTTGATGGTTCCAGACTCCAGCTCCACCAATCGAAACAAGGCTACGCCGAGTGATGACTTTCCTGGAAAAAAACAGTGAATATTCATGTAATTTCCTTTAAAAAATTTCAGTAAATGTAAAACATACATCTACTTATTTACAAATAAGTTCAACAAAGTAATGTAATGTTTAATCTTATTAATGATATAACAATGAATAGATCATCCCTTTCAGAGACCTATGAATCAAACTTAATTCTGCATGCGATACCAAAACATACATGTATCACTTCATAAGTTTGCCATAAATGATAAAAAAAGTATGATTCTCTATTTGTGCTACATGTAAACTATCAGTATTCTGTAGTTTACATGTAGTGAGATTCAAAATTAGGGTACCTGATCCGGATCTCCCCACAATTCCGATTTTTTCCTTGGGCAGGACATCAAAAGACACACCCTTCAGAGCCAGGGGGAGATTCTCCCTGTATCTTAGCTTCACGTGTTTGAATATGAGCGTGCCCTCGTCGGGCCAGTCTGCAGGGGGCTGATTCTTCTTGTCCACCTCTGGGCCCTCAGACTCTGCTTCCTATCACAACATGGTAGTACAGAAGAAAACAGATCACTTATCTACTATTTTTGATTTCACTATACATGTACATGTATTTATCGATACCGTAACTTATTTAAATTTGAGAGCTATAACTGTCAAGAAAATTTTCTGTAAAAAACAAATCTTTACTTAATTCTTTGATTTTGTGTAATGGGTATAAAACTATTTTTTTTATTTGGGACAACTTTATTTTGCAATTTACTGTCAGTAAACTTGATTGCAGACTGAAACTAATTTTCGTGACCAAATGTAAGTATGGATAAGCAAATACAACAGACATTAGAGGACTGTTTTAAAGCAAGAAATACTGAGACAGAGATGGGGAACCTTGTAAAATTTTTCACATCAAAATCAAATTTGGTTTACAGTACGTAAAATTCTATGAGATACTCATGATTATGCAAAACCATAGCACTCAATCACAACATCTCATTGATTAATCAACATCAGAGGCTGTACCTTTTCATACTGGGCGAGTCTTTCTACTGACGTAAACCTAGCCTCCGTATCAATGGCCATCCTGACAGTGAACTGGAATAACCCTGTCATCTGAAGTAATAACATTATTGATAAAGCATAGATTTCATTCACGTACAGGTAAAATGTTTAAAGTATGAAGTTGAATTATCAGTTATCAATAAGAATCAACATAAAAGACAACATATTAATTAAAGACAACCTTTTATTTTGGTTTTAGTTAATAAATCTACATGCAGTTTGACACATTAAATTTTCTCAGAAAATTAAATCGAATCTTTTTATAGTCAGTTTTCAGTGAGGGAACTTGAGGTAGAGAGTATTGCATAAAATTCATCCTCTCATTTATGATAATTTCAATGTTAAAGGTCAACTAACCTGTACAGAAAAAGCCAATGCCATTCCCGCTAACGCTGTAGGAATGTTAGTGAGGATCACCAGTAATCCTGTAACAGCCACCACGATAACACAGATTAAATCCAGACGGATAGCCAGCCAACGATTGGAGGCCGAAAACAGGAAGAAGGGGAGAGAGTTGGTGTCCAACAGCTGGTGAAATCTACAATACACAACCACCCAAATAACACTCATTGTAAAACATTACATGTACATGTAAATACATGTAATGGTTTCTTTTTATCAATTCATTCAACATATCACATTAACCAGTACCTCCAAGAGATTTAGAAATAAACATGATAAAGCTACCAGTATAAACCAATTTGACATCTGCATGCTAAGATAGAATCATTCATTACAGAATTCTTGTTTTTGGATATTACTGTATACAGGAAAATATTCACCTCTGTTTTAATTACGCCCCTTTCGCTCTCCTAGTCAAAGCAAATTTAACTCTGAGTTAATTAAAAACAATTTTTAACTAGACAACATTGAGATGGTGATCATTTCAAAGGGCCCTGCTAAATAATGGACAATAGGATTAAGATTTTCAGAGAATTTTGCTTTGACTTGGCCTAAAACTTTCCAGCTAGCATAGAACTTCTATTTCAATCTCATTACCCCTTACATACAGGTGTTTTTATTCAATCTAAGCAAGATTAAGCATATGGGAAATAATATATGGTCCAAAACTGATAATTAAAGAGATCCACTATGACCTTCACATTGACTTGGTTCAAGGTCAATGCACATCATTAATTAAACAGCTCTGATTAAGTAAAGTATTAACCAAAAAGGGCTATGTGGAGCTCTTAAAAAGAATTTTTGCATGGTCTGATATGACCTTGACACTCGACCTACAAACATCATTCAAGATCACTGTATATCCTTTTATCAAAGCACCATGTGGGTGAAGTATGAGCCAGACTGGCACAAAGGGAGAAAATTTATGCTCTTGACAAGGATTTTTCATATAATTCTGCTATGACCTTCACATTTGACCTTGAAAATTGGTTCAAGGTCACTACACACCATTTATTCAAAAGTTCTGTTTATATGAAATATGAGCCAAATAGGGCTAAGTGTAGAGACAAAAATGGATTTTTGTGTGGTCCGATATGACCTTGACCCTTGACCAACAAACTACATTTAAAGTCACTGCACACCCTTTGACCATAGACACTCTGTGAGTGAAGTATGAGCTAGACTGGACCAAGGGAAGAGAAGATATGCCCCAGACAAGGATTTTATATATAATTCTGCTCTGACCTTAACCTTTTACTTAGAAACATGGTTCAAAGTCACTGCACACCCTTATCCAAAGGTACTCAGTGGATGAAGTATGAGCCAGATTGGGCCAAGGGGAGAGAAGATCTGCTCCAGACAAGTGTTCTTGGACGGACAGACTGATTACCATAGGGCGCACTCAAAGCACAGCCTTAATGAACTAATAAAACTGGTCTCAATGTGTCAGGGCAAATTCAAGTGGTAGTGTGTAGTAGGGCAAAAAAAACCACTGGGTGAAAATAACTCTGTACAGTACATGTATAAATCAATTAATTTTTCATTATTCTGAATTTTATACATGTAAGATGCCATAAAAATACATGTAAATGTATTAACATTGCTATCGCTAAAAAACAATTTAAAAACTGTCAAAAGTTCTGTACATGATAACATAAAATGTAATTATCAATGAACCTACCTGTCCATGAATTCTGTTGACTTGCCGAAAGCATGGATAGTACTGATGCCTTGAACTGTGGCAGTAATATGGCTGATTAAAGGAGATCGAGTTTTTGCATCCAATCGCTTTAACTCGCGTACACTGGAGGTAAACACTATGTTCAACAGGAAAAACACTATCGCCAGCGGCAAGAGGGCGATCAGAAAATACGGGGAAACATACACAATGCTTATGAGGGAAAATATAATCATCAGAATATTCATTAGAAACACTTCCGCACTTCCTGGTAACCTCACATCAACTAAAAAAAAAAAAAAAAAAGATTAGTCACCCAATAACAACAAATAAAATCCTAAATTAAGTTTGAAATGTTGTATGATATATATAATATATTAATTAATTATCCTTTTTAAAAAATTTATTTAACCATGAACCTTTTTCTTCTACACTTTGTGTATCTGCATTAAATTTACATACAAATGTAAAGTAAATTAGCAAGGAGAGTGTAAACTATCTATTGTCTAAATTCATATCAAAATACAACTAAAATTAAAAATTTTACTCACTTTCATCCATGTCATAGGAAAATCGATTTACTATTCTTCCAATTGGAGTTGAATCAAAAAACTTCATGGGACATCTCAGAATTTTGAGGAAGTTTTTGTCATGAAGTTTGCTAGATGCATGCAGTGTGACCTGGTGTAAGAACAAGTAAATTTAGTCTTTGATGCACTCATTTTCAAATTTTAATATCAGCATTCAAGGTTTGACTTTTAAGCAAACAGCAGAAATCTGATCTTTCCCAAAACTACAGCTTCAGTGAAACAAAACATCCAATTTCATTACCGTTAGTTTTATGACCTTATTTAGAGAAGGTCAAAAAGACCAAACAAGGTCAAAGATCTAATTTCAAATTTCCATTATATTCATTAATTAAGGCAAATTAAAGAAAATATATTCTTCTGAAACAGGGGTTAAAAGCCCAATTTTATCATACCTTCATGAAGAAAAAGGCCCTGAGTAGGGTTAATACGACCATGACTATTATACCCATCCCATAAATCAAGGCATAAAAGTCCAATTCTGGGTTGTCACGTATATCTTTACTCATGATGGTTATATTGTTGCCCATGTCAATCGTGGTATTCTAAAAATATAAATAAATATAAGATAATATACATAAGATATTCATAGATGTAACATTCGATCTTCCCAATCAAACAATGCTTAATAATATATTATTGGATTAAAAATCTTCTTCATTAATCTGTAAAGTCTTTATGTCATGTATTCAAGAGTAACAGTGAAACATAATTTTAAAAAAATGACCCTTTTCTGTAACTTACAGGTGCTTACTCATCTGCCCCTTGAATATAAATACTTACCCCCTTGCTGTAGCCAATATAAAATAAATAATCACCCCGCAAGTAGAGTATCATAACTATTCCCCGTCCCCACCTTGTTGTAGCCAGTAGAATGTGATAACCAACCTTACCCCCTTATTGTAACCAATCAAATATGAATACCCGGTACTTACCCCGCCCCCTTGTTGTAGCCAATAAGACAGCCACCAGCTTGTCCCAGTGGACACTCCAATGCTGAGAATGTACACAAGCAAGACAAGGCCAGATATGAAGAAACCCCCTGCTGCTTGCATGTAATTTCCATATGTTCTGAAATTGACTTTGCCTGTACTCGTCTCCTCTGCTACAATCAGTCGACCCTCTGGAATACAAAAGTCGGATATAACAGTAATGTCTGCCGGAAACAAAACAAATCATTTCATTTTTGTGTGGAGAACATGTAAAGTTTAAGGCTAATCAATTTACAGTATTTTATCTGTATTTTTATTTTACAGAGCTTTCCCAGTACTTTATGTGGCATAATATGAAAGTAACCCTAACTGACAGCTGGTAACTGACTCTTTAACTTATTGCTGCTAACTGACTGACTGCCACAAGTTAAATTTTGTAACTGACCCCCGTAGAAACTTACTGTTAGTTTTTTCCTCCTTGGTGGCACTGGTCACAGACAGCTGTTTGTCCACACCTGGATGCACCGGTCCTCCATCCAACACACCTGTATGTGAGCCGGGACTCTGGGACAGTTCCGATCGGACGGACAACGTCCTGTTCCTGTTGTTGTTGCTATTGCTATGGGGAAATACTGGCTTCTCCTTTAGACTTACAGGTGATATTGGGTCTAGTAGAGAAATATTCATTAATTTTGAGAAAATGAAAAAAGTTTTTAAAAAAGAATGATATAAAAGTTATATACACAATAATTTTAGCTAGGACCTAAAAATAAAGAAATATCTTAAATTTTGTTTATTTCTTTTGATAGACATATAAACAAAAATAAACAGATAGTTAGGTATAAAAATCACCATAAGATTGTTCACTATACATGTCTACAGACTTAATTAAAATGAGATGTGTGCGTATTTAATTTTCCAACTTACCGTCTGCGATTTCCTCGGCCTCCTCCTGAGTGTAGTACGTGTTGATGAGACTGGAGTATTCCCCGTCCTGCTGCATCAGCTCCTCATGCTTCCCTCTCTCCGTGATAATTCCATCTTTAATAACGATGATTCCATCGCAAGAACTTAAGTACTGAAAAATTATAAGAATACCAGGATAAAAGATTGAAACTTTCCTCCAAGTTTTATATTGCCATTAACCATTGAAATAAATGCTTTTGCTTGCATGCTTTATATGAACCTTTAAAATTTAAAACATATAATTTATTGAAGGACATTCAGATGAGGGAACTGTGAAAATTGTGCTTTGACCTCTTTGGTTGAAGTATAAAGCAAATGGAACAAAGGAAAGAAAAAATATGCCTACAAAATGTATTTTCTGAAATGACCTAAACCTCTGACCTAAAATTTAGTTCAAAGTCACTGCACATCACCCATGAGCACTCTAAGGATAAAGTTTGAACTACTGTGGAATCATTAAAATTCGTGGGGACCAATTTTCGTGGATTATGACTTTTTTGCTCATTTGTGGAGATGTAATTTCGTGGATGCATAGCCTACTGTTTCAGTAACAAAGATAACACTTTCTAAAATTGTTTTCGTTGAGGATTTAAATTCGTGGGAGAGGGCTACCCACGAATTCCACGAAAATTGAGCCACCACGAATTTCAATGATTCCACAGTATGGCAAAAGAGAGAAAAAACAACTTATACAAAGATCTGCTATGACCTTGACCTCTAAATTGGAAACATGGTTTAAGATCACAGCACACTCTTTACCCAAGAGTCCTCATGAGCCAATGTTAAAAGGAGAGAAAATAACCTTGGAAAAGGATTTTAAAAAGAGATATCTTTTTTCCCATGACCTCATCCATTGGCTCCACAGGTGCTCAAGGATAGGACCTATCCCCATACCACCCCACTCTACTTCCACCCCACACCAAGTATAGACCCCCAGGTCTTTACTCCTTTTTTTAAAATCATCATTTAATGAAAAATTTCTGATCTAATTTATACCCTAAGACCAAATATTGCTTAAAACAAACCTTATATAAAAATGATACCCATATATAATACAACAAGGTTGTTAAATTCATATGCAAATGAGAGGCAGTGCCAGGGAATATTTTTGTTTAGATGTCCTATTAAAGTTGAGTGTTAAGAACTGATGCAACTTTGATATGAATTGTGCCTTTTGCGTGCCTATTGCATCATTTAACTGGGATGGGGTGGGGTCGATCCTCAAGCACTTGTGATAGGCTCTATGAATGAAGTTTGAGACTGAATGGTTGAAGGAGAATGGAAAAAAAATCTTGGAGAAGCGGAATAAGATGGAGAGACAGACTACCGATAATCACTATATGGCTCCTATATATAAGAATCAATACCAAGTTCAGTTGCATGTAATCTCTCATTACCTGAAGTTGGTGGGTGACAAAAAGAATCGTTTTGTTGGGTTTGTCTTTGAGCCCTTTGATAAGGCATTCAGTGAAGATATGTCTCCCGACATGGATATCCACTGCGGAGAGAGGGTCGTCCATCAGGTAGATGTCCTTATCAGCGTACAGGGCCCGGGCCAGGGCCAATCTCTGCTTCTGCCCTCCGCTCAAATTTATGCCCCGCTCCCCAACCTGAATGAAAATGTATACCATGCAAAAGTACATCTCTGATAGAAAAGCTTAATCAGTAAAGCCTGGCCTGATTTACATATGCCATTGCAACAAGCATGAAATTACATGCAATTTTCTAACACTTCTTAAAAGGCTTTAGGATAAGTGGTGTTTTTTTTTTACATTTCAGACTGACAAACTGGCAATTCTGGCATGGTCTGTTAAAGAAAGTTTGGGACAAATCTCTACTATTGTTCTTAGGACCCTGCATCATTTGGTAAAAGATAACAAAATCATTACCTCTGTTTCATCTCCTGAAACAAACGTCTCCATATCATCTCGAAGACAGCAAGCATCAATGGCTGCCTTGTACCTGTTACAGTAACATAGATATTTATAAAAATATTGCAAATGAGATTATCCATAAATTGACATTGACACTGTACTGACATTTTGTGACTGTACAAACCTGTCCTCATTGTACATCTCTCCAAAGAGGATGTTTTCCCTGATGGTGGCATTGAGAATCCAAGGTTGTTGTGAGACATAGGCAATGCTTCCACTGACGGCAACCTTACCAGATGTCTTTATCATCTGAAATGTGTCAAAAAAAGGATTGCTTTAAATAAAATGTATATCAATAATCCTTGAGAAATTAATTCAAATGGTTTCTAAATACTGCACAAATCCTTCTTTCACCACTTACCCTTCCTAGGATGGCTGATATAAGAGAGCTTTTCCCTGATCCCACACTGCCACACACTCCTAACAGCTTCCCCTACAAAACATCATCATCATCATCATCATCATCATCATCAACAGAAATCCTATCATCATTATCATCATCATTAAAAATCCGATTTGGAAAATATCAAAAACAAAAATTTGCTTCTAAATTTATTTATTCATAAAATGCATGTATATACTTACACCATCCTAAGGAATATTGCTGACCATCATCATATTACTGTAACCATAAAATTAATCTAAGAATGTCCATAGGAAAGAACATATTTACTGACCTTTTCCAGCACCAAATCAATGTCTAGTAGTACAGGGGGAGCCACTGACTCTTTCTCATCCGAACTCTGGTTCAGTTTTTCTTTTTCCTCATCCTTACCACTGGTTTTTCCATTTGCAACTGGAAAAAATTATGGCCATAAAAAATTGCAGATTAGCAAATGTTAATATATTTCAGCAAAATAATCATCTGTATAATGCTATGATACATGCATTGGTGAGATTCGGTAAAGATGTCTTGAAGCCATTGTTAGAATCCCTGGGTGCAATACCTGTAATCTGGACATCAAGCAGCCCTATATTCTGTATCAGCAGATCCTGATCCCAAGCAAAGCATGCTTTCTTGATGACCACTGCATACTTGGGGTTGTTGATCTGTGATGTGTGGGGTTGTATCTCCTCCATCATTAACAGACTCTGTCATAAAACAATACCAAACAATAAGTATATTTGACTAAGTGAAATACAAATCATTAGATTAAAACAGAAAACACAGAATGTCCAAAGGCCACACTGCTCACCTGAGCAACACTCAAATATTACAAATGATTTTTGCATTGATACAAATTTTTAGAATGCATTTGTGGCCAAATATTGTATATTTTGACAAAACCAAAATGTTGATTCACATCCTTCATGATTCATAATTCATATTTTGAAGCGGAAGGAGTCTTCTCGTTATCAAACATAGTTCTTAAAATGAAAAAATTCATGAAATTTTGACACAGTCAAACGGATCATATTAAAAAATGATTCCATCACTTTAATCAAATTTGACCTTTTTGTTTTCGCCTAAAGGCCAGGTCAAGGTCACTACCTTTTTCCTCAACGTAAAGGATGATGAAAATAAGTGTAGCTCTTTGTAGTTCTGTGGACATTTGTTTAAGATTTGAAGATTCTATTCTTCAATGAAATGAAAGAATATCAGAATGTCTATCAGCTTATACTACTCAACTGGAATAAATATTTATACTAAAATTGATATTACTTAGCCCGCATTTCCTCTAATTTTCTTAAATTTTGAAGAAATTTTGATTATATTTTTATGCTTCCAATAATAAAATATTTCTGATTTTTATGTATTATGAAGACTTTATATAAAGATATGAATTGACAGAAAGGCTAATATTTTGACCATTTAATAAGAAAGAAAAACTGATTTAAGTGATTTTTTCTCAAAAATCAATGTATAGAATGGGCACTTTAAAAAGCTTATAAAATTTAATTTGATAGGCAAATCATATTTTCAAAACATACTCTCAAACCCCAGTATCATATCATTAGTTCACATTAGTAAAAAAATCCAACATTAATGTTATTGTTTTTAAAACGCTAAAACAGACTCATTAATCTGCAGCAATTCTGAATTGCAAAACATGTGATATTTTCCTACACTAATATTACGCCAAAAATATAGTCCTTGTTAGATTCTAAACATTGATTACTTTTTCTATGCCAAGTTGTATGATAGTAAAAAAAGAAAGAAAAATATACTATTTTAATTTCCTTTCATCTTGACTTAATGAACATTTAATCAAATTTATGTTTGACAAGTCAAAAACCAGAAAAGACTCCTTCCTTAAATCAAAGCAAGTGAAATGCAACAATATTTTGCAGTACAAACATGTTAATGAATGAGAAGTTCCACTGTATTACAGTATCAGCTTTCTGAATGTTAATAATAATCAACATTAATTAAGCAGATCAATTCAAGCAGAAGATGTTGGCAGACATCTTGATTTCTCTGCATAGAAACAATATTGGTTCAGAGAAAAAATTGTTATATGTATTTCAATATATATATTTATAGATGGAGTTTGATTAGAATACCCAGAAATAATAATACACTCAAAATCCAAAGGATAAAAAGATGTATAAAAAAATATGAAGCACTGGCAAGCAATAGACAAAACCTACAGAAACTTAATCAGTGAGCAAAATGGTTCTTTTCTTTTCTTAAAAAAAACATCTGTGTATTAACCAGGTATTATGTATTTATACAAATGTATATTTTTTTCTATAATTTTGCAGCTCTGAGAGAAAACTACTTTTAGTACTTTCATATAAAAATTCAATATTCTTTTATACTTAATGTTCAAATTCAATCTTCATATACAATGTACACATGTTCACAAATATAGGAAGGAAGCACCACACAAGACTACAGTGACTACCGTTGTACCTTTGTATGTGAATAATAAAAACAATGTGAAAATATGAAAATGTGAATGAATGAGGAATGTACCTTAACCCTCTCAGAACAAACTTTCACTTCAGACAACAGTCTGACTATGCGAGCCAATTGGTTCAAGACTGGTCTTACTTTGTTGTTAATAGATACCAGAACAAATGCCTGGAAATAAAAACAAGAGGACTGTGACAATGTTCTATCTATGAAACACATATTTTTTAAGGATATCTGCAATGTGTGCTCTCCTTTGTCTGCCAACGCCCCCTATGACTGCCAAGGTATGCAACTCTCTAACACAACACCATATTCTTTGCAATTTATATAAGCATCAGCAGAAAGCATGTCATTAAAAAAATATTATAAGCCCCCCCCCCCCCCCCCCAAAAAAAAAAAAAGGCAGTGCATAGCTTTGATCAATTTTGCTGAAGTGAATCATTTTTGTGCCAAAGAATGGTTTGGTGAGTGAAGTTATTTGTCACATGCCTCGGCACCTATAAAAAAAGAAGATCCTGGTCATGCAGAGTTATTGTTCCTGTTTTACCTTGCACCTTTGTGTGGACACATACACATCAGCCAGAGCTTTCACTGCATAAGGAATGACTCCCAGAGAAAATCTCATAGCGTTAAACACCGCTATCATTGTAAAGGCCTGAAATCACAGATCTCAATGATGTATACAATCAACAAGATTACCTTATAATTGAAGGGAGATATACTACTTACTGTAAACATATAATTTAGCGTGCAAGATATTGGGTGGAAAATGATTTTCCAACAAGTTAGTTTGGATTTGAACAAGTGTATTTCTGAATGTGCCTATTCTAATATATAAATGGCATTTAGCAATGTACTTGATTTAGTATAAGGGTCTTTCTGCAAAAAACACCAAAAAGAATTTGCAGCCATATGTAATACGTTTACAGTATATTATAGGAAATATTGACATTTGGAACCTAATAATATTGGCCATTTTTTATTTTTGTCTAAATCAAACTACAGTTTATTATCTAAAAGGGCTGATAACAAACTATGAAATATCCAAGGAATTCACATATTGAAGGTAAATATGTAAATAAAAACATACAAAGACTTTTAAACTGTTTTGTAATGTAAATGGTAGTTATAGATATTGATGGTCAAGATTTCAAAGTTCAAATGTATTTTCTAAGTCTCTGTTGAAATTTCTTAGACTATCTTGGTTAACATTCATGTTTATTATACTTTCATGTTAAATACTGAAATCTGATTGGTTTAGACGCAGTTGGTAATCCGTTCTATTACCCTCAGCGTTAGAAACACACTTGGCAACAAGTAACACAACGAATTGTTACATGCGCGTAAATTATGCACGTACGGTTCACCGTTGAATTCACTTCATTTCTATATAAAACAGTAAAATTTTCTTTAAAATTAAGACATTCAGTATAATAAAATAAATAGTGCCTGTTATGGAAGGGTAACTGTTGAAATTGACACCCCTCGAAAACCATTGTCAATCTCTGCTTCGCGTCGGTTGACAATGGTTGTCTCGGGGTGTCAATTTCAACATCTACCCTTCCAAACAGTCACTATTTATATAATATGATAATGATAAACAGAATTATTAAAAAAACTATAGTAATTAGAGAATTTTAAATTTTAATGACTGTAAAAATTCTGATTTGTCAAATTTCTACTGAAAATCAACTCAATATTCTAGCTTTCATAATTGTTTCCAAAAACTTTGTATGATTGACTTATACTCTTTACTTAAGTCCTTGGATATGGA
Source organism: Magallana gigas (assembly GCF_963853765.1). NCBI lineage: Eukaryota > Metazoa > Mollusca > Bivalvia > Ostreida > Ostreidae > Magallana > Magallana gigas. The sequence continues at coordinate 14,968,333 of NC_088860.1, read as the reverse complement.
TGTAAAATAAATATATACGTGTATCTACATGTTTAGACAATACAGTATTAAAGTGTTATATTTTTCTTAAATTTCTCTTATTTTTCTTATAAGTAATAAATAACAAAAAGTTTGTCAGACAGAGGTTATGCTTCTTGTCACTAGTACCTGTGCTGCATTGAGGGGGTTCCCGGTCATTACGTGGGCGACGATCACAAACACGGAGGCCATGACAGGGACCATGGGGGCCACCGAGGTACTGATACTGTTGATGTAGGCGGCCTTCTCCAGAACCTTCCTCTCCTGACTTCTTATCCCTATAAAACAACATACAGTTTAACTCCAATGTCTCAAACACTGATATCTTGAAAGCAATGGATATGTCGAAGTGATTTGTAAGTCCTAACCACTTATTTTTTTAACTATTTAACCCTTGATATCTCGAATACTCGAATATCTCAAAGGTTTTAAACACTCTCATCTGGTTCAAGACAACGAAGTTTGACTGTAGATATATTCCTTTATGGGAGCTGGATGGTTGTACCCTTTTTTAGACTGTATTTATCTCCATAAGAAAAGCCCTGTTTGAGGATGTAGGATAATATTCAAATTCTAAAGCTCGAATAATTAGAATTTTTCGTTACTGAATAATTGCTGTGGCTAAAACAATCCATATCTAGAATTAAAGTAAGAATGATGGGCAATTTGTTGATCATCCAGTCTCCTTGAAGAAGCTAGGGTATGAACACTATCTAGACTAGATCCTGTTTTTAGAAAATGATCCTTGTAAAACCATCTCTGTTATTTAGATGGCTTTATATTTATAATGCAAACCTGCAATAGTTCTGGCAAAAGACTTCTCCCAAGCGTACATCTTGATCAGCTTGATACAGTTCAACAGTTCTGTCATCATTCTCACCTGCAGAGAAAACAAGCGCTTAAAAATAAATTACACGGCATTAAGTACACGCACTGACAAGATATTCTAACCAACCATGATTAAATAAATATTGAAGTCCTCACAACTGTGCATAGAGTGAAAAGGTGTGTTTTGAAGAAAAAAACCCTCGAAGTTCAATGATAAAATGGTTAAAATACAAGAAGAAAACAGTTTAAATCACTTCCATGTTATTAGAGATATCACAGGTCAAGATAGAGGTGTTCAACTTTTCACAAATATCTTTGAATTGAAGAGTGAGAGCTGTGAATTCTTAGATTACCCTCTTATCTGTGATGACTATCCCTTTTCTTCTGAAATGAGCTGTGATTTTGCTGATGAAAGCCTGGAACACAAATTTCACATATTCAAATCCATGCATTGACATGCAAAGTGAGACTGTTCAGGTCTTATGTGAAGAAATAGCCAATCAAACAGAACAAACAGAACTTAGTCAATTGTAGTTCCATATACCGGTAAATAGAAATGATTACTTTTCTTTCTTCCATTTTTGGCACCTTATTTTAGGCCTACAGCATTGAGTATGGACTCATTTGCTAGGAAAATTATTACATTAGTGGAATTGTCAAGCTGATCTAAATAAATAATATATTCACCATAAATGGATAAAACGAGAGGTAAGTGGCACTGCCTACAAGGGCCCATGGACCAATCAGAAATGCTGTGTAGATTATTCCGTACATTAGGATAACTGGTCCACCAATCAGAAGAGGACCAATGGCAAAAGCATCGTACAGCCGCTGTCCGTCATTGCTACATATGTTCACAAGCTACAAAAATATCCAGACGCAAATGAAATTCATGGCAAAACATGATAAGTGTAAATTTGTAAGGCATTGATTTTATTCTCTGACTCTTTAATATTTGATTACAAGTATTAATATGATTTTAAGTTATTTATTATGAATAATTAAATGAAAAAGCCTACCTCTCCAACAGTCTTGTCTTTCAAGCCACGAAGTCGTAAAATTTTGCTATAAAGCATGCTAAGTACAGCTCCTCTCATACGCAAACCTACAGAAAATAAACATTGGTAAAATATTGTATAAAAAGTCCCAAATGATGACTCAAAAATCTGTCAATGCATTCAAAATCTACTCATAAGAAGTCTTATATATGTACATGTATAGGAGCATACCTGTGGTATAATTTGTCACCCAACCAAGTGCAAAGAACATGGACCTACAAAATTCCATGGCAGCCATTATAATAACCAATGCAATGGCCAAGGTGATGTTGTCATTTCCAGCTGATAGATCATCCAAGATTTTTCTTAACACAAATGCCTGAAAAAAATTGAGAGTTATATAATTTACAGGACATCAGATATAGTGAGTTGCACAACTTTCTTAAAGATAGGATAGCGATAGGATAACTGAATGATATTCAGCATCAGTACTACTGTACCTGCCAATATGGTTACCCAGGTATAAGAAAATGAAATTAACAACTAAGAGTGGGGCTATAGGGATTGACACAGAAACAAGAACAAAATGAGTAATTTCAACATATCCCACTTCCTGAAAGTTTGATGGCAGGGGTGCTAGTTCATGGGGAGTGGTGGAGAGGGACAGGGAGGGGGAGGGGTTAGGAGTCTGAAATAAATGATGTTGTAGTTACATGTCCTTTTCTTCATTAATGATTTTGATAAGAGTAGACCCATACCGGAGCAGCAAAGCTGAAGGACATGGATATGATGAAGGTCAACCCTCCAATAATGACGCGGGTTCTGCTCGCCTTCCATAGTGTTCTGGCAAATGAGGCTTTTTCTGGACCTTTGGCCTTTAACTCTTCCTTCCATATTCGATCAAGCCTACAAATATAGAACAGCTCGGATGAAATCATTAAATCTACCAAACATGTATGCAGAATCTTAAAGTTGCAACTTGCAAGCAATATTTACAGTATAACAAACATTATCAACAATGCCCTCTAACCTTTCTGCATTGATCTCTGCTCGGTTGACATCGGGACATCTCATATGTTGGAGGAAGTCGGTGCCTTTTCGATTGATTTTCCACATAATTGGTGTCAGCCATGCATAGGTCATCAGAGAGAAAAAGCCAGCAGTAGCCTCTGGCAGCTCATCCTTGGGGCTGTAGAAAGAAACCAAAGTGTCAGTTGGAAATGTTGAAAGTTCAAATCTTCACATACATGGTAATTTATTTTTGGTTTAAGGTGTTATAATTTGATTAAATCAAATGTTATTTTTGTTAATCTAATTCATTTTTAAAATATAGTTGTATGCTGTAACTCAAAATAGATCATTCTGACCTAGCTCTTTTCCTCAAATCTATAATTACAGTAAAACACAGTCCTAGGGAAGCCCAAGGAATGAGAGATGATTTATCATAACCAAAATACAATATCTCCAATAACTATTTTCTAGACAATTTCAAGATTCGGGGAATGAACTGACTTTGCTGTTAGCATACTTTAATTGTAAGAGATGTTCGTAGTTACTGTATTTTATTGAACTTGACAGTGTCTCACGTTTTTGTGAATCGGATAGGTAAAAGGGACTTCATGGCTGACTTGTATTTGCCTTTCCGCCTGGAATACCGCAGGTCTAGTCCAGAAGTGGCCTGACACTCAGTGTCCATAAGCCTGAAATCATATAAATAAAATTTTAAAGCAAAACGTAAATATCTCTAATAATTTGTACCCTAGAGCCATGCAGTGTTTCAGAAAGTAACAATATAATTCTTCTTATAAATAATACAAATATACATGTATATAAACTGATGCAGTTGACCCACAATATATATATTCACATCATGTTTCATAGTAAGTACAAGCATTCAAATCTCACTCTTAAGTTTTAACTACCGGGTGAAAAAATACATGTACCCTACATCTAGATGTATCAATCATGTAATGTAAGTGTACCACTTGAAAAATTGATTCACTGTGGGAAGCTAAGAGCATGGCACACTTGTAATCATAAGATCCAATATGGGCTTCAATTGTTGAGTATATACAAAAACAGTGAGAGTAAAAATTTGTAAAAAAAAAAAAATTAAAAACTTGCTATCCTGTTTGCTTTTTAAAGGATATAACTGATGAATTTGATAAATCTCAACCCCAAAAATATATCTACAATAATGTATGGTACTTAGTCTACTAAATACATGTATTCAAAACCCACTTTCAAATGCTAATATGCCAATATTTGTTCTTCAAGTTCAATAAGGAATCTTTAATATTAACACTTACTCTTCAATATCCTCCTCCTCTTCTTCATCTTCATCATCAACCTGATGATTTCCAATAGGATCTTCCTCCGATATCAATGGATCATCCGATTTGGACATTGTTTAATCAATTACGTCAATATATGCCTACAAAGTGAGACACATATAACATATCTATACATTGTGGTTATAGACATCAATTCAAAATTCCAACACACATCTGTTGACAGAGAGAAATGCTAAAATCTCCATTAATTTCAATTATTTGTGTAACAAACCAAATTATCACTTCAATGAATTTCAAAACAGGTTAAAATATTTTTTATGTCAAAACACCTGAGAGAGAGAGAGAGAGAGAGAGAGAGAGAGAGAAAATAATTAATACAAAGCAGGAATTGAAACATCTCAGACCAACAGATAAACAGTTTAGAACTGGATTGTGTAGAATTCAGTCCTGTAATTTCTATGGAACTGTGAATTACCACCAATATCAGTAATCATTCTTAATGAATGTAAATATATTTTAGATTTTTAGTGCATATCTATATATTTCCAACCCCAGGAAGAATGCATTTCTATTTACAAATGTTATGCATTCATGCTACATTATAATATTAAGATTTTTTCATTCTTATTAGTGTTACAAATATGGATCATATCATAAAATTTTTCATGCATGGGACCCATTTTAGGCTCTATAGCTTTCTAACAACAAAATATGTAACATAATGATACATATAATTTAGTCATTATTTCATTTAGCACATGTTTATAACATAAAATAGAAGAAAACACATTTCTTAGCTGTGGGACACCCCTGAATGAAACACATACAATTCACAAATCAAAACAGTTCGTGGTTTAAGTTCTTACTTCTCACCAAAAAAAGAGGACAATACCAAGTAAGTAAAACGATCCTACTGAAGGTATTCCTGAACACCCTGTAATTATATCCTAAGAATGCATACAGTCTATTAACATATCTATTAACAGTATATATACGGTATATATGTGGGTATAACCTTCACCCGAATTCCTTTCCAGTGCATGAAAGTCAGGGTATATGTTTATAGAGAATTGTCGAGACAGAAAACATTTGGTTCCCCATCAAAGCAAATTGCAGAGCTCAAAAAAAAAAAAAACCTCTCTATTTTTCCTCAACTGACCATGAAATTACCTGTGAATTTGTTCCTATAGCGTGGCAGGTGTAGATTTCATTTGAGTTCCCACACCAACTTCATGGCACATCAGTCTGTAGGTATAGGAAATATTAATCAAGAAATGTTCATAAATTAGTGTACCCTTTAGAATCAGGCACTGAGCATCGTTTTTAACCTTTAATTTTTAATATTGAATTTCCTTCCTCTCCCTTCAACTTTTTTACGTGCTCCCAGAAGAGTGGGGAGGGAACTCCATCTTTATGCAATTTTTAATATGTAAATTTAAGAAAAATATTTGCTGCAATAAAAAGTGGCCTACCCTGATGCTACGTGCCTATAAAGAATTATGTATAAACCACTCTACAGAACCAGAAGAATGGGGGGGGGGGGGGGGGTTAAACACATATGTATATATATAGTACATGTAGTACAGCTGTAAGCTGTAGATCAATTTTACATCATAATAGGTAATCTGAAACCTAGCTTTTTCTACATAAATGCATGTATATCATGGTAACTCCAAGTTCAGTTTGATCAGGCATCTAACAGCATTTTTATTCCACGATAATGATCAACTTACAAATCCTTATGCAGCTTTATAAAATATTCTGAACTTATAATGAACTCCTTTTCATGCAATAGCTAGATTACAATGATATAATCATGTAAATTACATATCCACACATCCAAAATCTTGATACATGTATATTTATCTCTAGATTTTTTGTACAAAAACTATATAATTTAAAAGTAATGCATTGCAAGCATTTAGATGATGATTAGCATTTAACCCTAAGCCTGATACAAATTTAATGCATAAATTTAAAACACTGTAAATCTTGAGCATTGTGACTTTTATAGGAGAAAACTTACCCTATCACTAAAAATGTTTTATCTGAATTTTAAAAAATGGTCCGATTCACATTCCAAATAGATGAATACTGTTTATTTTTTCTTTCAAAACTATATATAAATCTGCACCAGTTAGCATTATTGGATTATAACCTTTCTGCACTCGATATTGCCCTTGCTATTTTACCTTGGGGAACTTTGTGAAAGGATATATCTTTCCATCTACACCGTAATACTGTCAGCATGCATAAATCTGTGTACTGTCTAATGCATTAATATTGTAACCCTGGTGCTTGCTCAATAGAAGTTCCTGAATTACCTTTAAATGTATAATTACAATATGACTCATTTTTATGAATAAATATGTACCATTAAAAATTGAAAATCTTCTCATAATTAAAATAGTCATATATATTTCATCTCTATTAATAGTAGAAAATTTTCAAACCATGACATTTTTAAAATTTAAGATAAAATTCTAGAACCATTACATGGGTCAAAAGAAATCTTGAGTTTGAATAACCTGAATAATCCACTTCAATTTAAACCCAGCAAAAGAAGGATTGCTTCAACAGGTGATATATTAGCTGCAGTCAGAGCAAACACCTATAAATTTACACATGCATTCAAATCATTAAGTACTTACTCCAGTCTTCATAATCACATATGAATTCAATAAACACTTTATGATACAGTGCCCAAAAAAGAACATCTACTGGCTAGCTTATAGAACCTCATTCATAAAAATGTGAGATAACTCTGAAATTTTTATCTCCTATAGGCCAGAAGCACCAAACTGTTATCAATTTTGTTGTTCAAAACATGTCTTCTAGAGTGTCTTCTTGAGAGAACTAGTTTAAGGGAAAACAAAGACTGGGAATATTCTCTATATGTGTGCCATTGAATGGACACATACAAGATAATAAATTACACATTTCCTTTACAATTAGTTATAACAAAACTCGATAAGCAAGTTACAAATATATTTATGATTTACTGTGTTCTAAAATCTATTAAAATTTTAATGGTTAAATTCTTAATATCTAAAAATTTTCAAAAACATTTTCTTGATTCAAATTTGCATATAAAATACTTGATCCAAGCAGATCTAAAATTTTCTAAGATCAATTAATAGTTTAATTAGCATCCACCCCTTTCAAGCCTCCTGAACAATTAGCTTCTTGATGTTGACCTGTCCTTGACCCTGGTCAGTGACCTCCTTCTTATCTTGGTAACACCATCTTCAGTGCAGAAGACAACACAAGTGTCAAGTATTTGGGGAGAATTCTTCTGCTTTTGCAAAAGTCATGAACTAAAACAACACAGAGGGGAAGGCTGACAGATGGAGAACTGGATAGATAAATGGACAGAATGATAAACAGATGGACTTGATGATTCAATAATTACCCCTCCTTAATTAACTTATGCAGAAGTCCTTGTGAAATATCATGTAAATAATCAAATGAAAAAAACCTGTCCAATTATGAAAATTTCATCAGCACATTTTCAGTAGATATTTTTGTACATAAAAAGACTACATATTAAATTTCAGAAAAATCCACTTTTTAAACTTTTTACAATGTATAAGTTGGTTAAAATATAGAACTTGCCTCAGCATATCAAAATATACAGTCATATTCCTGTACCTTCTGTATATGCAGGATATATAAATCATAATTTCAGGCTTTGATGCACATAATTTATGCAAATGAAACTTCCTATTAAAAGGAAATTAAATGCATAATACATGTAATGTAATAAAAAAAAATTAAGGAGATAATCAGACAATACCAATGATTATATCAAGATTTTTTGTGGTTTTTCTTATTTTAGTTATCATCTTGCTCCAGAAGTATATCAAACAAAGTAAAAAATTGATGACACTTTTGATAAGATTTAATATTAATTTTTAAAAAAGAATCTCACTACACTATTTGAACCCTGCTTCCTGTAGTCATCGTTACAACTGAATTACCCATACAGTACTGGCGTGCGACCAGTTCTCGCCGAGTACCATTTCTCGCCAGTACATTGTGACATCAGTTTTCGTATGTAATTTTATGTGTTGATAAAATGATGTCACAATGTCCTGGCGAGAAATGGTACTCGGCAAGAACTGGTCACAAGCCAGTATAATATATCTGTAAGTCGGGATAAAGTTTCAAAATTAAGCCCACAAAATTATCATAGTCAGACTCGCTTCTCATAGCTCAGGTAAGAGAAGACCGACCATGGGTTTACGATGATGAAAATAGAAAGTATTTTACATTTAGATTATATGTCTATAAATAAATTAAAGCAAATATCATTTCATTTACTTTAACATATGTCTTTGTAGTATAAATAACCTAAAGGAATACAGCAATGTAGGCCATTCTATTTATATCTGATTGACTTGATGGCAATTATAGAGGTTTATTTCAAAATAAATCATAAAAGGAATGTATACCGCATACAGTATATTTAAAACATATTAAGTCTTTACAATTTATTTATAAAGGACTGTGTGCAATATTATGCATTTCTCGCCCCCAAATTCAAACTTCCATTCTAAGAGAGCTTTAAAAAATAAGGTAAAAGATAGTTAAAATCATATTAAAATATTCAAGTGTGTAAAATGTGACCACCCCTGGGACATCATAATGTATTAATGATGTCAGGAAGATTGTCTTATTTTGATAAATTAATGTTTTGGAGCAAAAAATGGGTGTTTACAGACGGTTTTTCGACTGGGAAACATCAATTAAGCCCATGCTTGCTCAAGTACCATTTTTAACTATGATGTGCAAAATTACCAGAACAAAAACATACGTTAAAATTGTACTTGAGCAGACCTGTGCTCAATACTATCAAAGGCAAAATATGAAGGAAAAATGACAATATTTTTATTTTTTGGCAAAATTGTCAGAATGTGTCCATTTTTGTGATGTCAAAGATGAGCAGCTATTGGACGATGATGACGTATATCAAGATTAATGTGATAGACATCTACCATATAATTTGAATTAATACAATGCTATTTATATAAATATTGGTTAAAATTGGGGGCAGATATTTGACAATACCAAACATAGTCCTTTCTAATTCATTTTATCAAATTCATTTGTTACACTTTTTATTTATAAAAGTATATATCTATCATATCCTCAACAATTTTATAGATACCGGTATCCATAGCTCTCATCAATTTTTTTAAATTCTTAAAATAAGGGTTAAATTCTATCAAGAAAGAGGGCTTGATGTCATTGCTATTTTTAGACTGTATTGATCTCCTTAAGAACATGCAAGAAGGAGAGCTCTTTATAAAAATTGTGAAAATACCCAAAATTTTTAAGTATCACTTTATGGATTATTCTTTTATAGCTAATAATAGTTTAAAGGTAAAATACTAATATATTCAAATTTTAGGTAGATCTGATGGTTAATATGTTGACCACCAATCCTCTTTAAAAGCTTTTAACATTGATGCCTACGGTCATATGTTCTGACACATTAAATCTTGATACTGACATCATATCAATTGAACAAGTGGCCCATGGGCTTAAATGGTAAATTGCAACTGAATATTAGTGTCAAAGGATGTCCCAGCAGCTAGCTGTTTTAATCAAGAAGTGCATTATGATATTTCTTGTAACATTTCTTAAAAATACTGCTATGGAATTCACTGTTAGACAACAATCATTACATGTATAATGTAGCCAGCAATGACGCCTTTCTCCAACGTGTCAAAGAATCGGTAAACTTCATGGAAAATAATATGCTGGACCCCCTTAGAGAACATAATCCTTACCTTAACAGACCTATAGAACTCGATGAAGTGAAAAATGTTATTATGAAATCTAAAAATGGAAAATCCTCTGGTGTAGATGAAATCCCATATGAAGTGCTCAAATACGATTGTGTAATAGAAGTTATTCATCGCCTCTTCATGTTATGTTTTGAGTCCCATATAATTCCCTCTGTGTGGCGACAAGCTATTATATGTCCTATTTTAAAAGATTCTAACAGTGACCCAAGAGTACCGCTTAACTATCGAGGAATCAGTCTATTATCAACTATTTATAAAATGTACAGCTCTATTTTAAATCATAGATTGGTATCATATTTAGAAGATAACAACCTGCTTGTTGATGAGCAAAATGGATTCCGACGTGAACGCTCTTGTGCTGACCACGTTTTTACACTTAACAGTATTATACAGAATAGAAAAGAAACATTCGTTGCGTTCATCGATCTACAAAAAGCTTTCGATACAGTGGACCGTGACCTCTTAAAGTTCTCCCTCTTAAATAATGGAATCGACGGGGATTTTTACAATTCAATAAAATCTATTTATGGAAACACAGTATCGTGTGTAAGAGTCAGTGAGCTATGTACCGACTGGTTCTCTACTTCAGCTGGGGTACGACAAGGAGACAACTTATCACCGACCCTCTTTGCTCTTTTCATTAACGATCTCGCAAAAGAAATTAAAGAACTGAGGAAAGGTATAACGGTGGGCGAAATCAATTTAGGTATTTTATTGTATGCTGATGATATTGCTATTTTATCCGACTCAAAAGAAAATTTGCAAAAAATATTGGATACTGTGTCTTACTGGTGTGAAAAATGGCGTCTTCATATAAATATGAAAAAATCAGGAATTATACATTTTAGGAAAAAAGGACCCCGAAGCGATTTTCAGTTCCAAATTAACAGCAATATTCTCCAGTATAATACAGATTATAAATACCTTGGTGTAATATTTCATGAAAAAATGAATTTCCAAAACAACGCCGATACTTTATCAAAAGCTGGTGGACGCGCTCTCGGAGGCATGATTTCCAAAATTCGTCCATATAAAGAAATAGGAATTTCAACTTTTGAAAAATTGTTTTTAAATTGTGTAGCACCAGTTTTGGATTACTGTAGTGAAGTGTGGGGCCTCCAGAATTATCATTCTATTGAAATGGTACAGAATCGAGCCTTACGTTTTTACTTAGGCGTTCACAGATTTACACCTTTACCAGCGCTACACGGGGAATTTGGATGGAAACTCTGTTATCATAGACACTGTATTAACGCCGTGCGATTATGGAATCGATTGCTGACAATGGAGGACGATCGGCTAACAAAGCGTGTTTTCCTGTGGGACTTTAATCAAACTGGTTTATCTAGATGGACATCACGTATTAAATCACTATTTGAATCCATGAATCTGTTATATATTTACGATAATTTATCAATCTGTGATGTTAATGAATTTGAAAACAAGCTGTTTCTTACTTATGAAAATGAATGGTTAGGAAAGATAAATCAACTACCAAAATTGCGATTGTATAAAAGCATTAAAACAAATTTTAAAACTGAAAATTACCTTGAAATGAACATCTCAAAATCTCAAAGATCTATTTTGGCACAATTCAGATGTGGGATACTCCCAATTAGAATTGAAACGGGGCGATATAAGGGGGAACCTCTCGATGAAAGAATATGTAATTTTTGTGTATTAAATGAAATAGAAGACGAGAGTCATTTTCTGCTGAATTGTACAATCTATTCTGATTTTAGAAGGGAATTATTTAATAATATAGGATATAATCCAACACTGGTAATGTCAAATTTAGACTGTATTTTTTTTCTACTGTCAAATTTTCCTAGACAAACCTCTAAATATTTAATTGAATCTTACCTTTACAGACAATCATTATTGTATAAAAAACGCAATGCGTAATATGTGTATATTTATGTTATAATTGTATTTGCAGTGACATATAGGCCCAATGGGCCGGGTGTTTCATTATGTATTTTGTATAACATTTTGTAATTGTTATAACACATGTCACTATAATAAATTATTTACTTACTTACTTACTTACTTACTTATAATATATCAAACTCATAACATGCACTGTACTTTTTTTTTACCATCCTACCCTTTCCTCGTGTTAAAGTTTTATTAGATGATCATGTTAGAATTATGAAGGTGTATCTATGCAATTAGTATGCCATCTTCACTATAAAACCATGGCTAAAAAAATTAATTAAAATTTAATTTAGTCTGCCTGTTATCATGTGACAATGCATTCACTTAAAAAATTACTACTATTGATGCATAATCAATGGCGATAATTACATAAACTCACCATACCAACATCATTGACCAATATTGCAAAGAATCTCCTTGTACTGTACATTAAACTTCTCCAATGAGTATATATATACCCTTGGAATGGAAGATAATCCTATCTTTATTATACAAAAACCTAGTATTTACTCCGCATATGTTCTAATTTTTGACACTTTGTGGTGTCAACATTTGTCTAAAAAAAAAAAGAATATCAAACCCTGTCCCCTTTCACAATAAAATAAATAAATCAATGGATTCTCACCATAATATGAAACGACAGACGTAGTGTTTTACTTTCTTATATTCAACAAAAATAAATACTGAATATATTTCATAAATCTCAAATTATCGCCACATCATTGTTTCAGGCACTCATTATATACCGGCCAAGTTCAATGCGTCCGGTCCAAGTTCTGACCTTCAGTGTTGAGGCTAACACTGCTTTTAAATATGTACTAATATGACCAGCTTTATAATTTGTTATAAATCGAACCTTGATTGATTCATAAAGTAATCAAACAAAGCAATAAACATTAAATCGAAAATAAAAACTATATTACCTGCTCGTACTCGACATCGGAAACTTCCAGAATGTCGCTAAAAAGAAAGGACAATTAACAGCTTACGATTTTCCGGAAAAAACGTACGTCTCGTTATTATGTAAATATTACAGTATATACTAGCCAGTGAACAAATAATTTATTGATAAATAAGACTTATTTACGTATGAAAATTATAACTGCTTCAACATACACGTGCTTGCATCTGAAAAGTCGTTGTTGATAACTCTTTTCGGGCATGACATTTTATCCCTCAAGAAAAAAATCAACTGAGAAATCTCGAGTCATAAAGTGAAATCACCAAATATTGGTTACGAGCCAGCCCACCCACCGACAAAATATCATTTAACACCCCCCCCCCTTCTGTTTTCCCCACCAAGGGAATCTAGTAATTGAAATTGAAACGACCTTTTCTTATTTAGAGATCTTTCCATTTCTGATATACAGTGTATTGTCATTTTGTAAATTTTGAATTTACCGGGTCGCAGCAAATACAAAATTTACAACATGACAATTAGTTGACAGTATCATGAGTATAAGAGGCTTTGAGGCTGGATGGTTACAATTTGAAATGAACCATCAGATCTACCTCGAATTTTAAGATACACTGTACGCGATATGCTTAGATATAAACAATTATTAAGTAAAGGAAACATCCAGAAATATTATCCAGTAGTAAATAATCTATATTTTTGTAAACATGGAGCTCTAATTCTAAAAAATACTGTTCTCGCTCCGCAGACAGACGCAGAGTAATAAGCCTCTGACACCCCCCCCCCCCTCTCAACAAACAAAATTATCCCATCGGGGGTGGGGGGTATTTTTCCGGGGACGCGCATGTTCGCTGTTTTAGTTGTAGAGTTCCGATACTAACTTACGTCCCAAGAGTATGTATTTTTTTTTCTGTTCACAATATGTTTCTTTGAAAACCACATTTTTTAAAAGAATGGTCAAAGAGTAATCCCTTGACTGATTTTGAAAAGATCTGGATTCAGAAATTCAGAATTTCGATCTTTAGATTTTTGGCATCATTCATATTTAGATAACTTGCTAACCCTCCGTTCACGAGAATTGATATTAGCAATCCAAAGAAAGATTTTTTTGGCTTGCCTATTGCAAAGGATATTTTAAGTAAAGCTATTTCAAAATATTTTAGTTTGTGTTTAAAATATTAAAATTTACTAATGCGTAGTCAAAGAAGTACATGTATTTTAAAGTATGTCAAAAAGTGCAAATTGAATGATCTGCTTAAATCAATACAAATCTCTTTAAAATCTGACAAAAATAACGCCAGACAAACTTTTTAAAATAAGTCTTGTTTGAAATATATAGGGGAATTAAAAAAAAAAAAGCCAAACTTAAGTAAATCAATGACACCATATTTCGACTGATTAACACATTTAAAATGATCCCAATATCAAAAATAGAGTGCAGTTATAGTTGAAAATATAGAAGTTGCCCCAGCATATCTTTAAAGATAGGAATTGACTTTGGTTATCGGGCCTGTGTTTGATATTACATTCAACTAGGTCGATCTGTGTTCTATATTTTGACCCCTGTACTTAGTAACGTACAAATTAACCTTTATAACGTTATCTTTGAACACTTACTCGTATTAGAAAATATTTTTTTTCTTATTAGGCCTACAGGAACATTAAAGTTAATTAAGCATATGATACGTTACCTTTTTAAAAACATTTTATTGATTTTTTCAAATACATGTACCTGAGGTTTTTTTCCCTGGCAGATATACATACATATTCTAAATAATAAAAAATGGAAAGAAATATATCAAGTACATGTATGCATTCATTAGAAAGAAACACACAATCAAATATTCAACATTCCTTCATTTGTTTCATCAAAACTTATTTTTCTATTTTTTTGGTCACGTGATTCTCAGGTGAACTTTTCCATATACTTCTAATCAATTTTAGCACCGATGTGCTTCCATCCAACGCCAATATGTAAACAGGCCAATAAAAATATAGACGCACACGTGTTTATTCTGGTCTGTTCAGGTGCTTTGTTGGTCTGTCCGTCTCTACTAAGATCTACTGATGCTCGTCAGGTTAACGAAGTGGTATACAGAGCTGAGACTCTCCTGTCGACAAATACAGGTGCGTTGGCTTCAAACATGCAGTACCATATAATTTAATTGACGTTAATCTGCACGTGTATGTTTTGTTGCATGTATTGTTTTTTTGTACACGTGCATTGTCTTTAAACGACTGCCATGGTTTGGAAACTCCTCTGAATGAGTGACCAATGTAATTTGCAAATGTGCATTACGACAAATATGTTAAGGTCTTTAAAAAGACTCTCTCAATGAGAGAGAGAGAGAGAGAGAGAGAGAGAGAGAGACAGAGACAGACAGACAGACAGACAGACAGACAAAGAGGTGGAGACTCCTGCAAGATAATATGACGACCCACTTTAGGTAAACTTAACTAAATAGATCGGCTATTCACCTTTATGCCTGTCTTACGGTGGTAGATTTAGGACACTTTTGTAAGCCTCTGCTCAGCATATATTTAATCTTTGGTGATTCATGCGGGATATCATCGTCGGATACCCACGGGTGATCGCGTCTTTTACTTATCACTTATCACTGATAAGTAAAAGACGCGATCACCCGTGGGTATCCGACGATGGCGGGATATGAAGGTGGCGACATTGCAGAAAAAATACATAACTCGCGTTAGCGAGTTATGTTATTTTTTCTGCAGTGATCGCTACCTTCATAATCCGCATGAATCATCAAAGAAAGTATTTCATTGTTTATATTTACATCTTTCATTTCACTAATTGATAAACTGATTATAAAAAGTAAGTAAAATTCACTGAATTTCTGATAATATACACGGGTACGTTAGCTAAAAGAAACAGCCAAATCGTCTTCTGACATCATCATGATTATTTCGTGCAGTCCGTGATTTTTCTAAGGTCGCGGTAGGTTTCGACCAATCTTTAAACGGGGCGCGTATATTTCAGTCTGGCTGATTCGATATACTAATGAATGTTGTCAAGCGTTTGACCTGTGTTACATTAAAATCTGTAACAATTTAGATATTTTATACATTTAAGTTTACAAATCTTTGATTCCAAACTTTTGATGTAACACATGTTCTGTCTAGTTTGCACTTTTTCATTATCTCACTTAACTACATGTATATTTATATTATTGCCCTCTACAAAAAATTAGATTATTGGGAATAAAAATTCTGTCATGTACAAATTTTGATTCCCAGTAATCTAAATTTTTGTAAGGATTATTCCTTAAGCTGTTGAAGTACCAGGGCTATTAAAATTGATAATAAAAATATAATGTTGAGCAACAATTGGGATAATCGTTATTGAGCACCAGATATTGACATTATAAAACCTGAAGCAAAGCTGACAAGATTGAGTATCGACCATTTACCAACTAACACTGGAAGAAATTTTCTTATATATATCACATTCAGGACCTTGGACTATTGTAAGACTTCACCCGCCCATCCCTCCTTTAATTAGAATTTGTATACCTATGCGGCGTGTCTTTTAACCACAATGAACTGCAATGAACCATAATATGAAACCACAATGAACTGCAACGAACCGCAATATGAAACCACAATGAACTGTAATGAACCACAATATGAAACCACAATGAACATATGCATGTATAATGTAATATTTACATTCACCAAGTGTGATTTCCTCTATTTCTTACGGAAATTGATTATATTTCATAGCTCTATAATAAATGACAGGGCTGAAATCGACACGATCCAATTCTAACCAGATTATCGATCGGTCGGAAGAACCACAGACTGCACGAAATAATCATGATCCTGTCAGACTCAAATTCATTTACCTCATCAATATGCCGACTTGGTTGTTTCTTTTAACTATCGTACATTAACAATAATTTAGTTACTTTTACTATTTACGATTAATCCATTAATTTTCTTAAAAGAAAGAGATACATATAGATAATAAAATTCTTTCTTTGATGATTCATTGGAGTTATGAAGGTATAGCGATCATTGCAGGAAAAAGTTATATAACCCGCTAACGTGGGTAATGTATTTTTGTGCAATGTCTCTACCTTCATATCCCGCATGAAACACCAAAGAAAGCAGTTTATTGTTTAATTGAACCATGAGTAAAGTTTAGATTCCTGACAAGTGTATTTTTGTTATTGATGATTAAACCAATAGAAATTTTGTAAGTTTAAGCCCAGAGAGGCCAAATCTTGGAAGACAGTGGAACACTAAAATTCAAACTCATTTCTGCGTGAACTAAATCATATTGTATGTTTTACAGAAATGTCAACGCTTGTCGTTTTCTACAGTAGTAGAAAAGAACAAGACGAAAGACCGCCTGAATGTTGGTGTGTTCGGAGCGGGGCGCATTGCAAGTTCGGTCCATATTCCCAACATCCTCCGAGACAGAAGATACAACATTAACTGGGTTGTTGAGGAGAATGAACAACAAAGCCAGAAAGTGAAAGATCAACTTTTCCTTCACGACATCCCTTTTCTCACGTTCAAGGACAGGAAATCGCTTCTAGCTGACAAAGGGTTATTGGAGTTTTAATTCATTTTTTTTTATCAGGATGACATTCTTTTTTCATTATTGTTGAGTTGATTGTATTATTATACGAAAGCCATTTGGGTTATTTACATAGCGTAATTCGAAAGTCGTCACAAATGAACGCATTACTTTTTCAACGCATTACTTTTTCAACGCGAGACTGTCACAAAAAGGTGTATATATAAGTTCGCGAAAAAATGAGAGCTTTTGAGATATGTAAATTCATTTTGATACTTCACTCATTTTGATAAACATGACTGTAAAAGCTAATTTATACAGTAACAATTTACATGAGCTATAAAAAAGTTATTCAATTTTTGCAAAAGTTATGCGTTTTTTCGTAAAAGATAGGCAATTGTTAGCGAAAGCGTATTTTTAAGACACGAAGAATAGCTCATGAAAAATAGAAATTTTTCATTCAATACTAGTTTACCGTAACATACTGAACTCAGTTATATGTATCAATTTTCCAGACAATGAAGTAAATAATGCACTAGTAAATAAAGAACTTTTGAGATTGTCTTAATTTGACGATATATACAAATGGCGATACACAAATGTTACAACCTTCGATTACAATATTGTTATGATAAAATAATCTCCACAACATTTGGTCTGACTTTATCAAGTACTATGTAATGACATCACTTACATGTACATTAGAATAAGACATTTATAATTTTTCAATAATTGATCTACTTTACGTTTTCCAGAGTTGATGCTGTTTTTGTATTCAGTCCAACAAGCACGCACGCAGAAATTATATGTGATAGCTTGAAAGAAGGTTTGTAAAAAATATATTTACATATTATGTTCACCGTGTGACGTGGATTTGCATCTAACAGGTTATCTGTTTGGCAGGGAAATCTGTGATGGTGGAAAAGCCTACAGCTGAATCCTTCACAGACATAAAAACCTGCTACGAAACTGCTGAAAATTATGGAACTGTATTGCTGACTTCATTTCAAAGGTTGCAAATATTAAATCAAAGTGATGACCAAATTAAACATCCTCCTCAATGGGCTGCCTATTGGCTTAACATTATTCTACATAAACTATTGCCTTCTCCTCCTCCTCTTCTGCTCTTGCTCCTCCTCTGGCTCTTCCCCTTCTCCTCCCCCTCTTGCTCCTCCTTCCTGCTCTTCCTCCTCTTGCTCCTCCTTCTTGCTCCTCCCTCATGCTCATCCTCTTGCTCCTCCCTCCTCCTCCTTCTTCCTGCTCCTCCTCTTGCTCATCCATCCTCCTTCCTGCTCCTCATCTAGCTCCTCCCTCCTCATCCTTCCTCCTCCTCCTCATGGCTCCTCCTCCTCCTCATGGCTCCTCCTCCTCCTCCTCCTCCTCCTCCTCCTCCTCCTCATGGCTCCTTCCCATCCTGGCTTCTCCTCCTCCCACGACTATGACGAATTGAAAATAATTTTCATAAATAGAAAGAACAATAATTTGAAAAAGCCCAATAACAATAAAATAGCCAATTGTACTGTATTTTGTTGCTGGTAAAATCAGTGGCATCTTCAAATACTCAGTATATTATCAGTTCTTCTTTTTCCAACTTTCTTAATTGTTACATGTTATATTCAGACTCGATTATGCTTCGTTCGCTTATAGGAGGTTTGACCCAGCTTTTGCTAGCCTGAAAGCAACAGCACAGAGTGGGACTTTGGGAGACCTACAATTATTGAGACTAACATCCCGGGATAATCCAAAACCGTCCTACGAATTCCTGTCCAACACTGGTAAAGTGATTCATTGTTGTGGTTTATATTTAGTCATTGTTCATACATCCCATTAATTACTGGATTTGCAGTGGAGTGGAATGTGGAATGTCATTTGTTTATAGAATTAGGAGTAAATCGTTAAATTGGGACGATTCATAACAAAAGTAGAAAATTCAAGGTGAATACGGCAGTTGTTTTGAGATAGTGCATGCAGGCCAGGTAATAGTGGTGCATAAACATAAACGTTATAACACGCCGAAGCCAGTACGAGATAAGTAGCAAGCGTTTGATTGTATAGTACTATGTTCTTATTCACCAGTTCAACCGAACAAAAAATTATTTATAAAATAAAACACAAACACATAATTTATAGGATAAGCCAATTGCGCGAATGCAACAAACTTTAATAATCGTATAATGTATAATATAGTACAAACTTAAACGGCTCTCAGTCTCTTTACTTTCATAAACAAGTACAAGCATACTCATTCTACAAAAGAAGAAAAATCATGTAGAAACAAAAAACTGACAGAAATTCAATGTTATCATTTGGGAGGGGTGGGTGGGGATAGTCTATTGCAAAGTGGAATCGAACTTAGAATAACTTAAAAAAAACCCAAATTCTACTTTATATGTGTACAAGTCATGCGTAGCACGGAATAATTCACCCTATTCACCCGTAAACACCCGTAAACAGCCAATCGATATGTAATATCGACACGTCCACTTAATTCAAAACAAACACGTGTTTTCTGTAACTTTTATAAATATATTTCACCTCTCTGAAAAGGTGTATTAAAGTTAACTGTAAGGTTAACAACACAGTTAAGGAATTATTCAATATGCTATCAGCTTCAAAGAAATATGAAGAAAAGGTGTAATAAATTCCTGAGATTTTTCCAAGACTAACAAAATTTAAGGGATGCATTCAGAAAACCTACAGTCTCTCAGAAAACGGTAAAAACAATCTATGTTCTCGACTTTTACTTTAAAAAAAATCAAGTATTAAAAGATGTCCATAATAAGTTTGCATGATTTTAAATAACTAATAGCCGCAACGTATGGATGAAATACTTAAAGCTAAGATGTATTAAATGACTTTATATATTATAGACTGTATATTGATGCTGTCATGGTTAATTGAAATTTATCTAGTTCTAGTACATAACGGTTACTTCGATTACGAATTAAGTACTAGTAATGAATGAAACTTCATATTGGAATTCCATATAAAATAGCCTGAAAAGTATTTCGGATACAAATACATATTTCTAGAACACATTGAAACAGCGGTTTCTAGGTTTCTAGGAGATGACTGTAGGAAATTGGGATTGATTTCTTTTGTCAGACGTCAAGAAAACGCCTACATTGAATTGGTACCTGATTTCCTTCATCTGTTATAAAAAAAAATTTATATAACACCATTTTTTCATAGTGTTCGTGCTCCTTATTACCACATTAGACCAAATTATTGGTATGAAACATCATCAACGGAATTAAAGGGGCATGATCCCGATTTTGGGCAAATTTTATTTTTCTGTTTTTAATTTTAACAATGCTGTAGGATTTCATTTCTAATGATCAAATGAATTTTGAGAGTCAATCGTAGAGTTATAAGCAAGATAAATAACTCTTTGTCATGTAAACAATTAATTAAGGCTTGTGCCCTGTTTTTGTTTACATACATGTAGGTTCAATATACCAGTAAAAATCTTTTTCAAAATGAATTGTCTATCTTCTTATTCATTTTAAGCATGAATAAACAGTTACTAACGTTTTACACATTATTTTTGGTCTAAAACTGGAATTTTCACTTCAACATTCAAAACGTAAACAAAAGCTTTATTTACATAGCAAAGAATTGTAAGCTCTGTAACTCGCTCATAACTCAACGAATGACACCTAAATTTTGGCTGCCTATTAAAAATGCTTTACTGATGAAGCATTGTACACATTAAATCGGAGAAATAATTTTTGACCAAAATCATGACCATGCCCCTTTAATATCTCAAATTTCAGAATCGCATTTATAGGCACTTGTAAGATCTTTCAACTAAAATAAATTTTGACGTCATATATAATGAATCAAACACATGAACCATTCGATAAATCTTGAACTTTTCTAGCAATTATGTGAACATTTTTGCATTTTTCTCCCTTCCATACAGACCAGGAGGGCTGTAATTTGATCTCGGACATGGCCATTCACGACATCGACATGCTGGTCTGGTTGACCTCGTGCGCTGCCCCAAAGTCTGTGTTCGTCATGACCCATATTCGTGACGAGACGCTGCAGAAAATCGGAGAACCGGATGCTGGGGTCGTGGCCCTCACGTTTCAGGACGGACTGATGGCCACCATAGATGTGTTCAGGGAATGTGTGTACGGCTATGATATCAGAACAGAAGTAAGGCTACCTCAAGGAAGTCGCTGATATGTCCCCTGCGTTCGACATGCTTACAGCTTTATTACCGTCTTTTATTTACGTGTACATGTATTTTGAATACAGGTACTAGTACTAGTATTTCTAAAAAAAATTGAATAAATCCTTTATTATGGTTTAAAAAAATATTTAGTTAATTGTTACGGTAGCAGCTTCTTTTTACAGATTAATTTTGTTCAACAGCAAGAAGAGTATACATGTACCATTAAAACTTATACATTGTAATTCCTGTAAACATATGCAATTAATGCGCATTCAAAAAACATGTCAAAAAGAACCAGCACAAGAAGTTACTAGTATAACATATTTTGTAGATGTTTGGAACGAAGGGAATGGCCATGGCAGATAATCCCAGACGTTCCTCATATTCTGTGGATTATCTACAAGGATCCAATAGCCCCCCTCTGCACTATTCCTTCCCCCAGAGGTTTGAGAAGGCCTTCGAGTTGGCCTTAGCCCATTTCTACAGCTGTCTATCAGGTATTCACAATACCTTCATTAATAAAGCCTCTGTACTATTGACCAAAAGTACATGTATTATACACGTGCGATAAGTATCAACATGATTCGTCAGCGTTCTCTACATGTTTCACTTCCGCATTAAAACCATGCACTACTTGCCGGTGGAAATTAATAATTGCGGATTTTTTCTCAATCTACCGTTCTCGGATTCGAAACAACAAGTTTAATATTAGTACTAGGTTTTGTAGTGTTCTGTTTTGTCATTTCGACAAAACCAAATTTTCTTAGTATCTTTCTAACACATCTTGACTGTATTCATTTCTTTAGGCGATGTACAACCTCTCATTACTAAAGAAGAGTGTTTACTGGTAAGTAAAATAATAGAAAAAGCCGTGGAGTCCTACAAAACAGGCAAAGTCGTGAACTTCTAAAAGACAGATTCTGTACGATAATGTCGGCATTTAATGATGCATGTTCTACATTTGGTTGATTTATTTTTCATGTTGTTCAAAATCTTTAATTTTTACACTGTGATCTCAATGGTTATATAATTAGCAACCACTTGTTTTTATTATAAAATCTTAATGTGTATATCAACTAACTCTTATACTTTCATCTGATTACATATGATAAGAATAGTTATAGTTAAAGAGATATAATAAGCGTACATCTGAGTAAACAATGTCTTAATGAATGATTACCTTATAGCCAGCATATCATATACTAGTATATATAACCTCAATCAAGTGTATCGATTTTTTTGTTTAATATAATTTACGATGGCTTGGTTTTTACAAGTTAATCACGGGTTAATTATGAAGACACATGATTATAAAAATTGTTATTAGATTATGATCATATTATACTTCATTTCCTTTGTAGAGTGTTATATCAGCTTGCTTGCTAGTAAATATTAAATCTACTTTTTTCGATATTACCAGTATACTTATATTTTTTTCAACGTGAATTTACTGGAACATAAATTTTTTTTTTTATAATTATTGGATGAAGAATCTTGAATAACTACCGGTGCTTACATGCAATCATAATATCTGTGTTTGTATTTGTTACTTAAGTATTATATCGTGAAAGACGCAACAAGACTTGTTATATCAATATGAGTTCCATTGATTTTGTTAAATTGTATATCAGTACACCACATACCAAACTCATTTTATGTTACATTGTATATATTAGAATCATATAATTACCCCTGGCTAAGAATTTTATTTTTAAAAAAAATATATATATACATGCAAAAGCGTTTATAGAATTCAATTATATTTACTGGTAGATATAAAAAAAATGTGGATTTCAATTTTAAAGTTTCTGTCAGTTCACATTACAATGCAGTGTGATAATGTACTGTTTACATGTTAAGTTCAACTGATTATTGTTCTTTGTAATTTACAATCGTAGTCTTACATTTATTAATTTCATTCCATAAAAAAAACATATACATGTAGTTAAACTTAGTCATTTATTATATAAATAATAATAATGTGTATTATAATCTAAAAACCAATTTGTTTATTATCTGAAATAAGAAATTTGAAGATACCGTGTGACTCATTTAATACATGATTAAATAGAAAAATTGATAAAGTTTTTTTTTCCTTTATGAGGTCCGGGGAGCAACGGTGTAATATTTGAGCAAGAAGGATTATATAATCTATGACAAGTCTTGTGCATATATTTGTCTTTTGTTTTCATTTATTTATCTTAATAATCTTAAAATTGTTTCCCTAATATTTACATTCAGTGCATATTTGCTCTTATGTTTGCATTGGAAATTTGCGACGTTCAATTTCTTGTAAAATACACTAAGCCTTTTCACGGCGCATGGGCACAAATATAAACATTATCATGCGTTTTTAATGTATTTATTACTGAGTATTGTAAAATTTAACGAAACGTTCAAATACATAACCAATTCCATAAGTACTTATGAAAGTAATCGTTAAATCAAATCTATTCGTTTATAAATGAAAATTTTTCTCGACAAAGTTTCTGGCATTATATTTCTAATCGCGGAAGCAAACCAAATAACATGTTTATATAGCTGTTCGATGTATTTTTCATTACTCTGACTAAGAGCGTATATAATAACTCAAAAGCGACGATGCATAAAAAATTCAAAAAAATAAATATCAATATGAGTATACGCATTTAATGCTTATTTCTGGATGCCGTCGGTCCTATAACATAACAAGGCAGTGCAGACAAAATAACATACCGTGCTAACGCGTGGTATTCAGTTTGTCTGCACCGCCTTGGTGTGTTATAGGACCGACGGCATCCAGAAATAAGCATTCAGTGCTTAAATTATTGGTGAAAACATAACGGCCCTTATTTCTGTCACTATATTGGTAATGGTATTCGGTACATGTATGATAAATGCCAATCTACAGGCATTAAAAAGTATTTTTTTAAAAATCGATCGTAATAGATTTTTCCTAAAACATGTATTATATTAAAAACTTTTATTATAACACGGGAAATTAAATCCCTATAAAAAGACATTTTAAGGTCAAGTGCCTTTGGGACAATCCAACTACTTGTACATGATAACACTTTATTTAAATTATTCACACTTTGATATGAATTCAGGAGACTCACTAGTATCACACGTGACCATGGAAGTAGCTTTGACAATTAACATTATATTTCAGTTAAAAATATAAAAGCCCACTTATAATGAGCAATCCTGTGTTTGTAATAATTAAAACAAGAGGCCCATGGGCCACAAATCGCTCACCTGAACAATAGTCCTTGTATCATTTTATTTCGAAAGGGTTTATTATGAAGTGAACTCTGAATAAATATTGTAAAACTCATATATTTCAAGATTTTGCCATATATTAAACAATACATAAAAAGAAGAAACAATTTTATCTTTGGCATGTTTTTATTCATAGTTATTTTACACATCAACTGAGACTGAATTTTAAGCTCTAAAATACCCATTTGCAGTAAAAAAAAAAATCCAATTTCACTGAAAAAATTGAATTATATTCGTTAAATAATTAAAAGATGATATTGGCATCTGTTTTGTATTTCAATCATTAAAAGCTTCTTTATCGATTCATCAAATAAAAATATTGCAGGTGTGATGAGAACATTAGGCATGTTAAATTTTGCATTCTCATCGATCATCTGTCTTATAGACTAAACTCAAAAAACATGGAAAGTCTATATATAGTTGATAAAGTCTATCAATGATTCCTACTTTTTATCCATATCTTTTGTTCCTTTATCTTTCCTAACTGTGTGTTTGTGAATCAAAACTTCGTAAAAACTAAGATCCACACCTTTTTGAAGTTGTTTGAATTTATGATCTTTGATCCCGATCACTTGTATCCCGATATGTGAGTAATTGATGTCGGGATTGAAATTCCAAAAAAAACAAAAAACTAGTCGATAAACATACACATGTGTAACCAGATAATTTAACGATGATAAACTTATCATGGAAATTTCTTTTTTTTTTTTTTTAATACTTCTTTTAATAAAACATGATTTAAACAATTTAGAATCTGCACTATCTCAGAATGATTGCACAGTAATCTCACAAACTGTAGCATTGTTATTCTTAAAAAGAAGAGTTTAAAACATTTTCCCAATATATAAGTCTATGTTAAACTTTGAACATATTTTGGAGCCGTATGTAGTATTAGTCCGGGGATCACGGTTTTCACAATTTAGAATCTACACTTTTAGGGTACTTGTATATTAATCTCACTAATTTTAGAACTGTAGTCCTTGAGAATACATTTTTAAAAACATTTCCCCCCATATATTTCTATGTTAAATTTGTCTTTTTTAATCAACTTTGAACCCCTCTTGGGACCCCAGTATTGACCCGGGGATCGCGATTTTTACAATTTAGAATCTTCACTATATATACAAGCTTTGGTGTAAATATTGGCATATCTGGTGTAGTGGTTCTTAAGAAGAAGATTTTTTAAGACACCCACCCAATTTTCGCAGTTTCGCAATTATCTCCCTTTTAAAAAGGGTTGTGACCTTTATTTTAACAATTTAGAATCCCCTTCTCATAAGGATGCTTTGTCCCAAGTTTGGTTAAATTTGGCTCAGTGGTTCTAGAGAAGAAGTCAAAAATGTGAAAAGTTTACAGACGGACGGACAGACAGACGGACGGACGGACGACGGACAACAGGTGATCAGAAAAGCTCACTTGAACCTTCGGTTCAGGTGAGCTAAAAAACCAATAATGTATATCGCATTAAGGATGACTTTTACTCAGAATGAAAAAAAATCCACTGATGATAATGAAAAACCAACTATTGTGTGTCATAGACCTTACATGGTAGTGTTATTCTTCACTTTTAAAAAAGTAGGTCAATGACCTACTTTTTGAGTTAATGGCCATTGAATATTTTTTGGAAATTTAAGAAAAATCCCTAAAAATTTTACACTATGATTGAGATTTTCTTAATTGTGAAAATAATACAAATTGCCAAACTCTTTAACAAATGAATTACAGTTTATGAATGGCAGTGACATTAAATAGATGCAAAGCATTAAGTTTATATTCACAATTTTTATAGGTATTCAAGTCCAAATTTTCTCTATCAGTTTTCAAGTCCCTACTCTTTTTTGATTAAATTTAACAAAAAACTGAATGATGACAATACTAAAACATTTATAGTATCAAACTAAGTATATTGACCTTTCTCTGCTGGCATAAAATTTATATGAGGTCAATGATCAAAATTTTGAGATATGGTGTCTTTTATCATTTTTAAGCATTTCTGAATGTTTTTTTAGTATGTGCCATACGATTATTATAACAAAAAAGCGAGTTAAAACCAACAGAAAATATGCAAAATTATGTTGACTAACAAATAAAATCTTAACTTTTAATATTATAGTACTACCAAAAATATTTCAGTGGAAAACAAAATCTGAAAAATTTAGTCCGAATTTCCTCTGTTTTGCTAAACGTCAAACTTTCTTTGAGCCTCATTCCATAATGTAGTAAAACTATCGAGTTTTATGTCAATAATAATTCATTTCATAAATACCTTTTGTGTTTAGAACAAATTTTACTAATGACATTGAACTTAATAACAATCCGGATTAGAGAACTCAAACCCTGAGTAAACAACGTCCTTAACAATGAAGAATGATAAAACACAACCCAGCATCCTACACACTTTGTAGCAAGGGAGTCCTTTCATCAAGTTTAACAGGTTTTGGTAGCCGCAGCTGAAGCTGTTTATAAAACTTCTGTCGTTGTCGATCTGAGCTCTCGGACCCCGGCCATTGAAGTCGTTTAAGACCTTTGTATTCCACCGAGTCCATCACTGAATTCTCCATCCCCTTTCTCTGGATGACGGTGAGCCCTACTAGTGAGTCCGCCATGTTTCTGAGACTAGATTCAATGAACACTCTGAATGTGTTGGAGTCGTCAGAGTCGCTCTCCATGTCGAGGATGATTACGGAGGCAGACTGTTCAAGGTACCCGCCAAAATGGGAGAACACTCCTAAAGTGTAATCATATTTAAATTTAAAATGGAGTTGTCAATTGTTAGATATTTTGAAAGGCGGTTATGGGATAGAATATTCAAGGAAGATAAATGGTCGACAAATTACCAATCATATCTACCGTTAAAAAAATTTAAATATAATTTTACTTATCCTACATTGACCTACATGAACCTACCTTTACCGGAGCCCTCTATCCGGTTACAAATCTTGTATCCCTCCTTCTCCAGTGTACTTGTGATTTGGTCTGCAATGTCGTTGTCCTCATTCCTACTATCATCATGGACCACAAGGGCATGGTACCGATGATTATTGCCTGATACAGGAAGTAAAAAATAATCAATGCAAGTTTACAGAAGGTGCTTAAGCACTAATTTTAACGGAATGTCCTAATGGTAACGGGCATTCTAGTACGTGTATGTATTTTGCTTTTTTTAAAAACAGTTTTTTATTTTTAAATAATAAAATCCTTTAAAAACTACTAAAGTAGAATAGAAAATGAACATGAGTACATCGTGATAAATGTGTTATACTTATCATTTTTTAAGTCAACAGAGACAAGAACATCAAAAGATGGGAAACTTAAAAAGTTGTAAAACATGTTAAATTTGCAAAAATGTGGAAAAAATCCTGTTTCATAGTGACTAAAAATTAATAAAAACTCATTCAAAATTCATCTATATCGGGGTTGATATTAAAAATGCATGATTCATAACTACTTTATTTATTTTATATATATTTTACATACTTACTCATTTTAGGCAAACCGCCAAAGAGGCCTCGAGATTTACAATAAAAGTTTATGTGTGGACCATATAACTTTGTCGTCGTACCCGTAATTATAAACAAAATAACAACCACACATGGTACAATAATAATCACTTTGATGTTTATCACATTAAAAACTGAAACAAATAAAAAAAAATGTTAATTTTATAAATATTAAAATCATAAGACTAAGTATTTGTGCTAACAACAATATTGCCACAGTTTTTAGCCAATAGTCTGAATTTATATGAAATTGCACTACATCAATGTAAGAGTTTTTATTCAATACCGATGTTTCATTCTAACATATGCAGTTCAATTAACTTAAAAAATAGCCAGTCTAGAGTAAAGCTGTGAATGGTATAACCATGCCTTTTAGTAAAGTATCATAGATCATATACTCAACAGACTTGGTACGTCTCCCGGTTAAAAGTAATTCTATAATTTTTTTTCAGTCTCATATAAATTTATATCTAATTGTACAGTACTTTGCAATTGTTTTCATTAAATTTTAGCCCCCTACCTTCTTGTCTAAGTTTTACAGAAAACTTTGGTGTATCTATGTCAAAATCAGAGGAAACCCAACAGGAGAACGTTACATCAAAATCCGACTGCTGAACATTCAAAACTGTCAGATTGGCTTGCACTACAGGACTGTAATCTCTGAAAATGTAAACGTGATTCAGGAAAATTTGCATCAGTCATGATGTGAACAATATTTGTCGAAAGTAGGTGATTCAAAGTGTTAACTCACAAAACATCAATAAATATTTTTTTTATCAAATTTTTTTACCAGTTTCTACTACATTATGTTGAAATCAAGGTATATTTGTGAATTTCGGATACATGCATTGCTTTGAGTAGAATTGCTCGAGCAAAAAGAAAGTACAAAGTATTACTAGTTTAATGTCTGTTATGGTCCTTTGTGCAAAAATTCAGCAAACCATCAAGTTGTGTTTATCACACTCATTTTCATTCATTTACTAAATTTCTTCTTTGGACCCCCCCCCCCCCCCCCCCAACTTATCTTAAATCTCATAATGGAATGAAAACATTCAATTTATGACACAGCAATACAAATTAACAACTTTATTCCTCATTAAAAGAAATAAGTGTACAAAGGCTGGAAAGATTTCATGTAAATACCTATTTTCTTCAGTCACGATGTACCGTGTACTAACATCCTGGACTTCCACAGTGCCTATGTACCAACTGACATCTCGTGTGAAACTTGACTTGCAGCCAAAGTCGGCAGCGCAGTGGAACGTGGCATTCTGTCCAATGTTGGTGATGACGTCACTGGGAGGAATGGGCTCAGGTTTAAGCCGTTCAACACAATCTATCAAGTATGTGTCATAAACTGTATACATATGTAAACAGAAGCATATCAAATAGAGCTGCCAATGTGTAATTTGTCAAAATGTATGAAATGTGTTCAAATTTCTGGATTTATTATGTGATGGACAACAATTTAAACGTGTGTTAGGTACTGAAAGTATCCAGAAATGAGATTCGCTCTGGCACTAACTTCACAAAAATCCCACAAAAATTGAGATACTAGTATATCATTTAAAGGAGAGCGTGGAAAAAATAAACTACAAATACAAATGGCGTATTAGTAAGTAGCCAAATCACACTTGGAGCAGAAAGGGGATAGATACTAACAGTGCTTGTTGGGGTTGATGCGAGAGAGGTGCCACCGAAATCCGATACATGTTATGATTTAATTATTTCATCTTTTAAAAAACCTAAATGAGCATAACGTTGAAATACAACTATTGTGCCCTTTCTATATCACATAAAATTTATTGACCCTTTAACAGTTTTAACATGAAAACTATTTTTTTTTCATTTTTCAAATTTAAGTGAAATCTATTGAATAAATTCAATACCAACGACTAATAGGTCCTCCAAGTGGGAAATATTCTGTCCAGTGCTGGAGTTATGGGCAACACATATATAGGAGCCGTTATCGTAGCCGACAGTAGCCTTCAGAATCAGCAGAGTCTGGTTTTCTAAGAACAAAGTTGGACATTCGTCATTGTGTTCGCATTCCTGATACAAGAAAGGAAATTCCTTCCACGAGTACTTTGTGTTATTATTCTTAAAGTACCATGTGATGGTATCGTAACCGGAAGCACAGCAGTCCAAGTACACAAACTGTCTAGCTCTGACATGGTCTAGGTCTGTTATGTTCTTGGTAAAATGAAGGAAATCTACAATATTCAAGAAAAAGACTATAACACTTCTTAAATATCAAGTGTCAAGTAGCATTTCTTTAGACACTTATACATGTATATACACTTGAAGTTCACTTAGTAAGTCGATCAGCTTTCTCTGCATGCACGATCCACTGAAAGCAATTTGATTTAGAAATTTTGTCATAAAGTCATTCACTTACATTACATATATTACATATATTTATTTATTCACCAATCAAGGGGCCTCAGGGGGCATATACATTAAAAAAATAATATTATCATGACTATAACACATAATGAATGAAATAATAGCCCAAAATGTCCAGGTTCATATTACAGGCAACAATATACAAAATGATTCATTTTTACAATGAAATATAAGTACAGTCAAACAAACAAATTGTCAGCTAAGGACTGGAACTGCATTTTTACTTTTTAAAAGATCCAGGGATGAGTTTCTCATAACGATTTTACCCCCACTTTTAAAAAGTGAAGAAAAATGTATTTGCTGATGGATGGAGAATATAAAAAAACTAAAGACGATCGGCATAAAATGCTGAGTGACAAAATATTATTGTAAGTAATCTTACCTTTCGTGGGAGGTTGGCATTTATTCACAACAAACCCAATATTGTACATCAACAGAACTGCTAAGAAAGTCAAAATCCTTAAATTAATGCGGTCAAAAAGCTTGGATACGTTGTAGTTCACGGCTGGACACATATCTGCTCTCATTTGAATAAAAAGTAAGCAACTCATCTCTTTACTGCAGTAAATCGAGGAAAGAGGAAATCCCTCTTTATGATGAAGGTTCAAGGGTCTGATCATCAGTTATTGTTTGAAGTGGAGAATCAGGAAAGTATTTCCTGAATTTCTCAATATTTAGTGTCTCGGTTTTTTATATCTTGCAGTTATATCATTATTATAGAGTTATTGCATGCAATTTATTAATTTTTGTAAAAAAAACAACTTATTATTCTGAATTTTTGGCGAAGTGTGTGCTGTTGAAATATATTAATATAGCAATGGGAAATCAGAATGTTTAAACATTCATAAATAATTTTTTGATAGATATTATTTAGATTTTTTACTTATGATATTTTGTGAATAGGCTACAAGTGAACAGGGAAATAATCTCCCCGTTTTATTTTTCCCTTTTCGCCCTCGTTGTCAGCGGACGAAGTTAAGACATTTTAAACACAACTGTGACTGGGCGAATTCAAGACGGTGCGAATCAGTTTGCAAGGGTAGAAGGGCAAAAATAACCCTGTATAAAGTATTTTTGTTGAGGGGGAGATGGTACGTATTAATGCCGCGTACTGATACTTCCTGAACTTAAAGACACTTAAAATTGCAACCACAGGATTTGAATAAAAACTGTAATATTTTTCTTTAAACTTACATGAATGGTCAGTATGTTATCTGTAACTAAGTAATTACATCAACTAAAAATTTATATGTACGAAGTTAAACCAGCGCATGTTTGTGTGCTGTTCTCCATTTATTGTGTATATTGATACATAGATTTGTGTAAAGTGGAGATTTAATTAACCAAATTTGTAGAGGAGTAACCAGATTATTAAAGTTAATAAAAATTCTATTCTTATAACAGCCTCACACACTCGCGTGACTTGTCAGTAACGTTTTATCCTTTCTCATTCCTTTACATTGGATTAACAAGCTATTTTGTGCAGATCACAGCATATATATGTTATATACCAACATATCATAATTATCATGGTTGATTAATATAATTACTAAGATTCACTTATGTTATGAAATAGCATAAACTTCCGTAAACATCATCCATGGACTTTTATTTTTATTCCTTTCTAGGCACACTGGTGTTTCTTCCTACGATTCCAAACCGTATATTTGACTACCTATTTAACAATCAAATGTCACAAGCTGTTATCCTCGGGAACTGTCTCGATGCTTTTGTTTAAAATAAACAATAATGACGGAAATACTCTTTATCAAAATAAACAACTGAAACCACCCACCATCTGAACATTTGTTGGTTTTCTTGAGATGACATTATAATTATTACCCACCTCAAATCAACATAGACGCGATTGTCAAAAAAGAGTTCAGGTTCAATCCTGTTAAAAATAGCTACCTTACCAGCCATTGGTCCAAATTTTCTCGCAAAATAGTCATATTGTGCGAAGAGACAGCAGCACCAATGTTTAAAACAGCGGTACGCATGAACTTTACAAGATTGTCATGACACCGCCCAGCTTCCTTCTTCCTTTGTTGGTGTGACATAGTTTTCAAAGGTGAACCGAATTGGAACGTCAATGATAGTAACTTTACATATTAAATGTTCCTGTCTACATTGTTTCCTATACTATATTATGTGTTTATTGGGGCAGTGTCGCTGACAGTAAGTAATGGTTGTAAGCCGAAAACTGCACATTCAGTCAGATATTGTAGAGTCCGAGGCATGTTAGCCCCGAGGACAGTACAATATCTGTCAGGATGGTCAGTTCGAGGCTTATTTAATAATTTGATACACTTTGTCTTTTCATTGTTTATGACCAGTTTTTTTTCCGATCGTTCTGCTTCATTTCATTTACCTGGCACTATCCAATAAATAACGGTAGAGGATGGTATGATTCTGTAGCTCTAAGGAGTTTGGTGGTCAACAAAATGTCTCAAGGAATTTAATTTCATATCTAGCTTGTATTTTTATTGTTAAACGACAAGTAAAAATTAATCCATATTTAATACAACACTCGTTTTTATATGCCTATAAAAGTATTTTACACATAAATTGTTGCTCAGTTATAATTTAATATTAAAATACACATCTTAAGTGAAAAAAAAAATAAATCGATGTAATTGAAAGACAATTTGTTACGAAAATTGATTGTAATTCATAGATTTGTTAGAACTGATGGGACTTAAATTCTATACGGCCCGTATATATTGTTACATTTTTTAATCTCATTTCTTGAATAAATCTAATCAAAATTTATCATTCATTAAATAAATTAAATGAATAACATACGCATAATCTTAAAATCAATATGTATATCTGAAATAGAAAACTTGAAGATATGATGTACCTTTTTTATACATTATTGAATAGATTAATTGATTTATTTCTTGTTTTCATTTATGACATCAGGTGAGCAATGGTGAAATGTTGGAGTAAGAAGGACTAGATACATGTAACTTCGGTAATGGAATCATATTTCTGACTATTCACAGTTGTTGTAAAACGCCTTTGAGACAATTCCATGATATGATTTCAAAATACATGTAGTTCATTCACACTTGATAATAAGTAATTTAATTTAATAAAATTTAGGCAAGCATCACCCGAGACAATGGGAGAATCTTTGACAACCATGTTTTAGCTAAAAATATAAAAAATGATGCTAAAAATGAGCAGTCATGTAAGTAAATCCCAGCACTCTACACGTTTTGTAGCAAGGGAGTCCTTTCATCAAGTTTCACAGGTTTTGGTAACCGCAGCTGAAGCTGTTTATAAAACTTCTGTCGTTGTCGATCTGAGCTCTCGGACCCCGGCCATTGAAGTCGTTTAAGACCTTTGTATTCCACCGAGTCCATCATTGAATTCTCCATCCCCTTTCTCTGGATGACGGTGAACCCTACCAGTGAGTCGGCCATGTTTCTGAGACTAGATTCAATGAACACTCTGAACGTGTTGGAGTCGTCAGAGTCGCTCTCCATGTCGAGGATGATTACGGAGGCTGACTGTTCAAGGTACCCCCCAAAATGGGAGAACACTCCTAAAACATTTAGAATGGAGTTGTCAATAATTAGAAACAAGTATCTCGAAAGCAGCCACGATTGTTTCATCCTGTTAAATGAGGCAAGGGACAGCTTCTCTTTCTAACTACTGTCTTTTGAAATAAACATTAAAGTTAGTCATAATTCTATACCTGTTTTCTATAACTTTTTTGTTGTCTATCAGCAACAGTGAAGGTTATTGTTAAATTCATCAGAACATGATCAATAAGTACTGAGATCAAAACCGGTTTTTATAATTTTCATCTTCATAAAAATATTCAACATGCATTTATGAATAAAATTTTGTAAAGATCAAGACTTTAATGAGATGCAACCTCGTCAACGCTGGTGCTGCAACCTCCCAGAGTCCCATGTCTCCTGAATATGCGGTACTCATCTGTACAGTGTTAAACTTATCTACAAGGACCTACCTCTACCAAAACCCTCTATCCGGTTACAAATTTTGTATCCCTCTCTCTCCAGTGTACTTGTGATGTGGTCTGCAATGTCGTTGTCCTCATTCCTACTATCATCATGGACCACAAGGGCATGGTACCGATGATTATTACCTGATACAGGAAGTAAAAAAAAATCAGTACAAGTTTACAGATACGGTACAGAGGCTAAGATACATTTAAACCGGACGCTTTAATGGCAATTTGCGCTGCAGTATTGTGGTTTTTTAAGTTAAATAACAATACAACCCTAATAAAAACTTTAAAATAATAAACAATGAGTATAAATGAGGTATTATACATTAATTTTGACAAATCAACAGAAACAAGAATATCTATGGATGGGTAATGAATGTTAATTATTTAAGTTATAGAAACAAATGTTAACTTTGCAAAAAGGCAATGGTGACTTAAGTTTAATTAAAAACCCTTTTCAAACTCAATAATATTGGGGTTTCTATTGAATATGCATGATTCATAATTATTTATGCATTTTGAAAACTTCACATACTTACTCATTTTAGGCAAACCTCCTAAGAGGCCGCGAGATTTACAATAGAAGTTTATGTGTGGACCATATACAGAATGCACCGCTTTTGTAGTACCCGCAATAAACAGGATAAAAACCACACATGGTAAAATGATCAGGATCACTTTGATGTTCACATTAATCACTGAAACCAACAGAAATTTTGTTTTTATAAAGAATAAAATTATAAGACTAAGTGTATGGACCAATCGATATTGCTTTATCCAATAACTGAGTTTATATGCAATTGTAATTCATCAATGAATTATTCGGTTGTTTTTATTTAATACCAGTATTTAATTATAACACACACACACACACCCACCCACCCACCCACAAAAGAATCCAGACTTATGGTTAACAGTAATTTTATAAATGTCGGCTCGTATTTATTGCCCCTGTTGAAGGACAACGTCCACTAAGTTTATATCACGATCAGGCTGATCGTACAATGACTAGTACTTAGCAGTTATGTGTAATCAAATCTCTTCCCTCTACCTTCTTGTCTAAGTTTTACAGAAAACTTTGGTGTATCTATGTCAGAATCAGAGGAAACCCAACAGGAGAAAGTTACACCAAAATCCGACTGCTGAACATTCAAAACTGTCAGATTGGCTTGCACTACAGGATTGTAATCTCTAAAAATGTAAATATGATTTATGAAATTTGAATCCATCATGATATGAACAATATTTGTCGAAAGTAGGTGATTCAAAGTGTTAACTCACAAAACTTAAATAAATATTTTTTTATCAGATGTTTCCCATCTAGCTATAGATTCTACTAAATTATGTTAAATCAGATATGATAATTTTTGAATTTCTGATATATGCGTAACTTTAAATAGAAGTGCTCTTGCTAACAACACTAAATGCACCCAAAATACAAAACTAGTCTTTTAAGGTCATTCATACAAAAATTCAGCAAACAACCAAGTTGTTGAATCACTCATTTTCATTCCTCTCCTAAATTTCGTCTTTTGTCCCCCCCTCCACCCCCGCTTATTCTAATCTTGCAACAAAATGAAAACATTCAATTCATGGACAGCAACAAAAATGTATATTACCAGTCCAAATTGAAGAAATATATGTAATAAGACAGAGAAGGTCAATTACCTATTTTCTTTAGTCACTATGTACCGTGTACTAACATCCTGGACTTCCACGGTGCCTATGTACCAACTGACATCTCGCGTGAAACTTGACTTGCAGCCAAAGTCGGCAGCGCAGTGGAACGTGGCATTCTGTCCAATGTTGGTGATGACGTCACTGGGAGGAATTGGTTCAGGCTTAGGCCGTTCAACACAATCTGTCAAGTATTTATCATTTTATAAACTTATACATGCATACAGATGCGTATCAAATACAGCTGCCAATGTGTAAAGTGGTTAAATGTAGGCAATATGTCCAAATTGCTGCAGTTGTTGTGGAATGAACAAAAATTTAAACATGTTTTAAAAACTAAAGGTATGAATTAAGATTCGCTCGAGCGCAAACTTCACCAAAACCCCACAAAAATTGAGATATATTATTTAAAGGAGAGCGTGGATAAGAAAAATCCAAATTCAAAGGGAGTAGTGCCGTAGTTAGTATGTAGCCAAATCACACTTGGAGCAAAAAGATATATACTAGTAGTGTTTGTTTTGAGAGAGAGAGAGAGAGAGAGAGAGAGAGAGAGAGAGAGAGAGAGGGGTGACACCGATGGCCGATACGTGCTATCATTTATTTAATTTTAAATCTTAATTAACATCATGTTAATGATTATTGTCCAATTATTGTCCCCTTTAAATGTCACATGTAATTACATGACATGTTAAGCATTTTTTTTTCAAATTCAAGTGAAATCGAAGTAATAAATCCAATACCACTGACTAATACATCCTCCAAGTGGGAAATAGTCTGTCCAGTGCTGGAGTTATGGGCAACACATATATACGAGCCGTTATCGTAGCCGACAGTAGCCTTCAGAATCAGCAGAGTCTGGTTTTCTGAGAACAAAGTTGGACATTCGTCATTGTGTTCGCATTCCTGATACAAGAAAGGAAATTCCTTCCACGAGTACTTTGTGTTATTATTCTTAAAGTACCATGTGATGGTATCGTAACCGGAAGCACAGCAGTCCAAGTACACAAACTGTCTAGCTCTGACATGGTCTAGATCTGTTATGTTCTTTGTAAAATGGAGGAAATCTACAATATTTAAAGGGACATGGTCACGATTTTTGTCAAATTCAATTTTGCTATTTTTATTATTTACAATGCTTTAAGAATGTATTTCTAATGATCAAGTGAAATTTGAGAGTCAGTTGTAAAATTATGAGCAAGATATAAAGCTCACAACTCTGTGTCATATAAACAAGGCTCGTGCCCTAGTTTTGTTCACATTGGTTCAATATACCAGTAAAAATCTTTTTTAAGCTGATTTTTCTATCTTTTTATTCATTTTTGCATAAATAAACAGATTCGAACGTTTAACACATTCTTTTTAGGTTTAAATCTAGAATTTTTGCTTTAAAATTAAAAATGTAAACAAAAGCTTTGTTTACATAGCAAAGAATTGTAAGCTCTGTAACTCGCTTAAAACTCAACAATTGATACTCAAATTTTGGTTGCCTATTGAAGATGCCTTACTGAAGCATTGTAAACATTAAAATCGGAACAATAATTTTTGACTTAATCGTGACCATGTCCCTTTAAGAAAAGACAATATCATTTCTTAAATATCAAGTGTCAATAAGCATTTCTTTATACACTTATACACTACTTTAAGTTCACTTAGTAGGTCATCAGCTTTCTCTGCATGCACGATCCACTGTAAGCATTTTGATTTAGAAATTTTGTTAAAAAAGACATTCACTTAAAGTCAAACAAAAAATTGTCGACTAAGGACTGGAACTACATTTTTGCGTTCTGGTGATAAAAGATCTAGGAATGAGTTTCCTAAAACGATTTTACCCACACTTTCAAATTCTGAACAAAAATATATTTGCTGATAGATGGACAACAAACTGTAGTCGGTAGGCATCAAATGCTGAGTGACAAAATATTGTTGCATGTAATCTTACCTTTCGTGGGAGGCTGGCATATATTCATAACAAACCCCATATTGTACATCAACAGAACAGCTAAGAAAGTCAAAATCCTTAAATTAATCCGGTCAAAAAGCTTGGATACGTTGTAGTTCACGGCTGGACACATATCTCCTTTTTTTTTTTAGTTTAACTCCTGAAAACAAATCAGGAAGTATTACATGTACATGTATATTAGTAAGCAGGCCGACATATGGTTACTGTGGTATGGAAATATGCCTCTTCTATATTATCAAGGTTCAGGGTCTAGTCATCAATTATTGTTAGTATATAATTGGCGATTGACTATATTAAGTGTTTTCTTAATTTCTCAATATTCAGATTCATGGATTTTCAAAACAAGAAATTCATAACTAATTCATAATTAATAAAATCTTTTGAAAACAATAAATCAATCTTTATGAATCTGTAGCTTAGCTAGTGCTGTTGTAAATATATCTATATAAGAATGGTAAATCTTAGATGTTTGAACATTCATTAATAATCTTTTTGATAAATAATATATGTTACAGTTTTTCACTTGCAATAAGAAATACGTGTGGTGAAATACGCTATTTTCGTAGAGAGTAATGGGGTTAGAGTATTTTCCCGTGTGTAAGATCACTGTACTTGCATACACTTGAATATTGCCATAAAGTGACTTGAAAAATAAACCAACCTATTGGCTATTTAAATGCAAAGTATTTTTTTTAATTGCAGGAATGGTCAATAATTTATCTGTAAGTTCAAGTTATGACATTAAAAAGTTGTGTTTGTGAGAAAAGTCAGCGCATGTAAAACATACTATGGGTTGTTGTAAATTCGAATTTAAAGTGTCAAAAAGAGATAACTTTTTATATTACTTAACGTATACACATTGTTTTAAAAAAAAACCCAAATTGTTCGTTCATATAACAGTATTTGATACCTATTGAAGTACGCGTCGTAATACAGTGTAGTGTTTGGGTCCAACCCCCGTCGATAGTAGTCATCCCTCCATCCATCGGATTATCCCACTCTTTTAAGCAGACTGCGGCTTTATATATTTGTTATATCCCAACATATTAAATTTCATTTGATTTGTATTACTAATATTCACTTATGTTTTGAAACTCGAGCATAAAATTCCGTAAACGTCGTCACATACACTTCTATTTTCGCCCTTTTAGGCATAGTGGAGTTACTTTAAAGTACTTTAGGACCTGTTTTTCAATTAAAAATCAAACTGTTCTTCTTGGTGATTCACTCCATGTTATGATGCTTTAGTTCAAATTAAAAAAAAAACAAACAATGAAGACGGATTTTTTTATTACATGCACAGATCCTGAATTTTTTACCGGGAGTGAGGGTGGTTGGGGTTTCGACGGTTTTTAAAGTTTCCCGGAAGGAGGGGGGTCTCAGACATATATTTGGTTATTTTATACATGTATATGTAAATACAGTTATTTGCATTTTGCAACGGAGATCTGGACCCCTCTGACCCCCCCCCCCCCAGCCCGATCCACGCATGTATTAATTCTATATTAATGTTAATTAAAATGCATTACTGAAGCCACCGTTCAGCTAATCATCTGTTAGATTTCTTGAGTTGACCTTATTACCTACTTCGAATCAACACATGTGCGATTGTTAAAAAGGTCAGGTACATTTACTATCGTGTTATGAAAAGATACTTCTGTTGCTAGTTATTGGATCAATTTTCTTGCACCCCCCCCCCCCCCCCCCCCACATATTAGGGAGTTGTAGCGAGGAGATAGCTGCACAGCGGTACAATTATATACTTACTTGTAACATATGTATATTGCGTTGGTCACACGCCAAACTTCCTCGTTCTTACATTAGTTTGTGTGAAGTAATTTTTAAGGTCAATTAAATTAAAACACACGATAGACAGATCTAATTCAACATCGGTCACAGTAACTTGATAAATTAAGTTTCTCCGGCTACATTGTTTCGTGAATGCGATTTTACAACTGATGAAAATATCGAGGCTGAATCACCGTCAATATCAAATTTTGCTTCTTACCTCAAGTTTTTAATTGTAAAACGACCCGCAAATCCTTTTTTATACAAAACTCGGTTTTATCGTCCGAGCTGATTCCAATCCAAGTGCCTAAAAAGGGTGAAATGTTCATACAGTGACGTTTGTTTATAACTAAATGTCAACGAGTGGATAAAATATAAA
The DNA here is from genome assembly GCF_963853765.1 of Magallana gigas. NCBI lineage: Eukaryota > Metazoa > Mollusca > Bivalvia > Ostreida > Ostreidae > Magallana > Magallana gigas. Next base: position 14,927,843 of record NC_088860.1, on the reverse strand, counting down.
TCAAGGGTATTGAAAGACATTCCGCTGTCTATTGACACCTAATACGTTACCATTAGTTTAAAAAAATACAAACGGAAAACTTACATCTTTCAATTTTAGCCCTCAACATCTTGTACTACTGTACAGGTACCATTCTCGGTTCAGTTTGGATAAAGAAGAAAAGATTATAAACTAATTAGCCTAAAGTATGTCGAAATTTTTAAATATCTGGAAAACCCAGCATTGTTTATGACTATGTGTATACATGTATATGTAAAACGGATTCTCCGCTGTTTCGTTTTACCTGACTAGGAACTAGAAACGTACGCGGTAGCTAATTCGACTTTCGGTTTAAAAATACAGCCGACGTCAAACAGATCCTCTTTTAAGTGGTGGACGAGATACCACTATGTAAGATATATAATATACATGTCTGTGAACATAAAATTCTTACTTCTGGTTGGTAAATTGACTTGAAATACTCCTCTCAATTAATCACATGTTTCCATTTGAAACAAGTTAAAATAGTTAATATTATGTTTTGTATACCATTTATATCAATATCTGCTCAAATCCCGTTTCATTCAAAAAATATTTTATCATATAAATACTGTAGCTGATATTTCAAGGATTTTTCCAATGAATACAGAAAGCTAACTATGGTTGAATTCACACCTTTCCAAAAGTTCTGTCTTTTGGTCATCATCTATGGGAGAAAAACAGGATTTTATAAAGTAGTTAAGATGTTTACATGTATAAGGGGGATGTTTGGGCATTCTGTACATTTGAGGACAGAAAAGTAAACATTTCTTGAACTGGCTCGTTTCTGCCAAAACTGTTGTCAAAAGACAAGAAAAGCAATAAATATGGGGTTTTTGGGACTTCTTTCCTACTTCTTAAAAGAATTACTTACACATAGAGAACTGAAAAAAACAACTTTGGGCTGGTATATAGATGTCTGTCACTCCACAAATTAATTTGAATTGACAAACATTTTTTTCTCCGAAAATATAACGTCAATTTTCATCAATAAACACAGTTCTAAGTATAGACTAGTTTTTTCTTGTTCAAAAAATAGATGCCATGCCGACAGATAAAAATGGAGTACCCTATTATGAGACAAAGCTACAACGTAAATGAGCAAAATTCAACCATTTTCTCAACAAATGGTTGTAGAGTAGACACTAATGACCCCCTTCTATATTTTTTAAGATTTTTAGATCGTCAGTTGAAATCTGCAGCTGCGCAGTTCTAAGTGATTAATAAAGGCAATGTTCTGTATTTGTGCAGCCAATTTATATCACCCGCTAGTTATGTATTTTTTCTTCAACGTCTCCACCATCATGTCCAGCATGAATCAACAACGAAAGGATTTTATTGTTTGAATATACATACTTCATTCTTTAATCTCAATATAAATCACATTCTTTAATCTCAATATAAATCACGTACATGTAAAACTATATGACTGTTTTATTATAAAATATGAACAAATGGGTGATATATGAACAGAAAACATCATCATATAAACATGCACACTTTGCAGATCTATAAAGGCACTGCTTCCTCTTTTTAAGGGGACAAAATCCTTAAAAGTTGCATAGCATGTTCATGTACCACTGACAGAATTTCAAATCCAGAATGTCCCTCTTTACAAAGCAACTGCCATGTGGGAATTCACTGCCTTAAAAGACAGTCCTGGTATAGAGACATTGGCCACTCTATTGCTTGTTCTAATTCAACAGGGGACAAGTCACTGACTCCTTGATAATCTTGATATTTGCTGCTTGCATCTTCAGGAGGAGAACTAAAAGAAAAAATTGCAAAGAAACCCTTTAAATTTTTGCATGTCTTTAGAAAAATTAACCTTTCCAAATCATCTTCACCTGATTTGACACAAGTGTTTGATACGATTGTAACTTATCACATGATTAGCTCAATATGTGGTGGATATCACTATGCATTAAAAACTTTATATTACACCGTGAAGAGGTCACAGGTGGATTTTTATGTATTTCTATTAAAATGATGTTAAGAGTTTTGCATAAAAAATTCTATAAAAAGTATAAACACATTTAAACATGTGATAAATAGAATGCTCATGGTTTGTGACGTTATTTAAATTTTTTATCTACAAATTAAGTGATTTCTATCCCCAAGCCTTACATAACTCGGATAAATATCATATATACCTTCACAAATGATGAGATACCCTATATATATTGCAATGGCAGTAATATCATTACAGCATTATCATTTAATATTTATTAGTTTGACGAGATATTGACCTTCTGAATGGTCAAAACATTTCTTTGCTAACTTTATAAATAAAATTTTTGCTGAATCTACTTTCCTCTGTTGTTCTTTTTTCATCAATGCGCATAATGCATTGAATAAGTTTTCCGGTCAATCTTTTCTTTGATATGTCCATCAATAGAAAAATTATTTAATTAATTTCTTATCATTATGATAAAGGTAAATTCTATTTTCAACCAAGGTAAATTCAAAATGCATTATGCCATACAACTTGAAACACTAAATTAGTGCTTTTATCTAGATGCTTTTTCGATTCTTAATAAGTTTTGAACACATTAAAGTTTCTTAATTATACATTATCATTTTTTCAAACATATCTTACCCAAAATGAGAAATAGGGGCACTGCCACAGCACTATTTCATTCTCATCTTCTTTGTAGCTGAACTATCCAAGGTGCTACACACTCTCGTTGGAATTAACGGATCAGTGATTTTATATACTTCAACTAATTCCTAAAGAAAAATGTAAATGTATGGACAAGAGTCAACAGATATCTTTCAGTAAATGACAATGGCATTTGGAGAAAATAGTAGAATTCATATATCAAGGTAATCTTTAGGAAATTTTATAGATATTTTGGAGAAAGCAACAAATAAACCTGAAATACCACATAAGTACAATGTATAACTTTTTTGTTCACTAGCAATTTTCCAATTGTGTAAAGCCAATTTGTGAATATAATTTTATTTACTGAAACATTGTTTTTTAATTAGACCGAAGAAAATTCCCTGAACCTTATTTTACTTCATATATTGCTTTATATATTCACATGATTGTACCTTCCATTCCTGAGGAGATAAGCTAACCACTGCTTGTTTATGGGGCAGATTTTTCCTTACTTTCTCCTGTTCTGGATTCTGAATTGGTTCTGAAAGTATGTTTATCTACATTCAATAATACTATTTATATGTACATGTATTACGATACAACTATTCAGTATATGCAGTGTTACATGAACATGATGATGGAATTTTATTTACATGGGGAGGGAGGGTCAATATTTGTGGAATTTGTGATAATTAATTACCGGTACTGACTTGGGGTAGTGCTAAATGTAATGGTAATGCATTGCATGTTTTCAAGATATGCTAGTACTGTGTAATGCCACAAATTTAGCATTACAAGTTATGGTAATGCAATGCATTACTTTCCAAAATCTAGTGGCATTACAAGGCATTACTTTGCATTACTATGTACTTCACAAGTACTGAATATACGTTAACTGATATTTTCAAGAAAATTGATTATCCATTGTAAAACCTGTAAATTGTTGATAATCCACTTTAAGATAATTATTCTACAGTGTTCTTAACTACTGGCTGTACCACTTAACTGTTTTTCAAGTCTATATTAACACCGCACTTACCAATTAATGGCAGTTTCTCATCATCCAATTTAATGTTTGCAAGGCCATCCTAGAAAACAGATTTGTGCAAAGTTTATTCAGGAAAATAAGGTTCTTCAAACATGATTATAACTATATACTAATGTGGCAACACATTATAAAATTAATTCTTTGAAGGAGATCTTAATACATCTATCTAATAGAAATAACATCTGTTGATTCATTAGCTACTCACCCTGACGAGAAAAGATGTGTAGAACATATTTTCCACTGTTTGACTGAAAGACTCTGGGTGTAACACAAACTCAAAGTAACAAATTGGATTACCTACATGAAAAGAAAAATAGCCTCACAGTATGATCAAAACTTATCCATCTACTACCACTCTGCTTATTAAAGTGAGTCCTTATAAAATTTATCTACATACAAAAAGTTTGGGTCTTTAACAAAACAAAACATGTACTAATATTAGGCTTTGCCTCGCCTGTATAGACTTTAACATTTTGACATACATGCACTTTGGAAGACAGTCAGATAATATCCTAATAAGTACATGTAATAATATTTTTGAACTATTCTTTTTGTGCTCTTGATATTCATTGGGACAGGGTAAATTATCCCCTTTCATTTTCTAACAAGAGGCCCATGGGGCCACATCGCTAACCTGAGCAACAATGGGCGTTCAAAAGGTATTGTGCCATATGGCCCTCGGTAGAATAACGAAAAAATTAATATTGTAAAGTATTCTAATTTTACACTTATTTTTGCATACACGTAATCTTTGACATTGTACCCTCATGAAATACTGTTTTTACACAGAGTAAGAAAATCCTACGCAAGATATAGAATTTGGTAGGGGTACACTGTTATATACGAGGGCTGTCCAAAAAGTTCGTGGACAATCGCGTTTTTGTCATTTTAAACGGGTTTATATATGCATATTGTAAACCAACATATTTGTCATAAAATTCCAAATCAGATTAAAGTGGTTTTGAATGTTTTCATTAAAATTAAACTTATATTATACTGCATTAAAATGTCGCGAAAAGCACGAACGGCCCATTGTCAAAATTGTCCAAACTTCGAGATTGAGTTTTAAGATATTAATATTAACAGTATTTTTAATACAGGTAAAAACGTCAAAATATTCAACTGTGACGTAGTCAGAATTGTGAACGTCATTTTCATACGTCATTTAAAGTCGTTTTTAATTGAGCAGAGGATATTTCAAGGAGTTTACGGCAAGAACATGTCTTTGAAAACGCCAGAAAAAGCGACGTCGGCGGATCGCATGGAACAGCGCGCCATCATTAAATTCTGCGTAGACTCGGGGAAAACACCTATCGAAATGAAACAAATGATGGAGAACACAAAAAGGCATCGACACATTTCAAGATCACTAGTCTACAAGTGGCACAAACGATTTTCGGATGGAGTTTGCGATTTAAAAGACGCTGAAAGAAGTGGAAGGCCTTTGCTTTGTGACGATATAACGAAATCCCGCATTCATGACATTGTCATGAAGGACAGATGTCTGAGAAGTCGCGTCAATAAGTGATGTTAGCAAACCTTCGGTTTTTAATATCCTCACTGAAGACTTCTGTATGAGTCGTGTTTGCGCAAGATGGGTGCCCAGACTTTTATCCGATGAGCACAAAAAAGACGAATGCAAACAAGTAAGGCTTTCATACAGAATTTCAAAAGAGGAGGAGAGAAGTGGCTTGACAGAATCATTACTATTGACGAGACTTGGCTGCATCATTTTGATCCAGAAACAAAAACAGAATCCAGCATTTGGAAACACCGGGGTTCACCAGCACCAAAAAAGGCAAAGGTTGCGAAATTCATGGGTAAACAAATGTACATATTCTTTGCTGATCGGCACGGAATGATTTTGGTCCACGCTGTACCCTCCGGTCAGACGGTGAATGCTGCATACTACTCCAAGGTAGAGAACTACCCATTTCATTACATTTAAATTGTAATTACAGATTTAAAAACGTCCATTTCGCTACATTTAGCATATCGTAATTCGTAAATTTAATACCCGGACATTCTACTCTTAATTTTGATTTATTTAATTAATATATATATGAATAAATTCACATATTCTAAAGCCACATACAGTGGTTTTATTTATTACAGGTGTTACGCCGCGACCTAGTTAAGGCAATTAAGAAAAAAGCCCTGCCATGGCTGTGGACCTTGGAAATATCATCCTACACCAAGATAATGCACCAGCACATACAGCAACTTCCACGTGTCTGGAAATCGAACTCCTAGGATACGATCTTTTTGAACACCCGCCATACAGTCCGGATCTTGCTCCGATGGATTTTGCAATTTTTCCTTTCATCAAATCACAGCTAAGAGGAGTAAGATTTGAGGGTTCTGATGAACTTAAATATGCTACTCGGACCATTGTATCTAAAATCGACAGTAAATGGTATTCGGATGTGTTCGATTCATGGCTAAGAAGGTGTGAGAAGTGTTTGCAGTGCAAAGGTGACTACGCTGAAAAGTAACAGAAAACAACGCGCTACGTACGACGTTATAAAAACGTCATGAAACCGTCAGACTGGGCCGTGCGGCCTGTACAGGCAATGTTTTTGTAGTGATAACTACATTATGAGAATGAACATTGTTCTGATTTTTATACACATGCATTATTATAGTCTATATTAAAATATTTTAATACTTTTCTAAATATAGCGTCGTAATTTAGAATAAAATTACATGTGTCCACGAACTTTTTGGACAACCCTCGTAACTTCTAATTTCCCTGTATTTTCGTTCTGCCCCCCTCCCCCACTTAATAAAGTGATCAAAATATATGAGAGCATATAGGTACATTTTCTTCCTCAACTACTTACTAGTTATTGTTACAATAACTATTATATTTTTTTTAAAAGATCTCTGTATCTTGCTTATAATTCGAAGCTTAACACTCAAATATGGTAAGTAAATAGAAATTGTAAACAATTAAACACAAGAAACATGCACTTTAACAAATAAAGAACACAACTTATTTTTCAAAATGAATCATATACATGTATATACCTCCATATTTCCGTCAGCGATATTAAACTCTATTTAAACTGAATAAACTCGAGAAAATGCCGAGCATCTCAACAAAACATATTGCATTATTCTACCATTACGCAAAAGATGATACCGAATTAGCGATAGCATGAATGAGTTGCATTTTAGTTCTTTCTTAATACATCAGATGTTGCTTAATTTGCGCAGGTAAACAGTAAACTTTTTGATTTACCGAAGTCTCTGTTTGATTTGATACGTAAAAATCAGGAAATACAAGCGACAGTTCCCAGGTTAACGCAAGGCATAAATGAAAACGAAACGAAAATCACAACAAGCTAACACCACCGTCATATGTGAAAACTGTCAACGCATTGAAATATTTAGCCTCAATTTACTTCACAAAATCGGCACCAATGTATTTTGCATGTTTCAAAGTTTCCCTTCGTACATGAACTGTTGCACAACAAACAAATTCATCATTGTCAGATCGACCCATTTATCATATAGTGTCATGGCTGCTTTAAACAAAGAACCTCGTTTTAGAATTATGGAATACGAGTCTTGGTAAAATGGGTAAGCAAACCCGGGCTGGGGCAAAATAAAAACTGGGGCAGATCGGCAATCGTCAATTCCAATTACGCATTATTTTGCAGCAATATTTACAGCGAATACAAATATACTGGTCAGTAAATATCGTGAAATTTTAATGAGATTGGCAGATTAATAACTGTCAATCTTTTGTTTTGCCCTGGCACGGTCATGCCTACCCATTTTACCAAGACTCATGGATGCTATAAATTGCTTGAAACACGCCTTTTCTTTCTTATTTTTTTTTTGTAATAACTCAGATTTGAAACAGAATTAGCCCATAATTTTTGCAATTTATATTTTCCTTCCCATAAGCATTATTCATGCTAAATTACGTTAAATTTGCCTCAGTAGTTCTTGAGAAGAATATTTTTTAAAATGCACCCCCCCCCTTTTTTTTTTTTTTTTTTTTACAGTTTTGAGGTTTTCTCCATTTTCAATGAAAATTTTTCTTTCATTTCTGCAATTTATATTCATCTTTCCATAAGAAAGCTTTGAGCCAAATTTGGTTGAATTTGGTTGTTTTAGAGAAGAAGTTCAAAATGTGAAAAGTTTACAGACGGACAAACAGACGGACGACGGACAAAAGGTGATCAGAATAGCTCACTTGAGCTTTCAGCTCAGGTGAGCTAATAATAATCTATCAATGCTTTTCAAGTCTAGGTATATAGTAAATGAGAGCCAAGAAATACGGATTGGTTTCACATTCACTTTTTTCCTATTACTTGCTGAGAAGTCTTAATTTTTTTTTAGAAAAGTCAAGGAGTATCTTGGATATTTACATAACACCATAAGTCCACAGTTTTGTTGGATATGGATGTTGGATATAATGACCACACATAATGTTAGGCTGAACTTACCTACTGCATGTACATACACATTAAATTCCTATCGACTACTCAAGTTCATGCAACACTTACGTTCATTCTCCCTGTAAAGCTTCTGCAGTAAATCTAACAATTTTTCTACTTCTGCAGTAGTGGCTTCACTTTTATCTGATTCATCAAATGACTTCATCTGAAAATTTGAGGATCAGAGAGTTAGCAATAACACAATGCCATAAAATGACTTCAGCTAAAAAATTTGAGGATCAGCAATAATACAAAACCAATATACTATTACATTCAATGAATATTTTATCAGTCCAAGTGGATTCTGAAACCTCAAGAGGTTGTAATAATGTAATGAATTCTGTGTTACCTGTTTAGGCACAGTAGCTTTGTCACTCAGATTCTCTTTGTCCAATCTCTGAGAATCCGGTGCTCGTCGAACTTTTTTCACAGGCTCTCCCCTCTCAAAAGAACCAGCCCTACAATGTTCAACACATCTATAGACATCTGTATCAAGATACCTTATAAAAGATTCATTTTATGAAAGTGGAATCAAACGAAGTAAGATGTACTCTAGTTTTAGGTGGAAATTTGAGACATATGTAATTTGTTTGTATGTGGTTCATTATTAATTGCTATGATCAAGTAAAATATATTTTATTTTACTAATGTCTACGAAATATTGATTGCTCAAGATGAAATATCTTAAAGATAGGGAATTGATGCATAAGGAATGCTTATGAAGACACAAAATAAAGTATCCCTTACAAGAGTATACATGTATTTTAATATAAACCTGTATCCGCAAAAAGCTTCTTACCTTTCTTATTCCAACGAAATTTTTACTTATGTTTGCCAAATTTGCCAATACACATGTACATGTACAAGCATCTAACCTGCATTTGTCAATAATAACATTGTACATGTATCTATTACTTACATGAAATGAAAAGCTGGTGATTTCATGAAAAATTTTTGTGAAGCCTTCCCTAGATTAATCCATCCTTGATTTGATATTGCTATGTCCTGTGACTGACGAGGCTGTCCCTGGTTAACAAAAGATATCTGAAAGACAGAAAACAAACAGTGTACACATTTCATAGCAAAAAACTATTGAATAAATGGGCAAAGAAACTATACTTACCAATTTTTCTGCATACTCAATTGGTTCAAACTTGAGGAAGTCAGTCTTCAAGTTGTCAACTTTCATCCTGCCATAATTTGAAATCATCAAGATGGTTGCAGAATCCAGCGCACCCTCCCTCGGCATTTTAACTGAAAAGCAATGACAAAGGATAAAAATACATGCAAAGTTGGATTATTTCACAAAACCCATCAATAATATACACATAAATGTACATTTCAAAATTCAAATGTTTGTTTAAAGTGAAGTCATATTTAACTAGTTATAAAATCATTTGTTATCAACTCAATCTTATCTAAATTTAGGAAGCAACTGGATAGATGATTCACCAATGTTAGAATATACTAGAAATATGTCCCTTTTTTTGTCTGCCACAAATTGCAACTTTTTAACACATAAGGAACTGTAGTTCCAAGGTTGTCCGTCCAATTTTTTTCAGACTTGGAGCTACAAAACTACAGCCATTTTCCATTAGGAAGTGTACAGGACACCTCACAATATTTTTCTACACTACCATTCAATTACTTAAATGGCATTTGCAATGCAAAATCTCAGTAGACTTTTTATTTTTAGCTGTGTATTGAAACATGACAAGGTAGAGGGGGCGTATTAAAGGAGAATTCTAGGAATTTGTTCATATTATTGAATGAACATCTTTTAAGCTCCGATCGAGGTATTTTTAAACAGGGAAAAATTGCAGTGAGATACTGATTTATTGGTCCTTAGGAAATATTGAATTTTCCCACATTTTTTTTTAGAACTTTTCCAAAAATTATGGTGCTCAAAAGTAAATAAATCGAATTAAATGGAGAAAATTTTTTGGGCTACCACAAAACTATTTAGTTTCCCTTGACCTTCATGGCAAGGCAAGGGCAGGGTAATGTAAATACCATAGCATGGCAAATATATCATGAGCAAGTGGTCTCTCTGTGAAACCTGATGTCTCAAAGAACTAATATCATTTGTATTTTTATTAAGATGCACTCTCTATAAATGCTTATTTCTTAATTACTACAGACATCAAATAACTTCAATCTCAGTGCATCAATCCCACTGCAATTACTTTCAGAGAGCAACTGCAATCCAACGACACTCAAATTATTGTCCAAAACAACGCGATTTGTTTACATGTATAATTCCAGATGAGTTTTAACAACGTGTAAACTGTTAGGTGATGACTTATAATGCATGAAACCTCCCGTAACACCAAATTTTGTATAAATCTTCTTATTTATGTTGTCAAACAAAAAGTAAAACATCTTTTTTGAGTCATTGTGTCACATTAATCAAAGTGTTTTTTGAGTCATTGTGTCACTTTAAGCAAAGTGTTATGCCAGGATATCTTGGGACACAATGTACTTTTATACTAAATTAACATATCGTAAATCAGGATCCTGCATGCTTTAGTAAAAGATTAATTCAGCAAATTTGAATTTTGCATTGTTAAAACCAACCATCTTTGTTGAGGTCATTGGCTGTCTTCAAGGCTTCTGTGAGACTTGTGGATTCTGGGTTAATCATGTCATGTTTTTGTTCTAAAACAAACACAAGAAACAGTAAAATCTATTATTAATCTATTACACTATATCACACAGAGTCGAACGTATTTATTTTGAAAAAAAATGGGCTAAATTCATCATGATACAATGTCAATTCTAATTCTTGGAACGTTTTCCTGTAAGCCAAAAACACTTTTAAAACTGGTGGTGATTTATTTCAGAGACTTGCCAACAAGTGTGCCCATCAGTTGACGGTATCCTGTTCTTATCCGCAGTCTTTCTTCTTTGTTTTGATTTTGTAAATAACTGGTTGTCGAGACACTCGTCTCATCTGAATCTGATTCCGCTCCATGTGAAGCACTCGCGTTACTGTTAGCAGTATTAGTTTTCCTCTTCACTCCCGCCATTTGAATTACAGTCAAGTCGTACCCAACCCGACTCGCACCCAAACCAACTCGTACCCAAATATTTGAGTACGACTTCACTAGTCAACTCGACCCACGGGGAAAAATATACTTATACTAGGAATATAAAATGAATGGCTTTTATTCGTATGTTGTTATGTTTTGTATATTATCGATAACATTAATATGCGAATTGTATAACAAATTTAAAAGAATTTGTTATAAAAATCTAGTATATATAGTTCTGTACTTGAATGCGGACGGATCAAAGAATGATTATGAGCAGGTTAACTATCATCAATTAAAATTAAAATTAATTGCTTTATGTGGTTCCGTTCAACCGATCAACCAATGAGTTTGTCAGCACAAAATAAACATGCTGCTCATAATTAAGAAGAAACACACATTTTCATCATTTTTGATCATCATCATGGAAGATCAACATGGTTCGAGAGAGGAGTGTTTCCTGCAAGAAAATGGTAAGTAAATCACTATATTAGATATTGTTTTATAATTAAAACATATTTTTTTGAATAATCAAATGGATTAGGCAACAGGCAAAGTTAATTTAAAGTTAAATAAAACATAAATAAAAAACATAACCTATGAATGAAAACTATTGTATTTTATTTTCCTAGTATAAATTTATTTTTCCCGTGGGTACGAGTTGACTAGTGAAGTCGTACTCAAATATTTGGGTACGATTTGGTTTGGGTGCGATTCGGGTTGGGTACGACTTAACTTGATTCCCGTCGTTCAATCTACTTTCGTTTCCGAGTAGGGTGAAACCACGTTTCGGACCTATTGTGTTTCGGCACCCTTAGTACATGCTAAGACGCTCTTGGACTTGTCAAAAGAATCCAGATTAGCAAACAATATACGATGCAAATAACAGTTTTAACAATTTTCATATTAAAGAGAGGATATCCAAAATTAACAAAGTACATCTTTATGGTCAAAATCTATTATTATAGTAAATGATTCCAGAGTGTCTTTTTTGGTGCTAGAACCATAATTATGACGTCATAATTGATTTGTGAATCTTTTCCCGTATTTTACGACTTCTCAAAGGAATTATGTAGAAAATAAAACAATATTTTGACATTCTATATTTAATCACGAGAACAGTAGTCCCGGTACCTATATTCAATTTGACATCATTTTAAAGAAGAGGTCAAGAGCTTGTTTAATGCGGGTTTTGGAGAGTACAGTCATTCTTGATATATTTCATTTGTCAAAAATAGACAACACTTCGAGATTTGTTACTTTTATCCTTCATATTTCATGGTTGTTTAAAACATGGTTTTTCAATGTGTTTACCGAAAATTTAAGCCCCAGTAAATCATATGAAACAAAGATGTTATTGTGAAGCATCATTAAAAGAATTTATTTCTTGAATTTCATAAAACTGTAGGCACCTTTCATTTACTACATCTTGACCTTAAATCTGTCCATGTATTTTCTGCTCCTTAAATTGTATTTTTGGAATTTAAAGTTGAACTTATTGTAACGGGATGAGAGAAATAAAGATGTTGTTTACAATACTGTCAATTAATATACACAAGTTTGTTAGCTAAAAGAAACAACCGAATAGTCTCCTGTGATACTTCGAGTCTGACATCATCATGATTATTTCGTGCACTCCGTAAATTTTTTTTTTTTGGTCGCTCTAGGTGGAATTTCAGTCCTGTCAGTTTCGACCGCTTATACATGTATATCGACCAATTGATAAACGGGGCGTGTAGTTTTTAGTCTGTCTGTTTCTATAGAGCTATGAATTAACAATAAGTTTCCGTAAGAAATAGAGGGAATCATACTCGGTAGATGTAAATATTATATATTCATCTTTGAACAACAAAATCTCGTTTCAGAAATGATACTTTAAGGGGGATGTGCGGCCATCCTGTATATTTGAGGATAAGAATGTTCTAAATAAGGTCTGATGGAAAACAAACCAATTTCTATCAATAAAAACGCTCAGAGAGATGTTTTCTTCGACATTTGTTTCCATCTATTCGCATCATGTTCTCAACATGCATTTGATAAATACCTTAAATCAAAGATTTTCAATAAAACTAAATTCAAACTCCAAATAAAGAACATAATTAGAATATAATTTATTATAAAGAATTTATGAATTTACGATTTTAAAAAAAAATTTGATGTACAAAATTGCGATTCTATTCCTTTTTATATGTGATCGGCATTGTATAAGTTGACGCACTTGACAAACCGTCGTCATTTGTCAATAGAAGTGGTCTGTCGTCTTAGATAAGCATATATTCTAGAATTCAAAAGTTTAAGAGTATAAGAGAGAAACTTCCACCCTGAGCAGCTTCAATTAGACAAGTTCTTTCATTGGAATTTCGTAAGTTTCCTGTCAGATTCAATAGTTTTCCGATAACTTAAGGGCGCTTAGATACGTATCACTGGCGCTCGTTTTGAATCATCATTTTTTCAATTTTTAACATTCAATAAAACTATTCCGACATGCAATGCGATTCTTTATATTATTATTTATTATTCTAACATTGTTTCACCGTGTATTTTTACAATGCGCATGAAACTGGGGAATCAGCTCTGTGGTTGCTGAAATACTCGCCTTCACAGGGAATCTGATTGGAACAAATCAAAAGTCCTTATCAATAAATTTAGAATTGATGTTTATTCAATAAAGGAAAACAGAAAGTAAAACAAAATCAATATTAAATTTACGACAATAAAATAGATCATATATTCACCACTACAGAAATCTCCGTTTTCGAAACAAATTAACTATTCTGTAAGTAATTTAAATAATCGAAAAAGTGATAGAAAGAATTAAACGCTTACCAAACCTATCAAGTTGTTCATGTAATCGTGTCGAATAAAAACAATTCTTTCATAAACTTGTCTTAATAAAAACACAGGTAATTTTAATAAAAACACAGGTAATTAAGAATACATATATGATTTTAAATTTGAGGGTACCAGTGCAGTACACCACCTTGACAACAGGTTTATACAGAGAAATATCGCCCCGAGGGCAATACCTAATCCAAAACACGTGCATTAGGGCTTAAACACTACTAGGTATATATGATACATATGTGTAGATGTAAAACAGATTATATGCCGTTTCGTTTTACCTGGGAACCTCATCCACTGACGCCTACACCGGTAGCTCATTCAACTTAATTTCAGATTAAGAAAACAACTGTGTGTTGGTTAATATTGACTTGGTTTAATCCTCGCAAGTCTTGTGAAATTCCTTTTGATTGTGATGTGATAGCATGCAAATTAATGTTAATTGAACTGCTATAACAAAGCATAAAAATATAAAGATAATGCTATTGAGAAGTGTGATATTGGTAAGGGCTTTTTTTATCAATCCATTCAGAACAAGGGGTTCAATAACAACAGCCCTTAATTGAAAGCTCAGGTGAGCTAAAAATTTCCTACATCAGAGACATCATCTCAGCATGCTAACAATTGTTGAAAGAGCTAGAGGTAAGAAAACATAATTACTTCAGTACGTGTTTCTCTAGTAATGGATGATCCATTTTTTTTCCAGTTGCCTTGAACTTACACAAATGACTAGAGCTCAAGGTAAGGACATATTTTCAGTACACAGGCAATCCTTGTGTCAAGTTTTAGTTTCTAATAATTATATATTACAAGAAAAGGCCTTGACAAGAATTATACATTTTTTTACATTGACATTGAACAACTAACCTTTAGTCAAGTCCAAGTCCATGACACATCCTCAGGTTATAAGCAATTTATATGTGAAGTAGGAACTTCCATTTTTCTCCATAAGAAAGGTATAGAACAGACACAAATTAAGCACTTTTTCTTCCAGTGACCTTGAACTTTTACAAATGAACTTTGAATCAAATCATGACACATCCTCAGGCCATAAGCAACCTTAAAGTGAAGTGGCAACTTCCAAAGTTTCTCCTTATGAAAGGTATGGACCAGTTACAAATTATGCTTTTTTTCATCCATCGAACTTGCTCAAATGTCCTTGGGCCAAAATCCTCAAAACACCTTAAGGTCATAAACAATCTTTGTGTGAAGTAATAGATTCTAATGTTCCTCCACAAGAAAGATAAGGACAGGACACAATTGCAGACAAACAGAGGGATAGGGTGATTCTAATATGCCCTCTAAACTTCATTTGCGGGGGATAATTAAATTCACATTTAATTAAATCATCATTAGGGCCCACTTTTCAGGTGCCCTATAGTGATCTGTTCATCCGTCCATCCTTCCATTCATCTGTCCATCCAAGATCTCTTGTTCTAAGCATATCCTTTCTCCCCTTGGCCCAATCTGGCTCATACTTCACCCACAGAGTGTCTTTGGGAAAAGGGTGTGCAGTGACCTTAAACTATGCTTCTAGGTCAAAGCTGAAGGTCATAGCAGAATTATATGAAAAACCATTGTCTGGAGCATTTCTTCTCTCCCTTTAGCCCAATCTGGCTCAAACTTCATTCACAGAGTGCCCACAATCAAAGAGTGTGCAGTGACTTTAAATGAAGTTTGTAGGTCAAGGTTCAAGGTCATATTTGATCATGCAAAAATTCTTTTTTTTTCCAGAGCCAATATACTCTCCACTTAACTCTATTTGACTCATACTTTACATAAACAGATCTTTTAAGTTAAGGGTGTGCAGTGACCTTAAAGCAAGTTTCAAGGTCATATGTGAAGGTCATAGCAGAATAACATAAAAAATCCTTGTCCATAGCATATCTTCTCTCCCTTGGTCCAGACTCCAATCTGGCTCATACTTCACTCACAGAGCCAACAATCAAAGGGTGTGCAGTGACCTTGGAGGTAAAGTGTCAAGGTTGTATTGGATCACGCAAAATTCTTTTTCAGAGCATATGTATACTCTCCACTTGACCCTATTTGGCTCCTACTTCACCTTATACAGAGCTTTTGGGTTAATGGTGTGCAGACACTCTATAATTTGTACAAAGTCAATGTGATGGTCATAGCAGATCTTTTTATAATCAGTTTTAGACTGTAGACTATTTCCCATTTGCTTAAGCTTGCTTAGGTTGAAGAAAAATGCCTGCATGTAAGGGATAATGGTTTTATTCCAGCTGGAAAATTTCTAAGCTATAGGTCAAGGTCAAATAAAAATTCTTTGAAATGTTTTTCATCCATTTTCCATTATTTAAATGGGCCCCTTTGAGATGGTCACCATCTCAATGTTGTCTCGTTTCATTATAAAATTGAACAAATGGATTATATATGAAAAAGGAAACATCAACATTCAAACAGGTTATCTTTCATTTTACCTAGATAATGTGCCAGAGACACATGTACCCCCACAAGTGAAGACTAAATCTAGTGCAAGATATATTTTGAATAAATGAAAACAAAATTCACATAATTACTAACATATTTGAAATTGACTACAATGTTACATTCATTTTATACATAATTCATGCTTAAAAAACATTACACTTGCAGAATAAAGAAAGAGATTTCATATTTTTGCAGAAAATTAAAAACAAAAAAAAAATTTTTTTCTACACATATACATTTATTTAAAAAATGAACCAGTTTAGTATGATTTTTTCTCTTTTACTTATCAAAATGGATCTCAGAAGGATACAATAAACACAAAAAACACACAGGTCATCTTTCATTTTACCGAGTTATGATGTCAGATACATACCCACCCCCCAAAATTGTGAAAGACTAATTTATGGTAAGTTTTCTTATAACAGGTTTAAATTCAAATAAACATGACAAAATCAATTGATTCATAAAAATCAAATAAGAGATTAATAAATATTCATTTAGAGACATATATAACAGTTACAACCAGATATTTACTCAAATATTGCTGATTCAGCAAAAATCAAATTGAGATTAAATATCAAATACATGTATCTAGAGTATCATATGTTATTTAAAATGAGTAACAGTTTCATAAATCATTGTTAATATCTACAAAAATGGCATATCAAAAAGACATGCACGTATATACATGTAGTAAGTGAAGATTGATATTCTAATTTTAGCATCATTTACATGTTATTCAAAATGAAATACATTATCATTCTCAGTTATTCAGTTCAACCAATCTGATAATTATATTTGCAGACTTAAAAGGTATAAAGTCTAAGCTGCTTTAAATCGGGTAATTCAGCGGACGATTCAAAATTACACCTAATAGAGGACCTAATAGTTAACACTATATGTTGAAATCACGTTCACCGCACACTGCAGCAGCTTGAACAATATCAAATGTTCTCACTGCATGAGTTTAAAAAACTCAGGCTTTTGAAGTTTCGCGGTAACATATTCATCATACCAAAGTGTTCTTACCAGCTAGATATGTTCTTTACTGTTAGGATTTTGGCAAAACCAATTTTTTTATTGCCAACACAAAAAAATCGAAAGGTTGCGTGCAATTAATTATAAGGATAATAGGTTATCTGCTAATGTAACTAACTCCACAGTCTGCCTGCATTTTCGATAACATGCCTCTTCATGTGTTTTTCCAATAGTCCAATTCACAATAAGGAATGATTGCATATGAACATGATGACGGTCCAACCAATATCAACTTGAGAACTTTTAGCCTACAAAAGGACATAACATGAGTGTTTATAAGGACTAGAAACACTGACGAATTTGTAGAAAGTCAGTTTATTATGTATAAAGATCCGTAAATAAAAATGAGACAATTAGATTTCTAAAGTTTATTTATGGTCGTTTTTTCATCATTTGATGTGTACATGTAGTAGTTTTAAGGTTTTTCATATATCATCTAGCAGCTGCTATATTTGCTTTAAAAAACCAATGCGGCCACATTGACTTTGTATCGTCATAGTAGTGTCCCGTAAATGAGGATTGCCCCTTGCTTCATACATAGGCGTCGGAACCGGGGGGGGGCTAAGTTAGACCTAACCATTAGACACATAGCATCATAGAGGGTTCAGCCCCCCCCCCACCCCCCCCCCCCCCAACTTTTTCTCGCAGGAAAGAAAATTGTTCAAAATTTACCTTAAGAAGAGGGAAATATTGAGATGTTGGAGTCATAGGTATATTCTGATTCTGATTGGCACATTTATATAGCATCTATCAAAATGATGCTCTGCATACATGTATGTAAAAAGAAATGTCGGGGGAAAGGAAAATTAAAATAAAGCTGGAAGGTAAAAGTTACAGAGTTAATCGAGAACAAATGGGGCAATGTTTACGTACATTTGTATATAATGTTAGTGAGAAAAAAAAGAAAGAAAAAGTTCTCTGAAAGCAGGGACGAACACACAAAGATTAACATCACATCACTTTATTGGGAAGAAGTCAGAAACTGTTCAATGAACAATAACATTTTACGTTACTGTTCACAATGTGCCATATGTGGAATATCACATTTGAGTTGAAAAGACTGATTTTCCTCATAAAAAAAAGCTTGCATAAATTAGCAGGTAAGAGAGGGCGGTTACCAAATGGCCAATCAAAACACTTCTTTTATAAACTGAAACCCATGATTCAACCTGTTTAAGTGTTCAAGCAAATAGTTTTGTCACTCAATGCATTGCTATATCGGCCAAGTGTATACTCTCAAGCCAGATTTGTGATAAATAAAAATGAAGAATTCATAAGATGCAACTCAGTATGTATACCTCTACAACTCAATTTACACACGATAACTGCTGTCTTACTCCCACAGTAATCATAAACACGCCCTGAATAAAAATGGGGTAAAATTTTGTTCCTTATGATGTATAATTCGCAACCCCAACATTTAATCTGATTTTGGCTGAAAAAAAGTGCATACTATACTAAAGACTTTATGCTAATAAAATAATCTTACGTTTTCATCTGAACATTTTCGATACAAAATATGTACATGTATATGACCATTTCCCCCTGCATGGTGATTCGATTACAAATGAGTTGTCAACTAGGAATCTGATTGGTCAGCTCTCTGATTCGTTAAAGCATTAAAAAAATTATCATGATTGACAGGTCTATTAGTTAGACCAGACCCATCATTTGCTTTCATGGATTGCTTCTGAAATTGGGGTCTGCTCTCTGTGATTGGTTTGGGTGAGCCTAGCGTCTGCTCTGAGTCTGCCCTAGCAGACCCAAAGCACACACAGAGCAGGTCCTGAGTTTGGTTGGAGTCTGCTTTCTGATAGGTTGTGTCTGGTCCATACTGTACAAAGCACCTCATATAAGACCTTTGACTTTAAAGTAAACTGTTACATTGATTTAGATGCTATTTTCAATTTCTTTCAAGGTGTGAATGATTTTAAACATATAAACTTTTCCAAACTAGAAAACTGACCAGTCAGGAAAGGCCCCGCTATGACAATTAATAAAGAGAAGTGAAAAAAACTTTGAATTCCATCCTCTTTATATTAACAATGATGAAAAATAAATGCCTGGCATTAGATGTAAAGAACTGCAATATATAGGATCTCATGATTTGTAGTTGGATATGATTTTCATCCAACAATTAAACTGTTTTTTTCTTGAGCCTTAGTGAGGGGATAAAACACACAAGCTGGATATAAGGGTGCAGCTCATGGAATGAGAGTTTAATTTGATTACATTTAAAGAAAAAATATGAAAATTTTTAGTAACAACTGTATTTTTAAAATTTCAAGATAATTCCTGAATGTCCAAAAACTCTAAATAGTAACCTTGTATCTGCATAAAACAGGGATAACCTCATGTCTTATAAGAAAACCAAATTAAATGTGTATTTAAAAAAGATTTATAAAGGTGTTTTATAAAATGCAAGCCTTCAGTGAATGCAAATACATTGTATCACCCAGGGTTGACCTCAACTTCAAAACAAACATCAGTTGCAGACAAAGGTGTTCATTAATCTTCATATGACAGATAGAGATAAGCCTCTAAATTTTCTGCAGCAGGCAAGATAATTAATCCCAGGGGATTAATTGTTCTGCTCTCTCATCCTTTTCTTCTAAATTTACAATAAGTTTTTTTTTTCAGAAATAACAGAATGGGGTTATTATCTCATTACCTGTTATAATTCATATTTCAAAGAACGTGCACAATACTACACATCATTCGAAATTGACCTTAACTTCAAAACAAAGTTCATTTGCAGACACAGGCAGTGCAGTAATTAATCTCAATGTGCCAGATAAAGATAAAGCTTAGGATTTTCTTCCTGTGGAAGGTTAATTAATCCCAAAGGACAAATATTGCACAGCCTTCCAAGTATAGAATGGTAACATTCTCAGCAGTTATCTCTCTTTGCCCATTCATTCTTATGCATAGTTAAGGAATCTACCCCACCCCAGCTCCAAACCAGAAGACATAGAGAACCAAACTTAGCATCAAAATATATATTTCTGCCTACTGAACTACCATACCAAATTTGAACTCGATTGGGCAACCATAAAAAAAAGTTATTAGAAAAAAACCAGAAAATTTGAGGACGGAAGCGTGACAGATGGTTGGACAGAGTGATTACTATAGGGCACCCGCAAATCCTTGCGGGGCCCTAATTATGCAAATTATTATCTCATTGCAAACAACTTACCCAAATGAGAGGAAGGGGGGGGGGGGGGGGGGCTTCTACAGCACTATTCCATTCTCATCTTTTTTGTGGTTGAACTATCCAGGGTGCTACGCACTCTAGTTGGAATTTTTGGTTCAGCGATTTCAAATACTTCAACTAATTCCTGAAAAAAACCCACTTTTTGATCATTAGTATATTGAATACGTGGTAGTCTGAAAATACGTCATTGATGCATACAGTCATGTAATATGAATGTATGGACAAGAGTAAGACAGACATCTTTCAGGAAATGGCATTGATATTTTGGAAGTCATTGATATTTTCAGGCAAGGGTTATACAAATAATCAACTAAGACAAAATACATATACATGTAAACATACAAAATCACATTTTCAAGACATTATACTTATGTTCATTAAAAATTATTCTTATTTGTATGCATGAGGAATATAGTCTTTGTCATATTTGTTTTCTGTCTTTCAGTCTGTCCAACACAAACACATTTATTCATTTATTCATTTATCTATAGAGAGAGAAAGAGAGAGAGAGAGTTATATTTTCTCTGAAAATTGACTTATCCTAACAATTTATTATTTGATGCTGTTTTTTAGAGAAAGACATCCACAACATATAATTAGAAAAATATCATTTATCTTTGAGGTGGGGACGATTTTGACCCTTCAAATTAGCGCCCCTACCTCTTTAAAAAATGTTAGAAAGTAATTCAACATTTATTTGAAACACAAAGCTATGACAAATTTTCTGTAGGAATGTGTGTAAAGCACATATCGCACCAATTTTTTTTCAGTAGCAATGTTTCCGTGTAAATATATGGTATATATAAAGCCATTCTGTTACATTTTATGTACTGATTCATCAACAACATACAAATATTTCTCACAGGACTGTACCTTCCATTCCTGTGGTGATAAGCTAACCACTGCTTGTTTATGGGGCAGATTTTTCCTTACTTTCTCCTGTTCTGGATTCTGAATTGCTTCTACAAATACATGTAACCTTCATCTATCATCATATCTATATAAAAAGAGAACCAATTGTTATATGAACTAGATAATGGATTTTTTTTATTTTGAAAGCATGGAGGAAGGGTGTCAGTGTTAGTTGATTTCATGTTTACTAAATACAAATAAACAAGTACTTATATAGTAAGTTATGAATATTAAAAAAAACAAGAGGCCCAGGGGCCACATCGCTCACCTGAGCAACAATTGCCTTAATTCTGATCAAATTAGCATTACAGTATCAAAATATCTTGACAACTGAGTACAGTAGATCTTGCTAAAAAAATTGAAAAACTGCCAATTTTTATCAACCTCTTATTTTTTGGTAAATACCAAGCCCCTTTTGTTGTTGTACCTGTAAGAAGATTTGTCTCTATTCCTATATACCCCCCCCCCCATTTCATGGCCCCATTTTTCTCTAGGGAATCATGGTTTCATCAGACTTAAATCTGCATAACCTTTGCTTTCACACTAAGTACTGAGTTTTGAACCGAACACTTTCCCAGAATAGTTTTAAAGATTTTCTCTTTATATTCCTATGTAAAAATTCAAACCGCCATCACGGTCCCGCCCTACCACTAGGGACTGTGATTTTGCAAACTTGAATTTACACTACCCGAGGATGCCTCTACACAAGTTTAAACCCTTTCTGGTTAAAATTCTTTAAAAAGAAGATTTTTTAAGATTTTCTCTATATATTCCTAAGTAAAAATTCATCCCCCATTGTGGCCTCACCCTACCCCTGGACTGTTATTTAAACAAACTTGAATCTATATGATCTGGGGATGCTTCCACTCAAATTTGGGCTTTCCTGGCCTAATAATTTTGAGAAGAAGACTTTTAAAGATTTTCTCTATCTATAAAAATTCATCCCCCATTGTGACCCCGCCCTACCCCCAGGGACCATGATTTGAACAAACTTGAATCTACACTTCCTAAGGATGGTTACATGCCAATTTGAGATTTCTTGGCCAAATATTTTTGAGAAGAAGATTTTTAAAAGATTTTCTCAATATATTCCTATGTAAAACTTGATCTCCCAATTGTGGCCCCACCCTACCCCCGGGGATCATGATTTGAACAAACTTGAATCTACACTACCGGAGGATGATTCCATTTCAATTTGAGCTTTTCTGGCCTAATAGTTTTTGAGAAGATTTTTAAAGATTTTCTCTATATATTCTTATGTAAAACATGATCCCCCTATTGTGGCCCCACCCTACCCCCGGGGACCATGATTTGAACAAACTTGAATCTACACTATCTGAGGATGCTTCCACTCAAATTTGAGCTTTCCTGGCCTAATAGTTTTTGAGAAGACTTTGGCTCAGGTGAGCTAAAAAAGGTTAAGTTTACAATACAATAAGTTGTTAAAGTTGGTTTCTGGAAGAAGAGACTTTGAAAATTTTCTTAATAAATATTGAAATTTTCTTTAGTTTTTAAGATCTGTGTACAAACATAGAATCGTGAGCAAATCTCTGTATCTTGCTTATAATTCGAAGCTTAACACTCAAATATGGTTAGTAAATAGAAATTGTAAACAATTAAAACACAAGAAACATGCACTATAACAAATAAAGAACACAATTTATTTTTTCGAAATGAATCATATATATACATGTACATGTATATACCTACATATTTCCGACAGCGATATCAAACTCTATTTAAACTGAATAAACTCGAGAAAATGCCGAGCATCTCAACAAAACCTATTGCATTAATATACCATTACGCAAAATATAATGCCGAATTACCGATAGAATGAATTGTATTTCAGTACTTTTTTGATACATAGATGTTGCTTAATTTGCACAGGTAAACAGTTAACTGTTTGATTTACCGAAGTCTCTGTTTGATTTGATACGTAAAAATCACGAAATACAGACGATAGTTTCCAGGTTACAAAGCATAAATAATGAAAACGAAACGAAAATCAGAACAAGCTAACACCAACGTCATGTGTGAAAACTGTCAACGCATTGAAATATTTAGCCTCAATTTACTTCACAAAATCGGCACCAATATATTTTGCATGTTTCAAAAATTTCCCTTCATTCGCGAACTGTTGCACAACAAGCAAATTCATTATAGTCAGATCGACCCTTTTTCGTATAATGTCATGGCTGCTTTAAACAAAGAACCTCGTTTTAGATGTATGGAATACGAGTCTTGGTAAAATGGGTACGCAAACCCGGGCCGTGGCAAAATAAAAGCCGGGGCAGATCGGCAATCGTCAATTCCAAATACGCATTATTTTGCAGCAATATTTACAGCAAATATAAATATACTGGTCCATCAAATATCCTGAAATTTTAATGAGATTGGCAGATTAATAACTGCCAATCTTTGGTTTTGCCCAGGCCAAGTCTTGTCTACCCATTTTACCGGATGCCGAATCCGAAGCTATTTAACTGATTGAAACACGCCTTTCCTTTATTATTATTTTCGTAATAACTCAGATTTGAAACAGAATTAGACCTTAATTTTTGCAATTTATATTTTCCTTCCCATAAGGATAATTTATGCTATACTACGTTGAATTGGAATCAGTAGTTCTTGAGAAGAAGATTTTTTAAAATGCACCCCCCTTTTTCTACAGTTTCAAGGTTTTCTCCGCTTTGAATACAGATCGGACTTTTATTTCTGCAATTTATATTCGCCCTCCCATAAGGATGCTTTGTGCCAAATTTGGTTGAAATTGGATAAGCGGTTTTAGAGAAGAAGTTCAAAATGTAAAAAGTTTACAGACGGACAGACAGACGGACGGACGGACGGACGGACGACGGACAAAAAGTGATCAGAATAGCTCACTTGAGCTTTCAGCTCAGGTGAGCTAAAAAAGTCAATTATCAAAATTCCATTCTGTATGTCCCCACAAACCTGTTAATTTTGGATAATCCATTTATGAAGATAAATAATTTGAATGTGTTTTTTACTTTTAATTTGGCTATTTAACATTTATCCGTTCTTTACCTATCATTTGAAAGCAGTCTTACCAATTAATGGGAGTTTGTCATCATCCAAAATAATGTTTGCAAGTCCATCCTAGAATAAAAGTATGATTTTAATAATCTTTTAAATAATGGTTAAATATGATTTCCACATTTGGGAAACTCTACAGAAATTAAATATCTGTGCTAATTCCCATCAGTTTTCTAAGTTTTGAAACCCCCCAAAAACCTTGCAGTTTCCACTTCAAAGTTCTAAGAAGCGGTAAGGAAACAGCTGTGCTCCAATTCCAATGTGGTTTAATATTCCCAGTGTGTGATCGAAAATAAGAGAACAATGAAAATTCCACTTCTAAAGAAATGTCACAACTGTGCTTTGATTTCTTGTGGTTCACAAAGGAATAATATAGAATATGCATACTATGGCGGAATAGAGCATGGCAACTGTAAGGGGAGACATAATACATGTATTTAAGTTTTAAAAGCTACTTACTCTAACAAGAAAGGATGTGTAGAAAATATTCTCCACTGTCTGACTGAAAGACTCTGGATGTAACACAAACGTAAAGTAACAAAACGGCATACCTACATGAAGGTAAAAAAACACAATATGAAACACAATTTATCTTGTCTATATGTAAATTACTTTATTGTACATTGCTTCATTGTATTCAAGTGGGCCCTTGTTTAGATATTTTATTTTTCATGAATGTTTATTATATTATTTTAACTAATATTATAAGCTTTTATCTCCTATTTTGTACCATATATAGCTGAATAATTTTTTTAGAGAACACAAAGAACATCTGACTGTAAACGTATCACATTTGGCAGTGTATATATCCATTTTAGAGATTTTGGCAAAAGTCGATTCCTATTCATATTAGGTATGAGAATAGGAACATTCAAATATACACTAATTCTAATCAAATCTAACATGCTGAAAAATTATTTTCTGCAAAATATCACATATACTTAATTTAATACACTTAATGTAATATATGTCTTCATTAAGTTTAAATTGATAGAACCATTAGAACCATTTTAACAAGACTGTTAACTTTTTGGTAGTTTGTGTCAAACAGCAATTTAATGCAGGCATTCCTAATTCATTGTTGGCCCTTCTGTCATTGATTATACATAGAAGCCAACTTTTGAAACAATTGGAAAATGTTTTGTAATAAACTTTTACAAAGTTTACAAAGTCGCAACATTCTATTCTGAATACTTGACACACCAATATTTTATTTGATGAATCAATTAGAATCTTTTTTAAAAAATGATTTCAAAAAAAGAGACCAATACAAAATCAGCTTTCGATGATTTTATTTGTCAATGAGTTTTTTGTATTTTTTCATAGAAACCAAAAATACTGTTTTGGCTGTAAACAGGATATTTCAGACTTAAAATATTGTCGCAATTGATGCACTATATAATTATCTATATCAAAACACATGCCAAAGATGCATGGTCAAGATTTTTTTTTTAAATTTCACATTCTGCAAACAGTGATATTTCACATGTCATTTTTCACAATTCCATAGATAATAGATACATGCGTAGTCTCAATTTGCTAATTTATTTTTTTAGATTTGAGAGAGAGAGAGAGAGAGAGAGAGAGAGAGAGCGAGAAAAGAGAGAGAGAGACTGTTACCCCCATCTTTTATTGTTTGATGTTTGAAAAACATTTATTTATAAGTTTGGAAGCGGGGGTTGGGGGCGGGGTGGGGGGTTGCACGGACAAGAGTCAGAAAAACCTCAGATTATTTATACCCTCGGTCCAGGTGATAAAACTGTAAACTTTTGGTAATAAGAGACCTGCAGGCCTTATTGGTCAATCTTTTATAATATCTGATATAATTATTTTTCCATAAATTAAAGTAGATTTCTTAGAATACCAGTGTGACAGCAATAGGTTATTAGGTTAGAATACCCAAGTGACTCATGTGACCTGAAAAAAATACATCACATTCTTCACAATACCGCCATACTTGTCACCCCCTCCTAAAATACAAAGCCTCAGTCCCTGCCCAATTTAAGAACAAGTACAACGGTTCACCTGCTGTGGATGTAGAAAAGAAGATTTTTAAGATTTAATGCGTTTTCACTAGGGATGTAAACGAGTACTCGCAATAAAGTAAAATTTAAATATATATCTAATTTTTTCTTAACATGGCAGTTTTTGTTCAATTGATGTTGATAACAGTTTTCATTTATCGACATGTTTGATCCGTAAGTTACGCTCTTTTTTATCGATGTCCCTTGTGTATTTTTGAAGCAGCTAATAATTAATCTCTTTTGATTATTTCTCTTTACTTAAACAGACATATACAAACTGTCACCTTAGAAAAATTTGTGTTTCTATTGCTGCCAAGTAATTTATTAATTGGATTAGATGTTTGTATAATCAAAACTTTAATCATATCAATAATTATCTTAAGGCGTTTGCTTTTATAATCATTAAACTTTGATTATTGATAAGGCAAGGACAATAACTTAGTACCATGGAACAGGTCACATTTGATTTGCCTAAGATGATACGGAGCTAAATTATATGTAAGAGTCTCTAGAACAAGAGGCCCAGGGGCCACATCGCTCACCTGAGCAACAATTGCCTTAACTCTGATCAAATTAGCAGAACAGTATCAAAATCAAAATTTCTTGACAATTAAGTATAGTAGATCTTGATAAAAAAAAAATTAAAATCTGTCAATTTTTATCAACATATTTTTTGGGGTAAATACCAAGCCCATTTTGTTGTTGTACAGGTCTGTAAGATGATTTTTCTCTATTCCAATATACCCCCCCCCCATTTTGTGGCCCCTCTTTTCTCTAGGAAATCATGGTTTCACCAAACTTTAATCTGCACAATCTGTGCTTTCACACAAAGTACTGCTTTTTGGACTTCAAACTTTCCCAGAAGGTTTTTAAAGATTTTCTCTATACATTCCTATGTAAAAATTCATCCCACCACTTGATTTTACACTACCTGAGGATGCCTCCACAACCTTTTCTGGCCTAATAGTTTTAAAGATTTTCTCTATATATTCCTATGTAAAACTTGATACCCCCATTGTGGCCTCAACCTACCCCTGGGGACCATAATTTGAACAAACTAGAATCTACACTACCCGAGGATGCCTCCACACAAGTTGAAGCTTTTCTGGCCTAATAGTTTTTGAGAAGAAGATATTTAAAGATTTTCTCTATATAATACTATGTAAAACTTGATCCCCCCATTGTGGCCCAACCGGGGACCATGATTTGAACAAATTTTAATCTACACTACCTGAGGATGCTTCCAAACAAGTTACAGCTTTTCTGGCCTAATAGTTTTTGAGAAGAAGATTTTTGAAAAATACCAAAAATTTTTCAATAATTCTAAATTATCTCCCTTTTAAAGAGGGCATGGCCCTTCATTTGAACAAACTTGAATCCCCTTCACCAAGTGATGCTTTGTGCCAAGTTTGGTTGAAATCTGCCTAGTGGTTCTGGAGAAGAAGATGAAAATGTGAAAAGTTTACAACGACAACGCCGCCAACGCCAACGACGACAGACAACGGACAAATTTTGATCAGAAAAACTCACTTGAGGTTTCAGCTCAGGTGAGCTAAAAAAAGGAAAGCCAGAACATTTTCTAATGGATATCTCGATGAAATACTTTCCAATTTATTTTAAATCAAATGCATTTGGTATATGTTATCATAAGTTTTTAGATGTTCTTTAATTCAAGGTAAGATCAATGTGGCAATAACATTATTTGATTAAAAAAAGACTTTCAGTTTCAAATACGCTAAAATCATCGAGTACTCGACTATTGCTCGACTAAAGCCTCAGATTAATCAACCAAGCCAACCGAGTAAAATTGATATCCATAATTTTCACTATATGGCAATATTGGCCTCGCCCTAGGACCTGAGCCCCCAACACAGGGGCCATGAATTTTACAAGATTTCATAAAAATCAGATTCATGCATTCAGTTTATCTCCTCCTGCTGTGGACAGAGAGAAGATTGTCTAAGATTCAATACATTTTCACTCTATGGCCATATTTCAGGGCATTTTGAAAATACCAATTGGGAAATGGGCATAGATGAGCAAAAAATTGTGAAAATCCAACCTCAATTGGGAAAGGTGGCATGTATGCTCATATAATTTAACAACATTTCAATGACTCTAAATGTTTAAGCATCAATTTCAACTTCTTTTGATGCACAAACTAGATATTTCAATCATACCAGCTAGGAGTCCACAGTCTTGTTAAAATATGGAAGTTGGATTTGACTGCACATAATCTCAAGTAAGGCTGACCTTATCCATACACACATTCAGTTGCTAATCTACAACTTCATAACTAGTTTTACAAGTAACACTTACCTTCTTCTTTTTTGACCTTCAGCAGTATATCATACAATTTTTCAACTTCTGCAATAGTGGCTTCACTTTTGTCTGATTCATTGAATGACTTCATCTGAAAATTTGAGGACCAGAGAGTCAGCAACACTGTAAATTCCTTATTCTACACAAATACTTAATTCTGCTGTTTTGTATCAAATTGCAAGAATATAAAATTATTAAAAAACTGTCTGAAAAATAAAATTGAGATTTTAAAATCTGCGAGGGATGCTTCTTATAATTTTATGCGGATATTAATTAATTCCTCAAGTTTAATTAGGAATCTACAGTATTACAAAGCCATTTTTCTATCAGTACATTTTTTTTTACTATTTTTTTCTAACACAGTTTGAGTTGTTCTAAATCTTAAACAGGCCTTAGCATCTACATGTAGATAAACAAGATCTCTCTATGTATCTGAAGTTACCTCTGTGATTCATTTACATAATTAAATAAACCATGCAAGTTTAAATAAGTTAGACCATAATTTACGTAAAACATGTGACCTGCTCCAAAATCCTTAACATCCTCCTGCATCCAAAACCTATGGCTCAGAATCAGCATCCAAGCCTGTGGAAAGTATTGGTATCATATGATGCATCATCTTTCCAAATTTGGTAAAGATAGAACCAGTATAACTTAATAGATTTGTCCACCAAAGGGCACCAGCTCGAAAAACATTATCCTCCTCTAGCAGCCAAAACCTTTGGCTTAGAACTAGCATCAATATCTGTCAAATGAATCAGAATCACAAAATGCATCATCAATGCAAGTTTGGTGAAGACAAGCCATAACTTCGATATGGCCACCAAAAGGCACCTGCTTCAAAAACTTTAACCTGCTCAAAAAACCTTAACCTCTTCCAGCATCTGAAACCTATGGCCAGAATCAGCATCCAAGCCTGTCAGTTTTGTATGTATTATAAGATGCATCAGTCGTGAAAGTTTTGTGAAGTAATAACTTAGATACAGTCATCAAAGGGCACCAGCTTGAAAAACATTAACCCTCTTCAGCATCCAAAACCTATCGCTAAGACTCAGCACCCCAGCCTGTTATGGCCATACTGTAGATTTCTAATTAAACACAAGGAATTAATATCCACGTAAAATGGCGAGAAGTACATGTATATTGTGCAAATTTTAAAATCTCGCTTTTATTTTTTGAACATCTGTAACTACATTAAAGTATGACTAAAATTCGGCTATCGCGATTTCATGTTCTCAAGATTTTCTGGAAAACAGTTGAATTGCAGAATTAAGTACTTAATTAAGTACGTAAAATAAGGAAACTACAGTATGTAGGTCCAGATGCCCCAGCCTTGCAAGTTTTGTGAAGATAGGACAAGTAAAAAGTAACTTAGTTACAAGACCTGCTCCAAAAACTTTAAATAAGTTGAAACACCGATGCTGACCCTGGGAGTATAACATAAGTTCCCCCGACTTCCTCTCTGTGAGGCAAAAAGGACTGATGGATGGGTAAACAAGAGGCCCATGGGCCACATCGCTCACCTGAACAGCAGTTCCTTGTAACATTACATTTCGTAGCATATGCTTTTTCTATTTTAAACATTGAACCCCTTTCTGGGGACCCAGTTATGGTCCGAGGTTTATGGTTGGCTTGAACAACATATATAGTAACATAGGAATGAAAATGTGAAGCACTGCGGTGGGACCGCACGTACACAACCTGAAAAACTAAACATAGCAGAGTTCCACTTCAAGAGGAATAACTCTCAGACTGTACAGAACACAAGAAAGATAACTCTTGGTTCCACTACATTAGAGTTTACACAATTTGAGGATCCTTGCATAGTAATCTCACAAACTGTAGCATTATAGTTCTCGAGAAAAACTTTTTAAAAACATTTTCAATATATCTTTCTATGTTAAACTTTGAACCCCTCTTGGGGCCACAGTATTAGTCCAGTGCTAAAATTTTAATTATTTGGAATCTACATTATTTAAGGATGCTTGCCTAGTTATCTCACAAGCTGAAGCATTATAGTTCCCTAGAAAAAGATTTTTCAACATTTTCCCTCTATATTTCTATGCTAAACTTTGAACACCTCTTGGGGCCCCAGTATTAGATTGAGATCACGGCTTTTATAATTTCGAATCTACACTATTTGAGGGTGCTGACGTAGTTATCTGACAAATTGATGCATTGTAGTTCTCGAAAAGAAGATTTTTAAACATTTTCCATATATACCGGTACTTCTACATTTAACTTTAAACCCATCTTGGGTCTCTAGTATTAGTCCAGGGGTCACTACTTTAAAACTGTCGAACCTTCATTATCCAAGGTTGTATGCATGATAGTAATCTCACAAATTGAAGCATTGTAGTTCTCGAGAAGAAGATTTTTTAACATGTTACCTTTATTTTTCTTTAATAAATTTTGACCCCATCTTGGGGCCCCCGTATTGGTCCGGGGGTCACGATTTTACCAATTAGGAATCTACATAAGCGAAGGATGCATGCATAGAAATTCCACAAACTAAAACATTGTAGTTCTTGAGAAGAAAATTTTTAAACTTTTCCTTTATGTTTTTTAAAATGTTTAAATTTTGAACCCCTCTTGGTGCCCATCAATTGTCCGGGAGTTACAATTTTTTGAATCTACATTATTTAAGGATGTACATGTATGCATAGTAATATCCCAAACAGTTGCACTATAGTTCTTGAGAAGAAGATTTTAAAACATTTTCCTACATATGTTAAAATCTAAACCCCTACTGGGGCCCCACTTTTTGTTCGGGGGTCACGATTTTTACAATCTTCACTATGTATACAACCTTTTGTGTATGTATTGGCATTTTTGGTGAAGTGGTTCTTGAGAAGAAAATTTTTAAACATTTTCATATGTAGTTCTATGTTAAACTTTGAACCCCGCCTGGGGCCCCAGTCTTGGTCCGAGGGTCACGATTTCTACAATTTAGAATCTTCATTATACATACAAGCTTTTGTGTAAATATTGGCATTTCTGGTGCAGTGGTTCTTGAGAAGAAGATTTTTTAAACATTTTCCTAAGGTATTTCTATGTTAAACTTTGAACCCCGCCTGGGGCCCCAGTCTTGGTCCGAGGGGCACGATTTTTACAATTTAAAATCTTCACTATATATACAAGCTTTTGTGTAAATATTGGCATTTCTGGTGCAGTGGTTCTTGAGAAGAAGATTTTTAAACATTTTCCTATGTATTTCTATGTTAAACTTTGAACCCCGCCTGGGGCCCCAGTTTTGGTCCGAGGGTCACCATTTTTACAATTTAGAATCTTCACTATGTATACAAGCTTTTGTGTAAATATTGGCATTTCTGGTGCAGTGGTTCTTGAGAAGATGATTTTTAAAAAAATTTTCTATGTATTTCTATGTTAAACTTTGAACCCCGCCTGGGGCCCCAGTTTTGGTCCGACGGTCACGATTTCTACAATTTAGAATCTTCACTATATATACAAGTTTTTGTGTAAATATTGGCATTTCTGGTGCAGTGGTTCTTGAGAAGAACATTTTTAAACATTTTCCATATGTTGTTCTATGTTAAACTTTGAACCCCGCCTGGGGCCCCAGTTTTGGTCCGAGGGTCACCATTTTTACAATTTAGAATCTTCACTATATATAAAAGCTTTTGTGTAAATATTGGCATTTCTGGTGCAGTGGTTCTTGAGAAGAAGATTTTTTAAACATTTTCCTATGTATTTCTATGTTAAACTTTGAACCCCGCCTGGGGCCCCAGTTTTGGTCCGAGGGTCACGATTTTTACAATTTAGAATCTTCACTATATATACAAGCTTTTGTGTAAATATTGGCATTTCTGGTGCCGTGGTTCTTGAGAAGAAGATTTTTAAAGACATGCACCCTAAACTTACTGTTTCGCAATTATCTCCCTTTTGAAAAGGGCTGTGCCCTTTATTTTAACAATTTATAACCCCCTTTTATAAGGATGCTTTGTACCAAATTTGGTTAAATTTGGCCCAGTGGTTTTTGAGAAGAAGTTGAAAATGTGAAAAGTTTACAGACGGACGGACAGACAGACAGACGGACGGACGGACGGACGGACAGACGACGGACAACGGGTGATCAGAAAAGCTCACTTGAACCTTCGGTTCAGGTGAGCTAAAAACATTATACCCCCTCACAACCTGTTGTGTGGAGTATGATAAGTTCTGTGTTACCTGTTTAGGCACAGTGACTCTATCGCTCAGGTTCTCTTTGTCCAGTCTCTGAGAGTCTGGTGCTCGTCGAACTTTTTTTACAGGCTTTCCTCTCTCAAAAGATCCAGCCCTACATTGTACAACACTTTTATTGAGAGTAATAGAAAATATGTCAATATTTTTATAAAAGGTCATCGTATAGTTATACCAAATAGGAGAAAAAATTCAAGACATAGCACAGGTGGTAAACAATTTACTTTGTTTTTAACCTGTGGAGGATGATGATATACCAGGTATATTACTAACATGAAATGAAAAGCTGGTGATTTCATGAATTTTTTTGGTGAATCCTTCCCTAGATTAATCCATCCTTGATTTGATATTGCTATGTCCTGTGACTGACGAGGCTGTCCCTGGTTAACAAAAGATATCTGAAAGACAGAAAACATACAGTGTAAACATTTCATACCAAAAACTATTAATTAATGTACAGAGACAAAATAAATCGGAAAAGAAACTATACTTACCAATTTTTCTGCATACTCATTTGGTTCAAATTTGAGAAAGTCGGTCTTCAAGTTGTCAACTTTCATCCTGCCATAATTTGATATCATCAGGATGGTTGTGGAATCCAGGGCACCCTCCCTGGGCATTTTGACTGAAAAGCAATAATACATGTACATATTATATTTAACTAAATTAAGAGCAAAGTATGGAGAGGGAAGTCAATGTCATAAGGTAGCTAGGTTTTAAAACAGTTGAATTATATGACATATCTTTGCATGAATTTTGATAAAAAAAATTCTAATGAGTTTTTTTGAACCCGATCGAGCTAAACAAATAGTGTGACGGATGGACACAGGACGAAAGGATAAAAGACTAATCTTATTTCATATACTTGAATTATCTGTTTTAATTACTCTGGGCATGTTTATCAAACTGTGGCAGAAAAAGAAAAAGAATCCCCCAAGACAAACTTTAGTTACTGTACAATGTTTGCCCTAATTTGATGATTTAACATCATATGCAATATAAACACCAACCATCTTTGTTAAGATCATCAGCTGTCTTCAACGCCTCCGTAAGACTTGTGGATTCTGGGTTGATCATGTCATGTTTCTGTTCTAAAAATAAACATGAGAAACAGTTAAATTTGATACCTTACAGTGTTTTTTCATTGTCTTGTTTTCAACTTAACAATTTAAGATCAATTAAGTATACAGTTCAAGTGAGCTTAATTGCCTTTGATAAGTGTCTTTTTTATTTTAATGTAGCCATAAGTGCAAAGTTATAACTTTCTTTTGTATTGTGTTTTTAAACAAAATTAACAATAAATGTAATGTTTATGAGTTGAGAAATTGCGATTTTATTATCTTGATAGGGTAAGATGATATATTATTATACTTTCATCATTTAAATACTGAAATCTGATTGGTTTAGACGCAGTTGGCAATCCGTTCTATTACCATCAGCGTTAGCAACACACTTGGCAACGGGTAACACAACAAATTGTTACATGCGCGTAAATTATGCACATACGGTTCACCGTAGAATTCACTTCATTTCTATATAAAGCAGTAAAATTTTCTTTAAAAATAAGACATTCGGTATAATAAAGTAAATAGTGCCTGTTTGGGAGGGTAACTGTTGAAATTGACACCCCTGGAAAACCATCGTCAACCTCCACTTCGCGTCGGTTGACAATAGTTTTCTCGGGGTGTCAATTTCAACAGTTACCCTCCCAAACAGGCAATATTTATATAATGGCACTTACGCCTTAATTATTATTTCCTACATGTATTACATGTATTATAACCTATACATAATCTCAAACAAAATAGTATGACTTGCTCATTTATTCTTGGCAAAAAATGCATTTTTTAAATAAGAATTTATTTACAGGGCATCAAAAGAAACAGGAGCAATTAAAAAGTTTAATTTTGTTAAGAATTAATTTTTTTAAGCCAACATACACAATATGCCAAATTATGGAGTGAAAAATCAACTTTCATATAACCCCTGAACCAGACCAGAATGTACAATTTATTATTGAATTTCACTATTTGGTGAATTTTTACTATAGTTGTCATATATTTGAAAGAAAAAGAAATCCCTACGTTAGGGCAGAAAAAGTGTTAAACAAAATATACGGTAAATGTGAAAATTTAGCACATTTTCATTAAACTCCCATGTATAGTGTCCCATAGTAAAATTAGTTTACTTTCGAGAGGACTTTCTAAATTTTGCGGGGTGGTAAATAATTTATTTTTTGATCATAAAACAATTTCTGTAAAAGTAGTGCGAATTTCCTGACGTTTTCCTGGCTATTATAACAATTTCGATATTTACTATAGCCTGAGTAGCAAAAAAATATAAAAATCGTTAAAAAGGCCAGGAAAATTTCAGAATTCTAATTGGCTGGCAAATATCAAAATAGTCAAAAAAAAAAGCCAGGAAAAAGTCAGAAATTTCGCTGGCAAGTAAAATGTCGAAGTCGTTAAAAAAGCCAGGAAAACTCAGTTATTTCGGAATATAATAGAGAAGTAAAACTAGATACTAGAAATTTCATTAAAATATCTAGGGTATGACAGAAATGATAAGACCCGGCCTCGTTAAACATTTTCGAAACATGACATCTACATTAACGATAATGTCTACTTCGCGGGAAATGTCACAGACTTGCCAACAAGTGTGCCCATCAGTTGACGATATCCTGTTCTTATCCGCAGTCTTTCTTCTTTGTTTTGATTTTGTAAAAAGCTGGTTGTCGAGACACTCGTCTCATCTGAATCTGATTCCGCTCCATGTGAAGCACTCGCGTTACTGTTAGCATTAGTAATTTTCCTCTTCATCCCCGCCATCTTTTCGTTTCCGATTAAGCAGGTCGAGACCACTATATTTTGATAAAAAAATTCTAATGAGTTTCTTAGAACCCGATCGAGCTAAACAAATAGTGTGACGGATGGACACAGGACGAAAGGATAAAAGACTAATCTTATTTCATATACTTGAATTATTTGTTTTAATTACTCTGGGCATGTTTATCAAACAGTGGCAGAAAAAGAAAAAGAAACCCCCAAGACAAACTTTAGTTACTGTACAATGTTTGCCCTAATTTGATGATTTAACATCATATGCAATATAAACACCAACCATCTTTGTTAAGATCATTAGCTGTCTTCAACGCCTCTGTTAGACTTGTGGATTCTGGGTTGATCATGTCATGTTTCTGTTCTAAAAATAAACATGAGAAACAGTTAAATTTGATACCTTACAGTGTTTTTTCATTGACTTGTTTCCAACTTAACAAGATCAATTAAGTATACAGTTCAAGTGAGCTTAATTGCCTTTGATAAGTGTCTTTTTTATTTTAATGTAGCCATAAGTGCAAAGTTATAACTTTCTTTTGTATTGTGTTTTTAAACAAAATTAACAATAAATGTAATGTTTATGAGTTGAGAAATTGCGATTTTATTATCTTGATAGGGTAAAATGATATATTATTATACTTTCATCATTTAAATACTGAAATCTGATTGGTTTAGACGCAGTTGGCAATCCGTTCTATTACCATCATCGTTAGCAACACACTTGGCAACGGGTAACACAACAAATTGTTACATGTGCGTAAATTATGCGCATAAGGTTCACCGTAGAATTCACTTCATTTCTATATAAAGCAGTAAAATTTTCTTTAAAAATAAGACATTCGGTATAATAAAGTAAATAGTGCCTGTTTGGGAGGGTAACTTTTGAAATTGACACCCCTGGAAAACCATTGTCAACCTCCACTTCGCGTCGGTTGACAATCGTTTTCTCGGGGTGTCAATTTCAACAGTTACCCTCCCAAACAGGCAATATTTATGTAATGGCACTTACGCCTTAATTATTATTTCCTACAGACCCTGAAACGTACTACTACACCACACGCTCGCTGCACGCTCGCTACACGCTCGCTAAACGGTTCACACGAAACGCTGAACGGTTTACACGAAACGCTGCACGCTTTGCCCGAAACGCTAAACGATTTACACGAAACGCTGAACGGTTTACACGAAACGATTCTTGCACGAAACGATTTGCTCGCTTTTCACACGCTTTTGTCCTGATCGATTCGGTTCCTCTCGGATTCTTGCCCTGACTCTGTTAGTAAGAATTAATTTTAAGAAAACACGAAATAAAAGAAATACCGATATAAGAAACATATATTTACAAAAGTGTTGAATTGATTAATTAAATTAATTTGGTACTAATATTTAAGGCAAAAAATTATTTATTCACAGAATTAGCCAAAAATATTACTTCTATAAATATACTTATTGCTCAAAAGAAATATCCATGATTATTATTAGTGCCGTAAATAATAAAAATTCCAGAAAAAAAAAGTTACAGTAACACAATATTCAATACCAAAAATAAAATCCGTATGATTTACAAACTGAAATCTGTTTTTCAGCATTCGGCGGGATTTTTTTTTCTTCTCACATTAATATTTTTATTGGTTTTAGAGAATACGATGTAAAAATACTAACAGTAAATAAACCTGTAATTATTTACACTGATAATTTTGGAAGTTATGTAAAATAAAATTAGTCACATAAGTTAGAAAAATGCTATAAAACAACCGATTAATTTTTTTCTTATGTCGAATCATTCGCGTAAATAAATGTTCTGTAGATAATATCACAGAAAAAAATCAATCGATTAAATAATAAAGAAAGTTGTCATTACTATTTCGGATAGAACAAAAAATAAAAAATGATTTAAATTTTTGTCTCAATCCGGCGCCCCGCGTAAAGGCGTACAATATATCTATCATAATCTATTTGAATTTAGTACAGTGCATATAGATTCCCATAATAATTAATTGCATGTGTACATTTTAGGAACATTTCAGTGTGCTAATTACTTGTTGTTTTCGGTTATCAGTGTTTAAATAATTAAAATAATAACTTGTAGAAATACTTTTAATCGGGATTCAGAAGTATTTACTTCCTGCATTTCATTGAAATGAACAGAATATTTCCTTTCTATGTTTACATTTAATTTTGTTCAAATTAATGCTAAATAATCTATAATTGAAATTGTGTGCATCATCAAATACTGATTCCGACTACCTTGAAGTCATTAAATTTCTATTGGCTATTGACGAAAAAGAGACGAGTGACCATCCAATGAAAACGAATACACAGAGTTTGATTGACAGGTTCAGCCAGGTGCAGGTCTTACCCGATGTCCGAGGTTATGTGTACTGGTTGTACACATCTGAATAGTCTCAGTAACTAGTCTTCTTTCAAAACGCGTACTTTTCTTTTGTTTGTTAAAAATTAATTCAATTTTGTAAAAAGATAAGTATATCATTTCTTATAGTTTTTTTCACGAGAATATCTCATAGGAGTTTTGACAATCACAAACAGTTTAAAGTAATGTTTAACACGAGCGCTATTTTGAAACAATTAAATTGTCAGAGAGTTCCGAATGAAATCTGATGAACGTTTCACACGGTTCTCGCACGCTTTGCCCGAAACGATTTACACGCTTTGTCCGAAACGCTGCACGCTTTGCCCGAAACGCTAAACGGTTTACACGAAACGCTTCACACGAAACGCTAAACGGTTTACACGAAACGCTAAACGGTTTACAAGAAACGTTTCTCGCACGAAAGTCGCACGCTTTTTTGGTGTAGTAGTACGTTTCAGGGTCTGTATTACATGTATTATAACCTATACATAATCTCAAACAAAATAGTATGACTTGCTCATTTATTCTTGGCAAAAAATGCATTTTTTAAATAAGAATTTATTTACAGGGCATCAAAAGAAACAGGAGCAATTAAAAAGTTTAATTTTGTTAAGAATTAATTTTTCTAAGCCAACATACACAATATGCCAAATTATGGAGTGAAAAATCAACTTTCATATAACCCCTGAACCAGACCAGAATGTACAATTTATTATTGAATTTCACTATTTGGTGAATTTTTACTATAGTTGTCATATATTTGAAAGAAAAAGAAATCCCTACGTTAGGGCAGAAAAAGTGTTAAACAAAATATACGGTAAATGTGAAAATTTAGCACATTTTCATTAAACTCCCATGTATAGTGTCCCATAGTAAAATTAGTTTACTTTCGAGAGGACTTTCTAAAATTTTCGGGGTGGTAAATAATTTATTTTTTTTATCTTAAAACAATTTATGTAAAAGTAGTCCGAATTTTCTAACGTTTTCCTGGCTATTATAACGATTTCGATATTTTACTATAGCCTGAGTAGTAAAAATATTAAAATCGTTAAAAAGGCCAGGAAAATTTCAGAATTCTAATTGGCTGGCAAATATCAAAATAGTAAAAAAAAAAAAAAGCCAGGAAAAAGTCAGAAATTTCGCTGGCAAGTAAAATGTCGAAGTCGTTAAAAAGGCCAGGAAAACTCAGTTATTTCGGACTATAATAGAGAAGTAAAACTAGATACTAGAAATTTCATTAAAATATCTAGGGTATGACAGAAATTATAAGACCCGGCCTCGTTAAACATTTTCAAAACATGACATCTACATTAACGATAATGTCTTCTTCGCGGAAAATGTCACAGACTTGCCAACAAGTGTGCCCATCAGTTGACGATATCCTGTTCTTATCTGCAGTCTTTCTTCTTTGTTTTGATTTTGTAAAAAGCTGGTTGTCGAGACACTCGTCTCATCTGAATCTGATTCCGCTCCATGTGAAGCACTCGCGTTACTGTTAGCATTAGTAGTTTTCCTCTTCATCCCCGCCATCTTTTCGTTTCCGAATAGCAGGTCGAGACCACTATATTTTGTGACGTCGGCATAAATTTGCACACTAAATTAGGCATCTGTTTACTTTTATCGACAGGTGAATGAGTTGCAAGGCATTGTGGGCTACTACAAGTTTCAGTGTATACAAAGCGTATTGAAAATATATACCATATTGAATTGTCCTTTGGAAACTCATTTTGAATTATTTTTCAGAATTTATGAAAGTGATATAGACAATTATGTCTGGACTTCAATTTCTATGCTCACATTTAAAAAATATTGCATATGAGGACTTATATCAACCTATTTATTATGTTCAAAAGAGGTACGTCCTATTGAATTAAAAGCTGTGAGTACTGTTTTTTTTTCACGTGATCCCCCATATTTGGGACAACATTAGTAGAACGCGCGTTGATATTTTCTTCAGGGACATTCATCAGAATGCTTAACTATGGAACGCCATGGCTGCCTTATAGCATTAAACTATAGTTCTATTATGTCAATTTGTTATTACACGATGTCAAATACCATTACATGGTGGTAATATATCTTTACGTTTGGTCAAATCATTATAATATGATGTCAAAGACCCATTAGGTGATGTCAACATATCTTTACACGATGTCAACTTTTTACGCTGTGATGGGAAATTATCCTTACAATGTGTCAACATTTAATAAGGAGGTGTAAATTTATTCTTATTTGATGTCAAAATATGATAACATTATGTCTACGCTATATGACATGGGTCAAATATTACCTTCCGTTATGTCATTTTTTCATTACATTAAATGCTATCCTTGCCCTATTGCATTAAACTACAGCTATAATATGTCAATTTGTTATTACATGCTGTCTAATCATTATAATGTGAGGTCAGAAACCCATTAGGTGAAGTCAACATATCTTTATATGTTGTCAATTTTTTACGCCATGATGGAAATTTATCCTTACAATGGGTCAACATGTATTTACGCATTGGCGGATCCAGAGGGGGGGTTCCGGGGGTCGGAACCCCCCCCCCCCCTTTCTCTGGGACATATGATTTTTTTTGAAAACGTTCAATGCATATTTAAAGGCAATTTTTCCCGTTTATAATAGAAATACTGTAATTATCTCAAAGAAATGCTTTTAAAATTGCTTATTTAAAAGACCATACAGTACATACTAGAGCTAATATCTAGTTCAGGGAAAATGAAAATCAAAGGCAGTATATACACTTCTGTCATAATATGAGCTTAATTAACTTTCACTTAGAAACGTACTTCTAAAATGTTCAGCTATGGAGTGTATGATTTTTGATGACTTAGTCACTCTTGGTCTGCTTCCACATTCTTCTGATAAAACCTGTCGTATGCCCTCTTCCTCTCCCCTACTAAATGCTAGCTTTAGAGCTGCATAGTTCAAGTCACTGGCGGCAATTTTTCTACCCATGTATATAGAAATTATTTTTTCATTGACAAGTCCTTGAAGAGATGGTAGGTTGTGGGCTCTTACTCTTAAGCTCTCATGTGAAAAAGTTGCACATGGCAGAGAGAAAGACGCTTTCAGTCTATAATGTTCATCAAAATTAACTAACCGTACAAGTTTTCGAAGGAACACGACGTCTTGTAATGCGTCATGAGCGGCGTAGTCACAGTGAAGGAACGATGAAACTAGAGCCTGTTGGGAATAAGATGGCAACCCTGGGAATTGTGACCTAAACAAAAGCTTGGTATCAATAAATCCAGCAACATGATCTTGAAAAGTATCCATCTTCCCAACTGCTTCTAAGGCGTTAAATAAGACATGGCAGTCATAAGACTTGATGTTATGCCCAGAAAGGATGGCACATTTTCCTTGTCTAGAAATAAATTCAACAAAGGACTCTAAAGCAAAGGACAGATTGCTGGAATGGACAGATTTGCCTCTGTGGAACACCTTACTGCCTCTCTTCGTTATGCCTGTCACATCAGATGCTTTGGAAGACATGGGAACTTTTGGCTTGACAAAACGCTCCCACTGATTTTCTCCGCATACAGCAGCCATCTGGGTAATGTGGGAATTACGACCTGTTAAACATAAGTAAGAAAAGTTATTACCCATAGATTTCCACTAAGGGCTAGAAATGTAGAACATACATTTTTAAATGGTTGAATGTTCCTGTCATTGTGTAACAGATTAATCATTAACATAATCATATCATTGAAATAATTATACATAATAATAAGATTTATTGTGCCCTGTACATGCATTAGTGCTGTAACATTCAAATATGTTTTCATGATACATATAGCTCTACATGTTACACAAATATCAATAATTTAAATGTTAGCTTGTCAAAAAAATATTGATCAGTTAATGATTTTCTTAAAATATGTGAGAGACCAGCTAGAATAATATTGAGAGGATATTCTCACAGTAACAATAAATCACTGATGATTTGTAGATTCATTGACTGTGACATAAATAAACACTAGTCTGTGACACTTCCTTCATTAGTGACTAACATTATCAATGTTGCCCTCAACCTTAAGTCAACATTTGTATATCATTTACCTAATCCAGTGGTTTCTAAATCAAAGTATACAGGTATTGAAGCTGACTCTATCCCAACATTCTTTGGTGGAACTCTCGGGGAAGGAATCTCCTTTATGTCCTGATGAATCATGAGCTCAACAGAACTGCCATAGCTGTCTCCCTCTCTCAGTTCTTTCACTGCATTTGACTTGACTCTAAATATAAATGATAAAACTGAAGAACTTTCCAGTTTTGATTTCCTTTTAAGTAGGAAAGTGTATTTTTATTACAGATTTACAAAAATGTACCGCCTAAAAATTTTGGCTACAAGAAATAATAATTTAATTTATTATTTAATCGCTCGCCCGCTTGTACCTTTCACCGGATGTCAGACGAAAAAGAAGTTATATTGGTGTGGCCTAATGAGTTATTAGAGACATTTAACTTTAAAAAAAAAGTTAAAACAAGCATATTTTAATGAGGTTATGCTGAAAAGTATTTTCAGATATAAATGTTTTAAATTTAAATGGTATTATAAATACATGTACATGTAGCAGAAATGCAAAATTACATTTTAGACAATTTCACTTCTTCTGATAAATTTTCCATAACACTGGCTTGGGCAACACATTCCATTGCACTTCCCATCTCCTTCTCTCTTTGGGAAAGGAGGGTATTGCTGACTGGTGGGATATTAAGGGCTGACAAGAAGCTATTAACTTGCCTTCCACCAATTCCACTGTGAACCATTGCTTTAGAAATTATAAAAAAGAAGGTTTAATTTTTCAAACAACAAATACTTTAAATTACAAAGACAGCAGCTTTCTTATTCTTATGTATTTCATGCAAGATACATTTGAAACTTTTTTTAATTTTCAGATTATTGAGAGTTAATAAACTTAATTAGTAACAACTGAATTCAATTTATCTTGCAACTACCCCTTGCATTGACCTAATAAAAGTAACCCAATAAACTAAAGTTGCTCATCTATCCCCATTTCCCAATTGGTATTTTCAAAATGCCCTGAAATATGGCCATAGAGTGAAAATGTATTGAATCTTAGACAATCTTCTTCTCTCTGTCCACAGCAGGAGGAGATAAACTGAATGCATGAATCTGATTTTTATGAAACCTTGTGAAATTCATGGCCCCTGTGTTTGGGGCTCAGGTCCT
This sequence comes from Magallana gigas, assembly GCF_963853765.1. NCBI lineage: Eukaryota > Metazoa > Mollusca > Bivalvia > Ostreida > Ostreidae > Magallana > Magallana gigas. Next base: position 14,884,219 of record NC_088860.1, on the reverse strand, counting down.
AGGGCTAGGCCAATATTGCCACATAGTGAAAATTATGGATGTCAATTTTACTCGGTTGGCTTAGTTGATTAATCTGAGGCTTTAGTCAAGCGATAGTCGAGTACTGAATGATTTTAGGGTATTTGAAACTGAGAGTCTTTTTTTAATCAAATAATGTTATTGCCACATTGATCTTACCTTAAATTAAAGAACATCTAAAAACTTATGATAAATGAGCTTTATTTGACAAAATTTGTTGCATATCTGCAGTTGAAACCATGACGCCATGGTGTAGAGGCAATAAAGATGACGTCACAATTAATGCATTTGAACGTCGGTTGAATGCACGAGGCTCGGAAGTTGGATTTGACTGCACATAATCTCAAGTAAGGCTGACCTTATCCTTATACACATTCAATTGCTAATCTGCAAGTTCATAACTAGTTTTACAAGTAACACTTACCTTCTTCTTTTTTGACCTTCAGCAGTATATCATACAATTTTTCAACTTCTGCAATAGTGGCTTCACTTTTGTCTGATTCATTGAATGACTTCATCTGAAAATGAGGACCAGAGAGTCAGCAACACTGTAAATTCCTTATTTTTTTGCAAATACTCATTCTGCTGTTTTGTATCAAATTCGAGAATTTAAAATTATTAAAAGCTGTCTGAAAAATAAAAGTGAGATTTTAAAATCTGCGAGGGATGCTTCTTATAATTTTATGCGGATATTAATTAATTCCTCATGTTTAATTAGGAATCTACAGTAATACAAAGCCATTTTTCTATCAATACATTTTTTTTACTATTTTTTACTTACACGGTTTGAGTTGTTCTAAAATCTTAAACAGGCCTTAGCATCTACATGTAGATAAACAAGATCTCTCTATGTATCTGAAGTTACCTCTGTGATTCATTTACATAATTAAATAAACCATGCAAGTTTAAATAAGTTAGACCATAATTTACGTAAAACATGTGACCTGCTCCAAAATCCTTAAAATCCTCCTGCATCCAAAACCTATGGCTCAGAATCAGCATCCAAGCCTGTGGAAAGTATTGGTATCACATGATGCATCATCTTTCCAAATTTGGTAAAGATAGAACCAGTATAACTTAATAGATTTGTCCACCAAAGGGCACCAGCTCGAAAAACATCCTCCTCTAGCAGCCAAAACCTTTGACTTAGAACTAGCAACAAAGTCTGTCAAATGAATCAGAATCACAAAATGCATCATCAATGCAAGTTTGGTGAAGACAAGCCATAACTTCTATATGGCCACCAAAGGGCACCTGCTTCAAAAACTTTAACCTGCTCCAAAAACCTTAACCTCTTCCAGCATCTGAAACCTATGGCCAGAATCAGCATCCAAGCCTGTCAGTTTTGTATGTATTATAAGATGCATCAGTCGTGAAAGTTTTGTGAAGTAATAACTTAGATACAGTCATCAAAGGGCACCAGCTTGAAAAACATTAACCCTCTTCAGCATCCAAAACCTATCGCTAAGACTCAGCACCCCAGCCTGTTATGGCCATACTGTAGATTTCTAATTAAACACAAGGAATTAATATCCACGTAAAATGGCGAGAAGTACATGTATATTGTGCAAATTTTAAAATCTCGCTTTTATTTTTTGAACATCTGTAACTACATTAAAGTATGACTAAAATTCGGCTATCGCGATTTCATGTTCTCAAGATTTTCTGGAAAACAGTTGAATTGCAGAATTAAGTACGTAAAATAAGGAAACTACAGTATGTAGGTCCAGATGCCCCAGCCTTGCAAGTTTTGTGAAGATAGGACAAGTGAAAAGTAACTTAGTTACAAGACCTGCTCCAAAAACTTTAAATAAGTTGAAACACCGATGCTGACCCTGGGGTATAACATAAGTTCCCCCGACTTCCTCTCTGTGAGGCAAAAAGGACTGATGGATGGGTAAAAAACATTATACCCCCTCACAACCTGTTGTGTGGAGTATGATAAGTTCTGTGTTACCTGTTTAGGCACAGTGACTCTATCGCTCAGGTTCTCTTTGTCCAGTCTCTGAGAGTCTGGTGCTCGTCGAACTTTTTTTACAGGCTTTCCTCTCTCAAAAGATCCAGCCCTACATTGTACAACACATTTATTGAGAGTAATAGAAAATATGTCAATATTTTTATAAAAGGTCATCGTGTAGTTATACCAAATAGGAGAAAAAAATCAAGACATAGCACAGGTGGTAAACAATTTACTTTGTTTTTAAAAAATATTCAAAATTTAGGAAGTTTGCTTCCAACCTGTGGAGGATGATGATATACCAGGTATATTACTTACATGAAATGAAAAGCTGGTAATTTCATGAATTTTTTTCGTGAGGCCTTCCCTAGATTAATCCATCCTTGATTTGATATTGCTATGTCCTGTGACTGACGAGGCTGTCCCTGGTTAACAAAAGATATCTGAAAGACAGAAAACATGCATACAGTGTAAACATTTCATATCAAAAACTATTAATTAATGTACAGAGACAAAATAAATCGGAAAAGAAACTATACTTACCAATTTTTCTGCATACTCATTTGGTTCAAATTTGAGAAAGTCGGTCTTCAAGTTGTCAACTTTCATCCTGCCATAATTTGATATCATCGGGATGGTTGCGGAATCCAGGGCACCCTCCCTGGGCATTTTGACTGAAAAGCAATAATACATGTACATATTATATTTAACTAAATTAAGAGCAAAGTATGGAGAGTGAAGTCAATGTCATAAGGTAGCTAGGTTTTAAAACAGTTGAATTATATGACATATCTTTGCATGAATTTTGATAAAAAAAATTCTAATGAGTTTCTTTGAACCCGATCGAGCTAAACAAATAGTGTGACGGATGGACACAGGACGAAAGGATAAAAGACTAATCTTATTTCATATACTTGAATTATTTGTTTTAATTACTCTGGGCATGTTTATCAAACTGTGGCAGAAAAAGAAAAAGAATCCCCCAAGACAAACTTTAGTTACTGTACAATGTTTGTCCTAATTTGATGATTTAACATCATATGCAATATAAACACCAACCATCTTTGTTAAGATCATTAGCTGTCTTCAACGCCTCTGTAAGACTTGTGGATTCTGGGTTGATCATGTCATGTTTCTGTTCTAAAAAGAAACAGTTAAATTTGATACCTTAGAGTGTTTTTTCATTGACTTGTTTTCAACTTAACAAGATCAATTAAGTATACAGTTCAAGTGAGCTTAATTGCCTTTTATAAGTGTCTTTTTTATTTTAATGTAGCCATAAGTGCAAAGTTATAACTTTCTTTTGTATTGTGTTTTTAAACAAAATTAACAATAAATGTAATGTTTATGAGTTGAGAAATTGCGATTTTATTATCTTGATAGGGTAAAATGATATATTATTATACTTTCATCATTTAAATACTGAAATCTGATTGGTTTAGACGCAGTTGGCAATCCGTTCTATTACCATCAGCGTTAGCAACACACTTGGCAACGGGTAACACAACAAATTGTTACATGCGCGTAAATTATGCGCATAAGGTTCACCGTAGAATTCACTTCATTTCTATATAAAGCAGTAAAATTTTCTTTAAAAATAAGACATTCGGTATAATAAAGTAAATAGTGCCTGTTTGGGAGGGTAACTGTTGAAATTGACACCCCTGGAAAACCATTGTCAACCTCCACTTCGCGTCGGTTGACAAAAGAAACAGGAGCAATTAAAAAGTTTAATTTTGTTAAGAATTAATTTTTCTAAGCCAACATACACAATATGCCAAATTATGGAGTGAAAAATCAACTTTCATATAACCCCTGAACCAGACCAGAATGTACAATTTATTATTGAATTTCACTATTTGGTGAATTTTTACTATAGTTGTCATATATTTGAAAGAAAAAGAAATCCCTACGTTAGGGCAGAAAAAGTGTTAAACAAAATATACGGTAAATGTGAAAATTTAGCACATTTTCATTAAACTCCCATGTATAGTGTCCCATAGTAAAATTAGTTTACTTTCGAGAGGACTTTCTAAAATTTGCGGGGTGGTAAATAATTTATTTTTTTATCTTAAAACAATTTATGTAAAAGTAGTCCGAATTTTCTAACGTTTTCCTGGCTATTATAACGATTTCGATATTTTACTATAGCCTGAGTAGTAAAAATATCAAAATCGTTAAAAAAGGCCAGGAAAATTTCAGAATTCTAATTGGCTGGCAAATATCAAAATAGTCAAAAAAAAAAGAAGCCAGGAAAAAGTCAGAAATTTCGCTGGCAAGTAAAATGTCGAAGTCGTTAAAAAAGCCAGGAAAACTCAGTTATTTCGGAATATAATAGAGAAGTAAAACTAGATACTAGAAATTTCATTAAAATATCTAGGGTATGACAGAAATGATAAGACCCGGCCTCGTTAAACATTTTCAAAACATGACATCTACATTAACGATAATGTCTACTTCGCGGAAAATGTCACAGACTTGCCAACAAGTGTGCCCATCAGTTGACGATATCCTGTTCTTATCCGCAGTCTTTCTTCTTTGTTTTGATTTTGTAAAAAGCTGGTTGTCGAGACACTCGTCTCATCTGAATCTGATTCCGCTCCATGTGAAGCACTCGCGTTACTGTTAGCATTAGTAGTTTTCCTCTTCATCCCCGCCATCTTTTCGTTTCCGATTAAGCAGGTAGAGACCACTATATTCTGTGACGTCGGCATAAATTTGCATACTAAATTAGGCATCTGTTTACTTTTATCGACAGGTGAATGAGTTACAAGGCATTGTGGGCTACTACAAGTTTCAGTGTATACAAAGCGTATTGAAAATATATACCATATTGAATTGTCCTTTGGAAACTCATTTTGAATTATTTTTTGAGAATTTATGAAAGTGATATAGACAATTATGTCTAAACTTCAATTTCTATGCTCACATTTAAAAATATTGCATATGAGGACTTATATCAACCTATTTATTATGTTCAAAAGAGGTACGTCCTATTGAATTAAAAGCTGTGAGTACTGTTTTTTTTTTCACGTGATCCCCCATATTTGGGACAACATTAGTAGAACGCGCGTTGATATTTTCTTCAGGGACATTCATCAGAATGCTTAACGAACAATTAAACTACTTTATGCTGTATGGAATGCCATAGCTGCCTTAAGGTTCCTCGACACATCAAAATTTTATTTTATGGATCGATAGAGAATCTTTTTTGAAACATGATTCCACAAAACAGAGATCAATATCGGCTTTCAGTTATTTTATACGAATTTTTTTGTATTTTTTTAGTGAAATAGGAAAAACTGTTTGGCAGACAAACAGAATATATTAGAGCTTTAAACTTGTTGTCAATTAATGTGTAATATAATTATAAATAAATTCATGCCAAAGATCGTTTGGTCAAGTGTTTAATTTTTTAATTAAAAAAATATTTCTGAAAATCAAAATTGTAATTCTTTAATATCTTTTTAATCTATGGATAAAATTTTAAAAATAACATATAGTCACATAAACTATTTACTAAACAATGATATTTTACAAAGAAATTGAAATGAAAATGCGAAATTTTGGAAAAATTGCTATTTATCAAATTTTAACCGATCCCGATTGAAAAAAAACTGATCCCGATCAGAATTATTTTAAAATTGAAATTTTACAAATAAACTGCAGTCTTTTTCTAAGTAATTGATATAAATTATAAAGTTAGTAAATGACGAAACCATTTTACAGCTAAACAACCTGAAATTTTTGCAAAATTCTGATTCATTCTAACTTTATGTGATTTCGTTCGGGATCAGTTTAATTACAATCGGGATCGGTTCGATTTTAAAATTTTCCATTTTTTCTTTAAATTAACTATTTGGTTTCAATTTCTTGTTGAAATATGATTTTACAGCAATTGTTAAATGCGAGTAACAGTTTATCTGCAGTTTTTATCATAGATTTAAAAAATATCTACAATCCTTTTTTTTTCATTTTCATATATATTTTTTTTACAAAAATATTTCAAAGTTTATCTGGCCGTTTTTGATATATATTTATAGATAATTGTATTGTGCATTAATTGATAACAAATTTTTAGCTCTAATATATCTTGTTTGCAGCTAAAACGATGTTTCCGGTTTCTATCAAAAAATATAAAATAATCAGAGGCCGATATATATGGAACGCCATAGCTGCCTTAAGGTCAATTTCATATTATATGAACTGGTATCTTATTTATATGCAATAGTAATATCATTATATGCAGTGGTAACATCATTACATGCAGTGCTAACATCATTATATGCAGTGCTAACATCATTATATACTATTATTTCACCATTATATTCCGGCAGGGGTAAAATCTTTATATGAAGTGGTAACATCATTACGTTATGTCGTAAGATCATTATGTGCAGTAGTTTATTCATTATATGCTATGAATAAATCTTTATATGCTATGATAAACTCATTTCATACAGAGCTAAACTCATAATGAACTATTGTTCAATCGTTATGTACACTCTTCATGTGCAGTTGCAAAATCCTTTTATGCAGTGCAATGCAATTGCATGTAAAGCTTTCACCACAATACATAAAGGTTTTACCACCATACATAATGGTTTTAATACACCATAACATGATGTTAGTACTGCATATAATGAACTTATCACCTAATGTCAAGAAGTTGCACTGCATAAAAGGATTTTGCAACTGCACATGAAGAGTGTACCATTTAACATAACGATTGAACAATAGTTCTTTTTTTTCTTAAATTTTTCTACATTTACATACAAAAAATCGTATCAACATTGAGTTCCACCCCCCCCCCCCCCCCATACTTTTATGGGCGCATGGAAAATGGAATCGAAATAAGGAAAATAAACAGTGAAATTGAAGTTAAAGGTAAGCTCCCCCCCCCCCCCCCCCGCGAGAATGATTTTGAAAAGTAACTTTTTTTTTTTTTTTGCCCGTTGTGTGTTTTCTATCCCCTCGCCAAGGTTCAGGGATAGAAAACACACAACTCGTTGGATAAAAATCATATACCATCCGGGTCATGAGAGATCCTATATAATTATAAGGAATAAGGAATCATTCTTTGAGTATTATGAGGTGATAATTTCGGTCGGGGCGTGATCAAATCCAATAAAGCCCAAAGGGCTTTATGATAGATTTGATCACGCCCCGACGGAAATTATCACCTCATAATATTCAAAGAATGATTCCTTATTACTTTTATTTATATAATTTTAAACCATCTTACGATTAAATATTAATAAGCAAACCCCGCTGGTGCCTCAATTTGGCTTTATGAGTTATATAGTACAAAATCGATACATAGTGTTATCACAGGCAAAGACACAGGAAAATGTAAATATAACTATTATGAACTCTAGAATATTTTTAATATATTTACATACACCAAGTATTATTCCCTCTATTTCTTACGGAAACTTATAGTTAATTCATAGCTCTAGAGAAACAGCCAGACTGAAATCTACACGCCCCATTTATCGATTGGTCGAAATCTACGGCGGCTAAAATGACAAGAAAGTGACAGGATTGAATTTGACACACCCTGTTTATCGATTGGTCAAGACCTACAACTACCTAAGAAAAATCATGGACTGCACGAACTAACCATGATGATGTCAGACTCAAAGTCTCACTGGAGACAATTTGGCTGTTTCTTTTAGCTAAAGTACTAATTTAGTGAATTTTACTTACTTTTTACACTCAATTTATTATTTAGTTAAAATAAAGATGTTCATATAAACAATAAAATGTTCACTTTGGTGATTCATGTGGGTTATGAAGGTAGTGATCATTGCAGAATTTTTTTTTTCTATAATGTCGCTACCTTCATATCCCAAATGAATCACCTAAGTGAGCATTTTATTGTTTAAATGAATACATTATAGATGCCATAACATATAATGTAACAACTGTGAGCCTGAGTTTTAGCTTTTAATGTCAACACATTGTACATCATTGATTAAGTGTTCTGCATGCTTCAGGCGTCTCAGAGAGGCTTCTTTCCCCAGTATACTCATCATTTCAACAACAGGTGGGCCAGCCTACAAAAGAAAATAAGACAATGTTCAATGCATTATAAGGAATAAATGCACTGCAATGAATAAAACAAAATGCAAAAAAAAAATTAAAATCTTAATATATTGTGGATTCATTAAATTTTTAGTAAGGGGCATTATTTAGGAATTAATTGAGGAATACACCTAATTTTTATTCATTTTGTATTACTGTTATAAAATTTGAGGCAGTTTACGTTTAATAAACACAAGCATCATATCGTGACAATAAGCTATACATATCTTATTATCTTATAAAAAAAATTGTGGCATAAATCAAATAGGGCTTTTCAACCAGATTTAATTTTTTTTTTTTCAATGATTATAAAGTTTTTGGACACATGATCTGTAAATTGACCATCTTATTTACAAATAATATGCATCTTTTAAATATTGCATAAATTTTGATAGTCTCTTTGATTATATTAATTCAAATATTTTATGCCCGTATACATACATGTATTCATAAATGTGTACAAATATTGTTTACCTGTAATCCTGAGAGAGATACCCTCAAAATATGCATGAATAACTTCATGTTGATTCCTTTTTCTTTGGCCAACACAGAAAGAGCTTTCTTTAGCGATTGTTCTTGGAACTCTTGTAATTGACAAACAACGTTGTAACAGTCTTGCAAAATTTTACAAATATCAACACTGGATTTTTCACAAAGTTCCTGTATCTGTGAATTTGAAGGAGTTTTCCATAAAAACTCCCATTCTGGTTCAGTTAAATCTGTGATTTTGCAGATTCTGCTGTCTTTCTACAAAAGTAAATGATTCAATCATTTTTTCATAAAATATAATTACTAACTTTGTCTCACAATTTTAGTGTACAAATTTATAATATGGAGATTTTGGAGACATGAATGTAATCTTGATTCAAAAAGATTGTATTATGTATTTTACTAACAAGTCAAACTCTTTCCGTACCTATTGTGTGCACGTATACCAGTGCTCAAGAATTAAAAAACATCACTTATATAATTAAAGAAAAAAATTACCATTGCCCAACATAAAATATCTGTAACATGTTGTTTGTCCAACAGATCACCAGAATTTCTGTCTTGGTATCTGAAATATAATTCTAAAAACTCTTGATTGACAATCAAAAGGATACTGCAATCATTTGAAACATTGAATTGATTAAAATTTACAATACCAAAGCAAACCATTTTATTGGGCTGTTAAAACTTGAAATTCATCATCCTATGATAATATTTGATGGATTTTTTTTGGTTACATTTTCTCAATTCTTTCAATCTTACATGTTTATTGCAAGTACAATATTTGTAAACACACGCCTTCTCCTATCTTTAGTTAGCACTAGGCTATCACATTTTCATATTTTTATTCTTCACCGTTTTACACTGATTTTAATAGCTTCAATCAAAGAGCATAATACAAGTTTATTGTGAAGAAGATGCAGTATTTTTGCTAAATGTATATTTTCAACCAAAAATTGATTTTCAAAACACATGATTTTTAACATGCATATTACAGAGAGTGCAGTGCAATTTCTTTGTACATACTTAGATTGTAAATGTTTTCTCAGAACTTTCATCGCCTGTTCTGTTATGAGGTCAGGGTCATCGTTCAGCACCCTCTGGAGGTAAACCTTGTTCACCTGCTCAAGTTTTTCTATATCTATGTGACCCGAATGAGAGGACATGTTCTGCACAGAAAACTGAAATATAAACAAAAAAAATACTTAAACCGTTACATCTAACCCTCAAATTAAAATGTATCTACATTTTTCTAGGGACTGAATCAATATTTGTTAAAAGCTTTATGACAATACACAAAAGTGAAAGTGCTGAAGCTTAATTTGACACTGTGACAAATTGTTAATCTCAAAAATGTAACACTGATATACTTGAAAATACAATCTTCAAACTGAAAAAAATATGCATAATTCTGATGTACTTAGTACTAAATGTCAACCCAATGGAAGCATATTGATTGATCTTGCAATTTTCCCAGCTTGTAATAGGTAACTTTATCCATGAAATTAAGCTTTTGGAAGCATTAAAAGAAAAGTTTTAGAAGAAATCATCAATTATTGTGGAATTTACATTGTCTAGAAATACATAGTAATGATACATAATGTGATTAGGCACACATCATACACGTACACATTGAATTTAGCTGGGTTCGCTTATTATTTAAGTCTGGTTAATACATGTATAATAATTTTTTCTGACAAAATAACTATTATATTAAGCAGGGTCCGCTGTAATAAAATTGTTAAATTTAAAAATCAAACTTAATATAAAATTCTTAAATTTTATTTACAAAATCAAAGAGACTACAACATTTCTTTGACTCAAATCTTTCGATGCAACGTTACATGAATATATATGTACCTTCGTAACAAGATCCTCCAGACTGTCATATTCAATGGAGTTGTCCACAGTTTGAGTGTACCCTCCCCCAATAAGAGTCAAATATTTCAGTACTGCATCCGGTGCATATCCTTTATCCTTCAAGAAAATGATAATGAGAGAGAGAGAGAGAGAGAGAGAGAGAAAATACAAGTACCATAAACAAATAACTTTACATGTACTTCTTGGCCAGTTGGAAAGTAAAGAACTATATATGTTATTAGTCAAATTTGGCCCCCATAATTCGCTACTTTTAAAGTGATTCAGATACATCAATTTGTTGTGTTATATTATAAAAGAAGTGACATAAAAAATGTTTTTCACCTATTTATTTGATTAATATGCACTCACTGGCAGTATATGACTTCAGAAGTGACGCTATTTTTATAATTCAATCAAAATCAGTGCAAAATTGACCTTTTTCTTATGTTTTTTCGAATGGGAAATACAGAGCGACTCTTTGAACAAGAACGAACTTTTGGTCAATTATAGGTACTGGGGAGATACATCTTTGGTGAAAATATTTTGTTTGTTCAAGCAGTCGCTCAATGTTTCCTTAAAGAAAAACTGCTTCAAACAAGCCATTTTATGCTACATGTAAAAATGTGAAAATGGCGGGAAAAGGTAAACTTTATGATGTCATATTTTTAAATTGGGGGCATTAAAATCAAAATTAAAATTATGAAAAAACTACAAATGTATATCTGTACAAATAAAACAAAGAATTACAGTAAAATGACGATGTTCATTTAAGGGGGCGATTTTAGACTCAAACCAAATATAGTCCTTTGTGACAAATAATATCTGCAAGCAAGTAGGTACATGTATTTCATTATTTCCTGCCAGATTAGGAAATGTACAACTGGTTTGTGATGATAAATATCTGCAAGCAGAGATTGCTTAAACATCTCTCAGAGTCAAATCCCACATGTATAATACATTTTACAAGTTTAACAGAACATTTACCTGATAGAATGATATTTGGATATCTCCTTGTCTCTTTGAGAGTTTGGTTCCATCACTATAACCAACAAAAATACTTATCTCAATTCAACTATTGGTACACAATTTTTTAACAAAAAAAGCTCCCAAAAACAAAATGTAAAGATCTTTTTTTTTAAAAATGGTCATAGCAAAAAGATTAAAAATGGACAAAAGGCTCTTTGAAATTCAATTTACTCTTATGAAAGATTAACCATTTAAATGTACCTGTTCATGATGAGGGGTAGGTGTCCATACTGAGGAGGAGACCAGCCAAAGGCTTTGTACATCAGCAGGTGCTTGGGAGTGGATACCTGCCACTCCTAGAAAATAGAAAGCAAAGTAAACAGTACTGTGAGGTACATGTATCACCCCATAGTATAATATTACAACTTACAAGCAAGAGGTTGAACATAACACAGTTATGCAACTATAAACAGGTTCAACTAAGTGTAAATTGATCAACATTGCAAAGTGGGTTCATGGTCTAGAAGTATTGCCTGACAACTTTCACTCCTTCTGCAACATTCTCAAGGAAGAAAAAGTATGCAAAATACACTTATTTAACAACACTTAGTTTTAAATGTATGATGGAGTTTTAAATATTATTATGAACTATACCTTTTCCTGATGGTTACTTAAATTTTCCTTAACAGTAAATATGTAAACTTGCACTATGACAATACAATCTTACCTGACCCCTTAAAACATGTGTAATTTCCATCAAATGGTCGTCAACGACATTTGCAAAATGGTAGGTTGGATATCCATCACTCTTCATAATAACCTAAATTACAATATCAATAAAGTAAATGTACATGTACCGGTATGTATAATCTTAAATTAAATTTAAATTAAAGGGGCATGGTCACGATTTTGGTAAAAAATCATTTTTCTGATTTTAATATTAACATTGCTTCAAAAAGACATTTTTAAAAGGCAACCGAAATTTGAGTGTTATTTGGTGAGTTATATACGAGTTACAGAGCTTTAAATTCTTCGGTATGTAAACAAAGCATTTGTTTACATTTTGAACGTTGAAGTAAAAAATTTCAATTTTAAATCTAAAACGAATGTGTTAAATGTTATGAACTGTGTATTTATTTTAAGCATAGATACACAGTTCATAACAAAATATACCAGAAAAAAGATTTTTTACTGGTATATTGAACCTATGTAAACAAAAAAAAGGGCACGAGCCTTGTTTACATGACAAGGAATTGTGAGCTCTGTATCTTGCTAATAACTCTACGAATGAATCTCAAATCTTATTTGATCATTAGAAATGCATTTCTAAAGCATTGTAAATAATAAAAACATAAAAATAGAATTTGACCAAAATCGTGACCATGCCCCTTTAAACATTATACATATAGTTATATATAGTGTATGTACAGTAATAAAATCATACATATCAACATGCTGCTAAAATAAACATTGTGCACAGTTTATAAATAATGTATATCAACATCAAGTCAAAAGTTCATTCTCTAATGAAGTCAAAATTTTAAAGAGTGCATGCCATTGTTAATATTTTAAATTTAATTCAATCATAGGCAGGAAATTTGGATGCATACATGTATGTACAATTGTACATATAAAAAAAGTATTCAGTAAAGTTTTCCACCTAAAACAACAGCTGTATACTTACTGGGTCCCCCTCATAATCAGCAATGTTTACATCATAATGGCCAAAGACAAGGTCAGTGAAGGGCTCATGGTCTTCTGTATTTAACTGCAACAAAATATATACCGGTACAATGTAGTTTGCAAAAACATTCAAAATAAATTGTTTTCTTTGACATGGAAATTGATTTTCTAGCTCCAAGAACAGAAAAACTTCAGGGAATCTCTATATACATCTGGTACTGTTATGACAATATATACAAACACATTATTGTACATAAATTAGGCCTAAAAAAAAAAGTTGTGTGTTTCGGGTAACCCGACCAAACCTACAAAAATGGCACGATCCTACCATTTTTAGATGCCAGAATTTATCCGACTGTGAATTTTATCTTATTTCCAATAAAAAATACGTTTTTTAAATATGAAACAAACAAACATTCTTAGGATTCAGGCAAAAAAAATAGATAAAATAAAAAAAAAATCCCCACCTACCTAACCTAATTTTTTCATCAGTGTTACCCTAAACACACTATCTTTTTTTTTAGGCCTTATGTACATAAATACCAGGTAGCATTCATTTGATTCATACCTGACACACGTACAGAAAAAATGTATTTTAAACATAAAGTACACCCTTACCTTAAACCTGATGACATACGGTGTTTTTGCTGCTATTTTTTCTTGAATCTCAGTTTCAGACAAGTGTCGGCATTTATTGTCATATTTTGGGATCTCCCCATGCTTCATGGCATCTTTTCTGATCAAGTTCAGACGTAGCTTGGTGCAGAAACACTTGTATGCTGCTCCTTTCTTAAATAAAGAAAGAGCACCTACAGTTTATTACCATACTGTTAAACTCTGACTAATGCTCTATCAGTCATATTTTAGCACCTTTTGGATGCTTTCAGTTTGCTAATTCAAGAAAATATAGAATCTTGATTCAAATCAGCTGTGGAGAAAAATTGCACCTATTTTTTTGGACTTATTAAAGTGAAGATACATGGAGAATGATTTTTTATACAAATTTAAGATATCAATAATAGAGGATAAAAATCATCAAAAACATTCTGTTTTATAATAAATAAATAACCCATTTTAATAAACTACTTATTTGATAAGGCATAAAAAATAACAGTAATAGAATATAACATTCTCTATATCCTGTAGACCACCAGAAGTGTTTAACTATCTGTTCAAGAAAGAGCTGATTGTTATGAATTTCAATTACAGGTATTTATACTGTAAATTCCATAAATTATGCGAGTTTTTAATTCCGCGCTCTCGCTGTTTTGTATCAAATCGCGACAATATGAAATCGCGAATACGGACCATTTATCCATATTTCTTATATTTCTCATAAAAAAAATGGCGAGATTTTATAATCCGCAAGAGATGCTTCTTGCGATTTTACGCTGATATAAATTCCTCACATATTATTAGGAATTTACAGTAAACGAAAACTTCCATTTTTTTCAGATAGGGATTGCCTACAGTCTTCCAAAATAAGTTGACATCTTGGAATTTATCATTATACATGTATGCTTTTCTTTTAATTAATTTTAAATCTTTATACAGATTTGTGATATACATACAAACAAACCCATGTGGTCATTAAAATTCACAAATCTCTTTACCTTAAGAAGCTCATTGACATATTTATTGTAAAGGTCTGTTCTTTGTGACTGGATGTAGGGGCCAAAATTTCCACCAATTAGAGGCCCTGAAAAAGATAGTTGTCCTTTTGAACTTTGCAACAATCTCTTAAAGTAGAAGAAAGCTGGCTATGAAGCAGTGTCATTTTATAGCACCAAGGGTTCATTGAACATGTAATTTAAATTTTGTAAAGAGATAATGGTTAAGGTCAAATTTTTTTTACATGTGCATATGCACATATTTCCACATACTGGTATATGTTCTAAAACAAATTCTGAGAGATATACATGTACATGTATGGGGTAGAAAAAAGATTGAATATGAACAAAGCTTGACAATTTCTTAAAGACTACCGGTATTTGACCTGGTGAGAGTTTGTAATTTGTATCACTCTTACTGGAGAGACTGAGTCAAGGTTTTCTAGTCAGAGTAATGAAAAAGTTGTATCAAACATGTCATTATTTTCTGTATACTGTCTTACATTCTTTTTATTTCTCTCGGTCATGAGAGTATAACTATTGTATATCTGCTTTTATGTTTTTGTACATTAAACTCTTCTGAAAATGCAATATGTGGTCAAACCTTCATCTGGATGAATCTTAGCCCAGTGGAGTGTCTCTAGGATTTTTTCTATGGCTCCATCAACAATTCTTGTCTGCACAAGAAAAGAGAAATTGAGGTAACATCTTGACCTTCAGAGAATTGATAGAGATTAAAATGTAGAGAAATAAATTGTTATCTATCATATGAAAGTTTATAAGAGTTTGTTTAAATTCTGCAGCATTTCAATTTGTGTAGTAAATTTTTGTTAAAAATCAGATGTGAATAAGTCACTCTACTCTTACAATAAAAAGAGATCTGGATACCTAAATCAAAGACAAAAACATTATAATAAATACATAAGCAAATGTTCAGGTGGGTCCTAAATAACCCAAAGTCATCCTCATGCTTTTAGTAGTGGTTTATTATTATTTTTTATTCAAGCTTTATTAGAGAACCATTCAGTGCAGAACTGCTCTCTTGCAGCACAAATTGGTATACTTTGCCAAAGTTTATAATTTAAAAAAATGTAGAAATAAAACAATTGATTTTACAACATATATCACCAAACTATGCCATTTTGCCCTGCTTATGAGCAGTGCCACAGTAACCGTGAAGGGGTCCATTAATTAAACTTCAGACTTGTAATAGCGAGCGCAGCTCTACCGGCAAGGCGTGTGTGAATAGAAAATTCGGACTAGTTGCACATTCATTCAACGGATTTTTTTTGCGTCAGTAAATCGGACCAGTAATGCATCGTTTTAATCGTCCCAGTAGTTCCCTGTAATCATGGCAATTTTTATCACTTCACACTCTCACGAGAATCAGCAAGACAAATTTAGACAGTAAAAACAATAACGATGTAAGCGACATACAGTCAATGTTACCTCTAAAGTTCACCTCAGTACACTTTCAATCAAAAATAATCGTGGGACAACACCATGTTCTTTTAACATGATAAGCAAATATTTTTAAGCGTAAATTAAAAATAAAATTAAACATTAATTATTTTTTTTTAAGTGGAGGGGCAAATCCATGGTAAGTCGATTTTCTATGTATAAATTGACAAAAATGAAAAAAAATTTAGCATGGGGGGAGCTCTATAATGAGTCAAGTTTTATATGTAAGTTTAAGAAAAAATGTCTACTGCAAAAAAAAAGGGGGAAATCAATCAATCAATCGTAATCACAATCACTTTAAAAGAGGAGATGCAGTGCAATGAATATTTATATATTAAAATTTTTATTATTTAACAACATTGTATCTGAGATTAAACTATTGTTCTACATATAAATAAATAAATTATAACAAATCTTATAAACTATGAATAATGAAAATTTACTGAAAAATAGGTATGTTTTATTTTTGGGCATTCAAATTTCACGTTGTTAATTTTATTTTATTAATTTATTATAATTCATCGTTTGATCACATGCTGTGCTCGCCCCAACGGTCGTACCATAAAACATATTAGTAACAAACAGATTGTTTGTAAAATGGGTAAGGAACCCAGGCTGGGGCAAATGTAATTTTTTAAAAATATGTCACGGACGGGTATATTTGTATTCTCTGAAAATATTGCTGTAAAGTAAAGCATATTTTGGAATTTATTGGCAATTGTAAATTTCCATATTACTGATAACAGGTTTTAAGGTCAAGATCTAGTAAATGAAAGAAGCCTACGTTATAAGAATGTTAACTGACATATCATTTTGCTCACTTGTTATAACTGCACGTGCATTTTGATTACTCACCTGATCAGTGTCTTCAATCCGAACAACAAATCGACCGCTTTTGGATTTTGCAAATAAATAATTGTAGAACGCCGTTCTAAGGGAACCTAAATGCATGAATCCTGTAGGACTTGGTGCAAATCTAACCCTTACATCCTTATCATACTTGAAAGATGATGCCGTGTTAAACTGTCGTCTTATTTGTCTTCGAAAACAGAGTGAAAACATTTTCATGGACAGCGCCATGTTCTTTTTTAATTTTTCGTATGCCGAGCTCGATACAAATTAGGAAATGGGGGGGCAGAAGGATAAAACGTACGCTCAACTAGGACCCCAGGTCACCTGCTTATTCACAACTACCAAATCTGTGCACTCCGCTACAAAATGTAGTGCATTGCAACCGCAAAGTGAAAGTAGAATAACTAGTACCACTACTTAGCATTTAGAAATGATATACAACAGGCAGAAATGTATTTTCATTAAAGAATACCCCTCTAAGTATTGGAAGTACACTATAGATGATAAAAAATTCAACATTGACTGTTATTTGAAAGATATATGATATACGTTATATAGACATAAGGTGACCTGTGGTCCCCCTAAGGATATATAAGTTAAATGTAACACAAAATCTTCCTCATTAAAGTATCAAAGTACTTCACCTTCTTACTCTGTATACGTAGGTGTAGCCTGTAGAAAGAAGTAGTTTTGCCCCCCCCCCCCCCCCCAAACCACCCACCCATAGACTTTTTACTGATACTTTAATATAATTATAATGATTTGATAATAAATTACATTAGATGACATCTGGTTTCCGTAATGGATGCATGCCAAAACAGTTTTGTATAAAAAAAAATATCTGACATTTTCGAGCCCGTTAGTGATGAGAACTGTGTGATATTTTTTTTTTCCATACAGAGCTGTTTTCGGCATACATCGTACTAAAAACACTGCTATTGAATTTCATTGTTGAATTACCTGAGACAGTCTGATTTTGAAGGATATCAGTACTGTAACCACGAGTAACGGTCTTAATTTAAGAAGCTCACGAATATCGGACTGTACATGTAAAATTTTAGACTGCTGGAACAAAGGAATGACAAAGGCAACCTTATAAACTTAATGCTCTAGCTAACATCTGGTCTTTTTATTGTCATTACGGAGTAGGTGTTCCCCTGTCTACAGGTGTTGCATGAGGGTTGGAGTTCACCACTCCCCCCCCCCCCCCCCCCCGCTCCACCTTCCACTTCCCTGGACTGGATTTTTACTCATCAAATTAAAAAAAAATATTTAAATTGCTAAAATAAACATAGTAAATACGGACCTTTTGTGAATTGCATCTAAGAAATAAATGAAGACGAGCAAATCGTCACCCCTTTACCCCCCCCCCCCCCCCCAACTTCCTTTGACGACAAAAAATAAGGAATAAATGTGATCGAAATGTGTACCGTTTTTGCTTATTTATAAAATCAAATCTGAACTTTTGTGTTCAGTAGATTAGAGTATAATTTTTCACACACCACATTTTCAACCTGTTGTCTCCTTATAAGTTATGCAATCTCTGGTCTCCCCAATGATGTACAATATATGGCGAACTCTGGTTTACGTATTTATTATCATCTTTATGTGACACATGTTCCCTCTAACAATTATGTTCTTCCTAATTAACAATATAAATATAGCACATGATTTTCGACTTGTAAAAAGACATAAGATAACCTCTGGTATCCGTATTGATTTTCAAAATACCGGTATAACATTGATTTAGAAGCTAAGGTGACCTCTGGGCTCCTAATAGACATTGGTTTCTTTACAGTGGATGAATTCTGCATGGTAATTCTCCATCTTGTAAAAGAAGGTGGCATCTGGTCTTTGTATTAATGAACAATTTACTACAATAATTAGGGTCTAAAGGTGACCTCTCATCTCCTTATTGATAATTCATGAAATTTTATCCCTAGTCTCTCTACCGTGGATTACTTTGGTCTCTCTACAGTGGATTACTTTGTTATCTCCACCTTATAAAATGAAATAAGATGACCTCTGATCTCCTTCTTAATTAACAAAATTATAACGACACATATATATCCAAGACCTAAAACGAACTATGGTTTACCTACAATAGATGATATTTTATGATTCTTCATCTTGTAAAATAACATTAACGGATCTCTTATCATCGTATTGATTTGCAGAATTGATAATTATACTACATCAATTTCGATCATAAGGTGACCTGTGGTCTCCTTTTGGATATCCCACTTAAGGTGACCCTTGGGTCCCCTACAGTAGATGACTTTTTTGAATCTCCATCTTGTAAAATGACATTAAGTGACCTCTGGTCTTCGTTATTAGTTAACAAAAATATAACGACATATATCGATTACCAAAGGTGACCTTTGGTTTTCCTACAGTGGAAGGCTTGTTGGGAATCTCCATCTCTTAAAATGACATTATCTGACCTCTGGTTAACGTATTGATCTTTGAATTAAATCTAAACCTTTTTGAAACTAAGGTGACCTCTAAATTCCTTTTAGATATTCCTCTTATAATGACCACTCGGTTTCTCTAGATCTACAGTAAATGACTTCAGGTAAATGTCTTTCTTGGAAAAGAAGATGACATCTGGTGTTTGTATTTATCAACAAACTATTACATTGATTTAGGACATATCGAGACCTATCATCTTGAAATTCCATTCAAGCTGACCCATGATCTAACAAATGGATGACATCTAGTGAGTATACATCTTGTTTAATGACATTTGGGGACCTCTGGTATCCTATTGATAAGCAAAATTATTGCTACATTAATGTAGGACATAAGGGGACCTCAGGGCTCCTCATGGATATTTTACTAAATGTGACCTCTGCTCTCCCTACAATAAATGACTTATTTGAATCTACATCTTGTAAAATGACATAAGGTGACCCCTGATTTCCGATATTAATGGACAAAATTACAACGACAGACATCGCTTTCCAAAGGTGACCTTTAGTGGATGGCTTCTAGGGATATCCATCTTGTTATGACATTAGCTGACCGTTTCTATATTAAAATTATTTTATTGATGAAGGACCTGAGGTGACCTCTGGTCTCCTTGTGCATATTTTTACTTCAGGTGACCCCTGATCTTCTACCATGGCTGAATACCTATCATGTAAATGACATAAGGTGACCTCTGGTCTCCCTATAGATAAGGAAAATAATTATTTAATTGATAGGGGACATGAACTGACTTCTGGTCTCCTTATGGGTGTTTTTGTAAATGACATACGTTGACATCTGGACTTCATGTCATTTTAAGAAAATTAAAACTACATTGTCTTTAGATCCAGGTTGACGTCTGGTAGCCTTTTAGATATTCAGTTAGGGTAATCCCTGGTCTTCCCACTGTGGATGGTTTTGGTAAATCTTTACCTTGTATATTGATATTTTGTTAAAACTCAGGCCTCCATATTGAATCAAAGAATTGCAACGTCAATCTAAAACTATTGGTGACCTCTGGTCCCCTTATCGATTTTTTACTTAAGGTGACCCCTGGTCACCCTACCGTAAATAACCTTAGTGAATCTCCATCTTGTAAAATCATCTGAGGTAAGACCAGGTAGTCAAAGAATGGATGAAGAATGATTAATCTCCATCTGCAAAATGCATCTGCCGACCTCCAGTTTCCGTATTGATTTACAAAATCACTACGACATTTGTGTAGGAAATACATGTAAATAGGTCACTTCTCTTTCTCTCATGATATTTCAATTACTACAGTGGATGACCGGTAGCTCTCAATCCTGTAAAATGACAGAAGGGGACCCCTGGTCACCCTACAATGGATGACCAATGACTCTCCATAGTGTAAAATGACATAAGGTCATGACCGGTGACTCTCTGTATTGTAAAATGACATAAGGGGACCCCTAGTCACCCTACAGTGGATGATCGGTCACTCTCCATAGCGTAAAATGACATTAGGTGACCTTTGGGCACCCTTCAGTGGATGACCGGTGACTCTCTATCCTGTAAAATGACATAAGGTGATCCATGGTCTCCGTATTGATATAAAGAATTAATACAACAGTGATAAAAATACCTTAAGGTTTCCTTTGGTCCCCCTAAGCATATTTCATTTATTCATTGTGTAAAATGACATACGGGGACCCCTGGTCACCCTACAGTGGTTGACCGGTGACTCTCCATTGTGTAAAATGATATAAGGTGACCTGTGGGCACCCTGCAGTGGATTACTGGTGACTGTCCGTCCTGTTATATGACATAAGGTGACCAGAGATCTCCGTATTGATATAAAGAATTAATACAACAGTGATAAAAAAAACTTAGGTTACCTCTGGTCCCCCTAGGCATATTTCATTTATTCATTGTGTAAAATGACATACGGGGACCCCAGGTCACCCTACAGTGGTTGAGCAAAATTGAGCTGAGAATGATCAAATGAAATTTGAGAGTCATTCGTGGAGTTGAAAGCAAGATACAGAGCTGAGAATTCTTTGTAATGTACACAACGCTCGTGCCCTGTTTTTTGTTTACATAGGTTCAATATACGAGTAAAAAAATTGTAAACCTAATTTGTCTATCTTTTAACTTATTTTAGGCATAAACAGTTTCTAACGTTTAACAGATTCATTTGAGGTCTAAAATTGGAATTTTCACTTTAACATTTAAAATATAAACAAACGCTTTGTTTACTTTGCAAAGAAGTTCAAGCTCTGTAACTTGTTCACAATTCAACAAATCAAATTTCTGTTGCTTATATAGAATACCTTACTGAAGCATTGTAAATATTAAAATAGGAAAGGTGATTTTTGACCAAAATCGTGACCATGCCAATATAAGGTAACCTCTGGCTTTGGTAAATCTTCACCTTGTATATTAAAATATTTATTAAATCTGGTCTCAATATTGACTCAAAGAATTACAACATCAATCTAAAACCATTGGTGACGTCACTTATTCCTTTTTTTTTACCTAAGGTGATCTATGGTTATCCTACAGTGAATAACCTTAGTGAATCTCCATCTTGTAAAATAATCTGAGGTAACACCAGGTAGTCAATGAATGGATGAAGACTGATTAATCTCCAATTTGCAAAATGCATCAAATGACCGGTGACTCTTCATACTATCAAATGACATAAGGTGACCTCTGGTCTCCCTAAAGATAAAAATTATTACTCCATTGATTTCAGACCCACGTTGACCTCTAGTCTCCTTGTGAATGTAATTTGATATTTAGCCCTCTTACAGTGATTGACTTTTGGTGAATATCCATCTTCAAAACTACATTAATGTGTCCTTTGGTCTCTCTAAAGATTCAAAAATTATTACCTCATTGATCTAGGACCTAAGATGGCCTCTGGTGTAATTTTGAATAGTTTACTTAAAGTGACCCATACTCTTTAGACTAACAAAATTATTTTATTGGTTAAAGACCTAAGGTTACCTCTGGTCTCCTAATGGATATTCCACTTAAGAGGACCCCTTGTCTTCCTACAGTGGCTGAATTATGTTGAAGCTCTCCACCTTGTAAAATCTTGTAAAATGACATAAGATGAACTCTGATCTCCCTATAGGTGAACAACATTTTTATTTGATTGATTTAATACCAAAGGTGACCTCTAGGCCCCTTACAGTGGCTGACTTCTGGTGAACCTCCATCGTCAAAAATGACAAAATGTGATCCCTGGTCTTCTTATAAATTATTAAAATTATAACAACATTTATAACGGACCTATAGTGACCTCTGGTCTTCCTTTGGATAATCTATTTAAAGTGACCCCTGGATTCTCTACAGTGGATGCCTTCTGGTGCAGCCTCCTTTACACATTTTTTTAAAGATAGAGTTTGGTGGTGAACGTTAAAGCATCAGGTCTACCTTAAATTTTAGAAATTATGTTTCAAGCTATAAACTATATCTTTTTGTAGAATTTTATTATAAAGGAGATCAATATAATATAAAAATGGTCACGATCATCGAACCTCCTTAATATGTGACCTCCGGTCTCCCTAAAGATTAACAAAAAATTATTACTTCAGTGATCTAGGACCAAAGATGAACTCTGGTGTCATTATAAATGGTTCACTTTAGATTAACAAAATTATTTAATTGGTTAGCTAAGGTAACCTCTGTTCTCTTTATTGGTGTTCAAAGTACGGTGACCACTAGTCTCCCTACAGTTGCTTCTGGTGAATTAATCTCTATCTTCAAAAATGACCTTTATGCCTTAAGGTTAAGGTAGTCTCCTACAGTGGCGAACTTTTAGTGATTATCCATCTTCAAAAATGGCATTAGGTGAACTTGGTCTTCCAATATATTACCAAAATTATAACAACACTTGATTCAGGACCTAAGGTGATCTCTATTGATATCGTTTTTATAATGATCCCTTGTTTCTCTACAGTGAATGGCTTCTGGTGAATCTATATCCTTAAAAATCTATAATTCTTTAGGCACGTAGCATCGTTTTTGAAAGTGGGGGAGGGGGGGGGGGGCAGAGTCATCCAAAAAATCTTAAAACTCTTGACAAGCAAAAAAAAAAGTTCCCCAAAGTCTTCAAAATCCTAATCCGTGGGGGACTGGGGGGGGCAGCCCCCCCCCCCCCCCCCCCCACTGATGCTACGTGCCTGGACCTCTAATTTCCCTATAGATTAATAGAATTCATAGGTCCTCATATAATATGAACTCTAGGCATATTATGAATATTTCACTTAAAGTGACACCTGCTCTATTAATTACCGAATTATTTTTCTCTCTTCATATTTAGGACCTAAGGTAACCTCTGGTCTCAAACGAACATTCCACTTAATTTAACCCCCGGTCTCTCTAAAATGACTGACTTCCAGTAAATATTAATCTTGTAAATTGTCATAAGATGACCGGATAACATCTCCCAATTGATATTACACATTATGTGACCCCTGGTCCCTACAGTAAATCACTTCTGACGAATCTCAATATTGTAACTTTTGTTTCCGTATTGATTAACAAAATGATTACGACATTGTTTTAGGACGTAAGGTGACCTGTGGTCTCCCTATGGATATAGAAAAAAAGAAAGTAGATTTACATTCTTATCTTCACTTGTAAAAGAGTTCCATTCGTGCTCATTAATACACTCATTTTGGAGAACTATTTTCGGGTGACCCAAGGTCCTAGTTGAGCGTACGTTTTATCCTTCTGCAATGGGGGGTGGGGGTGGGGGTGGGGGGTTGTTGTTGATTGAAATGGTGGGGTAAGTTGAGGGGCGAAAAGACTACTTTACCTAAAATAATTATTGATTTGTTATTGTTTCATCAAAATATGACTCGGGCTGATATCCCGGAACGATGGCTGCGTTCGACTATTTATTAACTAATAACCATGATGATACTAGTAATCAGATTACTCAGATGAACATCTAAATTTGACAGTTCTCCTTTTGAGGAATAAAATATCTTTTGATATCTTTTTTCAGACCTTCTCTTTTTTAATAACATGTCTGCAAATACTTTTTCACGCAGCAAACATTTGTCTTAAATATACACATATAGAAAACAATTAGGTGAAATAAACTATTGAATAAACCACAATAATTGTGGGTAATACGGTTTAGGATACTCTTGATTGGCGATTAAAAAAAAAATTAAAGAGCTGAAAAATCATTTTTTATGAAATATGAAGGAATTCAGAAGCAAATCTCGGAGTTGAGTTAATATTTTATTAATTATGAAATATATTTTGTATCTAGAATGCCTTCAGTCTCTCAAATAAAGACATTAAATCAGCTCTTGACTCCTCTTTAAAATGAGGTCAAATTGATACCCTGGAATCATTTACTTTATTAGATCTTGACCTTAAGGTCAATTTAATGAAAGTTGCCTACAAGATTATAAAACTTCAAATTCTAAATTCTTTCAATGATGCTTAATTATAACAATAACCGCAAAGTTTATTTTATGGAGTGTATCAGGGCTAAAATTCTTGGTAAACACAATGAAACATTATGTTTAATTAGACTGTCATTTTCTATGAAATATGAAGGAAATACATGTGGATAATAAATCTCAGAGTTTTGATAAATTTTGACGAATGAAATGTAGAATGCCTACAGACTCTCCAAAAACAACATTAAACAAGCTTTTGACCCCCTCATTAAAATGATGTTATATTAAATTAGGTTTACCTTTCCCATGATCTAATATCAAATATCAAGAAAGTGTTTCATTTTTTACATACTTCCTTTAAAGACGTAGAAAACGGGAAAAAGATTCATCAAATCCGTTTTGACGTCCTAATGGTTCCAGTGCCAAAAAAGGAACTCTTAAATCATTTACTTGATCTTGACCTTAACATGGTTAAAAGGCAGCGAAGCCCCAACCTTACACTACGGTACGTATGGCTTTTAGACAAGATAATAAAACTTCATCTACAGGATTCAGAAAGTGCCGGTGTTATATAGTGCCTTTTCCCCCTAGCCATCTTTCCCCCCGGAAAAATGGCTATATAGCAGTTCTTCCCCCCGGAAAAATGGCTATATAGCAGTTTTTCCCCCACGGAAAGCTGACTATATAGTGGGCTTTCCCCCTTTTTATAGCCAGATTACCCCCACGGAAAACCTACTATGTAGTGGATTTTCCCCCATTTTTACTTTCCGGCCATGTTTATTGCGGACCATTCGTGACAATAATTTGCAATAACTGATATGATATTAATTTCTCACAAAAAAGGATAATTATGGCATTTGTTAATACATAGAATAAAATACATGGTTTTTCAACCCCAAATATGAACTAAGGCATGCGCCTTCATAACATGCATGTGTCATCATCGTTTATTTCACCTGTTCTATCCCCTTTTTGGAACACCGTTTACACGGATTTCGGAATACCTCGAATCTTTTTCATCTAATCGATGCTTATCTACAGTTTTGACTTCGACGTTATGAACACGTGAGAACACATTTGAGTGAAAATTCGCCGGTTTGGAAATTTAATTTTCCAATGTATTACCATCAATGTATAAGCTTCTCCCAGGGAACTAACTGACCAATCTTGACTTAATTTTGTAGAGGAAGGGAATAAAAAGTGGAAATGTATTTCTCCCTTCGTCCAAAAGGCTTTCAATTTTAAATTAATACTGTTAGAAATGGCGATCTTAAAAACAAATATATATTTCTTGTTCTAAATATCAAACGGGAGACAGGGTGCAATGATATGATGAGAAACTGAAATGTTTTAGTTTTACTTTGATTGTTGGGGTTCTAAATCATGGTTAAGGGGTATTTTAATTATGTATTAAAAGCATGTGTAAATTTACAAAAAATATGTTCATGTGGTCATCTATAGTTTTGGGGAGTAGATTTTTAATCAACTCTCCTATGCAGTCACTCGGACAAACCGAAAGTGAAACAGTGTTTGGACCTCAGCACAAATCATTGCTCCTGACAAGACTTAGTTCTTGAAAATAATTGATGAATTCGATGCTAAAGCATTGTTTTTCAAGGAAACTTATTT
This sequence comes from Magallana gigas, assembly GCF_963853765.1. Lineage (NCBI taxonomy): Eukaryota > Metazoa > Mollusca > Bivalvia > Ostreida > Ostreidae > Magallana > Magallana gigas. The sequence goes on along the minus strand of NC_088860.1, from coordinate 14,857,748 downwards.
ACAAATACCTTAAAAATAGTCAGATTTTAAATGGTACGAACAATTTAAATATTTGTTGTAGTCGTATGTATTCCTACACCAGAGTTCAATATAGTCTCGTTCAACTCGACGCTCGGCTGTCTCCATAAACCCTTGTCGGATATTTACGGTGTTAGCCGAGCGTTTGGTTGAACGAGACTAGAGTTCAATATTGCTTGGATCCATACAATTTTCGAGAAATATTTCTACCACTGATACATAGTTTGATTGCATTACTTTTATCTTTAAATATTATTTAACATGATTCATATGGAGGTTTCTCGACATTCTAGTCGAAAACGTTCAAAAATTCATATTATAAAAATATGCATAATACAAATTAGAAACTACCTATACATGTACTTGTCATGCAAAATAACATATCATTGATTTTAAAATAAATAAACATAATTGATTTTAAAATAAATAAACATTGACAAAATCAACTCCCGTCAGTTCTTCAGTACTTTGATTTAGATATGGGGCCCTAAAAAATACATATTCTTTATAATTGGATTTCAAACATCGGTGTCATCTACTAGTGGTATACCTCTAGCACTGTGAAAATATGGTTAATTGGTCATCTCTAGAATTTGAGATTCGGGTCCCCACCTGATAAACCACTGCCACTATAAAAATATGGTGATATGGTCATCTCTAGTTTATGAGACATTGAACCCTAAAGAATATGCACTATAATTATTATAATAGGATTTTAAAAATCGGGCTCTGAAACATCGGAAACAAAATTTCTCTAAAACAGAGGTTTAGCCTTGATGAAGTTTTCAAAAACAGACAAACAGTCTGATAAATTTATCAAGAAATTCTTAAAACATTCTCGTTTGATACAATTTCAGAACACATAATTATGCATATAAGTGTTTAACTTGTAAAACTTTTACCACTTTTCTTAAATTACCTAAATTAAGTTCTATGTGCAATTCCATTACACACAAGTTCAACTTTCAGCATTGTCTATAAAAATAATAAATCGGCAAAACGTAACTTAACCTGTACAGATGAATGCAGATATACATGTATGCAAGCTGGGAGTGTAGAAACATTGATTTTAATTCTTACTGGATTTCCATAAATATTTTTTATAAAATCTGAACCAAAAACGTGAGGGAGAAACCCTACTATGGGGGAAAAGCTACTATATAGTAGCTTTTCCCCCCAGGGGGAAAGGCTACTATATAGTAGGTTTTCCGGGGGGAAAAGCTACTATGGGGGAAAAACTGCTATACAACACCGGGCGACTGGAAATGTTCTGAGTCTTGCCTCAGCCCTTGTTGGTTTTATATGAAGTGATGATAGATCTAATGGTGGAGAAACACATGTCGGAATGAAATCATCGGCATTATCAAATAGATATTTTATACATATAAAAAAAATGAGTATACTTGCATCATTTTTTTTTTTCATTCATGTACATAGATGCCGTATGGTATCAAATTAACAAAACTCATATAATAGAGATAAATTATGTAGGCAATGCATCCAAAATACGTTATTTGAGGGCGTGATACTAAAATGAAATAGAAATGTGGACTTTAAAACCAATCTTTTTCTCAAATGTACGGTTTACTAAAATATAAATGCCTATTTTGCAGGTCTGGCAAGCAAATTGATTTGTTTGTACAAAAACAACTGAAATCTTTTGAAGAAAAAGGACAAGCAAAGCAAACGGACCTAACGTCTACACTGCACGTCCTTGCAAAACCAATCATATAGTGTAAAGTTCTAATCTGTTCTGTTGAAGTGTTATACATTGTACTAAAGAAGAAAGATTGAAGAATGCAGAGCAACCGATAAGGTTACAAGGCTAGGTCACACCCTAACTTTAGGTAACATATTAAATTGAGACGCGATAAGAATCCAACATTTTGACTTTCCATGTAGTAAACACGATAGTACTGCTTACGCAAGCATTTAAAGGGGAGTGTAACGAACAAAGTGACCTACAAAAATTTAAACTCAGACTTTGAATGGTCCCCCTAATATGGCATGCAAACAACAAGTTTTAGAAGTAACAACATGTTGTACATCGAGATGTACTCTTTGGCATCTTACTTTATGATTATCAAATTGTGAAAGAATAGGGGTTCTCCTGAAAATGACGCGCTGGACAAACTGTGTGACATGGCGGTTAATTAAGAATGAACTTTTTGGAAATTCGCTCTAATGAAAAACCTTGGAAATATCAGGCATAAATCTCACAGGAAAGTCTGATATTACCAAAAAAAAAGCAACCTGAGAAATACAATATGGAAGTCTTTAAAAAAGGCTAGATAAATTAATAGCAAATTACCCAGTATTATAACATTTTTAATGAATGTGCAGTTTATTACAAATGTAGTTATTGCATTGTCTTTACAATGTAAATATTGTGACTAAAAATCGTTTCTTATTTCAAAGCGAATGTACAATAATGCGCATTTACGTGACACAGTTTCTTCTTTTCGTTGACAAGAAAACTACAAGCAGGGGAATGACCTACAAACTAATAAACGGATGTAACGAAGGCTCCTCGTCAAAATAGATTACACTTAATACCCAGTAGTAGGTCCTTAATCCTACTCGGAAGAAAGGCGGAGATGGTACCCGAGGGCTGAAAAATTTAGATTTATTTTATAATGAAAACATCGTTTACATATATATATGAAATTATGGCATATCTATATACACCCGATTGTGTACTTAATTTACAATTCGCATTTTGAGAAAGTCGTGTTGATTTATCTGAAACAGTTAGACCCGTCCACTCCAGGTACCAAGAATCTAGCCCTTATTTAATATCTTTGTGCTCTCATATGGAAACAAAACTCTTAAATTCCGCAGAATTAAAACATTTGCCAACATTTCAGAAATGATAACTAATAAGTAAGCACTGTAGAAAAAAAGGAATTAAAGCATCGAAAAAAAATCTGCATATTAAGATAGGTGATTAAAAGCGCTGCTTATTTTAAATGTTAATAAATTCATTTCAAAATATTTAAATTCTAGCCTAATAGTCGTATAAATTATTTTATGTCAAATATAAATAAAGTATAAATATCGTTAAGGCTGATATTTTGCATTTTAATGAACACCTCATCAAAATATAAAATTTTAAAACTTACATTGATATAAATTAAAACTGTAAAGATATATATGTATGAGAGACAGTCTAAATAGAATGCATGATGATTTGGCGGTATCCATTCCATCAGAATGATGAGACTTGTATAATGGACCTCCATTGCTTTCATTTCGAAAAAAGGAAAAGACTTGGGGGAAAGATACGTAAAATATGCAATCTAAACTATTATGAAAATAAACGTTTAAACATTCAGCAATTTTGCGATAGTTTTCTTTAGCCGGTGTGACGCATATTGATGTCGAATTGTCGTTAACGATTCGCAAAGGAAATGAACTCAAAGTTTAATACCCAAAAAACTTTCTCTCTATAAATAAAATATACAATGTTACTACAGCACTGTTCCGTTATATGGTCAAAGTCGAACAGAAATAAACTCCGTCTTAACCAATGCGACATGGACACATGAATAAAGTGTGGTAAAAACACTTTGAACGCACTGTTAATCATTTCTAGACACATAATGACATCTCTCGTCACATATTGCATTTGTTCTGTCACTTGGCCAATGATTTAATGTCATTTGTATAGAAACAGTCAAGAACGGGACAGATACTCACCTCACATCAAGGGATGTTAATGGACCGTTTGTCAATTCTAGACATGTCCACGTACGACAGCCCTAAGCTCGGTTTTGCTTTGGCAGTCTCTTAGCCGTCTGGTTTACTTAATATTAGTTTCTAGCCCTTCCTTATGTTGGTACGTTGGCTGTGTATTTTGGTGGTAGAAAGTTGAATGGAAATATAAGACTTTTGCATTTTGCTTTATATATAACTTACAGTAATAGAGAAGGATTTTACTATTCAGAAAAATACAATGTCTAAAGAAAAGACGGAAGCGATTCTACAGGAAAATAAAAGTTTCTTACAAAGAGAACTGGACGATTTGAGGTCATTAGATCTTTTGCGAGCATCGCTTGCGGAGTTTCTCGGAGTCATGTTTCTTGTTATGTATGGAGTAGGAGCCGGGTTGTATCATGAAACTCTTGGAACGAAACCTAGCAGCGCACATATTGCCATAGAAACAGGATTCTTTATAGCCGTCATAATAACAACACTGAGTACCGTGAGTGGAGGTCACGTGAATCCCGCCATTAGCATCGGTTTCCTAGTAACAGGGGCCATAACCTTTTCCAGATTTTTGTTCTACTCGTGTTTTCAAGTCCTTGGTGCTATTGCTGGTATGGCTTTCATAAGCATGGTTTCACCTGTTGAAATGCAGCATGGAAGTTTTGGCGTGATTTTGCCCGGACCAAACGTCACTGACGTCCAAGCGTTCGCTTGTGAGGCCTACATCACGTTTTTACTGGACTTTGCCACTTTCTCGTTCCTTGATTACGGGAGATCGGATATGGCTGGTTCCGTTCCGTTTATCATTGGAATTCTGGTTGTTGCCAATGTGTTCTCAACAGTAAGTGATTTAAAATATATATAATAGTACTCAGCTCTTTATTTTCCGAGACGTATATCCACTTTACACCCCCTCCCCCCCCCCCCCCCCCCCCAGGTAAAAGTACAAAACCCTGAAAATAAAAACAAATAAAATACAAATTTATACAAAACACGAGAAACAAATTAATATAGACTAAAAAGGCCAAAACCATCCATTCCCCTTAAAGTAAATAGAATTTTACATGTATGCAGTCGTGTATATAGTTGGGACAACATGGAATGTGGTGTTTATTATCTATTAATACTTTAATATACATTAACCCTGACTAGAATTGAACGACAACATTAAGCTTTTCTGGCTATTTCAATACTTATAAAAAGTACATATGCATATCATCACTTGCACTGCAAAATTCTTCAATTATTATTATTATTATTATTATAACATTTATATAGCGCTAAAAATAATAAAATTACTCTAAAGCGCTTTACATAATAAGTTAAAACTACACAATGAGCATACACAAATAAAATTGGTTCAGTTATCACAGGCATATATATCTATAAAAAGAGGTTTACATAAAGAAAATAGGCTAAACAGTTTTTAAAATATTCATAAAACATTTTCAGCACAGATTAAAGAATTATTAAACAAATGTATGGCCTGTTTTCAAGTACCATCATTTACACAGGTGAAGATTTTTGTTAAACGTCTATGTATGAGAGAGAGAGAGAGAGAGAGAGAGAGAGAGAGAGAGAGAGAGAGAGAGAGAGAGATGTGACTTTTGGGGTAATAACATGTGATTTGACATATTCCACAATAAACATAAAGAATTAAGGTTTAATTAAGAATTAATGAGTTGTTAAGGCAATAGAGTTAAAAGGTAATTTTGTGCTCTGATATAACTTTGCTTAAAGTCATAATTAGTATTCTGATAAAACTTTCCTTGTATACAGCACATTTTTTAACCAAGGGCCATATAAATTTAACATTAACTTTATCCAGTTTTTATAACAGGGCAAAACACATATTTCGAAAGAGTATACTATATACACACAAAATTCTTAATTTTGCAATCACGATAGTGCATTGTTTAGCATATTCATTTAACCCGATGAAGTTTTGCGTAGACATTGTTACCTTTTTCAAATAGTTAATTGATATCCAATTAAGTACAAAGCACAACTTTACAAAAATGGTTTATTGTACCACTTTTTAGAAATGATCCATGGTTGTTGTAAATCACCTATATCTTTTTACTTTCTTTTTAAGTATGACCAAATTTTGAATATCAGTATTTATTTCATTTCCAGTGGAATTTATCGGGTGGTTGTATGAATCCTGCTAGAAATTTCGGTCCCATGGTCATTAACGGCACTTATGACAAGGTTTGGGTAAGTTAACCGTTTCATATTTATATATAGTGAAAAAAGATTTCAATCTTCGAATGAATGATTAAATTCGTTTGAGTGCTGTAGAGGCATGCAGTTAAAAGTGTTTATAGTTCCCGTTCTGTTTCTGTTTTTAGGTTTACTGGGCTGGGCCAATGATAGGTGGAGCGCTGGGGGCTCTCATATATGACCGTGTGTTTTCAACTCGAGCATGTAGAAATACTCTGTATGGCTGTAAAAGCAAAGACCCACAAAAGACGGAAATGACCAAAGAAGTGTACGTTAACGAAACGTTTACGGTTGATCACTCAAACTTATGACCTGAACAATCTAACTTTTTTTAGGTGAAGTATATATGTAGATGCAAGTTGCATTAAGTCCCTACAAAATTGTTGATATCGGTTTTCGAAATCCAAAAGAGCTGGATGAAAGTTAATAAAAGTAGTTAATATGAATATGAAATAACTAAATATCTCTAAAGTATGTTGCAGAAAATTTGAAATTGTGGCATATTGCATTGAGGAATTCAATAGCGAATTCAACGGTATGGAAATAGTTTGAACAGACAATGTACAATACGATTTTCCTGTGATGACATGTAATAACTCTGCTGGAATATCAACGAATGATCGATGGATAAATGCATTACAGCAACCAACTGCAGATCAACTGAAGATCTTCAAAACCAAAAGTGATCATGTTTGTACATCATTCTTTAATACAATATGAATAATATTATTAAGAACAATGACAGGCGAATGACCTTACAAATGCAACCGAATGCAAGATACACAAGGGTAATATGATGGTTCAATAAATGTTCATGTATGCTGAACGAGCAATTTGTTCGATCAGAATATGAAAGAGATTTCTCAATCACAATGTTTTCCTATTGAAATTTTATAAATATTCAGTAATTTGCTTCTACGATATAACAATAGAATGCAATATATGTAAATAGCAACAAAACATGACTTTTAACTCTTTTTAACATAGTTACTAGCATTTACAATCAACTGCAATTTATGTTATTGATATTTGAAATAAAAATCTGTAATGAAAAACACGAAATGAACGAAAAGCATACAAAACAACATGACAAAATTCGTAGCATCACAAGTCTGTATAAATTAAAAAAAATGTTACAGTTGTAATTGATATGTATACATGTCAAACGTACATTTATAGTTTATTGAATTTGTTGTTATACAGGGAGAGGGTAAATTACGTTTTTATAACTTGTGCCCAATCCGTTTGTACCAATTTATTACCATAAAATATGTTCAAATAAAGTATGCGTGACACCTTTATGACAGGTGACTGGTCAGGATCCGGATATGTAAGAAATCCATCAGACACCGCCAGATTGACCTCTCCTAAATCAGCCATGGTCAGAAAATATAGGATCCGAATGCTCCCTTAAATAGATACGATAATCATTCTACAACATTTATTCTACATATTGAATGACCAGCAGTTCACGTTTTAATCAAATGATTTTTATTATCAATGCTTTGATTCTTGTCCATTTTTGAAGGTTACTATTTCTTGAAATCATTGAATTTGTTTTTTTTTTTCATTTTGTCAAATTTGAAAGTTATGGCTAAAAAATAAAATTGATCGCTGATTTGCATTGGCAACCAATAGAAAAAAACCAGTTTTTTGGATGAAAGTGTTCCGAGAAGTCGTATATCTTCATAGTTGTTAGATTTTCCTTTTATAATCCCAAAAAATTTATACATGCCAATGTTCACTGGTAACATGTATTCCCTGGCGTTTATTATGAAAGAAAAACATATCTGACGCTGGCATTTTAGATCACATAGGATGTCAAAACTTACTTAAAAGTATCTACAAAGTGGTCTCGAAAAGCAAACAGAAATTTTTATAGATAATAAGAAAAAAACCCACAAGCAAACAAACAAACGAATCCCAAAATGTACTTATGAAAAGTAGGTATTAACTTTAATTTGGACATATGTCATATACTAGTACATTGTATTAAATTTATGATTTATGATATGATAAATTAATGATCCACATTATGATTTTCCTTGGAGTCTTAACTATTGCATTGGCAACGCCTTTTAAATGCAAGTTATACTGTTTATTCAAGCATTGGAAGGAAGAAACGAACAATAGCCTAGGTAATTTAAACTCTGGCCATAAATGGGTCATTTCGTAAACATTTAGATAGCGTCTTGTTTTGTTTCGCTTTTTTGAAATTGTTGTGAATAAAAAGGAATTTATTCTAAAAACGAAACTTGACGAATTAATCTGGGGGTTGAGAATGAACTTCTAGGCAAAAATTAGTCCCCTTGGAAAACATCCATGACATTGGAACCAAGACATTCAACTGACTAGACTGTTGATGATCGTATGGATCAAGTTCAAAACAACAGTATGGACACGTCTTTTAACATTTCCAAAGTAGGAACATTTTCTTGCAATAGAGAATAATATTTTATTAATTTGATTTCATTTAGTATGATTTTGATTGTAAATTTTGTTTAATTCAGTATTGCATATTTGTTGAAGATGGGACGTTATTTAATCGTTTTTTACTTCTTTGCGTTTTCAGTCTCGTTCAAAGTGAATGATCATGCATTTAAATGTAATGTTAATACTTTTCTTCATGAACTATTTTTTATTTTTTATCAGGAGGCCAGAAAAACGGCAAGGCATATGACCGATAAAACTGATAAACGATTGTAATATAAAGAAGGGTCTCCTTGAAAAGAGCTTAAACTAAATACCCAGTAGTAGGTCCTTGATCCTACTCGGAAGAAAGGTAGATATGTAAGATGAGATGTGGATACATTTTCTAATGACAGAATCTTCTATATACAAATGCAATTATTTGGGATATACATATACACCTGTCTATGTACTTGACATAATTTACATTCTGTCGCCGTCAAGCAGTGTTATCCGATAAAGGACCTATCATTCTTCGGTAAGATGTGGAGACTTCATTTTATATGAAACAGTTCCCGAGTGTTCGTTAGCTACCTGAGGTCTGAGGGTATAAGGTTGCAAGAAAGTGGGACTTATTGGTATTTTAAGTTTCTAAAACCATATCTGAACAGATAACTTATCAGTGCTTGGAGAGACGATGGCTGACGATAAAAAAGAGGCTATTTTAAAGGAAAATAAAAGTTTCTTACAAAGGGAACTGGACGATCTGAGGTCATTAGATCTTTTGCGTGCATCCCTTGCAGAGTTTCTTGGAGTCATGTTTCTTGTTATGTATGGAGTAGGCGCCGGGCTGTATCATGAAACTCTTGGAACGAAACCTAGCAGCGTACACATTGCTATAGAAACAGGATTCTTTATAGCCGTCATAATAACAACACTGAGTACCGTGAGTGGAGGTCACGTGAATCCCGCCATTAGCATCGGTTTCCTAGTAACAGGGGGCATAACCTGCTCCAGATTTTTGTTCTATGTGTGTTTTCAAGTGCTTGGTGCCATTGCTGGCATGGCTATTTTAAGCATTGTGTCTCCTGTTGAAATGCAGCATGGGAGTTTTGGCGTGATTTTGCCCGGACCAAACGTCACTGACGTCCAAGCGTTCGCTTGTGAGGTTTACATCACGTTTTTACTGGACTTTGCCACTTTCTCGTTCCTTGATTCGGGGAGATCAGACATGGCGGGCTCTGTTCCGTTTATCATCGGAATTCTCGTTGTTATTAATGTGTTCTCAACAGTAAGTTTAGCAAAGATAAACAGCTTTTATCTTTTCTTTAAGATTTTGGTGAAAATCCCCTACCTACACTAGAACAGCCATCACTGGCCTTATACAACTACATTCTAACTTCTTTCAAAATGTTTCACCAAGAGTTTTAGAATATTTTAATAGATATAAAGGGGTTTTGAGGACAATTAAAGAAGTGATTTAATTTTTAATTATATTGGTATACATGTCAGATAAATATGCATTTCGTGATTTACATTTAAAACTGAAGGTTAATACCAAAAAAAAAAACAACACACACATACACAAGAAAAATATACTTTAAGGTTTGCGGAAACATGAACGGTTCTATTTTAACGCGACACAGGAAAAAAATATTAACATTTCTAATAGAATAGAATTGAAGAACAATTTGACCGTAGTACTAAATCATTTTTTGTTGAGATAAGGAGGGCAAAAGACATTAACTTATCTATAGTCAATCCCAGGCTACCGTTTCTCTCAGTTTTTGACGAATGTAAACGAAAATACACATATACCTGCCACACAAGTACAATTGAAATCGATACAAGTAGACAAATCCTATATAGCTGGATTCTTTTAATTGAAACTTCATCTTTTTTTACATGGAGAAATTAACATGAACGAAATTTTTTTTTACGGAGATTGATGATGGAAAATGTTATGTTTACATCTTTTTTCCATTCGGAATTACTCGGAACACTTCGCACAATTTTTCAACATTATCATCCTGGTGTTTTCATTTTTGCTGCAATACAAAATCCTGTATACTTCTATTTTTGGTTGTGTAATGAAACCTGAGGCGGTAGAGGGGGCGTTTTTAAACAGATAATCTTTTTTCATTCTAGTAGCAAGACGTAGTTTAGGCACAAAGGTATTTAACTAAAGGTTATTATTATGCCAAAGAGTGGTGGAAGCAGACATTTGGGACATAGTACATATATTTCTTATTGTTATAACACGAAGGAGGCCAAAAGTCTTATAAAATATTTCAAACTTGGTTTTTTAATCAAATGATATATTTATACATTTATATTTTTCCCATTTGCATAATGTTTGCAAGTTAATATCCAAAACTGGAGAATGTTTTTTTCATGTATAACAGAAATTTTCACACTTATGACTCCATTTTGTGGTCCGAAGTCACCGGTTAAAAATTATATCAGAATCTATAATACATGCTTACAGAAAATTTAGTAAATAAAATAGCCATGCAGTAATGATAAATAGAAAGAATTTTTATTATAGAAAGAGTTTAATATTATATTATCAGACAGTATTTTGAAAAATAGTTTCTCCTACAAGAAGGCGTGGTTCTTTATTTGACAAACCCTATTTACCCAAAGGATGATATGAGTCAAGTTTGATCAAAACCTGTCCAGTTTGATGAGGAAAGAAAATGAAATTAAACTATTTCAGACACCAACGACAAACATGATTTTGGTTCAGGTAACGTTAAAAAAAGGGTGAAACTTAAATAGTGCATCAATCAAAAGCTTAAATCGGACAAAAGGATTTTCGGACGCAATGAATACAGAGAGTATCATCTAAGCAGTCAAATTTCTATTTTCTTTGTAATTGATATGTTTTGAAACATAAACCTTACATATGTAAAGAGCCCCTTATTTATTGTAATAGTATCTTTATATTTCAAGACTGACATTGATGCAAAATGACATCATTTTCAAACGAAAGAATTATAGTGTACTATCGAATCGGACAGGTTATATATCCAGTGCTATAAACCTGTTCTGTAACATAGCACACATGTAATCATTGTTTATAATGTGTATGTGTATGACAGAGAGAGAGAGAGAGAGAGAGAGAGAGAAAGAGGACCTTTTCATTTCGGTTGCCCGTTGATAATCCTTAGGTCAGTGTATTGACAAGTATAAGCTCCGCATTATGGTTTGTAGGGTCTGGATCTAATTTCGAGCGATTTAAACAGTGTACCTTATTGTAGCAATAGAAACACGAAATATATTCCCTGCTCTTCCCTTTATTGTTGAATTCCAGAGCATTTTACTCCAATGTCTATATTACAAATTCATAAGGGTCGTATTAACTTGATAATCATACTTGGTACTAGTATATATATTTTTTTCAAATAAAGGATGCATATTTTATGATAATATTACGATTAACAACAAGATTATCTGTTATAACAATTTTTTTCACTTTTATATTGGCTGTGTTCTATGTTATTATCGCCAAATAACATTTAAAAAAAAAAACCAAACAAACAAATTTCAAAAGATTCATCTAAGAAAACAATTGATTTTAAATATACAAATGCTATTATTAGTAGATAAATCTCCACCGATATTCTAGAAATGTAATCAAATGACAACCACATCCATGACTGTAATTCAACATATATATGATCTTTTTTTTTCTCTCAGTGGAATCTATCTGGTGGTTGCATGAATCCTGCCCGAAATTTTGGTCCAATGGTCATTAACGCCGCCTATGACAAAGTTTGGGCAAGTTCGTTTACACAACTTTTAATACATAACGTTATACAGAGGAATAATATTATATTATAATTATTTTGAGACAAATTATAGTGGATTGTCATCTTTTCAATGTTTTGTTGGGCGTAGTTCCATGGATTCGCTGGTGAATATACATATGTAATAACTATTGAAACTAAAAACTTCTTTATAATTTGTGTAGATGTTTATTTGTGGTCGAGGTGTAAACACAAAATGCACGAAAATTGAGCAGCCATGAATTATTATGATTCTCGAGTAATTTCTCCTCGGTGGAGGTTTTCATATAACCTTGTGGTTTTAACGTTTCTTCGTGTGTTGAAGATATTTATCGGGTTTTACGATCAAAAGGTCATGTTCTATTTTTCGATTTTGTTTGCAGGTTTACTGGGCTGGGCCAATGATAGGCGGAGCACTGGGGGCCTTTATCTATGACCGGGTGTTTTCAACCCGAGTATGTAGAAATTTACTGCATGGCTGTAATAGCAAGGAAAGTAAGGACTCCATAAATGCCAAAATGCCAAAAGAAATGTATGTTAACGAAGCGTTTACTGTGGAGAATTCAAAGCTATAAAAAAGCTTTACAATTTTATTAGCTTCCACGCACCATAATGTCAGTATTTAGTATTAAAGTGGACTAGCAGGTCATGTTGTTTAACATTTATCAAGTATCTATTTAAATAACAGCACCACTGAAAAGGATACATAATTTCATAAATTTTTTAATTATTATTTATCTTAAAAAACCAAACTGAGTAATAATTAAAAGAATAAATGCTGAGATGCAAAGATACAAGAATAAAAACACAGCAACGTGTGTTCATTCATACAATGTATCAAACTGGGTTTTTTTACTTAACACTTACATGTAAGGACATCATAATCAACATGATTTTAGCAAATACATTACATTATAACCTACTTGTATGTAACGAAGTATACAGCATTAATTAACATAACATAACAATTGATTATAAATATTCTAGCAATTTGTTCTAATATCTACCTCTTATCCGGTAAGTCCGACTTCTATGTTTGCTTTTAACCTGTACATATTTATTGATACCTCATTTTGTATTCATGAATAAAATAATTGAGCATATGTGTCGTGTACTTTTTATTTTTAAAGTATTAAGATTTATTGGTGGGAATAAAAATTAATCTGAAGCTTTAGTATTGCGACATTTGATAACGTTTTTTGACAAAGTTTCAAAAATAGCATACATTTAACAGTTTGACTATTTTTAATGAAATGACACATTTCAAAACCACATAAAGACATATTAAGGGGTTTGTTCCCGTTTTGCACACATTTGAAAATTAGGTATCGAAAAAATGTGTGCGAAACGGGAATTTGACCAATTGAGATAATTGCTTAATTGCTATAGTCTTTATCACAGTTCCTTTGAGGGTAACCGACAATAAAATAAATAAAACAAACCTACTCGCCATTGATATTTATATTTATTTAATGTTACAATATCACTTGCATAAAAGCACATTTACATAATAATTGATATACATGCTCTTGAATTTAATTTCAAACATCGATTTGGCCATGAACAATTTCATTAATTTCTTTAAACAAAACAGATTATTGTATAATGTTGTATATGAAGTGCTTTTGTTTAACTTACTGCCTTTAGGAAGTACATGTACATGCTACAAGTTTGAAGAGAAAATATCATATTTTAATATTTAATTATTACTTTTGCTGATATAAATGGAGGATATGTGACTAGGGAAAATGCTGCTGAATATTTAAGGATATCATTTATATGTATGTGAAAAATTCATGTCTTTTTTCATAATTTTTTTAAAAAGAATTGTCATAAGGAATTGTAAATATTTAAAACATTTACAGCATTTGCTTCTTTCATTTGCCATTTTAAAGAAAAAAGAAAAATCTCAGTACATCAGATTTGAACATGTTTAATCTAAACAAACTAAAGAGAATTTCTTGCACTAGTAGTGAGTGAAACATTTGAAGAATTGTTTTAAAGTCTAGAAATTCAAAATCTCATACTAACATATGCATCCTGTTTTTAACAAAAGAAAATGAAATGAATCTTGTAAAAATGAGAACCGTTGGCGAAGATCACTTAATTTTGAGACTTTTCAAATTCTACCATTTGTGATTGGTAATATTATCTTTCGACGTCATATTACATCCCGTCATACTGCATGCCATGAAAACGTGTAGTGACGCCGAAAATGATACCTTGTCCAACTAAATCTGGCAAAGATAAGGAGCAAACAAACCCTTTAATGCTATTAAAGATGGATGTAATCAACCACTTATATTGTGATGTACAAGTGAACTCCTTCAACTCTATTCTATTTGTAAAGAATAACTGAGACGAAGAGTGATAAAAATTGTATCAATGACAATAAACTTAAATATACGAACAATTGAAACGATATTTTTAAATTACATGATAACCACAGCAATCAACACGTTTAAAATCTTTAAAATGTAATTATATTTATCAAAAGTGTCTTTCTCTTATTTTTCTCACTCTTTCTCTGCTTCAACAAATCATGTTATATGTGATATATCAATTAATTAATGAGCTTAAACGTTTATCTTAATTGAGTTTTGGTAGCAAAACAAAGGTTATCGCTCTTTTGTCAATTTTCATTAAATCAAAATACAATAAAAGAAACATCAACAAAAAGTTGATTTTGATAAGTATAAGACATAGACATGCATCTAATAGAACGATCTTTTATATCACATTACCATAAGCACCCTATAGATATATATATATATATATATATATATATATATATATATATATATATATATATATATATATATATATATATACTGTAGACGTATTTTTTTCCACGGGGTCATAATTCCGCGGAATCACAATATCAATTTAATCCGCGGGTAAAAATTTACGCGGATTCTTTGAACGAAAAAGAAAATCATTTGAATAACTATTATTAAATATAGTTCTGAGCGATTTTCGTTACCTAAAATTTGTCAAACTTTGGACTTAAATTGTAAGAACTGTTCACAGTGAACAGTAATTATCGGTTGTGCACTGGTCGGTAGTCATTAGTTAGCCGTCAAGATGTTACGACGCTGGCTAAAATCGTCTGAAACACCATTTAATCTTTATTAACTGTCAATTTATGCGTTTTCATGTCGTTTAAATTATGAGTTGATCAGTTTAATCAATTGAAAATCAGAGCACAAAGGGATCTAAACATTGCAGTAAAAACACGGGTCTTGGCGTGTATAGTTAATTGGGTCATTGAAAGACAGACCCGCTTGGGGCTATTTGTCGTCTGACACGTGCCGTTATCTCAAGCTTGGAGAGTTTAAATTTCATGTAAATTTACAGAAAATTCAAATCTTTAGGAGATTAAATAATTTATTATGTGAATTCTCAATACAAATTTGTTTGACAGTTTGCATAGATAAAAACGATATACATTGGGTATACGTATATGCAAGTGTTATATAATGTAGTAACTTCCGATTACTAGTATCCTTATTCATGTAATGCAATTCCAAAATGTACTTTAAGTACGCTGGGAAAAAATTCCGCGGAAAATTTGTGCCCGCGTTCATAGCGTAAATAAATACCACGCGGACAAAAGTACTTCTACAGTATATATATATATATATATATATATATATATATATATATATATATATATATATATATATATATATATATATATATAGGGTGCTTATGGTAATGTGATTAAAAAGATTTTTCCTAATAATTTTCCTAATAGTTGATAGAATCCCTGTTTAATTCTTACAAAAATAACACTTAAACAACTATCAAAATCTGTTTCAAAAGAACATAAAAATTATAAATAAAAAACCCAAAAACAAAACTTTTTAAGATATCTTTTATATCACTTTTTCTATTAAAGCCAGTTAAATTGTATCAAATATTATAATAAGTTTTACCATCTATTACAGCCAGTCTGGTGAAATCTGCCATGATTGCCTTTTGTGCCAGATTGCAAGGCAAAGAGAGTTGTTAGGATGAAGCACATTTATAATGTTTCTCCCTTTAACTTCTATATGAAAATAATAAAAATGTATTATAAATCTGTTTTGCTGACAAAGATAGATATTCATATATCATAAACTATGCGTAACTTCCATCTAAATACTACATATTCATAGTATTCCAAGAATAAGGATTGTCGATAAATTTATCAATTCAAAGATTCAAAAATAGGCGCACAGAATTGAATAATGACGCTTAAATGTTCATTTGTCTGTCTATATTAAGAAACACGTGATACTAATATACTTGCTACGTATATTTTACACCTGAAGGACAGGTGACGGACCGAAAGGTGAAAGGGGATCAATCAAACGCCGCTCAATCGATCCAAACCTGAATCAGGCGTTGTCAGAAAATATCCAATAGCTCCTAAAATAAATATTATAATCAAACTCTCTAAAATTAATGTTACATGTACATTCAGATAGAAATTAACTGTGCGTTTTTTATCTTTCATTTCAGCACATATATCGTTGAACTTTTGACACACTATGTAGGATTTCATAAACATCTTATTCCTAAAAAGCACAACTTATCAAAGATATCAATAGACATGTCCAATTAAGTCAAATAAAGATTCATTATGATGAAGCATTTTGTGAAGAAAGTTTGCATCATTTATTTTTTTTTTATCTCGGCAGAAACTTTGAAAAGAAAATTAGGGTGTCGTCTAAAACATGATAACAGAATCAAATACACCTTAAGCTGAAATAACAATTGCATTTTTTTCCTGTTTAAATTCTTAATGTCATCGATATTCTTTTTGGCTAGAATGTTACATTTTTATATTGTTGATTAAAAGCGGATTCAGTTGAGTCTTGCATGTAAAGACATGTCTTAATAGAGGTATAGTGAGACAAAAACATGTACTGCAGTTAATTAGACTGATCAATAGATTGGTGCAAAAATGTGACTCACGATTAGGATTGTTGCCACATCTTTATAGTGTATTCTATCATAAATATACCATAAAGTTACACAATATATACTAGTAAATGAATACTCGAATTACGACGTACCCCTACAATCCCTTCCCATGGAAATTTATACATTTTGATCTTAATAAAATTTTAATTATTATACATGTAATACAAAACGATTTTCAAATGAAATTTGAATCAAACAAATCGATCCATTATTCTCAATGCTTAGAAAATTAAGCACGAAGCTATCAATCATGTCTTCTGTTGTTCAAGAGAAAATCTCACACCCTTTACGTATTTTGTTACAAAACCACTGTATCCCTAATTTAAATAGCTTTTAATATAAATGAACAATGAATACAAAAAAGACAATAAAGGTTACTGTTATATGCAAATTAGTTAATCTAATGAACCGGTGACACTAGTTGGTCATTCCCTATAAAAGACATCGATGCATTCTACAATTCACATTAACAGGAAAATCGAACGAACAGTAAGTATTTAAGATTTATTATAGTTAACAAAACGATTCAACAGGATTTCGATTTTAAACTATTTTCACCTTTTTCCTACTTGACATTTTCTTTGATTCTAGGATAAAATTTCTTTTCAGATGCCACGTCTAGGAGTTTTCGTAGTTCTGATAGTGTGCGCCCTAGCATGCGCTGTAGACTCCAGACGGCTGATGGTGCAGAGAGGATATTATGATGAGCCATTATTTAGGACCTCATATCGAGAACCATCTGTCTATTTAAGAAGGTCTACTTTTGGATTGGGCAGATCATCCAACTCTTTAAGGCCACAGAGAATTCAATCAGGAAGGATCTTAGATTTGGGATTTCCTGAAACACGTCAGAGAAATTCACTTCCTTCTCTTTTCAATGACCGTAATAATGGTCAACTCGCCAGGACGAGCAGCAGAGAAGTGTTGGGAAATTCTCCAAGGATCTTAGATTTGGGATTTCCTGAAACACGTCAGAGAAATTCACTTCCTTCTCTTTTCAATGACCGTAATAATGGTCAACTCGCCAGGACGAGCAGCAGAGAAGTGTTGGGAAATTCTCCAAGGATCTTAGATTTGGGATTTCCTGAAACACGTCAGAGAAATTCACTTCCTTCTCTTTTCAATGACCGTAATAATGGTCAACTCGCCAGGACGAGCAGCAGAGAAGTGTTGGGAAATTCTCCAAGGATCTTAGATTTGGGATTTCCTGAAACACGTCAGAGAAATTCACTTCCTTCTCTTTTCAATGACCGTAATGGTCAACTCGCCAGGACGAGCAGCAGAGAAGTGTTGGGAAATTCTCCAAGAACATCCCAACACCACCAGAGTGCTCGACTCCTGCAAGGTTTGCGTCGGGTTCAAGAACCAAGACGAAATATGGCCTCCGTTTTGGACACACTAAGACAACGTCAGGCAATACCATCAAGCAGAGAAGTTCTTGGGAGTTCTGTTTTTGGACATTCTCAAAGGGCACTTCAACCGAATCACAGAGAAAGACAATTGACACGAATGATTCAAGTACAGGAACCAAGGAAAGTCATTGCTAAGGTATCGATATCGAGAAAAGCTGCAAGTGGCAAAAGTAGTAAGGAAGTAATTGGACAAGCGGTACCCGTATTTGCAGAACAACCAGCTCAGTCTGCTGATATGGGAAAAATTATTGACATTATCCAAGAGCAACGAAAACAGCAAAATAAATTACTTGAACAAAGGCAAAAGCAACTTCAAAAACAACAAGAGCTTGTACACAAAAGTCTACAAAAGCAACAAGAAGAACTCCAAAAAATGCTTCAACAACAGCAACAACAGGTGAAATTGACCAGTAAGGAAGTTATGGGACTTTGGTAATAAACAATCTGGAGATTATAACCTACGGCCGGAAAGTAAAAAGTCCTGTTGCAATGACGTTTCGAAACGTATCAATAAAACGCCCTCTATTGTGTATGGCAATTGTTATTGAGAACAAGTTGAAAGAAGCGAAATGAACGACAAATTGCCACGATATCTGATGGTTTTTCACCACAGTTGAGTTTGTTTTGTTATTGAATTCTTCCTTGTTAATGTCTTTAATAAATCTTGATTATCAAGTTTTAAAACCTAAATATGTTTTTCTGTGTCAAACTGTGTCGTGAACAATGGAAAAGAGATTAGTGGAATTGGTTAAAAAAACGAAATCAGGAAACTGTTTAAGATTAGCAGTTATAATTTCTCTTTAAAGATACAATAGTTGTATTTCGAGAAAAAAGGCTGCATTTCGTGTCTACGAAAAATGAGAAATAACAAAGGTAGCACAGAAGGATATTTCAGATATTTAAATGATTTCACATTTTTGAATTGTTACTTGTGTAACAAGTATTGATAGATTTATTTTTTTGAAAATCAGTTTTTGTACAGTGCCATCAGGGGACAAAAAGGAAAAATTAAACATGAACATCGTCGCATTTTCATAATTAATTTGAATTGTTTCATAAACAAAGCAATTAAGTACGGCTGCGTGGAAGACCAAATGAAAAGAGAAATTAATCTTAATTGTTCAGACGACTTAGATATTTCTATGGACGAATAAGTTGTTGTTAGGACGAATTAGCTATTTGCTTGGACGATCTAGGATTTATTCGGACGAAATAGCTATTTGTTCGGACGAATGCCTATTGTTTATAAAAACAATATTTTAGAGTAATGTAGACAATAATCTGATCTGGCAATGATGTAGATGAAGAGGATTGGAAGGTTTATGATCCACCCACCCATTTCCTGGAATGTTGTTTTTCCTTCAAATGATACATTGCTTGAGAGATACACACATAAATTCCGAAAATGTTCATGGGGACCAATATTATTCGCTTTCGTTGGCAACCCTTGCCCACGAATTTACATCACCACGAACGTGTATATATATACATTTGTTAAATATTTATTTACAAAATGGAACTTGCTATCAAAGAAATAACGTCCCAATGTTCCAGAAAAAATTAGGGACCCAAGAACATTGACGATTAAAAATGATTCTGTAGTAATTGAAGTACACACTTAAATTTATGCAATAAAACATTACAATTATATAGCAATTAAGTAGACAGATTATCTTACACAAAACCATTTTACAGAGAAATGTATATTCCCCAACACCACAAATTAAATAAAATTTTGGATATACGAATACATCAATAATGACATATATGACCATATATTGTTCCTCTCTCCTTTGGTTGCTTTAATGAAAATCGTTGTAATTTGTCAAAGACCACCATCTTCTTATTCGATGATCGATTGATTGCGATGATCTGAATTGCAAATTTAAATGTTTGCTCATTGCGGTTACAAACAGAAATCTTAAAGGCTTCTTTCTTAGGCTTGTCACATTAACAATCTTGTACAAATGATTATAAATAGCACATGGTTTTCTTCATATTTAAGATATAATCGACATTTGATTGCGTGTTTAACAAAAGAAATTTATATTTGTTCTTTATAATTACGTTGCATATTCTTTAATCTGTATGAAAAAAGGGCCATGGTTTCAATTTTTGTCAAATTTTATTTATCTATTTTTATTTTTAACAATTCTTTATTTATGCATTTCTAATGATCATCCGAGTCTTGAGTGTCAGTCGTATAATCAAAAGCAAGATACATACCCTTACTAATAGTTCTTTGTCATGTTAACATGGTACGAGGCATGTTTTTGATTACATTGGTTCTATATTCTGGGTAAAGTAACTTTTCAAGCTGATTTTTCTACTAATTCGTTTTAAACACACTGATAATAAAACAGTTTTTAGCGTTTATTGCATCCATTTTAGCCATTGGCTTGGAATTTTCTCTTCAACATTTGAAATGTAAACAAAAACGAGCTTTATTAACACAAGGAAAAATGTGAGCTCTAAATGTCGCTTAAAACT
This sequence comes from Magallana gigas, assembly GCF_963853765.1. Lineage (NCBI taxonomy): Eukaryota > Metazoa > Mollusca > Bivalvia > Ostreida > Ostreidae > Magallana > Magallana gigas. The sequence continues at coordinate 14,836,726 of NC_088860.1, read as the reverse complement.
TGCCAACTTATACCCAACTTTAGGTTGACTATAAGAAATGCCTGACTGAATCATTGTCAACATTAGAAACGGAAAAATATATTTTGATCAAAATTGTGACCATGCCCCTTCAACGTTGGCGTCAATTTTTAGAAACTTTGTGTGAAAAATATAAACTTCAATAAAAATATCTTGAAATAAACTTCGAATCGAATGAAAAAACCCCTGGACGGATTGGTTATTGTATAGAAATATATTATGATTTGCTTTAGTTTTTGTGCATTGCTATTTCTGTTGCCCGCAAAATAAAATAAAAACTAAATTACTCAAACATGTAATTCAACAGCGTAGTTTCACATTTCTATGATTTTAGGTTTTTAAAGCATCAAACAAGATTTAGTGCATTTCATTTGAAGGAGACAAAACAACATATAACCAAAACTAACTCAAACATTTTGTACTTTTGCAGTGTAAATCTTTTTTTGCAGTAAGCGATCGCGAATTACATTATTATCCACATTGCTTTAGCAAAGAACATCTTAGAAACCTCTTGACGGATACATCACGTTTATTGTTATTTTTTATTTATAATATTTTCTACTCAACAAGTGTCTCTTGTAATAGTGGGAGGTTCGTTTGGGAATTTAAAACAGGTAAATTGATTTACACCAACAGCTTCTTCTCTGCCTTTTTCTCTTTTAGTAATGAACTTTTCTTATAACATGACAGGTTTTTTTCAGATGGGATCTTGAACTAACCTAATTTAACCGAGTTCGTAATTTTCTTACTTTGTCGTTGTTCAACATCAAAGGAAAACAAAACTTCATTACAAAAGATTTATTTATAATGATAATCATAATAATAATACGAATGGAGTTAGAAAATGTTAGGCTTATTCGTTGATGAAAATAGAATTCAAGAGTGAGCTGGTTCAAGAAGTTAGCTGTTGCTAGAAAACATAAGTATATGCTGCAGTTCTTCCCCTCGGTTCCTTATATCGGTTTAAATTGTTCTTACCCCCCCCCCCCCCCGAAAAAATGACGCAATATAGTTTTTACTGGTGATGTAATTGTTGAATAACAAATTTAACTCCACACAATTCCTCATCAATCACAAACAATGATATTTTACATTGACGTGAAGGTAAAAATCTAGGTATCCCTATCTTTGTGAAAAAATGAATGATTAGCTTTAATGAGACAATGGTGTTACCGTTATATGCAAATGCATATCAACACAGTCATTGATCCATTTCATTTTCGTCAAGTCATATAAAAAGGAAAAAAGAAAAGAACAAATTTTGCAGAAAGAGGACAGTAACGGTTAAAAATGGTACGTTTTGTTCTTATTTATTCTCTTGATATTGCTAAATATTTATAAACATCTAATAAAAAGTTATTATTTCAGATGCTTAATTTCGGCAGTTTTGCCTTCCTTCTATTTTGCGTGTTTGAGAATTTGTTTGCAAATGGTATCGAGTTTGCTCGCCCCAGGAGAATTGTTGATTCCCCTTTCACGCGGCAATTTCAAGGGGCCTTAAGAGCATCTCCCTTGAGAATGCATTTCGGAACCGGAGGATCATCTGTAGATTCTTCGTTCACGCCACGATTTCAAGAGGTCTTAGGGACTTCTTCTTGGAGGGGATCCGATTTCGGTCCAGGTGGATCATCTACTGGTTCCTCTTTCATGCCACGATTTCAAGTCTCAAGGCCTTCATCTTCGAGGAGATCCCTTTTAGGACCAGGCGGATCATCTTCAGAGTTATCAATGCCGTCATTACTGTCTTTTAGGAGAAGAAATGACGGATTTCGTCCAGAAGTATCTAGCAGGACGAGTAACTTTTCGCCTATGCATTTCAACAGAAGGCAATCAACAGTTTTCAATAATGCCGATAGAGCATCAATTCTCGAAAGACTTCGACGTTATCAAAGAGGAAAATCCAGTAGAGAAGTGTTCGACCAGTCAATTCAATCAACACAACCGGACAACAGCGTAAGGCATACATCGATCATGATCAAAGAAAATAGACCAAGCTCAAATATTGCTTCTATTCTTCAAAGACTTCGAAGTAGAACTAGTGTTAAATCTAGTAAGGAAGTCAATAAGAGCCCAATTCGACAAAGGAATCCACTAGCAAGACATCAGACGGTACCCTTTCTGGAAAATAGACCTCCTAAACAAACTGTCGTTTTAACTTTAGCAAAGACAGCTAAAAATAGTAAAGAGGTAAAAGACAGTTCATTACAATCTGTTAACCAGGAGAGTTTAAAACATCCAATAGTTTCTTTTTTGGATAAGAGGCGTCCTCCGTCTCAGGTTAATTTTGTTTCTGTTAAAACAGAGTTAAAGGAACAAAAAGTTCTAAAAACTAGCAAAGAAATTAAAGATCAGAACAGCAATGACAGGAAGAAATCAGTTAACCAAGAGAGGACTTTAAAGCATCCAATTGTTTCTTTTTTGGATAAAAGGCGTCCTCAGTCTCAGGTTAATTTTGTTTCTGTCAAAACGGAATTAAAGGAACAAAAAGTTCGAAAAACTAGCAAAGAAATCAAACCACAGAACAATAAAAACAGGGAAATTAAAATGAAAAAAGTCAGACAGTTGTTGCAGTTAATGCTGGAAAATCAGAGATACAAATTCCTAATGAGTTTAAAATCTGCTGCTGGAATGAAGACCTCAGCCGAAAAGAATACAAAACTAGAATACCCTGAAGTTCCGATTCAGACTAAACTCTCACCTAACCCCAACGTATTCAGAAAATCTACAGCAATTGAAATAACTAGACCCAAAAAGAACAAGAAAAAGACGTCAGCAGAGAAAAAACTTGCATCAAAACACAATATGCAAGAAAACACCGATGAAAGTCTTCAAAGAATTCTGCTGCTCAAAAAATTAAATAACTTTTTACGACAGCAGCTGAATCATGATTCGCAAAAGCAAAAATCAGAGCAAACTATGGATTCCTCAAAAAGAAATATTAAAACAAGCAAAGAAGTTACACGTAAATCCAATCAACATCGAAGGACACATCATATACACCGCATTCACAACATCCAGCAACCTCAAAGTAATACTGTTCAAACACAAAACAAAATGCCACAGCTCTCGTTGGAGTCAACACGTTTAGCTCCTCATCGTCGTCGAGTAGAGCTACTGGCCAGACTTAATTCCCGTGGACTCAGTACCTCTTCGAAGTTTGGAAACTTACTGACAAATGCCCTAAACAGTAATGTGAATCATGCTAACACGGCAAAACAATCAAAGCTTTCGAATATCAACCCATTTTCAAGCGATTCTTTAAAATTATTAGATCAAAATGACGTTTTAGATACAAGCAAAGAAAAGAAGAGTGAAGAAAAATTCACCTGGGAGAATCCTTAAATTTAAGAACTTTTGTCTAATAATGTGTTTATTGCAATGATAATTTTTTAATAACTCTCATAATATAAAAATTGTATGGATATCGTTAGGAACTTAAGTTATCTTTCTCAACATCCTGATGTCAATTCTTAACATATGCAAGTATTAAACACCTTTATAACCAACAGGATTATTTTAGATATATACAAATAAAAAATAAGTTAAAATCAATCCATCTTTATATTATAAGATATTATGTACAAAATATATAGATGCTGCATGATAAGCTTAATCGAAATAAAATTTTTGAGATGTTGAACCGAAATCAAAACAAAACTAGTATTGAATTATATTAAGTTCATTTTTGTGTCTAGCTGTCTTGAACTATCACTCCTTATATGAATATAATATATTTGTGAGATACAAGGACCTATGAATATATTGATTATGCGTAAAGCAAAAAACACGGATATTAAGTCTTTACGTTTCCATATTAAGGTCCATTACACGAAATTTTATTACAACATTGCATTGTTTCATAAATTCAAATTTAACAAGACATATTCTTATCCATCAATCATGAAATTTGAATGCAAAAATTGAATCCATCGAATTTTTAAAAAGCATCTTCCTTTATGATAATCCTAGTAAAACGTGACGTATTTTTTTTTTATCAAACAATGATAAATTTTCTGCGCAACAATTAGGTCTACCACTCCTACTTATCCTAAAACTCGGTACAATCTGTCTAAGGGAAATTGTTCTCATATAGTTATCGATCTTTAATCGGTTTAATCAATCACTGAAAAACAATAACGTTGATTTTACCAAATTTTGATGATCGTACAAAGAACTTCCTAATCTTGCTTTATGATTGATATTGATTAATAATAATGTAAAATAAAAAGGTATTCTTTATATTTGATATAAATGTTTGATGATGTATAATAGGTTGATTAAACGTAATTATAGGGCACAACGAGGCTCGATATATCTTTGTCTGCATAATAGGTTCAAATGCGGTTTTTTTAAACTTCCATGTTAACAGGTTTGTCTCTAGAATTATATACAGAAGCCTCAATTATTACATGATTAGTGTTATGCATGCTGTATTTCGCAGTGCGATGATTACGCCAAAGTCTGATTGTCTCACTCGTCCCTTTCTCTTTCTTTTTATGGTTGTCGGCATCGGACTTTGTGCAGACCATTAAACTATGACTTTATTTAAAATCATGAGCTAATATATTTAGCTTTGAAAATGCTGTTTGTTGATTTAAAGCGGATGTTAAAAGTTTTTATTGCTATTAATGTAATCTTGACATTTATGTCATAATTTTGTTTATATAGCTTATACATGGAATCATTTTAAAAATTCTATAATTAATTCATAATTTGGGTTTTAATCAAGCGAATTACCTTTCAGCACTTTACCCCCCCCCCCCCCCCTCTAAAATAAAACACGATACAAGCATTGGAAAAGATATTTTCAAGACTTAGATATACATGTTACTTGAAAGAAAAGACATAAGTGAAAGTTATAAAACTTAAAATATTACAATTTTAAAATTAGATAGGAAAAAATGTTTTAAGTATCTTTTATTTTTATCATTTGTATGATGATAATTGGTTTTATTGAACTTTCAAAATTATCTCTTTGTATTTGTTTTGTCCAAATTTCAAATCGATCGGTTACAAATTATTTAAAACCAAAGTGATTTTTTTATGTAGTCGTGTTACTTTTACACTGATACTGAATGATTATCATTAATTATGTTAGATATTGCAAATACAACAGAAGGTAAATCGTGGTAACCGACACGGCTAAAACACTATTAACCAAATAAGGCAAATATGAATATGGGTTGTCTTCAAATAGCAAGCCCGACAAAGTATCAACAAGATATCAACAACAATAATGTTCAATATCATCCTAGACTTTGACCCATGCGAACACAGGTTGACATTGCATATGATATCGGACATATACGAAACAGATTCATCGACACTTCGTATTGTTGACATTTATGTAACCAAGCTTTAAGCCTACAATAATGCTATAAATTTTACTTTACTCTGCTTAGTTAGAATAATCGCAAAATTGCAGAACTCAGAGACGATTTTGGAGAAAATAACTCTGAAAATAACAGTCAAATTATATTATTCATAACAAACCATTTTAAAGCTGTAAATACCTCTTATCTAAAAATTTAATTCATATAAATGAAGAATTCAACACTTTTTCACCGACATTTTTACTCGCTTCGAATTTACACATCATCTTGATATTCGGAACTCTCGTAATTTTTCATATTAAATGCACAGAGTTAGAGTTACCTCCCGTATTTCCTTTGATGAACAGAATATGACAAATTTTCAATGAAAATTTACACGTATTTGTAATATCGTTTCTGAGTTTATCCATGCAAATGTGATAATGTTGAAACATAAACTAAAAGACCTTCCATGATTTAGCTTGAATGAAATGCGCATGCGCAAGATTGTAAAATCCAAAAAATCCGGGTGATTTCCGGATTTTAAAAAAGGAATTTTCGTTGATTTTTAATTAGCGAAGCTTGATTAAGAAAAAAAAATTGATAATCTTCAAGTACCAATGATGTTTATAATATATAAACCAAAAGACAGTACTCTTCCGATTTCTCGGTATTAAAGCCCAAAAATTCGAGTCAATTATTTTAATATAGTAGTATAGATATGTGGGATGCTTTCAAATGTAAGCTTGGCAAGGTATTATGAATATCAAACTGAACATCATGAACGTGGGGTATCTTTAAACAGCACATCTGAAAAATATCAACAACATCATTATTCAATATCATTAATGTCAATGTGGGCTGCCTTCAAATAGTTGACATATGTTCCGGGATAAAAATTTTACGACCATGACGAAATTTATCATTTCTAGTATTATTACAGCACTATATAAATAGTGCCTGTTTGGGAGGGTAACAGTTGAAATTGACACCCCGAGAAAACCATTGTCAACCGACGCGAAGCGAAGGTTGACAATGGTTTTCTCGGGGTGTCAATTTCAACTGTTATCCTCCCAAACAGGCACTATTTATTTTGTTATACTGAATGTCTTAATTTTAAAGAAAACTCAACTGCTTTTACATAGAAATAACGTGAATTCAACGGCGAACCGTACGCGCATAATTTTCGCGCATGTAACAATTTTTAATGTTACCCGTTGCTAAGTGCGTTGCTAACGCTGAGGGTAATAGAAAAAATTATGAACTGCGTCTAAACCAATCAGATTTCAGTATTTAACATGAAAGTATAACAAAATAAATTATTTTACTATAAAACAGAAAGAAGCTTCTAGGTCGGGAATGTGGATTTACATAATATAATGATGCAGTGGGTTTTGGGTCATAGTTATAAAGATCTGTGAAATTGTTCTGACCTGTGCAAAATTTGCATTGTTGGAAGGGATCTCTACATAGTTGATGTTCTGAAGAATGCCAAAACGGGAACCAGTCTCAAATGAACTGAGGACGCTCTGATGACACAAGAAACAAAGATCTAGATTAAGGGCAGTTTTTATTGTTTGATGTCTTGTCTTTTGCCTTCTCGATTCTTTCATAAAATTCATACTCTTATCTTGACACAGGATACACGAAATAAATGGTTACGGTATTTACACGAGACAATATTCTGAGTTTTAGATTGAATGCACAAAATAATTTTTCTTGAATGTACACTGTATCTAAACACAAAGGACATTTATTTTAAATGCATGAAAAAAATAGTACTGGATATTCTCAGAAAATTTTAAATGGGTAGAATATGACGTTTTACTTTTGTGAAGTTTGGAAAAGTCCTCCATAGAATGATAAAAAAAGAAATAATTTAATGGCCAGAATACAAGCATTATGAATGACTAGATAAACTCTTTGGAATATCATTGCTGGTTCATACTTTAAACCATTCTATATGAATAACTGTATCTGTGTACACTGATGTCGGAAACCATTTCAGGACAGGCACGTAGCATCGTTTTTGAAACAGACTCATCCCAAAAAACTTGACAAGCAAAAAAAAAAGAAAAAAAAAGGACAATTTAAACTTTTCCAAAATCTTCAAAATCCTAATCCGGGGGGGGGGGGGGGGGCAACTCCATGATAATTCAATTTTTTATATGTAAATTTTACAAAATTTGTTGCTGCGAGAAAAAGGGGGGGGGGCAGGCCCCCCTGCCCCCCCCCCCCCCCCCCGATGCTACGTGCCTGCAGGAACTTCAATGCTTGTTGGTATTGCAAAGCGTGTTTGTAATTTATTTGTCGTCATTGTTAGCTGTCAGATCTCTTTTAAAGTACATGATGAATTTAACCACAAATTGTCAAATGTGTCCAGTAAATCACTAGCATTCTCGTTTGGTTGCTAATTTATTACCCACACAGCTGTCATTGACACTACAGAAAATGTCTTGATTTTAAATAATTACTTGACAAATGGGCCAAATGCAAAGAGTTTAAAATAGAAATAATCAGTATTAATTGATGACGAGACTCATAAAAATAATAATGGAATTTATTTTTTTTCAGTTAGCAATGCAGAGCAGTTCTATGTATGGGACTAACAATCTTCAAGGTAAATATTCAGTTTTGTTTTCCTTTCCTAGAGTGTAGTTTTCTTTTGAAGACTAAATTTTGAAAATGTGTCATTATGAAACATTTAGTACTTTCATTGATGCCAAAAACCAAATTACTTAATGGGCAACCAAATGAAAATGAAGTCAACAAATTAACATTATGCAATACTTTGCAATATGCAATACTTTTGTTAATTTCATTTTTCAGATGAATTTGGTAAATACCTTCATCATTGTGGTATGTTGCCTTTATTTGAAATTGTCAGCATCAATGTTGCTTCCACTTTTGCCTCCGGAAGTATCAAATGTTAGAACTGATATGACAACGGCAAGTCCATTTAATGATTTCAAGACAACTGAATGGTCTCAACTAGATGCATCAAAAGTAAATAAAAATACTATTGATCAAAGACTGAATTTTTATAGAAGTGCACAAAGCGTTACAGAAATAACAAATTACAATGACAACAGACATAAAGTGCAAAGTGCTGCCAAGCATGGACAGTTTGAGGTGCACCAAAACATAGGATTTGACAAAATAAGGTGGAATAGTAATTACGGTGATCTACAACCCGCAGTAGTCAGACTCAATGGTGGTACTGACATGCAAAACGTATACCCTGTGGATTCAACAACAAACGATAAAAATGAAGGGTTGACAAACGAAAATTACAGTAAAGGAAGTGATGAAAGTCAAAACAAAACAGAAACGCTCCTGCAATCTTTATTCAAAACAATGTTGCGTAGCAACAGAAAAAGTGAAATCAGGAAAGTGGTAAATAATTTCATTCAAAAATTGCAGGTAATTGTAGATTCGGATTCCATATTAACGAATTCATCACACAACACTTTACCGTCTGACAATTCGCACAAAATAGAACGTTCGAAGAATCAAAGAACTGCTTTTGAGAAAAATGATTCCATTCTTAACCGGAAAGGTGATATCCAAGAAACATCCAACCATTTCATTAAAGGCACCAGTCGGAAGAATGGCTTTCAGAAAGTATTAAAACCTACCTCTAATCATCTTTCAAGCTTAAACAATCATGAGTTTTCTTCCTCTCCAACTCTAATGATAGAACAACCATTCCTGGGCCAAACTAAGGAGGATAAACAAAGAGAGAATAATCGTGAATTTAGAAGGGATCGGAGAAGAAACCCAACTTCCTATAAAACAAGTCATACTCCAATACTGAATAAACATTCAAACAATTCACAGAACCAAAATCTTGAGAAGCATGGCGTAAAATTTGGTTTAACCAAAAACTTTGAGAAGTTATACAATAAGTTTTTTCCGAATAAGTCTGCAAAGGAAAACAACCCTACTTATACCAAACCTGACACTAATAAACATGCAAAAATGTTTGACAATAACAACAAATCTGGACATACTCACAGGAAAAAAACAAGTGATGGACATAAAACTAGAAAAATGTTACGCGACCTTGCAGAATATACGTATAATTGGAATAGACAGTCCTCTCAAGAGTCATATGATCAGTACATAAATGTAGAAGTTATTAATCTTCCCCTAAACCATCTGTATGATTAACACTGATCATATTGTACATGTATAATCCTTATTTTACGCGACTACTTAATTGAAATAAATGAGATTTCAAAATAGGCGAGGTGTGTGTCTCGTGAAATTTCGCGAAAATTAATAATTATTTCCTCGTGTTTAACTGCTAGTAGTAATTTATGGTAAGCCATCAATATAATGTATTATAATACATGTATTTGTTATAATTCCTTAACACTAGTTACCTCATAGAGAAAAAAACGTTCTTAAGATCTTACAGTTCAAATTGATGTAGACGTGTACATGCAGCTTCGCGGAAAGTTCGGGTTGATTGGCTGAATACCTACTTGTACAAGTCTTTAGATATAGAAACATATATAACATCGCATGAATTAAGAGATATCAAAGGTGTAAGTGTAAATTATAATTCCGTAGTTAAATATCAAATACATTTTTTGGCATCAAATATTTTGATTGTATGGTTTTATTATTCTTACATGGTAATTTCAACCAATAGAGATTTACAAAGCTTGCAGACCCAGATTTAATCACAGAGACACAAATCTGCAGCCATTAACACAAAATTAACACAAACAAAAGGTTTATATCAAGGAAAATTTTTATTTTTATTCAGTTTCCTAAATATTGATGCTTTACGATTAATTTTTAAATTATCCAATCAAAATTGCTCGATGCTTTGCGTTAGACATTTTGAAATCATATTTTGTTCGCATAAAAATATGGTATATTCTACATCAAAAATTACAGTATTACTCCTTGTTCGATAAGATTTATCGACGACTACGCTTTTGACGTCATATCGACATTTGCAGTGGCAAACCTTTTAATAGACGTTAATGTAGATACAATGTATTATTTTACGTGTACAGTTAATATGGCATTGTTCAAATGTTCATGTAATATGTTTCCAGTAACTACTATATTGTGGCAATAGTTATTTTTAGAATATCAAACACTGCTGTCAAATTAAAATGATAAAATATTCATGTTGTTGCTTTTTTGATTTATCAGAATACCTGATTCAGTCAGTCATAACTATGAATATACCTGGAAATTTACTAGTAAAGCGGGGGGGGGGGGGTATCTCCATATCTGATACCTTTAAAGCTATTTGCATTACAAACTTAAGTATCTTATTTACTATAAAATACTCATATTTTGTTTTGTTTGCACAACTGTCACGCTGTTAAAAGAAGACGATGTTGATGTTTTGAAACATTTGTTGAGAATAATTCCTTGTATCAAACTCAGTATTATATAGGAATAAGGAGTCATTCTTTGAGTATTATGAGGTGATAATTTTGGTTCGGGGTGTGATCAAATCCAATAAAGCCCGAAGGGCTTTATGATAGATTTGATCACGCCCCGACCGAAATTATCACCTCATAATATTCAAAGAACGAATCCTTATTATTTATATTTATATAATTTCAGGCAATCGTACGATTAAATTTTTAAATATAAATAAGCAAACCCCGCCGGCGCCTCAATTTGGCGTCATTTGTATTATGGGTTTTATAGTACAAAATCGATACGTAGTGTTATCACAGACAAAGACACTGGATAATGTAAATTTAAATGTTTATGGTGCATTACAAAAACACTTTGCAACAGTTATGATACTTGAAATAACAGGTTTTTTTTTTTTAATTCTACCCATATGCTCTAACAGCAGGTTTATAGATGAATATGACTTAGCAAGAAAAATCTTCTCTTTCATAGTGTCATATTATTGTAATTATTAAAACGAATTATGTGCTTAAAAGATACAATTCGAGTGCAATATGTTATTCTGTAATTAGCTTTGAATATTATCTGAATTATTGAAGATGAATATAATAACTTTTATTTACAGTCGAAAATACTACAAGACACTACAAGACATCGCTTTAAGTCACAGTCTCTAATTACATTAACTCTGATGGTATTGTATTCAGTTAAATGCGTTTATAATAAACCCAGGGACACAGCAAAGAAATTGATATGCAAATAAAGTGAAAATAAAAACAGTATTGGAGAAAAAACATTCAAATCAGACTTATTGCATTCACAATTCAATTAGGTTTTGGTTTAAATTGAATCATCACTATGAGGTAAAACAAAATGCTATATACTATTATTTCATGCATGTAAGTTAAATTTATATATAACTTGATTGAGGAGTTATTGATTTATCTTCCATTGTTTGACAAACTATTTTGTAATACACTTTATTAGAGAAAAGTTTTGAATGACAAATTGGATTATATATCATTTCCACTGACTTTAATTTTTCATTATTTTGCCAATGAACCTGCACCAATATCTTTTTCGATCTGTTGTATCGTAAATCAAAGAGACAAAACCAATCAAAATCGTGATAAACTTGATTTTAGTTCTGAAACAGATAAAGATGTATTGAAAAGTTGCATTGTCATTTACATCTTTAAGCATAATATACATAATGTAAAGCGGAAACATTAAGGTAACACCTCTAATTAATGCACATATATTTTAAAGAAAATATCACCTAATATCATTTTTTTTAGTCTACGCTGTTTAGATATAGCATCAGTTGTTTTCTTTTAACTGTAATGAATGCATTACAACTATTTCGTCTACCGTTGCTTTTGTTATTACTGTTCGAAAAAGTTCAATCAAATAGAGACAGCACTTTAAATATGTTTTCGAAATTTCGTCCTTTGGATGTTTTGCTGGATTCCAACTCTGAAAGAGTTTTGAACGGAACAGAAAAGGATGATGATTACGTGGAGTTAGGTGTCACCAGTCTTCAAAACTTGAATCATATATTGAAAAACGTGAAACAAATTCAGAGATTCCTTAATCTTCTCCTGAGAGTTCAAAAGGCATCAAAAAAGTCTGAGAGGATCCGAAAGCAGCCTTTACTTGCAAAAAGACTGTACAGGTACATACACGTCTACACTGTGAAGCAGTATATATATCTTAATCGTATTATTAGTGTTCTTCCTCGTTTGAAATTGGCAACTTCCAAAAAGATACCATTCCATCCGGTACTTGTGTATCCGAAGGCAGAAACAAACGATAAACAATCAAATACCACTAAAAACGACAAAATTAAGGACAGAAACTTCAAAGAAAGACAAGAAAAAGGGACACTAGAAAATCAACCGGAACGCACAACGGAGGCTACAGAAACCAAAGAATCGAAAAATGTTGATATTGAAAACGTTAAAACGAGTACTGATTCGAACCAGGACGTTGCGATACCGAAGATTATCCCCATTCCTGCATTATATGAAACAAGTAAGAATGCAACACCTGCAATCAAACACACTCCAAAAAGGAATATGTCTTATTTACCAACAAACGAACACAATACTGAAGAGTCATTATCTAAAAACATGGATAAATTCTTGGATTTAGAAACCAACAATGGAGATGAAGAATTTATGAACGACTTTATTGCCGATTTAGATAGAACAGAAATGGCCGAAGCATTTCAGAAGCTTGTGAATTCCAGGTCCCGGACAATGTAGACTGCATCAAGTGACCGACTATTATTTTCTTATTCGTCTTTTGCTCCCTCTATTTGAAACTTTACAACTTAATAAAAATCATAACATCATCGACAAGTTGTATGATTGTATTTCATTAATAAATCTATTGAAAGTTTAGTAAGTAGGAATTCATTATCCAGTACTATAATGGATCTTTGTTCAGGAAATTCCAGCCAACACATGTTTATCAAATGAGTAGATTGGTTTTGATAGCTCCAAGGCTTCGATTGTTTTGTATTGCTCCAAGGACAGTGCTGTAAGGTGTCTTGCTGTTTTATATTCTTCTTAGCCAAGTGCTTGGAGCTTTCCCTCTTGATTTTCCAAAGCAATTTTCTGAAGCTTTCACACCCACCATTTTAGAATATAGTAAGTGATTCTAACTGAAAAAGATGCAAACAAGAAAAGCGAAAACTACATTTTTTGCTCGGTTGTAAATCTGCAAAATATGCTCTCATATGTCTTTGTTTTATCTTAGATTATACTGACCGAATAGGTTTTTATTCATAAAAGTTTGTTGAACATGTACGTTTGGCGCTGCATCCAACGTTTTACTGTTTTGTAATGCAGAGGTAACTTTGATTTATCGGTTTAATAGTAAATAGATCTAAACAGCCAAACCATGTCATGTTGACGGGCGTGATCATGCACATCAATCGAGACAAAAAGCAGGTCAACTCGAGGTCAGAACTTGTCGAATCACTATGCACATAGGCGTAGTCACAGGGGGGGCAGCGGGGGCACTAGCCCCCCCACTTTCAGATATGGGGGGGCAAGAGTATGTCTGTGCCCCCCACTTAATGTCGAACAAAATCACAGCTATGTTGAAATTATATTAAACCATTATAACAGTTCTCATTTTATGGCAAATTTATTTTATTTTCAGCAACAACTGAGTAAGCATTTCTCTTGAAGTAATAGTAATGTATAGTAATTAAATCTGTCGAGACCTCTTGTGTTCGCATGTTTGGGATAGGGAGTGCGGGTCATAAATTTGACCTAAGTTTAGACGTTTCTGTTTCACTCAGCATCTGTTATCTAACAAAATTACATGAGAGGTACAAGCTGCCCCTTGTGCTGACATCTAAAAGGCATTATTTATTTGCTGTATCTCATTTCTTGTTTAACACATAGGCCGTGAAGTAAGATTTGTCAAACCTCTGGATTTTTTAATTATTTGCTGATTCATTAGTGATTATATGCTTGCAGTCTGACCATCTCTTTCAATCAGTAAGTTTTTATGATTATTTTGTTTTGTGTTATTAGCAAAATGATTAAATTGATATAGAATTAATACATCATAGATGAAACTGTTGTATAAGACCACTCATTCACGCTATTCTGGAGTTAACAAATTGAAATATTAATGTTACTGTAACTAAAACAAAAATCAAGTTAAATCTATTTGAACACCTGGAATTTTATTTCAGAACAATGAATGAACTTGACAATTTATTGTCAGCAATGAAGATAAACGATGAGGACTCTTTGGTAAGCATACGTTTAAAACATTTGCGAAGAGTCCAGGGTGATTCGTGTCAACCTGATTATGAAAGACTCCAATCAGATAAATTAGCGTCAATGTTAATTCCATCGGAAATCAATCCCCATAGATATGACAATCCCAAGGATTACTTTAAACAGCAGTTCTTTGAAGCATTTGAACAAGCTGTAGGCACTCTTGAAAACAGATTTGAACAAAAAAACATGACCATCGTCAAGGAAATCGAATCACTTTTGTTAAATGCAGCAAATGGAGAGTTGTTTTCTGTGTCTGAAGAAATTGCCATGCTTTACAAAGATGATATTTCTTTTCCAAGGCTTGAACAGCAGCTCAAAATGTTGCCTGATATTTTCAAAGTTGACAGTGAAAATGAAATCAAAAAAGTTACCTTGATAGATACAATTTGTCAACACATGAAGGAGCCTATCACAAAGAAACTTCTGTCAGAAGTTACGAAGCTTGTACAAATTTATCTTACCATTCCAGTCACAACTGCCACACCAGAAAGATCTTTTTCGTCCTTAAGGAGGATTAAAACCTACCTCCGAAGTACAATGACGCAGGCAAGATTGAATCACTGTATGACTTGCTTTGTTCACAAAGAGAGAACAGACCAAGTCAACATCAAAGAAATAGCAAAGTCATTCATCCAGAAGATTCCAAGTCGGAAACTGTACTTTGGAAACTATTAACTATAGTTTTATTAAGACTGTTCTCTTTCAGTTTGGTTTCCAAGAATTAAGTATTGAATTATCTAAGGACTCTTCATTTTCAAACCTACATGTATAAGTTTAATAAATTTGTTTTGCATCTGAAAAGTATTCTTTATGTTTACATATAAGTACTTTAGAATATATTCTAGCCATTCCGAATCTCATCAAGATTAGTAATTTCTACAAGATAGCTGCAGTATTGGAGATTCTGATTGTGGTATACCTGTGATGAATGTCAATCAACTTTAAATGCACTATTTGAAGTCCTCTCATTCAACTTAGACAGGGGCTTGATATTACATGTTTTACATCTTAATTTCTTTATATTACACGTTTTACATCTTTCTTGGATTTGAGCCCCCCCACTTTTAAGTTTGTGACTACGCCTCTGATGCAAGTTACTATACAATGGCTATTGTAGCAATAACTTTTTTATCTTTCATAGACAGCCCTTATTTGCTAAATGGAAATAGGCTTGACAAAAAGTAAGAGGACAATTCAACAACTTTTAATCAAATTTTTTTCTAAAAATTGGAAGCACATTTGACAAGTTGTCTGCGCAAGAAACATAGACGTCATTGTCTGAAAAAAAAGGAGATGATTCGGGATGTCAGACAAAACACACTGTTCCAAAGGATACACCGAATTACATAATATAAAAAAACCGAATATTGGGTAATAAGTAATATCCCTTCCCCCTTCTTGATTCAGCGGGCGGAAACTACCTGGTTTAAGTCAGGCCCAACTTTATTTTCGGAAAACTTACTCTGAGTGCAGAAGAAATGTACGTATGTCAGTGTTTCCTTCCTTGTATGCCATGATATAACTTCAATGCAATAACAAGATGATATTAGATTAAAAGAGGTGGACCTAAACCTTAGGTCCACACCTATTTGTTAAAAGATTTTTATCCAGCTTGTCATAAGATGCAACTGTGCTAGCTTATTACTCTTTTTAACAATTTCAAATAATGTTCATCGTAGAAGACAACATATATCTATCAGTTTAGACAGAAGTACGGTGTTTGGATTTGTGATTTTACAAATCTCGAAAAGAACTTTTTTAATGATCACAACCTGTACTAGCCGTCGAATCTCTCTATCTCTCTATCAATCGGTCTATCTACCTATCAGTTTGTTTTGCGGTTGTTAACAAACTGCTGCGAAGTACGTGTATGCAATGAGTTCCACTGTGGTTTTGGCTAATTCTAGCTCTCTTACAAAGCATACACCCTGTTTCTTGAGTGCGGAAAAACTATTCAAACTGCTCTAGTCATTAGAACTCGCGCCATCAGAGACCTGCTAAAACAAACACTGACGTACACCTCTGTATTTGAAAAGCAACTGTACACACAAGCTCCGATTTTCATTTGTATTTCTATTGAAATATTATATATCTATTGTACAGCATTACATAATCCATTATATATTTATACTTCACAATCACTAGCATGGGTTTTTGGCATTTCAGGTTCTAATAATATAATATTGATTTGGATCACTGCTTCATAAAAGAATGATGTTGGGCATTGTTGCCAATACAGAGGTTTCTTTGGTTATGTAATCAAATTTGAAAAGATCAAATTCGAAACTAATCATTCTCCTCAAATCTTCAGTTGCATACATATCCTGATTTTGATAAAAAAGAAAATGAAAGAGCACAACTCAAATTGTATTTGTAAAATTAGAAAAAATTTATTAACTGGAATGGTGGAGATGAAAAACAGATAACATCAGTCATACATGAACATAACAATGGTAATCTAAAAATCCCCACATATCTCGATGCAAAAGGCGGGATAATACGGCTGCCAATGCAAAGAAATCGGTCACCAAAACAACCATATAGCAATTTCGAAGGTGATCGTCCTTTGTAATGGCAAGGGTTTCGTTTTTACATGAATTAACAGTCAACTACCATGCACATATTTCCAAACGAACATATTTTCTTCTATATTTAACAAGATACAGTTGTGAGTTCAATTATATAACTCGTGTAAAATACATATTTGATTTTTGAGAGGTACTTATATATAGTGAACAAATAGAGGACAACATTGATTGTTTCGTTGATTTGTTTTGTTTGTTAAAAGAATAAAGAAAAGTTTATCAGTTGCAGTCGATATTAAACTTTTTCCAATGTGCTACTGGTTAATCGTGTAAGATTCAATGCAAACGTATTTTGTATTTGATTTAAACAATGTACATCCAACGTTTTATTATTCTTTTACAGGGAAATCTACATTAAAAACAGCAAGGCTGTTGTATTGCAAAGGAAAGAGAGACAAATCGACCGCAGACTCAACACCATTATATTTCCTTGCTTTTCCTGAGTGATACAATAATATTTCTTTCTTTGCCGCTAGATGTTTATACCAATCAAGTTTCAAACATCGCAGGTTATAGATCGCCTTAATCCGTGGCACTGACAACATTCCTGGGAATTCTGTAAACACTTACATGTGTTCTAGTTTTGAAGCAGAAGGTAGAATATGATCTAATTGACCCGTCAGTCAAGGAGCTATCAAGACGTTTAAAAACTCCAAAACGCTTCTCCGTTTTATGAATCCCCATTACTGCAATGATACTCTAAATTTAACTGGAGAACCAAAATAACACATCTTAATTAGCGAAACGAAATATGAGTCATAAAGTTTTCTGGGTGGGTATTGTGGTAATTGCTTCCAGAGAATGAAAGTTATGAAGCGTTCTTGCTGTTCTGTGATGGTGAATATCGATGTATATGCATGTATAAACAATGGTAGTATTATTCATTTTCATTTGCACATTGGAACTCTAGCAAGTGGTTTCTAGTAAACATAAAGTACATAAATAAGATCTCTCTCTCTCTCTCTCTCTCTCTCTCTCTCTCTCTCTCTCTCTCTCTCTCTCTTCAAGTGGTGTGGAAGGGTAATGGGGTCATTTACACAGTCATGTTAAAGATGTACACAAAATTTGCATTGTCAGTTTCTGGGGTAAATGAATAAACAAATGGAAATGTTTGTAAAGTAGGAAGTGATGCTATCGTCCCTTTTATCTTTACCTCTACACACAGAAACATAAAGTGAACTTGCAATGTACCCTGATGCACCCATGTTTCATGTATGTTTCAGGAAGTATAGATGATAAAGGTTTATAAATACATGTCTGATATGGCTATTTCTGATAGTTCGTTTTATTTCTGAACGATCATTTGTTTCTTTTTATCTGGTTGTTTCACAACCTTGGAGTCTGTAGACGTTTTTCACACGACAATGCCTCACGACGGTATAGTTGAACAACTGTTGAAAGACATCGCCGTTTTCTCCTGGAATCATGTCTTTTTGGTTCACTCTAACATGCATAAGATGTATTAAAAACTCTTCTTTTATTTTTACATCCCACACAACTTCTGTTGTCGTTATTTGAGCGTTTTTATGTAACATTTCGGCAGTTCTGTCAGTAGGTAATCTTGTTTCCCCGACGGAAATTGAATTTGTTTTTAAACTCACAAATAGAACTCGGATCTCACAGTTCTGTAACAGGGCCGCTAGGATTGAAATGCTTTGGAGATCCGTTTATAACATTTTTGTCCCTGTCGTTTTTATGAGTCACCCTTCTCAGGGATAAGTGTTTTTCCACTGACCTTTCTCGTTCACCACTTTCTTCAGATGGCGGCTTTCCATTTGAGTCCAAAGAATTTTTCTTCCTTGTCGATTTCATTCTTGAAAGTTCATTCTGTACATTTAATACTATATCTTTTCTCACTTCCTTCGCTTTGTCTCTAGCGATATTTTGTACTTCCGTTGCTTTTTCTCGAGCTCTAGACTTTACTTCGGACACTTTCGTCTTTGCTCTAACTTTTGCTTTGCCCCAGTGTTCTCCTGCAATTTTCATATGCTTTTTACCGACAACAGTCATTCTGTCTCTAGCTTTATCCATCTGAATTTTTGCTTTGTCGATTGTCACATTGAGGTAGTCCACACCAACGTTAATACACATAGAAACAAGGGCCAGTCCTAAGAATAGGTAGATTGACGACACCAAAAAATATTCTGGCTGGCCTGGCACAATGTCACCAAATCCAATCGTGCTGATTGAAATAAATACATAATAAAATGAATCAATGAAATTCCATCCCTCTAAAATCATGTAAAAGAAAGTTCCTAGGAAGATGTATATCAACATGATAACGGAAGCTATCGGGAGTGGAAGGTTGAAATTTTCATCGATTTCAAAATCATTCATTTCATGGGAATCTTTTGACGTCACAGAGTCGCCGCATGCGCTCTCGGTCTCCTCCGTCTCCGGAACCATCAGTGTTATTTGTTGGACGACATTTTCTTGCAGTGTAACCTGTTCAAGTGCGATCGCCTCTGCCATGTACTGGGCGGTGTCTTCCGTGACGGCTATAGGAAGAGTCATTGTGTTCGGGTTGTTGGACCCGGACTCTATATCGCCGTCTCTGTTGGTTGACTCGCTATGCTCGCCGTCCTCGGCAGGTGCTTGTCGGCGACCCCTAAGTCGGCGAACAGATTTCACGGACGCTTTCCTTAAAGCCGTTTTCCCTCGTTGAAATCCACTTTTCATATATGTTGATCCTGTTTGTCGCGCTTTTATGCAGTAACCAGTGTAGTAATACCGCCGGACAAATTTCCAGAGGAACTTTAATCCAACTGTTAGCTTTTTGCCGACTTCTGCTAGCACCATTAAAGCCAAAGGTATTCCGATGGTGGCATAAAATATCGTCATGACTTTTCCAAAGTCTGTGTTTGGTGTAATATGCCCATAACCTGAAAAAAATATTTTTGAAGGAATGAAATTATACTGAATGCAAACGTTAAATTGCTATTGTCTCATAAATCTTAAAGTCAGTAATGGCCAATGTCTTAATCATTATTAAGA
Organism: Magallana gigas; assembly: GCF_963853765.1. NCBI lineage: Eukaryota > Metazoa > Mollusca > Bivalvia > Ostreida > Ostreidae > Magallana > Magallana gigas. The sequence goes on along the minus strand of NC_088860.1, from coordinate 14,816,617 downwards.
AATTTAAGGTTTGGGAAATCCATTTTCAAAAGAATGACAATATCAATCAAAATATTACACTTGATGTCCACATATGTACTTAAAAAATAAACTTTTTTCCGAATCAGGAACATTCTATGTGTTACATATCTTTAGTCAACTTAAGATTTAGATTGTGTGTTGTAAACAAAAGATAAAATTTTGTTCGCCATGAGGACCAATTGAAAAAAACCACTTGATAAGAGACCATCGAAAATTATTAACTTGGCACTTGGCAGCCCTTTATAAAGCAGCATCAGACATAGTATAATATGCGGACAGCAAAATATCAATATAATGTCCGGATAAAGGCGGTTGATTTTGGCACAAGTAGTATGCATAACTTCATATGAATTCAGGTATCTTATTTACATACAATTATCGCAAACGATATTCATATTATGATACGGTAATGGGTATGTAAATAATTGTAGGTTAATGATGAGGTACACCCTTTTGCGATGCATTGTTTAAAGAATCAGATATGCACCCAAACAATCGAAACATCTTTACAGGTTGCTGATTTATCTTATATAATGAATGTATCTATATGTTTGTCAGTTCTGATGGTTTAATAATCGATAAAGCAGTAAATTAAATTATACGTATTATAATGTTAATTATCATTTTCTGAAAATAAGAGAGTGTCTACTCAATCTGGTTTTTGTGTGTGTGTGTCATTTACAAATAAATATTTTAATAATTTCCATAACTTCTGTCTTAAGGTAGTGTTGACCACGAACGATTAAGTTTTATCAATACAAATTTACAAGATACTTTTCTCTGATTTCTAGGTGCCTTCTGTCCTAAAACATAGATGTTTTACATCCCTCTCCTGCCTTTCCGTCTTGTAAAGCTGATTACAAAAATGGGCTTCATTTTCTTTGAAAAACTTGCAATCTTTTCCGCAAACAGATATCTCCTGGCTTTCAAAGTTGTGTTTTCCTTAGAGATTAGTTTCAAACGATCGTCTGACGTATTTCTTTTATTGAAACACTCGAGTCTGTAGAGTTATCATTTTTTGAAACAATTTCTGTCCTGTTTATTCACTCCATAACAAACTGGCCCTGCCAGAATTCAAATTAAAACCTGACATAAAACCATGATGCAACGATTAGTAAGAATTCAGTATAAATATATCAATTATAAACTAAATTTAGTTTACAGCAATGGAAGACAAAGCAATGTTTATTGCTTAATAAACAATGTTTATGCCGAAGAGGAATGTGGTGGCAAATGCAGTTCGGAACATTGTATTGCAAAACCCGTATAACAAAAGCGAACGAAATTACAGTCGTTGCACATATTTAAGCTATTGCCATTAACATGGAAATGACGTCACATTGAGGTGCCTAGCCGTTTGGTTCTACATTGTGAGCTCCACCGCGTCTACTAATGTAACCCAAAGGACGTACAAAGGTCAGTTAATGCCACGGAGTGGTAATGCAATCGGAATAACGAAGCGGTAACGATGATTTCTCGTTCACAGACGCAACCTCCCCGGTGCCACTGAGGAAATAATGGGGATCCACAAATCGGAGCCAGTACTTCTTAATGTGCGTCATTATGCTGTCAATAATTTTGTACTACTGAAAACTGACTGAGTAGCCCTAGATATATTTCAATATTGATTTATCGTTATATCCACTTATAATGCATTTATCTGATATCATATATAACCATTGTCAAAATATCTTATGATTTAAGTATGTCATCTTTGGCTTATCCCTTTCATGTGTTGGTCTCATAATCTGTTTAAACGTAGATTCACTCCGTGATTACGGATCATTAATAATACATCCACATCTACGTGCAAACTTAAAATATTATGAATCTTTAACAATAGTTATTTTTGCCATATGACTACAGCAACAAGCGACCAAAGTTTTATACATCAGCCTCAATTCTTTAGAATGAATTTCAACGATAACGTTTACATATAGCTATAGTGTGCCAATCATTTCAAAGAAAATATCGTAGTTACACTAATTAAAAAGGCACATCATTTAGTTTTGTCACAGCTATGGAATGTATCAAATTAAAATTATTTTATACTACTTTTCAACTTCCATAAATTTGATAATATAATTGTATCACATAATTTGTTATCACAAGAAGTGAAATGAATGAAATATGTCAAATACGAGTAAGCATTAATGTATTTATATGTACATGTACTTATCTGATAACATTAATCGGTTATTAATGTATCTACCCCTCGGACAAAAAAGTCCTAGGGGATATAGGTCTTCGGACTGGGACCTCGTTTCCGGTTCCTTTTCCTACATTTAGCAACAGATGCATGATCTAGGATAAAATTGAGTCGTATTTTCTACGTAATTAGGGTTTTATGACATTTGTGTGTTTTATTTTTCTTTGATCTGTTTGGAGAAACATTTCACCCGAATTCTGGGTTGATTGAATTTGTCTTTTTTTTATTGTTTCTCGGGGGATTTTTACACACACAAATATCGGCATGGATTGTCGGATTTTGAAACAAAAAAATCTTGCATACTGACATGTCTACACATTGTAGAAGAAAAGTCTATATTTCAGTTTGGAGAAACAGGGAGCATTAAAAAATAAACAACTTCGCTTTTAAAGTGTCATGCACGTGCAATTTGTTAATTTGACTGTTTGTTATGTTTTATTGACAGATAACTTAATCCTCCTCCGGATTTATATATAGAGTTTATGTCTTCCTATGCCATCTTGAAAGTATCTTCGTTTAATGAGAGAGAGAGAGAGAGAGAGAGAGAGAGAGAGAGAGAGAGAGAGAGAGAGAGAGAGAGAGAGAGAGAGAGAGCATTACAATTTCAGCATTGCTGCATTAAACTGGAATTGTGTTTTTATTATTAATATCTATTCATGATAGTCTTGTCCATCGATATGCAGTATTCACTTGACGAATCGGTGCTTTTGGTGTATTCCCTTGCATGCGGGGGAGAATATGCATTAGAGATAAATAAGCCAAAATGATCCCATCAAATTTTTCCATTTAGTGATGATGAACAAACGATATAGTTTAATTGCAGCCATCTCCGAAATTTAAAAACACTACTTGTTCCACATTAAATGATATAATGTTAAGCATCGAAATTTTATTTGATTTTGCACTTTGGTGCTATTGATTTCAATCACAGAGAAAATCAAATTGCATTTATACGAAGCTTTCCTCGATTCATGGAAATGAAATATATAAAGCTATCAGAATTCTTCCAACGCGGAAATTTTGAGGAAATTGAAAGCGGTGTTTAATCTTGCCATTTTGTGAATGAAGAGTTTAGATAACGACAGGGCTATTAGTGTATTGAAAATGTCAATAAGGATAAGAGGAATGCTTTGTTAAAGACGAGATACAAAACGTGTTTTATATTGCCCATACACAAGTATAGATGTAGGTATCTGACCAGCAGTGTCCGCCCATATAGAAATGTCAAGTTTTCTGATTGCTTTTGCTCCCTTGTAATCATTTATCAAGCACAGAGAAAGAGGGTCTGCAACACGGAAACCCCAAAAGTCAAGGGTTTGTCTGATGATGACAAAAACATATGAGCCAAAGGGCGCATTGGTGATAAGAAATCAAGAATAAGCACTCGTGGGGAAGATTGTACTGCTAAATATATATATAATCAGCGAAAATTCAAACATCAGCTAGTCCGATTTGATCATAATGAAATAAATAAGATCGAGAAAGATACCATAACCATAACTAAAGCTTACTTTCTACCCAACTTTATGACGGAACCTATTGATAGCATTATCATCTCGACTGGGAAGATATTAAAACAATGGAACACCACGGACTATAAAATTTCAAAATAATATCGAGTCTCAAAGTTCAACAAAAAAATGCAGAGAGAGAGAGAGAGAGAGAGAGAGAGAGAGAGAGAGAGAGAGAGAGAGAGAGAGAGAGAGAGAGAAATCTCAGCATAAGCAACGCTGCTTTTTGTTTGCCTTGTTATCTTCGAATTATATCTATAAAGTATATTGCCAATGAACTTTGAGCCACTGACGTCAAACAGATATTGCAGGTTGCAGAGGCAGTTTAACAGATAGTCTGATTCCTAAACACCATTTGTATATTCTATACAGATTTCCACTTTATAATGCGCAACCAGGTAAACACAGGTATTTAATATTGCTCATTCACGATCAATTTATGTCGATATTTAACAATCATGAAGCAACGAATTATATACAGATCTCAAAGATGCCAGCATTACGCGGAAAACAGTGAGAGGAATCTATAAATCTGTTTGATTTTCATTTAATAATAATCTAGCTGCCTTTGATGAGGGGGAACATCCCCCAATATCAAACAGTACGCGATGGATGCGATCCAACTTTCCCCTGTAAGACGCCAATGGAGTCCCTCGGGATAATCTCATCAGGGCCGCTTAATTACCGTATCACCGGGATTAATATGTTTCACACTTTCTTGCGTAATGATCTCGCTCGGTGCTCAGCACTGATCAACATTAATAGATTAACGTTTGTCCAATACAAAAATGGTTTACCACAATAGTAACAAGAAACGGTGGTTTTTGCGGCGAAACAATGTTGATACATCACAAACCACCGTTGGCGTTTCAGGTGCCGTGCATGATATAATCAGTTAGAGACCTTGTACCAACAACTTTTGTTCTAAACCTGGTAAACGGTTTACCCAAAACGACCCACTTGACATTTTTCAGCTCCAATTCTCTTTGGAATGCTTTGTTTATCAACAGTAAAATTAGGATAAAATTTCAACTTTAATTTCTTTTTAAAATCTGTGAGATAGACTCAATGTCGTCGTCATGAAATGATTTCAGGGTCATTACCTTGCTATATGGTTCATTACACGCATTTTTGAAAGAAATACCGGTACAATTCTTATCTCTAATTCATTTGTATTAATTTAAGAAATTGGAATAGAAGTTTTCTTAAAAGATATTTTAGAAAGTGCATATTTTCCCGTAGAAGCAGAAATTTACAATTTACGATTTATTCTTTTTAGCAGTGAGTTTTGACAAAGACATTAAACGATTAAATGTTGTACTTTTCTAGCTTCAATTCCACACTTCCCATTACCTCGATAGTTCACGAGTTAATGCTTTTTGACGAAGCATATTATATTGGCTCAGATAGCTTATCTAACCTTGCTCTATAATCAAAATTGAAAGAGTGCAAAGAGGGCACCATTAAACAGCTTCCAGTCCCGACAAGCGGGATTATAATATATGAAAACAACCAATTTACATATCGTATCATTATTTTTTTTTTTTAAATTCACAAATAAACCATTTTTAATTATTTTTCATTTAAAGTCAGAGCCACCTTGCAAAAGTCCTTTAGACAAACTAAAACTCTTAATGTAAGTTCTGTTTGATTTAAAATTTCAACAACACTTTGAAAGGGTAGCCTCGAAATTAGAATTAGATAAAATGTGAAAATATTTTGAAAACTCTATCTGCTCTAGTGTTAGAGTTGATTATATGAACCCAGCATTTGCGTGAGGTATTATTTGTTTGTAAAGCTATGATTAATAGTTTGGTAAGATGAGTAAACTTTTTTGCGTAAAATCCTCTTAGAGAGAAAATACAAACATCTCTCATCTTTTTAAGTGATCACAATCCCCTTATCAGCGCTAGGAACCTTCACGCCTTATTGACATTTATCAGTTAGGCTGATCCAAGCCTTCTAAAAATTTACTCATTCTTAATTGTCTGTCGTCATGTTTTTAAAAATACTTTGATCTGAATCTAATAAAAAAAAGAAAAGAAAAGAAAACAGGTGTATTGAAAATCACGAACTACGTGGTTTTTTTTAAAATTATGACTAATTTTGCAATAATCGTTTTAATAATTTGATGTAAAAATAATCTATCAATTTAAAAAACTATAATTGAAAGCGTTTAATTTTTCAGAAATGAAACAGCTTTACTTAGAAGCCGAACAAAAGCTTTTAGGGCGGGGTGGTAAAGAATTAGAACCACATAGAAACATTCTACAAGAAACGCATTCTAATGAATGCAAGATATGGGTTAATTAGTTACACCTTCTAAATCATGTTCTCAAAAATATCCCTGTGAAAACAATCAGCATTTTATTTTAAAAATTTCCCTGCAATGATAAAATGAGCTAAAGCAGAATGAAACCAGGCACATTGTAGGAAGGTGTTCCAATAAATCCACTAACTAGGTTAATCAGATCCCTTTTTTGTACTCAGTATTTTTTTTTGGAGTCAGCAATATATACGAGCTGATATGCAGTCTCCTATTTTAATGAAGAAATTACACTTTCGAATGACTAAAATAACTTTTGAACGAAAAATGTGTGTAATTGGTCTGAATGAGAAGGTGCTGGGATTAAATAGGCGACTGGCCCACTTTCTTAGACGCCGTCCTGGTTTTTGTACAGTAAATCACGCCTGATAAGTGATACATTTGTCATTTTCTAAACTGAGATGCATGACTAAAATTTAATGTTGAAAATGATCTAAAAAAAAACCCAACTCCCACATATAATAGATAGGCGAGTTTCTCATTCTTAAGAAATTCCCAAGAGGTGAAAAAATAAAGTTTTGAGACAAATGGTATTTTCAACAGACACTACTAGCAAGATTTTTAAGTTTAAAAGTGAAATTTGAAATATTCTTGTATATGTGGAGTTCATAATAGTATAACCATTCGGCTTCATGGCCTGATCTAATTAGAGCAAGAGTCGGGACGCAACAGTTTGGCATTGTATGTCTGCAAGATTAGTTCAATGAGAACATATAAGAACGTATTGAGAAGACGTGCTGAGTTCATGATAAGTATTTCCAAAGAGTGCTTCTAATTTGTCTGCAATTTCAAAATACAGTATGATCCTAAAAGTGCTCTGAATGAAAACGAGGCAAGTGAAAGTTGCAGAGCCCTGAACCTTTTATGTTGGATTTTTGTTAACACTGTTATATTAATAATGTCTGATTCTTCTTTTGCAATAAGTGTAAATCATAAACAATTTCTAGTTATCGTTTCGTCTGCTTTTCATCGGGAATACATGCGAATGTTTGGAAAACTCGATGGCAGGTACAAAAAATACGAGTAGCTACTATGCAAAAAGATGCGGAACATGTCTTAGCGCCTGTTGCTTCATGTTATTTTATGGGAGGTTTTTATTCTCGGAGTAAGAGTAAGCTCTAGTAGTCAGTTCTAGTAAGATGGTTGATGAAAGGTGAATAGGGTCGAAGTTCTCCCCCACAATTACACTGAAAATCCTCTTGACGCTTAACCACATGAGATTCTCAAGGAATGCCAAACATGCGTCTCTGCGAAATTGATAGTGACATATGAATGTCTCGGGAAATGACAATAATAGCGACATGTGCAGTTGGATGCTTTTGCAGAAAACCATGCGATGCACAAGCAGTTTTTATCTGACCTATCGGCTTATTGCGTAAATACATTTCAATGTCGTTAAAAAAAGAAAATTCATTACGTTAAATAACATGTTACACAGAATAAATTGCATGGCGTGCGCTTAGCTTTGATTTGAAACATAAGCTGTCTTGATATTGGAAAAAAAATAGCAGATTGTTCATATAAGAAGGGCTGCCCCTAAGATTGATAAAACACGTACAATTGCACATATTGTAAGAACCGGGAACTATAAAAAGTGCAGTAATTGCTACTTTGTTCTGCGTTTAGAGTAAACCATCAACACATTGGTCATTCTGATGATACGGATACATGTATTAAGGTCCTGTGTCGCAATAGGCACTTGTTATAAAATTATGCTTGACATATAAGTAATGTCATAGTTTGACGGCGGAAATTAACAATGAAAAATAATTCAATGCTTAACTGGTTTTGAATTATATAATATATTATTGTAATTTTGATGAATAAAAAATATTGCTAATTTTGTGACTATTTACAATTTGAACAGTTGTTCGCTTTTCATATTTTTTTTCTCTCTCTCGGAAGACAAATTTCAAAATCACTTATTTTCATAATTTGCAATATTAGGAAGTACATATAATATACATCATATATCGCGGGTAGCTTACCTATTGTAGTATAAATCGTAGCGCAGAAGAAGAGAGATCCCCACATATTCCACAATGGTTTTTGTGTGGTATCGTGGGGCGAGGACCTGATCATTTCTTCGTAATCTTCCAATATTTTTCGGGACTGTTCAATCCACTCTGTTTCATTCAAGTTTTTACTATTTAATTTAAACAGTTCTTTTCCGGTCTTTTCCCGGAAGTTCACCACTTTGGCTCTCTGGTCCAATTCTTCTTCATACTCGATCCAATGAAACATAATCATCCCAATGATAGAATAAAGCACTAGAAGGATAGACAGTCCCAATAGAGATTTGGAGACTGCATACATTTTCTTGAAGAAGTCCTTGATTTTGTTAATGAAGGTGTCCAATTTGGTCTCTGGTTCCATGACCTCGTTTTCGGTCGCCTTCGCTTCATCTTCGGGTAAACTTTCATCCGTCTCAGAAGACATTTTGCGGTTATCCTCCGTCCCAAGATCCAGTGGCACTCCACTAATCCTCACCTCTGGAACCACCAACAGGCAACCACCTTGATTCCAGACCATGCATGCGCCTAGACAGTTTTTCTACTATTATCGGAACGGAACTTTCGTTTTTATCTAGCTAATCCAGACTGCTGGTGACTTGCTATGTTCGCTCTCTGACTCTCTCTATTTTTATACCGTTCTGTGCAAGTGCTCCCTATCACCGATTCTCTCTGTTCCGTCAATGGAAGACAGGTTCCTCAATAGTTACGATAAATTTCAGTAAAAAAATAGAAGTACTCGAGAGAGACAATACAATGCTTCAAATTCAGTGAAGAGTCGATAAAAGTCAGCTTTCTGTTACAAGCGTAGGGTCACGAGCGTGGCTGCAACTTTTCCCTCTGCAAACTAAATATTAGAAACATATGTTGTTGTATAGCGCTCAAATCTTGGCGTTCTGTCATTGGAGGTTGCGAGAATATATATACTCGTTAATGCGATGCCGTCATAATTGTACGGAATAGTCCGAACTTTTATTGTTGTATTACTAATATCTACTCACAAGACACTTCCCCTTTACTAGAAATTTTTTTCAAACAGTGAAGAAAAAAATGATTACGCATTTACAAACTCGACAATGCAATGACCATGTTCTGAAGCTCGAGGCATGTCAGTATTTTACAACATCAGTTTGTAATGATGACCACATGTGGATAGCTATGACGGATTGAACTAGGGTAATGGCTTTGTCCACATTTACCGTCGGGGGTAGCGAAAATAGGAATCAATCTTTTTTTTAACCGTCCCATCGTTAACCAAATTTTCGGGGGGCAGTAAGTCAACACATGTGCTTCTCCCTCTATTTTGATAACGCAGTATAGTTCTTGTTGTTTGTACACTGTCTGTAAATAACAATTCAGTTATTATATGAACTTGTGATAATACAAGTTTACGGAAAAGGAAACATCGTCTTTATGCTTAGATATGGCCCAACCAAGATTTAATTATATTAATTGGGAAAATTATGGCTGAAAATATAAACTTTTCTAAAATTACTATAAATATGGACGCAGAACGCGAATGTGATATGAACATGTATGCACTGCGCAAAAAGCGTAATTTAAACTAAATTTATGTGATGTGTGATTTGATAAGATTATGATTAGATTTTTTTTTTGTTTTGGGCCCATGAATTTTTTTTAACAAAAAAAATGTCTTATTTTATGTAGTGAAGACACGGGAATGTTTTACACTCGGTTGTTAAGTGAAAAAAAATTCTTATCGAACTATAGCGTTGCTGGGACATCTTGTGATCAAGTAATCCAAGAACTTCAGAATGAAAATGCAGTAACCAATCAACATCGATTGTAAGATGCTGTAACACACACGGTCTGTAATGCTAGGGACACGGTTCATTACCGCTTTCATGCTAAAGAGAGAATCATTAGTGCACAACGTATCACTTACACGTGTGAAAAAGCTTATTCTAGTTGCATTATATTGTGTACAGACAATTTTCACTAATTAGACGGATGATCATAAGAGTATATCTTCTGATTCCATAACGCACTCTGTGACTTCTGGTAGTTCGGGAACATCGGACGCCGTTTAGCAATTGCTTGCATTTACTATAATACCTCTAATGTTCCTGCTTTGCACTTGGGTGCTGGTGTAAAAAGTTTGAAAAGATTTCATTGGTTCTTTAAATTACCTGTCAAAATTTGTAAATATCAAGTCTTTGTACTTTCAAAGTACATGTACATGAAAGCACGTAACGTAATTTAAACTTTTTCCCACGAGCAAAATTAAAGTGAATAAATATTCAGACTAGTATATTAAGCTTGTACATCCAAAATTAAAGTTATAGTTTAAGCAAAGACATATAATGTTGTTAATGTTTCTGGTTCAGGTATTAATGTAAATAGATTTTTATTTTTATTATGATTGTAGCAGTGTTACTATCCGTTTCTGTAAAAACACAATATTCGGTCTTATTTTACCTTAGCAGTTAAATGTTTGAACTGAAAAAATTCTCAACGCTTGAAATTGAGTAACTTAATATTGTCAATAAAAAGGATTTTCTAATCAAATTAAGCGGTTTAACAACCTGTATATCCAAGAGAAGTGACGCATTTAAAAAGCTTGTTCTCTGAAAAATTAGATTATCTCTCAAAGATTAACTTATCAAAATAATTGTATCGTAACCCCTAATGATGAGCGTTGAAAGATTCATCCTTGGCTCTTGCTAATTTAAAGATTCCGTATATCAACGTGTGAAGAGATAAGACCGAATCTTAACTAGAAAACCAGACTAATTCAGTTTCACATAAAAACACAGTAATAGCCTAATCTCTCAAAGGAATATCGTTTTGCAAAGCGGTTATTGCTCATCGCCTTTTTTTCCGGTACTTAGCACCTTGCAATTTCCGTTTTGTCCAGCGATACCTTCATTCAGCCGCTGGTACAATTACCTTGATACAGAAAAGTAGAAATTATTGGTTGCCTGCCTATCTTTTAAAAATAACACATGAGTATCTCCAATAGATAGCCACTTGTGGATTCACAGGAATCTGTTGCTGGAAGTGCCAAAATTGTTTTGAAATTCCCGCTCGTTTCTTTTCTCTATTTCATACCGTGCATTTTGTTTGATGGAGAGAGATATTAGCTTAAGTAAATTAAAACCTGCTTTTGTGGTTAAAATATAAGAATATAGGGTCCAGATTTGTGTATTCAGTTCAGAAGTGCCAGGAATCACATTCCAACGCCTTCTCCTAACGCTTTCATTAAAAGCATTCGGGAAAACCTGATAAACTTCCAGTTGTATTTATTTCAAGAAAATCATTGAAGAACAGGTGCTCATTTATTGAAAATAAAACTCAATAGCGATGCATATATTTTCATGTTGCACTCTTCTTAACACTTGCAATGCTATGATCAAATCTTATTCGGTTGAATACTATTTGCAGATAAGAATATTGTTAACGATGTTTGGAAATAAATCATAATTCTTAACAGGTTGCAGTGAATAAGTACGATATGTTCTATTTGATTAGCTGAGCGGCTTTTCATCTTTCGATAGATAAGATTCCGAGCAATTTTGCTCTCAAAATGTTTAATGTTTTATTTTGAGTTTTGCAAATAACGTAACTTTATACAATTCATCATCATTCATAATATTGCCGCCAGTATATCCCTGTGTATAAAACATTAACATTTTTGTTGATGTTTTTATTTATATTTTTCATATCTCATAATCTTGCAAAAGCACCAGTTTAACAGCGCTGGCGAGAAAAGACAGGATTAAGTGAAATTACAGTTAATTATTTTTTTCTTAACGTACATATATACAGCTATAAAAAGAGATTTCAGAAAAATTCAAAGATATCGCTTTATGCCTTTCAGATGAAAATTTCGTTTTTGCTTAGCATGCATGGCCATAGTGGATCGGTATCGCAATTTTCTTCCGCCTTGATACGACTGTGTGCAGCAAGATGGTACATCCTTTTTTCTAGACAGCTAGAAGTGCGTTAGGAAGTAGTAAATCTCCAATCAGATATCTTGTTTTGCCTTTAAAAAAACAAGGGTTGATGACTTCTAAAAAATTATATAAAATGTTTCACATGTAAAATTCGTTCAAGCAAAGCAAATGGAACCCCAAAAAAGACGGATTGATTTCTGTCAGGGCTAGCGGTAGGCGACATGCAGAGAAAATGCTCTGGTAGCTTATCTGTTGTGCAAAATCTTCATCTGATTTGCATGAAATCCTTTGTTCAAGTGCATTTGAACTCTATATATCAAATTCGGCTAAGCCATAATATTGTTTTATATGTTTCACTTTAATCTGTACATAATCAAAGTACTGAAGAACTGGCGGGAGTTGATTTTGTCGATGTTTATTTTTTTTTAAATCAATGATATGTTATTTTGCATGACAAGTACATGTATACGTAGTTTCTAATTTGAATTACGCATATTTTTATAATAATATGAATTTTTGAACTTTTTCGACTAGAATGTCGAGAAACCTCCATATGAATCATGTTAAATAATATTTAAAGATAAAATTAATTCAATCAAACTATGTATCAGTAATAGAAATATTTCTCGAAAATTGTATGGATCCAAGCAATATTGAACTCTAGTCTCGTTCAACCAAACGCTCGGCTGACACCGTAAATCTCCGACAAGGGTTTGCGGAGACAGCCGAGCGTCGAGTTGAACGAGACTATATTGAACTCTGGCGTAGGAATACATACGACTACAAAAAATATTTAAATTGTTCTTACCATTTAAAATCTGACTATTTTTAAGGTATTTGTAAATAAGTTTCCTTGAAAAACAATGCTTTAGCATACATTACATCGAATTCATCAATTATTTTCAAGAACTAAGTCTTGTCAGGAGCAATGATTTGTGCTGAGGTCCAAACACTGTTTTACTTTCGGTTTGTCCGAGTGACTGCATAGGAGAGTTGATTAAAAATCAACTCCCAAAAATGAATGAGACAATGTTATTGCCCCTGTGTTTTATCCTCATCATCTTTATCAACCATATTTACTAGTACACTCTTAAGTTGGTTTTCAATATAATTGCACGAACTATTTTTAAGAAAAAATTATTTTGAATTTATTCATTTTTTGCAACTTTTTAAAGACTGGATGTCCAACAGATATACCTTGAGAATATATTGGGCATAAACTATCATCATGTGATAAAAAAAATCTTCATATCATAGCATTAATATTTAATATTTTTCCCTTCTCTTTTTTAAATCTATTTGAGATTAATATACTAGTTTCAAAAATAGCTACGACCATCCAGCTCTTTTGATTCTTGAGCCCCTCCCCTCCCCCTCCTCCCCTCCCCCCGTGGTCTTTTTATTTTAATTGTCTAAATTAAATTGTGTTTACATGTCACTAAGTCAGTTGTGTGTTAGGATAATGATAGAGTAACTCAGGAGAATGACTCAGATGGAAGTATTGTTACTTAAGGGTATAGGATGGACATAGATGAAATAAATTGTTAGTGTGGGCAGACCTACGTGTGGAATAAGAACTAGAATGGAGAAGGTAAAAATAAACTTGTAAGTAGTGAAACAATTTGACTCATATATATGATGCAATTATCACGTTTAGTTTTATATAATATGATTGGTTCACAATGCGTTGGTCATTTTTCAACTTTATCTTCAGAGCATGTGTCTACGATGGCCCGATCATAAATATAACTTGTTTGAATTGTCACATGTTCCATTAGATCAATTTTAAAATAAAGATTTCTGAACTGTTAATTGTTAGAAAATTTTAAAAAACGCAGTTAATTTATGTGCTGTTTTGACACCATCGTTGAACAATTATCTTTGTTATCCAAGCATCGAAGAAGCCTGCAATAAATGAAAAAAACATTCACAGGTCATAAACATAAGTGTAATAAAATCAACATGAACTTTTTCAATAGTTGTAAACTTCTGCATTTATGGTCAGTGGTAAGTGAAGGGTTCTATATATAGTGCCAGTGCCTAATGTAACACGATTTTGGTTTAAGTACGCCTTTAATGAAAGACTCGCAACTTAAGCGTTTGAAGAAGAATAAAGTTAAGGTGTTCAAATTCAGTGATGTGCAACACATAATATAGGTACGTGTCTTATTTGTTTATTTTTAAACAAGGGTTGTCCGATCCAAGATATGTGTCTGATGCATGATGCGTTGAGATGTTTTGTTTCTTTTCCCTACATCATATCCTAAATACAACTTGACCCTTGCAGGTCATGACCTGCAATTAGGTTTGCTTTGCGAAGAGCAGCCAATACCAATACAAATAACTTTTATATTAATACAGTGAGCAAATATACCGAATATGACAGAATGATCATGATATTGGTGTCAAGTTTTGACCACATTGTCTCGGTCCAGACGTCACCTGCCAGACATTTAGCTCACTAAAGTACAAGAATATGCTAGACTAGAGACCTAAACAAAAACACAGCAGTGAACAGTTCTCCATTGTTACGGAATCAGTATGTTTAATAGCTATTTAAAAATACGGTACATATGTTTTACCCTTTTGGATAATAGATATACGGTGCATATACATGTATTTAGTCACACATGATAGCTGCTGTAATGATAAAAGAACTCAAAAACAACTCACAAAAATACACCTCTAATTCCCATTTGTAATTATAATCCCCGCCACTAGAGTTGAGGTACAACAGTAATTGCTGCTAATTGAACAATATTTTTCATTTATATGTCAGTGCTGTACGCGAAATAATAAAACAATCTTTGCCTAATTCGTAATGTAAGAAATAAATAGGAGTCAAGAGTTGTGCATATCCGAACAAGAGACAATGCTGTCTTGTACAGTAGGTCACAAATTTTAACTCCGCAGAAAATATCTGAAGACCAATTCATCAGCTGTGACAAATTGATGTACCTTTTAGGAACGCTAATTGTGTCCTTTTCTTCTATAAATATAGAAAATAAAATGATATATTTACGGCTGATTAATGTGACTAGTCAATGCTATGCTTTGATGGAGAGAGCAGGCACTTAGAGAAACTACATTTAACCACTCAAAGTTAAAGATTCATCAATAATATAAAGACAGACAATATTAGCCACCCGTTTTTCTCTTGGTAAGGACTTCAAATACTAATGCTTCTGTTGACAGAATAGATCCAAAACAACCAAAGAAAACAGAATAATGGAAGGTTTGAAGTGGTTGCAATTTATACCAAGTTCAGCTCGTATGTCAAAAATATGTTTAGAAAACTTATTTAAATCACAGAATTAGTCTGTAACATACTGTTTTCCATTATTCATACTTGATTTATTTTGTTTATTGTATTTGGGCTATTGTTCACCGCATCTCTTAAAAAAGAATCATTTATTTGAATTATGAATTGAGAACTCGGAGATAAATTAATATATATATATATTTCGTCTGGTTTGCTTAATGCATTCGTATTGTTTAAAGACTTTAAATAATCTCATTAATTATTGGTCTTTACATAATTTATTTGCTACTGGATTTGCCACTGAATGACACTTGCTGGCCAAACCCAAGAAAAACCAACGTACAGTGAAATTTAGTTGGTGTTTACATCACAGCGAGTATATTTTATATCATAATATTATCAAACTTTATAAAGCAATAAAATCACAAGTTTTTTTCTGAAATATTGAATAGTGTAAATGTTTAAAAAATTCTTCACATTTCAATTCACTCTTAAAACTACGATTACTGCATGGGAATGGATCTAGAACCAGTTTCCTTTTCTTAAAAAATGATATTTATCTATCCATTAATGAGATAACATTGAACATAACTTTTAAATTCCCATTGAGTTCCTATTTTCGCAAGTTTTTGTTGTATATACACCTGTTGTACATACTGGTTAAAAGCACCATAATTGCGTTTCCAGGTTCAAATTTACAGAGGGTCTATGTAAGTCTAATTGTTGCCTGCTAGAAGCAGATAGTACTTTGGCCTATCATCACCCACCTGTCAAAATCGTCCATATTCTTACATTTTTGTAAGAGATATGACCTATTTAAACTGCCATTTTGCTTATAATATAGGCTACTCGAACAATTCACTCCATGAACAACCATCCAATATGTCTGCTATTTTCCTCATAAACCATAATAATGATTTTTTCAAGAGATGATCTGTTCTGTAGACTCTTGTTTGGAAAACTGGCGTTTAACTTGAGGGATGTTGGTAGGAATTCCCAGAAAGGTTGAAGAGTCACTGAAAACGATACATCAGATCTACAAAAACGTGAAAAATAAAAATGAAATATGCCTTGATGAAGCAAACGAGAATTACAACTGTAGTAAAACATATCGATCACTACTCCAATGGTTCAGCCTGGTGGTGAATTTTTGCTGATAAAAATACATGTGTACCAGCATAACAAAATGAGTTTATTTACGGGGGTTCCTATTTAAAGTACACATACTTATTACATAATGGTTCTAGACTGTATAATTATTATTGTTTTGTGGATTTTTTATTCCGATTGTCACTCTATATATCAAGTTCTATCTCATAAATAACTTTGAATGAATCTTTAAGTTCACAGATAGCCATTTTTAAGAAACATCACTGCTGTTCCTATAAGGTGTACCATACGGCATGATAATTACCCGTAAAACAGGTCTCAAACCATATTTTATAGTAGCCTAGTATTTTTTTATCAAAAATTTGTGGTTTTATTTGGTTGTAAAAGGATTTGTAAACAATTTTAGCAAGCCAAAGGTGGTTTGTTAAATGAATTTTTCTGAAAAATCATCTCATTTTAAAGGGACGTGGTCACGATTTTGGTCAAAAATTGTTTTCCGATTATATTGTTTACAATGCTTCAGTAAGGCATTTTTGATAGGCAACCAAACTTTGAGTGTCATTCGTTGGATTATAAGCGAGTTACAGAGCTTACCATTCTTTGCTGTGCAAACAAAGCTTTTGTTTTCATTCTGAATTTTGACGTGAAAATTCCAGTTTTAGACCTAAAATGAATTTATGCTCAAAATGAGTAAGAAGATAGATAAATCAGCTCGAAAAAGATTTTTTTATCGGTATATTGAACCTATGTAAACAATCTGAGGACACGAGCCTTGTTTACATGACAAAGAATGGTGAGCCTTGTATCTTGCTTATAACTATACGAATGACTCTCAAAATTCATTTGATCATTAGAAATGCATTCCTAAAGCATCGTAAATAATAAAAACAGAGAAATGTAATTTGACCAAAAATCGTGAGCAAGCCCTTTTAAGCATTGGGTGCTTTTGTTAAATGTTTAACGATATTCTTATTTGTTAGCTTAATCACTGCAGAGTGCAGACCGTACCTCAAGAATATTGAAGCCTTGTGTTGCCACGACGAGTTTTAACGATTCCACAAAATGCTTGAGCGGCCGTATATGATGATAGTGATTCCCTAATTTGTAAGCCTATGCATAGATAAAATACAAAAATTTAAACAAAAATCATTTGTTGACCAAAATATTGTTATTTTCTTTTTACTCAGCCATCTTCTTTGCTCTTGGTGTTGTTGTACCCTAGCATTGCCTCATGTTATATTTTCATAAACCTATTATTATTAGTTTTTTTCATATGATCCAAAATACATAGAAATCGTTTGTAAGATTTATATTTATATGTCAAAATTTAGTTTCTTCATTTATACATTGGTATATCTCGCAACATTCATTGAATATGTTGTAATTTTTATGTCCGTTTTTTATCTTTAAATCTTTTTTGACATTATGCATTAGATATGACTCATATCTTTTTTTTTATATATAAAAAGTTGTTAAAGCTCTTTGATATCAGAGAAGTTGTATATCAAATAATGGCTTATATATAGTTTTATATAGCCTTTGTTATTATAAAGACAATCTATGGAGAGTAAATAGCCTTTCTTTTCCTATAATAGACTGTAAACTAATAAAACATGTCTTGGGAATATAATATAAAGTTGTGCACCAGTAGGGGCTGTAATACTTATTGCAATTATGCCGAATTGCCATGTAGAGATCTATCCTCTAAAGATTATTAAACTAGTGATAAGACACTGCCATAAATAGGAATAGCATTTAAATTTCATTATATCTTATTTCCTGCTAATTTGTAAGAAGATGATAGGTTAACAGCAGTCACGTGGAGACAACCTTAATACATGATGGAAGAAACACTTATTAAGGTACATTGTAGATCCAGTGTTTTAGAAATCTGAGTCAAACCAAACTTTTTTATAATTTAAACAGTTAAAACAACTTGAACTTAATAAATTTACTACAAAAGCCAAAACATTTATACCTTTTCACGTTTGTTTTCCTACAGTGAGCTACAGCTCACAAGGTCCAAACATTCAACAGCCAATTAACACAATGACGCAGGATCTCATAATTTAATAATTTATGCACCAAAACACATTATCTAGGTTATAATTTAAGAAAATCATATGATTGCCGTTAAATGAAAGAGTCTTACTGATCTGATACAGAAAAGATACAAAAGATATTACATTTATCCTTCACACGACATTTACTTTGGTTTATCTAAATTGACCAGCTAGTTTTTGTTTTAACAGTCTCTTGAACATGTACATGTATACCCCCATATTGTTTGGCTAGTTTACAAGCCATTAACCAATGCACACCTCACATATACTTGGTGCGTAATCCTCTGCATTGTATTACATAATGTACTGTGGAATAATTTTTGTTCGTGGAGGTCAATGTTCGTGGGTAGTCAAAATTTGCTTGGTTCGTGGGGACGGAATTTCGTTGGTAGTATAATCAGGATAATTTCATACTGGGCAAAATTGTTCACCGGGCCAGAAAATAAAATTGTTCATATACTTTACAAATATTTATTGATACAATGTAATATTGACATTTCTAAGAACCCATGGATTGATTGTATACATTCTATTTTTGATAAGTGTGGTTTTTCAAACATTTGGAATGAACAATAATTGTAAATGCTAATTGGATTACAAATGCTGTCAAGCTTAAAAGGCTTAAAGACCAGTTTGTGCAGAAATGGTCGGCTGAGATTGCAAATTCTTCCAAAGGTCATATATATAAAACTTTCAAATTAACTTTTGGATATGAAAAATATTTGAGTATTCTACCATCAAAACTTCGAAGAATACTTGTTAAATTTCGAACGTCGAATCACCAACTTCCTGTAGAAACTGGTAGATGGTTAGGCATTCCTCTAAATGAAAGATGCTGCACATTATGCAAAAATAATCAAATAGCTGATGAAATGCACTTAATATTAGAATGTAATGCTCTTTCATGTATTAGACAAAAATACTTGGAACCTAGATTTTGTGAAAGACCAAACACTTTTAAAGTTTGTGAATTATTGTCTACTTTAAAACTTAAAAAACTAAAAAATAAAAAACTCTGTTTATTTATACATGAAATTGCCGAATCAGTCTGTCCTCCTTTAACATTTGTACTTTTTTGTAGGGTGGGGGGCTAAACATATCAAAAATCTTGACAAGGAAAAAAAAAAAGGTCTTTGGTTTATGGTTATGTATAACTTTGCTTACCCCCCCCCCCCCCTTCGGTTCCGACGCCTTTGTCAAATTGTGAAAGAACATCATTTGTCTGCACATGTAGGAACTCAAGGACAAAAAGCCTTGAGTATCAAGACACTTTCGTGAAGCAAGAATGTGCAGCTAATGGTCCTTACTCAGCCATTAACTGTGAGTGAAGGACGATATGATATACAATGCATTTATATATGTGAGTAGATAGGAGAGTGTGTTGTAACTACCAATTAATTACGTCATTACAATAATGAGAGATAATTAGCTATTGATAAAGGGTCAGGGATATGACCCAAATATACTGAATACCTTCCACGGCGTTATACACGTATATTTATATTTTGTGAAGATCTTACGTTAAAGTTGTATTTCTCAATGTGTCGACCACTTCAGATCCACTTCCAATTTAGTTTTATCCATAATTTCATATTCCAATGAATTACGCATGTAGATGTTCGAAACAAAAAGTTGAATAAAGTTCATTTATCTATTAAAACTACATATTTAAAAAAACCCGCACATTTAGATTATATTTTAAATTTCAAATTTTAAAAATATTAAAGCAAAAACATGCCAGATATCGCCAATGACCTTGTGTACACACGATGCTGTATTTAACCAAAGGTTCAAGGTCGGTGCCATCATTTGTAATAACGGATGACTGGGTGATTTTTCTTTGTATCATTTGCTTATGGAACCTCAAGTGTCGTAAATGAGGACGTTCACTTCCGGACGGGGACAGACGGCTCAGAATTCATCTACACTGTAGACAACCTTCTTGTGTACTACACGTTGCATATGAGCAAGTATTCCACTAATGAGTAGGCATTTCTGGACGTTTCTGTGTGTTTGTTTACAGTAGAGAGCGTTTTCTAGTTAAATGTAGCAACAGAAAATAGCATGTAAATATAACTGGTTCGTATAGGTCCTTTTTTTCTTGATGGTGACGTCAAGATGTGACGTTATGAAAAAAACTGAAATAAAGAGATCATGATGTTGCTTATTACACTGTATGAACTATAGCTCAACATTAAAATTTTATCTTAGAAATGAAAAATTATGTTTTATGGTTATACCTTGTAGTTATGATCCTTAAAAATAGATAAATTTTGAAAAAGAATTGCAACATATGTGACGATACCTGAATTTTTCGCTCATAACTGCAAATGTTAAGCCTTTTACGCATCTAGCTATGTCAAATAGTTTTGTTTTGTATTGTTGTCTTTCTCATGTGTTTTATATTACCACCAATGTTTTGCTCCTGCCAGTGGATTTAGGTTGATGAGTCTTGAACAAGGGCTGGACCTTCCCAGGATGCACTTCAAAAAATGGCAATGAGAGATTCGCCACTGTAACTGTCGGAATCGAGCAAAAGAATACAAATCACGACAAAGCACTCAACAATGAACCCAAACTTATACAAGAACAGAAACTTATTGACCGATTTTACAGTAATTGTACAGACAATTAAAACTAGCTATTAAAGAAACACAGACGTTTCACTTAAGACGGGTAGATCATACTCCGGTTTTTTTTTGTCCTTTGTTTATTTTTGTTTGTTTTGATTGATTTTTAAACATTTTAAAAATTTGAAGCATTTTATGCAATCTATAAAAAAAATTAACAATTGTGTTTTATCAGAGACTCCGTATATCCATTGATAATTCGACATTGTTAAAAAATAAAAAAAAATAACAAATGTCAATGATAATTTTCAAATGCATTTTTTTCTTGTAAATTTCAAAGATATAAAAAGAATTTTACACATAGAATTTCTAAACAAATACAAAATAATGAAATACAAACCAAAACCTTTAAGACAGGCAGTCTGATACAAAGTGTACATTTTCATACTAGCTTCTTGTTCATTTGCCATTACTGATGTGTATACTGGATAAATATCCAAGCATTGCTCGTTACGACTTTCATTAAAGAACTTAATTTTCTTTTTATAGCAAAACACGTGCTCAATTGAAATTAAAAAGGGACAAACAAATCGAAAAGGAGCATAATAAATATATAATTTATGCATTGATGTAACCATAACAGCCGTATCCATTTTGTTAATAAAAGGGAAAATGTAAATTTTTCTAAAGTCAGCACCTTAATAGGCAAAATTTGTTTTTGCAACTTTAGACACCTATCGGTTAATACTGTAAAATGTGTGTTTTCGCATAGTCACGATTGTAAGATTTCGCGTCGTTCTATATTCGCGCTATCTTTGTTGTTGTTAAAGAGACTCAACTTGCGGTTTTGACGCGAAAATAAGCGGGAGAATATTTCCATCTATAAAGTAGAATGCTATTAAGTTACTGATTTAAGCTTATGTCAACTGGAATAGCGGATCATCCACAGACTACTTCAAAGAAGTTGATATGTGTCATGGTTATTTTCTTTTTGTGCCACTTGTCTTGATAATGTCAATCAAAATCAAACCTTTACCATGAAAAAAAAAATCATAGGACAAACGAATAAAACTAACAGATAAATTAGAAAAGTAAAGACATTGCCAACAAGACATGTGAGATAAACCTGCCTTCAACATGCTAGACTGATATAAAACCAATGTACTGAAAGTACTGGAAAGCGGTTAACAAGCTTGTTGTCAAGTTTCAGTATTTTTTTGTTTTGTCATCAGATATATCGTTCCATTGTCCATCTCTAGATCAAAACTCAGTTAGTGTTTCCTTCAATAAAAAAAAAACGTATCACATGGTTCAAAATTTGAAATTTTATCTTTTTTTTTTTTAAATGTGATATACACATAATACTCTCAATGCTTTGGTTTGCCATTATATTTAGGTAGCGTTTTGACTAAGCATCCGGTTGCACAGTAGTTTTGTTAACAAGACATAAAGCGTTTAGCTTATACGCTAACATCTTAAAAAACTATTACCCAGCATCACTCTAAATTTAAAAGATAATTCTTTTAGTAGTGTGAGTATTCAAGGAATGCAATTTCGCTGTCATTATAGAATGACAGAAAAATGGATACTAATTTTGGAATCTTGTGCTGAGTGCGAAAAAAGAGAGGGAAAAGTGGCGCTCACCTGGCTAGGGGACAGACTTGAAGGAATTCTACCTACAGGGAAGACGTATCACCCGGGGTCGGTGCCTGAGTAATGACTGGTCTTGTTTCCGTGCATGCAGTCACGGCGATGGTAACGTACAACAGTTGGTAACCTGCAAAGATCTAATCCTGGAAACAAATAAAACAAACAAATGTTTATACCAGAGAGAGAGAGAGAGAGAGAGAGAGAGAGAGAGAGCATCGTCGCAAGCCACGGGTTTTGTGTCGATTTTACTTTCACTAACGGCTGAAGCTTGCAAAGATGACAGGGCGTGTAAGTTTCTTTCTTTCTACAACTGAAACTGGATAAAATGTGCTATATTTGATTAAATTTAGATATTCCTGAATAATTTCTACAACCTTCTTTTGTGTCTGATGGGCTTGATGATTTTTCAACTCGGACACAACATACTTTAAAAATTTTGTTACTCCGTAGTACTGTAGGGATAATGTATATGTACCATAAGCAATAGTTACGCATAGATTAACCTCATGACATGTGTTTGTACTAGTATTACGCAACATGCGAATCTTAGTAGATTTTGGCATGGTTTTTATTTATGTCGTCTCTCATATTTAATATTTAAAATCCATTATTAATACTTATTTATAAAGGAAACCCAACAACAGATACATGTACATTTACATTCTGTACTGCGACCATTATTTTCTTGTCGACTTTCTGGAAAAAAGAGTTGCAAGCGGTCTTAAGTGCATGATCGCAAGGTTATATTATCTATGTAAACACGGCTAGACGAACCTATCTTTGCTTTCCATTGGTTTGTCAATGCTTGGATATTCACTACCAACAACAGTGTCTGTAAGAAAACTAATATTTACCTCGCATGCCTGACTGTTTTTATACAACATGTCTGCAACTGTTTCTTCAACGAATTGCTATTATCTATCATATATATAATCGCACCTGGACCAAGTTTAAATTGACTAGAGATTTCGTTTACCCTTGAGTCAAGTGACGGCATTGTATTTAGCCACACTCTGAAAGGAACAAAAGCCTGCTATCTTAATTATTTTTCTTTGTGGAAGACATAAGTAAAACATCAACACACCAGTGTTAAAAGACAATTAGTGTTTTGTTCGGTTCCTTTCTTTTGAGAGGAGAATATTATGTATCTTTAGGGTTGTTTTATATTTTCCAGATTTCATAATCGGTTAATCCACAAAAAAATTAGATTACATAATTGTATGATGGCCTCAAGGTTTAGCAAAACAAAACAAAAAATAACTCAGTGTATGTTCTATGCTCAACCTCAGCTATCCAAAGAGGAATGTTAATAAATTGACTGTGTGTGAAGTTGGAGTCTGTGGTTTGAAGACCATAATTATCCCTGTGTCTAAAATATTCGGGTTTCATTAAAAATCTTTGCATGAAAGTAGTAGAACAGACGTTGTGGTCGATAAAAACAATAGACACAAAAAACAAAGTGATTCCAAACATGGCATTCAAACGGCAGTCGGTTTGTGGGACGCACTTTGCAATTCCCAATGCAAAAGTGAATTGCATTTTATAGATTCCAGTTCACATTTTCTGGAATTGCGTTCCAAAAATGGAAAGCCCATTCGAGCGCCTTCTGTAATGATGTATAGGGAGTCGTCGTTAATTCAATACACTTGTCGACGTCTTTACTAAATATAGTTAATGTAGAACTAGAATCAGTAGAAAGTTTATTGAGTTACTAGATTGGAGACCAATAGAAAATAACATCTCTCGATATCACATATAAAAACAAAAGCAAAGACATACTAATTCTTACAAGAATAGAGCTACGTACATGCAGATTGGATTTTTAGTGATTCTTTAATGGACACGTGCGTATATCAATGAAAATTTCTTCAAAATATCATTAAAAATGTATTTCTCTTACTGACTTGAAGTTGTTCAATCAGAAAAGGAATAGAGTATAATAAAGCAAAACATATTATTGTTGTTGTTTTTGTTTGTTGTTTAAAGGAATAGAGTATAATATAAAGCAAAAAAAAAAATTGATCGTTGTTGTTTTTGTTGTTGTTTCTGTTTTTTGTTTTTTTTTTGGTTTATTTATTTTTATTTTTTTTTGGGGGGGGGGGGGGGTTTATTTATTTATTATTATTTTTTTTTTTGTATTTATGTCTGTAAATTTATAATTTTCTTTTGATCAACCGGAAATGAAAATTTAAATTGCATGAGGGACAACTGTCAAAGGCATATCAACAGAATCTTATTTAAATATAAGTTGTAAAAGTCTAGAAAAAATTAGTCTGTGATTTTAAAGCTTATAGTTCGTATGGGAAAAATTGTTCGCTTTGTCCAAAATAAAGGTTTGTACAAAAAATCAAAGCAATATAATTGATTTTTTACTATCAGATCCTAGAAAATAAGAAATGTGTGGTATCGATTGTCAGGCTTTATTTTACGATTCTTAGTGATAAAACGGAACAGAAATAGGGATTAGCACAGATGGAAGTTAGTAAGACGTTATGTAAACAGCTCATTCCAAACAATACGGAGATATATTTGCCAACAAAAAAATGATCAAATGAATAGAAATAGAAGCCTTTGCTCCAGATGTCTTTCAATAAAAATAAAAGCAGTTGTACTTTTTGGTAGAAATTCAATACTTAAGGATTTATAAAGAAGATGCGACAAATTTTGATGATGCGATGGGTCATTAACCGATTTAGAAGAAGAAGAAAAAAATTTGGATCGCAGTGAACCAAGATATGTGTTAATTCGTAGAACAAAACATCACCAAGATGCTTGGAATTTTTGCATTATGCAATAAAAATGAAGAATCGCTGGATTTATTGCACAAGAAAAGACGAGAACATCAACAACTATAAAACGATTGAGATAAATTTGTCAATTAGATAGTTTGAGTAATGCGCAAAATCGCGAATAAACAAAGCGAGATTCAGTGCTCTGAATTCAGATAACAGACC
Source organism: Magallana gigas (assembly GCF_963853765.1). Taxonomy (NCBI): domain Eukaryota; kingdom Metazoa; phylum Mollusca; class Bivalvia; order Ostreida; family Ostreidae; genus Magallana; species Magallana gigas. The sequence continues at coordinate 14,791,012 of NC_088860.1, read as the reverse complement.
TCAACAGCTATCAGTCTTGTTCAGATTAGACAAACTCTCTATTTTCTCAAACCATGCCTTATATATATACAGAGTCCCAAAATATCTTATACCATTTAAAATACATGTATATCTGAATTAGATAATAATTGGCCAAAACTCGTAAATTGGAACTCAAATAAAAAGTAAATAAATAGTTAATTTTTCCCCCAACAAGTTGTATAGGAGAAAAACATGTCTTTTATTAAATTATGAAGTCACAAAATTGCAACATATATAATGAATGTATAATGAAGGGATATTGAACAATTTCGAATCATTTTAAACTAGTTAAATATGTATTGCTAGATAACAACGAAAGTGAAATGAACCAAATTCACATGACTGACAACATATATACAGTAAAAAGCCGGTCATTTTGCACCTTAATTTTTTATAGAGTTAACTCCCCTTGATAAAAAAAGAAAATTTAAAGTTTGTCAAAATATTTGCGGTAAATGATGTATTTTATTTCATATTTTAAGAAAGAGAAAGTTTATGCATGTATTAACCAAGGGAGTTTTACGAAATTTAAGTTACTTTTTATAATATCTGAATAAATCATACGTTACTCATAGCCTTCAATGCAAAATTTAAGGTGTAATTAGTTGGACCATATTCAAAATTTTGAAAATTCCTTTGGTGAGGTATTTTATTTGATAACAACTTCAAAATAATATCATGATTAAGAATATCGGACTATTCATTTATTAGGTACAAAATATGGTCGTTATACTTCGAATACCTTAAAATGAATCGGACAAGAGATTCCATATATAGTTGTGCGAATTATGAAATAAGAAGACCATTGGGAAAAACAACTCAACAAGAAAAGATTCTTTAAAGGGGCATGGTCACGATTTTGGTCAAATTTTATCCGTCTGCTTTTATTATTCACAATGCTTTGGGAATGCATTTCTAACGATCAAATAAAATTTGGGTGCCAGTCAATGAGTTTTAAGCAAGATACAGGGCTCACAATTCTTCCTCATGTAAACAAGGCTCGTGCCCTGTTTTGTTGACATAGGTTCAATATACCAGTAAATAATCTTTTTCAAGCTGATTAGTCTATCTTTTTATTCATTTTAAGCACAAATAAACTGTTCCTATTGATTAACACATTCATTTGAGGTCTAAAACTGGATTTTTCACTTCAACATTCAAAATGTAAACAAAAGCTTTGTTTACATAGCGGAGAATTGTAAGCTCTGTAACTCGCTTATAACTCAACAAATGACACTCACATTTTGGTTGCCTATTTAAAATGCCTTACTGAAGAATTGTAAACATTAAAATCGAAAAAATAATTTTTGACCAAAATCGTGACCATGCCCCTTTAAGTTGTGAAAAGATTTTAGAAACTTCGATCCGTACAGAGGAATATTAATCAACATGTCGACGTTGTCATTGATAAACGTTATTAAAATGGTTCTATAGTTAGCAACATGTTAAAAACAGAAAGGTATTGATGAATCAGAATTCATGGTACCATGATGCAAACTAATTAAAAGCAATTTTTAAGCAGTCTATATATACATCATTCACCTTTATTACATGCAAGTGTTGAATTAAACATTTCCCGAAGATGTTACAGGAATATTAGTTTCTATCTAACAAAATATAAGTAGTCGTAAAACAGTTTTCCTAAGTGTCTTTGACAATTGAGTGCTAAATACACAATGTACATGACTGTGCCATTTACTGGAAACGAGGAGCAAAATGTATTACTACCAATTTTGCAGTTACATACAGAATAGATATGCAGAGAAATACGTTATAATGCTGAGGCGTATTCTATCGTTCTTGTAGTTACGTATATCATAGCTATACACGTGTCGGTACATGTATAAGACACTAGATGTAGTAAGCCGGAAGCTAGAGTAAAATTCCTCCGATCAGAAAATGTAGTGCACCGGGTGACCATATCTCTAGAGGTAGTAAACGTCTTTTATTATCCCCCCTTAGTCATCTGATCCCAGGAATGAGCAAGAGTACAGAGAGTTACTCAGAATACATCAAACGAACGTTCGTGTTACAAAGATCTTTCCCCTGGTGTTTCGACCTGGAGAATAATTACTTTTCGTAAAGTTAAAACACTTCATTTCGACATAGATTACTTTTGCAATGATTTTCTAAATTTGTCTGTTTTATTCTTGAGTTTTTGTTATTTTTACAACAGACAGATGCATGCTAATTTTTTGAAGTTTTTTGTACGAGTTTTTCTTTTCAAGTAAACTCAGAATTAAAACAACCACGCTCATGCCACCTAATACCGCAATCAAATATGACGTTGTGGGGAGAATTATAATTTGTTTTAAAAAAGAAACAATCCGGAATATCATAGTAACCGTTGTTAGACTAAATGAGTAACTTCTTTTTAATAAAAATAAACAAAGTTTTCTGCGTGCGTGCTCTTATGTGTACCACAAGAATCTAACACAGCTGTTAAGGAGGAAAACCAAGAAACAAACCTTCAGATCTAGAGGGGGAAATCTTTTTTAAGATTGTGTCATAAAATTGCAATAATCGTTATGTTAATCCCAAAGTGAAAAATCCTATCGTACGAGAAAATCTCCACCGTAAGTGTTGACTCGACCGGCCAAACCCTTTTGAATGAGCATGAATAATACGACCTTTAAATTATAATTTCTTGCTTGATTCATAAAATTTTGCGCTGAACAACCATGTCCTTGTTTAGATAATTTGGTCGTATTGTACGAGTCATGGGACCTCCCTGCACGAGATTGCCTGACGGTTTACACACGGGCAGACAAGGGTGGACTTGAGAACCCGACAGGGTTCGGTTACATCTCCATGGATGTGTCATTCATTGACTGCATATTGACAGGTGCGTGTGCGGTATACTATATCATAAGGTCATGAAGTTTTTCTAAATGGTAAATTATACAGCCATTTAAAAATTCCTCAAAATTCAACATACTATAAAATAATATTCAACATAACACGAGTTTCAGAAATCGATAGTTTGTAATCGTTTAGATAAGTTCAATTTCGGTGCATACATGAGCGTATTATCAGACAAAAGTAGCAATATGGAAAATGTTTGCGGCGAAGAAAAAAAGTTGTTTGCAAAGCTCTATGTACTGACCCACATTTTTGTCAATGACATGTTTTTGTGGTTGTTTTGTTGTTGTTTTATTTGTTGTTTTTTTTTCTTGTTGTGGTTGTTACAATTAAGGTGTTATAGTATATACGTTTCTCAATGTCTTGGCAATACGACAATTCAGTTTAATAAACATTTTTTTAACAATCATGCACAAATAAAGAGGTTTATTGTAACTAAAGCTCAGAGTTGTGAGAATTCTGCCAAATATTTGTCCTCATGCATACCAACAGTACTACCAGTGCGGGCATAACTCATCACCGAAAAACGCCGGGTTCGTCTATATCTATGCCGTGAAGTGACATTTCTTATTGCCACCGAGCACCAGTTGTCTCCCTTCATTACATCCGGGCATCTGCTGTAATGAAGTCCATCTTTTGCACCAAATGTCAGATGTCAGGGGAGATAAACACAAAAAGGTGACTAATACTGGTATCTAATCAAATTCTGCGGAACACCTTTCCTGATGCCGCGTATACTTCGGTGCCAAAAAAAGGGGGCAACTGCTGCAAGTAACTAGTCACATCACGTACTCATGAAATTCACTTATCATCAAAATAATTTTTAGAGAAAAATAATGAAAACCGTTACCATTTCTCATTGATAATTTCTATTTCTTTTGAGTTTCCGTTTACACTACAGACCACATAAAAAAAGCAGCACATTACCCATTCAAGTATCTGGGTGTTTCAGAAACTGGGGGTCTAAGCTATTGAACGCATTCCATTGTGTTGAATACAATCGTTATAAAAAGTGACAGTATCACTATTACACTCTCTTTGTCATACAATTAACCTTTTATCTGTGCCTATCTCCTGCAGTCTCAGACACATATCTATGACTGCTATTGAATCCAACGAATATCACTTGATCAGCTGTTACATTGCTTTAAATGGTTTGAAATGAAAGGATGATCGAATGTCTCTTGGGACAGAATATCAAGAACGCACTGACGTTTCCAGTTGAGGGCTGTGTACGCTAAAAGTTTAACAAGAAACTTGGGGTTTTTGGGTTGTTTCTTTTTAAATAAAAAGTACGAATCTTGTGGTGATGATATTGAGCACCGAATAAAACCGAACTGCACTGGCAATTTAAAATAATTAGAATTTTAAGGAATTTTATTTAAAAAGAATTTTAATTCAAAAGTATTCTAAAATTTTAGGCTTTTTTCAAGCATTGAATGATCAGCATTTTTAAAAACCATTTAATGATTTTTGAAATAGTCTCTAAAACTTCAAATTTATTTAAATTAAACTTTAATTAGTTATTTTTAAAAAACGATCGTCCGATATCTATTTCGCGTTCGCCACGGTAACGACCCAAGTAGTGAAATTAGAGAGCACATGTTTCTTTACCAAGTCCTTGGTATTAGAAATTAGAAAGTTTTGAAACCGAAAAAAAAAGTCCAACATTATAATCGGGCCATCGATCTTTCTTTTTCTAGTAATTCAACGCAAACTAGATAAAATGTAATTTTTATTTAACATAAATAAAACATAATATGTCAGAAATATGAGCAGCTTTTAGTATTGTGCTTAAATAGTTAAATAGATACAAATAACTTTTTTAATGACGCAATATATAAAAGATCGTTTAGAATACTTTTTTTTTTAATTATCAAAGCCATTTCCCTATCTATAGACAAGAGTGGACAATGATTTCTGTAAATGGTAACCAAAGATGATACCAAAAAAACAATTGAATCTGTAAGAGAAAAAAATTGGATGAAATCAAAACAAATTAACAAATCTAGTAACTTGTCATGGAAAAGATTCGTAAATTGAGAGATATATAAAAAAAAAAAAAGTTGGTTGGTATCAGTTTTTAAATTAACTGAGCTGAGAGTACATACAATTTTAGTATTCAAAGTTGTTTAAAACATTGTGGATTTTCGTTTTCCTTTAAAATTTATAATCATGAAGAAATACTATAGTCAGTATCATAAATTTTAAGCGAACACTTTAGAATCACTATTTGACTGATTCAGTAATATTTTTCAAATTTCGCTCAATTTTTAACTAAAGTAGCCCAATGTATTTTTTATCATGCTGAAAAGGTGCCCGTTGGTAGGCTACCGATAATGAAATGCTATAAACATGGTAAATATATACATGTATGATCAGGCATGTAGCAACTGGGGTGGGGTTGCCAGTCGACCCTTTTCTCTTATTATAGATTTGTACTCTGTCTCAGTATTTAAAACAGCTGTTCTGTCGTCACCAAATTTCCTCATCTAATTCTCGGCCTAATTACCGCTGATATTTGCACTTAGATGATAGATTTGAGTTGAGAAATTCAAAATGTTGGTGACGGTAGGACCTGGCGTTGTAAGTTTAAATAAATTATTGAAAGGGCAATGCAGGCACGAAGGATCAGAGGGGCCGGGAAGCCCCCCCCCCCCCCCAACCCTCAACTTTCTCTCGCAACAGAGAACAGTTAAATATAAAGTATTCCAATTCTGTGCAAAAGAAAGAAGTGAGATGGATAAGTTCAATACAGACTGGAAAAATTTGGACCCCTGTGATTAACTTCTCTCTCTCTTTCTCTCTCTCTCTCTCTCTCTCTCTCTCTCTCTCTCTCTGTAATTTGTTTTTTTTTCTTAGTAAACATTCATTATATATGCATTGTTGATGCAATTGTTTCAATGCACTGTTAAACACACTTTGTATCCTTAAAAATTTGTGATGTATGCAGAAGCAGTTGGCTTATTAATATGTTTGTATCATAAAATTTGAATTAAAAAACACTTTCTATCGCAGCAAACTTTTTCTTTTCAAAATTTGAATATAAAAAGTAAATTGAGATAGAGTTATATTGGCCTCCCACTTTTTTGGGAGCATTTAAAAATTTGATTTGAAGGGAAGGAAATTAACAGTGAAATTGATTTTTTATGAACTTATAGGTATGAAATGCCCCCCCCCTCCCCCCCCCCCCCCCCGATTAAGATTTCCATGATTTTGAGAAGCTGTTTTGTTTGTTTGTTTTTTTTTAACTTGTCAAGAATTTTTGCAAAAGCCCCCCCCCCCCCCCCTTAAAAAAAAAACTATGCTACGTGCCTGCAATTATACATGCATGTAATCTTATATTACATGTACATGTGTATCAATTTAAATCAAAATAATCTATTTAGAAACAAAGACTTTTCAAAAATTTTATTTTATAATTTGTTTTATTATCATTATTATTTTAATTGCCAAGAATTTTGGGGAAAGCCCCCCCCCCCCCCCCCCCCATGTACATTTACTTTTGAAAAACGATGAGCACCACGTAGGCCCTAGTACGTTCCTTTGCCTGATATCATATACAATAGATATAATTATAAGTCATTCTCTTAAACTGAAACTGTTCCTTATATGGCTGGTTATATAGATTTATCAATGATCTTCTAGGCCTAGCTACATATGTTCTACTGATCTTCTTTCTATATACTTTGAAAGTACGAATCGTTTTTATTGCACAATTTTTTTTGCGGGCTATATAATGCACATATTTTATAGTCATGAACATTTTCGGGGGGGGGGGGTGTCCAATAAAAATTGAGTAATGAAATTTAAAAAATATAGTTAAAATACATTTTCCACCTCATCCATGTCTATCTCTCTACTTTACCTGTCGCACCTGACGCGCCTGTTATATTACGGTCACGTGATGTACATTCCTATGGCTGTTCTGTCCGTCGATCGCACATGGTTGCATACTTTTAAATAATATGTATAAAGTCCTGTATGTAGATTTTATAATTTGAATTGCAAACTCAACTCAGGTTGCATTCAAAACAGCATTTATTTCAATCATGCTTTTCATCGTTCTCTTTTAACGCACCAAACTGCAAAACGAACATTAGAATTTTTTCAGGGTTGAAAAGGGAACAGCGGAAGTTGTGATTCAGAGATTGTTGTCACAAAATTGGAATTTCTTCTGTCGTTTTCAACAGCAGTTGCTTTCTGGTAAGAATACGAAGTACTAAGTATACATATTTATTTCTATATGGTACTACCTATTTAATGGAATAACAGTAAAATGAATCCGGAATATTTGTTTTAAGGACATTGAAACCTCTACTCTGATGGAAAAATTTATGTTGATTTATCAAAACTTAGGTTGATGCACACATATTATACATCCTCACCCACTTGCCGCATTGAATTTATTGCTTGAAAGAATTTTAAAAGAATTCTTTGAAATGTGTTTTTATTTTCATGACATGATGATTTGAATTTGAAACAATTTATTCCTATTGATCAAGATTGATGAGAAGCATCACTATTATTTTTGCTCCTATCAGTTTTATATAGGCCTATATACTGGGGTGTGCAATCAGTTCTTGCCGAGTAACATTTTTTGCCAGTACATTGTAACATTGTTTTATCAACACATAAAATTGTATACGAAAAATGACGTAACAAATTAACAATGTACTGGCGAGAAATGGTACCCGGCAAGAACTGGTCTCATGACATTACCTATTTAGTAGCTGTGAGGATGATAGCAAGTTTATTGTTCCACGAGACAGCAACTATTTCATGATCGAGGTGAAGCCGAGAGAAGTAGTTTCTGTAGAGGGGGATAATAAACCTGTTATCATCCGAATTGTCAGTAAATAGCTATTTTATTAAACAGATGAAAACTTCATTTGTCATCAATGCAGATTTTTTTCATGGTAAACAAATTAGAGTTATTGGACTTTGAATTTGACATAGCGAATCGGATAACAACGGAGGTGTTCTGAGTTTTAAAACAATGAAAATCGATTGCTGAAGGTGATTAATAGTTTTGATAACTATTCATCATGGCAGATAGCTTGGGATAGCAAGTTTATTCATTGTAATTTTTGATTAAAAATATTCTCAGAGGTATAATAAAATGTTATATATCATAAATATTCCACCTTCAGTGTCCGTTTTATATTAGTATGTGTACATGCATGCATCCTCAGTAATATGATGTAACTTGGACTATGGACTTCAAAGTGGGAAAATTAATCTGTGTCCCAATGTTGCATGTAGTTGGTTTTATTTTGGACGTTTTCTTGGTTTTTCATTCAAAATGTGTGAAAATGAAAACTATGTATTACAAATGAACTACTTGTTCAAATAAATCCAGAGGAATACATCTCTGAAAAATATGTTCTTTATGTTCACAAACCTACGTACTTTATGTATGTTAACATTTAGGAATGCATGTACCGGTAGCCATATTTGAGACTTTGAGGACATACAGTACACGTTTAATTTGAGGGATATGTTTTTTTTCAAATTGATTGTTATCTTATTTAATGCTAGTATACAATAGTCATTGTTAGATAAAATATGTAATAGAATTTGGGTTATTATTAACTAAACCATAAAATTAAAAAATCACGTGTCTAACATTGCTGTTTGATAATACAAATTACACTTGCTCTAAATCTGTAATGAGAAGCTTTATATGGACCATATTAATATCCAACAGTTGTGTATCATGATTTGTTTTTCTTTTAGCTGCAGTAAGCTATGAGTGTTGGTTCCCCTATGGTGGGGTCCCTGCAGGTAAAATGGGACCCCAAGAATCTGGAGATTCGAACCATGTCTGTAGAAAAGACCTTGGAACCACTGGTCACTCAGGTAAGGGGGATAAAGAGGCGCAAGTAAAGTTTAGGGCTGTTGGTATTTTTCCAATTAGATGATATTTTGAAGAATTTGTAAAATATTTTTTGTTTTTTTATTTTTTATTTCTCAGGTAAATATTGCTTTAAGTAAATATTGTTATTCAGTCTCCTGAATTTGATAGGAGAGTTCTAAATAAAAAGAGTTCAAAGTATTCTGATTTTATGATAAAGCATCCTCCTCATCTAAATATCAAATAAGAGTTGCAAAATCCCATACTCATCTTGTAAATTTAATATAAAATGAATTTGATAATCTTTTGTAGGTGACTACGTTGGTGAATCAAAAAAGCCCTTCAAACAAGAAGAAGGGCAGATCAAAGAAAGCCCATGTTTTGAGTGCCGCTGTACAGAAAGCTACAGAGAATTTTATCGCAAGGGGAGAGGAAATAGCCAACGAAAACCCAGACATTAGGGTGGATATGATGGCAGCTGTTGATGAAGTCAGAAAAACAGGTCAGTTATGAGTAAACCGTATCGCGGATCATTTTTGAAATAAATAATGTTGTCTGGTTACTAGGTGGACTTCATGTTTGCACAATGATGTGTATCTATCGCTGTATTTTGAAAAGTTTGAAAACGCATCTGTGTTCAAAAGCAACCTTTCACACATGTTTTGTTTTTGCTGGGGGATCATACACAGGCATGTTTTATTTTAATGATTGAAGCCATCACATTGTACAACAGGAGGGATACTCTGTATTACTGTAGGTGAGGTGATGCGAGACTCCTCCACAGAATTCGCTGCTGACCCCTGCTCCCTGTCCAAGAGAGGAGCCATGGTCCGGGCCGCCAGGGCTCTCCTGTCAGCTGTCACTCGACTACTGATTCTAGCAGATATGGTTGATGTCCATCTATTACTGAAATCCCTCAGAATGGTTTGTTTTGATACAAAAACTTTTAAATTAATGTCACATTATGTTTTGATGCATTTTGATTAGCAAGTAAGCAACTGTTAAGTATATATAAATTAAAAGTATTCTTGCTGAAAGTTTTAGTTTTTATACCTTTTCATTGTGATTCATATTCTAAGAATAAGGAAACATTAAGATGTACATGTATTTAAACTTGTCAAGTAAGCAAATAGTCAATGTATTTTTTTTGCATGTGCATTAAAAGCTATTAAAGAAGACCATTTACATTATTACAGGTTGAAGGTGATTTGGACAGAGTCCGTAATGCTACGAGTCAGCAGGAACTGATGTCCAGTTTCAAAGACCTAGGAGAGAGTCTGGTGGACCTTGCTCAGCGGGCTGCTCAAAGACAAAATGTACGTCGTCTTCCAAATCATAAAACACTCTAGTTATGTACTCGGTGATACAATGTAGATTATTACTCTTTGTCTATAACACAGTTGACAAGGCTCAAGATATAAACTATATGTACTTGTGGTTTGCTACTTGTACTTAGATTAAGATAAAAGATATTTGTATGAAGAAGTGCTGTACTGTTGTGGAGAATGCTTAGGTTTTATTTCAGTAGTAGTGTATTAAGTGCTCAGAAACATTAACTAAGAATTTCTCACAAGGAAAAACTCAAGAATACCTTGCTATCAGAGCTAATAAATCTTGTTTGCATTTCATTGCAGAGAGGAATGTAGTGTTGTATAATATTAATTAATAGACAACTTTCCCATGAAATCTGTAGACTAGTTTGTTTAGAAAACAACTATCACATGTTTGATCTGTTATAAATAGATCCTCGCATAAGGTGACCCATTAGCATCACAGTCAAGCACCCAGGAGGTGTTTTTATGTGAGTGCCTGCAAGAGTTGTTGGTGTAATTTGTTGGTTAATTATGTGACGTCTCTACAGGATCTGAAGGACCCCAGGAGGAGAGACGACTTAGCTGCTGCCAGGGCCGTCCTCAAGAAGAACAGTATGATGCTGCTCACCACTTCAAAGGTAGCCATTAATGAATGGGAAATGTGACCAGAAAGTGCATTGTGGGTGGAGAGAGAGAGTATGTGTATATAGATAGAGCAGTGGGACTTGTTTCGTGTTTTATTCATTACCTGATGGAGTGGAGGAGTTCATTGACAATGTTTTTCATTAAGAAGTTGCTGTGTTTACAAAAAAAGAGAGACAATTATTACGCAAGTAGGCGAAGATCCAGCCAAGTGGTTATGCAATAGAAAAAAAAATTAAATGAGCATCTTTATTCCTCCTTGTAAAAAATGAATGAGAAAATGAATTACTGTAAATGTTTACGTTAATCATGGCATTAACATGTGTAGTTGATATTTAAGCATGACTGACCTTTGTTCTTGTATAAAGAGGGTAAAAGCAGAGTTATCTTGTTTAAGGAAGATGAGTGCAATATTATTTGGTTTCAGGCGTACGTGAGACACCCAGAGCTTGCCCCTGCCAAATCCAACAGGGACTATGCCTACCAGCAGCTTGTGGATGCTGTCAACACTATATCGGGGGTGGCCCAGGCCTCTGGGGCCTCTGATGCTCACCCGTATGAGGGGGCAGGAGAATTAGCCTCAGCTCTTGATGAATTAATGGTAAGAGCACAGTAGTGCATGTACATGCAGATATGGAGACCAATAAACAGATTTATGATTGTGAATTTTATGATGATTGTTATTTGAGATGTAAAAATTAATCCATAGTTAAAAAAAAATTAACATTACCTTAATAAAATTGCAAAATATTTTCAACCCCACCACACGTAAAAAAAATAAAATTTGAATTTTTTTATAAGTATTTAACAATCAATATTTTAGCAAAAAATAATTATGGATCCCCTGACCTACAATGAAGTGAGAACGAGGCCATCATTAGAGGAACGACTGGAGAGCATCATCAGTGGAGCTGCTCTAATGGCCGACTCCTCCTGCACGAGGGATGATCGCAGGGAAAGGATTGTACAGGAGTGTAATGCTGTCAGACAGGCACTACAAGACCTGCTAACGGAGTACATGAACAATGTAAGCTGCTTCAAATTGTCACCAAATGCTGAAACATTGAAGTAGTAGTATTTGGTCTTTACAAAGGGGGAAAACTCACCCATTTAATTCTACATTTGTTAAGGTATTTTTAGACCATCATTTATGGGTACAATCGAAGAGGAATTGCTTCATTTAGAAATTTGTGCTGATTATTATAATTTTTATTTTTGTCTTTGCAAGATAGCATAATCCAATTTATTTAAGAAAAAGGTTAAATATATTTTATGGAAAAAGGAATTTAGGAATAAGAAATAGTATAAAATACATGAAGCAATTTTTTTTATAATCAGATACTATTATGTTAATTAAAAATAATCAATAAAGTGTTTCGTTATTTTATATATTAGATCATAAAGAAGGTTTGGATTTCAAATTGAATTAATATTGTATAATAAATTCAGTGCAGGAAGCCACATACAAGTAAATTCAAGTCTCAGGTAACATTGGAATGTTTTGAATTATAGGAATTTTCCATAGATTATCAATGTATGAATTTACAACTGTATTGGCCCATTTCCAGTTTGTATAAAAGTCATTCTAAATAACCCACTCGTAGTTTTCTGTTCAATAATTCATCTTTTTTGCCACATGCTTCATTCTAAACTATGTTATAGAAAGTGAAAATGCTTGAAGTTGCCTATTGAGTCAAATTTTTGTGTTACATGTTTCATGTACTTTGGAATGTTTCTATTTGCACCATAGAGTGTTAAGTTTTATTATTTATCATATTATTTTGGTGAAAAACAAATGAATAAGTTGCTTGAATAAAAAAATTGGCATGCTATTGTAAATGTTAGATCATTTAAATGAGTTGAACTTTATTGCATTGCCATGTAATATATGTACATGTGTTATGAGGAACTCTGACTGTAAATTGTTTATTCATTTTCCTCCATTGAGATTTTCATGATAAAAATGTTGGCATTTTTATACAGTGTATATGTACAGTATTAAGCATGTGCATGAAGATACCCTACTAATTTGTTATTTATGAGCTTGTGCGACAAGATTTAAGGTCTTTGCTAGAAAATTCATTATCAACCCAACCATATAAATTTTCCTTTTATAAGATGGGTGAATTTCCTTACCCATCTTACAAATCATCTCTATTCAATTCATTGTTGATATTCCTTGTACGATGTAGTTACAAGGAATGCTAGTAATTGTGATATTGCCCCCTGCAGCATATACAAGTACATGATTGATATTTGTAGCAAGGAAGAAGTGAGGTCAGTGACGATCTACAGAGAGCCATTGATAACATGGAGAGGAAGACCAAAGACCTAAAGAGACAGGTAGGAGGCTCCCTGTATAGATAGAATAAAGTTCTTACACGTATCACTAAGCTTTAATGAGATCATTACATACAGTACATTACATGTATATTGGTACATACAGTCAATATTACCTTGTACAGGATTTTTTATGTACAGTCAAATTTGGATATCTCGAACTAGATGGGACTGTTTAAAAACTTCGAGATATCCATGTATTGGAGATATTAAGGGTAAAATACTAAAAAAATAAGTTGTTGGGACTTACAAATCACTTCGACTTGTCCATTGTATTCGAAGTATCAGTGTTCGATATATAGAAGTTCAGATGTAGGTTAAATTTGTAGTAAATTTATATGACATTTGTCTTACAAATTATGAGAGTGAATTCTTGTATGTAAATTGGAAATTCATGCAGTATAACAAGATTATCACCTTTGTTAAATTGTTTTAGCTGAGAAAAGCAGTGGTGGATCATGTTTCTGACTCGTTCCTTGAGACCAATGTCCCACTGTTAGTCCTGATAGAGGCTGCCAAGGCCGGTGATGAGAGAGGGGTGGAGGAATATGCCCAAGTGTTCGCTGACCATGCCAACAAACTGGTGGAGGTAGGATAAACATGAACAAATATGATGATGTATCAATTCAGAAATTGTAAAATACACTGAAATCAATTCTTGTTAATAAGATATGTAGCCCATTTGCATTGATACATTTGCTTATACGGTAATTGTTTCGGTAAAAGTTATAAATCTAATGAAGTATATTTAACATATACACATAATCAAAAAAAAATCGTATGTGCAATTAATGAAAAGATTAAAGAAGGAGATCTGCTTTGTTTCGTTGTCTGTATGTACAAGTCCCGCATAAATCCATTATGATATAAACTCAATCTTTTTGTAGGTTGCCAATCTCGCCTGCTCCATGTCCAGCAATGCAGAAGGTGTGAAGATGGTGAGATTGACGGCGGCTGAGCTTGAGAGCCTCTGTCCACAGGTTAGTTCTTACTTTGTATAATCTGTACAAGTCAGGGGAGGCTAATACCTACTATTCCTGATGTCATTGCCACAGGTTAAAGTTGTACTGATGTCATTGCATCAGATGTCAATTGCTATGCCTTGTTACCCACTCTCCATGGGCCTAAACCTAGACTGAGTTGTAATATACATGTAGACTGTAAATTTAAATTTGATTTATTTTTTATGTAGGTCAAATCATGTAATGAAATATTGTAAAATTTTGAATAGAAATGTATATTTTATATTCTAAACTGAACTTATAAGAAAATTGGTGATTTAATCTTTGAGTTAAATTTGTAGGTCATCAATGCAGCTCGTATTTTGGCCAGTCGACCCAGATCTAAGGTTGCTCAGGAGAACATGGATGTGTTCAAGGACGCCTGGGAGAGGGAGGTCCGAATCTTAACAGACGCAGTTGATGATATTACAACTATCCACGATTTCTTAGCTGTCTCAGGTGAGTTAACTTTTTAATCAAATCAAAATTCAGAAAATCTTAGTGTTTTCTATGAATCATATTTTCAATAAGATAAAAGATGTCAAAATTTTTCCCTAGATATCATTCCAAAGAATTACTGACTTGCTTTTTTTTTGGTATAATGTTAATTAAAAATAGAAAATACAAGTTATAAATGTGGAAATAGAAAGTGATCATCGTAAGAAATATTTTTATTCACAGAGAGCCATATCCTAGAGGATGTCAACAAATGTGTGGTAGCGCTACAGGAGGGAGATGCAGACACACTTGACCGTACAGCAGGGGCCATCAGGGGGAGATCCTCTCGAGTCTGTAATGTGGTGACAGCGGAGATGGAAAATTACGAGGCAGGGGCATATGTGGACAGAGTAATGGAAGCAGTTGTAATGCTTAGGGACCAAGGTACTTACTTCTAAGTGGTTTGAAATAGGATATCACTCATATTTTATACCATGATTTTAATGTTGCTGATATGCTTATTGCACTGAGGACAATATTTTTTCATTTTCATATTTGTATTTACATATATTTTAGATATGATTTATGAGCTGTTTCCTTTGGTTATGTCCATGATTGTAAAATCACAGATCTTCAGTTTTTACATGCAATGCTTTTGTTTTCCCTGCAGTGATGCCTAACTTTGCAGAAAAGGTGGAAGTAGCAGTGGATGCTCTCAGTTACAACCCTCCACGGGAAGTGGATGAGAATGAATTCATCGATGCCAGTCGACTTGTTTATGATGGAGTCCGGGATATCAGACAAGCAGTGCTACTAGACAGGGTAATTTCTTCTGTGGACATTATGCTTGTTATAGTGTGGCAGTTCAAACAGTGTATAGAAGGAACATGATTGATTTGTGTAGAGCAATGCAAAATTGAGGATAGATTTTTTTTCTTCTGATTATTGTTTTAGAGTTATTCTCAGATGTTAATTTAGAAAGTACATGTAACCCAATAATAAGTATAAGGATGATTCTAGAAATGTTGTTTATAAATTCTATAGCCCTTCTATGACGATTTGTACAATAAATTGTGTAGTGGAAATAATCATAATTGTTTACTGTCATCATTAATAGTTAAAAATGTTTTGTACTCTTTCTATTTTGAATGGGCAAAAATGAATTGCTTTGTTTAGATTGTTCCCAAAACATTCGTCTTTAATATAAAGATTTAAACAATGCAAACCTTGAGTTTTTCATGGGCCTTTCGGTATCTTTTCAGACTGAAGTTGAAACAGATTCAGAAGTTGAAGACGATCCATATGAAACCAGAAGCAAATGTGAGTACTAAGCAGACATTTACGAAGAGTGGTTAGATATTTTGGAGGCATTTTATAGCAGAAAAAAATCACATATTGTATATTCCATTATTTACATTTTTCCAATTCAGCTTCAAGATCTAAAGGTGAAATTTTGATCTGATTTTGTTTTATCGGTAGCCTGATGATGGAATGTTTTCAGATAGATCTGAATGTGTTATTTCAAGTATACTTGTTGTGTTACATATACTTTTGATGTTTTTAAAACTGTGATTTTATTTTCATTTCTATTTAAATTTCATCAATGTCATGTGTTCAGAAATGAAATTGATAAAATGCATGGTTGAATGATATTATGAGTTTTACAAAACCTACATTTTGTGTTCTTATAAAGTTTTAGCTATGACCTACTAACTATATGTATCTTTTGCATGAGGCAACAGCAAAAAAAAAGGCATCAGAAAGAGAATCTCTATGTGAAATTTACTCGTAGTGAAAATTGCTAGAAAAAAATTAAGAAATCCTATTAAGCAATGTAAAAACTGATTTACATCAATTCTTGTTTTTGGGAAAAGATTGCTATGTTGAATACTTAAATACAAATACATGTATTCCTTCAACAGCAAGTTACATGACCGGCATGGATGATGACCTCGGTAAGAGTGACCGGGCCATGATGAGGCAGCTGCCTGCGGAGGAGCGGGAGCAGATCCAGATGCAGGTCCAGGAATTCCTGGCAGACAAAATGAAGCTGGACAGAGAGGTTGCCAAGTGGGACGACAGTGGGAACGACATCATTGTCATGGCCAAGCAGATGTGTATGATCATGATGGAGATGACAGACTTTACCAGGTAGGAAATCACAAAGACAGGTGAAAAAAAAAACGATTAAAAGAAGATTTTAATGTTTCAATAGGTATAGTAGAATGTAACATACCTGAGGGTTCATTTTCCTTGAGCATGTATAAATCTACATCTTACATATACCTAGTTGTTTTAAATTTGAATAAGGTTAACATTTAGTACTTGTACTTTGAATGAGTAAGTTATACATGTAGTTTTATTATCTCAGGTGAATTTTTTGTACAAGTATGTAGGGGATCAATTCTCACATCTTATCCTCCCTCTCCCATTTGCCTCAAATGATAAAAACAAAATGTTTTGGACTTTTGCTGAGCCTCATCTTTGATATGCAGCATCTTAGGTAATAATAAACTTGAACAACAAATCAATTAAATTATGTAGAGGAAGAGGGCCACTAAAGAGTACAATGGATGTGATCAATGCTGCCAAGAAAATCTCTGAGGCTGGTATACAACTGGATAAACTTGCCAAACAAATTGCTGACCAGGTATTGGTTTAATCTTCAGTTTCCTATCCCTGTATATTTTACTCTGTATTTTGTGTTCAAAGGTACATAACTTGATTTCAAAAATTTTCAAAGAAAGTGCTTTGAATTGGCAGAAAGAATTTTATTAAGTTAAGAATTGTGTACCAATATCCTTGTATATTCCTGTATTCTAACTCTTAAAACTATTTTTAAAAAACCCAAAAAATTATGAATTTTTTTACATTTATTTTTCAAAATAAATAGTGATTTACATTTACAGCACGCCTGAAACCAGTGCTCCTACTGTAGTATCAGAAAGAACGTCCATTATGTGGCCATGGGTTTCTGTTTGTTTTATTAATGGTTGTTAGTGCTATGCAATAACACAACATGTTTTTCAGTGTCCAGACTCCGCCTCAAAGAAAGACTTGTTAGCTTACCTACAACGAATCGCTCTGTATTGCCAACAGTTAAATATTACCAGTAAAGTCAAAGCCGATGTCCAGAATGTCAGTGGAGAGTTAATCGTGTCAGGGGTAAGGCTAATTGAGGGGAATTCTTATCACTATAGTATCATTCATGCACGACCATTTTAATTTTCTAGTGTCCCAACTCGGCCGAAAAGAAAGATCTGAATGCTTACCTTCAAGAAATCGCTCTCTTTTGCCATCAACTTAACATTACTAGTAGAGTGAAGAGTGATATTACAAGTGTCAGTGAACAAGCTATTGTTGTGACAGGGGTAAGACTATTTACTCCAGGGGAGTCTCTAGGAACTGAGGCCCTCTCAGCTCATACCCAGGAAATTGCAAATACATGTATTCAGCACTGCTTTTGGTCATGAATTATCTTGACCTATTGAATGTTACTCACAAATACACTGTATTCCAGTATTGTATCTTTTACCTGAAATGTTATGAAAACTTATAGAAAACAAAAAATTTTTAGTTTTTAAGGTGGCTCTATACACCCACAGTTTATTCCAATTTTCAATAGAAAACCACAAAACATATACTTTTCAAATATTAAAATGACGATAGGGATACTATAGGTATTTTTAAAGAATTTTTTAATGTTTTTTCGTGTTTTTGTAAAATATCTTTTTAAAAGACAGCTATCAAGAAATTGAGAGAAATTATTTTGTCATATGATGGATATTTCCTTCGGACACATAAAAAAAAATATATCACTTCTTAACATTCAAAAATGTTATTATTGCAATTTTTTTTAGTATTTCCCCAAAACATAATTTTTCATATTTTCCTACTCTGTTGACAAATCATCTGAAAAAGTTGCTTGATGTTATAAAAAAATGTATTTTAATATATGTGACATAAAAAATTGAATGAAAACCATTGCAACTAAACACAAAAAAATATTTTAAATGTTATTTGGTATGAAAGTTCCTCATGTAAGGGTTATCGTTCCTAAGTCCCAAGGCCCAAACACCTTGGGACTTTTCATTTCTAATTTGAAGAAAATTTCCTAAGTATAATGTTGGAATGATAAATACATACATATTTCATTATAGACTTTGCCTTGTATAAGTGAATATATTCGCTTTAATGCAAAACTAAGTCAAACAAATAAAGGGGAACATTGACTAGGCTAATAGGATATATGTATCCCAACCTGAGAGAAATTCAAAGCAATCCTCTCATCCCAGTTAGGTGTTGATATTAATGTGCATTAAAGTATATTATAATTGAAATATGTTCACCTGTTTAGAATTTTCACGGTATTCAACCAAAAAATACGTTTTAGAAATTTTTGGAGAGTTAAAAAATTTATTGTTCTCAACGGGAATCGAACTCATGACCTATTGGTTGGTAGTGAACCCACTCACCCACTGCGCTACAGTGTAACATATCGATGATGCTAAAGAAACTCTTTAAAAATTTATACTTGATTTTACTGTTTATTTCGATAAATAATACCACACAACGTGAAGGTGTCACATACCACATTACTTGTAAGTAATGAATTTTCCAATTATCAAATTAAATCTATCCATTTAACATATTTTTTAAAATAGCGGTTCCCATACAATTCACCTCAGTTTAAATCAGCCAGTACCGGAAATGCATGTTTCCAGATTTACTTTTTTGCGTACTGCGTCATCAAAAAGTGGTGTATAGAGCCACCTTAACAATTATCTTACTTTTAACGCTTTTCCTGAAACTAACTTTAAATAGAAAAGAACATATATACTCATATATACAGACAAAAACAAAATGAATGCCTAATTAAGAAAAAATAAATTTTTTCCTAATAAACAGCTGAGAAAATATAGAATACTATATGTGTATTCATTGTAGAAATTAAC
This sequence comes from Magallana gigas, assembly GCF_963853765.1. NCBI lineage: Eukaryota > Metazoa > Mollusca > Bivalvia > Ostreida > Ostreidae > Magallana > Magallana gigas. Next base: position 14,771,583 of record NC_088860.1, on the reverse strand, counting down.
GGAATAACCAAGTAAATGTTATATTGTTTTGAGTGTGCTACATATTTTCATTCAAGAATTCTTAGAATTTTACAACAAAAAAGGACAAAATAATAATTAAAACTTGGATTTTTTGTCTTTATGGCATATACCTGGTTAAAATGTATGATAGATCTAAGTTTGTTTTAGTAAAAGTAAAGTGACTGTGTTGGAAAAATCCGATGATTGCTTTCAAGTTTGGATTTCCACTGTGAGTCATTTTGACAAGATTGTAAAACCAAGATGTAGTGTGGCAGTGTCTGCTGACACAGGCAATATTGTACATTGCTCCATGGCATGGAGTGTCAACATAAAAGGTCTTATTGATAAAGAGGGCAATGAAGTCTCCTTAAGAATAAAATAAAAATTGTCAGGATGTTGCACGATTCACATGTATAAGAAAACAAAATCCCAATCCCTCACACTTATGACACATTTATATCAGTCTGCACAGATATTTTGAGCTGTAATGATATTTTAATAAAAAAAATAATGATTAAACAAATGCATGAAATTTGCATGTGCATCATGATTTAAGCGTGAACATATATACTGTACCTAAATAAGTTTTGTGTGATATGTTTTATATAGCCAATCACTGTCACCTTCCATGAGTGAGCTGCTCTTTAACCTGAATGACTTGCACCTCCCACCACCCACAATTCAATTATATGACGAAGTGATGATAACATATTTTTCTTTTATGTATGATTGTGTTTTTGATAATGACTCCTATTCTGTTGAGTTGTGTTTTTAAGTTTGTATTTAAAAACTGCAAAGCAGCTTTTTTTTCCATTTATCAGATATTTTATTTCATTTTAGTTGGACAGTGCCACATCACTCATTATGGCTGCCAAGAATCTCATGAACGCTGTAGTACTGACTGTCAAAGCTTGTTATGTGGCATCTACCAAGGTAAAGATGTCATGAAATATGAAATTTAATGAGATGTTTTATGTTATGTAGCTCAACATGTATGTTAAGTAGCTCAACATGTATGTTAAGTAGCTCAACATGTATGTCAAGTAGCTCATTGTCAACATGTATGTCAAGTAGCTCATTGTCAACATGTATGTTAAGTAGCTCATTGTCAACATGTATGTTAAGTAGCTCATTGTCAACATGTATGCTCATTGACAACATGTATGTTAAGTAGCTCAACATGTATGTTAAGTAGCTCAACATGTATGTTAAGTAGCTCAACATGTATGTTAGGAAGCTCAACATGTATGTTAAGTAGCTTAACACGTAAGCAGTTTGATTTTGGGTTAACGTTTTGTTTTTGACAAATACTGTTGTTCCTTATTGAGGATCCATGTATTCAGGGTGTGTATCCTTTATAGATACAGATAAATATGATAATGACAAAAAAAAACAAGTACTGGTAGTAATGTTTCAAACTAAAGAATTTATACAATTTTTGAATATCATGCTTGTTATTCATTGAATTATTTTCTGTTTTCAGTACAAGCAAGCAGGCAATACAGTGAGTTTTTACTATAGTGTATTTTACGTGTTGTTTATGCATGTATATACCTGTTAACAAGATTTCAAAAACTATTAAATTTTCCCAAACTGAGTCCTTGTACTGTACATGTTAAAGATATACATGTATATCAAGAAAGCAAAATATCTAGTATCTTGTTATAAAGGATGCCCAAAAGTATTTAAATGATAATCTCATATCAAAGAATATGGATCTAAAAATTTCACTTAATATACAAAAAATTCAGGTTGTTTAAAATTCTTGAATTTTTGCTCTACAGTCAACTGTGGTAATGTGGAAAATGAAGCCTCCAGAGAAAAAAGCATTGGTCAAAAGGGAAGATCCCAATGAACTTCGATCCAAAATCCGCAAAGGTGCACGCAAGAAGAATATGGAGCCAGTGAAGGCCCTCAGTGAGTTTCAGGAAATCGACAGTTTTTGCTGAAAGGCACAAAATCTATGGACACACTGACCAATTGTATCTTACTGACCAATTGTACTAGAAAAAAATCAAATTCTCTACCGACACTAAAGATTATACCATTCCAAGAAGAAAAAAAATTAACAACTTATTTGGTGAATTCAATTTAGATCAAGTTGATTCTCTTGCAGATCTGACACTTTTATATCAGTTGGTAGTATTTTTTTTGCGGTCAAGGATTTTGACCTCTTGAAGCATGAAAGGTTGTTGATATATATATAAATCTTCTTGCATTAAGAATTTTTTTTTATTAAAAAATCTGTGATTTGGACAGTAGGTTGTGAACAAATTTTATTAAAATACACATATGGTACCATGAAAAAACAACCTGGTTGTAACACTATTGTATAAAAAGGTTAAGAAATTTATTCATTTGAACTGTCAATGTATTGGTTTTTTTCTACTTTATACTAGATTTTGCCCATTACAATTTAGAGAGAAATATTAGTATGTATTGCTTGTTTTATTCCCAGCAGAAGAAAATCAGTATAACTTGTACATTATTTACATACATGTATGTTAAACTTGAAACATTTACAGCATCATCATGTCACATACACTTTCATTTTTACATAGTTGTTAAACATTTACATTAATATTTTTAAATATAATTTTAAGGTTTTTGTCGCATTTTTATTTGATTATTAGATGACATTTGATTACACATTTAATGAGACATTGACTTTTTATATCTTTATAAAATGCACATGAATCACCGTACATGTAAGCCATATGTCTTGTATTAGGATTGTGAGCTTTCCATTGGTTGTGAATTGTGACCCTAGGTCATCTTTATCATACATATGCATCTGTTAGCAGGCTAGGCATTAGTCTTATCATAAAATCATTAAATATTTCCAGATAACAACCTTGTTTTGTTTTTTTATTTAAAGGAATGCAGTTTTTCAAAAACCTGTTCTTAAATTGCCTTGAAGGCTGTATCATTTAAATTCATGGATTAAGTACATTTATTTTATGGTTCACACACAAGTTAACACTAGTACATTTACATGCTTTAAGTGGTCCATATACAATCGCTTTTAGATTTATTTACAGCTAAGCAAGTATGTTTGCTTGATCCAACTCAATGTTGTTGATAATGGCTTGAGTTCTTTTGATAGTTTGCATACATGTTCTGAGTATGTCACTTGTAAATCTTTATAGCAATTGTCCAATGTATTTTTAAAAGCGTACCAAATCTTCGTTTAGCTTTGATTTGCAAATCTTTATTACCAGCAAGTACAATCTTCCATTCATGCATATTTTCACTAGGATTGACTTGATTTACAAAGCATTTTTTTGAGACATTCTGTTCAAAGAAAATTGATACACAAAAATTTCAACTCGAAATGCCCCGAAAGCATAATTATATTTTTTGCTAGAGAATAACTAAATATGAATGAGTATGAATATTTTGACACGATTGTCGATTCTCCAATGTATAAGAGGTCTGTACCTGTGAAGCACGTGCAATCTATTTTGCACACAGAATATATAGCACCGCCTGTTGTATTCCTGTATGTATAGGCTCCACTAGTAGTGTAATTGCGCCATTGTTGTTCATTGTCTTTCTTATAAATCTACCATATTATTTACATTTTTTTTCCATTGTACGTGACGAAAACACTTTATTTACCGAACTCTTTAAAATTTAATATGTTTTATATTTACCCACAATTCGACGTAAAACGGGAATGCATAATTATGTGTTCAAGAATGTAAATAATACTAATTCATGATTTTTGAACGAAATTAATATAATGGTGTCATATATTTTATTCATTGCCATTTACTCTATAAATCAGCATTTATCAATGTCCTCTGTACAAGTTATTTGCGCAGCAAAGCGTATTTGTCCATGCAAGTTTTTTTTCCAGCCGCTGGTCCAATTTTTTCCAATATAATTAAAAAGTTCATTTAATTTTCCCCGAAGTTTACATTAAAAAGATTTTACAATCAAAATAGTTTCTTTCATAAAAAACAACCCCTTTTGCTTTTTTGGTTTTAAGCAAACTGTTTATTATTACGGCATTGGAGTGTGAAATCTATCCCGATTGCTTTGCTAACCAGTGATGCTCTCTATCCACTCTACATACTTAGAGACCCGCGTGAAAATGCCGGGGGCATTTCCAGGGTCTTGTTCTCTGGCAAGGCTTGTAACTCCAACTTGCAGAAGTTTTCCATCTCGCTCACATATTAACGGACCACCGCTGTCACCCTGAAAGAATGAAATAATAAGCTAATCCTATATGAATTTATACTCTTTCAGCAAACTATATATGAGATCAGAAACATCATAAAAAGATGCCATTGACAATTCTCTCTCTCTCTCTCTCTCTCTCTCTCTCTCTCTCTCTCTCTCTCGTAAATTCGGTAAACTACACGAGAAAAATTGAATAATTTTGAAATATAAATAAAATAATGGTTTACAGTTTACAGTGATGGTACTACAAAGTATGAATTTACACACGGAAAAAATCTAACGAGGGAGCAGTTTTTTATTATTATAATTTTTTTTTATATCTACGGTTTCAGTTCGCAGATTTTGTTTGCGTTTATTTTAAATTGTTTGCATTAAAAGCTACATGAACCATTGAACACGAAGGGTATTTCATTAAATCATCATTTAAACAATTAAAGGCCTTCTTCGGTGATTCAAGCGAAACATTGCAGAAAAAATGCATATCACGCTAACGCGGGTAATGTAATTTTTTTCTGCAATGATCGCTACCTTCATAACCCATATGAATCTCATCAAAGTTTATAATTACATCTTTTTTTAACAAATTAATAAAATGATGGTTAAAAAGTAAGTAAAATTAACTAAATTACTGTTAATGTACAACAGTGTTAGATAAAAGAAACAGCCACATCGTGTTCTTTTGAGTCTGACATCATCATGACAATTTCGTGCAGTACGTGATTTTTTTTGGGTCGTTGAAGGTTTCGACCAATCGATAAACGAGGCGTGTAGATTTCAGTCCTGTCAGTTTCTACAGAGCTATGAATTACAATTCAATTTCCGTAAGAAATAGAGGGAATCATACTTGGTGGATGTAAATATAACAGGATACTCACAGAGCAAATTCCTTTATTTTGGTCAAATTCCCCCGCACAGAGAGCATATTCAATATCCACCTGAGAGCTGCAATCGGCTGAATCAAAGATCGGAAGATCGACTGTTTTTGCTACAGTGCTTGGCTGTTGATCTGCATCGAGACATCAAATCTAGAATACTTTTACTTGAAAGGGTTAAAAGTATTTAAAAACTATCATAAGCAAGTTGGACACGGAATGACTGGCAGACTGATGGAAAGAAAGAAATGAAGACTACAGTATAGTTCCGCGGTATCTCCTGTTGACGCAGGCGCAATGCACAGCGTAACAATGAACACACTTGCCGTTGCAGAATAGATACTTGAGAAAGAGCTAAATATATGTTAAGAATGAAAGATCACATCAATTACCGTTATTTGAGGTACAGCCCCAGCCCTGTGCGAAACAGTCTTCTCCGTCTGGCGGGAAATCGTCTTCCGTGTTCAGTTCGATGTTGTTGACGTACGGACCAAACGAGACTGGATCTCGAAGGCGTAGCAGAGCAATGTCATCTTTAGCAGCAGAATCTTTTAATGAAAAAAACAACAACATGTTTTATCTGTTTTATTGTTGAAATTTTTTCCTCTCTAATTTTACTCCAACTTTGCAACTGTTTTTTTTTTATTAACATTTGAACCATATTTAGAGAACATTTCTAACTTAAGTTCTCAAATAAGACGGTCTAACAGCATTTACCTATGGTGTAGTCGGGATGGATGATGATCCTATCGATGTCCACATACTGTGGACTATGAAAATCGGTTTTTCGGAACCATCGCAATTTCTTCAACCACGAAAGTCTATTAAATTTTCTTTTTCCCTGTGTATTCTGAAACTTTTAAGGGAAAAGATAATTAGATTTTACCACAGGAACCTTAAAACAGACAAGTAATATATTATTTTTGAAATAAATTCATAATTATATAACTTTAACCATAGAAACTATATATATATATATATATATATATATATATATATATATATATATATATATATATATATATATATATATATATATATATATATATATATATATAATAGTTTAGAACCATTTTAATAAGACACTTTCGGTAGGACATATACCGAAATATATGACGTTTTCTTGGATTTTTTTTAACGATATGATAATTCACTCCCATGTAAACGTCAGGAGCAAAATCGGAGCCATTACGAAAAAAGGAAATTCAATTTCATATAATTGCGAGATGAATCAAATGGTTTTTTTGACAAGTAAAATATCAAAATCGTTAAAAAAAGCCAGGAAAACGTAAAATATTTCGGTCTAAATAGGTAGGACTTAACTATCGATTTCTAGAATCAAACTGAGTAAAAAATGACGCTGGTTTCGATTGAAATGTATATACATGTAGATTGTATAGTCTTACCTCAAAAGGCAGACAGATTTTGTTGATTACAAAGTGTTATGGATGAGTGGCCAGCAATGGTATAGACAAGTCTACGTCATATAATTGTTTGACATATTTACCCAAAGTCCAAGCTCTTGTTAAAATGATTCTAACTAATCTTACACACATAGAAGGAATTCCAAGCTTCTCAATACCAGGGACGTATATACTAACGTTAGTATATACGTCCCTGTCAATACCAACAGTATAATTAAAACATAGAGAAGGTTTCAAGCTTCTTAATACCAATAGTACATGTATAACTTACTCGAAGAGAAGTAGATCCAAGCTTCAATTTCCACAAATTAGGGTTTCTTAGAATTTGACCAGACCTGTAAGATAATAAAGGGACAATCTTAATTTGGCGTCACAAAACATAATAACCAGTTTATAAAAGGCGTTGGTTGGGTAATGGATTTAACGCATTATACTTACATCTACCGAGTATTATTCCTTCTATTTCTTACGGAAACTTAAAAGTTAATTCATTGCACTGAAGAGTCTAGCAAGACTGAAATTTACACGCCCAGTTTATCGATTGGTCGAAACCTACAGCGACTGAAACTGACAGGGAACCGACAGGACTGAAATCTACACGCCCCGTTTATTGATTGATCGAAACCTACACCGACCTAAGAATAATCACGGACTGCACGAAATAATCATGGTGATATCAGACTCAAATTCACATACGATTTGGCTGTTTCTTTTAGCTCATTCAACTTACTTTTTACAATCAATTTATGAATTTGTAATATGAAAGATGTAAATACAAACAATAAAATTATGAGTCATCCAGCATGAATTACAAAAGAAAGCATTTTATTGGTTAAATGAGCTGTATTTTTGTAGCATTTATTTTAAATAAAAACACTAAAAAAATGATAACTGTCATCAGGAAAAAAACCCTCACACACATCACTAAAACATAGCACTTATTTTCAGATAGCAGTTGTGTTGACCAACACAATCTGAGCGGTATCCCTAATCTTGAGTTCTCCATACATACAACAATACAAACGGTTTAAAATTTCATTTGATTAATAACTACTATAATAGAATGCGAATTTCATTATGAATACAATTCTCCAATAATTGTCAACTTCAGGATTTTTATTATATCACTGAACACGGCGTTTTACTGATGTCTGACACAATGAGGGTCTTCCTTACTTTGTGACTTTGTGTTGAGAGCGTGAAGTACGAATCTGTAAGTCACGAGTTTTTGTTACTTTCCAAAAATTTTAATATTTTTGGTCAATTATTTTAAAATTTGAAAATTCTAAACCGGTGAGAGTGTCTTGTTTGTATTGTACTTTTATTCACATTAATATCGACAAGTGTCCCATACCACCTTCAAAAATTCTCTACAAAGTTTCTGTCACTATATTTTTAGTCGCGGAACCGAACTAAATAACATGTTAATTAATATGGCCGTTCCATGTATGTTTCATATCCCTGACTAAGAGCGTATACATATATAATGGCTTTAAAGCGACGTCACTTCATAGAAATAAACAACAATATGAATGTGAATATATGCATTGAATGATTAATTTTGGATGTTGTCGGTCCTATAACGCACAAAAAGGATATGCAGACAAATGATTATAATATTCAATTTGTCTGCACTACCTTGGTGTGTTATATAATACATGTAGGACGGACGAAATCCAAAAATGCATAGGGACGAATTCGAAGGGTTTATGAGCATTGTACAGTTAATACAAGTAATTACAATTGCAAGCTGCATTGTATGTATATTACTGAATGTATATTACTGAACGTATATTACTAGCTGTATGTATATTATTGTATGTATATTACTGTATGTATATTACTGTATGTATATTACTGTATGTATATTATTGTATGTATATTACTGTATGTATATTACTGTATGTATATTATTGTATGTATATTACTGTATGTACATTACTGTGTGCATATGATTGTATGTATATTACTGTGTGCATATGATTGTATGTATATTACTGTATGTACGAGTACCTACTCAGAAGTTCCGTCAAAGCAATGAGCCGCTGTCAGTGCCCATTGTTCGTTAACTAGAGATCCGGTACAGAATACTTCTGCGTCATCATAGCGGGGGGTAGGTGGTGGTTGAGTCGTTCGTTCTTCAAGAGATCGGAAAATGCTTCGCTTGCCTCGAGAATCGCTACCGACGAAAACAAAGGTAAGGTAGGGAGCCTCGCCATCTGTCAAGGGTCTCCCCCCAATGATGCGCCGAACACGTGACAGTATATGGTCATCACCTGGATAAAACAATGTATATAACGGTACGTTTGTTCCCCCGTTTTGCACACATTTGAAAATAAATTACAGGAATATCAGGTAAAAAGCAGACTAAAATTGTTATCAAAACACAATTCACACCTACTAAGTATTGTCCTGTACCTAATTCACCCCTGCGAATGTGTTCGGAATGTTTTCTTTATCGTTGCTAAGTAAGTAATAAATCCAGAGGTGCTCGAATGAAAGTTCACGAGACTTCACCGAGATTTGTTCAGTTTCTGTGAAATTTCGAGCGAAAGTATAAGTGTTCGGATAATATTCTCAAAATACGTAAGTACTGGTCGTTTTTCATATCATATCCTACTTTGATTTATGTTAAAACGGGAAAAGCTTTCAAGATGTATGTCTTATTTCACCATCTAGCAGTTATTTATATTAAACGATAATATTCAGAGCAGATTATCGATCGTGTTCAACCACGTGTAGAGTGGTTGAAAATATGAACATTGGGTTGCTTAATAAAATCGTAGCCATATTTGATGCTTGTGGTGTGCAATACCATGTTTTAAAAAAATAATGGGTGTCTGTTTTGCATTAAAACTTAGTATATCGAGCCATTTTCAAGGAACATTCTGCATAAAATGGTAAAGTCTGTTTCACTATTGAAGTTATTACTAGGTCAGGCGCGGATCGAAAATTAATCCTCAGGAGGGATCTCTTTTAAGCATGTTAGTTGTTGCAACAGCAGACAAAAACTTATTTTTGTATAGTCACATTTATTTCTAGAACACATTTAATTCCCCAATTAATGAAGATAAAGTTTAAAATCAATAAACCTCTAGATTTTATATTTGACTACAAGAACCTAGATACTGTGAAATAGACTTTATACACGAGGTACGAGTTTTACTGCGAAACTGAAAGGGTCAAATAAAACCACGTGGTCTAAAATTTGAATGACAATAACATTCGAAGGGGTGTAATTATCAGATGTGTGCAAAATTGGAACACACCAACATCACTGAATAAACATGTACTAAACTACGCTATATCGGCATACCGTTAATTTATGTAAAAAAAAAAAACCCCCAAAAAACAAGGCCGTCATAAATTTTTAGTATTATCAGATGTGAATTGACTTTTAATCTGAATAAAGTATATTTGCTATTTGATAAAGACTTAGTAAGTTATCAGAACCATTTGTATATATGTATCTTATATATGCAATAAAATATATTCAAATCAAATCAGCATTTCTGCTTGATGAGTTACTGTATATAAACACCAGTACTTGGCGTTCTGGAACCTTTTACAGATATGCCACACCACCCCCCCAAAAATAATGACAGATTTTTCTCTTTAGGAAACGAATATTTAACATTTTTAATAAAACTTAATAATAATAATTGTTATGAGTATAATTTGTAATGCATGATACTTTACTTGTAAAGCTTGGTATAATACCTTGTACACATGTATAAAATTTCAAAGCTTCAAGTTAAAGTTGACTGAGATAAAATAATTAAAAATATTTACCGAATACGGCGGAGCATCCAAGATACAGGACCACAATTAGATTAACGACCCTCATTTCCCCAACCCCACATGCACAAATAATTTGTATCAAACTTTTGAGGAATTTATACATGTATACATTTTAAGGCCGTTTTTCTTTTCTTGTACGTAACATTAAAATTCACCATATGTCCCAATTAAATTAAAAAAAAAAACATGCTTGCGACTACTAAAGAATTTTTGTGGAACAATACATTGGGGATAAATTTTATCACGAACAATATGTGAGTCCAGAGGCTGTGTTCATCTGTCAAATTGTTGATTTTTAAGATAAACATGTACTTTAGTATACGGAATTAATAAAACACATTACACTTAATTTCCTATTTTCCTATTATTAAAGCCATTCACCGCCAGAACTCATTATATTTATTCATCATGTGCATGGATGGGTATAAACCAAGCGACTTTAAAATAGTTGTTTTATAAAAAATTGTCATTTTCAAAACCGCAAAATTAATATCAGCTTATGCATACGACAAAATGTAAATTTGTTACAGATACATTTGGATATATATTTTTTGTGCTAGACTCCCATAGGAAGATAACATTCTTTTGTGTATCAGGAAACTTTAACTTTAGAAGAATATTAATATTGTTGTAATGAAACATCGTGAAGCACTTAAAATTCCGTCATATTGCTGTAATAATCCTGAAATGCTTCTAGATAATCCTTTTAGTTGTAAATTATTATACATGGTAAGAACTTGTGTTCAAACAATTTGTATAATTTTATGCAATTAAAATTTTCAAATCAAAACAAATCAATTTTAATCAGTTGTTATTGCTTAGCAAGGACATAGTTACATGTAATTTGCTACAGATGTAAATAAAGACCCTATTCTCTGTCCCAAGTTTCTGCTTTCACCACTTTTTGCTTAAAGGGGGAATGTGGGGCTTGTACATGTAAACATTCTTCAACAGGCTTATCTCTGCCCCAAACTGACCAAAACTGTTGTAAAACGATAAAAAAGTCAATATATGAGGTTTTACATGTTGATTCCCTCGAGAAATTTTTCCTCTCATTGATACGCCAGCAATGTCTACACGCAATGGTAAGAGATTTAATTTTAACTTTAATTACTAGTAAATTTGATCAAGGAGTTTGAGGTTTCTCTTGACAAACAAATAGCCGAGATTGTCATTTGCTGCATAAATCAAAGTATGCATATTGTATATTTCAGCATTCTCTAGAACACGTGAGTATGGTTTTCTTTTAAAACTCAAAATGATAAGGGGAAAATTGTACATTTCAAAGCGAAATTTTTTTCTTAAATTCAACTCTCTGTAGTTAAATAAAAAAATAAACTTAAAATAAGAAGTAAAGATAATCCTGTTCCCTAATATATGTATCTATTGCACATCGAATATTTCAGTGATACAGGTAATTAAAATATTGTTGTATGTTAGATACTAATATATTTTTGTTTTCGCACCAAACAGATTTCATGAAATAAGACCAATTCTTGATGAGACAGAAGGACATAAAGAGGTCAGATGAATCCACCTATATAGCTAAGCATCAAAGTATTGATGCAGGCGTAATCAAATTCAAAGGAAGATGTTTTGAACGACAATATATGTATATGACAAAAAACCTGTCAAGAGAGGTCTCAAGGTATGTAACAATCAAGCAACATTTTCATACCCCAACAAGCAGTGTTATGACGTTTTTGTTTATTATTAAATGTGCCTAACTAATGCTTTTGGAATTTTCACCAGAACATTTAATAAAGATATTTAGCTGAAAAAAGGTATGACCTGCTGGATTTCAGGATGAAAGTGCATGATCAGCAGCAGATAAGAGGCTACAGAGATAGAAAGCGTGATCTTGCAGCACAGGAAGCTTTGGATACACCTGATATTTTATGCAAATTAAAACGACCAAAATTAACATACAAGTGATGCATCAAACATGGAGATACGAAAAGAAAAGCGAAGGATACAGTTTATGGTTGCAAAAATTGTAATTAACATCTGTGCAGCAAACAATCTTTCGGAAATTTCATTTACATAACAACTTGTAAGATTACACTGTTCCCCATAAAAGAACGTTTATTAATACATGTAGTTCAATATGCACATTCCTTATCATAAATGTAATATGTACGTTATGTACATTTTGTCGGATTCAGATGTCACTTCTGTGTACATAAATATTGACGAGCATTGATTGGTTGGTCTCTACCTTGGGGACCGGTGGAAAAAACTGTTCATTAAGTTTTGTGTCCTCTTCATTGCTTTTTCATACATGTATATACGCAGTTAAATGCTGTTAATTACCATAAAATTTTGTCATGTCGGGTGCATGTCTCTTTTTTTTTTTTTTGCAGACACACTCTCTCTTTTTCGTGAATATTTAGGTCATCTGCAACTTTAATTTTGAAGTTATGATATGAAAGGTAAATTATTATCTAATCTAGTTTATGAAGTTTGCGTCACATTTTGGACCAGGACCCAATGTCATTCAAGGTCATGAGCTGATTCAAAAATGTAGAAGATTTTTATTTTCATTTTATATGTATAGTAAACAAATTAGCCTGTAAGTATTTAAAAAATCAAAATTTATTGAATTTTTAGTGAATATTATTTGAATCTGTTGGCTAGTGACATAGTGATTTAAGTATCTTCCAGTTCATTTTGACATCATGATTAAGTTTTGAAGTGATACTATGATCTTCTTTAAGACCTTCAATAGAATGTGAAGCCCAAATGTTTTTTTTTTAATTTAAAGTACTTATAGTTTGTGTTTAGTCAATGACTTTATTTCAAGGTCATTTGGATTTAGGAGATGACTGCATTTTACTAGAAAGTGTTTTTCACTTTAATTAATTTTGGGTTTTTTTTGTTTCAATTCTATACACATGAAGATGAAAATATCACAATCATGTATTACGAATGAGTATTAGTTCTGTTATGTATTAAATATCAATGGTTTTGCATTCTCTATTCATTTATTTTGAATATGTTACCATGGCAACAACGTGATAATTAGATATTATACCAGATTATTAAAGCAAAAACACTGTATATCGCCATTAATGCGTTGGTAGTTAACAAAAGATGGTCACAGAAAGAGGAATTTTCACTGGACATTTAACTATGTCCGTGCCTTTGAACATTATAATAATTTAAAAATATTTGGCCAATAAAAAAGCAAAAATTTGGGCTAAAATGGGATGAAAACAGTAAAAGCAGGAAATTCAAAAAAAGTGCTAAAATCAAATAATATATTTTAATAAATTTACAAAACAAAAGCGTCTTTTATGAAATACTATCAAAAAAATAATTGTGAGATTTTCTTTGTTTTGGGCATAAATCGTTGCTATGATTACTCAAATTCCATATTGATTTTATCATTTTTAGAAATAAAAAGATGCATCCTTTCAGAATATATAGAATCATATATTGGTGTATATAAAAATGCTGGAATTGATAAAAAAAATAAGATACAAAAAGACGTCAAAATCATCAGAAATGCTAAAAATCTTTGGCATGAATGGGGTTAATAATACATGGAAGTTTTCATGGTAACATTCTTAAAAATAATTTTTCCTTCATTTGTTTTGAAACATCTAAATTGACAGTAGAAAAAAAGGAAATTTTACTCTTGAGAGCTCATGTGTGCCTCTCGTTCTATATGGTATTATAGACGATAAATTTGTAAATTTTTTATTTTAATATTTTAAGTCGCTGTTACCATGGCAGTGGTTTCTTTAGTAACCAAAGTTAATATTATTATGGTGCATTTCGCATTTTTTCTACATCGATTTTTGAAATATAAAGAAAATATGTTCTCACTCATAAGAGTAACACTTCGCAAATTTTTTTTTCAATATGAACGTTTCTTTTTTAAAATGACATTTTTGACCTATCTGCACTTCAAAAATAACCATACCGTACCCGGTAAAACTTGTATATGTTATTGTCGAAATTGCCTTTAATAACTTTTAAGCAGTAGTTTATAAGAATGACCAATGTTAGTTCCTGTTTTTAAATACATGTATATCAAATTGTTATTTTTGAGATATAAAAAAGGAATGGTTACTAAGTACTATGGACAATTTAACCATATATAGCAGCCGCACTTTTAATGTTATGATAAAAATGCTTTTGTTGTTTCATTAGATTGATGACATCTTCCTTGCACAAAAAAACTACTTTAAATTACTTCGTGATTATAGTTTTCAAACGCAATCAATCGAAATAAACATTTCTTAAATTCATAACAGTGAAAGACATTTAAGCATTACATGACATGTATATCCTAACAACAAACTATCCAAAACACAAATTAAAGGTTTATTGATGTTGACCGCTTATATCTAAACATGTTTATAAAGAAATTAACCGCTTATATCTAAACATGTTTATAAAGAAATTAACCGCTTATATCTAAACATGTTTATAAAGAAATTAACCGCTTATATCTAAACATGTTTATAAAGAAATTAACCGCTTATATCTAAACATGTTTATAAAGAAATTAACCGCTTATATCTAAACATGTTTATAAAGAAATTAACTGACCAAAGTCTCATTTTTTCAATAAATCCCTCCTGCATGATTCCTTACAACTTAAATAAAGTAACCAAAACGACAACGTTGAATAATTTATTGGAAATATATCAATTGAGTTACAGGTGTCAATACAAAGATACATTTTCTGAAATCAATTAATGGAATACAAAAGAGCGATTTTTCTAATTATCAAAAAAATTAATAAAAAATTACCAAAATTCAAATTAAATTTCAGATATCAAATTAATTTTGGAGATATGTATATTTCTAGTCATAATTATTTAAAAAATCATTCCGAGAATTTAAAAAAAATTCTAATAACCTACAACTGTTATAAAATTCCTCAACTTTGCATTTGTATTTTGTTTTAAGAATTATCTTAAACAGGAGCAATCATTTGATATAGAAGTCTTTGTATCGCTATCAGAAAACTATAATTAATCTTGATTCTACAAAGGTTGTGCATTCGATCGAAAATGTCGCTCTTAGTGGGAAACCAAATTCGTTTGCGTACATGAGGCCTCAATGGGGAGTTTTAATATGGAACTTTGAATGGATTCGTTAACTAACAATGCTCTGGATCCAAGTTATATACTTAGAAACCCGCACGAAAATAGCCGGGGAATTCCCAGGGTCATCTTTATTGGCAAGGCTTGTAACTCCAACTTGAACAAAATTTCCATCTCTCTCGCATATCAAGGGTCCACCACTGTCGCCCTAAAATTTAATTTGCATGATATAAAATTCAACCATAACGCCATGTCTTCATATGAGAAATATGAAAGCGCTGACAATTTAATAAATTTTATGTTCTCCCTCATTTTCGTCCGTATATAAAACCACAAGTGTTACCTGTGATACGAATAAACATCGAATGTACGAAAGAATGCTGCTTAATTGCTTGCTAGCGCTTTTTAAAAGAAATTATCTAAGTGTCTCGATATTAATAAAAAAAAATGTTGATATACATTCGTACCTTCATAATGCACTTAAATTTTTTTTCAAAGTGCATTGATTTTATCTCAAATTTTATTTTTTTTTTTCAAAATGCTTAATTTTTTATAAAGTGCGTTGCCACACTGCAGCCAAAATCGTTCGACATTCTCATAACAGCGAGCTTAGAGTGCCGCGCTGCCGTATGACCCGGCTCTAAATACATTTTAGACCACGTGATTTAAAATCTATTTGAACAATTATAACAATGCCATTCATAATTTTAAGTAAAATATTTGATGAATAAAATAAAGTTATATAATTAATGAAAGAATAGAAAAAAGTATTACTCTTTATACACAAGTACCAACGCCCAACTAAGAATTGTGCACCGAAATAAATTATTTTGATGTCAAAATCTCTCTCTCTCTCTCTCTCTCTCTCTCTCTCTCTCTCTCTCTCTCTCTCTCTCTCTCTCTCTCTCTCTCTCTCTCTTATAAAAACATAAATAAGAACCAGCAATCTTATTACAGCCATACTCTGTAAAATAAAATATTCCGTTACATGTATTTTCTATATATCTGCTCGACAAAAACCAGACAAAGTGAATCAGATGAAGATTGTTTATAGTTCAAATATTCATGGAGGGGAAGAGACAAAACTCACAGAACAAACTCCTTTGTTTTCGTTGAAATATCCAGCACATAGTCCGTAGTCCATATTCACCACGGTGCTGCAGTCTGCAGAATCGTAGATCGGAAGATCCACCGTTCTGGCCACCCTACTGACCGGTCCATCTACAATTAAACACCAAGTTACTGAGTATTCAATTTCGATTCGATTTTTTATGAAAAAAGTTCCTATGTGAATTAATCTTTTATGTTTTTGGTATCTTTTGGTGGTATGAACATCATCAAATCTAGATTTGAGCAATTTCAGGTAAATTACCATTTGTAGTACAACCCAAGCCTAAAACTGCAGTTAGCAATGTCAGGTAAATTACCATTTGTAGTACAACCCCAGCCTTGTGTAAAACACTCCGTTCCATCGGGAGGATAGTCGCTGTCCGTGTTGAATTCGATGTTTCTGACGTAAGGACCGAAGTCGACTGGTTCTCGAAGGCGAACAACAGCTATGTCGTCTTTGGCTAGTGAGTCTTTTTGATAAAATTGTTTTAAGTAATTCATCTGCTACATTGGTAATCAAATTCAAATATCTATAATCGTTTGTCTTTCAAACTTACATACAGTCTTTTCTCGAAGTATCAAATACCACATCCGTTACAAAATACATGCAAACATTTTTTTTACCTTCAGTATAATCTGGGTGTCTAATAATCCTATCAATTTCCACATACTGAGGGCTATGTGCGTTAGTCTTTCTAAACCGCTGGTTAAACCAAGGAAACCTTTTACTATTGCCTCTTGTTTTCTGTAATGTAGAATTTGTATCAAAAATGGTAATTGCAATTTATGAAATTTGAACGCTTATCGATTGGCTAAGCAATTTTCTTAAAATTCAAAATTGGATTGATATTTTGTTTGAAACTGGCTGCAACTGAAATTTTCTAAAGATAAAACATGCATAATTTGACTTACACGAAGGGAAGCAGTTCCAAGCTTTAATCTCCACACAGAGGGGTCACTCAAACTCACACCTGATCTGCAAAACAAAAACTGGCTTAATTCTAAAGGCGGCTGAATAAATATAACAAATTACCAATCAATTTTGAGGTAAAATCATTACATATCAAGGTACGTCAATTTTGTTCATAACTTCATTATGTAAACATTTTCTTTTACATGTATCTTTAAGCATAATTCTTCTTAAAGAAATTAAAATTTACTCTAAACACAAAAACAAAAACAAAACAAAAAAAAGTCATGAAATCTTAAAGAAAAAGTACATATAAAAGCTTTTGGAATTGCTATCATGTGTGGCTTCGTTTTATAGGTTTTTGCAAGGTTAAACCAAAAATTTGTTTTGTCAAGAAATCGTTCATAGTTCGACAGGTAAAAAGTTCTGCAAATGACAGAACTTTGTGGCCAATAGCTACAAAAAATAACTGATTGCAACCAAATTCTACCAGCGGTTGGTTTCAAGTTCACCAAAGGAACCAACTACAGTAGTGTAGTTATAAAAAGGCAGTATCAATGAAGCGTTTAAAACCAGAAATCTAAACAGCGTGGTTTAAATTACATAAAGGCGATATCCTGTCTGTTACAGTGTAAGTTTTGCCTAGGGATGTGAATAAATTTTGAATAAACATCCACCCAATAAATTCAAAATTAACAACATGATATCTGCATGATTTACAATATCACGACCAGTTGTCCAATTGTAAATTTAGTATTATTGCCACTCAATAAATTAAAAGTATTCAATATATAATACGTGCATATTTTAGCATTACGTTGTTCCATCAAAGCAATGAGCCGCTGTCAATGCCCATTGTTCATTGACAAGAGATCCGGTACAAAACGCCTTTGGGTCATCAAAATTCCCTGGAGGATTAGTGGTCTGGGGGTCTTGAAACGAAGACCGGAAGATACTGCGTTTGCCACGAGAAGTTCCATCAGTGAAAACGAAAGTTAGATAGGGGGCCTCACCATCTGACAAAGGAGTTCCCCCGATGATGCGCCGAACACGTGACAAGACATGGTCGTCACCTGTCATAAAATATCCAAGTTATTGTTAGACAAAGCAACCCTGCAGGTTGATAACATGATATATCTTCATACTTTTATAATTTCGTCATATTGTTATCAATTTTTTTAAACATGCTGGTAGATCGCTAGTTTTTACTTTCTATAAAAGGTACATTTTTTAAAAGATTGCATTCATAGATTTAACAAATACCAAAATTAGGATTTTTAAAAAATGTTTATTTTTTTGTTTGTAAAAATTAACATTAGTAAACGTTTTACTAAACGATTAACAAAAACTGTTTGATTAAAATATATTTAGATAAGATGTTTTATTTACAGCAAATTACAAAAATTATTTTATAGTCTTCGAATACTTTACAACCAAAACAGTTTTTACATTTTCTCAGGAAAAAAAGAATACAAAAATAATATAAAATAGTTAAAAGAATATATTCGTCTATGGAATATTTTAGAAATGATACTTAAACGATCGTAAAATAAAATTTTGGTTTTGCATTATACCATAATATTTTCGCTAATTAGCATTACAAGAATTAAAAGTAAATAAATGAAACCCGTTTACCGAAAGCGGTGAAACATCCAAGACATAATACTAAAAAAAGACTGACACAACTCATATCCTTGACCAAATGTGTGCAAATTACATGCACCAATCTGTGAATCGAATTATAGTGTGAACGGCAATTATTTCATAGTTTTTATTTTAGTCTCTTTGTCTTCCTTTTATTTTTAAGTAGAATTCACCATATGTCGCAATTAAAAATGCTAAACTATTTAGTGCACCTTTTACAATGTGTAGCTGAGAATTTTAGTAGAACAATGCATCGGATACAGATTATATCACATAAAAAATGTGGGAGTCCAGAGGCGGTCTTACCTTTTAACCCCATTCACACGCGCTCTTTCACTTGCGGTTGTAGATTCAAGACAAACACATTTTGCTTCAGGTTAAAATATTATTTTTACAGTTCGGCTGTCAAATTGTTCTTGTTAGCACCAAGTTGGTACACAAGTTTCATCATGCTCATATTTGTAGGAAACGTATTTAGATAGGAAGAAATGTCTTGTATTTCCCAATTATAAAGGCGACTATTTTCTATCTTAATTAGTTTGGTAAAGATATACAATTTTGACCTTAGAACAAACACATATTCAATTTTCAGACCAAAACACACCACACTTTAAGATATATTACAAAAAAAGCTTACGATTCATTTTTTGATACCTTATCTTTACGCTAATATCATCGCTCCTGATTATTTACAGGAGTTGTAATTCCTTTTCAATAAACTCACAATCCATATCTACGTGGACATCAAGATGATCCGAAACTTATTCTACCAAAACTTTGATCAGCCGCCCATATGAATATTTTTTTTTACCTTCCACTATAGATAGTGTATGGTAAAACAATCTTATCTCTACCTACAACTTAATAATTTTAAATTGCTAATTGAAAACCGAATAAGCTTCACGATTAGGGAAAACCAATTTTACACAGTCGGTTAAGAAACAAAGCCAGTGATGTATTTAATGACCCGCATAACCAGTTTTTCCTTTTGTAACGCGTCTCAAACTAAAGGCACTTGTTACTGCAATAAAAGTCCCCGTTTTATTATTATACTACAAAGTGAACTTTAATTACAGAAACAAGTGCTTGTGCCGCAAACTCTGGTTTTTTTTTTCATGCAGAACTGCATTCGGTATAAATCCAATATATACTGTACGAAAAAAAAAAATTTACAAAAGTAAACAATATTGATATAATTTGTACAGAAGCCGCTATGTTTAGAAGTGCTTTGTGCAGAGGTAGATCCATGTTATGCTCTGATAATATCTAGTTAATAGATATATTATAGAGATAATAGATATTTTCAATAGTTTCGATCCTCGAAAAGTTAAAAAAATGTCGTTGGTTGTGGAAGGATTATTTTTATATACAATTAAATATTTTAACATACTCGTAAGAATAATAGGATCTGAATAGAGATTAATTGTTAATAAATCCACATTAATATGTATCAAATGCAACAACTTTTGCTTAAGAAGTGTTTCTATATGTCTATAGTTTGAAAGATTGGTCCCCAAGAAGTTTTAGATAAACATGTACTGAAGGATCAATCTCCGTAACAGTACGGTTCCAGAAAAAGTTGTTTACCAAAAGTTGTTGCATCACATCTATTCTAATGCGGATTTATATCAAAAATTTCAAAATCAAATTTTTTTCATTTTTTGCACTTAAAATTTATATTCCATTTTGGCTATTATATCCCAAACGGGTTATTATATCCTATTTGGGCGATTGGTCCCAACCTGATAAACGATATAAGATTATTCCGGTTTGAACGACCCTTAAATTTCCGGAAGCTCATAATTACGTTAATTAAGTATGTGAAAGGAGTTTTTATGAATTTCAACTATTACAATCAACGTTATTTCTTATTTCCTAACTATACAATAGGTATATCTGAAGTTATTCACACGTGTTTTCAGCTGCACTGTCTCTCTAGGTCTTCGGTTTCTAACTCACAAAGAGCGTGAATAAAGATTTATAGCGACGATAACCAAAAAACTTTATACAAATCAACATCAAAATTAATATAAATATATGCTTTTACAGCTTATTTTTAGATATCTTTGGTCCTATAACACACCAAACCATATGCATGCAGACAAAGAACTAGGTACAGTTTCAGTCATATTTTCCCCTGTTTTAGAGTGACTTAAAAAAATATTACCAAAAATGGAAATGTACCATTTATTTACACCAAAATACCCATAAATTACGAAATCTATAAATAGTTACCTGATAAGACTTTCACAAGGGTAATTGTGACGTCACAAACAGTGCATTTTCCGGTAATTTTCATTAAACTGAGCAGAAGACACCAATTTCTCTGTGGGTTTTTGAATAGAAAACTATGTACGCAGCCATCGCCCACAATGAAACTCACATTTTAACTTTATCATGTTAAAACACTTAAAATATATTAATTTTGTTGTGGGCGACGGCTGCGGACACATTTTCCTCTTTAAAAAACTATGAGAAAATGCGCCATTTTTCACCATTTTTGACTAAATCTTAGAAATGTGCCAAAATGTTGAAGTCATAATTATTGTTTGAAACAAGATACAAGTGTATAACTTGGCATTTCATATACATACATGTTCAAGATTATATATGTGTATATTCACGAGTCTTAAATACATTTTGAATTTTAGGGCAAATATTAAAAGAAACTGTACTTTCTTCTTATAAAAATTTGTACGACCTGGTTTGTTATAGGTCCGACGGTACCCGAAAATAAGCATTCAATGCTTAAGTGGAATAGCAATGGAAAATTAGATCATATTACACTTAAGGAGGCTGGGTGGTTTACAAATTAACCATCAGACATTTAAAAGATGTTATTTAAGAAAAAAAAATCATATATTTTAACATTTAAAATTGGGTATTTTTCTACATTTTTATATAGAGCTATTCTTGTAAAGGTAACCGCTACAGACCACAGGGCTCTCTTAAAGAAAAAAAAACCAACAACTACTGCCATACCTAGCAGTGTCTTTTGGTTGCTAAAGTCAAACCAAGAATTTATATATCAAATTTATTATTTATTTTTGCATGCTTGTTTAGTACATTAATTCCTACAATGTCAAATACATGTGTAATATACATTAGCTACTTTGATATATGATGCGTACATCTAGAGTTGTAGGTTTATGATACATGTACAAGTCACATGCGTGATGATCATGGAACTGTTAGGACTTTCCGAACAATTAGGCCTATTTCAAAGATACTAGTATACCCAAAAGTATGTCATCATAGTTAGTTTTAGATATCCGCCAATGTTTCGCAAACGGATCAGGTATGAAGGCTTAGTGTGTAAAATATGATTATAATTGATAGGATGTGATTATGTATATCCATAAAATTAATCATATACGATTTATTGATTTTCTTTTAAAAAATTTAAGAACTAAGCGTAATCTGTGAATATTCTATAGTATTATGACAGTCGTTCAATCTGGTTTATTTATTAAACACTTTATTCAGATCATGTCAAATAAAATTGATTACATCTGATTCAATATATCTATAAAGTCTAATAAAGATGTTTTGATAATGTAACTATTTTATCAAAAATTTAACTGAACGAAACACTGATAGTAACAGCACGAGTGGACCTTTGTAAGTCACCTCACGCAAACAAACAGACACCCATACTGTTTTCTACTGAAACAGATTTGTTTCACATTTATCAGTGAACCATCTACTGTTACTGTCCTTCGTGGTTTTTTGGCGCACAACTTTTTCAATTGTCAACAGTCTCGTTTCTGTCAGTTCACGTTTTTTTTCTCTGGCAGTTTCATATAATGTTTGTTTTTGACGTACCTTTCAGGTTTATACGGTAGGATACTGTCGAGTGAGTTCTTATGCAAGTTTTCTATGTGATAGATTTCGCCATAATAGAAACATTGTATCAGGTATGCCACATCGTTGTCAACGCTGACTATTGAGGATAGACTTCCGCCTCCTTAAACTCGAGTTCCGTCAGCAACCAGCTTTCACACTTGTGAAGAATGCTTTTCACGTCGTATTCATCTGGAAACCTAATAGTACTCAAGGAATGTTATTCAATTCCTCAATAACATCTTTGTTCCATATACTTTTAAGAGGACACTGTTAGAAATAAGCTTTTAATCAGTAATAGTTTACCCTGGTATCATAATGATTATGTCCGTCAAACACAATGTCTTTGAAATTATAACCATTTAATATTGATTCATATGGTGGCATATCTCTGCCCCTTGTGCGCAAGTTTTTCCTATCAAATATGTCGACATGCAAGATAGTTAAGTCAACATGCAACATAACTATGTTGATATGCCAGAAGACAGGAATCAAATAAGAATTATAAAAAAAATCTCAAATATCGCCCAAATGTGACATCCAAGATGCTACTTATTTATGTCAATGTCCAACTTATTTATGTTAAAATTCTTGCAAGATAAATATGCTGACATGCAACTTATTCATGTCAACATGCAACTTAGTTGTTTTCACATGCTACTTATTTATGTTAACATGCAACTTAGCTATGTTTACATGCTTCAGTAACTTATCTTTGTCAATATGCAACTTAGTTATGTTTACATGCAAGATAAATATGTTAACATGCATAACTTAGGTTTGTTCACATGCGAGATAAATATGTTGACATTTCGAAATAACTAAGTTGCATGTCAACATATTTATCTTGAATGCTAACATACTAAGTTCCATGTCGACATAAGAAGTTGCATGTTAACATAAATAAGTTGCATGGCAACATATTTATCTCGCATTTTAACATAAATAAGTTGCATGTCGACATACGTAAGAAGCATCCATCATCTTGGATGTCACATGTTAGCGATATTTGTTATTTTTTATATTTTAATTTGATTGCAATTCTCTTACATTTCAACATGCATGTTGACATAACTATTTTGCATGCCAATATATTTATCTTGCATGTCGGAATATTTGATATAAAAATAACTTGCACACAAGGGGCAGAGATATGCCACCATATGAATAAATATATTCCACCATAGATTTATACTATGTACAATATGCATGGTTATATGTATGATGACATGACACGAAATAAATATATTTTATTGCATATAGTTAGTTACTCGTGAGAAGAAAAATATATGAAAACAAAAGAGTGATGATTAATTTTAATTTGTCTCATGTGCAAGAAATCTAACGAAAGAAAAAAATAATGTAATTAAGCTGATTTTCAGTAACAATTGACCATCATAGTAGGATAATTATTAAAACACAATACAATTTAACTTGAATTTAATCACATTAAATACAGATTGGAGAAAGACGACGACTACCAGTATCTTTTTGTAACTGAAGTCAATTATAGAAGAATTTAAAAAATTAATATTATCAATTTTGCCTGCTTGTTAAATACATTAATTCCAACTATGTCAAAATAATTAGCTGCTTTCATATATGAACTGTATGTTCACAGGGTCGATAATAAAGAAACGGGTCAATTAAAAAGAAACCATAAAGTATGTTATCATGACCCTCTTTTATATATGTACCCAAGATCCGTCAACAGACCAGATTTGGAGGAAATATGACATTAACTGACACGATTTGATAACGTTTATCCATAGAGTTAAAGGGACATGGTCACGATTTTGGTCAAATTCTATTTTTAAGTTTTTATTATTAACAATTCTTTAGAAATGCATTTCTAATGATCAAATAAAATTTGAGAGTCAGTCATTAAGTTATAAGCAAGATACAGGGCTCACAGTTCTTTGTAATATAAACAAGGCTCGTGCCCTGTTTTTGTTTACATAGCTTCAATATACCAGCAAAAAACCGTTTTCCAGCTTATTTGTCTATATATCTTTTTATTTATTTTAGGCATTGATAAACAGTGCCTAACATTTAACACATTAGTTTTAGGTTTTACTTCAACATTCAAAACGTAAACAAATGCTTTGTTTACATAGCAAAGAATTTCAAGCTCTGTAACTCGCTTATAACTCAACATTTCGGTTGCCTATTAAAAATGCCATTTTAAAGCATTGTAAATATTAAAATCGGAAAAATAATTTTTGACCAAAATCGTGACCAAGCCCCTTTAATATCTATTTAGACTTTAAAAAAATTTAACAAACGAAACGTGTTCTGTGAATGTTCAAGTATTTTGACAGTCGTTTGATCAGGTGTACATGTTCTATATAGATTATGTCAAATAAAATAGAATACATCTGATTCAGTTCATGTTCATTTGTAAAGTCTAAAAACAATTCTTTTATGGTAAATATACAAAAAGGTACACAAAAAAAATGATAGTTTCAAAAGACAAATCGTACAATTGAAGAACAAAATACAAACAAGCTGACACACATGCTTTTTTCTATTTAAACAGATCTGGTGCACATCTATAAGTATCATGACTTGCCAAAATACTGTCCCCATACCTTCTGGTCTTCACATCGTTTTCAATTTTCAAGAGTCGCGTTTCTGTCAGTTCACGTTTGTTTTTCTCGGGCAGCATCAGGTAATGTGTGTTTTCGACATACCTTTCAAGTTTATACGGTAGGATACTGTCGAATGATTTCTTATACAACTCTTCTAAGCAATAAATCGATCCATAATAGAAACATTTTATCAGAAATGCTACATCGTTGTCAACGCTGACATGGTGAGGATGAACTTTGGCCTCTTTGAACTCGAGTTCCGTCAGCAACCAGCTTTCACATTTATGACGAATACTTTTCACGAGCTTCTGTAAAAACAAAACGATATTAAATCACTTGAAAATAAGAAATAAATTTATACATGTAATTACATTGTACAGATAAAATAATATTCGTGTATTGTCCCAAATATGAAAATCTACTAATTTATTTTATTAATTTATAAAAATATATTATTTATTTTATTACATTATACATGTATTATCCATTCTATACAATACAAGTTTGGAATACAATAGAGCTTACAATCCCAATAATTTTATTTAATAAACTGTGAAACTATGTTTAGCTTGTTTTTGTGAATTTGTCTTCCACGCCAATGCATTGTAAAACAACGGGCGTGTCTAAAGGATTAGTCAACTTGCTATTGTTTAAAGTTTATCAATGCGTCTCTCACACATACCTCATGCTGTTGTATGTCAAATGACTGCGTCATTTCCTGATAAGAAAAGTTCAAGTGAGGGAAATTATGAAAAAACTGAAAAACTATAATGTATTTAATAAACCTTGACCCATATACGATTTGTTTTCTTTAAAGACAAACTAATTCCACAATAATAATTAAGGTTGTTAAATTGGCAGAAATCGTCCATTACAGTGTTTTACTGGAGGACGCACTCTCTCTCTCTCTCTCTCTCTCTCTCTCTCTCTCTCTCTCTCTCTCTCTCTCTATATATATATATATATATATATAATTCACTTTTGTTGGAGCTCCACATCCGCCCCGACCGAGGCTTGAACTCACGACCTCTGGAACCCATTCCCCTAGCAGTGAGCGGCCACTTTTGTTGAAGCTCCACCTCCGCACTACACAGTCGCATGAGATACAGGTGGAATACAGTAAAACGACAATTTGAGAGGATCGGAACGATACACATTGCATAGATACACACATATACAATAAGCACAAACATTGCAATAACTCTCAAATTGACATATACCTGCCCATAGTGAATGATATATATATATATATATACACACACACAGACCCTGAAACGTACTACTACACCACACGCTCGCTGCATACTCGCTACACGCTCGCTTAATGGTTCACACGATGAACAGTTTACACGAAACGCTGCACGCTTTGCCAGAAACGCTAAACGATTTACACGAAACGATTCTCGCATGAAACGATTTGCTCGCTTTTCCAAGCTTTGGACACGCTTTTATCCTGATCGATTCGGGTTCTCTCGGATTTTAACCCTGAATTTGTTTGTAAGAATTAATTTTAAGAAAACACGAAATAATAGAAATACTGATATTAGAAACGTATATGTACATAAGTATTCAATTGATTAATAAAATTATATAGTTTGGTACTTATATTTGGAGAAAAAAATTATTTAAGCACAGAATTAGCCAAAGATAATACTTCTATAAATATATTCACTGCTCAAAAGAAATATCCATGATTCTTATTAGTGCCGTAAATAATAAAAATTCCAGAGAAAAAAGTTACCGTAACACAATATTCAATACCAAAAATAAAATTCGTATGATTACAAACTCAAATCGGTTTTTCAGTATTCGGCGGGATTTGTATTTTCTTCTCACATTAGTATTTTTATTGGTTTCGGAGAATACGATGTAAAAATACTAACAGTAAATAAACCTGTAATTATTTACATTGATAATTTTGAAAGTTATGTAAAATAAAATTAGTCACATAAGTTAGAAAAATGCTATAAAACAACCGATTATTATTTTTTATGTCGTATCATTCGCGTAAATAAATGTTCCGTACATAAAATCACAGAAGAAAATCAATCGATTAAACAATTAAGAAAGTTGTTATTACTATTTCGGATTTCGGAAAGAACAAAAAAAAAAAATGATTTAAATTTTTGTCTCAATATTCGTATACAAAACCGGCGCCCCGCATAACGGCGTACAATATATCTATCATAATCTATTTGAAATAAGTACCATGCATATAGATTCCCATATTAATTAATGCATGTGTACATTTTAGGAAAATTTCAGTCTGTTAATTACTTGTTATTTTCTGTTATCAATGTTTAAATAATTAAAATAATAACTTGTAGATATATTTTTAATCGGGATTCAGAAGAATTTACTTCTCGCATTTCATAGAAATGAACAGTATATTTTCTTTCTATGTTTACATTTAATTTTGTTCAAATTAATGTTAAATAATCCATCATTAAATTGTGTGCATCATCAAATACTGATTTCGACTACCTTGAAGTCATTAAATCTCTATTGGCTATTGACAAAAGAAGAGACGCATGACCATCCAATGAAAACGAATACACAGAGTTTGACTGACAGGTTCAGCCAGGTGCAGGTCTTACCCGATGTCCGAGGTTTTGTGTGCTGCTTGTACACAGCCAAATATCCCAGTAACTAGACTTCTTTCAATACGTGTACCTTTCTTTTGTTTGTTAAAACTTAATTCAATTTTGTAAAAAGATAAGTATATCATTTCTTATAGATTTTTTTTCACGAGAATATCTACAAAGGAGTTTTGCCAATCACAAACAGTTTAAAGTAATGTTTAACAGGAGCGCTATTTTGAAACAATTAAATGTCAAAGAGTTCCGAATGAAATCTGATGAACGTTTCACACGGTTCTCGCACGCTTTGCCCGAAACGCTAAACGATGTTTGGTTATATGTTTGAGTTTAAGTAGTTTAGTAGTGGCTTTAGATTTTGTTTTCTTTGTTTTTTACTTATGTAATTTATTTTTTGGTCCTGAAGAAGTGACGGGTTGTCTCGAAAATTTAAAATTTGACAATTTCTATTGTTCGTGTCGTTAGCCATTTTTAGTGCTTTTTATATATATATATATATATATATATATATATATATATATATATATATATATATATATATATATATAAAGCACAGGGAAATTCACTTTTGTTGGAGCTCCATCTCCGCCCCGACCGAGGCTTGAACTCACGACCTCTGGAACCCATTCTCCTAGCAGTGATAGTCCAAGAACTGTGCGTAATCGTCTGCGCGAGCAAAACATCAGACCAAGACGTCCAGCGGTGCGTCCAGTACTGCTTCAACGTCATCGTATCGCCAGACTAGCGTGGTGCACACGACATCTGCGATTCAGAATACAGGACTGGGCAAATATTCTGTTCACTGATGAATCCAGATTTCATTTGGATAGCAGTTACGGCCGTTGTAGGGTGTATCGTCGCGTTGGAGAGCGTTACCAGGACGCTTGTGTTGTGCAACGTCGACAATTTGGTGGAGGTAGCGTTATGGTATGGGATGGAATATCAGCACGTGGAAGGACCCCTCTACAAATTCTCAATGGAAATCTCACCGGCGTACGCTATCGAGATGAAATTATTCAGCGTCATGTCATACCCTTCATACAGAGACATCAAAATCACATCACTCTGCAGTAAGACAACGCAAAGCCACACGGTGTAGTCAGGGACTTGATTGTTCAACAGAATGTCGATGTCTTGCCTTGGCCAGCTGTTTCTCCCGATTTGTCGCCGATCGAGCACGTCTGGGATGAAATGGAAAGACGTTTACGCCGTTTACCAAATCAACCAAATACATTGGCTGATTTAGGCCAGGCTTTAACTGACATCTGGAACCACATCCCTCAAGCATTTCTGAACACTTTAGTGGCATCGATGAGGCGTCGCTGTCAAGCATGCGTGAACGCAAATTAAATGGTGGTCACACGCGTTATTAATTTTGTTAATTCAAATTATTTATAATGTTTTGAATGAAAATGTAGTTGTTCCAATTGCTGTAACCAAATGGAAAACAGATCTAACAGATTATAATGTTGAAGATCTTACTGTATGTGACATTTTAAAGATTTGTTTTAAAACTACCAAAGATTCTTCTGTACAATGGCTTCAATTTAGAATTTTACACAAAATTCTTCCAGTTGGCTTCTACCTTAAAAAAATTAATGTCCAAACTACTGACAGATGTGGGTTCTGTAAAAGTAATGTTGAAACTATTATACATGTTTTTATTTCTTGTGAGAAAATACATACCCTGTGGAGTGAACTTAGTTTATACATTTAGAGAAAGACCTCTGAAAGAGTCGGATTTAATATGTCTAATATTATACTTGGCCAACTTCCATTGTCGTTTCATAACAAAGTCATAAATTTTATAATTCTTATATGAAACAATATATATTTTGTTGTCTTATGTCAAATAAGATTCCATGCTTAATTGGTTTCCTTTGTCATTTAAAACTAAAATACAATATTGAAAGATATGCGGCAATACAAACTTGTAAATTACAATATTTTGAAAAATTATGGGATAGTTGGAAAGGTATCTTACTAATTAAAAGCAATTATTGACATAAATTTGGGGTAAATTCATAGCTCTTCCCAAGCATGATTCATTTTGGTACCCATATTCTCTACCAATTTTACTTAAAATATTCGAAAACAGTATTGATCTTTCACCTGCGCCGAGCTCTTTTTTTACATGCATTAAAATATCTTTATTCAGTTCTTTACACGTAACAGGGAAAGTCTCCAAATCACTAATTTATAAATAGTCTTTTATTTTAAATGAAGCTTTAAATCTACAGATTTTTTATTACTGATTATTGATGCGAGTGAATTCTGTACATCTAGCATAAACGACAGCATCAATGTAAAGGAAACAAGCGGTTTTATTACAGTTTCAATATAATACGATACATTCCCTGAGACCCATCGAAAGGAATGCAGATCGTGACGTCAAATTTGATTATGACGTCATATTGTATGAAGTACAGACAAGTGAATTTCTACAAATCACAGTGAAGGATGTTGAAAATGTGAACAGTTTACAGACCATACTACCCATAGTCCTCTGCGTCTCCGCGTTTGGTACAAACGAACTCTGGCGGAAGTTTGTTTACAGACGCGACGGACAGACAGACAGACGACAGACAAAATGTGATCAGAAAAGCTCACTTGAGCTTTCAGCTCAGGTGAGCTAAAAACCGCTCTAAATTCCGCACCATCTTAATTCCACATGAGGAACAGTCACAGGTAGACTCTAATACTCTATTATACATGTACTTTGTCCCGGGATTTTGCTTCCGTCACTTTTCGCTGGATATTGTGATAATCATAAATATTTTTGTGCTCAAACTACATGTATGTTCATCAACTAATATGAGAAATGCCAAGATTCTCTGTTTTGAAACGCCCCTTCTACCCCTTCAGGTTTCAATACAGTTACACATCCCAAAATAGAAAGTATACGGAGATTTTATAGGAATGAGAGTACCAACCCCCGGATGTTTACATCAGAGAAAAGTTATAGAACGTTGTAATACATCTTCGCTAGCCAAGGGTTTACGATCTTCTAGAGGAGAGGAGCGGATCGTAAACTCTTGGCTAGCGAAGATGGTTGTAATAAGGAATGAATGGGTAAGCGTTACGCGATTGGCTGAATTCAGGTATGTGTCAATTCTCATTTTGTAGTAAAAATATTAGTTTTTAAAATAAATCATGGAATGGGGGAATATTTTAAAGAATATAGCAACACTACTGACTAGGAAAAATGGGGGGGGGGGGATTTTTTATGTAGAGTGACATTTACTGTCGATCGCTGCAAGTTGTAAACACCTATAAACGCCTCGGGACCACATACTATTTTGTCATTTCTTGAAAGGTCTTAAATTAAATTTTCAAATGATACCAAAGATTTGATTGAAACTATTATAGTAAAGTACTGAGAGGTCATAACGTCTGTATTGAATTCTATGGGAAAATAATTGGTAGGTTTTCTCATTTTTGCATTGCATCAGCCATAAATAAGCCCGGATGATAACGTTGAAAAATTGTGCGAGGTGTTCCGAGTGAGTTCCGAATGGAGAAAAGATGTCAACATTCCCCATTTTAAATCTCCGTAAGAAATCTGTTTTCGTTCCTGTGAACTTATATTATGAGGGAAAAATTATAATTTGTTAATACTTTGGTATTTTCGCAGTAAAAATCGTGCCTCGCGTTTATAGTCTATTTTAGAGAATCTAGGTACTTGTAGTCAAATATAAATTCTAGATTGATTTAATAATTGATTTATTTATTATTCGGTATTTATTGATTTTAAACTTTATCTTCATTAATTGGTGGGTAAAATGTGTCCTAGAAATAAATGTGACAATACAAAAATAGTTTGTTTCTGCTGTTGCGACAATTAACATGTGTAGTAGACATCCCCCATAAGAATTAATTTTCGATCCGCGCCTGACCTAGTAATAACACTAATAGTGAAACAGACTGTACTATTTTATGCAGAATGTTCCTTGAAAATGGCTCGATATACTAAGTTTTTATGTAAAACATTCACCCATTTTAAGCAACCCAATGTTTATATTGTTGAACACGAACGATAACTCTGTTTCGAGTATCATCGTTCAATTTAAAAAACCGCTAGATGTTAAAATAAGACATACATCTTAAAGGATGTTGATGTTTTAACATAAATCAAAGTAGGGTATGATTACTTACGTAATTTGAGAATATTATCCAAACACTTATACTTCCGCTCAAAATTTCACAGGAACTGAACAAATCTCGGTGAAGTCTTGTGAACTTTCATTCGAGCACCTCTGGATTTATTACATACTTAGCGACGATAAAGAAAACATTCCGAACACATTCGCAGGGGTGTTGTGTGTTTTTCTTAATTAAAAGTAATCAAAAAGTGTTGGAAGCAATAACTTGGGACAAACTATTACTGACATCTGTTGGCATGTCACTTAATTCTGTTTATAGTTTGATACTACGTATTTCATCTTATTTACACTTTTATATGTACATGCTACATGTATTAAAATGTCATATGTGATACACGATAGTTGTATGATTACTTTTCATTTAAATTAAGTTAAAGACCTTCATTATGTTATAGTGCGAAGACTTCAAGTTGCGACGGCAAAAGTGCGAAGGCGAAGGAGCGAAATTGCGAAGATGCGACGGCAAAGCCCGAAGAAGCGACGGCGAAAGTGTGAAGTTGCAACGGCGAAAGTGCGGAGTTGCGAAGGCGAAGAAGCGAGTATCATGAGTATATACCTGTCAGTGTATATTCTCTAGGAAAAATACATCTCAAAAACAATTCAAAACTGGAATACTTTTTTCCTGGAAGTTCCAGTTCTGGCGTATTCTTTTCTTTAAATTCACCAGTCAACATTCTTCGAAATACTTTTGAGGCATCAATCAAGACCCCCTTAAGCACATGCAACTTTCTACCCTCCACAATCAAAGTGAAATCGGTAACTTCGGGATCATGTGGGAAGTACTGGCACTCCTTTTCCGATTCAGTGAATTCTGAAGCGAAATCGGTAACCTCGAGATCATATGGGAAGTTCTCGCACTCCTTTTCCGAATCAGTAAATTCTAAAGCATAGGCGTCGGAAGCAAATTGAAAGTGGGGGGGCTAGACTAATCCTCAGAAATATTGAGAAAAAAGTAATTCCCAAAATCATGGAAATCCTAATCCGTGGGGGGGGGGGGGGGGGGGGGGGGGGGGGGAGTAGGCCTATACTTCCAAAAAAACAATTACTTAACCAAATATTTTTTTTTCAAAATCATGAAATTCCTAATCCGTGGGGGGGGGGGGGGGGGGGGGGGGGGGGGGGGGCTAGTATGCTTCTGAATCTAACTTCTCAATCTTTCAAGGTAAATTAGGAACGATAATCTTTCCTGCGAAAAAAAGTGGGGGGGGGGGGGGGGGGGCTGAACCCTCTATCATGCTATGTTTCTAATGGTTAGGTATAAATTTGCAAAAACAGTGGGGGGGCTAAGCCCCCCCTAGCCCCCCCGGTTCCGACGCCTATGTAAAGTATGAAGCATATCTACATATTCTTTCTCCATGTCGTAAATTTAAAAAACGAAAATGGAGAAATCCCAAACGTCTAAATTTAGAAATCGACACCAATCCAAACATTCGGATCGCGCTCGGCCTTTTCCGTAACCGAGGAAAAAGTTATTTGCGGTGACGGAAATGGCCGAGTAGTTACAATTTCAAAAATAAATCACGTGATATCAACATCATGTGATTAAGCGTTTTCACGGGACAAAATGGCGGCTTCCATGAAAACTGTGTTGAATCTCGTTTTAATTTCTGTGCTTGTCAGTTTTACCTCAAGTTTACCTCGATTTCTCCATGGACGACCAAAACATGGTTTGCTTGGAGCGCCTAAACTGCCTCAAGGATCAGTTCTTCCACCAGATATGTGGCTGAAACAAAAACTTACGCATTTTAATTACGCCGACACAAGAACTTGGCAACAGGTTAGTTTCTTCACGACTTTAGCCCAACCCTCTCACAGTCAAATAGTTACCGCCCATTTTGTAACATATTCACTAAGATACTACTGTACGTGCATTCTACAACGTAAATATCTGAATATTACGTTTAGTATTTTGATCATCATATTTTTTTGTGGTAGCGGTATTTCGTGAATGACACTTTTTATAAACCAAATGGGCCAATCTTTCTCATGATTGGAGGGGAAGGGACTGCTAATCCAGCATGGATGCTGCAGGGAGCATGGATAGAGTATGCCAAAACATACCATGCAATATGTTTTCTACTTGAGCACAGATATTACGGGAAAAGTCACCCAACACCGTAAGTTTATTTGATGATATACACATTTTCTATTGTCTTTGTCCACATCAGAGACATTAATAACAGAGATTGGCAACTGATCGAAATCTCGCGAAATCCTGCGGTCCCTATTGTAAAGTGCTCCCAGTTTAAATCAGTATATCTTTCGAATAAACAATTATATCGAAATATAAACAGCTATTACCAAAACATTCAAAATATTATGTTTTCATGAGTTTATGTCATATAAACAATATTAAAAGAGGAGTTTTAGGAGGCAGTTGGCTCCCCATCGTCCGATATTTTGCCAATGTTATATAGCTTGCCAATATATTTTCTATATATTAATCTTATTTTTCTATTTTATGTTTCAAAAATGTCTAAAACCTATGCACACTTTTCATTAAAACGATATACTTTTGGTTTAAGATCATTATCTCAGTTTACCAAAATGTAGTTCTCAAAGTAAGGTTGGTCCCGTACCATTTTTCAACAACAAAACACGCTAATGGCAGAGTTGCCAATCTCCGTTATTTATGTCTATGTCCACATTGAATCTATAAATTAAATTCAATTAATTGTGTGGAAAAAAAATATGTAATTGGTACGTAGGCCAAAATGAAAATGTTTAAAAGCATCATGTGATTACAAGTGCATCATGGTGATTCATATACTGTATACATGTATAATATATAGACTGTACTACTGGAGGAAAATGATATGTTTCAAATAACATGCACAGTCCTGTTCGGGCACAAGCAGGGTTGGCAAGATCAAACAAAAGGAAACTATCAATGATATTTTTTAAGTTCCTTATTCCTCTGGTTAGTTTTTGAAATATCCTATGTTGTGAAATTAATGCATGATTAATCATATTATATCATGCAAAGCATTTTTCTAATAAACCAAGTGCATTGTTTGCAATGTTCATTGCATGCATATATTTCACAAATAAATCTAAATATATATGTATACTGCTAAAATCATTATGGTCTTTTGTATTTTCATTTTTCAAAGATTTGATACAACCTTCTGGCTGTTGTGCTTCAGCTACTAATTTGTATTTATTTATCTGATTATTTTTTAATGCTATAAAGAGATCTGAGTGTGGACAACTTGCAGTTTCTCAGCAGTGAACAGGCACTTGCAGACTTGGCCTACTTTATTCAATATGTAAAACACAAGTATAATCTTATGTCAAAGGACCAGAAACTTATCACTTTTGGAGGTTCATATCCAGGCAAGTTTGAAAGATAATTTTCAGAGAGATTCAATATCAATTATAAGTATTTTCTAATGTTGTACAGTAGATGATTTGAATAGAACTGAGCTACTTCGGTGATAATTTTGAAGATTTTCCTAAACGTAGGATCTCTGTCTGCCTGGTTTAGACTGAAATATCCTCATCTGGTAGATGGCGCTGTTGCCACTAGTGCACCAATATTTGCACAACTGAATTTCAAAGGTGAGCTTCACCACACTTGTAAATATATTTACATGCATTTGAATAAAACAGTTGACTACCTCTCTCTCTCTCTCTCTCTCTCTCTCTCTCTCTCTCTCTCTCTCTCTCTCTCTCTCACTCTCTCTCTCTCTCTCTCTCCCATGATTTAATTGGCCATACAATGTTAAAGCACACATAGGTCTTAGACAATATTCTATCTTACAGTTTTACCTACTTAGATAATTAATTATTAAATTCATTTTTTCACTAGAATATCTGCAGGTTGTTGTGAGCTCCTTAGCAACCACAGGACCAGGATGCAACAAAAATATAAAGATGGCAACAGATACCATCACAAAAATGATATCCACGGATACCGGGAGAAAGAGTGTAGAAAAAATGTTTAAGTATGACAACAATTTAATTTAATTAATCTGCTGAGAATTATTTGTCTATGTTTACCAAAGTAAATTAATTTCAATGAGATT
The DNA here is from genome assembly GCF_963853765.1 of Magallana gigas. Classification (NCBI taxonomy): domain Eukaryota; kingdom Metazoa; phylum Mollusca; class Bivalvia; order Ostreida; family Ostreidae; genus Magallana; species Magallana gigas. The sequence continues at coordinate 14,735,352 of NC_088860.1, read as the reverse complement.
TGAACATAATGATTATTTCTGGAAAATAATTTTTCTTAATATCAGAGCAATAAATAAAACACATCATTTTTGGTCTCGTTAGCAGTATTACAAGATCAACTTATCGTATGGAAATTAAATTTGAAGGCTTTGACTTTCAGCTTATGTGACCCTTTGGATACATCTCAATACGTGGATGGTTCTAACCTGTTCTCCAACCTAGCAGGAAACTTTGAGGGAGTTGTTCAGTACAACAAGGATAATCGGGCATTTGAGGTACAGTCAAACCTTATCTGTTTATATATAATTATACTAACATGTGAAATTCTACATTTATGTTGTAGTCCAAGATGATTTATGAAGTTGTAGGGTAAATATTTTATATGAGGCTGTGACATTTTTTTTCCTTTTACTTTACTTCTTTTCACCCCTTTTGTTATTTTTGTTATTGATTCACAGATAAACACATTTGAATCGGAGAGTTAGATATCTAATTCAAAACATTTTTTTCATAGATTTATTCTTGAATTATTTGACTGTTCTTTATACCTGTCAAATATCATTATCAATAAATCATTCTAAAGCTATTAAAAGATAATGTCTTAAGAATGTTATCGTACATACTATCTTATTGTCCCAAAGTCCTCATAAGATAAGTGTCAGTTCATTTAAAAATACCATTTGAATTGTAAAAAACAATATTTACAAGCTAATAAAAAAATCACTTTGGGTCAAGTAAAGACGATCATGCAAACAAAAAAAGTATGGAATCAATCCCACAGTAATACATGTACCTGGCACTGTGCAAACTTGATTCTGAGATGCTTTGTTGCATTTAGGTACTTTTTTGAGCAGAAGGAAGGCACAACAAAGAACTAAAAAGTGGAATTGTAATCAACCATATTAGAATTGCAAAATTTGCCAAAGGCTCGGGGATAGAAAACACACAACTCATTTGATTAATATCGTAAACCATCTCCAATCTTGAGAGATCCTATAGCTACAAGTATACCATAACCAAACATCACATGTCAAATTTGTTTTTATTTGCATACAAAGCTTATGATTTTTAGCAATAAGTATTGGACTAATTTTGAGATAACAAAGATTTTTGAACTAATTCATAGATTATTTTCTCTTACAGGGTGCCATAGGAACTAATATAACAATAGACACAATTTGTGGCATCATGACCGATGAAAGCAATGGTTCTCCTATAGAGAGGTATGCTAAAGTAAACAGTCTGATGTTGTCTACCTACTCTCAGAAATGTCTGGATAACAGCTACAACAAGATGATTAAGGGACTGCAAGCCACAGCCTGGAATGCCAGTGCATCTGAAGGGGGTAATGAAAGATTACAAGGGAACCTGTCTATTTAAAGACAAACTCTTAATCAATGATTCTTTTATGATACATGTATACATGTATAGATATGTAAAGGGTACATGATCTGAAACCTAAAATATATTGAGACTTTTCAAATCTAAATGCAATGAACTAGCCATATGAAAGACCAATCATAGTGAAACTTGTCCAATTGAACATCTTATACAAAAAAACTTTTACATAAAACCAGTCTTGCAGTGAGTTTTGTTAAAATCTAAAATCAAATTTTGTGTTGCCTAATATACAACCAAATACAGTAAAATTGTCAAATTTAAAATCAAATGAATGGAAAATCTTTGTTCTTGATGTACAGGGAGACAATGGATGTACCAGACCTGTACAGAGTTTGGATTTTTTCAATCATCAGACCTTGGTGATGTGCAACCATTTGGAAATTTCTTTAATCTTAAGTAGGTTTCATTATTTATTCCATAAGAACAGCAAAAACATGCAAAAAGAGACAACCTTATGAATTATACTTTGCTCATTGAACCAAGTTTTAAAATCAAAACTCAATGTTGTGGTGGATCCTGTATGTAAAATCCTTGTCAGAACCATATATTATACCCCCTTTTTCCAAATCTTGGTCTTACTTCACCCACAATTGTCTTTGGATAAAGAGTGTGCAATGTTCTTGAATAAATTTTCAGGATCAAATATTATTATCATAGTAGATTTCTGTGAAAAATATTTCTACATACCATTAATTCTTTCCCTTTGATCAAATTTGGCTCATACTGCACATACACACTTGTAGGTAAAGGGGTTTGCAATGACATTGAACCAGGTTTCTAGATCAAACAAGAAGGTCATAGCAGAGCTCTTTGTAATCCTCCACCAGAACATATTTTTTTCGCAGACTCTAACAGAAGACTTCATGTAGGTTAGGAGTGTTTGACCTTGAACCAAATATCTATACCAGAATGGAGGCCATAGACCTTTGTGTTTTATCTTTGTCCACTTCCTTTTTCTCTCCCCATTTCTGCCTAAAATTTATTAATTTTATAAACAAGTGCCTGTTCATTTTAAGATGTGCAATGATTTGGAATATTTTGTACATATCTACCTGGTGTTTACAGGTTTTCAATTCAGCAGTGTATGGATGTGTTTGGAGCCAAATTCAACCAGGAACTGATCCAGATGGGAATCAACAGAACCAACACAAACTATGGAGGCTATGGGATGAGGGCCACAAAGATAGTCTTCCCAAATGGATCCATTGATCCCTGGCACTTCCTTGGATTCACTAAAGATCTGTCAATGGAGTCACCAGCCATTTATATTCAGGGTTTGTTTGATTTTTATCATACATGTAACTGTAGGTTCATAACAAAAATTTATAGTTAAACACCTCTCTGACACACCTAACTTGAAGGATTGTGTGACTTTTCCTGATCATCTTAGAAAATAGTCTTCATAGGATCACAGACAGAAAAAAGGTAGATAACAGAGAAATATCAAATGAACAATTCCTAAAATCTTAAGATACATGTATTTTCTTAAGCCAAACATTAAAAACCTACAGGAAAATGGTATAGTAGTTTTGAATATATATCAATCTGATTAAAGTCAGATCCTCGATCTGCTCCAATTTATTTTATTGTCACTACACAAGGATCTAAAGAACCTCAGTTTGAGGTTATTTACCTTCTAGCAAACTTTGTTTTTGACCAATAAAATGGTTGGTTCCATTCCTCAGTTATGTGTTTCGGAAGTTATGCCAATACAATTTTTCAATTCCTTGAGGGCTTCTAATATCAACTTCTGCTCCGGCCTTAGCTTGCTGATACCAAAAGATTCAAGAACATGTGCGAACTCTTTGTTATACTACTCCATTTTTGTTTGTAACCCAAAAATACTGTTTCTAACATTTTCTCTGATTGGCTAAAAAAAACTCATGAGTATTAAACCAGGAGGTGACCTTGAGTGTGGCTCGTGTAGCGACAATAACGAAACAAGGAGCATATCGAGGATCTGATTTTTATCAGACTGAAATATATATAACTTGTGTTTTTTATGTTCATAGGAACAGCCCATTGTGCCAACATGTATCCAGCAACAAGTGATGACTTGCCACAGCTAGTGCAAGCAAGGGCCACCATAGAAAAGCTGATTGGAACTTGGCTCAGCCCAAATTAGGCTTGCTCAAAACTTAATTGTCTATACATGTATTTTCAAATCTAAAAGATGAATTATAATTTGTTGAAGCCTCATAATGTAACTCAGATTACTAAACTGTCTCTGCGTTCTTTCCAATATTCGTGTGTCATGCCGACATTCACTTACACATTGTGAGATACTGTTCATTAATTTAAATTTTATTGTACGTCACTTTTGTTTTTTTAATACAAATGCATTTAGATTTCTTTCTATGTTGAATGTCAAATGATGAGTCACAATAAAACAGGAAAGAATTAAAATATTTTGTTATTTTATGTGTATGTATATAGTATTACATATATGCAAAGAGTATAAACCGGAGCATGTTTTTATAATATAAAAATAGGATCCAATGAATGCTTGGGTAATTTGAAAGTAATAATTATGATCATAGTAAAGGGATATTTAGCTAGTCTTGAAATTGAGATTTTAAAAAATAATTATGTTTTTCCTACTCTCTCGGATAAACACTCTTATTCCAGTTTAGACATTTTAAAAATATTACGAAGTCCAGAGTTTGCAATTGTTTAGTCCTGTCTTTTTTTTCCAATTGCCAATACGTTTACCTCAGTGAACTAGCTAGTAGCTACAAAGAATAAATGAATATTTTCCATCCAAAGATTCTCTGACCTAAATATTGTTCAAGCTCTGGTTTAGTACTTTGGATCTATAGTATGTTGAGTTTTTAGGTCACCTGAGTAAACTCAGGTGACCTATTGCTATCCGTTTTCGTCCTGCGACATGCGTCGTCCGTCGTGCGTTAACAATTTTACATTTTTAACTTCTTAAAAACTACAAGGCTAATTGTTACCATTTTTGGTGTGAGGCATCTCTATGGTAAGAGGAATCTAAATTGTGAAATTCATGGCTCTACCACCCCCGGGGCACCACAGGTGGGGCCAAATATACAAAAAAAGCCAAATTTTCAAAAATCTTCTTCTCTACTCCCACACATGTCAGAAAAAAAACTGGTTGCATGGTTATGATGTCCATGAAGCCCTATACCAATTCATGGCCCTTGGGTCAGGGGTTATGGCTCTAGGGTGGGGCAATATGGCCACATAGTAAAAATGTATTAAATTTTATAAAATCTTCTCTACTCCCATATTTAAAAACTAAATGCATGATTATGATGTCCATGAAGCCCTCTACCAAACTTGTGAAATTCATGACCCCTGTATCAGGAGTTCTGGCTCTAGGGTGGGGCCAATATGGCCATATAGTAAAAATGTATTAAATCTTAGAAAATCTTCTTCTCTACACCTATATATATTTGTTAAAAACTAAATGCATGATTATGATGTCCATGAAGCCCTCTACCAAACTTGTGAAATTCATGACCCCTGTATCAGGGTTTTTGGCTCTAGGGTGGGGCCAATATGGCCATATAGTAAAAATGTATTAAATCTTAAAAAACCTTCTTCTTTACTCCCAAACTTTTGGGCAAAAAGCTGAATACATGGTTATGATGTCCTCTAATCCCTCTACCTAAATTGTGAAATTCATGGTCCCTGGGTCAGGGGTTCAGGACATTGGGGGGGGGGGGCAATATGGCAATAAAGTGTTAATGCATATAATGTTTTGAAATCTTCTTCTCTATTCTCACACATCTGTATGAAAAACTGACTTCATAATTATATTCACCAGGACGTTCTCTACTAAAATTTTAAAGGTCATGTCCCCTGGAGTATGGGTTTTGACTCTTGGGTAGGGCCAAAATGGATGTATAGGTATTAATGCATATAATATTTAAAAATTATCTTCTTTACTCCCACACACCTGAATGAAAAACTGAATTCATGATTTTGTAAACAAGAACTTTAAATTTTTCGCCAGAATTATAGGTTTCATTGTTCTTTTTGAAAGATTTCAGGCAGGGAGATGGTCGTCATTACAAATTTATAATTTTTCTACTCCAGAATGAAACCCAATTAAATGAATATATGAGACTCCTCGACAAGTTTATGTATGGGTTATATGCTACTCAGGTGACCATTAAGGCCAATTTGCCTCTTGTCTGTAGAAGTGATCTATCTTATTAGAGGGTCATTCCACCTTAAGACAGCCACACGAAAAACCTATTTTAATATTGAATCCGAGCTATTTAATACGCACTAAAAGATTACTATTAACCATCATGCTGATCCTTTCCTATGGTTTATTTAAATTAATGATAGAATGCTCAGTATCTGTCAGTTTATGTACACCTAGTTTAAGTTTCGATTTGTAATACACAAGATTGGATAAACAAAGAATGGCTACGAATTACTAGAAAACTGAATAAAGCATTGCATGAAGAATATAGATGGCGGCGATTGCATTTAAATGCATACGTTTTCCTAGAACCATACCCGGGTCCAATGCACTTTCAGTTCTTTTGTACCGACGTATTTACTGATTTCAGCGAAATATTAGGCTTTGATGAACAAAATCAAGTGCAAGCAAATTACTGTTATAAATTATTAAAAATGCATAAGTTTATATTGTAAAATACAATTTGAAATACCTTTTATGGGTAAGTTAGTGAAGAATTTCCTATTCATTCCATACACCCATACAGGGTAAATTGCGCATTGATCTTTAATTTTGTGTTCATGAACATTGTTAATTATATTAGTACGACTTTTCGCAGTAATGCTTTTCAACCCCTATTTTATTATTTTTTTCAATGTAGCAAGATTTCTGACAATTCTTTTCTACATAAACTGTACAATATGTTTGTTAAACCTTTGAAGGTTGTGTAGCTGCTGAATGTTGCGACACGACAAAATTTGAATTGACAGGCCCCAAAGCTACTAACACAAAAACACTATCATTTTATGGCGCAATTGCATAAAATAATGCTTTTAGTTATACGATAAGCTCTGTGCATAAGTTAAAAAGCTGCGTTTCTTGAATAAATAAATTTCCGGCTGCGTTTTTTATTGTTGATTTTGTATTGTGTCTAAGTCTTTAACAAAGTTAGGGAATGATGTCACGGTTAAAGGTCACCTGACTGTTTGGTCTTATTTTCTGCAGTGTTGTTTCAGTTCAATGTTGATTCAGTTCTTGTGTACCCATTTTAATGAACTGAACAAAATATAGCAGGCTTAATCTAAAGGTTCAAGCAACCTAACTTTACACAAAGGAATAATTGTGTATAGAGGTGTTTTTTTTTTAATTGGAGGAGGGGAGGGTGGAGTAGGACTGGATTTGTTTCCTAGACGTGATAAAGAACTCGGTTACGAACCGTAGCTGTGGTGCATACCAGCTAAGATATTTTTCTCCTTACAGTGCGTATTTGCAAGAGCATTTAGATAGCGAAAGCAATATTCACTTCACACTTCTCAAGTCTATCCAACTCGTGACTTAGTACAGTTAAAGTACAGCATAATCTCGGTACTGTGCTTGATTTACTTTGTAATATATTAAATATAGTTTATTTTATAATTTAACCATTTCTTATCTGTTCCGAAAATCAATTCGGTAACTCGCTTAAAAGGGATGGGGTCAAGAATTCTTCCTTAACTGGCCGATTTAAACGAGGCTAGTTGTATGGGGACTGCCTTTTTGAAAAAAATTGTGAAATGAATAGATTTAAATCGATAATTGGAAATTTCATTACGTACATGTAAGGTGGTATGGGACACCTTCATGTTGTGTCGTATTATTTATCGAAGTAAACAATAAAATCAAGTATAATTTTATGAATAATTTCTTTCCCATCATTGTCATCGAATCCGAGTATACATACTGAAAGATTAGTAGAAACTATTATTCTGTTCTTGCCTATGTTTCATTTAACCAAACTATAGAATGCTCAGTATCTGCCAATTTATCTACACAAAGTTTTAGTTTCGATTTGTTATACAAAGGATTGGGTAAACAAAGAATGGCTACGAATTACTAGTAAGCTGGATAAAGCATTGCATAAGGAATATGGATGGCAGCGATTGCATTTAAATGCATACGTTTTCCTAGAACCATACCCGGGTCCAATGCACTTTCAGTTCTTTTGTACCGACGTATTTACTGATTTCAGCGAAATATTAGGCTTTGATGAACAAAATCAAGTGCAAGCAAATTACTGTTATAAGTAACCGAAAATGCATAAGTTTATATTGTAAAATTCGAGATACTTTTTATGGGCAAATTAAGGAGGAAAATCCCATTCATTCAATACAGGGTAAATTACGCATTGTTCCATCATTTTCTGTTCATGAACATTGTTGATGATATTAGTACAGCTATTTGTAGTAATGCTGCACGTTTTCAACCGCAATTTTATTATTTTTGCACTGTAGCACGATCTCAGACAGTTCTTTCTTTATATTTACTGTACAATATTTTTGTTGAACCTCTGAAGGTTGTGTAGCTGCTGAATGTAACGACACAAGAAAATTTGAATTTACAGTTCACAAACAAAAACACTATCATTTTATGGCGCAATTGCACAAATTATGCGTGTTAGTTATACAATAATTAAGCTCTGTGTATACGTTAAAAAATTGCGTTTCTGTGAATAATAAATTTCTTGCATTTTTATTGTTTATCTTGTATTGTGTCTAAGCCTTCATGAAAATTTGGGAACGACGTGATGGGTAAAAGGTCACCTGACTGTTTAGTCTTATTTTCTGCAATATTGTTTCAGTTCCTGTGTACCAACATATTTAATGAAATTGAGCGAAATAAAGTACACATAATCTAATGGTTCAATGAATTTTAACCTAATTTACACGAAAGAATCCTTGTGTATAGAGGTGATTTTTCTTTTGGAAATTGGAGGAGGGGAGGGTGGAGTAGGGCTGTATTTGTTTCCTAGACGCGATAAATAACTCGGTTACTAACCTTATAAATAAATATAGTTTATTTTATAATTTAACCATTTCCTATCCTTTCCAGATCAATTCGGTAACTCGCTTAAAAGGGATAGGGTCAAGAATTCTTCCTGTAATACATATAACTTTATTTTTATGAATCAATCAACTTATCCGTTAATGAGGTCCGTCATTCTAAGAGGGTCTAGTGTCCATTTCTTATTACATTACTCAGTAATTCTACTAGTCTAACTCTGCACATTTGAAGACGACATTTGAATTCCCATGATTCCCGAGAATCAATTAAATAGGCATTGTAAAATGAGTTTCAGGATTTCCATCTGTCTTTAAGTAACGCGGCAAAGAAATGTGCTTAATGATTGAAGAATGAGAAAAGTATCGATACTCTTGCGTATATATACAAACATAGTTTGAATTATGCTGAGACAGTGCGTATTTACTTTTAATGATGAATAAAAATCAATAATAAGAACAAAAGAAGAATTTATAATAGGTGATTTTAATCAATAAAAAAACTACATGTAACAAGATAGCAACTGGATATAGCGTAATCAAATTTATAAAAAAAAGTAGATAAAAATGATTGACAAAACATAAAAGATAAATTCTATTTAAAAACCCGCCTAATAGTATATACTTGACATCATTCAAATATAGCATCATCATATGTATATATATATATATATATATATATATATATATATATATATATATATATATATATATATATATATATATATATATATATATATATATATATATATATAAAGCACTAAAAATGGCTAACGACACGAACAATAGAAATTGTCAAATTTCGGGACAACCAGTCCCTTCTTCAGGACCAAAAAATAAATTACATGAGTACAAAACAAAGAAAACAAAATCTAAAGCTACTACTAAACTACTTAAGAAACTATAAAAAAGAACAGCTACATTATAACACTTGTTCACATTCTTAAAGAAGGTGTTGCTACTGTCGCCGATCGCTCTAAAGTAATCAATCGACTGCCAACTTCATGCCTGATTAAGTTAATTCATATATATATATATATATATATATATATATATATATATATATATATATATATATATATATATATATATATATATATATATATATATATATATATATATTATTTATTTATAGATATATATATATGGCATCAGTTAATATTTTCATTTAATACCGGTTTATCAAATAACACCATGGACTGTCCATACATTACCCTTCATTAAAACATGCATCATGATTGACCATAAAGGTATGCTTTATAGTCATTATTCCACCTAAATGTTTAAATGACCCAGTCATAATTTTTACTTTAAAATTGTTGTATACCGGTATATAATAACTTTAATGTTTACATTATGAAACACGAAAAGAAGTTTGTTGACAATACATGTAAATATTTAAGTTTTTTTCCAAATTATTCTTTTTTAATTTTTCTGATTACATGTAAAACGTATTTTGGAAATCCGTCGTCCCGTACTTACCCTCATTTAGATTTCTCAAAAATTAGCATGTATAGTTGTTACACTTTTCGCCTTTTGGTTTTAAAGACTTCTTATACTTAATAGTATCTCTGGAAAAGTCATTCAGCTAAATAAACAATTAAGCTTTATGAACGTTAAATAAGATTCCATTTCAGAGACACTTTTTAAAGCGCTAAGCATAGCTCAGCGCTTTATTGGCGTTAGACTTCTACTTTAGGTGCATCGAATAACTGCCCCCTATGAGCAGAAATATACATCATTTAAACTGGTTGGGGAACCAGTTTCATGGGTTTACGCTATAACTGCAAGGGCTATTGTGAATCTAATGTGCATGGCTTAGGTACATCACTGCAAGGGCTGCTACGCAGTGATTTTAGTCAGCCTTCGGGCTGATTTATTAAGTTATAGTGAAACTTCAAATGCGCTTGCGTAAATTGGAATTCTGGGAACGAATTACTAGACAGTCCGTGTTAGTGAAATTCGAAGAAGTTATGAAACTGGTCAGTTTAAGGTCAAACTGCATTGTATACGTGTACACTGCTACACACTTGGCTCCTCACATACAGTTATAAAAATATATGTACATCTGCATATTATTATTCAAAATATTTATATCTTGTATTTTTATACATGTAGAGTGTGAACTCTCGTGTCACCTAAAATGTATATTCCAGTATCACAGTACATATATAATGAACTAAACACTTAAAGTTTGCATAGTAGATCTCATCTGTGTGGACGTATATTTTACGTCGCTTACATTTGTTACTTAGACGCAACAACTTACCAGATAAATGCAGTACATATGCAGAAGAAGATTCAGAACATCAATTATAATGGTCAATGCAATACCTTTATAAAGAAAATGCACGCGTATAACGACAAAACAAGTGCAGACATTTGTCTAGCAAACGCATTTAACACGTCGCACACAAGGTACAGATGTGAAATGAAGTGTAACAAAATCAAAGGCTTCTATATATCACATGATTCAGACAAGTGTCCATTTACAAGTCGTATTCATCAGTTGATTTAAATTAACTTTTAAATTAGTGTATATTATAAATCATAATATACATGTATATTTAAAAGAAACGTAATTTGGACCAAATTTTCTTAACCAAATTAAATTTAATAAGGATAAATTTTAGATGAGTAAAACTTATACGCCATTTCGACCCTTCTGACATTACTTTCAATTAATATTAATTAACCTTATGTCGATAAGTCTCATTTCTAACTAAGCTTGCACAAAGTAAATTTCATTTAGAACCAAGCTAGGTTAGCACTTTTCAGTACTTTCAGTACTTTGATTAAAGACGCCGGTCAAACAATAATCGTACAAAATGTTATAAAACCCAATATACATACATAGAGATATTTACAAGTATTTTCTTCAACAGAATGGGACCAAATGGGATATAATAGCCCAAATTGGATATAAATTTCAAGTGCAAAAAAATAGAAAAAAATTATTGGGTAATTGTTTATATAAATCCGTACTTATGTATATCAAATGCAACAACTTTTGTTAACAAGTTTTGCTATAAAGCCATTGTTTGTTAGATTGATCTCAAAGAGGTTTTCGATACACTGAGGGATTAATCTCCGTATGAGTACTGTTACAGAAGAAATTGTTTAACAAAAGTTGTAACATTTCGACTATTCTGATGCAGATAAACCATATTTTTAGCAAAATTTAAAAAAAATATTGCACTTAAAATTTTTATCCCATTTGGGCTATGATATCACAAACTGACTATCATTGGGCGACTGGTCCCAACCTTTTTGAATTATTTCTTTATCTGAAAACTCACTCAGACAACACTCGGAATCAAACCCAAGTGTTGTCATTTCAAAAAGAAATAGTTGAACGCAAGTGCCAACAAAGTAAACATGGAAGCCAGGGGGAGCTTTTGAGGAGATGATGCAAGTGATGGAGTTGTATACGACTCTTGCGGATATTTACACGTATCCATTGTTTCATTTGATGTGAGGCCAACAAAACTGAACAGTTTTTCTTTCAGATAGAGTTCTTTGGTAAGGTTCATTCCGTACGATGAACCACCATAATCACAAATCGATATGGTTACATTTACAGCTTGCTGGTATCCAGTTTTATTGTTATTGGCAAACAATACAAAAGAGTCTGTCCAGAATACTCGGTATGTTTTTTGAACAAGAAACGTATTGGAGTTTACTGGAAAAAAACCAACGTTTTCTACGACAGAATCAGAGTTTAAAGATTCCAATATCAGGAACTGAAACCATGGAAAATTGTTCTGTAAGACATTGTTTGCAGAGTAAACGTCGACTACTTCGGGTCTGTCGAGAAATTTTCCCACTTGCGAAATAAACCAAGGACAAGACGCTTTGATACATTTGCGGTAAAATTCCCTCATGTAACGGTATATTTCACTTACTGTTTTCCAACACTCGTCTCTATAAATAGTGGACGTTTGATTAAATTGGATTCTCTCGGCTGTCACAACAACAGTGCAGCCGTCGACAAAATGGGTATATAGATACTGAAACATCGTTTTGATTGCATATCCATTATAATAACCATCTTTGTGTCGATATGATTCAAAGAAGGGATGTAAACCGATAATTGCTTGTCCGGAAAGATATCCCCCAATCGCTCGAACGTTATTCATAATAACGTAACATTTTCGAAAGTTTTCACGAGCGGCGATACTGTTTGGTGTTTCCAACACATTTTCAAGGTCCGTTTTGCAGCTTTTGATTTGTTCAATATGTTGAGAAATCGAAATTTTGTAGGGTTGTTCGTTTATCAAGCTTATAAGACTCTCAACTAACTGCGTGGTATAATCAAGCTTCTCATGAAGTTTGTCGACGCTGCTTTGTAAATTTTTTATCGACTTCTGAATTGTATTCAAATCATCACCGGAGGTCAATTGATCGATGAAATCTATGCTTAGTGATATCACCTCAAAGGCAAGGTCAGCAACCTCCTTAACTTTGAAACCTTTCCCACCTTTCCCACTAATGGCTAGTGGAAAACACAGCCAAAATAAAATCAAAACTTTCATACTTCTGAATCTGTTAATGATAGAAACAGCCAAGAAACCAACAAACACCTACTGACTGAACACCGCCCAAACGTCTTTGCGAATGGCGCAAGGTTGTTATTTGATTTTTTTTTGGGGGGGGGGGGGGGTCAACATTTTCTCAGGCTTCAGTTTGCATAGAATTCAAAAGCCTTTTTGTACTGCTTATTCTTGAGTGTTTTTTCTTAGAAAGAGTCACACAATTAAAAATTTTGGAAAACGTCCAAATATGACTAAGCGGAGTTTTCTTAAAGCTGAACACCGCTCGTAAATAGGCACCGTCACACAGATACGTGGTATATAAACCCTTCGATTTCGTTACACCCGATTGCACACCTGAACCTCGTGGCCGACATGTAGTATTCCTTTCGTGGTCTTTAGATTTTATGCATTTTTTTCTTATCTTATGTTCATTTTCTGTTCGTAAATAATGCATTGACCAATTTATTTGATGTTAGTATTCTCCTGGCTTCAAAAAGTGCGTAAAGAACTATATATGATAAGAGTTTAATTTGGCCCCCATAATTCGCCATTTTTTAAGTGTTTCGGGTACAATAAAATGTTAACTATTTTTTTTAGAAGAGTTGATATAAAATATATTTTTCATCTATCTATTTGATTTATTTGCACTCACTGGTAGTATATGACGTCAGAAGTGACGCCATTTCTATAATTCAATCAAAATCAGCCAAATATTGACATTTTTCTTATCTATTTACGAATGGGAAATATAGAGCGCATGCTTGAACAAGGAAAATATTTTTGTCACTTATTAGTCTTGGCTAGATAAATCTTTGATTAAAATATTTTATTTGTTCAAGAATGCGCTCTATGTTTTCGGAAGGAAAAACTGCTTAAAAATAAGCTGTTTTACGCTAAAAATGCCAAAATGGCCGGAAAAGGTTGTCTTTACATTGTCATATTTCTAAATTGTGGGCACTTGAACCAAAATGAATATTATGTAAACATATCACATACATATCTGTACTAAGAAAACAAATAATGATAGGAAAATGATTAAGTTCATTTTAGGGGGCCATTTTAGGCCCTTATCATATATAATCCTTTGATAATTTTATCGCGACCGGGTAACACGGCGAGGCAAAATGTACGTCCACACAGGTGAGACCTCTACAGCGAAGTACTTTGAACTGTTTCGAGGTCTGTCCCTTATATAAGGGTTGTAGGGACAGCAGTGATTAAAGAGAAATATGGCGGACAGTGCCTATTTACGAGCGGTGTTCAGCTTTAAGATGGTTGCGTGTTTAAACGCTTTATATTTTGCGAATAAACGCAAAAAAAAATTGCTATTAAACGCAATAATTTTTGCGATTAACTGCTATAATTTTGCATTTGCTTATATATACACTTAGTATATGTACCTTGATTTGATGACAACACTTGACACATCACAAAGACTCACTTTCTGGTTTTCGTTTGGATTAACTTATAATGACATAGTAAGCTTTCATAATTTGAAAGCATCAGGCACTTCTAAGCAAACGTATCCTGAAAAGAAGGATCGCAATATAAATAGATACAAGAGAATAAAATAAGTCTTTTCTTATATTTGTTAAGAAATTCTTCCTTACAGAAGACATGCAAAATGGCTATTGATGGATGCACCAGTGATGTAAGCTTGCCGGATACTTGGTATCTAGACTGTGAAACAGTTGAATTGAAAAAAAACCGGAACAGACTCCTTCGCAAAGAGCATTATGCTAAGGTGTCTTTTTAATGGAGGCATGTCGATTCGTGTGACAAATTAAAACAAATGGAACTTGCACAAACAGTTGCATTGATTGCTATACTATGAAAATTTATTGTCGCCAAGATATTATCAAATTGAATAGGTGATATCACCTTTTCAAAAAGTAAAATCATCTATTTGAATAGGTGATTTCATCTATTCAAACTCAAAAGGTGATACATGTATCATTTTCTTTCAAATATGTGATATCCCTTGTTCAAATCATAAGATAAATAGGCGATTGATAGGTGATAATACTTATTCTAATAAATGCTATCACTTTTTGAATAGGTGATACCATTAATTCAAATCAGTGATATAACAATTACAATAAATCAGTCCGTCATATTGAATAAACATTTTCACTCTCATTTGACAATGATATAATAAAGCATTATGGATGGCAGTTATATAGTGTATGTGCGGATTATTTGATTTCATTGAATAATTAAGATTCGATATATGAGAAACAATATGTAAAACCATTAGAACTAGAAGAGAGCTCGACGAGAAAAGCGAGAAATGTCTAACAATGCGTTTGATGGACAGATTGACGGATGATTGTGGCATAACATTAGTATGTCCTGACAACATTAACCTCTTCTTTTGGTCTGAATAAAAAAGTCATGTTCAAATTCAAAAACTGTTTTGCAATAAGACGCAATAACTTTTGCGTTTAAACCCAACACCTTTTACGATTAAACGCAACAATTTTTGCGTTTAATCGCAACATTATTGCGTTTAATCGCAAAAATGTTTGCGTTTATTCGCAAAAATTATTGCATTAAATGCAATATTATCTTTGCGTTAAAAAGCAATGTTATTTTACGTTTAAACGCATTTCTTTTGCGTTTAAACGCAATTTGTTTTGCGTTTAAACGCAATAGCTATTGCGTTTAATTGCAATCTTTTGCGTTTAAACGCAAATCTTATTGCGATATAACGCAAAAGATTGCGATTAAACGCAATAGTTATTGCGTTTAAAGGCAAAATAAATTATTTTTTTCTGCTAAGCTGGCCTTATTGAGCTTCTGTACCTCTGCGTGGCTCTGCCAAATTATAATTAATGAACATAAGGTTGTGAGTTTTGATGCTAGAACGGGGCTATAAAAAAGTGTCATAAAGTGAACATGTCTTAATTTTTACAGATAATATCTTTTATTACTAAACAGTAAACAAACTTAGTTTAAAGTTTTCACGACTAATATAGCTGCATGTTTATAGCTCCCGGTCGGAAAAAAAATTAGATTTACGACATTCTAATTCTTTTCAGACCGAGATCTGCGTCTACGAGGAAGGCTGTCGCGATCGAAATGATGGTTAAACTTATGACCAAAAGGTAAAGGACTGTAGTGTTATAACGGAGCTATGTTAATCATAAAATAAAAACGATTTTTTTCAAAAATAATCTTGTCTACTTTCTCCGTTTTTAAACTTTGAAAACCACGCAACGGGGTCAGAGGTTAACCTTAAGCTTACTATACACGTATTATCAATGAGCCATAAACAATAAAGCATTATTATTGATTGTTATGTATAGTTATAAAAATTCTAATCTGGAGTTTCCTCGAAGCTTTTTATATATATATTAAGTTCAGGTGACAATTTAAGTGGTGTCTGTACCTAATCATCAAATGTTTGCAAATTTTTATCCCAAGATATTGTAAACTGTCAATTCAAATTTAAATAGCATTCATTTTGTATGTAATACAGAAAAAAATTTATCGAATTCAATTATAACTGGATACCTGGTGATATGCTGGTAAAGTATTTAAACCGGTTTAGTATAAATAGGTTTGCTAAATTTTGTTTTTATTCAAAATTCTCTTAAATAAGTGACAATTTTATCTAAGTAAACATTTTACTCTCTACTCATTGCCCTATGAGGAGGGTTTTTTTTTCGTCCTTGCTCCGGTTTGTACAGCCTATTATATAAAACTTTTTTTTATTTTTTAATCTTTTCCAGATTGAAATTCTTTATGATCGGCTTGAAAGGGTTTCAGTTTATCTCTAAATGGTAATTCTAACCAGTGGCACCTGTGTATGCTTAATTGTGCTTATCATTTCACAGAAAGGGGGAATGTTTTTAAAACGATTATGTCATACAAAATGAGTGTAGAAGTATAACATTTCCTTTTTGTCATTACCTTTTTTTAAATGTAGATTTCATAATAGGAGTGTTAACTTTTATATTTGACAAATATCCACTAGGCAAATCGTTGTCGCAGACATGGTACGATTACCGAGGTACACGGAATTGTATATAAAAAATCCATCCAGAAAGTTCAATATTTTATAAAAAATTCTGAATGTTTTCAAATTTTGATCTCAAGGTATTGTAAACTGTCAATTCAAATTTTAATAACATTCATTTTGTATGCATTATAGACAAAAACAACAAATGGCTACAAACGAGGATGATTTAACGCTGTAATTCTTTCTTAGAAATATCGATAATGCCTTTATCCCCGTAACAAAATGTGTCAGAACTATGGAAACTGTTTTAAGGGTGTCGTTTTTATTTACTCGTGTCAAAAAAACTATCAAAATTAATGTGGAATTCATATAATTCTGAATCATTGTATTAAGAGGGGGCCCCAGAAAGTCTTTACAGCATATCGTTTTTTGTACAAGAATTTGACGTTTAGCGAGTCATTTCTAATGTATGATCAACCAAAATGTCAGTGTCAATCATAGAATTATAAGCAAGCTACAGAGCTCACAATTTTGCTAGATTTTTAATTTGGTATTTCCTATTCAGCATCTAAAATGTAATCAAACGAATTTAAGGTGGCTCTATACACCACTTTTTGATGACGCAGTACGCAAAAAAGTAAATCAGGAAACATGCATTTCCGGTACTGGCTGATTTAAACTGAGGTGAATTGTATGGGAACCGCTATTTTGAAAAATTTGTTAAATGGATAGATTTAATTTGATAATTGGAATATTCATTACTTACAAGTAATGTGGTATATGTGACACCTTCACGTTGTGTGGTATTATTTATCGAAATAAACAATAAAATCAAGTATAAATTTTTAAAGAGTTTCTTTAGCATCATCGATATGTTACACCGTAGCGCAGTGGGTTAGTGGGTTCACCACAAACCAGTAGGTCATGAGTTCGATTCCCGTTAAGAACAATAATTTTTTTAACTTTTCAAAAATGTCTAAAACGTATTTTTTGGTTTAATACCGTGAAAGAAAATTCTAAACAGGTGAAAATATTTCAATTATGATATACTTTAATGCACATTAATATCGACACCTAACGGGGATGAGAGGGTTGCTTTGAATTTCTCTCAGGTTGGGATACATAAATCCTATTAGCCTAGTCAATGTTCCCCTTTATTTATTTGACTTAGTTTTGCGCTAAAGCGAATATATTCACTTATACAGGGCAAAGTCTATAATGAAATATGCATGTATTTATCATTCCAACATTATATTTAGGAAATTTTCTTCAACTCAGAAATGAAAAGTCCCCAAGGTGTTTGGGCCTTGGGACTTAGGAACGATAACACTTACATGAGGAACTTTCATACCAAATAAAATTTTAAATATTTTTTGTGTTTATTTGCAGTTGTTTTCATTCAATTTTTTATTTTACATTTTTTAAAATACATTTTCTTATAACATCAAGCAACTTTTTCAGATGATTTGTCAGCAGAGTAAGAAAATATGAAAAAATATGTTTTGGGGAAATACTAAAAAAATTGCAATAATAACATTTTTGAATGTTAAGAAGTGTTATATTTTTTTTTATGTGTCCGAAGGAAATATCCATCATATGACCAAATAATTTCTCTCAATTTGTTGATAGCTGTCTTTTTAAAAAGTATTTTACAAAAACACGAAAAAACATTAAAAAATTCTTTAAAAATACCTATAGTATCCCTATCGTCATTTTAATATTTGATAAGTATATGTTTTGTGGTCTTCTATTGAAAATTGGAATAAACTGTGGGTGTATAGAGCCACCTTAACACTCAAATATCGTAGTAAATAAAAATTGTAAACAATTAAACAGAAGAGACATGCACTAAAACAAAGAGCACAATTTTTTTTAATGAATCATATATATACTTAGTACATATTTCCGTCAGCGATATTAAACTCTGTTTAAACTGAATAAACTCGAGAAAATGCTGAGCATCTCAACAAAACACATTGCATTAATCAACCATTACGCAAAAGATCATACGGAATTACCAATAGAATGAATTGTATTTTAGTACTTTGTTAATACATCAGATTTTGCTTATTTGCACAGGTGAACAGTCAACTGTCTGATTTACCGAAGTCTATATTTGATTCGATACGTAAAAATTACAAAATACAGGCGATAGTTCCCCAGGTTTCAAAGCATAAATAAAATGAAAATGAATGAAAATCAAAACAAGCTAAAACAACACAACAAATATGAAAACTGTCAACACATTGAAATATTTAACCTCAATTTACTTCACAAAATCGGCACCAATGTATCTTGCATGTTTCAAAGATTCCCTCTGCACGTGAACTGTTGCACAACATTTGTCAGATCGACCCATTTATCATTCGACATGTCTGCTTTAAATAAAGCACTTACTTTTACACAGTCCCGTTTTAGAAGTATGGAATAACGAACCCGAAATTATAATCTGATTGAAATAGGCATTTTCTTTATTATTATTTTTGTAATAACTCAGATTTGAAGCAGAATTAGCCCATCATTTTTGCGATTTATATTTTCCTTTCCATAAGCAATATTTATGCTTAATTACGTTGAATTTGCCTTACCATAAGGATGCTTTGTGCCAAATTTGGTTGAAATTGTTCTAGCGGTTTTAGAGAAGAAGTTCAAAATGTAAAAAGTTTACAGATGGACAGACAGACGGACGACGGACAAAATGTGATCCGAATAGCTCACTTGAGCCTTTAGAATTGCCATTTTTTTAATTCATGAAATCAGTATTCATAAAATCAGTGTAGAAATTTCCGGTGGAAACCACTAAAGCAAAGGAAACAAACACTACGTGATATATGTGACAACTTGAGTTATAAATGGTGTGAGTCGAAGACACAAGAGTATAAATCTTGTAACGCTATTGTAAAATGTTCAAAATGTGATAGTGAAAGGGAGATCACTGGGATGCTTAATATGCCCGGCAGTTCGACAGCTGTTTAAAGTGATTAAAAAGGCATTGTCCTGTAATTGTATGCATAATGTGCATACAAAACAACATGTACGATCTCATATTAATTGCTTTTATATCTTTTGACAACATTTTTGGTCAGTTTTGGGCAGAAACAAGCCAGTTTAAGAAAAGTTTACATTCTTATCCTCAAATGTACAAGATTGCTGCACATCCCCCTTAATGCTTATTAAAAACAACGATTCTATATGTGACGAAACTTTTTTCATAGTGATTTTATATGGATAAGTCAGTATTTTTCTGCAGTCAATTGTCTTGTTTGTATTTATTTAAACAATGTTAAGATTTTGCAGATGTGTAATTCCCTTGTTTCTTAATTACACCTTTTTACTGCAAAGCATACTGACGTACAAATGTACAATAAATAACTGAACAAAAACCTAGGTCTTATTATCAACTGTCAGTATATAAAATACCGGTAAAACATGTCATGGAAATGGCGTTAAGACTGTGTTGTATTGATTTGGATACGCATAACGCTTAGAAATGTCGATCATAAGTTAATGAAATTATTTTGGAAAATATTAAGATTCCTACAAATATCGCTATAAAAATATATAATATTCATGACAGTAGCCTGAAAATTCGAAAACACTAGCATTGAACCATGTTGATATGTATCAAAACTACGAGATAAAGCAAAGGATATGTGTTAGATACAGAATAAATCCTTGTTTATATATATATATATATATATATATATATATATATATATATATATATATATATATATATATATATATATATATATATATATCGGAAAATGTTGTTCTGTATCATACGTGCACTTTTTCACACCTTTGGATGTGAGATTTCTTTGTAAGATATATACATTTGTAGTTTAAATCTCCTGTGTGCGGAGGATTTGACAGACAGCGTATGCTTTTATCGTTTGTCTATTCTTCAATACCTCCTGCACACTCATAGAACGTTTGTTGGGGTTTTTTCCAGCAAAAAAGGTGCTTTCGATTTGTATCATGGAACATTGCCAAAAACGTGGACATACATGACTTACAGTTCTTATGATTCACCCTGCCCATAATGAAAACCTTTCTATTTATATTTAATTCATATTTATAAAATCACCAAACACCATAATTCACAGATACAAAAAGGTATTAGTAACCGTTAAACTTACATGCACAACTTACAGCTCATTGGTCATTAAACGAGTAAAATGCTTTCTTGGGTGATTTTTGTGAGATATGAAGAATATTCATAACCTATAATGATCACTTCCTTCATAACCCGCATAAGTCACCAATGTATGCATTTGTTGTTTTTGTTTGCATCTTCCTTTCAACAAATTTATAAATTGATCATAAAACCAACGAAATTATTGTTCATATAAATCAGTACGTTAGATAAAAGGAACTGCTCAATCGTCTTCAATGGGAAGTTATGTCTGACATCATAATGATTATTTCGTGCAATCAGTGAAAAAGAGTGAATTCTTTGTGGATTAAAGTATAGCACATTAAAGATTAATAATGAAATCACGGATTGTTTACAACTTTGAAATTGATTTGTTAATCAACCGTTGCTATTTTATTAAATAAAGTTAATTTATGGTTTTGCTCTTTATATATATATATATATATATATATATATATATATATATATATATATATATATATATATATATATATATATATATATAGGTCTTGAAAGTTTGAATTTGTAATTGTCCTTGATTTCCTCGAATATGCTTCCAAAATTTATGAGTTTGAATTATTTGTTACAATCTATGTTAATTCGGCTTTTTTGCAATTGTCTGATACTTTGTCTAAATTTTACTCTATCCCGGCCTTCATAATTGTAGAAAATTGACACAACGGTATATATATTATGTAAAATAAGACCCCAAGGAAAAATTTTAAGAATTACTGATAACCGGGAAAATCAAACAACTATATCAAAGTAGATAATTTTAATCAATAGATTTATTCAATTTCGTGGTCCAAGGGAAAATCCACAAGTCGGACGGTATCTCTAATAAAAGTTTTATGAAAACCCCGAAAACTCTAAAACTGCTGAATTAGCAAACAAAGTGAACATTTGTATACCGATAGCAAACACAGGCACCTGATGTTAGAAATATGTTTTTTACAATAAGATTCCTAGAATTTTGACAATAAAAAGATTTGTCACGGTCGCCATTTTGATTTTTAAGACCGACTTATCTGACACGATTTTTTTCATTTGCGATTCATGCAAAATTAATAAGTAAAAATAAATCCGTTCGCCACTTGCTAATTTTTTGTGTAAACTCGTGCATCACCTACACGAATTACGATACAACCGTTCCTTTCATTAAAAACCATACTCCGAAAATCAGAGACGTAAATAACAGAGATTGTCAACTCCGCCATTAGCGTGTAAATGTTACGGGACCAACCTTACTTTGAGAACTACAAGTGCAACAGCAATCTTGTATAAGTCATTAAATTTGAACCTGATAGTAAACATGAACATGAACCTGTAAATATTTTAAGCATGTTTTATTTATGAAATATTTACAAAAATTCTTTATTTAGTTTTAAAAATACTTTTTTAAAACTTATTGACTTTTCACAAAGTAATGGTAATGCATTACTTTACTCATGTAATGGTAATGTAATGCATTACTTCAAGAAAATTAAGTAATGGTAATGGTAGTTTAATGCCCTAATTGTATATATTATATGATGTATAAGTCTTCCAAAATGTATAATCTATTATAGATTTTGCTTACAATGCATTGTTTAAAATTTAAATTCAGTTTTATCAACTAAAGAGGCAACGAACGAGAAGGCAAATTCAGACTTGTTTTTATTTTTTTTTTGGTACAAAATTCCTTTAGAGACGAACAGCAGTCATACCGCAAGTAGACTGGAAGACAATGAAACACCTATTTAATTTGTAAAACATCTGTATATAACCCGTCCCGATTTTAACTTCGGCTTGCGCATGAAGTTTGGTAGTATTAAGGTAAAAGATTGTCAAAATAAAATTCACAACTTTTCAAAAATGGCACATTGCGTTTGGGAACTTTAATTTTGATTCCACCATCAACCTCTTCTTTTGATTAATGAGCTCGTACACCAACTGAATCGTCAACGGCGCTGTGCATTCAGTTACGTAACTCATTCCACATTTGAACCCTAGCAAGAATATTTTAATCAATAAAACTATTTGCTTATTTTCTAAATAGAATTTGGTTTATACACAGAGGACTTAAAAAGATTTAATGTGTGTTTTTATAATACATATTTACTGAAATGCATGAAAACTTTCTGTACTATTTTCTTACGCGTAGACTCAATTAATGTGTTCTACGCGTGCCTTCCGGTTTGAGACTTCGGCTGACAGTAAACCAATAGACGGGGCCACGTGACCCCGTCTAAAAACGGTGCATTTTTCTGCTTAAACAGAAAGAAATCACCAGGAAATGTATTGGTAACGATATATTAACCTATAAGTGAGACACAGAGTGAATAGGATACCCTCAATGTGGTTGCAATGTTTTGAAGCTAAAAGTGAGACAGAGAGTGCAAAGGGGACCGTCGATGTGGTTGCAATGTTTTGAAAAAAGCCTATGTAGTGCTGAAAAATAAGTTTAAAATATAATATACGTATTGCCAAAACGAATCGCACATAAGATAATCCAAACACTATCTAATGAACACAAACGGTGTAAAAAATTATTTAATGTATAATTTAATTTTATCTGTGACATTTATTTTGGATCAACCCTAGTACATTGACACAGATGCACTATCGCCTCTCTGAGATTTAACTTCTAATATTAATATTTTTCATACTGAAAGCGTTGACTGCTTAGTCATTGGAATTTCAGGTTTTTCGGTTTCGGTTTGTAGCCCATACAATAACAAGTTAGCAATTAATGTTTAAAATTCAGCGCTTTGAATTTCTCTGTAAGATAATATTTTCAAGAATGTCATTGAGTCCATTTTAGCTCGTTAGAGAGCGTCGAAGCATGCAGGTATAAGTTGAAGGGCATTTTATGGGTTTTTACGTAATATTTATAAAGATCATAGGTAAATATACTAGCACACCAAATTTTGCTGATGATTTAGGAAGAATTGTATGCTATGTTACGTTTTGTACCATATAAGGTAATAATCCATCTAACACAGTCGTTTTTATATTAATTTTAACCATGTAGAGAGTACATTAAACAAGTTTTATCAACAGGTTTCAAACAAATTTGTCCAACATTTTCCTTGGCTGGCTCAATTGTTAAAAGGAGTAGTTTTTTCATACACGAGTTGCAGTTTTAGTTTGATTAGATACATCTAGTTGGCTGAATTTCAATTTGGATGGCAATATGCCGAGTTGATTTGCTTAGTACTGTCAAAATGTCAACGCTGGCTTGGCGGTTGAATTTTTCGATCAAAAGATAGATAATGCAGTTGGATAAAACTATTTTTTCGTCTGCATGTGCGGTTTAAAATGTGTTTAGTTAAGATTCATCCAATCAGCAGTCGCTAAATGTTCCATTTAGATATCTCACTCCTCACTTTTTGATTTCAATGCGCAGATGATCATTATATTTTGAATGAATGTGACTTATTTCTTTAATCATAGCAGAAAGATTATTATTTCTTTATCACATAACATTCATAAAGAAAATCCGTCTGAATTCGAGAAACAAACAAGTTTTTGGGGGAACAACTTTTTCGTGTGGAAGGTTTTTTACACGAAAATGACAGAAACAAGCACTATTAAGAATTTTCAGTAAACTTTTTTTAAATTAAAGTTTATTCACATTTTTAACATATTCTATACGTTCTGTTTGACATGTACTGAATTAAATCTTGAAATAGTGATAGACGTTAAGCATACATTAATGCAAGTCTATAGAAAATGTCTGATTTGTTAAAGCCAAATTTTGCGAGAATTTTACTTTTGTCAGAGCCAAATGTCTAAAATTTAACATCACTGACCCCCATATTTTATTTATGTCAAAATGATACTAAACACATATGTAGGCAAACTGGATTAATCTTATAAAACTCTTGATATTCAAAAAGTTTTTATTTCAAATCAAATTGTAACTGTTTTAAAAATTATTTATCTTAAGTGCAAAAAGGTCAAAAAAATTAATGCAGCTTCGTACAATTTTTTTTCCGTAATCCCTCTATACAGTGTGACCATTGTGCATGATTAAAACATCATTTGAAGAAATAAGTTTGCTTGATAAAAAAAAATACTGATAACAAATCCTAATCATGCTGAAATTGCATTTTAGGTGCAAAAAGGTCAAATTAAATTGGCCATAACTCAGAGGGATGAAAAGTTACCCCCCCCCCCCCCTCCCATTATTTTTGTATTGTTTAAGTATGTTTTGTCTACAGATTTCAATTATATACTTCTCAAGAAATTCTTGATACAAGAACCAAGAACAAGAAGAATTTCTCAAACTTCAAAGCAACGTTACATTTTCGATTGACAGTTGGGTTTATAGAGCCATTAACAAAAGAAAGATGATGATATTATTGGTCTTCAAATTTTGATTAGTCAATGAAAAAGTGGGTTATGTTATAAGTAAGACAGATTATGTAAAATCCTCCTAATTAAAAAGGGGCTTGGTCGCTTTGCTTCCCTCGGCCCCTTCTTAATCGACAAAATTTTACAAAATATTATTTAACTATAATTACTTAAATTTATAAATAGCGATTAATTAAATAATTCTGTGAAGCCCGAAGGTCTCAGTAAATTTGATCACGTACCAACCACCTTTATATCCCGGTGAACTTTTTAATACGCACTGCTGTTATTTACGTTTGAAAAAGACGTATCGTTCAGAACTGTTATAATTACCAATATTTTAAGTTTACAATAATCCAAGCGACAAGCGATAAGCGCGTGCTATAATCATTGTGACGTCATGAAAAAGTTCATAAAGAATTGAACGTTTTCGCTATTCTATAGGTTCATATAAGGAAGCATATTTGCAAATATAAATATTGACATATGATTTGTTTTTAATTTTTTATATATAGAGATTTTATAATATTATATACTAGCAAGAGCCATAATTTACTGTCATATCGATCCAAATTTATCCTTATTTTGCATGCATGTACAGTGAGTATGGATAGGGAGGAAATAAAAAAAATAGGACATTTTGAACTAAATAAAAAAGAATAAAGAGAAAAAATAAACAGTTAAAAAATTTATGCAGATACTGCATATAGTCAAACCATTAAATTTGAAAATGGGAAATTACACACCTTCAAACAGGGCACGGATAACATATGTAATTAGAATGCAAAAATAAACAATTTAAAAAAATATATATGAACGAGGAAAAAATAAGGTACAAAAAAATAAATACTGTATTTATCGTTAACCCTTTATATTTTACAGACTGATCAATTCTCTCCAAAAGTAAAGAACGGTTAACGGAAGCAAGTCTATGCATATTGTAAGATTTTTGTAAACTTAGAAATAATATAAAATAATATAATAATTTCTCTCTCTCTCTCTCTCCCTCTCTCTCTGTCTCTCTTTTTCAAAAATTCTTTGAAGTTCGTTGATAACTAAATAACACTAAGTTGACAATGATGCAAGGTATGTGTAATTCTCGCTAATAGATACGAAAATGTAAAAGTGTCACGTTGTTAATTTTTCCCCTCAGGATTCCAAGTTTTAAGAAGTAATTGTCTAGGATAAATCTAAAAAGGTCAACCTTTTAAAGAGGGAAATTTCTATTTTTATCATTAAAGTAAAGATCTATTAAATGATTCCAGAGTGTTTTTTTGGTGCTAGAACCATTATGACGTCATGATTGATTTGAAAAATCTTTTTCCCGTACTTTACGGCTTTACAGGAATTATGTAGAGAGTCAAACAATTTCTTGACATTTTTTGTTAAATCATGGGAAAAGTAATCCCGATACATTCAATTTGACATCATTTTAAAGAGGAAGTCAAGAGCTTATTTAATTCTGTTTTGGGGGAGACTGTAGGCATTCTAAATATATTTTATTAGTCAAAAATGGACAAAACTCCGAACTTTGTTCCTTGGTTCCTTTATATAACACAGAAATTGACAGTTTAAAACATGACTTTTCATTATGTTTACCAAAATGTTTAGCCCCGGTACACCCTATCAAACAAAGTTATTGTTATAAAGCACCATTGTTTATATGTTTATGTATATAAAGAATTTATATCTTAAATCTTATAAACTTGTAGGCACCTTTCATTTACTAGAACTTGACCTTAAAGGATAATAGACACGATTTGAGATCAGAACCTTTGATTTTTTTCTCTATGTCTTTGTATTTAGAATGTAAATACAATAGTTTTAATGCTTCAAAAAGTAAAAGTAAAATATCGAGTTACAAGCAAGATACAAAGTTTGAAATTCTTTGTTTTGTGAACAAATTTCGAGTCTTGTTATTGTTGACATACGTATTGTATTTGTATAAGTTTCAATCAAATTTTGCAGATAGATAACTTGAATTCGAATGTTTAAAGTTTTGTTACTCATTGTAATGCTCGAATTAATAGTTTCGACTTGTGTTATTTTTGCACTTGAAAACAGTTTCGCCCCGTCTTGAATTAAACCAGACACAGTAGGGTTTAAAAAGAGATTTTATCAGACATTGAAATTTCTAAGTCAGAAGTTTACCCGCTGACGACGAAGACGAAAGGGCGAAAATAAACCGGGGGCGAATATTTCCCTGTATACGGTATTGATTTATATATTCAGACTACATTGATTTGACAAACAATTGCGTGGATATTTAATATCTGATACTGTATTAGTTTTAGTATTTTTAATCTTCTTAATATGAAAACTTTTCGTTCAGACACAGTAGCCTGTAATATAATGTACACTGTTGTACTTACAAGAAATTATTTAAAACTGAAATTTTGATAATATCTAAAAACATGTATATATGATTGAAGTTTCTATAGTTTGGATATTGAAAAAAAAAATGAATAATTTAGAGTTTTACACTAAAACGCTTTAAAAAAAGATTTGCTTATTTGAATTTGGTTCAGTGATTGACAGTCTTACCTGAATAATCGCGTTTAAGTACAAAAAACGAGTTCATGATGTTATAAAGAAGTATATTTGATTGATATTAACCCTGTCTTAGGTTTGTCCCTGCTTGAATACATCTGTGGATATGTAAGTACATGTATGAAATTAATGCAATGTCATAACCAGTCGACTTTGATCAACACCCACCATTTAAAACCAGATAAAGTGTCATTATAAATGTGGAACCATAGAATAGATGTAATATACTAAATAGTCTCGATAAAAAAGAAGTGTCTAAAAATTGATAATATTGTAAGAAAGATCACTCTAATTGTATATTTCCAAAACAACAAATTATCGTGGCATGGAGGCGCATTTTTTTTCTTTTGGGGAGGGGGGGGGGGGGGAGATTTTTTTTTTATTATCAACATTTTCTCTTCTTTGGTGCATTTTGTGTATGCTTGTCACAGTAAGTTAAAAATCTCTGTGGGTCTTATTTTTGTCACTTGTCTTCAAACAGCAAAGGAATCTAAGACTTTTGTTTAAATTGATTTTGCTTTTCATTAATTAATCAAGTTTTATGAATTTCGATGTCATCTCCTGTCGTTTAGTTCAATGTTGAATGACCTTTAGGGGGGAAACCCTTTCTTTCTTTTTACTGAATTCAATTAAGCATTTGAATGCCGTCTTTTTGAAAGAATTCATCAAAATAGAACCAAAGGTTAAAAAACATGACTTTATTTATATTCTTGGCATAACAATTTCAATCTCATATAGTTTTAAAGACAGTGCAACTTTATAAATATGATGAAATGACGCAAAATACAGTGTGTTTTAAAAGGAAAAATAAAAATCAGCATACAGTGTATTTATATATTTTGAGGATGGCCTTAAAAATTTCATTTATGATCTTCTATGCAGATCAAAGGAGTCCTGGGTAATGGATTTCAAAATTCTATTTGGAAGTGTTTACAAATGCCATGATTTTTAGTCAACTATTCCAACAAAAAGTTGGTCTTGATAGGGAAACTAGACAGTTATCTAGACTTGACGATCCGCGAGGTACTATATAGTGTTCTTCTCAAGTCAAGAGAGCTTTCTTATCAAATCATATCTTATTTTGAATAGAAATGATAACAGCTGGAAGAAGAAACAATTTATCATTTGATTTGGGAATGTCCCATTGTTCAAAGATTCTTAGAACAACTGCATAGTATATGTATATCAAAAGACATTTAATTAAATTTAAGCAATGACACTTTTATTTTTGGACAAACTAATAAGAATGAATTCTCAGAACTGTTTAATAATTTGTTAATGTTAATAAAACAATACATTTATAAGGCTCGGTGTCAAAATACCTGTCCATCTATCAAAGGTTTCCTACATGTAAATATTTTCAGTTCTTACTTTAAAACCCTGAAATACAATGCTCATGACAGTACAAATATCAATAGTTTTAATACTTTCTGGCAGAAATGGTCTCTTATACTTTAATTTAATGACATTTTTTTTTCATTGGATCTTTTAATCACTATATATCATAGTATATATGTGATTTTTAAATACTTCCCTCCCAATTTTTTTTTCCTAAATTTTTTCCCTTTCCTTGTCCTTTTCTCTTTTCTACATTACAGAGCAACAATGCCTTTATCTATTATTTTTTAGAAGTTGTGCATAAGAGAAAATATTATATTTCCTGTAATTTAACATTATACAGTTATGTATAACTGTGTGCACATTTTCTTTATTGTTGTTGTCTCCTAAATTGCTGATATATTTTCCTTTTTCTTAATAAGTTGTAAGCAAAGGACTATGTGCGATATGGTCAAATATCTGCCCCCGATTTCAACCATTTTTTAAATAGTATCGTATAAAAATGAAATCTTCACAAATCATTCTATAGAGGATGCCTATAACTTTAATCTTGATTTTAGTCATCATTGCTCACTTGCTATTTATCTATGACGTCACCTAAATGACCTAATTCCTGCAAATATGCAAACAAATGAAGATATTCTCATTTTTGCTCTATATTTTGCATTCGGAAATATAGAGCGCAGGTCTGCTCAAGTGCAATTTTAACATATGTTTTTCTTCAGATAGTTATACATATTATACTAAAAAATGGTACTTGAGCAAGGCTGCGCTCGATGTTTCCCGGTCGAAAAACCATCGGAAAACACCCATATTTTGCTACAAAACATCAATTTATCCAAGTAATGCAATATTCATGACGTCATTTCTACCTTATAACGTCACTGTGGTGATAACCTTTAAAACCTTTATTTCCAATGTGATTTTTAACTATCTTTCATCTTATTTTAAAGCTCTTTCTAAAACTTTGATTTTGGGGGGGCAAAAATTGCACAAAACCGCACTTAGTCCTTTGGTTTTTCTGATTATTCTGGTCAAACTGTATGTCTTATCGCTTGCTGCTTGTTTACTTGTTTGTCCAATAAAAAATGGAATTTGTCGAAAAAACATGGAAGTTATCTTGACTTCTTAATATAGTTATCGTGACAAAAGAAGGTAATTGTTGTTGACCTAAAGTTATGTGGTTGGCAGAAATATGCAACAATAAAGGACACCTGTCAGAAGTTCCTCAATTTTAGATACTAGTAATTATACGGAAACGTATCGGGTTCTACACTTGTTGTGTTATAACTGATACATTGTCATACTTTTTATCGTCTTATCAACATATAAACTATTATGTCGATTTAATTACGCACATATTTTGCATTGTATTGAAGTAAGTTAACATAATTTAAATCACCTTATTGTAATTTATCAGTTTTCTTGCTATCTGCTATATCGACTTCACAAAATGCGGAGTTAGAAATAATAGTTTTGAAATGGGTTTTAGTCATATTGAGAAAGAAATGTTGATATCGAACAATGAAAATATATACATTTTAGGTATATCGACATAAATATGTTTCTATTTCAACAACTTTTATTTCTATCTCAATACGATTTAATCACATTCTTAAATCAACATTTCAAACTTCGTAAACTGGTAAAATTCATTAAGGTGACATTAATGATACAGAAATCACAAGATATAATTCAATAAATTTGCATAAATAAGAGGTCACAATACTTTATATGTTGACAATTCAATAAAAAGAAGGATTTAAAGATACCAATGAAACACACATATTAACAATAACAAAACTCAAGCTTTGTTTACAAAACAAAGAACTCCAAACTCTGTATCTTGTTTGTCACTCAATATTTGACGAGGCATTACAATTACCCATATCAACCATTTTAAACATAAAAAAGGAAAGGTAAAACTTTAAATGTTTATTAAGATTGTTCAATTATACATTTGACAATTATTTCTGGATTATTTTCTTTAAAATAAAATATCTTTCAAAAGGTATTCAAACAAACACACAACAAGGCAAGCATAGCTATTAGTGTCCTTTGTAAATCATTTAAACGATTGGATATTTCTCTTCCATGTCTATTTAACCCCCCAAAAAAAACCAAACAAAAAAAACAAAAAAAAACCAAAAAACCCAAAAAACAAATAACAGTAACGAAAACAGCAAAAATTAAAAATCAAAACACAGAAAAACACAGATAAAACAAATAGAAAACAAATGTAATGTAGTATTTATTTTGATACCCGCAAAATTGGAGTATTCACTGAAAAAGGTTTCACTCATAATGATCGAACAAATATTACATTTAAAATAATCTCAAAATTAAGACAAAGGGATTATTTTGTCATAGCCTCCGACAAAAATCAATGTCTTACCGAAGGTAAAGGTTTTTTTTTTTTAAATTTCACTTATCTAGTATCAATACACATGAGTATAATTAAATATATGACAGAAGCATAGTTGGTTTTAGTTGATCCACACAGAAAATAAAACACAATAAGGATGCACCAGATAACCGGAAGTTGAGTACGTCGCGTTTCAGCACCATTACTTTGATTATCCTCTTTGATTTCCTTGCTTTCTTCACCTGCCACACTGTATGGATTCGCACAGTATACAATGTTTTCGGAGGCATATCCTTGATAAACTTTGAAGGTATCCTCTGCATAATGAGTTGTTTCTATGGAAAGGTTTCCGAATTGGCTACCCTATAAATATTTCTCATGGACCTCGATGAGAAGTAAGTATTTTTGGTTCTGTTGTGAAATTTGTATCCGTGCATTGAAATAAAATATATCGTATCTATGTATCTACGCTTTGAAATGAAATACTTGTATTAATACAGTGTATATAAAAAAAGAGAGTGGGTAATTATTTTTTTTCGGATTTGAAAATGTTATCTATCTACATGTATATATCTATATCCTCCTATTCATCAAATAGATATGTAACGTTATCGTATGGCATGTATATTTCTCTATACACATCTCTACCAGATGTTTATAGAGAAATATATAGAGACATTTCCAGTTTAGATGAAAATACATGTACAAAATGTTCTTTTGTAGATATAAATGTCCAATGTTAAAACAATTGGGATCCATAAATACCAATTATCCCCCACCTCCTTTAACTTTACGAATTCTAGGTTTTTTGAAAACATATATCACTATTTTAATCTCAATCCCTATCAGAACGGAAAAAATGCATTTTGTCAACATGTTATACGTGACCGACTTTGTCCATTTAAGACAGAGCAGAGCTAGAAAAACACCTCGAATCTATCACATAGATGTTCATGACAATTTTCCTTTTTCTGAACTTGATATGAGTACAACACATACGACCGGTTGAGGGTTGAGCTGGACTTTTATTTCAATGAATTGCCCGAAATAATAACAGAGAAAAGATATACAAGAAAGTCTAGCAGATACCTTAAATTGATAGAAAGCAACTCCAATTTGTATAAAAGTCTAATATCGGGTAATGTGAATACATTCGAGGTGTTTCCCCGAGTTCTCCCAGAAAGGCATGCGAAGTTGCAATTAAATCGCTTAGCGCTGGGCGATTCGGATCCCCTATAGATAAAATTCAATTTACTAATATCACAAATTCATTCCGTACATAAAAGACTCTGGATACCACAACACAAGTTTCCAAGTTCCAAGTTTCTTATGGCATTTCCTTTTTTTTTTTTATCTTGCTGCATCGTAAACAATATTGGATGGCATTAATATGCCACCATAAATAACATCTATTTTAAAAGAAAGATAAATTAATAAACACATGTGAAAACATGATTAAATTAAGAATGACTAAAGTAACGCCATCTAAGGGGAATTAAATGTAGTAACAAGCACATGCTCGTATTGATTTTAATATCAAAGATATTATCAATGTAGTATTTTAATGCAACATGCTTAGGTAAATAAATTAGGTTTTTAATATCAAATTTTAGTGTTTTAATTCATTTCATTTTCATCACATTACAGATGTTTACTAGTATATTACAGGGCAATATTTAATCGAGATACCAGATAGTTAACTTGTCAAGTAGAAAAAAAATCCCTCATTAAATTAAGAAAACTCATTTTTAATAAAAAAAAAAACCCATATAAGATGGGAGTTTGTCGAATTTACATGAAAGTTATCTTGACTTGCTAAGATAGCTATCGTGACTTGAGGAGAATTATTTGGATCTAAAAGGGGGTTGCATACGCTTTGAAATCTAAATTTTATTTTATTTTTTATTAACTGGTGCAATTTGAATGACTGACAAAAATTAAATATTGGAAGTTAAGTTACAATTGAATAACAAAGGGAGGAAATCATTGTTACGTAAACAAAGCTCCAGACATATATTTGTTTACAAATAACGTTAAGTAAGGAATAACCATTTCTTTGACAAAATGAATTATGGCAAACAAGATAAACTATTTAAATGTGTTCATGAATAATATTATCAACAGAAGAAGCAACATTGAAAACTTATACCAAAAAAACCCCCCTCAAATATTAACAATAATATAGCTTGGGCCTTTATCATAACTAAAAATTTCAAACTGAGTCTTGCTTGTAACTCAGTATATGACTTTCACATTTTGACGAGGCATTAAAAATCCGATACTAGCATTTCTAATTTTTTTTTTCAATTTTGAGCTCAAACAGTATTAGTTCCTCTAAAAAGGATATACATGCATGTCGATATAGATAAACAAATAGTTTACAATTATGGAAATCGCAAAGAAAATATTGCTCACTGTCAACTTTTAAATAAATCCAGTAATTTACAAGCTCACCTTTTTAATGAACATTTAAGTGACACTTCAACTTGTAATAATTGTGGTCACACACTTGAAGACAATCTTCATTTTTTCCTTGCTTGTCCAGCTTACATTGATCACAGAACATTCCTTATTACCAGTATTCAAAATAATATAAACCTAAACAATCACAATCATAAGCAAGTATTACATGTTTTACTTTTCGGCGATAGACAACTTCCCTATAAAACCAACTGCTCAATTTTTCAAGCAGTTCATTAAAAAAAAAGATTCTAAATGGTACCTGTTATTAATAATCTTGTGTATAATATCATCTTAAACTTTACTTCAGTACATATATACATGCACTCAATATCTTTTTCCTCTTATTTTTATCATATACTTTATATAAGCTATTCACTATCATTACAATTTTTCTTATTTTCAATTGTTTATATGACCCCAATTTTTGTCATTTTTTTCTTCCATTCTTTTTTTTTGTTCTTTGTTTTGATTTGTTTTGTTTTGGGGTTTTTTGGTTGTTCTTTATTTTTTTTTCTCTGTTCTTAATCCTACATGAATTCCAACTTCTTAAATGCTACATTTTCATATTATATTATGAACTTATTATATCCTGCAACTTTTATTCTTATATAATTCAAATGTAACTGGAATATCAGTTGATCCTTGGGTAGAGGACTAAAATAGGCATAGCCTGATTTCCAATCCTATTATGTATTTATTTGCATAATAAAATAATTGTTAAATAAAATAAAACAAATAGGTATATAACTCTGGTTATAGCACTAGTAATTTAGTAACTTTTAATTTGCTTAATAAATCATATATATTAAGTGAAACAAGTATAATAAATACATTGTAAAAATTAGAGTATCAACGTGCATATTAAATGACTGTAAAAATTTCTTTTTATCCAAAAATGTACGTAAGTCAAATATTAACTAAATATACTTGAACTTAAAAAATAATTTTTCGTGGAATGCACGTTTACATATTACTACTAAATATATTACTTTTGGCGATTTTGTTCAAAATGATTTTAAAACAACGCCCCTTTTTTTAAAATTAAAATTGTTCAATGATACATTTGACTATGAAATAATATCTGGATTATTTTCAAATTCAAACAAATACACAACAAGCATAACATTGAGCGTCCTTTGTACATGTACATCATTTGAAAGATTTGGTATATATATTCTCTGTCATTTTAACCAAAAAAGAAAACAATTAACAAAACAGCAGAAAAATTAAAATTAAAACACAAAAAAAACCAACTAAAACAAATAATTAAAAAATAAATGTAGTATTAATCTTGATACCTGCAAAACTGGAGTATTCATTAAAAAAGGTTTCACTCATAATGATCGAACAAATATTACAATTTAAATAATCTTGCTATTAAGACAAAGGTATATGAATATATTTGTCCTAAACTCCGACAAAAATCAATGTCTTACCGGAAGTAAAGGGTTTTTTAAAATTTCACTTATCTAGTATCAATGCACATGAGTATAATTAAATATATAACATTCGCGGGAATAGAAGCATAGTTGGTTTTAGTTCATCCACACAGAAAATAAAACACAATAAGGATGCACCAGACAACCGGAAGTTTGGTACGTCGCAGATCGGCACCATTACTTTGATAACCCTCTTTGCCTTCTTCACCTACCACAGTGTAGGTATTTGCCTCTTTGCCTTCTTCACCTACATGTACCACAGTGTAGGTATTTGGCTTCGCACAATATACATTGTTTTCGGAGGCATATCCTTGAAAAACTTTGAAGGTACCCCCTGCATAATGAGTTGTTTCCATGGAAACGTTTCCGAAATAGCTACCTTTTAAATATTTTTCATGGACCTCGATGAGAAGTTGGTATTTTTGGTTCTGTTGGGAAATTTGTATCCGTGCATCGAAATAAAATATATCGTATCTATGTCCCAGCAACCATATGCCATCATCGTGCCCTAACGAAAAGTTCCCAGCTTCCGTTGCTTTGCCGCCCTTCTCAAATTTAAAGACAAGAAAATTAAACCATGGGTACATTTCAGAGAGTTTTCCATGAAGAGCGCCAAGGGTGAGTGACGTGTGTGATGCAAGTTGATTATTCACATGGTTGTGAAAAGTGTTGCAAGATTTGGGTGCGCAGCCATTGTACTCGCTTTCCATGTAATTAAGGACATCATTCATTATCGTTTTGCATTCATCGTCGTACAGATTCGTTCTGCTTTCATGCGTAAGTGCTTCTGTGGTTCTCACCACACTGCATCCAACAGCCAAGTTGGAAAATACATATTTGAAAACGCCATTAATGACCGCCCCATCACAAACGCCGTTTTCTTTATAAAGATCTAACAATGGTGGAGTGTTCAGAATCGATTTGCCTGATAGGTATTTACCCAGTGTGCGTACGTTCTCTATGATATCATGGCACTTTTCTAAGTTTTTTCTCGTTGCATTGGATTTGTTAGCAAGATAGTTGTAATAATCTTTTTCGCAGCTCTCAATTTTGTCAATACTATCTGTTAGGACTGTTTTATAAGAAGTTTCCTTCATCATCTGAAGCAATCTACCGTTGCTCGAATTCATCGCTCTTTTTAAGGTTGACATTTCTTGGGTAAGATGCTCCAGCTGTTTTTCCTCTGTAGAAGTTGTAAACATATCAATGACCTCCCTGACCAACTTCACGACCGATACCACCCCTCCCAGAATATTAGAAAATATTGATGCATTGGACAAGAGCGGAAGACAACTCAACATACAAATCAATAGTAAGATAGATTTGTGCATCTTGATGATGTTTCTTCGTTTGCTTCAAAATACGTGTCCTAAAAGTCTCCACCTATAATAAAAGTCAAATGATACCACTGTTGTGTTATATATATATATATATATATATATATATATATATATATATATATATATATATATATATATATATATATATATATACATTTCTCTGTATAGTTTTATATACGCTTTGAAATGAAATATATACCTTTGTTTTCCCTTGGACTGAAATGTCACACTTTCATTGTTTAACATAGCACGTGATTGCCTCATATATCTCTATATTTGTTCGGTGAGAAATAATTTAGGCAATATGGCCGTCATTGGCCGACGCTTCGCTTACTCATTTGGACATTTCATAGTATTTAATACATAAACCGCATGCTGTAAGTTCTTAAAGTATTTGGAGTAATTGCCCTTTAAAATTCTTTAAAATTAGAGTAGTTGCCCTTAGAATATTGACGTCACATTGTTTTGTCTGGAGCAGAATAAAATGGCAGCGTCGAAATTTGCTCAAATCTCTGCAGAGGAAAGGGAGAAAGCATTTAAAATTGAATAGCAACAAAATATTGTAAGTAAACATGGGTGAAGCAAAGTTTTTAAAGGGTATTTGAAAGGTGGGATTGAAAATTTTGAAGAGCTTAAATGAGTTTAATTGAACGAGATGTTAGGCATCTTAAACATGGCTTTGCGTTGATCATCGCTATTTGTGAATAAACATGTCGCTTGATAGTCTTCGGGAAAACAAAACACTTATTAGGTTAGTTACTGACTCACTACGGAAATATATTGGGTTGATCAGTCTCATAGACGGCTCGGCTTCGCCTCGCCATCTATGAGATTGATCAACCTGGGCAATATATTTCCGCAGTGAGTCAGTAACTAACCTATAATAAGTAATAGTATTAATATATAAAAAAGAGAGTGGGTACTGTGGAATCATTAAATTTCGTGGGGGCCAATTTTCGTGGATGGCTTAAATTTTACAGGTTCTTTGGTACGTAATTTCGTGTGTTCTTATATATATATACAATTGGAAATATGACTTTATTAACCTAATTTATCAATTCGTGGAGGATGTTATTTCGTGAATGAGAGGTATCAACGAATTCCACGAAAATTGAGCCACCACGAAATCTAATGATTCTACAGTATATGTATTTATATTTTATCATATTTGAAAAATGTTATCTATCTACATGTATATATATATATATATATATATATATATATATATATATCTATATCGTCGTATCAGTCAGAGAGATATGTTACGTTATCGTATGGCCTATATATTTCTCTATAAACATCTCTACCAGGGGCCCGTTTCTCAAAAAGGCGTAAATCTGGGCCTAAGTTAGTCCGACTAACGAACTTACGCCAATATTTAGTCGGGTCTAAGTTGCGTTTCTGAAAGAGGCGTAAGTTAGGGTTTAAATGTAGAAGAACTTAGACATCTCCGCTGAGTACTAAGCATGCGCATATCCTATTTTGTTTTGCTTTGAGGCTATGATTATATGTGGTGGATCAATTTTCCAATTCATATATATAGTACATGTCCCGAAAGTACGCATGCTATTCTATACCACTGTGCATAGTTCAAGTCGCTCATAACAGTGTGTATTTATGAAAGTAGAACAAATGCCTATACACTTCTTAACATAATGAAATTTTAGAGAAAACAGTTGATATGAAAAAGGCATATATAAGAGGATTCAGAAACCAAATATATGATTCAATGCATTGTAGATGATGTTGAGGCACAATCGTACATATTAATTGAACGAAACAATACATAGAAATTAACTCCAATGTTCGTGTAAACTTCAAATATTTATAGAATACAGGGACAGGGTACAGTAGATATACCCGCATACATCTGCAGAATGATAAGTATGCTTTATATAGATACATGTAGACACTTTCAGATGCTGGGATAAAGCTTGATTCTTTTTTACCCTATCACTATATTATTTATAGAAAATAATATGTCCATAGGTTATAAACAACAACCAACTGAAATAGAAAATATCTACTGTATAACGAACATTACATGATCCTTGTCCATGTCTACAAAAGGAAGAAAAGTTCCATCCTCTGTTCCAATAATGAAAGAATGTAGACAGTGACATGGAAACGATTCTTGATTTTCTGCGATTCAAATGATAATAGTTTTGAAATATATTGTCAACAATTAACAAGACAGAAATTATCAACATTTGAGGCCGGGGTCTACCCAACTCCCTTTCCTGTTGTTTGATTTCATCGATTGATTGTTTTGTTTTGGTTTTTTTTCGGGGGGGGGGGGGTGTGAAAGTAATATATACTGTATACAGGGGATTATTCGCCCCCGTTTAATTTCCAATCATTTCACCCTCGTTGTCAGCGGGTGAATTTTTTAAGTAACAACTGTGACTGGGCGAATTCATGACAGAGCGAAACTGTTTGCAACTGTTAGAAGGGCGGAAATTACACGGGACGAAAATAACTCTGTGTACAGTATCTTGATTAAAACAAGTATGACAAATGCACGCTAGTTAAATTTGTAAATAATTCACACTGCTGTAAAATGCTAAAACACAACGCTTTTGTATTGCAGGTCGACAACTTCGAAATAAAAAAAAAAACATCACTTGATATACATACATCTTTAAAAATATGATGAAACAAAACTATCATGAATTCAAGTAATTAAATACCAATTCAGTTAAATGAGTACAAATAAACAACACATATGCATATGCACGAAGATCATCCATAGTACATGTAAACCATACCTATTTAAAAAGGATTACAATCGACGTTTAATATGAAGGAAATTGAACACTTAATCCTAGAATTAATAAAATAAATGAATTAATTTGAGCTCCGAAAATTCAAGGTGTGCATGTGAAATTTTAGAATCTTCAAGAACCTCGACAAACGCATGTCAATAGATCTACAATTGATACACACTCTGCACGCTTCTAAAACATATTTTAAGTAATATTTTAACAAAAATTGATTGTACATGTATCTAAATGCGAGTTCATAAACATTCAAAATACCTGTAGCTTTCATACGGTTTTGTTAAGATACTAGGAGTAAAAAAATGAAAATGAGAATGTATACGTGTTGTAAAGTTGTAAGTAGTATACATGTAGGTATAGAATATACAACAACGCACAAGGACAATTACAACTGTAAACGTTTTGAATTGCTCCTATTCAAAGGAGTATTCTCAATATTTTGAAATCAGTTTCGTTTCATAGGTTCAAATTTGATTAGGATCATTAAATTCCAGTCTATGCTTACTGAGTATTGATTTAAAAATCAATAATCTATTCATACTTATGTATACATCTATCTTGTTGGGGAATGCATGTTTAATTTAAAAGTACAGCATCTTTTTAATTATTGTGTTTATATCATCTATCGGGGTATACCCATCTTTAATTCTTCATACTTAAAATATAGATTTCATTAACGAGAAGTAATGTATATTATATGTGTTTAATAAGCCCATTAATTATCAAATTGATTTAATCTTAATCTATTTAAAAATAGGAACAGTTATCGAACAATAGGTATTTTTTAAAGTTATACGTACATGTACAAATATTTCAAGAAATGGTGAATGTTTACCTTAATAAGACGTATAACAAACCAAAAATTAAAATTCTCTGTTTATTTTGCCTTAAAAACAAAACACTCGCCATTTTTTGTGCACAGACTAAGGACTTACGCCTACCCATTAGCAGGCGTAGATTTAAACCCAAATTTAGTCCCGACTAAGTTTCCGCCTTTTTGTGAAACGCAACTTAGTCTGGTTTTGAGGTTTAGTCCCTGATTTAGTCCGGACTAAGCTTACGCCTGGACGTAGGCCTTTTTGAGAAACGGGCCCCTGATGTTTATAGAGAAATATATAGAGACATTTCCAGTTTAGATAAAAATACATGTACAAAATGTTCTTTTGTAGATATAAATGTCCAATGTTAAAACAATTGGGATCCATACAAACCAAGTATCCCCCACCCCCTTTAACTTTACGAATTCTAGGTTTTTTGAAAACATATATCACTTATTTTAATCTCAATCCCTGTCAGAACGAAAAAAAAAGCATTTTGTCAACATGTTATACGTGACCGACTTTGTCCATTTAAGACAAACATAAACATAGAAAAATGTATAATTTTCTTCCTTTTGGTTCATCATTGGAATTAATATGTGTAAATATGTATAATTCTGGTGGTATTCTGACAGCGATTAAATTAACTTATCGAATTTAGGATCGAAGCAGCATGAGATTTAAGACAAGGTTACCTTTTATGTATTCTCTTTTAAGAAGCGGATATGCATAGCCTAGCTACATCCGGCAATGTCTGTCCACTTCTCAAAAGAGAATACCTTTTATGGAAATAAATACCTGGATTAGCTGAAAACCGATATGGTTCAAATTTTCCTCAGCTAGTCTTCTGACAAAATATGGACAGTCTTAGAGAAAAAATGAAAACTAATTTCTTCGAAAGAAGTAAAATGAAACTAGGGTTTTAAATCCCAGTTAATGTAGCTTTATTGATTAGCATAAGAATACAAATAGTATATATGGTGTCCCGGTAGGGTTATTTTCAAAACTTCATAACGTATAAGGAAAACAGCCAGAGTTCATGAATTAAATTCAAATCTACCATACATGTATACCAAACGACCAGACTGCTACTAATTGCAGTCATTAAGCCTGCAGAAAAGGAATATAATCAAAGTACTGTTAGTACTCTAACAGAAAATTGTATTTCACTCTATCATCGGCAATCGCTCAGTACTTAAATTAATATTAAGATTTTTATAAGTTACTCATGATTAAATTATATGAGCATTGACAACTTCGGAGGCAGTAAAGCTAGCTTGAATAAGAATTAAAATGTGCTTGTGTTTAAAGGTATATATTTTCATCTACCGAGTATGATTCCCTCTAAATTGCTCTATAGAAACTAACATGACTGAAATCTACACACCCCGTTTATCGATTAGTCGAAACCTACAGTGACTGAAACTGATAGGAAACTGACAGGACTGAAATCTACACGCCCCGTTTATCTATTTGTCGAAACATACGGCGACCCACCTAAATCCTATTCGGCTTTAACCCTAATCCATCTTTCTACATGGTCTCCGATGAAGATCCCCCTTTGTTCCTATCCTTGCCATTCTCTCTCTCTCTCTCTCTCTCTCTCTCTCTCTCTCTCTCTCTCTCTCTCTCTCTCTCTCTCTCTCTCTCTCTCTCTCTCTTTGCATAACGGTATACTTTTCTTCATCGTAATCGCTATTGATGTGCTTGTCAGTGACCCATTTAAGGAGGGGTTGTTAAAAATTTTTGTATTATCTTACGGCAAGTAAAAAAAAAATATATATTTTACTGATGTAATAGATTTTACTGATGTAATTCACTAAAAATACACGATATATACCAGTACCTTTAAAAAGAAATTAATCTAGAAATCAAAGAATACTGATATTTGTCTATACGTCTATACAGGTCATTAGTTTTGAAAACATATCGTATAATTAAGCATTGATTGATTGCTTATTTTTGGATGTCGTCGGTCCTATAACACACCAAGGCGGTGCAGACAAATTGAATACCACGCGTTAGCACGCATAGTGTATTCACAGGAAATTGAACGTCGCAGATTTCCAATGCAAAGAAAAGGGGAAATTTACACTGAATGTAAATATTGTAAAATGAATATATATAATGATAAATAAGATATGATAAATCAATTTAAAAGGCGCATGCGGTACTACTCGTAGGTTTTCAAACAATATTTATTTTTAATTTAATATTCATAAATCAAGC
Organism: Magallana gigas; assembly: GCF_963853765.1. Classification (NCBI taxonomy): domain Eukaryota; kingdom Metazoa; phylum Mollusca; class Bivalvia; order Ostreida; family Ostreidae; genus Magallana; species Magallana gigas. The sequence continues at coordinate 14,692,678 of NC_088860.1, read as the reverse complement.
ATATATTAGTTTTGATATTTTTAGCTTTCACATAGAGGTGTTTGAGATATCTTGTTAGGAGTAAGCAGATTACTTATTACATCGATCTGGAGAGGTTGTCGTATGTTTTCGTACCTTTTAACAAAATATGCTCTTATCTACAAAACACTCATCTAGTAGATAGATAGATAGATAGATAGATAGATCAGCAATTTAGGTAGATACTAATAACCTTGAATATTTCTGAATACAGTTTCTCCCGGCTAAGTGTTTCATTTTGTTATATAATGGAAGATAATGAAATCTGAGATAATGACTTCTGATTGGTAATCCTTGTGAATGATGGAAGTCGTGGAAATTGGCTTCGAGTCACTGGCGAGGTCAGACATTGGATGTACTGCATTACCGGCACTTGATAACGCTTTTTCTTTTTCGCCTATCGATCCACACCAAGCATTGAAGAAGTTAAAAAGAGGTCCAGACGTAGCTATGCGCAGATATTAATTATGATGCTCATTCACTTTGCGAAATAGAATTACAAAAAAACGGGGCCTTTGGAAAACCAGGCACATTTCCACCAATTACCAAATGTGTAGAATTTGTGATTCGCATTCTAACGTTGCAAATCGATTGTACGGATTGAGCATTAACGAGTAAGGAATAAACTAGAATACATCCAGTAAAAAACGCACTGGGTTTTTTTTTTTGAAAATTACGTTGTTTCTCGTGAACAGCATCTGAGAGTTAAGTGCTTTTTATTTCGGTAGCGTCGATTCTAGTCCACCTTAGGGAATACATCAGCATGCATTTTCCTCGCATAGAAATGTATGTGAGCGGTCGATTACTTGTACAGAGTCGGAACAGGGGAGCGAGGACATCGTCTAAGCGCGCGACTCCTTTTTTCTCACATCGTCTTAGCCATTTGGCGATTGTAGGAGGACCAAATGTGTCTGCTTGACATTTGTTAGGTATTAAAGGGAAGTAAAAACAAGTCTCCGGAGACCTCAACTCAGGGAATGCTGCTGAAACAAACACGGGATTCGGTGGCTGTGATTTCAGCATACGAGACGCCCCCAAGCCGATGAGGTGGAATATCGGCATTTCCCCCTCTTTGTTATCGAATTAACAATTTTGGAGCGAGGCAGTCCTGTAGATGCTTGCTTTTTTACATTGTAGACTACAGCTCCGACCTGTCTCACTCGGGCGTTCATTGGCGACTGGGTGTCAGGAGTTAGCGCGGCCTTGGAGTCTTGGCGGTTTATGAAGAAAATCTATTGATTGTGGAATTGGTTTGTTTCAGAGGCGTTAGATCCGCGTAGTTATTCCATCATTTCAGAGCCAACCATCACCGGTTTAGGAAAATATTGGATCAAAATCTTAACAAATAACGACAAAATTAAGAAGAATCCTGCGCCATGGAGGAAGCTTGATCATACCAGTGTGTGTGTTTGTATTGATCTCGTCAAAATTAAGTTAAACGCTTTCTGAAGGAACGGTTAAGACAAACAGATGCCAATGGACCTTAGTCACAGGAGTTTATAGAAACTACTTGTCTGTGCAAAAATGTGGGCTCTCGTACAAAAATAACTTTCATATTAACTATTCTAATATGTCATCATTGTCGCCATTTTCTAATACTGGGCTCGGGTACGGTATGGGTATATACCGACCCAGGCGACCCAGCTATACATACGCGACCCAACCTTATCGCCAACGGACGGAGAGTTACAGGTATGCCCTTCGCAAGAGCACGGGCGATGCCGAGCACACCGACTTTATCGAAGGAATGACCATTAAAAGAGGTCGAAAGGAGAGTTACTTTCAAGCTACCCGGCGAGATGATGTTAATGTTGAAATGACTCCTGTGGAAATCAAAGTGGACCCGCCAAATTGCTCAGAAGAGGAACAGACGAGCGCAAATAATAGACACTCTATGAACAAACTCCCTGACGAGCACATTAAGGAATTGAAAAGGGCGATTCTCAGACGGTCAAGAAGTTTAGAAGGAGAGGGTCGTATGATACCCGATAACTATATTGCCTCCTCAAGTGTGTCCAACGACCAGCTAAATTTACCAGCCCACAATCACAGTTTTAACAAACCCGATACCACCGGAACGCCAAACTCAGAACTAAGTAGCAATGTTCCTTCCATCATTCTGTTCACCTTCAAGAAGAATCTCGTGTTTCTGTGCATCAGCTTCATCCTCTTGTTTTCAGTGTTTAGAGCAATACAGAATCTGCAGACTTCTATAAATGACCAGAAATATCTTGGAATAACGGCCATGTCATGTATCCATGGTGCCATGTTCTTCACCTGCCTGTGGGCTCCCACGTTTATTAACATAATGTCTGCCAAATGGGCAATCGTCTTGGGGATGTTTAGTTTCCTTACTTGGACCGGTGCCAACTTTTATCCCAAATTTTACACCCTTATTCCCACGGCCCTTTTTTCAGGGTGGGGACAGGGTATACTATGGACGGCCGAGGCCTCCTACATCCTTAAGTTAGCTTTTGATTCGTCACGTGTCACAAAGGAAGCAATTGACAAAGAGGTTTTCAGATTTAATGGATTTTTCCTTGCTGGGTTTCAGACGACACATATTTGGGGTAATTTGATATCATCCATCGTGATATCTTCTTCCTCGACAGACCAAAGAAGCGGTATGCTTGGTGACCTGAATGTCAACTGGAGTACCACGAGCCCACCGGAAACCACCGCCATTAATAAGTGCGGGGGTCTGTATCCCTGTAGTCCTGTACCCGGGGGTGTCATGCAAGTTTCAGGTTTGTGAGTAAGGAGTGTATAAGTCGGATAATGTTCATTTAAGAGGGCTGGATTGTCGGGTCAATCTAAGACCATATTAATCTCCTTAACAAGAAGAGCTCATTATAGAGATAAAGGAAAATAGATAAATTTTAATGCTAACGGCAATTAATTTTTTTGGCTACCAAATAATAGTATATACAAATAAAGAAACCGTCTTTAAAATTTTAAGGTAGATATTATGGCTAGTTTTGTTGACTAGCCGGTCTCCTTAAAGACTTACCTGTCAAACATACTGTTTTAAGCCACTGGCCTCTGTTTCGACAAAAAAGGGTGGATTTTACGAACAAGACGTGAAGAAGATCTGTTCATCAGATCTAGATGTTTAGGGTGTAATATTGTTCATTCTTTATAGAATTTAATGCACCCAAAACCTAAGCCAATAAGGTGTGATAAAATCTAACATTGAATTTCTGCCTTTAACTACAGCTAAAATTCTTTCGACCGGAACTAACTTGTCTGTCTTTTGCTACTAAAGGGTTTAGCAAAGGTAAACAATCTGAACAGATCTTGACAGAACCAAACACGTTAATTCATAGCTACCCTTATTCTTGATTTTGAAAAATAAAATGTTGAGTGCACTCGAAGAAAATAACCTGTGATTACGTGATATGATGCCATCAGAAACAGTTTTAAGCGCTATGACGGTTTTCCTACTTTGCATCATTTTTAGTATGTAATTAGAAGTGCTACTTGTTGAGTGCTTTTATAATGATTTTATTTTACAAGTGAGGAAATATCAGTTGAATAAATTTCGTTGCAAAACCGCGCAGAACCTATATATCGGTTAGCTTAATAAAACGATAATATATGGCCTCTCTTTTATCAAATGTACACAAAGAAAGAGGCTTGATAATGTGTAGGTAAGACCCCTTATTTCTATAAGGTCTTTCATTAATGCCAAATTCCTTGATATTAAAAAGCTGCCTAGCGATAAGGATGTATGTTCACAATAAGCATTATTATGACATTGATATAATCTAACTTGACTATGCTTAAATTTGGTCAACCATGTTTTAACTTTTCAAGCACATCCGCCGGAAACGCGACTTCTTCATTGGAAATATGACTTTATTTAACTATGTACACGTATATGCTTTCATTTGCTTTGAATTCTTGATAAACGAGTAATTGGGCAGTTTGTATTTGAACATACTAGAAATAATGAAATCTAACTAATTTAATAAAGCACATGATTGATAGTATACAAAATCAGTCTGACCTCACAATCATCGGTATTTCATTAAATGAAAAAATCGATATTATGACATTTGTCACAAGGCCCACATTTCGGTAAAACTACTTGACATAACAAATATATATTGGTCGCGGGAATATTAGAAGTTAAAACTTACTTTTACGTCATATAGCATTATTATGCAAAATCGAGAAAACCACATATTTTTATTTCGATAAAAATAGTAGTGATTTACAATTTTTACATAAAAATTAATTTTTTCGAAATTGGTCTGACAACAATTCTGGCAAAATAAAAGGATGCTTTCCTTTTTTTCCCTTTTTTCCAATTAAGTACCCTGAGCCATATATTTATGTCAATATGAGTAATTCATTTTTGTTGCATGGATGGGAATCATTTGTTTTGCTGGAAGATACGGGCTGTTATGCAATATTTCCCTATTTCGTAACGTTTCAGATTAAGCGATACGAGCTTTCTGTTCGCAATATTTCGCCTCGAATAAAACGTGGGGAAAAATAAAACAATTCTACAGTCCCTCACATTAAAAAGGAGAATGTTTTTATCAGTCCGCGGTGAAGATCGATAGCACTGGTCTTTGAGACTTGCGAATGGAGATGCAGAGTACTAATGGCCTCTAATTGATAACGTTCTCGAAACCCAAATAATGCTTGCTAAACGACTTGAAAGGAAACCAGCTGGATGTTATCTTCATTATAACGTGCCAGTTAAATTCATTTCTGGGACATATACATGTATGCCTGGGTTTTCGCATGCGTGCGTTAAATTAGATAGTTTCGTACCATGCAGAAAGTTTCTGTTTGCATATAGAGTCGTATAGTTAGGATAATATTGTGCACATTTTAAGACTGATGAATAATTGAAAAACAAATGCACGTGAGCATTTTAATGAAATTTATTTACATCTGGCCAAAAATCTGGATTTCTTATTTCAACAAAGTGAGAATCGTTAATTTACACCTAAATTGTCCCTGTGTATATACTTTCGAACTTATTATATATCATTATCCCATGATATTACGAATTTATTATAACACATTATAATTGAATGAATAAGTGAAAAAAAAATAATTTTGTCAAGGGCATTGCATACTAGTATTGGACATTGGATATTGCAAATTGTTCCACATACCGGTTGTATTTTTGGCTTCTGTGCTTAAATAAAGTTTATATTAACAAAAACTTTAATCATTGGAAAAAATGGATGCATAGATAAATTCGGCGATTTAAATATTAGGGGCTACATTTGTAGGGGTTAAGGGCTAAAAATATTCATGGATCCGCGTTGGTAATTCTTAAATAAATAAAAAAACGGACTGCACGAAATAATCATGATGATGTCGGACTCAAAGTCCAATCGGAGACGATTTGGCTGTTTCTTTTATCTAACGTACTGATGTACATTAAAACAATCTAGTTAATTTCTCTTAGTTTTTATGACCAATCTATTAATTTGTTTAAAGAAAGGTGTAAACACATGGATAAACAATAATATTCTTTCTGTGATGATTTATGCGGTTTACCAAGGTAGCGATCATTGCAGAAAGAAATGTACATAGCGCGGGTTATGTAATTTTTCTGCTATCTCAACACCTCAGCATGAATCATCAAAGAAAACATTTTATTGTTTAAATAATACATGTTACTGGATCATGGTCATTCATTCCCGTATTATTCACATAAATGATAAGATTAATGTATGAGTTATAAGGGAATGACTGAGGCGTTACAAAGACTGTGGTGATGAAAAGTCGTATTTTTCATGAAAATTGATCCAAACATAGTCTTTATACGCACATTTTGTAGATTATTTTATTTTATTTTTTTTAATATATTTTTTTACTTTTATGGAAATATCAGTACATGTATATGCTATAGATGTTGCGTTGATATCATAGATGAGTTTTTGATATTTAGTTAACTGAATATAAACGGTATGTGTAGCTGAAGGCCTGCAAATATGTAGGACTAACAGAGCTATGGCATTCCCCTCTAGGCTACCGTAAAGGTTTCTTCAGTCATCATTCATTTGACTTCATAAAATTCAATGGTATATTTAATTTGTGTATTAGGAAGAAATCCGGTATACTGTTTTGAGAATGCACAAAAGTTTGGTTTAGTTTCATTTGGTTTGAAATTACTCCATTGTAGTATAATTACAATTGGATCGGGCACAAGTTATAAAACTTATGTAGCCCTCTCCCTATACAATAATTGACCTTCAAATTGTTTACATGCAAATAAAAAGTCACACATGTGTAAATAAACATGAAGATTCAAAATAATTTACCATAAGGTTTCTTCCCGTTTTGATACAAATGTAAATATGTAATCAAAATCTTCGGGATTTTTTTTAAAACTAAAACGTAAACTAAGGAAAACAAGTGATCATTCACGCTATTACCAAGTTTGCCATCTCCCAAAAGCATAATGTGCGTATTAACAATATTAAAATCGTCTACGCTAAAACTCGTCTCAGGCTTCAGCATATTTAGTACATGAGAAAAATAATGCTATGCATCTTGAACCTTTCCACTGTATGTAAATGACTTAGAACAATATTGTATTTGAATAAGTCACACTTTAGTATGCAATCATGGCGAAGTTTAGTGAGTGTTATATTTTGAATCCTGTCTCCAAAAAAATATGGTGGTGGAGTTCTTTTTTTGCATTTGAAATATTATCGTCACAGATGATAGCATGACTGAGGGTCTTCAGTGAAAGCTCGCTAATATTCAGAGGTATAAAAATTCCATTTGCCTAGTTGGAACTAATGATGATTTGTATTCTCAAAATCGACATTTGGGTAAGCAGTGATCTTGAGAATTTCTCATGGCATAGTTTGACAGTACAACGTTTGTCATGAAATAAATTTTGAACATGACAAAGTGTGATATTTTTATCAACTTAACATTGTTTTGAGTCTAGCAATTTTACATCTTGAACGTAATGTTGATTCGAAGTAAAGAGAGACTTTAGAGGCAGATATTGGTAAACCGGTTACTACTAATATATATTCTGGCAGCAGATATTTGTACTTGTTCGAGTTTTTTCGAGTCTGCAAGAGAACACACTCTCCAAACCTCAGAAGTATATTTTAAATACGGCCTGATTTTTAAAGGATGTGTACTAAAGATAATGTGATTTGCGGTTTTATTTCATTTGGTTTTTTTTCATTAGATTTAGCTTTATATGTTGTATTGATATCATAATATCGGTGTATGGACACAAGTACGCCCGATAAAAATGTTACAAGGGTTTTTTTGTGAATAGAAAATTGATTTCTCAGATCAAATTAAGGAAGCACAAAGAAATTTTTTGTGTTCATCAAAATCAGTATAGCATTTTTTTAGCTAAAAGATATGAATATCTGGCTTGTGAATGATATTGAAAAAGAAGTTTGAGAACAAACACAGTTTGCAAAATTTAACCATTATTTCTGTTAATCTGACAATAGGATTCAATTCGAAATATGTTGGTCGGTAATTTGTACTTGGTCCATTGGGCTATACAAAATGGGAATTCAATGATTTAGGAATACATATAATTTGTGGTTCATATAAGTCTCCATGATGTGAAGTACTGACAGAAAACTTTATCATGGAGTGTATCTGCATGTCTCGGGCTCTCTGATAGGAATTGTTATTGCTTAGACTCTGGTTCTCAACATGCAACACACCATTTTTATTTGTTAGGAAAAAACGCAAGTTATAATCATAAAGGATTTTTTTTCTTTGAAAACAGAATTTATTGAATTTACAGTTCTCGTAATAATCAAATTTTGAAAGAGTTAGCCTTTTTTCAATGAAAAGATTCTTCGGAATATTATAGCTGCAGAACTACAACTATGGAAAACATGCAATGCAATGAACTTGTATACCGTTTTACAAGACAATTTATTTCTCTATGCGTGGGAAGATCAGTCAATTTACATTTTGTCCGTTACTTGTGCGACAAAAAAGGGTCAACTGGCGGTCGTAAATGGTCTATCTGATACGTGTATAAGTTTGTTTTGTTGGTTTTTATAGATACAGGCTTGTGATCGATGAACTTACAAACAAAATTCCCACACCGTGCCTTTAATTAACGATAAATTAATTTTGTTAGATTTCCAAAATAAATTAGCTTTTTAATAAGAATCTTTGTTAAATTTTCTATTTTACAAAGTCTCAAATGTTTATTTTATTAAGATTTTTTTTAAAAGTGCATATCAACCCCAATCCATTCCACAGGCAATTTGTCAGATAAACCAATAGAGGAAAATCCACCAAAACAAAATTAACTAAAAGGGAAACATTTCCGCAAACAATGCTAAAATAATGCCAAACAGAAAACGAACAAACATGCAAAAACCATAAGGCCCAGAAATAACAATTTTACCGATTAAAAGTGTAAAACGTGCTTATTATTTATTTTATGAAATTTTTACTTTCAGATGAAGACAAATACCCGATGCTATGGAAGCTGATGGGGGCCTACCTAACCATTGGTTTCATCGGCTTCTGTCTGATTTTCTTCTGTTTGGACCGGATAGGGGCACGAGTCTATCCAGAAAAGACTGGTTTCCAGGTGGTTATCGCTATAATTTTAAACACCAAATACTTCGGTATATTTGAGAAACATTTTGCACTTGAATTGCTCAAAGTGCTTGTGATATTGACGTATCGTAAATGGTTATCATACAAAAAAAAGGGGGTTTTGATACATTCGAGAACCCTTTGGCACTTTAATTTCTAAAACTGCATGTGATTTGAATGTATCGTAAGTAATTGTAAAGGCTATTTTTTTCCACAGATATGTCTTCAACACCTCGATCTACTAGTGAGCCACAAAACGTTCCGTCTGCTCATCCCTTTACTTATATTTAGCGGACTACAGCAAGGTTTCGTCTATGCCGACTTTAACATGGTACGCAGATTCTTTTAAGCATGTTGGTGTAGAATGTTGACCATTTATCTCCACTGCATCATTTCAGATAATATGAAATATTGACATATCCATAAAAACATAAAATACATAGATAAATAATCACTTACCATTAAGTAAAAAGTATCTTTATTAACGTGTCTGTAGAATAACAAGATCTATATCTATTTATGTGAATTATCTTGCAGGCATATGTAACTTGCTCATTGAAACTCCAGTTTGTCGGCTATACCATGATAGTTATGGGCGTTGCCAATGTCTGCATTGCAGTGCTGATTGGTGTAGGGGCCAATCACGTGCCACGGGAGGCGGTATTTGGGGTGGGCGGAGTAACTCACATTGGTGTGATGATAATTATACTCATATGGGTCCCGGACGATAATATGCTGGTTCATTTTATTATTGCCGCAGCCCTGGGTCTTTGCGACGCAGTGTGGCAAACACAGTGCAATAGTAAGTATTGAGAGAGAGAGAGAGAGAGAGAGAGAGAGAGAGAGAGAGAGAGAGAGAGAGAGAGAGAGAGAGAGAGGGAGAGAGAGAGAGAGAGGGGGGAGAGAGAGAGAGAGAAATGTCAATCAGCTGATAGTACACTGCATGGTTAATTGAACATGATCAAAATTAACCTTTTCTCTACCATTTTGTAGCTTTGATTTGCATCACTTGTCCTGAAGCAGTCGACATTGCATTCGCAAATTACAGGATGTTGCAAAGCCTGGGACTTTTCATCTCCTTCGTCAGCGATAGATTTATGTGTGTTTATTCTAAACTGTACTTTCTAATCATAATGCTCGTTGTTTCAACAATGTTTTATGTTCTAGCGGAATATCGAGTAAGACAAATCGACAACGTTGTTGATGACGTGTTCGAAGAACAAACCAGTGTCAACAGATCACGTGACAATTGATCGTTGCCCATAAGTTGATAATATAATGCGTGCGTATGTATGTATATGTCTATCCAATATCTAATCCGTATTGTTATGATTCGTGCTTCCCTTTTGTGATGTTAGTTGTTGGTAACAATTTGTAATATCTGGAGTGTGATTTCGTTTAAAATGCGTTTGAAGCTTGATGTTCATGAGTGAGTTGTATGAAAGTGTTGTGAATTTAAAATACATTATGTAAACAATTGTGTCTTGGCTTATAATTCTAGACATTTTCTAATGATACAGTTTATTTGAATTGCGAAATCAGCAATACGCAAGTTACTTTCAGATATGTGGATTAAAGGTACATGTATATGTGGCGTATTTGGAGTAAAATTTTTGACATGAGTTTGAGTAAAAATATACATCTTGCTTCTTATAATTAGACGTTTCACAAAATCTAAGCCCGTAAAACATGTTTTTTCTTTAGTTATTTGTCTCTAAACTTTACTACACGTCTGATGTTCAATGTGATACGCCATTTTTAACACCACTGCTTATGAGTGCGGGAAACCCTAGTAGTATTGAAAACACGGTGAAAGAACAGTTTGTTTACAAATTAGAATCACCTTTTTCATGTCTTAAATTAGATAATTCTTATATCAGATGATACCCGAAGCATTATTATTCCGTTATTTCATTGATGTAGAACGATAAATTGCCAATTATGTGTAATAAAGATGAAACACGATTTCATCATCAACGACACAGTAAAATAAGTGAATACCCCCTCTCCCTGGGGGATGCCTGCACTGAAAGTGTTTATTTATTCTTTATTAAAAAATTCCTCTACTTGTGGTTTATAACTTATAAAGTAAAGACATGGAATACATGGAGTACGTATGAACCGGACTAGATATACCCCTACAACTTCATGATAAAAACTTGAGTTTAATTCGGTTTTAATTCCTATATTCCATCATTCTACATGGTCTCCGATGACAATCTTCCCTTTGTTCCTTTCCTTGTCAGTCTTTTTTTTTTTCGTTCTTTCCCAAATCTGTCAAACTTGACGGTATATCTATCTTTCTCGTCGTCGCCATTGTTGTTGTGATAGACTGAGCGTGGTATCACGTGACCGATTTAAGGCGGGGTTTATTCAAATGCTGGATTTATTATCGACTCCATAAGAATTATAATTTTTTAAATTTATTTCTATATCTTTTTAACCCGAATGATATAAACTGCTTAATTTATTGTGAAGATATATCTTTATATAACTTATTTAAATAAATAAATCAATCAAATATTTCTTAGCATGAAAAAATACGCCACATATACCTTTAAATTTAAGCAAATTTTGATTAACTTTCCAATTCAAAATTACAAATACAATAGAAAACAAAAATCAGCAAATATTGATGTCCATCCCATCCATTTTTTGTTCTATTCTAAATTAAAGGGGGTGGTCATTTATGTGGGGGGAGGGGCTTGCCCCTCTCAGATGCTATGTGCCTAGTGGTTAGGTCTAACTTTGCAAAAAAAAAAAGGGGGGGGGGCTAAGCCTATGAATGTGTACATAAAATATTCTTCATCATTCACATACATTTGTATATCAAAAATAAGTGGACTGATTCCTGAGGGACCTCTGCATGTAAAGTAATAACAGACAAATATGAATCACGGTACACAACTTTTATTACTTAAGGTAGTATGGGACACACTACCCCTAGTATCATCAGATGCACCATCCATAGTAGTTTGTTGTTAGGGCCAATAATAACTGTAAAAGTACATGTAATTATATAATACTTAGTGTGTACGATGCTTGGCGGAAAATAACAATGTTACCGTGGTTTTAATTATTTCAGTTCAATGCGTATTTCTATAGCATACAGCGATGTGCTTGATTAAGCAGAAGCGGGTTTCCGCCAAAAGAAGCAACAAAAAAAAAGGAACTTTTGAATTTTCCAAAATCTTCAAAATCCTAATCCGTGGGGGGGGGGGGGGGGGGGGGGGGGGGCGTTGTATATCTTTAGCTTCAGTTTCACTCCTAATTTCCTTATTTTCATATAATTTTTTTTTACATACTCCCAATGTAAAGAGGTATACATAGCGCCTTTTCCCATTATTTCGCCTACACCTGTGTTTGGACGGAAAGTACCTGTTACTAAAAATAGCTTCAGGAACCAGCTGTCGCAATATGATTTTCGAAACCTGGATACACTGTACCGATTCTATAAAAATTATGTGATTTGTCATAGATTCGGGAAACTCTGTGTATAACAGTAGTTGATATTCTGAACCGTGATAAGTTCAAGCAAAATGCAATGGATCTAAGTGTAAATTTTATAGAGTACATGTATAGTGTTAATGAAGAGATATGTTTATATTTGGTATGCTCATACTCAGACTGAATTAAACAAGATAATTTTAAAAGAATCCAGAAGAATAGATACATAAACTTAACCTCTCTATTCTGTCCATGTTTCAATTTAAGTATAAAAAAAATTACTACTTAGTGGATTCGATCCAGCGACCACAAAATCAAAAAGAACTCCGCGTTACAAGTAGGCCACGCTTCTTACATTTTCAGCAGATGCATTTTCAATATATATAACTATATACATAATTGTATTAGAAAAGAAACTAATAATTGAAATATTTGTCTAATTTTCAGTACGAAGACCATGTTAAATACCTGTAGAACATAATTTTAATCGGATGTCTTTGGTTTAGTGTGGTTCAAATAGAGTAGTCAAATATCCAATTTTTTATCGTAAACTAACTACTTTCCTGTATATCCCTAACAAAACCTGAATATTTTAATGATGTCGTATATTAAATGCGCTATACCTCTTTAAAAGAATTAGTAGCTGCGAGAATGAATTGAGAGGGCTGGGGCAGCTGAGCTTTGTGCATGTATGGAGGACATTTAAAGTCGAGTTTTCTTGGTATATTTTTTTTAAATTAAAAAGCATCCAGAGATATTTTAATTTTCTAATCAGGGTACGTTTCCTTGCGACTAGAGAAAAGGTATTGTTTTACATAACCAATCCTTTCTTCAGTCTCAACGAATGAGTTTTGTGCGCAAAAATACAACAGCATCAACTCTAGTTTGTAAACATCTTTATCGTTAAGATATTTTAAAATATATGCGCATTATTTTGTAGTTGATGAATAATATAAATATGGTCCCAAGTTCTTTTGTAAAACTTCATTTAAACAAAATTGAGTCTCATATCCAATGATTCTTTGGATAAATTGTGATTTATTATATGTGTCCACACATCAAATGTCAGCGTCATGATGTCAATATCAATGGGCAATGATTGTCATAGCAAAAATGATGCCACCTTACTACATTTACTCCGTATTTTAAGCATTGGAAAAAAATCAGAAAAACAATTTCTTCCAATATTTATTTGATCATCCATATGAGATTTTGAATACAAAACATTTATCTTTAAAAGTATGGTTTATCTTGCTATACAAACTGATGGAAAGTTAAAAGTTTTTTTTCAAATACATTTCATACACTTTAATAGTTGTTGAAATCAGATGGTGCAATCGAGTTTTAAACAGTAATTTATCTCTCCACTAGAGACCTAAATCTATTTTCTTACAGCTATACTACCTCACCAGCTATGCTGGTTCCGAGTTTTGTATGCATCTCCAATACTACTACATACATAAATAGACAATACACAAAAAAATGACAAACATGCACAAAATGAAAATAAAATGATCTGCACTAGTTAAAAATAAACATGAGGTGATAAAATGAATGTCTAAGGTTACAAAAATAACTACAGTGAACACATCAGAATAGTGGATAGTATTGAAAATGAACACTGGATAAAATGCTGAACATATATGTAAAATAGACACATAAGATCAATAAGAACACATTGCAGAAGAAGTCGGAGAAGAAAAGGGGAGAAATGTAAAAGAAACAAAGTTACAATGCTGACTATACATAAATAGCTGTACAATTTTTTCTAAAATCCCTGACCTTTCACACTAATAAATTTCATTCATACAAAACAAAGAATAAATATGAATATCATTTTACATCAACATCTTCCGAACTTTAAAAACGCTCACTTGTTAGAATTTCTGACTTTAACAGATAAAAATCGAAAAATAAAATTGATAATACATCGCTGCTGCCTTATTTAATTTTTGCTCTCAAGATTCATATTCTAATATCCTCTCATTCAAAGATTATGAAAAGAAATCTTGCATAAACTTGTAACTCCTGAACAAGTCCACAATTCAACACTTTACTTCTTCCTTAATCGAGTAACTCTCTTAGCTGGAGAAGGAGCCTTGGCTGTTGCTTTACCCCTGGTTTTCTTTGGAGAAACTTTAGGTGTGACAGCAGTTTTCTTAGCAGCAGCTGTTTTCTTGTGTGTGACTTTCTTGGCAGGTGAAACTTTTGCAGGTTTGGCTCTTGTACCTCTTGCTTTTGCCGGTGTTGCCTCCTTTACTGGGGTAGCAGCTTTGTTCTTTGCCTGCTTGGCCCTTGTACCTCTTGCTTTTGCCGGTGTTGCCTCCTTTACTGGGGTAGCAGCTTTGTTCTTTGCCTGCTTTGTAGCTGCAGTTTTCTTTCCTCTTACAGCTTTTTTTGCAGGAGTTGCTACAGTGATATCCATGGGAACATCAGTTTCCTTTGCAGGTGATTCTTTCTTTCCTCGTGTGGCCCTTTTAGCTGGTGTTGCTTTCTTCTTCGGTGTTTCTTTCTTTCCTCGTGTAGCCCTTTTAGCTGGTGTTGCTACAGTTACATTCATGGAAGTATTAGTTTCCTTAGCAGGGGATTTTTTCACTGCTTTGCTCTTTGCTGCTTTAATGGGTGTTGCTTTTTTAGCAACAGCAGCCCTGCCCTTTCTCTGACGTGTTGCTTTAACAGGACTCGCTGCCACTGGCTCACTTTCTATTTTTTGTTGTTTGGGTGAACTCAAATTCACTGGGGCTGCTCCCCTGGTCCTTTTGCGGGATGCTGCCTTTACAGGACTTGCTGCACTAACAACCAAATCTTTATTTTCTGGTTGAGCTTTCTTCTGTCTAGTTGCTGTCCTCTTTTTTGTACTGACTGCTGGTGTTGCTGCTTTTTCCTGTGCAGCAGGTTTCACTGGTGTTGCTGCCTTTGTTGCTGCTGCTCTTCCACCCCTCCTCTTTGGAGCCTTTGGACTGTTAACAGCAGTGACGATTACTTCCTCTGGAACCTCTTGATCTTCTGCAGCTTTCTTACTTTTAGTTGCCAATTTGATTGCAGCTCCTCGTCCTCTTTTTGCACGTCCCTTAGCAGGACTCTTTTTGAGAGGGGTAGTTTCTTTTTCAACAATCTCTTCAACTTTTTGTTGCTTAGATGGCACAGTCTCCTCTGCGGGAGCTCCCCTAGTTCTTTTGCGAGCTGCTGGTTTAGCAGGTGATGCTGCTTTCTTGGGTGTTGATTTTGCAGTTGCTTTTTTGGGCGACACCTTTGCAGCTGCTTTCCCTCTTGTACTTCTTCCTTTTGCTGGACTGATTATTTTAGGCTCATTTTCCTTATCCTCCTTAGTACTTGCTTTGCCTCTTGTAGCACGTTTTTTAGGTGCAGGTTTAGGAGAATCCTTAACTGGAGTTGCAGCTTTCTTCTCCTTTGTTGTGCGCTTTTGCTCCTTTTCGACAGCTTCCTTCATTGGAGTTATGTTTACAATGGGTTTCATTACATCTTTCCCATTTTTGACTGGCTTGGCTTCCTCCTCTACCTTCTTTTTTGTGCTCATAGGTGCCACAACAGCAACAGGTTTGGGTGAAGTCTGGACAACAACAGGTGAGACAGTGGCCACATCGACTTGTGCACGCCTCCCTCTTCTCGTCCCTTTTTCTGCTGCAAGATTTCACATTATTCAATGATAAATTTTTCATGTGTCAACTATTGATCAATTAATGAAAAAAAATATATTCTTCTATTTCGAACATTTTTAAATGCATATAAACCCTTTTAAAATGACCAAAATTTAAAATGAATTACAGCTACAGAAGTGTGTGGAAAGTATGGCTTGTTTAGATTAAATAAGTTTCACATATTTTTTCTTTCTTTCAAAATACATTTGTTTCTGGTTTTGATGTTTTAGGTATAAATATTCAGATTTACCTGTAGTTGTAGGTGTCTTTTTCGCAGCAGCTTTCCTTCTGAAAATCAAATTAATAAAAATAAAAAAAAATCAGGCAGCAATTTTATTCTCATTCTTAAAATGAAATGTTCAGTTGGACAAACTTTGTAAAATTGAATTGAGTGGTATGCAAACTACTAGGAGAACAAATCTTACCCTCTTCTAGCTACAGGAGATTTAGCTGGACTCGGAGCCACTGGGGTTGTCATCTTTACAGCAGGACTGGTACCTTTCTGTTG
The DNA here is from genome assembly GCF_963853765.1 of Magallana gigas. Classification (NCBI taxonomy): domain Eukaryota; kingdom Metazoa; phylum Mollusca; class Bivalvia; order Ostreida; family Ostreidae; genus Magallana; species Magallana gigas. The sequence goes on along the minus strand of NC_088860.1, from coordinate 14,676,466 downwards.
TGGGGTGGTCACACGGATCTTCTTTGTTGGCTGAGGTGGAGTGGCTAAAACTTTGGCCCCTCTCTTTGTTCCTCTTCTGTAAAAGTCATTGTATATGTACATAAAATTAGAGCCATTTTCATTTTTACTGTAGAATTTGGTACTATGTTACTAAATGTGTCTTGCTCACCCATAAAAACAAAATCATTTTGATGCCTGTCACAAGTGCAATTTGCACAAATTAAGTCTGCAAGTCTGACAAATGTTTTAGATTTCTCAGTCAGTATAAGCATGGCCAACAATGACATACATGTACTAGCTAGTTGACTGGCCAACATAAGCTTTATTTGAAAAATTACTTAAAAGCACATGGACTTTTGAAGTGATTCTAACAGCAAAAATAAAAAGAAACAAAAAATGTCTAAAATATACACTGCTTGAATTGTTTGGAAAACATTCAAGCCTTCTTTTTGCATATAGAAAGATAAAACTTCACTTTCTTCTATACTTTAATAAAATTACCTTGGAGACTTGGGGCTTTTTGCAGCCTTTGTCGATGCCGGCGACTAGAAACACAAAATAAATAATCATATTAATTCAAATTCCCTCCAAATTCTTCATTGCTGTTAAAATCGATGCCTTTAATGTTTATATTCAATTTACTCTTCCTATTTCAAATCAATTTTATTCAATTTCCAATTTTACCTTCATCATTCTGTCTATTCCAAGTGGACTGGCAGGTGACTTAGCTCCCTTTGGCTGAGCAAACAGCCTCTTCATGCCAGACAATCGTGGACTTGCTGCAGCAATGCTGTTGTTCAGAGGGGACACAGCCATCTCACCAGGTCCATTAGGAGTGTCAGGAATATCCGAGAAGAGGGAGTGGGGAGTTCTTGCACTCATGGGAGTGGTGACCGCTGGAGATCTAGCCTTAGGCGATACGCCTTTCGGTGATTTGGCTTTTGGAGTTTTAAACAGATCTTTTACTCCTGATGGACTGACAGCATTATTCTTCATAGCCTGCTAAAACAAATTGTTATAGATTTTAAATATAAACAAAATAAATGTTTCTTAACCAAATTGTGGATGGTTTTGGCATTCGTATTTTATACACCTGCAGGTTGTACGAACTTTATTTCTTGTAAATAACCCTTAAATCCCGTGGAAAAAATTGTTTTCAATTCAGCTAAATCACAATACCTTGGATTTTCCTAATGATTTGCGTCCCTTTTTGGGGAGAGCAGCTGGAGTCTTCACCCTCTTCTTGCCAATGACAATGGTCATGGGTGAATCTGCATGTCCTGTTGTAGGTGCAGTGGCTCTGGCAATGGTTCTTGGTGTCTTAGTAATGGACTAGAGGAATTAAAAAAAAAAAAAAAATTAAAACTCTTAATCAATCCAATGGTTTACTTTGCCAGAAACAAAACAGTTTGCTTAAGCTTTATAAATGATATACATTAAGAATATTAACATTAGGAAGCTTTTTCAAAATCTGTTTGCCCTCTTTCTATTTAATGATATAATTTTTGGATGGCAGAATTTTTTTTTCTAAGTTACACAATATTTAAAATAAAAATAATTATGCAAAAAATTGCAACAGTTTTAGAAAATTATGCTCCATTCTAATGAAATAACAAGACTGACAAAAACAATACCTTTCTTTGATTTTTCTTGCTACTCTTCCCAAGCCTCTTGACATGAACAACTCTTCTAGCTTGTGGGGTAAGAACTTTCTTAGCCTTGCCTTTCTTGACCACATCAGCCCAGGATTTAGGTGCAACCTGTGGCATCTTTGGAGTAGCCCCCTTTCCGAGGATTGCTCGAATAGCAACAGCTTTCCTCAAATCAGCCATGGTATTGTCAAGCTTCTTCACGACAGGAGAAGCAACAATGGTTTTAGGAGAGCCTTTCTTGGAAGAGACTGCTTGTGCTTTTGGAGATGCCATCATGGCAGCAATTCCGCTGTAACTTGTTTCTAATGGAGTTTTGGGAGATTTAACCTTGGGAGTTGTAGTTTTCTTTGCTGAAGCTGCCTTTGGTGTTTTCATCATTTCAGATAAACCCGTAAAACTAGTGTCTGGCAATCTTTTAGGAGTCTTCAGCAACCTCTTCACGCCATCAAGATTTCCAGTGCTTGCTCTTCTGTTGACTGGTTGCTTTTTCTTGGATTGAGATTTAGTCAGCACTGCTGATCTTCTCTTCTTGTTACTTCCTGTCATTGGTGTACTTGTGACAACATTTGGTGTCTCAAACAAACCTTCAATTGCAAATGATTCATCCATTGAATCAACTGATTTAGACTTCTTGGAACTTTTTGGAGACTTTTTGGGAGTATTCTTCGGAGACTTTATTGGGGTTCCTGGTTTACTACGTGGCGATTTGCTGCCACCTGGAGACTTGGGTGATCTTGTAGCAACAGGTGTTGCTTTAGCCTGTGGCGATTTGCTGCCAGCTGGAGACTTGGGTGACCTTGCAGCAACAGGTGTTGCTTTAGCCTGCGGCGATTTGCTGCGTGGTGATTTGGCTGGGGTATTTTTCAGTGCAGCAGGTGTTGTTTCAGGTGATTTCCCCTGAGATGGGCTCCTTGTACGTGGACTAATAGGTTTTTCTTCTACTGATCTGTTTTGTCCTGGTGTTTTGGGTGAAGCAATAGGGCTTTTGTTAGCTTTAGGAGATTTAACCCCCTTTGGACTCCTTGGTGAACGGCCTCCAGCCTTAGGAGATCTTCCTGGACTCTTTGCTTTAAATGGACTTTCTTCCTTAATTGGGGACTTCTGGGAAGCAGCAATAGATTTCCTCTTCAAAAGAGGCTTCAGAGACTCAGCTCCTGCTCCTGGTCTTTTAGGTGTTGCTCCTTTTCTGACTGGCGTTGATGGGGGTAGAGTTTTCAGGAAGTGTTCAGGACTCAGCTTTGGTCCAAATGACACTCTGGCTTTCTTGGACCTGGATTCTAATGTTTCTGTTGACTTTCTTTTCTTTCCAGAACTTGCAGGTGTCTTTGGCAATGCTAAAACAAAGCAAAGCATATCTTTGAGATATTTTACAAAATATCCTGATAATTGATAAATGAATTAAAATTTTATCTTTAATATTACTGATTTCTCCAAAGCATGCTGAAAAGGTATCTATCATGCATTGCTTTAAATCCCCAGGTACTTAATATTAATGCTCAACAAAAGATCTGCAATTCAAATTATCAAAATACTCCCATGAAAATTTCACAGAGATAAATACATATATATTAGTACAGAGGAATAAAAATGTGACTTCTCCTACCTGCAATGATTATTGCAGTCCCAACTGGTAAAGACTGAAAAAACGGAAATAAATGTTATTGTATCTTCAAATTGTAAAATAAGATCCACTTAATGAATTATCATTTAAAATGTCTTTCAATATTTGTTAGTCAAAAAATAATGAAAACTGTTTGTGTATAATTTTTATATGATGTCTGATGACACTAAATGATTATTCTTGAAGTTATTAAATGTCACTCTGACAGACAACATCTCTGTGAATTTTAGTCAAAAAGCTAATAGCTTGTAATTATCAAAATTTCAAAGCTTGGGCTGTAGGGCTAATGAAGATAGAACTTTCTACACATACATATATTTACTCACCCTTCTCTCTTTCTTCTTGTTCACTACAAAAAAAAATATAAAATGATATACTATTTCACCAAAATAAGGTTTATAAATATAATTTATTCTTATACACACAACAAAATAAAAAAAAGAATGCATTTTAAAAAATGATTCATTTTCATAGTATTGCTAACATTACATTTTTAACACATACCCACAGGTGTCCATTTAGGTGATTTTTCCACCGAAACTGGAACTTGAGGAGTAGCTGGAGTTTTGGCAGGTGTCTTGGCCTTAGGAGAGGGGCTCCTGGATTTAGGCAAGGTAGCAGGTGTTTTGTTTTTTGGAGAAACACTCCTAGATTTTCTTCCTGTTTTGGGGGTAGACATTAGCTGCTCTGCAGACTTTGATGGAGTTGAAGAAACAACTGGCGTTTTGGGTTTTGGTGATCCACTCAGCGATTTTCTTCCTGATTTAGGAGTTGCCATTAATTCTCCAACAGATTTTGAGGGAGTGCTTGCAGGAACAGGGGATTTAGCCATAGGAGTCTTTGCTTTAGGTGAAACACTTCTTGATTTTCTTCCAGACTTGGGAGTTAAGACAATTTTGGCTGCCTGGACAGGAGTTGTAATTATTGGAGATTGAGCCTTTGGAGAAGAACTTCTTGGTGATTTTGCCTTCGGAGAAACGCTTCTTGGAGACTTAGCTTTAGGAGAAGCACTCCTTGGAGACTTAGCTTTAGGAGAAGCACTCCTTGGAGACTTAACTTTAGGAGAAGCACTCCTTGGAGATTTAGACCTAGGAGAAGATGACTTAGGTGATCTACCCTTTGGTGAAGTACTCCTCGAATTTCTTGCTGGTGTACTCTTAGCATCTTTCTGGGGAATATCAGAAGTAGACACAACAGGTGTTTTGACCTTGGGGGTTGTGCTTCTTTGAGGTGATACAGACTTGGGTGACCGAGACTTAGGAGAGACAGTCAGACCTTTTGGTGAGGTACTTCTTGACTTTCTCTTGGACTTGGGAGTAGCAACTGCTGAGGCCTTAGGCGTGGGCGACACACTCCTGGATTTCCTTCCTGATTTGGGAGTTTTAGAAGATTTAGCAGGAGTAACAGTAGGGGTCTTCATCCCTGGACTCTTTTTAGCAGGAGACTTTGCTATCGATACAGGTGTCTTCCCAACAGTTGCTGGAGTTTTCTTCGGAGATTGTACCCTAGATTTGGGAGTGGTGATAGTGTTCGATAAACCTACTTTAGGTGTTGAACTTCTGTTTGGACTTTTACTTAAAGGTGTCCTGTTCATTTTCTGGGGAGATGAAGGTGGCTTTTGCAATGGGGTCAGCACCTTTGTGTCCATCTTCATCTATAAAAAATTTGAATACTTCTACAATAGAATATTTTTTTTAATCCTGAATAAAATTATTCATGTCAGTACCACTGTTCCACACTTAAATACAATATTATAACTAGATTTAAATGATCAAATGGCACCTAGAAATTAAACAAGCAATGGTTCAAATAAGAATGAAGGCTGCATGTTTCAAAGTACTAGCAAGTTATAAAACGTGTATATCTTTAGCCTTATAAAGTTCAATGTTTAACTGATGATATGAGCAAAATTGGTCTCTAACAACTCAGAGACACTTTTCATCAAGACAATTCAAATAAACAACAACTAAATGATATGAATTCACTGACACTTATCGAGTGTTTACTGTTACCATCAAAATAAAAATAAAACTGCAATCTGTTTATTTTTATTCACACATCAAAATGTGCGACATTATTAATTTGAGATGTATCAAGTCTAGCCCCTGTTATTTCAAATAGTTTCTTTCTTCTGTTTTGATTTACACATCAAAACGTGTAGTGTTGAATATGAAGCAAACTAGCGTGCCGCGGCACCACACCCATTTTTAATGGTGCCATGCACTTATTTTAAATGCCATGCCCTTTTTTAAAAATAATAAAGGTATTGCCTTTTTATTTCAAGCAGACCCCCCCCCCCCCAAAAAAAATTTACCATTGCCCTTTGTTTTTATTGCAAAGTTAAAACTCTCTGGACTTCACAAACAAGAGACCGAGAATGGATGATACAGGTAAACTGAAGAAGCCAGTTAGGAGGACTATACACAGCTATCCTATATAAATGTGGATATTACACACCTACCGGTACTGTAATTACTGATCAGATTTGTAAATCACATCTGAATTAACTCCTGGCAATTGGTAATAAATGGAATAGATTAATTAAAAGAACATTTTTTTTTTTTAAAAATATCATACTAGTTACGTAAGTTTAAACCTTTTGTTAAATCTTACAATAATTCTAAATGCATTATGACATTTTATTTGTGTTCATGCAACAAGAAAAGGCTATAAAGCCTATTCGCTTGAAATTAAACGTCGCACATTTCCAATGTGAACATAAGGGGAAAGAAGGTGTTGCAGTTCCTATGCTATTTCCCCCTAAAGGAGTTGCAGATAAAATTGAAAAATCAAACTTACAGAATTCGATGTGAATCTTTTATTGCACACAACGTTGTACATAAAGCAGTGTAGAATTTTATTTGGAAAGTTTGTAGTAACTTTTATGAGACCATGAAATAAATTTGAAAATGGTCACACAGACAAATGAAACCGATTTCATGCATTTTAAGAGGGGAATCCTCATTGTTCTGAAAAACTGCCTCCTTGAAACAAAATTATTTTAATATTAGCATTAAGAACCAGGTATTTTCTTAAAAATTACCATTTTCGAATTTTGTTTCAAAGAGGCATATTTTTAAAAAATTGAATTTTAAGAAAAAAATATTTATACCCTTAAAATGCAAAAGCAGTATGCTAATTTACACCTGAGATATCTATGTCGACTGTGGTCTAGTGGTTAAGCAGACGGACTTTAAACGTGAGAACTTTTTTGTTTAGGTTCGAATCATGTGTTTGGTATTAATTTTATGAATGATTTTTTAATACGTTTTGACAAAGGTAACAAAATTTTAAAAACTAAAATGAATAATGTCGATTTTTAAATAAAAATTTTAGAGTACGGTTAAATTAATTTGTTCGTTCCTGCATCTGATCTCGTACATGTACTTCCTGTGTAATGTACCCGACGTATACGTACATGAACGAACTGTCCACATATATATATATATATATATATATATATATATATATATATATCACATACTAAAGAGGACTTCAACACAACGTACAAGTGCCATGCATCTATAATTATCAAGAAAGTGAGTGTATCTTCTTTGAAAAATCATGCCGTTTACAAAGACACAATGCGACCTATGCAGGTCATTTAAAGCAAAAGGCCAAACAAGAAAAATAACTGTTAACCAGTACGAGTGGGCAAAGAAGCAATCAGCAAATGTAAATCGTGATGGACACATGTGTTCCAAGTGTTTATCCAAATACTACAGAGACATAAAATCATTACAGTCAAAAGAAATATCAACCTTTGAACCAAAAATGGTCAAATGTGAAAATTTTATTGCTCTCCCATTTCCACGCGCTGGAAAGTCAAAATCAAATTGTTTTATATGTAAACATAAACACACTGGTCTTTGTATGGTACCAGCGGACGCCAGGGTGGAAATTTTCTTGCGGTGGGGCGTTCTAATACCGCTAGGTGTGCATTGTTGCAAATCACATTTGCAAAATAAAAAACTGAAACCTGATGTAAAGATTAATGCACAAACAATACCAAGTAAACGGATACTGGCTGCTGACCTCGTGGGCATTTTAAAGGATGTACACCATGTTATGTCTGGTACAGACAATAAGCGACTCAATTTTGATGAGGAATCATCCTTTACCGACGAAGATCTTTTCAATTTAACAGGACTTAATAAATCTCAATTTGCAGACCTTGTCCTCAGAGCAGATATTAAACCAACAAAACGAAGCATTGGACGACCTAAGCAAATGATAGGCATGCTTCTTTTAAAACTCCGAACTGGTCTTTCTTTGAGGTACATTATTCTACATGTCACGCTTTTAAATAAAAACATTGAACACTACTCCAAATATACTGATTTAAACATGTTAAAAAATATGTTAATCATTGACAAATGAACATCCCAAAGACCGATTTATTGTAAGCGTAACATATATTTTAAGGTACTCGGTATCAGTTTCGAAGTATTTAGAATTGTGTTTCTATAAAAATACAAAGCCTGTCGTATTAGGATCCCGTATTTCCCCCTCCAAATCGATGTCAGTTCTTCTACCCATTCATCTATCCATTCTCATCATCTATCTATCTATCTATCTATCTATCTATCTATCCATCAATCCATCCGCCCAATCATTTATCCATCCATTCGCCCATCTATCCATTTATCAGCACATCTATCTATCCATCACTCTCTCCGTATGATTTAGTTTCCGAAATTTAGCTTATTTTGCTTAATGCGGGATCCTATGCGATGTTTTTTAATTAAGGTATCCGACCCATATAAGGACGTAATTTTTTTAACCTTGAATATCCATCATGGATTAAATACTCTGACATTAATTCAAAGCATTTTAGTTTAGAAAAAGATTTACCGAGAGAAATTTTCAAAACCATTGTTAACTAAGCAGTAATTAATTAATGAATATTGCATTAAGGTCTATAGGGACAAGCACAATTTTTAGAATAAAAAAGTAAGCATAAAGAATATCAACAAATGCTTTGGTGGAAAGATGTATTTAATCATTAGAAATACAACTATTGAAAACACACTTTATACCGAATACATTTTTTTAGAATTATGTTTTTTAGTTTAAAAGCAAAGGGGGATAAATCTTCAAGAAAAGGATCCAGATTCATTGAATCTGGTACTATTATGGATCGGATACCTTAAAATGTATCTTGTGTACATCATCATAATTCAAACTGAGAACAGAGTTGCAGTAGTGTAACAAAAGTTTTTTTTACCATATTTCCAAATTGCATACATGTATATTGCTATATTTCAGACTGATAGGGACTTTGTGTGGTTCATTAAAACGATACCAAGTCTCGAGGATGATCCAAAGAGGAAAGAAAGCGCTTTCTTCGCACTTTGTCCAAAATTTCGTTGGATTTAATGCAATAAGTAGAGACGATGTAATAAACAAACACACATCAGATGTCGCCGTTTCCATTTTCAGCAATTTTTTGTCCGATTCTGCCATTCTAATTCTTGATGGAACTTACATTTATATCCAAAAAAGCACAAAAAATAAAGTCCAGAGAAAATGCTATAGCATGCATAAGCACCGTCCGCTTATCAAACCAATGGTTGTGGTTACCACAACAGGGTACATCTTATCAGTTGTTGGGCCGTTCTTTGCTGATGGAAAAAACAATGATGCAGCAATTATGAGAAACATGATAAACACAAACGCTGATGGAATTAATGATTGGTTAAAAGAGGGTGACATATTCATCCTGGATCGAGGATTTCGAGATGTTCTTGAACTTTTAGAAGACGGAGGATTTCACACTGAATCCCCCGCATTCCTTCCAAAATCTTCTAAACAATTTTCCACCAACGATGCTAATCACTCACGACTAGTCACAAAAATACGTTGGGCCGTAGAGTGCATTAATGGTAGAATAAAATCATGGAAGTATTTTGATAAAGTTGTCCCTAACTCCGATATTCATAATGTTAAAGATTATTTGCAAATTGTTGCTGCTTTGTGTAATTGCTATCGTCCCTCTCTTCATAAAAATTCTAATGCAGACTGTGAAATTGCCCAGAAAATGTTAAAGATGGCAAGTCAAGAAAACCTTGTACAGAAACGAGTTCTAAGTGATAATGCACTACTTCATAGGTCCAAATCATGGTTCCCACTTCATGACTTGAATAACTGTTTATATAATTTCCCTAAGATGACGGAGGATGATATACGAGCACTAACGTTCGGTATATATCAGGTCCGCCAAGCAGCATCCTATATTGATGAGTACATGCATGGTACCACATCACAAATATATTTCCGAAAATCTATGTCGGATCTTATTCATGCCCGAATACAATCTCGGCATACTTCAGCCAAACAGTACGACATCTGGGTTGAACATAATGGAAAGACCGTCACTGGATGGTATTGCCAGTGTCCTATAGGTTCAAGAACTGTTGGCACATGCTCACACGTAGCCTCAGTGATTTGGTTTTTAGCATATGCGAGGCATAACAACTATAAACCAAAAAAGGACAGAATATCGCCTTTGTTGATGGACGCTGCGGAAGGACGTTAAACATACGAATATGATTATAAACTGAAAGTACATTGAAAAATAGATATTTTGTATATTATAAATGTATTTGCGATCCGCTTCGCTCCTACTTTAAAGAGCGGATTGGAAATCCTTGGCTTGCGAAGATGTTATGCATGGTTATTTCTTATTAATGGTGTATGAGAGAGATAAACACTAAAAAAGTAAGTGAACAACTGACCGAAAGAACCATGCAGATGAAATAAAATGTTTCGGGTTATTGTGTGCATGTATATATACTGTAACAGCATATATACACAACGTAGTTACATGTATTTGACAGTCAATTTGTTTATAAAAATATATTCGATGTGCATACATGTACATTGTACGTTTCATTTTAATTTCCTTTGGCATGCTCCTTTTTTATACAATACTGAAACAATGACTACAATTCAACGATAATAAGTCGAATACAACAGTCGCCATGCAGTCATTCGATATGCTCGATAAAAATTAAACCGTGTATTACATAAACGTAAAATTTTATGTGTTTGGCCTAAGAGAGAACATACCCGCTATGTAAATATAGGCGTCCACGTAATAAGTCTATATTAAGAGATAACTCTTCAAGCGTTACGAGGATTTAAATGTCCTTCTCGGTTTAGGTGAACTCTCCGCATTTGTGCAACACCTTCTTTACAATGAATGTAAAATTGTGAATTGAAAGATCTTTACAGTTTTTTCATTCATTTCATCTTAAGGTTTGTTTCCAATGATTTAGAATATTCATGCTTTTGTAACGGTGGATAAAATATGTTGCATATGACATTTTTACATGAATATATCAGGTTATAAAATGATTTTTTAATGAAATTAATCAGCAAAAGAGTTTATGTGTTCATCATTTATCTTATGTAAACACATGAAACCCTGTGGTGAAAAAAAAATTGTTCAAAAAACACACCAAATCATATGGACACAACAAAACTATTTGGGATACTCATTTTTACATTATCATACTAGAACATATAACCAGTGTAAAATGAGTCTAACATATCATTCTGGTCCTCATCAAATTTAGCTAGGACTCAACCTTCTCAAAATATACGAATTTACACCCTGTGCACAAATGGGACTCGACAAATAATTTTGGTCATCATCAAATTTAGCTGGGACTGAACCTTCTTAAAATATATACAAATTTACTGAGAACTTTGCAAAATAATGTTTCATCCTAAGACTGGTTCATTGCATAGATGAATTCATCTTTTCTTTCAATACAATCATTAAAATGCTTTCTTATCCTAAAAACAAGTCATAAATACAAACCTTGTGAGGAGATTTTATTGGAGTCTTTTTAGGTGAAGAGTTACGCAAGTGATCTGGGAGTTCAAATCTAAATGATCGGTCTATAATGGTGAACACATCTTTATTGACGAGTTTCGACTTTCCTTCGAGAATTTTCCCATTTAATGAGACAGGATTGGAGTTGCTCAGATTTGTCAGAAACACCTTGGAAAATGAAACACAATCAAAAGTCAACCCTTACATAACATTTCACTTGATTTCAAAGTGTAAACAATCATTGCAATGTGCTTAAAATATTTTTTCATCACTAATAAAACAAAGCAATGTCAGAAAGATTTTTTTCTTTATAAAAATTTACTACAGCCACCCCACAGTAAAATTTAACTTACTTGACCATTTTCAACAGTCACCCTACAGTGTTCCCTTGAAACATTAGGAAGCTGTATTCTTATGTCACATTCACTGGACCTAAAGCACAAAAAATGAAGTAAACGTAAAAGATAAGTATCTTTTAAATATTTACACCCCTAGGGTTTAACACATAAAAAGTAAAACCTGTTTTTCTTGAAATGAAAATGCAATAATATTGTAAAAAAAACAACCCCCAAGAAATATCTTAATTCCTTAATATATAATCTTTATAATCAGTAAACCATACCTTCCAAACACACAAGTATCTGCAGTCAAAGGAAACTGGGCCCCATCTGCACCTGTCCTTTTAATTACAACAATTTTACCATGCAACATCTACAATATAAAAACATTAAAATTTATTAAGAACAGTTAAGAAAAAGATGAGAAGAGTTAAGTTTTAGTGATGTTTTGAACAATGGCCTTGACTTTCACTATATACACCGCGAGTTACAAACATTCGAACAGCTGGGTCAGCTATGTAAATATCTAAACAGGTCGATGATATTATGGTTATCGAAGACATATGAAGAAATAATATGACTAATCGACGTGCTTTTCTTCTAGCACGACAATACTTATACATAAAACAACAATTCACAACATGAACCCAGCTGAGGTTTTTTTTTTCATAAAATTATGACAAAAACAAGTTCTAAATTTGCTGTTTGTCAGTATTTCGCAAAATAAACAGATAACATTTTGGGCGGAGGAAGCAGAAAGATTAAAAGCTAATCAATGTCGATTTTCAAATGATCACTTACCTTTTACTAATGTATTTAATTTACACGACGGTTTTCATGTCCTCATCGAAATCGAAGCGCGAATAATTGATGACGTATAGCATTCACAAATAATAAACTTCCGATACATAAAATAATTCTCATATATAAATAGATATAACATGAGTTCCTGATAATTAATTGTATATTAAATGTATGCAAAAAATAAAAGAACATTTTAAAAAACAATTTTTGTAATCTTTAAAAGATAATATATCAAATATTTACCCCAAGGCGATATGATTTCAATGCTTTCAGCGTAGTAATATCTCAGTTTACGTTTGAATTTCGGTGTCCTTGAATTCCCATTGGCTGAGTAAGATCGAAAACAGAAAAGTTTAAATTTGACGTAGTTCCGGCGGCGAATTAGAAAAGTAGGTATGTTTACATTTTTTTCGTTTGCTAAAAATTAACATTTTAAATTATTTGTTAAATGTTTTTTGTTTAATAATCGTTTTGAGAGTTTAATTTCATATTAGCGGGGCACTGTCTTTTCCTGAGTCAACAGTAGGTCCCGCACAAGCTCGTGGCGTGGATAGGGTTTTGACAATCCACAAATCCTAAGTGAATTTGTTGTAAATTCCGTTGAGCTTTGCAAGTATTGCGTATATCGAGCGAACTGACACTAGTAGTATTTTACGTGTCTCTCATTTATGTCCCTGATATTCATATGTATTGCCCTTGTTTATATACATATGAATATCAGGGACATATATATATATATACGTCACTGTGAATATATACACCCAGGTGCCAAAATTAAAAGTATCTAGTATGTCATTTTTTTTCTTTTTACTCTATACACTCAGTGGCCAAAAGTATGTCAATTTTTTTCTTTTCGCTATAACGTTATACACTCGGGTGCCCAAACTATGTCAATTTTTTTTCTTTTCTCTATTTCATTAAAACCAACTTTTTTCAAAGAATAGGCTAGTTAAAAAATAATCCCTTGACCAATTTTAAAAAAGAGTTGGATTGATAAATTCAAAATTTCTCTAGCTTTTTTAGCATCATTTTGACATAATTTTCTGACCTTCAGTTCTTCACAATCCAGAGTTTGGCTTGCATATTGCCAAAGATGTATAGATCTATAGAGTAGAGCACTTAAACATTTTCTTTTTTGTTTGAAATATAATTTTTTACAAAAAAATTGTCTAAAAACAAATTTCAATGTATGTCAAAAATTGAATCTACTTTATTTTTCAAAATCTATAGACTCTATAAATAAGTCTTGTTTTCAATAAAATATATAGGGAAGAAAGAAAAGTTGACAATCATATATTTGGCATGTTGCTCTCTATTACAGTTTTTGATATTGATATTAAGTATTTTTTTTTTTTTAAATTCACATTAATATATATTTAATGTGACAACTTTTGGCCAGCAAGTTTTCCTATTTAAGCTGATCCTAAAGACATTGTGCATTTATACTGATGTGAATCACACGTGGGTCACCGACGATGCTGTTACATTATTGAAAGTTTTTCTTTAATCGCCTAGCATTGTACTATGATCATTGCTTTGCATTACAAACAACAAGGGGCAAGCCCTTATTAAATCAGTTTGGGTTATTGTGTAGTATGTGTACACAGTAACATGTGTCACTGATTTGATATACCCCAAAAGGAAGGGAATTGAAAATGCAGCAATTTATTTGAAAAGTTTGTAAAAAGTCAGAACATTTAATTTCTAAAAGTTTATGATGCTGATCTATCAGTACACAGTTTGACGCAATTTTCTTTGACTATTAAGGCTACAACATAAATGAGAAATATTGAAAAACGTTTTCACCTTGCAAATTCCCTCCATAGAGGATAGCAAGTGACTGTGTATTAATTATCTCACAAATAATTTTATGATATAATATATAAATATTTCCTCTTAAAATTTTGTATAGATAACTTGTTTATTGCTGCCGATGACTGTTGTGTGGTTTTTGTTGTTGTTGATGTTTCACATATATATTGCATACTGCCATAGTGATACCTCAAACTTCCAAAAACATAGAATGCAGGATTATTCAAAGTACCCCAAATGACTGTATTAGTTCAGTGCAGGTTTACAGAATATTTCTCCACGTGAACAGGTTACTCAAGTCAGCTGTTTGATTTTTCAGGGTAAGGTATAAATAAGAATAACACAATGCCTGGCACCATCAAGCGAACCCCTCGGAGAGGAGGACTCACCAAAACCCCAGAAAAGGCCACAGGGTTAGACATTACAATATTAGTTATAATTATTTTATATGTACCATTATATGTTTTTTTTTTTATTTATTATGGTGTTCTGCCTTTTCAGTTTAGTTTGACATGCTTTAGGAAAGCTTTGATACTGATATGGATGTTATATAAATTTCAAGACTCTATTGCAGGTTGTCACCAGCAAAGTTTTACAGTCCCAAAACTCCAGGCTGGGTTTCTGGTAGTCAGATGACATTTGAACAAGATGACTCTCCTGTTAACAAAGTCCATAAGGGAAGGTAAGAGGATATAAACAATTGAAATATATGTCTGTCTTAGTTATCTTGAGGCATATAGGAATCTTTGGTCTGATTTTATGTGTAAAATACAAATCATTATTTGGTCAAATACTGTATTTCTCACCATTTGATAGTTTATTTATTTACTACAGTTTGTGGTTGATATTTAAACAAAGATGGCAGTTCACAAAGACCCTATCGCAACTTCTCGGGCCTTTCCGGCAAGCTCGGAAAAACACTTCGAATGTATTACGTACCTAGGTGTCCATGACAACCCCCCTTTTTATAAAACTTGATATAAATTCAACACATTTTAAGATCTGTTGAAATGTGAGTTACATAAGTCAGGGTTGTCTCTAAAAATTGAAGTAGAAGGGAGAAATAAAAAAGTAGAAGGGGATCTGGAGGTCTAGTTTATAGCTAGATAGTGTTTGAAATGCAATAATAGCCGGGTAATTACGTCACTTTAGGCGGGGAAATTCCCCGCCTCCCGGGTCTTAGAGACAACCCTGCCATAAGGAATAAGGAATCATTCTTTGAGTATTATGAGGTGATAATTTTGGTCGGGGCATGATCAAATCCAATAAGCTTGAAGGGCTTTATGATAGATTTGATCACGCCCAGACCGAAATTATCACCTCATAATATTCAAAGACTGATTCCTTATTACTTATATTTATAATATAATTTTAAGCCATCGTATGATTAGACATTTAAATATAAATAAGCAAACCCCGCTGGCACCTCATTTTGGCGTCATTTGTATTATGGGTCATCTGAAAACGTCCTTATAACGTTACATATAAAACTGTGTTTTGCACCCTAAGTGTGTGGAATCCTACATCATTCATATCACTATAACAGACAGGGTGCTCTAAGGTTGAAATCTAAGTTTTATTTTGACGTCACAAATTGGGAATGCTGTTCAAAGTATATCATCACACTGTCAGGCTAAAATCCAATTTCAGGGTTGTGGTTGTTACATTAATATGAACTCACCCACAGGATAAAAAAAGGGAATAAGAGATATTAACATACATGTATGTTACTCATTCTGTATGTAAACACCCATGCAGCTATATTAAAAACAATATCTTTCAAAATATAATGATTGAATGGTATTAATCATGTTAATCATTGACTGTGCCTACTTTTTATATTGATTTTTAAATACCAAATTTATCCATCATTTTTTTTTTTGCAGAAGATCAGTCATGCCAACAGGGAAAACTTTTCAAAAGCCCACAAACTCTAGAAGGCATACTTTGTTCAAACTCCCCGAGCCTGTAAGGTCTTCTCCTATTGGCACCAGATCCAGACGATCCTCCATCTTTAATGTAGAGAGTAGGAAAGGAGGAATACGACTAACCATTGCTGTTACTCCCCAAGAAAAGCCAAAGAAAGGTCCAGGAAAGGTGCTCTCCCCTCCAGGAGTAACAACTCGCACCAGAAGGTCCTCAGTGTACCAGAAAGGTAAAACTCTGCAGGAGGCTTGTTCCCAAACCAAGAAGGTCACTGTAACTGGTAAGAACAAACCAACGACCAAAACAGACACTGCAATACCAAAGAAAACTGCAGTGAAGCGTAGATCTGTCGGTCCAAAATCACCGCCATCTAGGCCTTCATCAAGAACATCACAGACAGCAGATGTCTCCATTACACAGTCTGTCAAAGGAGCAGCTACCAAGCGAAGATCTGTCCAGCCAAATGCAGTAAAATCCACAACAGAGGGGGTAAACTCTCCAGCTGAAAAGAAGATGAAAAAGACTCCAAGACGTTCTGTCTCCAAGTCCATTGAAACAGAAGAACCAAAAGAAAATCTGTCCGAGAATGTCGATGATCCTGTCTTTAAGACCCCTGTCCGTCCAGTGTCTAGTGTTTCTGAGGAAAAGCAATCTGTCTCTGCAAGGAAACTAAGGAGTGCAAAGAAGACTCCAGCTCCCCAGGTTACAAAATCCTTAAATGATGTTAAACAAAATACTCCCAAAAATTCATCTATCAACAAAACCCCTCAATCCATGAGGAAAACTCCAGCCCAGTCTGCATCCAAAAAGCTGAGGTCTGCAGCTAAAAGTAAATCTGAAACTCCAGCTGTGTCTAGAAGCACAAGGAAGAGAAAGATAGAGCAGCCAGAAGCTGATGCTACTGACAGTGAAACACAACAGATGGACACCAAGGATGTACAGAAAAACCAAGTCATACTGTCACCAGAGATGAGCAACAATCAAAAGGATGAGAGTCCAAAATTCACAGAAGTAAAACAAAAGATTGATCTCACTGAAAAATTGGACACTCCTCAGGTAAAGAAAGTCAGAATGACCCCTGCTGTGTCTGACACCACAGAGAGAAAATCAAGGCAGTCCTACAGAAAGACTCCAGCCAAGCTGAAAGGAGGTGATGCTGTGACCACAGTAGATGATTCCTTTGATGAATCTGTGGAATTCAAAACCCCCATGAAGACTCCACGGGTGATGAAATCTGCCAAAAAATCAAATACCTCTGAAGCAGTTTCTAAAACACCTCAAGTGTTGCTAACCAAGCTTCCTGTCCCAAACGAAGAAACAAAAATGGAAACAGGCAAAGAGGAGAAACACCAGAAATCAGTACAGGTTCTATCTCCTGCTCTCAGCTCTCCTGTGGATCACAACGGAAAATTAGCAGAAAGGAAAAGTACCCCCGCAAGAGTCCAGCCTGATGCAGTGAAGAAAGATGGGAAAGGGAAAAACAAGAAGGAGAGCAAAGTAAAGAAACTCAAGTCAAAAGAGAAAGAAAATGCTGCTACCGTATCACTAAATGGCACTCTGAATACTTCTGCTCATACCAGTGTTGGGGCCAAATGTACAATCTTGTAGAACAGTGGACTTTTTGTTGTTTATGGAACCTACTTCCCTATTTTATATGTAATTGTGGCAGCAAATGTCTCAGGTTTTCATACTACCTTCATTCTGACTTTTATTCAGTTCTTTTATTCTCATTTATATTTTAGCAAATTGTTTTATAGAGGAGCATATAAAAGAGAGAATTAATATAATGGATAAACTGAAGCAAGAAATTACTGAATTAACTATGTTTTGTTCATGAACTCTATTTTGTTCACCTTAATATTCAACTGAGTTTCAATCAAAACGGACATGCGCTATATTATTGATGGTTATCAGGTGTAGATAAAGTAGTATAATCAATACAAAACATCCTTATTGTTGTTTCTATGACCTCACCCTAGCTATCTTTCCTGATGCTGTTGTACATATTTTTTTCTAATTGTTATTATCCTATCAAACTTTGTCATTATGTAACCCCACCTGTCATTTATAGTGCAGAATTGGATATATTTTGTACAAAGAACTGTATGTATTGTAAATAGAGATTGTTATTTTAATTAGTATAGTTTATGATAGGGAGAGTATTTCAAGCCTCGGTCTAATTAAAAAGACTAAATTTAACCTCCACCAGCGATTGATCAAATTACCGTCAAGATTGAGCTGGTGAAGGTTTGATTTTAATCAGACTGATAAAATCTTTATTTTCACTTAGTTTTAATTTAATTAGTTTTAATTTTGGTGCATTTTTAGTGTTGTAAGTTTTATATTGCAGATTCTATGCTTTCTATTGTAAAAAATTGTGGGGGAAACAAATGTTTTGACTATCTTTTGTAAAATTCTCTCAGGTTTTCAACTCAAGTTTATACCCCCAGCTTTGTTTTAATCTTTAAAATAATGTACTCGTGGGTTAACAATTAAGAGATCTAGTCCTGTTTAATGAATCTGAAACTTTTGATTATTAACTAAATGAGAATGATATTGAAATGTATGTTTTTTGCTGAAAACAATCTGAATTCAGGCTTCTGGTTTTACATGATAATTATTGTACTTTGTAACCATCTTGCCCTGTAAATGTTGTCATCAAAATATTCATTGTTAAAATATACTTAAGATAAATAAGAGTACATCTCTAAGTCCATTTGCTGTTTTTGTTTGATATGAGGTGAGTAATTGTACTGTCAAGAGACTGAAAGATTTAAGGATTCAGAAGACGGGAGACATTGTTTTTACTTTTTACTTTTACAAGCCATTGGTCAAATTTCCTCGGGCCAAAAAACACATGAATGATTAATCTTTATGTTTAATTTTAAGCCAATGAAAATTGAAAAAAAATGGAAAAGTTGTTCTTTTTGTCTTGGCCACTTTGAATGTATTAGAGTACACAACGTAACGTGTTCATGCAACTTAATGATATATTTATTTTTTCATGCAAATCAGGGGAAAAAGTTACCTGAGTTACTGAACTTCTGTTGACTAAAAGACCAGTTATTGCCAAATTTAGTCTGAATGAGATGGGGATGATACATTATGAGATTTATGACTCCCTCCACTCCCACTTCATAAATGGAACCTTAAAAATAACTTCTTACTCCTGTCATCTATAGAAATCTACCAAAATTGTAAAATTCATGGCCCAAGAATCAAGGCAATTGATAATGAAATGCTTTTTAATATGTCATCGAATATGCAACCTGTCCGTCTTTTGCAACTATTTCTATTTAATTGTGTTCGTCCAGTGACACAAAAACTATGGAGTCGTCGATAGAATCGAAAAGGTTACACTTTCGGTAAAACATTTTATGAAAATAAAGAAAAAAAGTCTGTGTCCACCTCAGATATTTTTATATGTAAAAAAAAAAATTAGGTGGTATGGGGCACCTCCAAGTTGTGACGTACTATGTATTGAAATAAACAATTTAATCAAGTGTAATTTTATAAATAGTTTCTTTGATTCACCATACGAATCAGTAAGTCGTGAGTTCGAATCTTGTTAGGGATTTTAAAGGGGCATGATCACGATTTTGGTCAAACATTATTTTTTCGATTTTATTGTTTAAAATGCTTTAGTAAGGCATTTTTAATAGGCAACCAACATTTGAGTGTCATCTGTTGAGTTATAAGCGAGTTACAGAGATTACAATTCCTCGCTATGTTAACAAAGCGTTTGTTTACATTTTGAATGTTGAAGTAAAAATTCCAGTTTTAGACCTAAAATGATTGTGTTAATCGCAAGGAACTGTTTAGTTATGCTTCAAATGAATAAGAGTTTAGACAAAACATATTGAAAAAGATTTTTTACTGGTATATTGAACCTATGTAAACAAAAGCATGCCCTGCTTTTGTTTACATAGGTTCAATATACCAGTAAGCCTTGTTTACATGACGAAGAATTGTGAGCTCTGTATATTGCTTAAAACTCATCGACGGGCACCAACATTTCTTTTGATCATTAGAAATGCATTCATAAAGCATTTTAAATAATAAAAACAGAAAAATAAAATATGACCAAAATCGTGACCATGCCCCTTTAACATTTTTAAAACGTATTTTTGGTTAAATATTGAAACATTTGAAATGTTTAAACCGATGAAAGTATTTTAATTATAAAGTACTTTAATCCACAGTAATATCGACAGATGTCCCATACTAACTTAATTAAAATGGATTATTTATACTAGTCAAAGTGCCTGAGTGTGCTCTAATTTATTTCGGAATGAGACCAATCTCCTAGATCCAGCTTAGGATCTACATGTACGTGATACATGTACATAATAAGGTATACAGACCCCTATGCTAAATTGTAACAAAAGTGTACCATGATTTCATCAATGGAATTAGAATCATGTAATAGATGCGTGTGTCCCCTTTTCTGAGAAATGACCCCCCCCCCAAAAAAAAAAAAATCAGAAGGGATGGGGGATTAGACGTATCAATCTGTTCTTCGTAATTCTGTGGTTCAAAGTGACTGGAGTATCTGGTTGCCTTATAGTGAATAAAAATCGTATTGTTGTTTTAAGAATTACATGTAGTATTGTAAAACTGGTTCAAGGTCGATGAATTGTAGCACGTAGCATCGTTTTTTTATTATTAATTTTTTTTATCAGATATGTGGGCGGGGAGGGGCGGAGGAAACGTCGACACGAAAAAAGCCACGCCGCGGCGCATCTTCAAAATCGGAGGTGGGGGGGGGGGGTGCGTTGTATCTTAAATTTTGTTTACCAACACTGTGCCCCAATAATGGAATGGCGGCAGTTCGTTCAAAATTTTTTATAGCCCCCCCCCCCGAAAAAAGGGGGGGAAAACTGTCCTCCTCCTCCTCCTGATGTCACGTTTCTGTACGTAGCCATATAAAGTGTATCCAGGAAGTTATAATTCAACACTTGTATATGCAAATAGTTTATATATATGCAAATCTTTAGATAGGAAAAACAGTCGATTCAGTTTAAATCCGTATTATCTTGTGTTTTTGGTCAGAGCGATAAGAGATTTTGCTTGATATCGTGGATCCACACAATGCATATAGTTTTCTTGTACCCGGTCTCAATTAGGGTTTTAATTTATACAGCATACAATTTATATATAAAAGCATAAATCCTGTAAGACTTCTTATAAATATTGGACACCTGACGGGCATTAGAACAGCGTGGAAATCCTTGCAATATATATATGCAAAATCAACTCCTCTCAATCGATCGAAGCTAGGTCTATAGACTTTTGGAAAGATTAATTTCATATTTTAATATTTAAGAAAAATCTTTTAACCAAATTATTAGTCACCGTCACCAAGATATCGCGAGAATTTATCAAATTTTAAGAGTACCGTACTTCAGATAAAAATGCAACTAATCCAACCAAAACTCAACAGATAAAATTAAATCATGTAAGCACCCGACAAACGGATTGTTACAAGCATTTATTGGGAAAGAGTACTAGTGGGGTTTGAAAACTTCGGTATGTATTCGTTTGACTTCGACTTCTATGCATTAATATGAAGATGAAATCAATATTGTAGAAAGTCGGTTGAAAAAATCCAATTTGATCGATAAATCGATCAAGATTTAATAAATAAAAAAAAAAATCTGAAGTGATTGGTTTATCAGTGGACTGCAATTTTCAGTGGTGGTATTTCTTAAGAAACACTACTGTAATAAGGTGAATTAATTTATCACCGCGCAAGTTATCTCCAGACTAACAACGAAAAAATTTAAACTTTTTAAAAGGAAATAAGAAATTGGATGTCTTTCGACAATGCATCGAGTGGTCGGGCGCTATCAAACTGATAGTAGCATAGGGCAAAGTTGCTCGGCATGAGAAAAGTCAAAGGCCAACTTTTACAGAAGAGTTTATTCTATTCGAAAATAGGAATTCTGTTTCAAATGTGAGTCATTTAGAAGAGGATTCTGACAAGGAAAACAACTTCAAGGATTTTTATTTCAATCGAACTCGAAGTGCAGGAAATCCTGACATGGAGTTAAAGTCACATGATTTCAAAATGGCTCCCTCCGGTGGATCAAAAAATAACGGGCCGATGAAATCAGAGAGCCAACAATCAATTGTCTCTAAACCAGAGGAAGAATATGTTGTATATGCAAGACGATGGTTCATTCTTATCGTCATTGTTATTTTGAATTTGTCCAATGCAATGGTACGTACCAAGAAACTTCTAAAAACACTTTCTCTCTAAGTCTCTTGGCAACAGAGTTATCAGTGGCTTTGTTATCTTAAAAAAATATCGGTCAGGTTTATCATTGTTTATGCAAGATGCATTTAAAATGAGTCAGCTCTAAGGCTATGTATAGCTACGTTGAAATGCTTCTTTTAAACCGTCTGATTGATTACATTTGTTTTTACATTAGATGTCAAGGACAAATGCATCTTATTATGATTTTTATTTATATTAGGCCTATAAGTGCAACTGTGAATCTTCAGGAAATTAAATGTTCAGTGTGATTTTTTTCAAAGCAAAATATATTTCGCAGCAGTCATTGTTATTTTTATTTAAAAATGATATTATGTTAGTATTTATTTTGATTTCGAATAAGTAATATTACTAATTCTAACTCAAAATAAATACAATTGCTCACCATTAAGAATTGAACAAACATTATTCTACCATTGTAGATAATTATTAGTACAGAGAAAGAAAATACATATTGATATTATGTAGTCATTTTATTTAAATTCTATTTTTTCAGACATGGATAACATTTTCACCAATTGCTGATCTTACCAGTACATACTACAATATAAATGCTTTTAAAGTCAATGTGTTGTCACTGATTTTTATGGTAGCATCGGTTCCCTTTGGTTTCACTGCATCATGGGTTTTAGATACTTATGGATTACGTTCTAGTGTAAGTGTCATTAATACACAGCTGTATGATATGTAATTGCATTCAAGCAGTTCAAAGCTTGGTTTTGACAAAATCTGTAGAAATAAAGAAAAATAATTATACACATATATATAATTATAAAGATAGTACATGCAGAGATTGTGTCAAACCATCAAATCTGTTGGCAGTTTTGTTCTCTTAATACGAAAAAATCTAGAGTTAAATTTTAAAGTGTTATTTAATATCTATTAGAGCTCTTATTTTAATTGGATATCAATTTTTTTATTCAGCAAAAAGAAACTGAATTTATCTTAATATATATTGAACTATACTATACACATCCTTTACATTTTCACTAGAAGCCACATTTCTACCATTACAGATTCTAATGTCAGCATGGCTGAATGGTATAGGAAACTTTTTGAGAAATGTGAGTACCTTTGATGGAATTTCATTAGAACTGAGGTTTTGGATCTTGCTGGCAGGGCAAACATTGGCAGCCATCTCTCAACCTTTTGTGATGTTTGCACCCACTAAACTAGCAGCCTTGTGGTTTCCTGATTCCCAAAGAGCAACAGCTAACATGCTGGCTTCCATGGGTAGGCATAGGCTATCTGTGAATAAGTTTACTCAGACTTTCCTTCATCCATCATTTAATACACCATAATATGTTTGTTGGGGTTTTATTTTTACTGAAAGAAACCCAGGCATGATTCATTTGTAAAATCTTAATAAATGTACATGTGATAAAAATCATTTTAAGAATAAAATCATGTAGGTCTAACTGAATGTAATTTGTGAATTTTGTTCCTAAATATCTTTTATTTGTTACATAAACAGAACCAAAATTTGTAACATTAAGTCATTCAAGTATTACCTCTGATTTGTAGCCAACCCTCTAGGAATTTTAGCAGCTAATCTTATAGCACCTGCTATGGTGAATGGATGCAACTCAGAAGAGCTTCCAAGAGCTGTAAGAAAAGTCTTTTTAATGATGTCATATATTTTTTCAAGATATGAAAATTTGTTTAAAAACAAAACAATATAAAGACTTCAAATTTTGCATTTTAAATGTATATCAACATTCAAGTACCATTCATGTACAATGTACTTTATTTTTAAATAGCTCTGGGTTATATCCTCTCCTGCCTTTTTGGTGGTCGTAATGTCAACATTCGGGGTGTGTTCATCAGTTCCCCCCACCCCTCCTACCGCCAGCGCCGAGGAAGACTCAGAACCATTTAAAGAGGGATTGAAAAAGGTTCCCAATTATGAAAACTTTGTTTAAATTTGTAGCACGTCCTATTTGATGTTTCAGTATTTAGGCCCATAATGTAAAAATGATAAAGATCAAACCTATTGGTACATGTACAATAGAAATGAACTTGTGCTCTTTGCAGATTGCTAAAAGCAAGAACTACTGGGTCCTGTGCCTGAGTTTTGGGACAGGCCTGGCTGTCTTCTCGGCAGTGACATCATTCCTTGACCAGGCACTGTGTCCTAGAGGATACTCCAATGTAAGCATGTTGTGATTTCATAGGGGCAGAAATACATGTACTACTAGCTGTACAGCATTGTTCTCAAGGATGTAAATGTATTACATTTGGCTGTGTATTCTATTTAGTTTTTTTGGTGGAATGCAGCTTTCACTATTAAATGTCATGCATGTGTATAAGATAAGGTACATTTTGAAAAGTTAAATCCAGGCTAACTTGTTGAAAAATCAATTACCATTGAATATTGTACATGCTAGTTGTAATACATTAATTTTACAGTATGCCTATGGAATGTTCATCTAAGTATCTGTGCATGAATGATCTCTTTAATCAATTCAAGACCATGTATACATGTAAATGTATACGTATGAGTATTAAGTTGATATTTTGTTTGTTTTATCTAATAATAATCAATCATGCTCCCCTCTAGGACTTTGCGGGGCTTTGTGGGGCCCTGATGATCGTGGGTGGTGTGGTGGGGGCTGTTATTGCTGGAATCTACGTGGACAAAACCAAGCGATTTGAGGAAGTTGTGAAGGTCTCCTACGGATTTGCAGTAATATTTGGAGTAGCCTTTTTTCAGGTACCATATCAAATACTGTGCTAATTATTTTACATTAAAATAAATAAATGTAATAGTAATGTAATTGTTTCCAGTCATTACTATACACTATGCTGCATAGTGTTTTCTGAGGTTATACATACTGCAATTAAAATTTTGGTTTCTGTTATTAATTTGATATAAAATATGAAAAAGCACTGTATTCTAGGTCAATATTGCTAATTTTGGTACCTTAATACTGTAACCAACTTTTTTTGTAGACATTTTTACTACAATGTATTTCCCAGTATTATACTGGTTGACAACAAGTTAATTTATAAACTGCCTGAGCCTATACATATTATGGTAACAAATACAAAAGGCGTTATAGGACTGGTTCACAGCAAAACAGCTTCTGATGATGATGTTACTGTTTAGCATTATGGAATTTAAAAAAAAAAATGTTTTACAGTTATATTATCAAAATGGAAACAAGCTGACATCTTTGAAATATTCATTGCAACAGGTATACTGTTGAGTAGACTTAAAGAAGATTCTTGTCCTTATTAGATGTATGTCCTCTTTGTGTGTTTTAGGCAGCTAGGTATAAGGACCAGGAAGTACTGATAGCTGTGATGGTGACAGGGTTTGGCACCTTTGCTTTTGCCATGTATCCAATCTCTATGGAGTTAGCTGTTGAAATAACCTACCCTGTTGCTGAAGCCACAAGCTCTGGTCTTCTGATAGTGTCTGGGTAGGTTTCAGAGTGTTTTTTTAATGAAAGATCCATATTGACATCATAATTTTGATTGATCTTTCTTTGTCCTTGACTAAGAGAATTAAATAGAAAATAAAACATTTTCTTCTTCACATTTTATTTGAAATCC
The DNA here is from genome assembly GCF_963853765.1 of Magallana gigas. Classification (NCBI taxonomy): domain Eukaryota; kingdom Metazoa; phylum Mollusca; class Bivalvia; order Ostreida; family Ostreidae; genus Magallana; species Magallana gigas. The sequence goes on along the minus strand of NC_088860.1, from coordinate 14,650,635 downwards.
AAAAAAAGAAATCCCGATACCTATGTTCAATTTAATATCATTTTAAAGATGAGGTCAAGAACATTTTATATTCCGTAAAGAAGTTTTGCTTTCAATTTCATTTGTTTTTAATGTTCCTATTAATATTATTCAATTCCTTGCAGACAAGTCCAGGGGATCATCATCATCTTAGTGACCCAGTTCCTGACACAGCCACTGTCCGCGGCACAATTGGCCGACTCGGCCTGTGCTCAAGGTGAGTGTCATTCTCAGTGTAAAACCGTGTTTATGGAAGTCCTTGATGAAAGAAATATATGTACCGGTATATAACCGAGGGCAACAGTAGAAAGGTAGATTTTCACCCTTGGCCAGTGATGATACTATGTTACGTATAAGTTTATAAGTATATGGATGTTTTATTATTATTTTTCACTCAGATTTTTTCAACTTACTTACCCCAGTATATTTTTACCTCTGACCAGAACATTTGTGTATTGTGTTTTGCATGTATTCTTCTTGTACCATGTATATGAACTTTCAACTTTTTCTCCCAGGGTCAGGATGCAGTAGTGGAAGTAATTCTTTCACCCCTCAGGATTGGACAGGTAAATAAAACAAATATATATATCTTACTGACTTTATCCCAAGTATTAATTATTTGATAGGCTTGCACCATAAACGATTAATATACATTTTTATGTACCGGTGTAATGAACTTCAGTTTACTTTTAACCTCAAAATAAATTCTAAAGAGACATTTGTGTGCACTATACTAGTATCTCGCTTGTCATCTTAACAACTAACATTCAAATTTTGAATGACAATTTGACTTCTAGATTTATCAGGTTTCAGTACTTTTACATTGTAAACAATTATGATGAAAAACTACATGTAATTAAAAGTTTAAAATTCTAAGATATGACAGATTGAAACCATTTCTCTTTCTATGTAATTTGAACAGCAAAAGGATAAGCGTACATTCTTTTCTTTCTTTTTCAGTGCCGGGTCTTTTCATGAATGCCTTGACCACATTGGCTGTATGCTCAGTGATTCTTTTCATGAAGGGAGACTACAAACGAATGAAAGCCGAAAAACATCTAAATGCACAGAAAGTCTTGAGTAGTACTAATAGTCTCGCTAATGTAATAGATGTTCAAACTACCTCCCCATAAGCAAGCGAGCCAGTTGTTTGATATGCAAATCTTAAAGGCCAGAACTCAGGACTTGCTGTTACACCATTGTACTGGATAGCAAAAATATGATCGAAGGCACTGTGCTTGTCTTTGTGGAGTTTCAAAGAAGAAGTGGTTATAGTTCCGATTGGAATATTTTCTTTTTCTGTGATATGAAATTCTTGATCCCAGGGATATCTGAAGTATATATATTTATGTTTTACATGTTTAATTTCTGGGAAGATGTATAATGTGTCCAAGGCTGTGTGGACATGATCCAACCAAATTTCTGATGAGTACACTGTACTATCATATTATTGTAAAATATTTTCACATTGATGATGAAATGCAATTTAAGAACAAACATCACAAAACATCATGACACCTTCCAATAAAATACCCCCCAGCAAAACAAAAGTACACATATATGGATAGAAAGAAAAGAAAAATTCTAAACAAATCATGATAAATGAATGGATGAAAGAGACTTTGTTCTATGAAGTAACTTTAAATTCAAGTTAGAAAAGAAACGAAATGGAATGGACTGTAAGGGCCCTCCCTATGTACTTTTTGTGACATGGTCTTGCTCCCTTCAGATTAAAAAACTTATCAAAGTTTTTTGTCATACAAATGTGACTTTTTAGTCTATCACATAACTGTAATAGTAAATTCTGTTGTTCTGTTAAAGTGGATATATATACCCTGGTACAGTGAATTTTATGCATAACATTGAAAGTGTCTCCTTATTTTTTTCTAAAGTATTTAATTATCCAGTACATATTCTAAATATGGCACAATGTGATCAGAAAATTCATTTGATATTTCAATTTACAAATGTCCCTCTAGATTTTTTTTTATACAATCATGTGCTATTTGATTGTGCCAATCATGAAGAAAATTGTTTATGTACATGTATACCATGTTCTAGGTTGATGAACACTATAAGAATGAGAGACTTTTGCGTAGTTTATGCGTTTTATAAATGTATTCACTCTACATGTAACTGTATGTCTGTGGAGAGTGTATGTTGAATGTTAATTGGAATGTATAGTTATACATCCTAAATGTATGTACTGATACCAACAAGTCTTAATTTAAATGTACAATAAAATAGAAAAAATGAATATTTGTTGTTCTTGTGTGTGACTTGTAATAATGTAAGTTTTTAAAAGTGATTTAAATTTGTTGGAAACTTATTGCACAGTATCTTTATCATAATATTATTCATTCAATACCAAAATGTTTAGACTGAAATGTAATGTCCCAAGTTTTGATTTGGTAAACATAAAAGAAATGAATTTTCAACTTTTATAGAAAATAAAGAAGCTATAAAATTTAGTCAACATCTAAAAATTTTCTACCATGAAATATGGCGGACAATGCCTTTTACGAGTAGTGTTCAGCTTTAAAGCAAACGAAGAATTGTTTTGAATTTTAAATCTTTCTATTGAAGCAATGGATCTTCGAAACCAAAGCAGTGTTTTAGCTAAAATTATTTTCATAATTTAGCAATTAGATTCATAGACTACATGTATATAAATTACCGGGTATTTGATATAAACTTTTCAATTATATAGTCAAGATTTTGTCTCGTCTTCACTGCATAAATTTGTCAAATTGCAAAATATTGTATACACAGCTATGCGTATACGATTAGAGCCTTCAGTCAGCAATAAAGATGAGAGTAATAGACTACTACATTGCAAATGAGGAAGTCTTTTGGGTTATCTACATATTTAATTAAATAAATGACAGTAGAAATGAAACAATGCTTGTAAATGATAACATTATAGATATACATTTATGTTAACAATCTTGAACATGCACATTGCTTTAAGAGACACTATGGTACATATTGCGTAATTGAGTATAATGGTAATTAATTATAAACATGAATAAAACGGGAAATAAACTATATGTACATCGTACAAAACATAATGTAGAAATGTCCACTCCACTTTGTAGAACAACATTCATGACACATTCCAAGCAAACTATTTGAATGGCTGCCTGAGTTTTTACAGTTCACAATGTTTCTTTGTCCATACATACACATACCATCATTTTTAAAAGTTATTAAAAAAAAAGTCCCCCTCCAAAAAAAAATAAAAATAAAAATCACCATTCAGCACACACTACCAGTACATTTACTATTTTTTGACTCCATCTAAAATTTGTGGATGTTCAGTCCAGAATTTTTCGCTGATGATATCACTGTGGAGAATTTGGACTCGTGTCCGAGGGATGTAGTCGCCTTGGAAACTAAATGAGACAGAATTCCGTGGACTCCTTTCCAATGGTGACATGGAATTTGCATCCAGCTCTTTTTCCTATAATCAAATAAACAAGTAATGCATAACTTGAACCATATTACTCTATTCAAATTAAGCATTGAATCATTAACATACTTTTTTAATCATGCATAAAAAATACAGTAAATATTTTAAGAAGCAAAATCAACCTTTTGATGAATAATGACTGTTCCTTTCCTGTACATTTCTGGCAAGTTATTGTAGTTCAGACTAAAATCGTTGAATAGCAGCTCATTTTTATCACTAGACAAGGTGCCCTGAAAGAAAATCAATCTGTTTATTTAGCTGTTTGAAAAATACTGAGGGATGATACAATACATGTCGTGATATTTTTAATATTACTCCTATACTGACCTTCAACTTTTCCTGGGATTGTGCAGGAGTTAGCCCCCTTTCTTGCACCAGCTTCCAAAAACATGTGTTATACAAATTGTTAATATGACCTACAAAAAAATATATGTCTAATAATATCTTTAGAATTAAAGACAATGAAATTTTTAAAAATATTTTCCTTTAATATTAGAAAACGAGTTTTAAACACCCAATCTAAGCAATAAAAGAGATTTCTAATTACTGTACCGGTATATTTCATCATAACCTTGATCTCATATGACCAATCAAAAACATGCTCAATAAATCTGCTTACAATCTGCTTGCCTCCATGCCAGATAGTCTCGGAGATTCTTGTCCCCAGGATACAAGACAACACGCCCATCAAATGCTGGGGGGTACTGCATAGATTGTGTGTTGAAATATCGCGGCCAATAGAAGACATAGGAGGAGGTGAACAAACTGACCACATTACTCATTATTTTACTGAAAACAGAAAGATTTCATTATGTTTATTTGTATTTCTTATTAAAAATTCATGCATGAATGTCTAAATCCTAAATAAGAAGATAAGTACTGGGAGTTTACTGCAAGGAGCAACCTCCGCTTGGCAAAATGTTTTTTTTTAATCAAAAAAGAGAAATTTTGATTATTTGCTTTGGCATCATAGACATGTTTCAAACACTCCAATAGTTTAAAGGTTAACTTTAGAGTGCAGTGATATTCTATTAGCATTTCCTAGGTTCTGCAAGATACAGATGGCAGAGTCAGATGTACGACATTACTGCTAGCTTTAACGCAATTAGCTCTTAATTGTAGACTACTGGACTATTTTTCACAACGAAAAAGTCTTATCTAGACCCATGTTGTTCCTGCAACCATACTACAACCACTAGTTTGTGGTGAGAAATAAAACTGATGATGAGGCTCTCGCGAAAATTTCCTGTAAGCTAATAAAAGTTGGCTTACAGTATATATACATTCATTTGATTATATCTAATGACAGTATGCGACTGAGACCAAGACTGCTCACTTGGTAAAGCAGCAAAATGGAAATATAAAGAGGACCCATGTTCAAATCCCACTCTGATTTTTTCCCTACACAATATGTGGCCATATGCTGTTTTGTCAAGAAAGAAGGAGGGAACATACACTTACAGTTTACCTCTTCAAAGTAATCGTAACACAAAATTTACTAACGTCATGCAATTTAGTATATTTTTAAGGTATCTTTGTGGTTTTTAGAAATGGCATATTTGAATAAAATGTACCTATTTACCAAATAAAGATTCATAACATCTCATTCCATTAATTTTGACATTAATAAAAATAAATAATTACTGCTAGTTTGAATCAAATTTTAAACTGTACCTTCCACGTCTGTTGAAGACATTTGTATTTTTCTTGAAGACAAAACTGTACTCATCACTCTGTCCATAGCAGAGTACCACATCCTTGTACTCGTCCATCACACACTGGGCCGCCCGGGTCATCAGGTTCAGACCCCGGTCATCATTGGGCTTCACAAAGTGGTGCACATCTGCAAATCTGTTCGAGGCAAATATAATTACATTTATTACATAAATAATGTCTTATATTCAAAGTCCATCTCTCTCTCTCTCTCTCTCTCTCTCTCTCTTTGAAACCTATGAAATCCACGAAGATTGGTACTCAATTAATATTGATGAAACCACAGTTCTTTACAATTGTGTACATGGTGTGAATTATTATCATTATAATATTATATTCTTCCCAAGCATATGATAGGTCAATTGCTGCATGTCCTATTGACTGCTCTTGGTTGATATATATACTGTAGATTCCTAATTAAACGCGAGGAATTAATATCCACGTAAAATCGCGAGAAACATCCTTTGCGAATTTTAAAATCTTGCCATCATTTTTTGAGAGTTGAAAACAATAAGAAATAATGAAAAAAGTTCTGCGTTCGTGATTTTACATTCTCGCGATTTGATACAAACCAGCGAGATCGTGGGATTAAGTACTTGCGTAATATAAGGAATTTATAGTACTCTCATAAGGTCTATAAAACAATGCACTAACCAAATCAAAGGGATATAAGATGTATATTTATACCTGCATGTAATACAGATACTCTATAAGCATTTCAAAAAGTGGTTCCTATCATGAACTATTGTACTAGATTCTTCCCCATGCTAGCAGTTCCTTACAACTGATATTAAAAAATCAATTTTTGTTTTATAAGTGACAGAATAGTTTGGTCCTTTTGACTTCCTTAGTCAATATATAGAGAACAAAATTTAATAAAAGATTTTTATACTACATGTAGTTACTTTAAGAAATATCTTCAGGTATTTCAGATTGCTTTGTATGATGCAAATGTGTCATAAATACTATGCCCTTAAAATCCCAATATACAATGTACCTGTCTCTATTTTAATGTGTTTATCAACAAATACCCATTAAAAAGCCAATATACAATCACTGGAAGAGAAAACCCCAATAACATTGCAAATTCTTAATGGCACAACCAAAAATTTACTTAACTTGCAACTTTGCCATTCAAGCATTCATAATTTTATGAAATAAAATACTTTTTACAAATAATGCCCAATTTATATTCAATTCTTATCAGGACCAAATTTTCTGCACTTGCAGAAAAAGGTTACACTTACATGAATGAAAGATTTTTTAAAATATTTGATGTTACTTTCTTCTTTCTATCCTAACAATGGGACACTGGAATTTTCTATTTGGGAAAGCTCTGGGTAAGTGCCAGATAACGTTGATCCAATTTATTTTCTTTTGGTAATATTACATTCATAGTCCTTCACTCTTAAATGTGCCGTAAGATTTAATGACGGTTTAGGAAGTTGGCAGATTTTTACACTTCAAACCATTCATTTAGGAATTTAAATGGATCTGCAGGGCAAAAAATGCAAGCTTACAGTTGAGATCAATGGCATTGAAAATTGTAATGGGTCAGGATTAAATTAAAACTAACCAATGATACCTTTTTTACTACAAATGTACATAGTAAATGAAATGTTCTCCCCTCACTCTCACCCCAATCCAGAAATTCTATTTAAATGGTGAATGGCATTTCCCAATATTGTTTGTTTACTTGGAAAAGTCATGTCCTTTTTTTCAAGCTAAAGTCTTCATTATTGTAAAAACTTTTAAATTACATGTATTAGTTTTTACATTTCATTGCGTTCAAGAATGTTATGGTAAAAACGAAACCTGCCGTATAGGAAATTAGGCACTTTCATACATTTGAAATTCTTTTACATAATTATTTTTTTTTAAATTCTTGACCATCAACAAAATCTTACAGAGAATAATTGAACATTATTTATAGCAACAATTGTAGTGGATTCATATGTATTACACAAACTTATATTTTTTTGGATAGATGGAAATTAAAAATACTTTTAAAGTTTGGCACAATTTAAAATTAAATGACGCACTGAATAAAATCCCTGCAATCCCCTTTAATCAGCATACAAAAATATAGACAGAAGACATACCTGTGAAAGGACTTTCCATCAACTCTGATTACTATCCAGCAATTGGGCAGACATTTATCTTCTGCTTCAAACTGCTTCACATATTCAAACTTGCTCTTCGCCATTTCTTCAAGGAATGATTCTCTCTTGCTTTACTAATTTTCACTTCATCCTTATATTTTCACTGCAAATAAAAATTATAAAATAATTTTTACTCAATTGTACCATATAAAGATCCACAGTTTTGGAAAAGTAATCTCAATTACATTTTTATATAGAAACCTTCCTGTAATTTTCTGCTATGAAATGACTAATGGTGTGTAACTACCATAAAAATTACTCTTGCTGAAAGTTTAAATCTGTTTACAATCCATAATAAAAAAGAATTTTAAAAAGAAGAAAATATTTGCTTGATCATCCCTTCTGAATTAGACAATATTAAGATCAAACAGACCATTTATCCTTATATTAAATACCACACCATGCCAGCTTGTTGGGGGGGGGGGGGGGGGAGTGGCTGTGTAGGGGGGGGGGGTAGTGTCAAGATGCCCATTCCTTCCACAAAAAAAACTTATTAAATTATTCTGATAAAAAATCTTGGACTGTCCCAACATCTGATATCCTTCTCCCAGTCCCTCTCCCCCCACTCCAAAAAGGAAAAATTGCCAGCTCTCAAGATATAACCTGATGGGACAGTAGGTTATAGCATTCATTTTCTTAATACATTCATACCAGTAATCAGCCCATTAGGACCTACTTGTTATCTTTGAAAATATCAAAGACCTTTGGTAGTAAATGTTCTTGTAACCACATTTATAAAAAAAAATCTAACATGTCTGCTTGTATTAGCTGCTGATCAATTTTTTACCACTTTCTCCTGTTGAAATAGTAGATCATTTATTATGTAATGCAAGATAACAATACAACATGTAATCAATATTACCTTTCTGAAATATGAAATGGTTTTGAACAATTCACTCTGATTATGCACTGTTTTATGCATACCATGTATGGAGACAGAATTTTCATTTTTAATTTGAAAGAAAGACTCCCATTTAATGCTTTTACCTGACTAAACAAAAAAAGCTTTTTAAAAAGAATCAATTTTATCTAGCTTTACTTTTTCAATAGAAAATTTCATAGTTTATTATTACACTGCAGCAAGACAGAAAATTACCTGTAAGCATCATACCGCAAAAATTTCTAAGCTGAAATTCTATTGTTTTCAATTTTATTTTGTTTCTGACCTACACATAGGTGCAAATAAACAATTTAAATGATGAATAGGTTTCTGAAGTGTTGTAATGATCAGCTCAGAAGTTTTCCCCTATGTGCCAACAGGTAGATTATCTCTTAACGACTTACGAGCAGCTGAACTTGAAATGTCACTGTCTTATAAACTACCTAGATCACCTATGTCAGGTGTAAACTTGTCTCTGTTTCAATCTCTCTTTTAAATACACACAAAGACAGTGTGTTTTATTTTAAACATCCAGCAAATTAACTTATTTACATCAAGCTGTTGCATTCTTTATTTTTAAATAAAATTTGAAGATCAAATTTACAACACCAGAAATATAATTGTATTATATGGTTCATATGATAAAATCTACAGGTACTTTTTCTGAAGGTTAAGAAATTTTTGGTCACTCTTACAGCAAATTTTGATGATTTAGTTCTAATGCTCTATATAACAATATGACTTAAAAGAAAAAAAGTATCTAAGACTAGTTTATATACATTAATCAAAATGGATGCAAAGTTTCATACTATTACTTTACCTTTGTTCTTAATAGTTAAAAAAATTTCACTATTGACACATAGATGCAACCTCACACAAAAAATGCACTACCTCAATTATTCTTCATTTGTCTTAAATGCCTGTTAAGGGTTGACAAAATAACATCAGCAATAATTACAGAAATTTTCCTAACAGGTGTTTTATGGCAAAATTCCCCTGGATCAATAAAATCAACACTCACCCTGCATTCCGATATTCCCCGCTTTACATACAAAGACTACACCACATATACCAATGGGTCATTCTGAGGGTGACAACACATATAGGAAGATTTAAAGGTATCTCACCAACTGATAATATTTTTTCTGTAGTGGCCCAACAACCTTCTAGTGGGGGTTTTATAGGGTTATATTTGTCAACATCTTGAATAACATTTAAAAGACAAACACCGGAATGTCATGTTTTGTGCAAAGCAACAGTTAATTTACAGCCAATGTTGAAATTTGAGTCCGGCCATTATTGGAGCTTCTCTATATATAATTTATGTAAACAACTTCATTTCTAGTCATTTAAAGCTCTTAGTTGAACCATTTCAACATCTTCATATTGTCAATAAAAATTTTCATCAAGCACCTGTAAATATGCTGAAAAGAACAGTCAGCCAATATTCAAGCAGACATAGGAATTTGTTGCAGCTCGGCAATGCTTCATTTTGAATAATTCAGAAGGCGAAAAAAGAATTTAAAAACATACCATAATTTGGACGGCTTGGTTAGAACCAATTGTCTCAATACACTGGGGACCCTCGATCAGATATACGTCTGAGGCGTGCCTGGGCTGTCATCTACAAACATGGACAACAGAAACATTATGAAGTGCTAGCAACTCTATACAGACTATTCAGGAATTCATCAAAGGGCCCTCCAAAAGGCATGTACATGAAGAAATTTACTCGGTGCCAAATTAGATTCCGTGCTCGACTGAGCTCACCAGGAATTGATCTGATAGCAGTAAAATACAGAATGCTGGCTAAAATATTTAGAATAAACATTATCATTTCTGGTCATAATAGGAGTATAAAATGTGCGAGAATTCTATTGCCCATTTAAAGTTTTGTCAAAGACTTCTGGTCAAACAAACTTGGCTTATCAAACGACTATGTGAATTAAGATTTAGTCCTGTGTACTTTAGCATAGTAGTTTTATATTTAATCAAAACAAGTTTGGATTGGTCAGTTCTGGAGGTATCTATATTCTAGACTCATAAGAATTAAGTGGTTTTGTCAATTTTTAAATATACTCTAAACAGTGGCCCAGTTATTGACAAGCACACAATAATTGATTTTTTCCTTTTCTCTATAATGATTGATTCATTTCAGTTCAGTTCTTTATGATATCAAATGACCAGTAAATTTATTACACACAGCACATTTACTTTAATCCTCAAGCTTGATCAGAGTATTATGACATAGTCTGACCGTAGTACTTTATTTTGATAAGGTGACCAGGTTCTGTATTTGATCAATACTGTCAATCTAGGTATAGTCCAGCTATTTCATATACATGTGAACTACACAAAAACTACTTTCAGTTCAAGCAATCAAAAATACATTTTCCTGTAAAGCATTGAAAACACGGCTTGTTTATAATAAGAACACAAATTGTAGTTGAAAGCCCACAAGGAGATAGAATCATTTTAACAAGAGCTTGGACTTTGGGAAGTTGTGTCAAACAGCAATGTGATGTAGGCCTGTCTTTTCATTGTGGGGCCACTTAGCCATGGCTCTTTGAAATCAACAAGATTTTTCTGGCTTTTTAGCCAAGACCACGCAATCGGTGTATATTTCGCTTGAAACCAGCAACATTTATAAATTGTTTTGATGCAAGAAATAGATAGCTACGTCCTACTCAAAGTCCAAGGCCTTGTTAAATTGGTTCTTATATTTTAATTCTCTCTCTCTCTCTCTCTCTCTCTCTCTCTCTCATCCACCCAACCCCTAAAATTTGTGGAGTTGGTAAATTTAACATACATTAGAGTTCATTTTGTAAACTCCTGAAAAAACACCCCCCCCCCAACTGCCCTTCCTAATGCCAGTCTACCATAGGTTTACTGACCAAGGACCAACACTGACCAAGGACCAACACATTTAACCTTTCTCATTTTCAGGAATACTGTAATTGATGCCCCATTCTGATAAAAAGTGATTGGAATCTTCATGCTTAGTCCTGAGACACAAAATTTGCCCATTTTTATTCTGAAGGTGTACCACGGCCCTGATATATGGTCATTTGACAAAGGTGAAAGATCATATTTGCTGATTGAATTAATCTGGTAAATTTTTCTTAGGCTATATATCTAAACCCATTGTTGCATCATGATCCTACCTCTAGATTGTATGATTAAAGTGAAGTTAACACAACATTACCATATTTAACACAATACAAGTCTAATCCATAGGTATGATATCATTTAGGAATCAGATAGCCTTAGGAAGCTCGAAAGTTGTAATTAACCTGAGGGAGTGGGGTTAATCCAATATCAGGTGTTCACTAATACATATAGCATTATCATGGACATGTAGGTAATCCATCTGAAATTGACCCTGGGTATTAGTTCCTAAAAATTAGCCTTTTTTTGTATTTAAAGCAACGTCAATACAGGTAGCTTCCTATACATATCTCTCTCTCTCCTCTCTCTCTCTCTCTCTCTCTCTCTCTCTTATTCAACTTTCCATAGGGGAAGAAAGTATGACAATGTCACATAAATATATAGGTACCTCACATCCAATAGAAATGAAAATATACACAAAAATTTCTGTGGGAAACAACTTAGCATGACAAGTGTAACCATACTTGATCACTTTCATCCATCATCCATCATCGAGAACTTCTTGCGTCTCTCTTTTCCCTTAGGGATTCCTAACATCACTGTTTGATTACCTTTCTATTAGGCTTTTCTGGTTTTCAATCAAATTTACTCAAATAATTCAGTCTATTAGGTTTGTGTTGTATAATCTTGTATTTTCTATTCAAAATTCTGAGGACCATTTAAAAATATAAAACACTTTTTTGCATATTATTATCATACATTAAACCTTTTTACATATTTTTGCCTCTACAAGCAATTCATCATGCAATTACTTTTCATTACTACAATGATTTCACCACAAATGAACAAAGGGAAATAACTCTTTTTAAAGTTGAAAAAAAATCTTCATTTTCAAGTCAAAATTAGTCAACTTGCTAGATGTCCAGTAAAAAAAAATCATGAATTTTCATACGACATGTACAACCGGTAAAGACCCACCCTTACACCAAAACAATGAATGACATTGTGTTTACAGATCGATGTATGTCAAAACCTGATGCATCTTTTTTTGTAATGCCATACCTAAAGTTAATCAGATTGTAATTTTAATTAAAATGATGAAAGCACAAGCTTAATATTACTATTTATATATAATATTATAGGGAATAAACAAAGAACTCAATTTGATAAGGTCAAATTTTTAAATAGTATGATATCTAAATCATATATCCTCATTAAGGTGGAATAACACATCATCACAAAATGGCTGACCGCTGATCGAAACGACATTTCGATTTATTAAAAGGATTTTATGGACTGAAACATGTAACATACTTCATAGCCGAGTGGATAACATAATGGACTAGTGCTCCATACATCCTGAGTTCGATTCCCGCAGGGGCTTTTGTTGTTACTTACTGGAATAATTATTTTAGATATTCATTTTCTATCCCCAAACTGCAAATTTTTCGCTTATTTGACATTTGTACAGTTTATCTATCATTATATCTTTCATTATCAAAAAATTTCCTGTTAATTTGAGTGACTTTTTCCAGGTGTGTTATTCAACCTTAAACATGAAAAAGAATTCAAATGTCTATCACAATAATCTTGTTCAGTACTACGGTAACTTGAATTTTTTTGCTAGCCATTTGGACCACTGACTGTCTGAGTTTTGTTATCCAAGGGGCCCACATTAACATTAAGTTGCCCACACATTTATTTTTTAAAAAAGAAAAAAAAGCCAGTTTATTTTTTAATCTTTAATTCTTATTTAAATACATGTATATTCATATTAAATTTAAATTTGATTTTTCTTAAATTTTCAAACACTTTAATTTTAAAAAACTCATCATTCAAATCTTTGAATCAAATCAAATCTGTTGTTCCTTACAGATGTATTTCTTGATCAAGATTCATTGACCATTCAGTGAAGTTTGGTAAAGATTTCAATATTTTTTAAAACTAGAAAAATGAATTTTCTGAAAACAGACCCCCCCCCCCCCCCCCGGGAATTTATTTTGAAAAAAGAAATAACTGTTGAATAGCTCACAAACTATGCTTTCAATATGTATATTGTTTGAAATAAAACAGCCAGACATGGCCAGTCACTGTACTGTCAATTCCAATAATCCTGGCAATTGGAAAGCATGCAATTACAGCCACAGAAAATGATTATCTTTAATTACATATTGCAAGCTCATTTTAGATGGGAACAATATTTACAGAGGTATTGTGACAAGGCCTGGCTTCCCCCTTTCGAATCATTTCCTCAATCAACGGGTCATGTACGTGACTTTAAGTGAGGTCTCTGAAATCATTCAAATGTCTGGGAATTGTTTTGACACACAATTTTTATCTATCTGCAGCACTATAAAATATTGCCATTGAGGAAAAATATTTAAAACCAATTTCACTGATACAATTTAAAAGGGACCCATTTCTAATTGTAAATGAGAATAGTGATTCATAATAAAATAATCAATGTGTGACACTAAATAAAACATAAGCAAACAAAAATAAAGAACAAGATGGATACAATTACAACAGAGTGGCATGAAAAATTTATTCTTTCCCTCTTACGTGTTATCGTAAAACCACAAAAAAATAGGTTTCAGGTAAACTGATCTACAATTGGGAAAACTCCTTCATTTTGATTTATATGAATGCATGTGGAATATTTTGCAGATATTAACACTTAAATACAAATTTTACATCAACCATGCAAAAGCATAAATAATGAAAGTAGCATGTACTCAAAGGAGAGTGAAAATCTCCATCTCGAAAGCACTTGATTCCTTTTTTCGTTTCTTGGTCGGTCTGTAAATGTTTACCTTTAAATATTTTTCCTAATCAAATACAGAAAGGTCCATAGTTCATGATCAATATATGTTTATAAAGTTTTTATCTGCTTCATTTTATACAATATGACATGGAATTTATAGGAGTGGCCCTGAATTGGAGACGAATCGGAATTGCGACTTTACTGTACAGAGTCCAAGGCAATTGGCTATGTTGTATTTTGAATATAATAGATCTTTTTTTTTTTAACACAGAAACACATTTATAGTTTGCAATATACCGGATGCAGTTGATTTGTATCCTTTTATAAGTGCAGAGACATAACTATTAAAAACATGTTATTTATGTCTCTGACACTGTCTGATAACTGTCAGACTCAGAGATCCCCCCAGTCATAAAGATGATCATCGGGAAAACGTCCAAAATGATTTTTTTTTTGGAAAAATTACATAGAAAATGGTTTCAAAAGTATAGATATATTTGATTGAATGATAAATCCGTCCCCATGACTGAGTATCAATCCATGCTTACCCATGCTTACCTGTCTGTTGTGCAAGAGGATATGGTGAGATGCAATCTAAATATCAAAACTGGAAATTGATAAAATTAATTGTTCCGGATTTTATTCGAAAGATTTCGCTAGTCGATCTTCTCTAGCTCATTTTTATATGATTGTCGTGTAAAGGTCTAAACATTTCATATGAACAAACAAAATCCACAAGGCATGATATGCAAAGATTATAAAAAGCGGGTAAAAGTGGATTGCATCCAATTTTAATAATGTTGACTGAAATGTATTACTTATAGTAGCTCCAAGGGACTACATTATCATATATATACTTGTAGTCATGTCTGTCAACGATGGACTTTGCGCAAAACCTTTTTCTATAAAACTGTCGGTATTCGTGAGCCTCCATTAAATACTTATATATTAAACAAATTGTGAAACCTCAAATAAAACTTGACAATTTTAAAATCAAATGAACTCTCCATGGAACCTGACAATTTTCAATTTTTAAACCAAACAAACTCTCTCTCAAACTCTCTCTCTCTCTCTCTCCATTGACCTTTACCTTACACCCCCCCTTCATCGTCTTTTTTTCCTTCAGAAAAATAATATATATGAGTAGCGATCAAATATCCCGAAATATTAAAAGGAGGGAAAACGACACACTCGTTTTGTGTTTGTGATTTGGTATCCCTATTGAACTAAATGTTAATACAAAGACCGATATGAAAAGGATTTTATTACTCAACACCCACGCTTAAATTCAAAATTATCTACAGCAGAAAATTATTCGCGTTGGATGCATATTGACAATTTTCTAGTGGACTAAGAATGCGAAATGTCCCCAAAAGCTTTATTTAAAAAGAACGATTCATTCCTTGTTCTTTATGAGTTCTCCAGTATTTACAAATGTGTACACGTGGACTTGCAAGTGATATAACAAACATTCATCTGGTTAGAACTAGATGCACATTGTGTCTTTAAATATTTTATATCAATCGAGAGGAAATATTGAACACATGCACAAATATTAAGAAAAATAGATTTTATTATTTTGAATAAAAATCTTAACAGTTCTACTATACACTTATTCACTATACGATTTCTTTAAATCATATATTTATATGAATTGGTGGTTAAGCAATTCTGCTCTATAACAAAGGCCATCTATTTAAATAAAAAAAAAAAAAAAAAAACCCGACTTGCTAGCTAGGTTTAACACTGATGAAATAGGTTTCGCTTGACTGGCGACTGTAAATGAGGCTACCACATCGATTTCCAAAATATCCCATGATGTAACAATTAAAAAAAAAAATACTGAAAATATATTTAAAACGATGAGCGATACACGTTAGGAGAAGAAGGAAGCGATCCTAAAGTAGCTAAGGAATTTCCAGGGAATTTCCTGATGACGTGTTAATAGACACGTGAGTGCTTAGTCTCAGTCTGTATTATATACATAGAGTTGACTATGCACCTGTAATATCAAATGTCTTCTGTTGTTTAATTTAAATGAACTGACGCGTAGCGTAATCACATTGTGGACAGCCTTCAAATGTTTACGTTTCCTGCAGGTAAAATATATATCACATGCTGTATATTCTGGGGATTTGTGTTTGTACTGGAGACCGGCCCGCTGTTTTCTACATGCAGTCTCGACATACTACCAGAGACAGCTTGACTTAAGTACAAAAGGTAATTTATTTTGTATGAAAGAGCAACAAATCTCTCTCTCTCTCTCTCTCTCTCTCTCTCTCTCTCTCTCTCTCTCTCTCTCTCTCTCTCTCTCTCTCTTATACCCATAATGTACAATAGTATCATATGCATGTGTAATATTATCGACGAAAACATCCGGCTGCATGGTTAAGAAATTTCACGCGTATTTTGACTTAAATTACTAGAAACAGAAAATTGTGTTTTAAAATCGTTTTACAATTACTTACGAAATAGTGCTGAGAATTGTGCAGCGTCTAGTGTACACTCGTAAAATGGACAAAAGACGTCAAAAATGAGTTGTTTCATGTGGGTCTAGGAGAATTCTGGATTGGACAGCAGTCACTTAATCCTTGCCAGTTTTTACATATATATGAAAATAGAATTTTTGATATTTACATGCAAGAAAGTAATGCCTTTATAGAAAATTCTACAAAGTGTATTTTATACAGATATCTTGCAAAACCTAATTGCTCGAAAATCCAATCAAACCTAACAAAACCAATCCAGAATAATTTTAAGACGCATATTTCTCGCATAAAACTGTCTTCATATTATACAGTTGTTGACTGGGGTCGAGGGCAACAGTTGATCTGTCGGACCGGTTCGCAAACTGTTGCCCAAGGCCGAAGGCCGCGGGCAACAGTTTGCGAGCCGGTCCGACAGATCAACTGTTGCCCGAGACACAGTCAACAACTGTTTTGTTATACCCCTTCTAATCAATAACACGTTTTCGCAGAATGTGACGTCACCGGTCAACAGTCTTTTTTAACAGTCGATTTTAACAGTTCCAATCTAACAGTTCGAGTCCAACAGTCAAAATGCTGGACTTTTTTTCGTATAGAGTTATATAGTAACTGTTTTACAGGGGTATAACAATGCTTAATATTGAAACAGGAAGATACCAAGGTATGGGCAGGCAGGCTTGATTATGTGATGTTTGTGATACTCAACAAATTGAAGACGAGTTTCATTTTATTCTTCAATGTCCAATAATTTACGGAAAAAAAATATTTAAGTGAGTACTAATATAAGTCTCCAAGAACATTTAAATTACTTCAGTTGTTGGGTTCGGATCACGTATCTACCTTGGTTGGGCTTGCTAAATACATCAAATGTATTTTATTAATCCATTATATCTTATTATATATTACGGATATAATAATATTATTATTATTATATAATAATCCATTATTATTTATATATATATATAAATAATAAATAATAATGCCAAATCTGAGATCTCTTTGAAACTATATTTTTTGTCTCGGGACCGGAAACGGAGGAATGGAAGTGAATCATAAAAACAACAGCTGGCATTTCCTCGTACTTTTGCTAAGCGTACATCACTGTTTATCAGGCTAAATGAAACACCCAAGAAAGTCAGTTAAACTTGTTAAAAACATGATTTTTTTAACCCTTCCGGTGAGAACCGGAAGTGACAGTTGACAAAATAAAACCCGTTAAACACATTGCCAATCAAATTTCTATAAATCATGAAAGCTTCGTGTCTCAATCACTTACAGTGACAAAAATCTCGCGGACATCAAATTCGTAAAAAAAAAAACTACATAGAGATATTTGAGATATCTCACCGGAAGTAAGATTTGTTTGCTAATTTAACATTATATAGATAACATATGTAAAATTGTATACTGATATTTTCATTTTATGTAAAATGAATAAAATATGAAAAAAAACAAATTTTTGAAGTGCTTCCGGCGACGACCGGAAGTGACGCCGAACAAAACAAAATAGTGTAAACACATGTACATACATAGGTCTATCATCCCACAAAGTTTGATTGTTCCAGTCGTCACCTTTTTTGAGATCTCTGGGAATCAAGGTTTTTTGTCTCGGGACAGGAAACAGACAAACGGAAGTGCTCAATGTAAATTGTAATTAATATTTTTTTTATACTTGCCCTTTCTACTTATTTATTCATCAACTTCACTACAAATATCAAAGGCAAACAGATAAACTGATAAACAGCTCGATTTGTATGAACTCTTCCTGTGTGGACCGGAAGTGACGGAAGAAAAAATGAAACCGGTTAAACACATCTTCAATCAAATGTCTACCATCCATGAAAGATTTTGGGCTTGATCATTAATAGTTTCCGAGATCTCGTGGGTACAAAATGTGTTTTAAAAAGCTACCTGAGATACTTGAGATATCTCACCGGAAGTAAAATTTTTTTGTTAATATAACATCGCATACACAACTTATGTATAGATTTATACTTATATATTTATTCTATGGAAAAGGAATTTAATGCGTAAAAGTTGTTATTTTTGAAGTGCTTCAGGTGACGACCGGAAGTTATGACGAACAAAACAAAATAGTTTAAACACATCTACAGCTATAGGTCTATCATTCCACAAAGTCTGGATGCTCAAGTCTTTATCGATTCTGAGATCTCGAGGTGACAAGCTTTTTCAACGCAGTACAGGAAACGGACGACAGGAAATGATTTTTGACAAAATGAAAAAAACGCCTAGAGATATTGTCATTATCTTTCATTCCACAAAATTTCACAAAAATCTGTCCAGCCATCTCTGAGAAATCTTGTGGACAAAAAAAGGAAAAAAAAAAATAATAAAAAACATTACAATCACTATAAGGTCTTCCGTTGGAAACGGAAGACCTTAATAATTTGTTTATAAAATAATAAATAAGTACAAAGCAGTTTGGCATTATACTACATTATCTAATTTTTATTTTTATTTCAAAGCCTCTATAAACTGTCATGCTGCAAATTTAAAAAAAAAATGAAATTTACCCTATGTAGACAGTTCATCTCTTATATTTACAACCCAACGATCATTGTTTATAATCATGTTTTAAGATCTGTAGGTTTTGGTTGTACATGCATTAAATGTACAACTAGCATTTGAAATTTCTCACAATTTCCGTTTAATGTATAGAGGAAATCTACCAAATTCATAATACACCAAATTATTATCCATTTTTTTGGTTATATTTTGTTTTTGCTTATTGGAGGGGATGGTACAATGTACACCTAGCCCTTTTTTTGATTAAGGTGCACAGGAGGTGCTTCTTGAAAACCCAATATACACAAACGTAAAAAAAAATGCTATATGCATGTACAAAGACATAAAAACAGAGCACGGGTTCAATATTTCAAGAATGGTCTTTAATTAAGTACAAGATATTGCCAAAATGCTTTATAACATGCTGCAACATGCATGTTTTTGTGTTGATTTTCCCCCATTGAAGTTAAATTGCATTGCAAGATACTTAAGATATATTTGTTGCTTCCAGCTGTTGTGCTTTATACACTCACTTCTCATGTTTGATAACTTCCCGCCGTTCCAAAATATAATTAACAAGGTTGGTTTTAGACACATTTAGATTTAGGTCACATGAGTCACATGACCTATTGCATTAGGTCTCCGTCCGTCGTCGTGCGTCGTTCATCGTCCGTCGTGCGTTAACAATTTTACATTTTTGACTTCGTGAAAACTACAAAACTAATAATTGTTACCATGTTTGGTGTGAAGCATCTCTAAGATAAATCTAAATTGTGAAATCCATGGCTTTACCACTTCGGGGCCTCATGGGCGGGGACAGACATGCAAAAAAGGCCAATTAAAAAAAAATTTCTATACTCCAACACATGTGACAAACAAGTAAAAAGATGTCAATGTGACAGCAAACCGGGTTTTCTTTCATGTGAACTGTATCCTTAATCCATGTCAACCCTTAATTGATAAACACTGCCTACCGTATCCAGTGAAATGGAGTACCCTAAATGCAATATTTTGCCAAAAAATGACTGAGTTCGAAAGCTGGTATTTTTGTTCATAAATTATGAGAAATCACAGTCCTAGCAATATGCACACCTCTGATATATGTACAATTGATCTGCAAAAGAACAACGTCCTATCTTGAAAACTGTAGGAGGAGTTATCCGTACAATGAGGGTACCCTATATGCAATATTTTGCCAAAAAATGACTAAGTTCAAAAGCTGGTATTTTTTCATAAATTATCAAAAAGCAAAATCCTAGCCAATATGCACACCTCTGATATATGTACAATTGATCTGCAAAAGAACAACGTCCTATCTTGAAAACTGTAGGAGGAGTTATCCGTACAATGAGGGTACCCTATATGCAATATTTTGCCAAAAAATGACTAAGTTCAAAAGCTGGTATTTTTTCATAAATTATCAAAAAGCAAAATCCTAGCCAATATGCACACCTCTGATATATGTACAATTGATCTGCAAAAGAACAACGTCCTATCTTGAAAACTGTAGGAGGAGTTATCCGTACAATGAGGGTACCCTATATGCAATATTTTGCCAAAAAATGACTAAGTTCAAAAGCTGGTATTTTTTCATAAATTATCAAAAAGCAAAATCCTAGCAATATGCACACCTCCGTATATGTACAATTGATATGCAAAGAACATCTTTCTATCTTGAAACTGTAGGAGGAGTTATCCGTACAATGAGGGTACCATTTTGGCAGCCGCCCTCCCGTCCACCCGCCTGCCCGTCATTTGCAATATTTTGATAACCGGATTTTTCTGTTGGAAAACTCGGTTAAAAAACTAAATGCATTGTTATAATGTCCACGGAGCCCTCCGAAAATTCCTGGCCTCTGGGCCAGGGGCTCAGACCCTAGGGTAGGGGCAATATGGCCATGTAATAAAAATGTGCTGATTTAATATTATTTTCTTCTTTACAACACAGTCATGGGAGATAAAATCATGCATATTTTTTATTTGTGAAATTCACTGCATGCCCATGCCATGATGAAACTTTTTATTGGGGTCGGGTGATGAATATGGCAATACTGGTATATTTAGCATGTAGTTTTACTTCAGGAATGCTGTTTGTCATCCATTAACAATTTTAACTTCATCTTGAAAACTACAGGGTGAATTGTCACTTGGCAATATTGAATTAAATATGTGTTCTATTTTAGGATACCTGTGCATATTGTATACTTTAACGATATATGAAATAAAATCTTGGTGTAGCATTCGCCTTAAGGTGGAATAACACATCATCACAAAATGGCTGACCGCTGATCGAAACGACATTTCGTTTTATTGAAAGAATTTTATGGACTGAAACATGTAACTTACTCCATAGCAGAGTGGATAAAGTGTCGGACTTGTGATCCGTATATCCCGAGTTTGAATTTAAATCCCGTAGGGCCTTTTGTTGTTACTTACTGGAATAATTATTTTAGATATTCATTTTTTTATCCCCAAACTGCAAATTTTTCGCTTATTTGACATTTGTACAGTTTATTTATCTTTATATCTTTCTTTATCAAAAAAATTCCTGTTAATTTGAGTGACTTTTTCCAGGTGTGTAATTCCACTTTAAGGTTTTTACATTTGACGCTTATCTATATATAGCTACTTCAGATAGGCATGTCGGTACCGCTACACCCTTTGTTTATTCCGACACTTTCTTAAGATGAGATTTCACGCTAGTTTTATCATTAAGCATGCGATGCAAATCACTTTAAATCTCCAGAAACATACCCAATACATGTATCAAATGTTTCAAATACTAAACGATACTCATTTGGATTTTGTTTTTAAATCCTTATTTTTCTATCTCCATTTTTAATGCAGAAATTGATGCTTTGATAGTTTAAAAAAAAAACAATCTTCTTAAATCATTAAAATTCTTGAAATTTCACAAAACAAACGTACCGAGACTAATCAGTCTGATTTGTGTCCAGAGATAAGGAATGAAAAGGAAATTTATACTCTTTCAAATAATAAACCTACTTATCCAGAACTAGACACTGAAAACAAAGGAACGAATTAACTCTTGTGGAATCTCTCTCTCTCTCTCTCTCTCTCTCTCTCTCTCTCTCTCTCTCTCTCTCTCTCTCTCTCATACGAATTACGCGACAATAGCACGCATCATTAGTATGCTTTTAAAGCACCACAGACAATAAAATCTTCACTAGATAAAACAAGTAGTCTTGATGATAACATATATGAAATTATTGAAATATTATGTTTTCATTTCAGATAAAGTTTCTACGTATGGACCTTCAACAGGTGAGCTTTTCTCTCTGTGAATAAAATGAGGTCAATATTTATCATTTTTGGACACTCCCCAAAACTCTGTAGAAATCCGGGTATTTCTTAACCGTACGTCCGGGTCTTCAAGTACTTGTATCTGTTAGCTCAAAAGTATGAATGGATCTTGACCATAGATGATGTTTTCTGTAGACAGTAGCTCAAAATCTGATCCTCTTCTTGAGGTGAGTTTATCGTTTAGAAATACTGGTCAAACATATTTTATTAAGTAAATTTTACGTATCACATTCCCCTTCCTAAATTTGAGACAATATTTTGACCATTACGCGACCTCCTTCTTAGTTTAAAAGGACATATCTTGATCAAGAATCACCATATTTGATCTAGTCCACAATTTATGATCATGAATAAAAATGTTTCAATTTTAAAAAATCTATAACGTCCTCGAGTTTGAAAGGAAGGACTATAAACATGCTTTAAACATAACAAAATGAAACTAGTAGACTAATTGTTCTCGAACAATTAGAGGTCTTTCCACTTCATTGTTTTTATGTTTAAAATAAGATAGCTTCAATAGAATAAATTATTTTTTCTGCGTTACTTCATAAAAAAAGTGTTAAACGATTAAGTTTGCAATTTTTTTTTGCTTAACCTTGACCTTTGACCTTTATGTCATTTTGATCTGACAAGGTAGACGCTTCAATACCAAGTGGTCCGATATATCTATGATTATTGATTCAAAAGTTTTTTGTGTTTTTTATTGAATGTTCGAAACTTTCAGGGGCAATAACTGCTAGAAAGGGACTTTGGACCCTGTTGGTAAGAATAGACTGAAGAAGCGTCTCAATATACTGAATACTTTAGTAAAAGTTTCAAGCATCTATCTTCAACGGTTAATTAGGAGTAGCGAGAACAAGCATTTTGTACAATAGGGGCAATAACTCTATAATTGTTACATGGTAAAGGTCAAAGGGTTATATTTTGAAATGTCTTAAGATGTCCTACTACATCCATGAAAAAGTTTTTCTCTACCATCCTAAACATTAGAGATCTAAAACCTCATTATTAAGAGATTTCCAAATGACCTTGACCTTTGACCTTTATGTCATTTTGTTCATCCAAGGTAGACGCTTCCATCCCAAGTGGTCCGAAGTCTGTATAATAAGTAATAAAAAAGTTGGAAGTGATTTCATAGAAATGTAAACACTTTCAGGGGCAATAACTTCTAGAAGGGGGGCTCAGATCATTTCGGTATGAATAGATTGAAAAACCCTCTAAGTGTACTAAAGACATTGGTAAAAGTTCCAAGTTTCTATCTCTTATGGTTTCAGAGGAGTAGCGATAACAAGCTTTTCGTACAAAAGGGGCAATAACTCTGTAACTATTTAAAAGAAAGAGCCAAGGGGATATATTTTAAAATGTCTTAAGATGTCCTATTACATCCATGAAAAAGTTTTTCTTTACTACACTAAACAAAAGAGATCTAAAGCTCATTAATTAAGAGATTTGCATATGACCTTGACCTTTGACCTTTATGTAATTTTGTTTGGCCAAGGTAGACGCTTCCATCCCAAGTGGTCCGAAGTCTCTATGATAAATAATAAAAAAGTTGGAAGGGATTTTATGGAAATTCAAATACTTTCAGGGGCAATAACTACTAGAAGGGGGTCTCGGATCCTTTCGGTGTTAGTAGATTGAAAAACCCTCTAAGTGTACTGAAGACATTGGTAAAAGTTCCAAGTCTCTATCTCTAATGGTTTCAGAGGAGTAGCGATAACAAGCTTTTCGTACACAAGGGCAATAACTTTGTAAGTTCTGGGAGTTATCAAGCAAAGGGTCATTTGGTACCATAACTTTTAATGGCCAATCACATAAAGAAAAAATTGTTTCAATATCTCTCGAAATAAAAAAGCTGTCCCTGGAAAAAAAGAGAAGAAAAAAAATAAGAACTAGTAGACTAATTGTTCTCGAACAATTAGAGGTCTTTCCACCTCATTGTTTTATGTTTAAAATAAGATTGCTTCAATACAATGAAGTATTTTTTCTGCGTTACTTCATATAAAAGTGTCACACGATTATGTTTGCAAATTTCTTTTGCTTGACCTTGACCTTTGACCTTTATATCATTTTGATCTGACAAGGTAGACGCTTCAATACCAAGTGGTCCGATGTATCTATGATTATTGATTCAAAAGTTATATGTGTTTTTATTGAATTTTCGAAACTTTCAGGGGCAATAACTGCTAGAAAGGGACTTTGGACCCTTTCAGTATGAATAGATTGAAGGAGCGTCTAAGTGTACTGAATACGTTAGTAAAAGTTTCAAGTCTCTATCTTTAACGGTTAATGAGGAGTAGCGATAACAGGCATTTTGTACAATAGGGGCAATAACTCTATGATTGTAATATTGAAAGGGTCAAAGGGTTATATTTTAAAATATCTTATGATGTCCTACTACATCCATGAAAAAGTTTTTCTCTACCACCCTAAACAAAAGAGATCTAAAAACTCATTAATTAAGAGATTTCCAGATGACATTGACCTTTGACCTTTATGTTATTTTGTTCGGCCAAGGTAGACACTTTTATCCCAAGTGGTCCGAAGTCTCTATGACAAATAATAAAAAAGTTGGAAGTGATTTTATAGAAATGTAAATACTTTCAGGGGCAATAACTACTAGAAAGGGGCCTCAAATCCTTTCGGTATGAATAGATTGGAGAACCCTCTAAGTGTACTGACGACATTGGTAAAAGTTCCAAGTTTCTATCTCTTATGGTTTCAGACGAGTAACCATAACAAGCTTTTCGTACACAAGGGCAATAACTTTGTAAGTTCTGGGAGTTATCAAGCAAAGGGTCATTTGGTACCATAACTTTTAATGGCCAATAACATAAAGAAAAAATTGTTTCAATATTTCTTGAAATAAAAAAGATGTCCCTGGAAAAAAAGAGAAGAAAAAAAATAATAATAAAAAACATAAGAAATACAAAAGGTCTTTCACCTGAAAGGTGGAAAGACCTAATAATAATAATAATAAAAAACATAAGAAAAACAAAAGGTCTTTCACCTGAAAGGTGGAAAGACCTAAATAGATCTAATACCACACAAATTTAAGCTGAAATATCTTTAATGATATTCGTTTATAATTGTAGAAACTGTGGATTGCAGCTTTGGATGGACGCACGGACGAAGCGAAGGAGTTGATTGAGAAGGGTGCCAATGTCAACGCAGCTACTGACCTGGTAGGTTCGATTGGCTATAAATCATTGGTTGACTGTGATTGATTGGTGTTTACATGATGTACGCGACTTATTGGTTATTATTTTATCATTTTTGCGAATCTCTACCGGCCCTGTACCAAGTAGTTTTTTTTCTTTTTATTTCTTAAGTTGAAGCTGCAATGCACTTCACGCATAACATGAGAAATGAGACACGAGGTGCTTTTACGCTATGTTACAGCCGTAAAATTCCATCAGGTCTTATTTTTATAAACGGCATAACTTATTATGATTTGATAATTTATTGCTGTTTAAACGTCCCTTCAAAATTATATTTCTTCTTTTAATTTTAAGACGGCACCAGATGCCGATTATAATTTTCAAATTTAGACATATGCTCGGCGCGAATGTACGACCATTAAATAATGGACCAGCTCTTCTCGAGAATCTCATGCGAAAGACCCGAAGCTTTTACATCTGACCCGAGGGCTCAACTTGGGCACAGTCGTCACACTTTTTTCTCTTTATGCGTTTTGGTCTGTCGAACAAACGATCCTCTTTTAAAATTATTCACTAAACATTTCAACATCAACAACAAGCCTGCATCAACTACAAACCAACATTTGTAATTCATACATGCCAAAGCACTACAATTCTTTTTTTCCACGCTTAAGTTGTATTGTGTCAACGTGCGGAAAAGTACTTGTTTTTCTATTTGATAATAAAAATGATAACTTAAGATTTCAAATATTGTGAAGTTCACCTTTTATCACATCATATTACTTGCAGCAATTCGAATGCAGAGCTTTCAATGCATCAGACTGATATATAAAATTCAGGCGTCATTTCCGCACACCTGTAAATAACGGTCTTTAATTCTCTGTGTAATAAAACTGTACATGTATATGAAATTACTTTCAAGTTAATTAAGATAATAAATCTGCAAGTATTGACTGATAAATAATTAAATTTATTCATAACATAAAAAACATACCAATAACAATGAATTATCAACAAAAATCAAACAGATCTACCTTAAAAATTTAGATATTATTACACTTTTTCTTTTAAGCAATTAACTATTTTTACTTTGTAAAGGAAAAAATCCTTAAAAATAAGAAATTTTTTTAGCCACAGAGTACTAAAGCATACTAAAGGAAAAATCATAATAAACTTAATTGGTATTTTTTGCAATTTGAATATTTTCCTACATCATATAATAATTCAAACACCTCCGTCTAAAGCAGATTAAAACGATGTAAAAATGGACCCGACTATAATCTCTCTTAAGACATGATGATGTGCCCCTAAGTCCTGAAAAGCCCGAATTCTGTACGTAAGAATTTACTGGAATCTGAACTATACAAAAAGAATGCACTTCAACTTCTAAATATCTACGCACTGTCTCCACTTCAGACTCGATACGGTAACAGTTAATCGGCGATGACGTTGGCTCACTCCTTTGTTTTGTTTGCTAACATGTCACAGGTCGGGATTAATTATGCTAGAACTACGTGTTTTAGTCTCTGTTTTTTGAATATTACCGGTTTCTCCAAAGTCGGTTCTCTGAAAAACAACACAATAAAAAATCAAGTTATGCCGAGTAGTTGTATCCAGAGAAAAGTAGAGGCGTATATACATGGATTTTGCCCACGTACATTCGCGACTTGTTTGATATTTTTAGCTCACCTGTGCTGAAAGCTCAAGTGAGCTATTCTGATCACATTTTGTCTGTCGTCTGTCCGGATGTACGTCTGTCTGTCTGTAAACTTTCACATTTTCAACATCTTCTCAATAACCACTGAGCCAATTTCAATCAAACTTGGCACAAAGCATCTTTAGACAAAGGGGATTCAAAGTTATAAAAAATAAAGACCACACCCTTTAATCAGGGGAGATAATTAAGAATTATTGAAAATTTTCGAGACATTTTCAAAAATCTTCTTCTCAGAAACCACTAGGCCAGGAAAGCTGAAACTTTTGTGGAAGTATCCTCAGGTAGTGTAGATTCAAAGTTGTGAAAATCATGACCCCCCAGGGGTAGGGCGAGGCCACAATGGGGGGGGGGGGGTGAATTTTCACATAGGAATATATAAAGTAAATCTTTAAAATCTTCTTTTCAAAATCATGCATTTGGCCAGGAAAGCTGAAACTTGTGTTGGAGCATCGTCAGGTAGTGAAAATTCAAGTTTATTCAAACCATGATTCCTAGGGGGTAGGATGGGGTCACCGGGGGGGGGGGGGCAAATTTTTACATAGGATTAGCCCCTGGACGATTATTGGGCCTCACAAGGGGTTCATAGTTTGATGTAGATTTATATCCAGTATATAAACACTTGTTAGGGATTTTTTTGAAAACTGCAATGCTGAATGTGATATGACTATAAAATCATCCTGTTAGAAAAGGGACTTGATTAAATATAGGAATATCCATTATTATTTTTAATACAGGATCTACATGTATTATACCACATTGTCCAGATATTTTGTGTTATAACTCAACGAAGCTAATTTTATCGTCTATTGTTGCTCAGGTGAGCGATGTGGGCCATGAGCCTCTTGTTATTCATACTGCGATTTTAGAATTGTTGTTTAATACTTTTGTTAAGGTATCTTTACTTAAAGAGATACTTAAACTGAGAGAGAGAGAGAGAGAGAGAGAGAGAGAGAGAGAGAGAGAGAGAGAGAGAGAGAGAAACCAATCTCAAAAATATATTAAAATATTTCTTAAAACTAGATTTTGACCCGTGCGTGCACGGGTTGACATTGCACATGAATTCGAACATTATTTTACGAAATAGATACATCGACACACCGTATTGTTGACATTTACATATCCAAGCTTTAAGATTACAATAATGCTAATAATTTCACTACACTCTGCTTAGTTAGAATAATCTAACTGTGTCTCGGAACAGGCCTTCTCCTTTAAATCCATTCATTACTTTCCAAATGAAAGCTGAATACTATGATACTAGTAAATAACAACACATTGTGTGGAATTAGCAACGACACGCTGCAGCTATTTAATATTTGGCATATTAAATGTACACACACATAATTATGGCATAAAGTTGGATCACATGATTTATTTATTTTAATAAAACAATTCTGAAAATTTAAACTTTCCGCTGTACGTGTCGTCCTAAACTGGTATTTAACACCTGAGTAATTCTTTATATAGCCTTGCTAATAAACCGGTTCTTAAGAACCAGGTGACACAAACAGGTATTCGAATGAAAACCTTATCCGGATAATTAATTCATTATTATACCAAGTAGAAATTGATTTCTGTCTAATTCGTCCCTCAAACGAAAGAAATCATATTTCTCCTTTAAATCCATTCATTACTTTCCAAATGAAAGCTGAATACTATGATACTAGTAAATAACAACACATTGTGTGGAATTAGCAACGACACGCTGCAGCTATGTAAATATAAAGAACGGGGAACTAATGCTACTATTAATATAGGATATAATAACGTAATCCAACTTCATATATATTCAGAAAAATCAATACAAAAAAATACAATATAATCAATAAACAACATGATTACAACTATTATAAACCAAGTTCTTTGGAAAATATTAAACGTTCACTAAGCGGATCCTGGACATATCCATCCTTAGCAGATTCCGAACGCCAACGTCCATGTCTCTTGAATATCCTGTCCGGAATTCCCATCACTGCCGACGCAGTCGCTCCACCTGACCGCAAACTGTGAAGTCCATAAACTTTGATGTTATCTACAATTCCTGTAAATGCTTCGATGAATAATTCACGAACCCTGGTGTAAGACAGAGGCTTTTCACGATTACGCAACCGGTAACCACTTCCCGATTTCGAAATAGCACAAAATACATATTCCTCTGAATCGTCTTGAATCCCAGCTAAACGAAGATACAATTCAAAATTAGAAACAGGACACATATATGAAAATGTTCTTGCTATAACAACTCTTGTACCGTCTCTGTTGATATCAGTCTTACTAGACTCGATGAATATTTCAATATGATCAGGTAAAAATTGAATATCAGATCTCTTGATATTTATGAGTTCGCTGCTACGTAAAAATCCAGCGAATGCCAACAAAACCATACAAATGATTCTTTGATTATAAAGATTATTACATTCAAACAGTTTCAAATACATACAACGTAAATTTTCAATAGTTATTGTTCTTTCTTTTGAACAGGTTTTGCCACTATACGTTTCCCACCTTCCATAATGTTTTTAACAAACTGATTGTAAGTCGGAGAATTGAATCCCACAAGATCATGAGCCCATTTGATTCCATAGAATGCGTCAGCAATAGGGGATGGAGAGTTTGCCCGTTGAACCAAGCATGCTAAATAAATAGATACATGTAAAGGTTTTGAAGGAAATAATTCACTTTCCTCGATTCCTTGTTCTTTTGCCCACTTTTGCCCAAATCTCAGGAAACTGTTACAATATTTGTTTATAGTTGAATCCGCTCGTGACGCTTGCATAATCCTTAAATACACGCTTTTCAGGAATGTAAATTTTCCCCATATTACAATCCAAAACAACACCAAGATACTCGATAACTTGACAAGGGATCCACATGGACTTTTCCACTTTAGGCACAAAACCTGAACAAACTAAATCATACTGTACCTCTTTGGATATTTTGCATGCTTCGTCATACTTACTATGGCAGCCAAACCCATCATCTAAATACATAAGTACTGTTTTACCTTCTCTATGCCATTTCTTAACTAAGGGTCGTGTGAGTTTAGTAAAAATATATGGCGCAGATGTGAGACCAAATGGCAAAACATTAAAACAGAAATATCGATCTTGAACACCAAATTTCCATGAAAATCCTAAATATTTTCTATGGTCAGGAAAAATATCTACATGGTGATATGCACTTGTGATGTCAAATTTAAAACACCAACTATTTTTATTTGTATACATAAGAGCGGTTCTTATATCGTCATATTTCACAGACTGTTTCCATACATGCTTATTAACTTCCCTTAAATCTAATATAAGCCTTCTTTTCCCACTGGAGTTCACTGAAACAGAAAGAGGATTAGTAACCAAAAACTCTGTATTTTGTTCGGATATCAAACCGTTTTCTAATAGCTCCATTATTGCTCCCTGTACGAAAACATCTTCCTGTAAAGCAGATTTATTATTATGCGAAAAGCTCTGCTGTGGTAAAGAATAAAAAGGTATTTTATAACCATCCTGAATAGTATCTATGATATAATGACAAGCATCAATACATTTCCAAAATTCAATATTTGATTTTAATCGCCCTTTAACAGAGACTTTGCCACCTTCTTTATACTCATAGCATTCGTTAAACTCATCAACACAACTTTTTCCATCATAATACTTATCTTTTATCAAAGATGATTCTTTAGACTGTTTAGCCTCTCTATTTAGCGGACTTAAGCTCTGGGCATTCTTTTCTTTGGTGATTGGGTTTTCCGCAGTGGAAACAGCCAATGGGAAATCTTTATTTTCCGCTTTAAACATTCGTTTTTCGTCATCCGAATCATCAGCCAATGGATTGGTTACATAATTTTTCACTGTACTCCACCCACAAGGTGATGCATCAGCCATTTTGATAAGTTTGTTACGTTTATTACAAAGTTCAACTGATTCATGAATAAGTTCCTTGCAATAATCATATTTATTGTTATTCAAGGCCCATGAAGCCTGCGTCAACGTATCAATAATCTTCTCGTTATGTTCAAATTGATCTTTGTTACCTGGATGTTTCCAGACTATCGCTTGTTCTGACTTTAACTTCTTCACTTCAGACGATACGGAGGAAGTTGCCCCCTGTAATTCTCTTTTAAAATTATCAAGTTGCATTGCCATAGTATTCTCCATGTCCATTTTCTGTTCATTCATTTTGTTGAGAATGGCTTGTAGCATGTCTGCCTGAGCCCCGCCCGACATCTCCTCGTTCTGCATGCCGAATTTAAACTTTCCGCTGTACATGTCGTCCTAAACTGGTATTTAACACCTGAGTAATTCTTTATATAGCCTTGCTAATAAACCGGTTCTTAAGAACCAGGTGACACAAACAGGTATTCGAATGAAAACCTTATCCGGATAATTAATTCATTATTATACCAAGTAGAAATTGATTTCTGTCTAATTCGTCCCTCAAACGAAAGAAATCATATTTTACCACAGTTTAGATGCCTCCCATATACCCGTAGTGTAGCAAAAAAAATTGCAGAATTGATCCCGAAACGACTTTGGAGAAAATTAATCAGGCTGCATTAAAAATAACAGTCAAATTTTCATCTAAAAATTCAATTCATTTCAATTCACTTTTTCACCAACGTTTTTTTACTCGCTTCGAATTTACACACCATGTTGACGTTCGGAACTCTCGGGATATTTCATATTAAATGCACTGAGTTAGAGTTATCTCCCGTATTCCTTTGATGAACAGAATGTAAGACAAATTTTTATCGTTTCTGAGTTTATCCATGCAAATGTGAATATTGTGGAAACATAAACTAAGGAGCCTCCCGTTATTTAGCGTGAATGTAATGCGCATGTGCAAGATTGTAAAATCCAAAAAATCCAGATAATTTCCAGATTTTTAAAAGGAATTTTTGTTGATTAATAATTGGCGAAGCTTGATTGAGAAAAAATAAAAACAAATTGGTAATCTTCAAGTACCAATGATGTTTAAAATATATAAAACAAAAGGCAGTACTCTTCTGATTTCTCGGCATTAAAGCCCAAAAATTCGAGTCTATTATTTTAATACAGTAGCATAGGTAAGTCTTTTAAAAATAGCATTTATGCTAACCTATTTGCATATCTGTTGCGCTTCGTTCATATCATCAGCTGTATATAAATTTGATTATCTGTAAGCAAATGCACAAAAGTAGCTAACTTTACACAAAAAAACCCCTGCAATTATAAACAAAGATTGCATTGCATGCATATCAGCCACGAATTTGTAACGCCAGCACAGAGAAAATGAAACAGAGGTTAAATGTTTCTTATTGCGTAACTCTAAAAAAAAGACGAGGACTTTGATACAAGAATCACGCAAAAAAGTAAAAACATATCATCGGAAATATAGGACAAGCATAAGTAATAAATATAGATCGATGTTTAAAAAAAGTTCTCTTTAGCCTGATGGATATACCAGCAGCAAAAACAACAACAACAAAAGTTATAAAAAAATAAATAAATAAAAATGCACACTATAAATATATAGCCCTGGTATCTGAAAACCAGTTATTGGATTTTTTTATGAAAAAAATTAACAAAATAGAACCATTTTAACAACAGCTTGGATTTTGAGTAGTTGTGTCAAACAGCAACATGACGTAAGCCTGTCTATTTCATTGCTAGCCACAGAGCCATGACTCTTTGGAATCAACAAGATTTGTCTGGCTTTTAACCTAAGACTACACAATCGGTAAATATTTCGCTTGAAACCGCGTCATTTTTAATTTGTTTTGACGCAGAGAATATTAGATAGATGCGCCCTACTGGAAGTCCAAGGTCTTGTTAAAATGGTTCTAAAACAAATTACATCAGGCACACTATACAGGGTTTCTTCTATCTATTGCCATCAGAAACAAACTACATTTGTATGTATTTTCCCAATCTGTTTACATCAGAAACCCTTGGCGTTACTTGCTCCAAACTCTAGACATAATTAAAAAATAAATATATAGCCTTCAATATCTGAAAACCAGGTAATGGATCTTTCGTGAAAAAGCTTAATAAAACAAAAGATATCAGACAAAATAATCTTCTATCTAGCGACTGAATTTCTCTAGACATTCCTAGAGATGGTATCTGGTTTTGAGGAAGTGGGATGGTTAACAAATTAACTATCAGTTCTATCCAAAATTTTTAGATATGAAATGTTTGTAAACTATCATTTGATAAAGGAAAAAATAGAGAAAAATTATCCATATATTTTAGTTTTGAAATTTGAATATTGTACTATATCTTTATTCAGTGTTCTTCTTCGGGAATTTATCTAGTCTAAAAAATGCTAATATACTAAGGATGGTTGTGGCCAGGTTTTGGACTAGTATATTAGTCTCCTTTACAAAGCAGTTCTCCGTAGGAAAATATTAACATTCAAAAGCCTAATTATTAAGAATTTTTCTTTACTGAATAATGAAATCAAATATTTTAAGGTTGATGTAATGGGTTATTTTTTTTTTTACCATCTACCATTCTTAAGAATCATTGTTTCAATTAAGAACATATTTGATAAAAAGTAAGTACATTTTCACAAATGTGGTCTAATACTGTCATATTTTCGCCATTCTATTTGATTTATTGATTCACTAAACATGTTGGCACACAACCATGTAACATTGTATATAGCATGAGATAATGTCTTGTCAAATAACAATTTACTTACAAATACTTCTGAAATACTTCTGAAATCAAACTGTCTACCTAATTTTAGTTTAAAGCAACGGCTCTTCACAGAGCCTCACTGATGGGCAAGTCAGCCGCTGTTGACGTCCTTCTGAGGATTGGCGCCAATATCAACCAGGAGGATGGGGTATGAAGAGCACGCGACACAAACCCAATATTTTTATCTTCACAAATATTTTGTAATTTGTAATTGTTCAGGTTTTTAATACTTATCATCTTTTTTCTGATTTTTCTGGTTCATCTAGAAAATTACATGTATTTGTATTAAATACACAGTAATTTTTATGCATTATAACCTGCCAATGTTATTGTTCCTCTGTGATAAGGGTCGATAAACTTCCCTATACAATTCATATTTTTATTAGAAAAAAAACCCCAAACATTTTTAGGGTGTGATTGTAGCTATAGCAAAATACATCGTATATTGTTAAAATTCAATGCTTAGTTTATGTTTCATTTTTTAACAAGGCCCAATCTACAACCATAGTTATCATTAAGATACCTATTGCAGCAAATGAAATTCTCAAAACAAACTTCATTTCTTTATAAATTATAAATGCAACGAACACATCATACTTATGTTATCAAAATTAAAAAAAAACATTGATTAAAATGTGAAAAGAAGTCAAGAAAATAATAAAATAACAAAAAAATTAGAATGTTGAAAAAGAAAACTTGTTCAATCTTAACTTTTATACCGGCCACCAGAAGAAGTCGAAAAACCCAAACAGTTTTAGGGTGTAATTGTAGCTATAGCAAAATACATCGTATATTGATAAAATTCAATGCATAGTTATGTTTATTTTTTTTTTAACAAGGCCCAGTCTACAACCACATTAATGAAGGTTTTACATTAAATGACGGTTTTATGTAGTTGTTGAAGTCTTCAAAGGGTCATACACTGCTAGATAATGCTGATAGAGTTGTCTGCCCTTTGAGTTTTAAATTTTTAGAGTGGATGAAAAATGTTAACGACTTGTTTCAAACTTCATGTAAATTTATATACTAGGAAACGTCTTTCTAGGTAAAATCATGTTGAACATTTTAGACTAAGATAACATTATTTTTGTTCAAGACGTAGCGTAGATGTTTATAATTTAATCAATCTTTTAGAAAAACCCATTAACAATAAGTTTCCGTTTTACCTCAGGACGGTCTGACTGCTCTCCACATGGCCGTCACTAATGGACACCGGGTAATCATGCAACATCTGCTAAGAGCTGGAGCTTGTGTTGACGCTCAAAACAGGGTATGCGTGATTGGACTTAATTAATACGGATGAAGACAATAACATTTTTAATTTACATTGAAAAATTACATAATTACATCTATTCAGTCTTTTTCATAAGCCATAATGCCTTTTGGGTTTTTTTACAGGACGGCCGGACACCACTACACATCGCTGCCATAAATGGAGATTTTAAATCAATACAATTACTCATTTCGGAGACGGCAAGCATTGAGGCACTAGACAAAGTGTGTATATATAGGGAACATATACTAGAGTACATTGCTATAATCAGTGAAATAAAGTCGTGTTTTGAGTTTTATGTTGTTAATTTTGAATTTACTTTGTATGTGGAAATACAAAATAAATAAATAATAGATAATAATATTTTAAGGTAAACATTGTATATATACACCAACATAGTTAATTTAAAATTTTCATTGAATAATTATGGATCATTTATGTAAAAAGGAAAAAAAATATTTGAAAAATTATTTCATTATATGTTATAAAATATATCAGCAGTTATAGTATCAACATAAAAAAAAACAATTTACGTTTACAGAGGCATATGGATAGAATACTAGTAACTAGTTACTGTATTGAAGTATAAGAGATAATAAGCCTCTGACAGATTACTTGCCCTTTCCCAATTATCGCTTACATTTGAGACAGTAGCCATATGTTCTATATGTATAAATGGTTTGGTAGAAATGCTAGCTTTTTACTCACAGCATGACCACTCGCCCTTGGATTTAGCTAGAAAAAAGATAGAAGAGAAAAAGGACGAAGGCCTAACTGCGGAGGCAGAACCTTTGTATAAAGCAGTAGCACTTCTGGAAAGTTCCCACAAGGTATTTGATTTTTTTTTAAATTCAAAAGACTTTTCTTGCCTTCCCAAACATATGATAGGTACATGTGTAAATTAAATACTAGTGATTAAAATGCATCGATTTACCTCTTTTTCATTTCAGAAAGCAGTGGACAGAATCAGTAGGTAGATTTCGAACTGAAAAAAATCATCGAAGTTACAATATGTTAAAGACCCTGTAGAAATGTAGAAAGATGCCTATTTATATATTTTTTAATATATATAAAGACAAGGTTTGCAGAGAATGCAGAAATAAGGATAGCTTTCGAGAAACGTTTTATGAATAAACGTTTAAACAACAAGAGACAAAAGCAATTTCTATCATTGTTGAATGTCCTTGGTTATTATTTGTAAACCAATATTTAATGGCTAAATCGTATAAACAAATTTGCAAATATTTTCAAAAGAGCAACCAAGTGTTCTGCAAAATTTTGGAGAAGATGCGGAGTCCAGATTTCACAAATACCTACAGCAAGGTTCGGAGGATCATTACGAAATCAATTTGATGTTTATTGGTCAGGCGGGTGTAGGGAAAACAACACTTACCAAAGGGCTGTTAGGAGAACTAGACCCTCATGTTATACCAGCCAGCACCAATGGCATTGACCTCCACCAACACAGGTGTAAATACGACAGGCAGACAAGACATATCTACCCTGTATCCGAAGGTTTGTTTGACGTTCATATTCATTCCTTCTCGAATTTCTCTTGAAGCATGTCAATTTTGAAGAGTCATTTTAAATGGCTTGCTGTCCCAAAAGTACTGTTTAACGGGTTTAAAAT
The DNA here is from genome assembly GCF_963853765.1 of Magallana gigas. Lineage (NCBI taxonomy): Eukaryota > Metazoa > Mollusca > Bivalvia > Ostreida > Ostreidae > Magallana > Magallana gigas. Next base: position 14,613,718 of record NC_088860.1, on the reverse strand, counting down.
CTGTTTTCTCGAATGTTTATTGTTTACTGTGTAAAAATATGCATTTGAGAATAATTATATTATCTTCTTTCAAGATTATCATTCATCTCTCTATTTGACATTTCATACTGTCTTTTGTATGATAGCTTTATAAAGTACTCTGCATTTTTCTCACTTGTTTTATAATAAAAAAATTATAATAATTTTTAGCTTTTTACAAATCTATGCATGCATGCATAATGTTTAACTGGTCATCGTTAGCTAACCACACAATAAAACATTCATGAATAAATAATTATATCATTCCTAAATATTACCACACAGATAACAGTGATCATAGCTTAAATCAGAGAATTGGCAGTTTGATACAGATGTCCTTGAAAGGAACTCCCGTACAATGTTCAGGCAGGGTTCCCGAGGAATCCTTGGAAAATCCCTCAAACTACTCATTTATTCATGAAGAGAAACAATTAATATGTGAAGGTGTGACAGCGGCACATGAAGACGACTATACAAAGACAGATCCTCAATCATTAGATTCCGCAAGTTTTCAAGGAAATTCAGAAACATACTCGGCATCCTCGCATGCGAACCAAGACTCATTTACTTGCACTGTAGTAACTGATGATATGAATCAAACGAATCCTACAGTGTCAAAGTCGAACATCGAAAACTCGATGTCTGACGTAACTACCCAAGATTCTTTACCTACGTCATCAACACACGTTAAAAGTCTAGTCAATCGAGCTAAGTTGTCATCAACCGAGGAAAAACCAGAGAGACTTGTGCCCATTACTATTTGGGATTTTGGAGGACAAGAAGTGTTTTACACTACACATCAAACCTTCCTGTCTTCAAGTTGTGTCTACATGATGGCCTTTAATTTGTTCGAACTTTGGCAGGAATCTGATCCCATGAAAACATCAAATACTACTTTAGGCAAGAATTTTGATTTTTTTTCAAACTTACTGAAGTCTTTCATTATAACAAATCCATTGAAAAAAAATATTATATAACACAAAAATTTAATTAAGGAATTTTTTTCTCTAGATACAGTATCATTTTGGATTAATTCCGTGATCACATATGCAAAGCATTCAGTGTTGGGATACCCTAAAATTGTCCTTATTGGAACTCATGCTGATTGCTTCCCCGTAGTATGTATCTTATATGTCTTCAGGATAAGTCTATAAATTTACATTCATTCTTTATCATACTTTCACCATCTAATTCACAATTTGCAAGTTTAGAATGTTTGAGTTAAACGCAATTACATGTATAATACTTTATTTCATTTCCTGTTCATGTAGGAGCAGAAAGGATCGTCTTTATGGAAAATTTTCCAGAGATTGGAAAAATACTTCCGACGAAGCGTTCAAAGACAACATTTGGTTATTAGTCCCCGTTACTTTATCGATGCTAGGGATGCAGAGGGTGTTCCATTTGACATTCTACGTCAGTGTGTCATGGAAATTGCCGAATCTTTGCCGGACTGGGGCTTACCCATTCCACATAAGTGGGTTGTGTTAGAAAACCTAATAGCAGATATGAAATCATCCGGGTGCAAAGTGGTATCTGTAGAGAAACTGCAATCTGTGTTATCCAACGAATTCTACTTCAAGCGCCAAGAAATTGAAGATTTCTTAACATTCCAGCATTCATACAGCAAGGTTCTTTACTTCAAGGAAAGTCATCTCTTTGAAAATGTCATCTTAGATCCATGTTGGGTAATAGATGCGTTATCTTCATTCATCACTGACGAAGGAACAACCAATTACCCTACAAATACCAAATCTGCAGAATGGACCAACCTCCGAGTCAAAGGAAAACTAAGCAGAAGTTTTATAGAAGATGTATGGGGACATTCCAGTTTTTATCCATTTAAAGATTACTTGCTGAGCGTTCTTTGCAGACTTGATATGATTACCCAAAGTAAGAGCGAAAATGTCTTTTACGTTCCTGGAATGGTGACAGAAAAGTGTCCTGCTCAGATTGTCAACGATCTACAATCGGCAACTAAGATAGGATTAGTTTCCTTTAAGATTTCTTTTAAGAACAATTTTCTTCCACCTGCAATCTACAATAGAATGGTGGCAGCATTCATATCAATGTTTGAGAATAGTTCACCATTGTCAACACAACTTTTCAACGATTGTGCAATTTTTGAACTGTCGCGCAGCAGATGGACGATGCTCTGTAAAGAAGGACATGAAATTCTGGTATTTACATACATCAGCGACCGTAGAGGTAAAGCTGCAGACTTGAAAGCTTTCCGCGGTGTCTACAGTATTACTCTAGACTGTCTCAGAGACCTTCTGAAAATATACAGCGCGTTTCAGAATCCTGCTCTACGACAGAACGACTTGCCATTTGAAATACATTGCCAGGGTTGTAGAAGTCCTCTTTGTTACATTAGCAAAGAGGTGTTCCATGGTCTCAGTCGCTACCAATGTCCACATCACGGAGACTACCTTTGTAGCGTTGAAGTATTAGAAGAAATATTTGGAATAAAGGTTCGTTTTTTAGCACTTGAAATAGCAATACTAAATGGGAGTTGTTAAAGAAAAACACGTAATCAAGTTAATGTAAAAACTGAGTCCATAAAGTTCCTAAATTGGTCATGGATTGGGGTTTTTATGTGCAACTTTTGAAAAGGTTTATATGAAAGATTTTTTTTTCCATAATTATTATAAAATCTGTAAGTTTTTTCTTAGGAAATAGAGGCGGATAGAGACCCCGTCATTTCTACAGAAAACCATTCATCTGATGAAATCCCGGCCATTAAAGGTATTTTTTTACACACTAGTACGCTAAAGAAGTTCTAATGCGTTGTATTCTTAACTAAATAATTGAATGCAAAATGTTTTTATGTGACAATTGATTTGTCGTTTTAGAAAACAAAGAGTGTTTCTTGGACTATATTGCAAGCAGATTTCCAGGAACCGATTGTGTGTTTCTTGCCGCTGCTCTTGGATTTGGCTTACATCTTGTGGAAAAACAGCGACATGAGTTCGCCAGTCAACATGAATTGGTTTTCAATATTCTTTATAACTGGGAAAAATCTCACCCTTTTCCTCACAGTAAAAATTTGTTACTACAAGCTCTGGAGAATACGGAACATAGGGAAATGGTTGAAGAAATGAAAACCTTCTCATTCAAAAAATACTGGGATTCTGCGTCTCTGCTGGACATTTCAGGACCCGAAGAACAGACTTCAGACAAAGATTTAGTCATTGTGTCTAAAAACGTGAAACACTTCAAACGATTGCTTAGGTTTCTTAAAGTTCCTCAAGAGGACATTGATGATTGTGAAAGAGAATTGAAGGGAGAAGCTGCTGATTACATATCTTTAATATCGCTTTCAAGATGGAAATCATTGAATTCCAATTCAACTAGATTAAATCTTTGTGCAGCCCTGCTGTATATGGAATTGAGAGACTTAGTCGATAGATTGGTAACACAGTGGAAAGTATAATACACATTGACACAATTTAGATGACATACTTTTAGTTAGAAGTTTACTAAAACTTTTGAATTTTCTATTAAGAACTGTGAATTTTATGTTTTGATAGTATTTAAAAGGTTGTATATATCCAAGTATTATTTATACACGATCTCAACCATGACAAACATATATATTAAAAAAAGTTTTAATTAAAAAGTTTAGATATAAAAAATGCCTCTTTTGACAATCAAGAATGTCAGTTAAATGTTGACCGCTGTGTTCACATGGAAGAGACCAATCATTCACATTTTTATATACTATATCCAAGTTTGTTTTTATTTATAAGCCTATTAGAATCAACACTTATTTGACAAGCATCTACTAGTATAGATTTATTAAAAATATAGATATCGAAATTCTAGAAAAAATTCATAAAAATGTGTGACCTTGATAACTCGTATACAAACTTATTGCCCACCACAGCCCAATTTTACTTAAGAAATAAAAAGGAAGGTCCATGGATCATCATGATTATTTAAGCAACAATGTATAATTTTGACGAAGTATCTTTTTAGCTTATCTTTTAGATAATTCTCCATTAACAATAATCTTACATGTGCATTATTTATTAAGACTCGCTACGGTCTTTCACAATTTCAATGAAAATTGGTTTGGTCGCTGTCGAAAAATACTTTGCTTTATTTGCAGCACGAAGCGCTTTTCTGATTTTATCAAATGGAAATGAACGGGTTTTTTTTAAATAATCTTCGTGAACTTTCCTGTCAGTAAACACACTATATTAAACCAACAAATTGTCTTTATTCTAAACCCAATTAAAAAAATAAGAAAATATTGATCCATAAAGCTGATTGAAATAAAATTCTCGAATATGCACACCACGTACATGAAAGCCTTAGACCAAGGTAAGCTTTTCTGATTAAAATTGTGAACTAATTACAATATGGCTATGGGCTGCATTAGAAAGAAAACGTAGATTTAATCCCCTACCGTCTGGATATAAAATTAACAAAAAAGGCCAATATAAAATCAATTTTATTTTACGTTTATTCTTAAGGTATTCATACAACCAAATTACAACCTATATCCATATCCCCAAAATATGGCAATTTATCACGTATTGTTTATTTTAAATGCACATACGATATTCTTATATGAATTAAACTACACTCACCGGCCTCAGAATAATATCGTTTTTGCTGGGGACAATTTGCTATGAATATAATTAACCTCAAACATATAAGTCATACCTTTTTAATAACTAAATTGTATTATGTGCATGTCATGTAATTCCACAATATTCACCCCTGCGAATGTGTTCGGAATGTTTTCTTTATCGTTGCTAAGTACGTAATAAATCCAGAGGTGCTCAAATGAATGTTCACGAGACTTCACCGAGATTTGTTCAGTTCCTGTGAAATTTCGAGCGGAAGTATAAGTGTTCGGATAATATTCTCAAAATACGTAAGTACTGGTCGTTTTTCATATCATATCCTACTTTGATTTATTTTAAAACGGGAAAAGCTTTCAAGATGTATGTCTTATTTCACCATCTAGCAGTTATTTATATTAAACGATAATATTCAGAACAGAGTTATCGTTCGCGTTCAACCACGTATAGATTGGTTGAAAATATAAACATTGGGTTGCTTAATAAAATCATAGCCATTTTTGATGCTTGTGGTGTGCAATACCATGTTTTAAAAAAAGTAATGGGTGTCTGTTTTGCATTAAAACTTAGTATATCGAGCCATTTTCAAGGAACGTTCTGCATAAAATAGTGTAGTCTGTTTCACTATTGATGTTATTACTAGGTCAGGCGCGGATCGAAAATTAATCCTCAGGAGGGATCTCTTTTAAGCATGTTAGTTGTTGCAACAACAGACAAAAACTAATTTTTGAATAGTCACATTTATTTCTAGAACACATTTTATCAACCAATTAATGAAGATAAAGTTTGAAATCAATAAACCGCTAGATTTTATATTTGACTACAAGAACCTAGATCTGCTGTGAAATAGACTTTATACACGAGGTACGATTTTTACTGCGAAACTGAAAGGGTCAAATAAAACCACGTGGTCTAAAATTTGAATGACAATAACATTCGCAGGGGTGATATTATCATCAGATTTTTTGCTAGTGTGACACATGAAATGAGGCATCATCAGTCTCGATTGTTGCCTCAAGGTGATTAGGTCATGTATTGTTCACTCTATTGTGCACGGCTTTCGATGCTTAAAGTAACTTCTGATAGCAATGAAAAGATTCCGTTTGGTCTATTTCACTGGAAGTTACATGGACCGCTGGATTGATTTCAATTTTTTATTCAAACGAAATAACTTTCCTGTTACGTAGTTAAATCACACTCTTTTTTAAAGGAGGAACAAAGTGTCGTGAGAAGTTATTATGGTATGAGCAGGTCCCATGATTTCGCGGTAGTTAAATAATTTTGTTGAAAAATCTATCAACACGGAAATATTTTCAGACACTAATATAATTGGGAGTTTCCTCATTATACACCTCAGTGATGTTCAGTGTGTTTCTGTTTACTTTGTCTGAAAATATCCCGACATCAGATGTCAATTTCAGCGCATGCTACTATACGTAAACAGAAATACCGCGATATGATAGGAAACAAGTATACAGCGTTTACTGGTCTAACAGGAACCAAACAGGTCATAATGCAGGTGTTCCATTGATTTCTAAAATGACCATACTCCGAAGATACTGTACACTGTCCGGTATTAAAACAGCATCAATTTTCTTGCAATAAATTCTGTGATATTTATTGAACTCCAAATAACGGCGAACAACTTTCCCATGAGATCTACGTACTTTTGAGTGTCTTTGACAAAACACATCGAACAAACGTATTTGATATAATTCCAATATATTGCTCATCCATGGATTATATACATTGTTTCTATATAATGGAATGTCAGAGTATTGAATTGTAGCGTTTACTGCGAGTTTTCCAGTAAACTCGTTTAATTAACTGTAACATCAAGGTGGAATAATCAGATTTTGATGCAGCTAGATTACTGTTTATTTGTGCAAACCTGTGCACCTAGCCCCGGAGCCATAAAACTTAGACGAGCTTACTTTTGATCTAAGTCTCACTTTTATAGAAGGGACGTATAGTGTAAAAGTGAGACTAAGATCAAAAGTGAGCTCGTCTTAGTTTTATGGCCCCGGGGCCTGAAGTTGAGAGACTGTCGATCGATTGGTGAAAGAGTAAATATCAAATGTATCATTATGATATTATGATATGAATAACCAAATGATTTCAAAAACATTATTTAATGTTCAAAAGTGCTTTGCTAACTTATAAATGTTTTACTGTGGAATCATTTTTATTCATGGGGGTCAATGTTCGTGGGAAGCCAAATTTTCCTTGTTCGTGGGGACGTAATTTCGTTGATAGCAATTAAGTTCTATTCCGTAAATCAATATAAAACATGTGCTTGCAAATACGTTGTGGGGATCTAAATTCGCGGGCAAGGGTTACCCACGAGAGCCATGCATGTCGATTTATTAAGTCAAATAATTTCATGGGAACGATAATTTGCTGGGAGAGAAGGACCAATTTATTAAAAAAAAAAACCAATGATATAATAATGATTATAAAAAGTAGCTATATTTAAATATATGAAAAGATTGTCCAGATCCATATTACAAGCTGTTATGCATTATAGTCTGTTGCAAGTATATAAAATGATTTTGGATACGATGAAACATATGTGTCTTAAGGAGCAAGGTTATTTACTGCAACTATACTATAGAAAGGATTTTCAAGAGAGGGTGCATATGTAAAGATAGTAGTGGATAAGTGAGCATAGTCTGTTACATCTGATATAACACATATCAAGTTGTCATGCACATGTGGAAGGGTATACATTTATTTGCAAGTACAGGGACACATTCATGCATGAGCAGTTATAAATACACAAACCTTTACGGCAGTGGGTTAATATTATTTATACAGTCACATTATATATACAGCCCACAAGAGATATGTATAATTCCTGCTGCGCTCGCCCGAACAGTTGTTGAATGACGTAAGTTTTTGTTGAATCAAAGTATTGCATAAACGTGTCTTGTTGAACGTGACTTGTTAATAACAGCACCGCAGAAACACATAGCTACTTAAAAGTTTCATATCATTATCAACCGCCTCCAGACGGCCGGCAGAAAACATGGACAGTAAAATAAAAAAAGTTACTTATTCTTATATTTACTAGAATATGTATATATTAAGTAGCTCTTTTATTTTTATTGTTTTTCTGCATTAATTATATATATATATATATATATATATATATATATATATATATATATATATATATATATATATATATATATATATCTATGCTTGCGGTCCCTAAAATGTTATCATGGTCATTGAAAACATATACCCCTTACAAACTTCATTTTCATCATAAAAGCGCAATAAAATACATCATCTGAAGAATTCTTTATTCGATACCTAAGCATTCATCCAAGAATCAGGACATCACCATAATTAAATTAATGTTTCAATTTCTCTCTTATATTATCTCGAAATGTTTCAATAAATCTGCATGTCCGAATTCACAGGATATTCCTAATGAAAAGAAATGCAAATATTTGTTACATATAAAATATTGTCTTTTTATTCTGGATATATCAGTGTATGAACTCATTTAGTTTGTATAACAGAAAGTGATTGAAGTCGCATAGGTAATTATGCTTAACAGAACTACGCAAATCGTCTATCGACCTATCTTTTTACCGCAACCTAAGTCAAACTACTGTCGTTTCATTAATATTCAAGAATATTTAATTTCGTAAATAAAGTGAAATTCACAATATCAAGGATACGTAAATTCCTGGCAAATGACCCTAACAATACAAATTGTTAGTAAAAATTGCACTTCCATGAACATTTGATTTCAATCATAAACTTAACAACGAAATCCACCAAAATTTGTATTAAAAAATATTGATGAAACCACAGTATCACGAATGCTGACTTACAAAAAAACTACTCTATATTTCAGATTGACTAGTTTCTACTGTAAAGCATAACATAACAAATGATTAATTGCTAGACAGTTATTTTTTGACTGCAATCTTACTTTCAGGACAATGGATATTGACCTCACCTCATAGCTAGTACAGTGTATGTTACGCTTCCTTATCCTACTAATTTGAATTGAATCTGAAACTCAAAACTTAACGAAATAGATTTTTGTAACTTTATTGCATGTCAAGCAAATATCGTCGAAGTATTTCAGTAGTTTGCCGTAAAAAAAAATTAAAAAACTGATGTCAAATCATGAAAATAGAGTTATTTCAACATTTATTCTTCATCAACGATGTCCAGTAATTTAGAGAAGAATTTCTGGTCGGATTAGTCGCAAGTTTATTACACAACTGACACATTGCAAGATCAAAGACTCCGCCATTGCTAATATCGTGGTATTTATCTTTCTCTTTGAGGTATTTCGTGTAATTTTCCTCATTCGATCCAATTTCTAGCAACTTTTTAGCAAGTTCTGACGCCGATGGAAAATCTTGATAATTGATAAATGTTCCATTTGGTATATACTCTGCTGCATTGGCAGGTCCATTCACTACGGGAACGATTTCAAGGTCATACAAAAACAAATTGAATAACTTCTCAGTGGTATAGTCAGGACATATTGTATTTTCAAAAGCTAAGTAAAATTTATAATCTCGAGACACATTTTTCAAACAATCACTTAAAAGAGTAGTTCTGCCTCCACAAGGCCGTGTACCACACGAGCCAAAGAGGTCAACATGCATATATTTTCCCAACTCCTGTGCTAACGCTTTCCGCTTTGAAGGAACAGGGCAATGGCCCGACATCCACACTGCCCCCAACTTTTTCTTTCGATACACTTCGCTGTAGTTTCTTTTTAATTCCTTTTCACGTCGAACAATTTTCCCATAAGATCTAAGTACTTCTGAGTGCCTTCGAAAAGACATCGTGTAATCAAACTTGTCATCCCAATGTTTCGGTGGTTTGTGGGTGTAATGCACGGTTTCCATAGCATGGAATATCCAAAATTGATTGGAAGCTTTATATGGTGGCTTTCCAGGTAAAGACATGTGAGTAAATATAACAGCATGGCTCTTATTAATGTCCTTTACATTGTCAGTAACGATGCAGTTTGTTACTGACGGACACTTCTTTTTTCGGAAAGGTTCTATGTATGGCTTTAGATATGGCCCATTATAAATCAATATAATAAACGTTAAATTCTCTTTTGATTTGACAACTTCTTTTTTAGGCACAATCAAATTTTTTTGTTTACTCGTATTTGTAATTCCGAATGAAATAAAATCCATTTTAAATTCAGAAAGAAAATTTATCCAAAACACAGAAACAAGAACTGAAGTCACTATAACGATGAAGAAGTAAATTGTATGTTGTTGAAATGGCATGTTTTCTGGAAAAAAAAATAAGAATGTAAACTTTAAATTTTAACGAATGTTGAACAAAGAGGGCATTTTCCGGCAGATTTTAAATCAAAATATATACGAATGTTACATGGGCCTTTTGAAAATAAAGATAAGAAAATAAAATTATTTGAAAATGTGGAAATAAGAAGGTTCTTATGACAGATACATAAATATGACTAACATTAAAATTGGCTTTCTCCTCAAGTAAACAAACCGATAATGGTCACGTGGACTGAAGGAGCCACGCTAATTGGTTTAAACTTTATTTTTACACAGATGGAATTAATAACAGAATATTGACTCAAAGAGATAGACACCAAACAATTACAAAATCATTAGACAACCAAGTAAAAGACATAACAAGTGTAAGTAAATATTATACGTGATAAAACAAAAAAGAAAACACATATCACATTGTAGGTATTAATTTTAAACATTACAATTAAACATAATAACTTATATAGATTTTACCCCCAAAAAAGTCCCAGAAGATAAATAGTTTGCTAGTTTCTGTGAATTTGACAACAATTTCCATCATTTACTATTGGATTGGTATTATTTAAAACCCAGATGTCTCCCCTTAGTTTGTAATGTGGGGCAAATTTAATAGGTAGAAAGTATGATGATAGCTAGTCCAAATGTCATATCATTATCATTCAGGTTAGGCCAAAATCTTGTTTTTTTAAACTAATTCTTTAACATCCAAATATAAGTCTGTTTTTTATCATCCATATTTGGAACAAGTCTTCAATTTTAGGATTTCTTATGTAATTACTAGGGCAATATCTTTTAAATTATAAATGACCTTGAAATTCATAATAATTCTAGGTCAAAGACTTAAAGGCCAGATATTTTTTAGATTAAACTCTTGTTTTGATATTTGCGTCTTTCAGTCAAAGGGTTTGAAAGTTATTTAAATTGACCTTGAAATGAAAATATGATATAAAGGTCAAAACTTTGGGTAGGGTTTGATAGGTTATATAGTATTTATTTGGGATACATACAAGTTTAAAGTCTATATGTATAAGGAATCTTGTGTTATGGTCCGGGCGATATTTTTTTTAGAAAACGCTTGAAAGGCAAAATAGGCCAAAGTCAAATAGTTTGGTTGCGTGCACTCCTTCTCAATAACATTTATTTATGTTCAAAATTTAAAGTCTTAATGAAAAAGGGTATTTAAGATACTATGTAGTCAATGGTCATAGAATAGCATATTATTAATGGATGCAGATATTGTTTAAACTGAATAGAAACCAGCTGTATATAAAGAGAGATCATAAAGCCATATATACAAAAGAGTAATGAACTATATATATGATTTAATTTGGCCCCCATAATTCGCCATTTTTAAAGTGTTTTTGATACAATAAAATGTTATTTTAGGGCCGCCAGGAGGTGGCCCGTTATTTGATACACATTTAAATATTGTAACGGCGTTTCTGCGGGATAGTTTTTTCATCATGAATTAATATTATGCTCATTTTTATCAATTAAAAGTAAAATTGCATGTAGAAATATTTTTTATGCCTTTTTAAAATATTACATATATTTTTGTTTTGCTCGTTAATGTAAAGAAGTTCATAGACTGTCGTGTTAGACGTGTTTTTATCGAAACTATAATCTAATCGAAAAATTTCGGAGTTTTCCATTGTATTTGGATCGGTATACGGGACATACTAAAGACCTGAAATACTAAAGACTTGAATGACATGAACTTTTATATAAATGATGTATTTGAATTTCTATGTGCTGCGTCAAATAAAATGACTTTGTGTGTGAATTTATAATATTGCTATGTGCTTTTTGGTAGATTATCATGAAATGACATCATTTTTTTTACGCAAAAATATGAAAAAACTGAAAATTTGTATGGACCTGAAAATTTGAGCTAACCTGATTTATTTTTTAATTCTTTTGAAATAACAATGATTATCTTTATAAACTGTAGTGTAGATAAGATTTTTAATTCCATTTTGCAAAAAATTATCGAACTCTATTCTTAATAAAAGTAAAATGTTAATAACGAGTTGCTGAAAATATAGTAATTAAAATTAAAATCTACAATTAAAATAAGGACAACCAACTCGTTATTTTCTTTGTAGTGATGATTCATACAACAATTATATTTTTGCGGCCCATTTGACGCTTGCGTCAATATGATTGCTTGTGTTATTTTTTAGATGAGTTGATATGAAATATATTTTTCACATATCTATCTGATTTATTTGCACTCACTTGCAGTGTATGACGTCAGAAGTGACGCCATCAGTAAAAAAATTGACATTTTTCTCATCTTTTTACGAATGGGAAATATAGAGCGCATGCTTGAACAAGAATTTTTTTTGTCACTTATTAGTCTTGGCTAGATACATCTCGGATTAAAATATTTTGTTTGTTCAAGCATGCGCTCTATGTTTTCTGAAAGAAAAACTGCTTGAAAACAAGCTGTTTTATGCTAAAAATGTATATATATATGTACAAAGAAAACAAGGAATTAAAGTAAAATGATAATATTCATTTTTGGGGGGGGGGGGGCATTTTAGACCCATACCATATATAGTCCTTTCATGTCCCCCGGAGTTGGGGTTTTGACTTTAGTTTTGGGCCAAAATGGTGATATAGTGTTAATGCATTTATTGTTTACAAATCATTTTTCTACTTCTGCTGATACTGAATAAAAACTGACTGCATATAAAAAAGACCATAAAACCATTTACCAACATTGTAAATTTCAGGTCTCCTAAGGTAGATGTTCTGACTCTAAGGAGAGGCCAAAAGGGCCATATAGTGTAAATGTATAAAATGTTTAAAAATCTTTTTCTTTACTTTTACTTGTACTGAATGAAAAATGACTACATATTTTAGAAAGATCATTAAGCCCTTTACAGAGATTGTAAATTTCATATCCCCTGGGGTAGGAGTTTTGACTCTAGTCCGGTGCCAAAATAGCCATATAGTTTTAAAGGGGCATGGTCACGATTTTGGTCAAGAATTATTTTTTCGATTTTAATGTATACAATGCTTCAGTAAGGCATTTCTAATAGGCAACCATAATTTGATTGTCATTTGTTGATTTTTAAGCGAGTTACAGAACTTACAATTCTTCGCTATGTAAACAAAGCCTTTGTTTACATTTTGAATATTGAAGTGAAAAATCAAGTTTTATACCTCAAATGAATGTGTTAATCGTTAGTAACTGTTTATTTATGCTTAAAATGAATAAGAAAGACAAGTCAGCTTGAAAAAGATTTTTTACTGGTATATTGAACATATGTAAACAGAAACAGGGCACGAGCCTTGTTTACATGACGAAGATACGTGAGCCCTGTATCTTGCTTAAAACTCATCGACTGGCACCCAGATTTCATTTGATCATTAGAAATGAATTCCCAATATCGTGACCATGCCCCTTTAAATATATACATGTATAATCTTTAAATATCTTCTTCTTTATCTCTTTTGAAACTGAATTGAAACTGGCTGCATATTTAAAAAGATTATTAAACCCTCTACCAAAAATGATAAATCCATGAACCCCAGGGTAGGGGTTTTTACTGCAGGGGATGGCCAAAATCGGTAATTCAGTGTTAATGTAAATAATGTTTAACAAGATATCTGTGAGCCAATGCTCAATAGTGATACCTCCGCTCTGATGTGAATATGCACAATAAGCAAAGTCGACATTTAACAGAAAGCTGGTATCCGATTGGTACAGAAATATATCCCACAATATGGCATGCCTAAACAAATAGTGTGTTAAAATTTCAAGCATCTGCGATAAATAGCTGCTGAGAAATCTTTGAGGAAAATTTGTTTGAAAATTTTGGCTAAAACAAACAAAGTCGTCATTTAACAGGTAGTTGACGTCCGATTGGTACAAAAATACATCCCACGATATGGCATGCCTATACAAATACTGTGTAAAAATTTCAAGCATCTGCGATAAATAGTTGCTGAGAAATCTTTGACGAAAATTTGTTTGAAAATTTTGGATAAAATAAACAAAGTCATTATTTAACAGGAAGTTGACGTCCGATTGATACAAATATATATCACAATATGGCATACCAAAATAAATAGTGTGTTAAAATTTAAAGCATCTGCGATAAATAGTTGCTGAGAAATCTTTGACGGAAATTTGTTTGAATATTTTGCTAAAAATAAACAAAGTCGTCATTTAACAGGAAGTTGACGTCTGATTGGTACAAAAATATATCCCACAATATGGCATGCCTATACAAATACTGTGTAAAAATTTCAAGCATCTGCGATAAATAGTTGCTGAGAAATCTTTGACAAAAATTTGTTTGAATATTTTGCTAAAAATAAACAAAGTCGTCATTTAACAGGAAGTTGACGTCTGATTGGTACAAAAATATATCCCACAATATGGCATGCCTATATAAATATTGTGTAAAAATTTCAAGCATCTGCGATAAATAGTTGCTGAGAAATCTTTGACGAAAATTTGTTTGAAAATTTTGGATAAAATAAACAAAGTCGTCATTTAACAGAAAGCTGGCATCCGATTGGTACAAAAATATGTCCCACGATATGGCATGCCTTAACAAACACTGTGTAAAAATATCAAGCATCTGCGATAAAAAGTTGCTGAGAAATCTTTGACGAAATTTTGTTTGAAAATTTCGGCTAAAAATAAACAAAGTCATTATTTAACAGGAAGTTGACGTCCGATTGATACAAATATATATCACAATATGGCATGCCAAAATAAATAGTGTGTTAAAATTTAAAGCAATTGCGATAAATAGTTGCTGAGAAATCTTTGACGGAAATTTGTTTAAAAATTTTGGCTAAAAATAAACAAAGTCGTCATTTAACAGGAAGTTGACGTCCGATTGGTACAAAAATACATCCCACGATATGGCATGCCTATACAAATACTGTGTAAAAATTTCAAGCATCTGCGATAAACAGTTGCTGAGAATTCTTTGACGAAAATTTGTTTGAAAATTTTGGTTAAAAAATAAACAAAGTCGTCGTTTAACAGGAAGTTGACGTCTGATTGGTACAAAAATATGTCCCACGATATGGCATGCCTTAACAAACACTGTGTAAAAATATCAAGCATCTGCGATAAAAAGTTGCTGAGAAATCTTTGACGGAAATTTGTTTGAAAATTTTGCTAAAAATAAACAAAGTCGTCATTTAACAGGAAGTTGACGTCCGATTGGTACAAAAATACATCCCACGATATGGCATGCCTATACAAATACTGTGTAAAAATTTCAAGCATCTGCGATAAACAGTTGCTGAGAATTCTTTGACGAAAATTTGTTTGAAAATTTTGGTTAAAAAATAAACAAAGTCGTCGTTTAACAGGAAGTTGACGTCTGATTGGTACAAAAATATGTCCCACGATATGGCATGCCTTAACAAACACTGTGTAAAAATATCAAGCATCTGCGATAAAAAGTTGCTGAGAAATCTTTGACGAAATTTTGTTTGAAAAATTCGGCTAAAAATAAACAAAGTCATTATTTAACAGGAAGTTGACGTCCGATTGGTACAAAAATACATCCCACGATATGGCATGCCTATACAAATACTGTGTAAAAATTTCAAGCATCTGCGATAAACAGTTGCTGAGAATTCTTTGACGAAAATTTGTTTGAAAATTTTGGTTAAAAAATAAACAAAGTCGTCGTTTAACAGGAAGTTGACGTCTGATTGGTACAAAAATACATCCCACGATATGGCATGCCTATACAAATACTGTGTAAAAATTTCAAGCATCTGCGATAAACAGTTGCTGAGAATTCTTTGACGAAAATTTGTTTGAAAATTTTGGTTAAAAAATAAACAAAGTCGTCGTTTAACAGGAAGTTGACGTCTGATTGGTACAAAAATATGTCCCACAATATGGCATGCCTATATAAATATTGTGTAAAAATTTCAAGCATCTGCGATAAATAGTTGCTGAGAAATCTTTGACGAAAATTTGTTTGAAAATTTTGGATAAAATAAACAAAGTCGTCATTTAACAGAAAGCTGGCATCCGATTGGTACAAAAATATGTCCCACGATATGGCATGCCTTAACAAACACTGTGTAAAAATATCAAGCATCTGCGATAAAAAGTTGCTGAGAAATCTTTGACGAAATTTTGTTTGAAAATTTCGGCTAAAAATAAACAAAGTCATTATTTAACAGGAAGTTGACGTCCGATTGATACAAATATATATCACAATATGGCATGCCAAAATAAATAGTGTGTTAAAATTTAAAGCAATTGCGATAAATAGTTGCTGAGAAATCTTTGACGGAAATTTGTTTAAAAATTTTGGCTAAAAATAAACAAAGTCGTCATTTAACAGGAAGTTGACGTCCGATTGGTACAAAAATACATCCCACGATATGGCATGCCTATACAAATACTGTGTAAAAATTTCAAGCATCTGCGATAAACAGTTGCTGAGAATTCTTTGACGAAAATTTGTTTGAAAATTTTGGTTAAAAAATAAACAAAGTCGTCGTTTAACAGGAAGTTGACGTCCGATTGGTACAAAAATACATCCCACGATATGGCATGCCTATACAAATACTGTGTAAAAATTTCAAGCATCTGCGATAAACAGTTGCTGAGAATTCTTTGACGAAAATTTGTTTGAAAATTTTGGTTAAAAAATAAACAAAGTCGTCGTTTAACAGGAAGTTGACGTCTGATTGGTACAAAAATATGTCCCACGATATGGCATGCCTTAACAAACACTGTGTAAAAATATCAAGCATCTGCGATAAAAAGTTGCTGAGAAATCTTTGACGAAATTTTGTTTGAAAAATTCGGCTAAAAATAAACAAAGTCATTATTTAACAGGAAGTTGACGTCCGATTGATACAAATATATATCACAATATGGCATGCCAAAATAAATAGTGTGTTAAAATTTAAAGCAATTGCGATAAATAGTTGCTGAGAAATCTTTGACGGAAATTTGTTTGAAAATTTTGGCTAAAAATAAACAAAGTCGTCATTTAACAGGAAGTTGACGTCCGATTGGTACAAAAATACATCCCACGATATGGCATGCCTATACAAATACTGTGTAAAAATTTCAAGCATCTGCGATAAACAGTTGCTGAGAATTCTTTGACGAAAATTTGTTTGAAAATTTTGGTTAAAAAATAAACAAAGTCGTCGTTTAACAGGAAGTTGACGTCTGATTGGTACAAAAATATATCCCACGATATGACATGCCTTAACAAACACTGTGTTAAAATTTCAAGCATAATTGCTGAGATAATTGCGACAGAAATTTTTGTTACGGACGGACAGACAGACGGACGGACGGACGGACAGACGGACAGACAGACAGACAGACAGACAGACAGACAAAGGTAAAACAGTATACCCCCTCTCCTTCGGAGCGGGGGTATAATAATATTCTTTAAGTCTACCGTCAGTATTCAAATACAATAGAAACTGACTGCATAATAATTATCAGTAAAGACCAAAAAGCTGTCTACTAAATTTCATGACACTTGTTACAACTGAAGTTATACGATCTTTTCTCTTCTTCTTTTCCTAGGCATCAGTTATATAAAACTTTGCATATACTGTCTTGTGGCAAGCACTGCGACTTCTAACGTATTTCTAATGTTTCGTATTTCTACTGCGCAGTAAAGTATCAAATGCTTTTGACCCTTTTTAAAATTATTTCGCCCTACGGCAATTCCTCTCAAAATTTTCTTTTATAATAATTTCGAACCTTTTTAGAAATGAAAAAGTAATGAAAGGGTAAAACCCTTTCATTTCTTTTTCATTTCTAAAAAGGTTCGAAATTATGTCACAACGGGAAAAAAACTCGACCGACTGCAATTAAAAAGAATCAATGCTGCCTAGTATATAACTGATAACTGTTGAAATGACGCTTTCTCGTTGGATAAAAATAGTCACGTGTTTACATTCTAATTTTCTATTGACAGCAGGTAGCAAAATACAAACGGGAACATGGCGGCCATAATGAATAAATTCATAAAAAAATCATTGCTATTTCATTTAAGTTTGATTGAATAAAAAACGTTTTGGTCATATATGAAAAAGCAAATCACATTCAGGTTTGATACTGAGTGACTATGAAGATATGCGGGTTGAAAGCCATTAAAGATCTCATTCAGCTTACAGACATCTAATAAGTTACAATCTTTTTATCCTATTAATTATATTTCCTATTGAATTTTACGCATTAGTTTTCAAAACTATGTAGCAAGAATATAAACTTAACGAAGAATGCCTACCTTTGAAGAATTGCTAAATATAATTTGCCGATTGTGACAAAGGTTAATCGATGCTGAGATTTTACTTCCAAATTTCGTTGCAGGACAAACATAAAAAACGTAGCGTTATTAAAATTCTTACCTTTTGGGCAAATCTCTTATGCATGCACCTCACATGTGTAAAACTTCCTGCTGTGTCGTTAATATTTAAATGCCTCGATATTTTTTCCACTTTTAACATAATAAAAAAAGACGGGGTTCAAATTTCGTGTTCTTTATATTACCGACTGTACCCATTCGACCTCGACAGAAGCAATCGCTCTCCTGATAGGACAGCCAGCATGCAACCACCTTCACTAGCCGAGGGTGACGATCCGTGACGGCATGGAACATCAGTTACTGTATAGATAGTAGTAACGTTGAATCAATCAATATTGCTTTTCTATTTTTAAATTATAGGGTTTTGCATTGTATTTTAACTATATATTTTTTGTGCTGTCCGTGGTAATTTTTGGGAGTTGATTTTAATCAACTCTCCTATGCAGTTACTCTGACAAACCGAAAGTGAAACAGTGTTTGGACCAAAGCACAAATCATCGCCGCTGACAAAAATTAGTTCTTTTTATATTTATATTTATATTTATAAATACCTTGAAAAAAGTCAGATTTTAAATGGTACGAACAATTTAGATATTTTTTGTAGTTGTATGTATTCTTACGCTAGTGTTCATTATAGTCACGTTCAACTCGACGCTCGGCTGTCTCAGTAAATCTCCGACGAGCATAGAGTCTATCTTGCTTGTCGGAGATTAACGGCGAGAGCCGAGCGTTTGGTTGAACGAGACGAGAGTTTAATATTGCTTGGATCCATAAATTTTCCAGAAATATTTCTATCACTAATACATAGTTTGATTGAATTTATTCTATCTTTAAATATTACTTAACATGATTCATACGGGGTTTTATCAACATTCTTGTGTCGAAAAAGTCCGAAAATTCATATTATAAAAATGTGCATAATTCAAATACAGATTAGAAACTACCTGTACTTGTCATGCAAAATAACATATCATTGATTTTAAAATGAATAACCATCGATGAAATCAACTCCCGTTAGTTCTTCGGTACTTTGATTTCCTGTAGCAGCTTTGTTTATGCGTGTATTCGATGCTACAGGTATTGTAGACAGGTTGGCAGCTGTTGGAAATCGGGGCAAAAAAACAAACCCCACAACCTGTTGCACAAACACAATGTCTTTTATATTAATGCTAACATACCTTAAAATGCAGCGCGTTACAGATCTACGAAAGCCCAGTAGGCTAGAGATTCGAAATACGATATTCAAAATCTGAAATAAACAGTCAAGTCATGGATCTAAAAACCTGTATTCTAGCAACATAAAACTTTTCCAAATAAAGATTATTCGTACATGCTCTTAACTACAAAAATGCTATTTTATCCCTAATACAATGATTATTTGTATGATTAGTTAGAATATATAACTATAAGTATGCAATGTGTTTGGCGACTTTTGCTCGCTCGGCGTGTCATCCCTCCCGGTGCGTTTACACCTGGTATATTCAACCCTTTGAGAGGGATGGCTGGAACCCGACCCTCTTCTAGATCCGTGCATTGAGACAATTATCTAAAATGTTTTAATAAACATAAAAATTACCAGTATTTTCTTATATTTACTGTTTTAGTTTAATTGTTATATTTAGTTCTATCAACAAGAAAGAATAGAATGTATGGACAGGCATATCTTCAAAGAGTTACTTATATACGAAGTACATGCATGATTAAAATGTAACTATCAATTTTGGCTTGAATTCGGGGGATCGAAAAATACGGAAACATTCGACTAGGGTATGAATCTTTCTGTATTTTCCCGATCCCCCGATCTTCGGCCAAAATTGACAATAACAGTTTAATCACGACTGCATATACTCGTGTATTAGTAACTCTCTAAAGATATGTCTGTCAATACAATGTTAAAACGTATCGAGGCAGAATATATACTGGGCGATCAAAAACAATTAGATTCGCGAAGCACACGATATGATCTCTAATCTAAATGGGTTTAGTCCACTAATGCATTTTTCATAAGCGGTAAAGTTAAGGTTCGGTTTCATAGCTCCGGTATCGTACAATTTAAGGTCCACCTCGTAAATATGTTCCGGCCGGACCTTTGATGTTAACATTTAAGGTCCGGCTTTCCCTTATAAGAAAAGGTCCTACCAGTAGTCACTTATTGAAAGTTCTCTTAAAGTAATTAGAACCGTTTTAACAAATCCTTGCACTTTCAGTAGGATGTAACTATCTATTTCTTGCGTCAAAACAACTTAAAATGACGCTGGTTTCAAGCATAATATACACCGATTGTGTAGCCTTAGCTCCAAAGCAAGACAAATCTTGTTGATTTCAAAGAGCCATGACTGAGTTGCCTACAATGAAATAGACAGGCCTACGTCACATTGCTGTTTGACAAAACTACCCAAAGTCCAAGCTCCTGTTAAAATGGTTCTATTTTTGCTCATGTACCTGTATCTTAAAGATGTCTTTGTTTAATATGTATTCCAATCGGACATTTGCGTATCGTACATTTAAGACCGTATATATTACTAATTAAATTACCTTTGGAACATTAAATATTGAAAGCGGGTTAGCTTTTGACATATTGTTAAGAATCTGAAAAAAAGGAAAACCAGGAGTATTTTGACTAAAATTTGCACACACTTTTTAGTCCCTTTGTTTTTAAATCTCATCCGGTGTACATGTATTAGCAGAGGGTTTCACGACAGGTAACACAGGTAAAAGAAGCCCTGCAGTCATTCACACCTGTGCTATTCAGAATACACCCTGAAACTGAGAAAGAAAAAAAAAATTCTCCGCTGTAGTGTTCTACACAACTTAGATTGTCTTTTTAGCTCGTGTTTTGTTTAATTTTCAGTAGATCCGGAAAGTATGATAATATGCTAATAATTTATAAGTCTCTGGATAGATTTATCATTAGCTTAAGATAAATAATAAGAGGCCGCATATGTGGATTACCTGAACATAGGGATATACGTTGACAATATAGTGTACATACGTAACTGTGGAAACTACATGTATAAAGGCGTGACAAGACAGTAGAAATTAATTAGAAGCTACATGTACCTATTATTAAAAAGCATGTTTTGATTGAATACATGTAAAGTGTTTATTCATTCACTCTTTATTCACTTTCTCTCTCTCTCTCTCTCTCTCTCTCTCTCTCTCTCTCTCTCTCTCTCTCTCTCTCTCTGACTTCAATGTCGGAGAGGGGCCTAATTTCACATCCCAAGATAAGATCTGCCCCGATGAAATACAGTATACTGGTATCATTATTAAATAGGAAAAGGTTAATCAAATTGACACTTGTGTAACTTTCATTTAATGATGATATTTTGTTTCAGTGGGTAGGACCCAATATAATAGTTCAAGAAAAAGCCCGCCTCGTTGTAATACTGAATGCAGATAATTAATATTCATACTGATACTTGCTTTGATTTATCCCTAAAATATTTTAATATAGGGACACATGTACATGTAGGACCTAAAATTATGGCCTAAGAAAAGGTCCGCCTGTTGATTAACTGGATGCAGATAAAAAAAATATTTTAGTATAGGAGGAGGATCTAATATTATGACTAAAGAAAAGGTCCGCCTATTGAAATGCTTGATGAAGATAATTAATATTCATAATTTATGCCTACAGGTTTATGAAATTCAAGATATAAATTCTTTCAATGATGCTTCAAAACAATATCTATGTTTCATAGGGTGTACCGGGGCTTAAATTTTTGGTAAACACAATGAAAAATCATGTTTTAAACGACCATTTTCTTTGAAATATTAAGGATAAAAGTAACAAATCTCGGAGTTTTGTCCATTTTTGACTAAGAAATATATCTTGAATGCCTACAGTCTCTCCAAAAACGGCATTAAACAAGCTCTTGATATCCTCTATAAAATGATGGCAAATTAAATATAGATACCGGGATTACTTTTCCCGTGATTAAATATAGAATATCAAAATATTGCTTTATTTTCTACATAATTCCTTTAAAGCCGTAAAATACGGGAAAAGATTCATCAAGTCAATTATGGAGTCATAAAGGTTCAAGCACCAAAAAGACAATCATTTACGAGATCTTGACCTTAAGATGCAAAATGCCCTAATTTTCGTTCAGCAACGAGGGACCTCTTGAATGAAAGCTCATCAAACTATCTCTCTTTTGTTAAAATTTCGTGATGTGAAATCAGATTCGTTTTCCGGCAAAGTGCGTGTGTATTAAAACACTCTGAAAATGAAAGTAAAAGTAGGGAATTTCACAATTTTGGAGAGGGTGTACATCAAACAATTTCAATTCTTTCCTTCACTTGCTTGCTGACACTTGCTTTTAAAGGGGCATGGTCACGATTTTGGTAAAAAATTATTTTTCCGATTTTAATATTTACAATGCATTAGAAAGGCATTTTTAATTGGTAACCGAAATATTAGTGTTATTTGTTGAGTTATAAGGGAATAACAGAACTTGAAATTCTCCACTATGTAAACAAAGCGTTTGTTTACATTTTGAATGTTAAACTTAAAATTTCAGTTTTCAACCTTAAACGGACGTGATAAATGTTAAGAACTGTTTATCTAATGTGCTTCAGATTAAAAAAAAAGACAAATAAGCTGGAAAAAGATTTTTTACTGGTATATTGAACCTATGTAAACGAAAACAGGGCACGAGCCTTTGTTTACATGACAAATAATTGTGAGCCCTGTTTCCTGCTTATAATTCTACGAATGACTCTCAATTTTTATTCGATCATTATAAATGCATTTTTAAAGCATTGTAAGTAATACAAACATAAAAGTAGAATTTGACCAAAATCGTGACCATGTCCCTTTAAAATTGCAAATCCTCTTTCTGACATGTGTCAAGCATTCTGATTTAATGTATATACACTCTGCAAGTTTATATAGGAACTATTTGCATATCTGAGGTTTAAAAGTTGCCTTCTCCGAAACCGTGCAGGCAACAGGAGCAAGCAATTTTAAGATTTTTCATAAAAAAGATAAACCGATGCAAGTTTAATGTGTCAATGTTTGCATTCACAATTGATGTAAATGTATTATGGATTATAATGAGCAACAGTTACCAAGAGTTTTCAGTAAAAGGGAGGTTCGCCATGCAAGTCTGTAATCCTGATTTAAAATGTTTGTTAAATCGATAGAAACAAATGTCAAAAATTTCATTTGACCCCCCCCCCCCCCCCATGGATTTTCACCAATGGACGAGTTCATTCAAACCATCAGTTTGAGATCTCAGTCGTTGCGTGAATGGTAAGGCAGGACTTCGCGCCATAACATGTCTCATTCATCGTTTTTACGCTCCGATTAGTGGACGAGTCCAAATTTGGATGAGAATACTCCACAGCACACCGTGTGTATACATCACAGGCACGTTGCATAGGGGAAGGGTGGGGTGCCTCCCCCCTTTTTTCGCAGCAGACACTTTTATAAACTTTATATATAAAAACAGAAATGTCATGGATTTGCCCCCTCCACTTTTGTTGGAGCTGTATAATAAATTAAACTGGAAATAATGAATTCTAATTAAATTGAATTGAACTACCCTCCTCCCCACCATGGTTTAGTATTTTAAGAAATCCCCCTGCCTTTTTTTTTTAACCGGGTTTTTCAACGGAAAAATCCGGTTATTAAAATGGTGAAAATGGCGGGCGGGCGGGCGGCTGCCAAAAGGGTACCCTCATTGTAC
Source organism: Magallana gigas (assembly GCF_963853765.1). NCBI lineage: Eukaryota > Metazoa > Mollusca > Bivalvia > Ostreida > Ostreidae > Magallana > Magallana gigas. Next base: position 14,589,773 of record NC_088860.1, on the reverse strand, counting down.
GGATAACTCCTCCTACAGTTTTCAAGATAGGAAGTTGTTCTTTTGCAGATCAATTGTACATATATCAGAGGTGTGCATATTGCTAGGATTTTGATTTCCGATAATTTATCGAAAAAATACCAGCTTTTTAACTTAGTCATTTTTTGGCAAAATGTTGCATATACATGTAGGGTACTCCATTTCACTGGATAAGGGTTGACATGGATTATGGATACAGTTTACATAAAAGAAAACCCGGTTTGCTGTCACATTGACAGCTTTTCACTTGTTTTTAGATGGAACTAGACATTGACCCGTGCGTGCACGGGTTGACATTGCATATCGGAGATTTACGAAATAGGTACATCAACACACCCTATTATTGACATTTACATAGCAAAGCTATAAGCCTACAATAATGCTATTAATTTCACTACACTTTCCTTAGTTTGAATAATCTGTGTCTCTCACCACACATAAAATGCCTCCCTTATACCCGTAATGTAGCAGAAAATTGCAGAATCGCTCAGGAACGATTTTGGAGAAAGTTAATGAAGTTGCATTGAAAATAACAGTCAAATTCATCACAGCAAACCTTTTTGAGACTGCAAATACCTTTCAACTAAAAATGTTAATCCATAGAATGGAAGAATTCAACACCTTTTCACCAACGTACACGTATTTTCTTTGTAAAACTGGGTACGTAGGACATTATTCATTTTTACGATAAAACATATTCTATCTTCATTCTCCTAACGAATATAATGTAACTTTTTTGCATGTAATCAAATATTTTTTGTCATCATGAAGACAAAAGTAAGTACCTAGTTGAAATGTATATTTGTTATTTTATACTTTTATCTCATAAGAAATCATTAATATATATGAACAGAATTTATAGCAAAAGTCCAATGAAAATTTACCCGTATCTGTATTATCATTTCTGAGTTTATTCATGGAGATGTGATATTGTGGAAACATAAACTAAAGATCCCGTTAGCGTGAATATATTGCGCAAGCGCAAGATTGTAAAATCCAAAAAATCCAGGTGATTTCCGGGATTTTTTGAGGAATTTTCGTTGATTATTAATTAACGAAGCTTAACTGAAAAAAAATAAAAACAAATTGGTAATCTCCAAGTATCAATGATGTTTAAAATATATAAAACAAATGACAGTATTCTTCCGATTTCTCGGTATTAAAGACCAAAAATTCGAGTCTATTATTTTAATATAGTAGTATAGATGCTTGTCAAGATGTTTTGGATAAAGCTGTGGGGCCCATCTCCTCCACAAACAATTCAAAACGACGATTTAATATTTCCTATGGTTGGAAATTTAATAAACGCATTTTTTACATCTTAATACAACAAAAACTATTTAAAATTTGACTGTTTTATCTAATCCAATTGCAATATTTGAAATAATGAAATAATTTGATTTTTAGTACTAGTCATATACTACTAGAGTGAAAGAAAAGACTAAAGTTTTTATAGCCTAATTTATACATGGATGCTTCAATTGAATAATTTTGATTAGTCAGGCAAGCTTTTTGGAAAGCTATTACTTGTTTTCTATTTTGCTTAAAGGTACTACTTCGTTGTCCTATTGATTCTAAAAATAGTTAAAGTGTTATACCAAAATGTTTAAACTGTGTGTTATAATTCATCAAAGTTGATTTAACTATTATATAACCATTATTTAAGAAATGTTATAAGTTTATTTGTAGGTAATAGCATCTACAGTGATCTTTATTTACCAGTGTGATGTCGCTAGGATACATGTTTTCAGATCCATGGTTTGATTGGTTAATTTAGAATCTCTTAATTTTGAATTTCAAATTTCGAATGATTTTTCCGGACTTTCGCACTTTCGTACAGATTGTCACTTTTTCTATCGGAATTGTTCTAAATATGGCTTTCTATAGTTTCCACTATAGATTAAAGGGCATGGTCACGATTTTGGACAAATTTAATTTTTCTATTTTTATTGCATTGATTACAATGTTTTAGTAAGGTATTTCAAATTATCTATCAAAATATGAGTCACTTACAGAGTTATATGCAAGATATAGAGCTTACAATTCTTTGTTAGGTAAACATGGCTTGTGCCCTGTTTTTGTTTACAATGGTTCAATTTATTGTTAATTTTTTTTAATCTGCTAATTTGTTTTGTACATCATTTAACAGTTCCTAGCGTTCGTCATATTCATTTTAGGTCTAGTAAGTGTCACAACGACTATCAAGAAGTAAAGGGCATGTTCTTTTATATTTTTTTCTGAAATATTTCAAAAATATATATACGCTAAGTTTTATTATTAGTATTAGTTTTGTATGATTTCAAACAAAAAATATCAATATTGGTCTAATAACTCATTTACGTTGAAAGGAAACTAGAAAATATGTTTTTGCATACTTACAATTGTCCGGAAATGAATGTTGTCTTGTTTAACAATGTTTATGAAACTGTACACATTTTAATCTAAGATAGCCATTTCATAGGACATAGTCACGATTTTCTTCAAATTTTTACTATTTACAATTCTTAAAACTAAGGTATTTTCTAAGGTCAGTCAAAATGTAAACACCAGTTGTCTAGTTATACGGGAGATAGTTCTTTGTTATGTACACAAAAATCTAGAAAATTAAAGCAAGACGAAACTCTTTCAAGCAGTATGATATTCAATATATGTAAACAAAAACAAGGCGCAAGCTTTGTTTACATAACAATGAAACTCTCTGTATCTCACATATAACTTAAAAACTAAAGCAGATAATTGGCTGACTATTAAAAATACCTTAATTAACAAAGATTTGAGTTGTAAAAACTAAAAATTCAAAGGCAAAATTTAAAGAAAATTGTGATCATGCCTTTTTAATTGTTTATGTAGTGATATTTTTCTAAAAATTAGTGATTGGGTAAGATCTCCATATTTTCTTGCTTTGTTTTAAACCAACTAATTTCAAATCTTTATATCTAATGTAACTGTCATTATCTTAATGCAAATGAAATCAATTTTATCAAGGATAAGAACAAGTATACTTAAGCTATAAGAATGGGCCCTTTTTCTGTGCCTCTTTATGTAGAATATATCAACAAATTGTTTTTTTCTCGTAATAGTTACTGATGGATACTTCTGATTTATATGCACGCTTAAACTTACCAAAATTAGCATACAGTTTAAAAAATTGAGGATTTTTTAATGCCTACAAAATAATCTAAATCCGGAAAAATCGAACCGAACCTACTTAAATTGTGTCTTTTTAAATCAACATTGTTCTGTTGGTGGATCGATTGGTACGTTTGCTGAATTATACTTTATGCATTATTTTGAAATGAATGCCCGTCCTCGATTTACTATACAAAATCACGAATGTCGGCTGACCCCTACGATGTTGTAAAGCTTTGTGCTTTTTATATAAAATAAATTAAACGCTAAAACTTGTTAATTCTTGTGGAACAAATTTCAATAGGTGATGTTAGGGGGAAAATTATGCTTAGTTTGAATCTTCATTTCTTCACTTTTTACCGGGGCCCATAAGTGCACTCGTCCTTTGTAAATATATAAAGAAGCTTTATTTTATGAAGCTAGGGCAAATATACTCAGCAAAAAATCTTGTAGCGGTAAATGTATTATTTAATTTCAGCATCAACATTTATTGTCATTTTGTAAATAAAGAAAACTTAGTAATGATATTTTAAATTAAACATCATGAGAATCTAAAGCAAATCGTTGCTCGATGTAAATGTTGGTGAACTTTTTCATATTAGAGATGCCGAGAAAAGATTAGTCATGTTTTACAAGATTTTGAAATAAACTTTATGTGGTTTTTGCAAACGTGTAACGTATTCTGGAAGTGGCAGTTTCTTCGTAAACGTGTAACTTATTCTGGAAATGGTGATTGTAGTCTATATTGAGTTTAGTCCGTATGGCTCTATCTGAATCCGAACCAGTTGACTGAAGTAAAATCGAATTATATTCTTAAATAAAATACAATTTTAAGATTTGTTTGTTTACGAGTTAACATGTCTTTTGGTTCTAAGAATGAGAAAAATTCAAACTCTCGTTCCATAATTTGTCAAGGAAATTTAGAAGGAAGGATTGGAACAAGCTTGTGATGCTCGAGAATGTAGAAAACACAGTTCAGTTTGTTAATGAAAAAAAAATCTCAAGTGACGCTTCAGTGATTGGGATAATATTCACTGCTTTTGAAGTAAATATTGTTTTTTAATCAAGAAACAACTTAAGACACCACTTAAGTGGTCGCAATTTGATCTATTTGTCTTAGATGCAGAAACTTAATATAACAAGAATAAATATGGGTTATTGTGTTATTCATAGTCATCAATATGCGAATAAAATATATAAAATACCATTTATATTTGGAATTTAATTATATCATTAAAAGATATACAAAACGAAATGAAATAAAATCGACTTTCGACGAAATAAATAGTCATTGGCGGATCCAGGGGGGGGTTCCGGGGGTCGGAACCCCCCCTTTCTCTGAGACATATGTTTTTTTTGAAAACTTGTAATGCCTATTTAAAGGCAATTTTTCCCATTTATACCATAAATACTTTAATTATTTCAAATAAATGCTTTTAAAATTGCTCATCTAAAGAATTTCTTATGCGGGTTATGCTATTTTTCTGGAATGCTAGCTGCCTTAATACCTGAATCACAAACGAAGCCTTCCCAACCCCCCCAACCCCCCATGAATCGGAAATTACGTTACAAAAATACCGTGTAAGGGGTTTATATGTAAACCATTATGTAAATGCACAACTTTTCACAACTTTCTTGAATATGATCGCATCTGTACTAGTGCCGGGTGATGTTGCGCACCCATTACAGAGGTCACATCAAGTTCCCTGGGACGACTATTGCTTGTACCATTGTATTACACATGTACAATCTATTCAGCACATTAAGTATCCCCATTTTTTGTCATATCCTATCATTTAGACCTTTATTTAAGAAGGCAATCAATAGAAATCAAAATCGATAAATAGTTTAGAATTTAAACATCAAAGACATAAAAAAATTACCAAAAAATTTATATTTATAATAGCTTGTCGTAATAAGTCTGAATCATTTTTTTTTTGTTTTTAGTGTTTCTTTCTATTAAGCATAAACGTACGTTCTCATTGCTGGAGACTTGTTTTTTTTTCTAAGGCTAGAAATTGTGCAAATCGTCCTTACCTAACCCAAAACGCTTAATAAATGCAGTGCACTCTGATATTAAGATAGGTATGAAATACATGTAGATATTGACGAGATAACTGTTAATTAAATTTACGCATGGAAAACGTTCAAAAGGCCTTGTTTGTTGAAAAATAATGAATTTTGCACGTATTGATTATCATTAATTGGAACCCCCCCTTTTCCAAATTGCTGGATCCGCCTCTGATAGTCGTTGATATGGATGAATTGAAGAGACTGAATGAGGGTGTGCAGCATGAGAAAACATATAAACTTTAAAATGCATTTGAATTAAATTGTATATTTTGCAGAAAGTTTAAAAATTATGTAGCTTGATGACAAACAACTCACAATCATTTATTTCTTTAAAAACATTCATCAAAAAGCCATATACGTCCATGTATAGCTTTAAATCATCAATGTGCTTCTACCCAAACAAATAAAATTTTAAACAAATACAAAGTAAGTTTATTAAATTGTGTAATTTGTTAAATACTACAATCAGACAGTAACCTTTGTTGGTTTACAATTGTTACACCTTTTTTCATGCACGTTACAATATTTTTTAATAACTACAAAGTTTACTTATTAAATACTTTATATACACTGTTATGAGAATAAATTTGTATTGCAATTGTCAAATAACTATTATTGTTATACTTTCATGTTAAATACTGAAATCTGATTGGTTAAGACGCAGTTCATAATCCGTTCTATTACCCTCAGCGTTAGCAACGCACTTAGCAACGGGTAAAATTACAAATTGTTACATGCGCGAAAATTATGTGCGTACGGTTCGCTGTAGAATTCACGTTATTCATATATAAAAGCAGTAAAATTTTCTTAAAAAGTAAGACATTCAGTATAACAAAATAAATAGTGCCTGTTTGGGAGGATAACAGTTGAAATTGACACCCCTCGAAAACCATTGTCAACCTCCGCTTCGCGTCGGTTGACAATGGTTTTCTCGGGGTGTCAATTTCAACTGTTACCCTCCCAAACAGGCACTATTTTTATAATTCTGCAGTTACAACAGTAAAACTCATAGAAGTCCTTGGCTCAGTCTGAACATAAAATTACATGTGTGGTATTGGTGGGGGAAGGGGGTTACACATAAAAAAGGAAGCTTTGATATAATAATTTTTTTTTATGAAAAATGAATCAGTAAGATTTGCAAATTTGAAACCATCGCATTTTACATCTCTCTTTTTTCCTAGCTCTCAGATTATACCATATGCAAATAAAAATGTATGCATACATAATTATTAATTATTGATGAAAATACTAGCATAATTATGGGGGGGGGGGGGGGGTCCACGAAAAACGTAAAGTTCCTGACAAAAATTTATTTCAACATTTATTTTTTAACATCCATGTCCAGTAGTTTTGGGAGGAATTTCTTGTCAGATTATTTGCAAGTTTATCGCATAACTGACACATTGCATCGGAAAAAACTTCCCCATTACCTATGTCACGATATTTATCCTTCTCTTTGAGATATTTCGTGTAATTTTCCTCATTTAATCCGATTTCTATCAACTTTTTAGCAAGTTCTGACGCCGATGGAAAATCTTGATAATTGATGAATGTCCCATTGGGTATATATTTGGCTGCATTGGAAGGTCCATTTACTACTGGGACGATTTCAAGGTCATACAAAAACAAATTGAATAATTTCTCTGTGGTATAATCAGGACATATCGTATTTTCAAAAGCTAAGTAAAATTTATAATCTCGAGACACATTTTTCAAACAATCACTTAAAAGAGTAGTTCTGCCTCCACAAGACCGTGTACCACACGAGCCAAAGAGGTCAACATGCATATATTTTCCCAACTCCTGTGCTAACGCTTTCCGCTTTGAAGGAACAGGGCAATGGCCCGACATCCACACTGCCCCAAACTTTTTCTTTCGAAACACTTCACTGTAGTTTCTCATTAATTCCTTTTTACGGCGAACAATTTTCCCATAAGATCTAAGTACTTCTGAGTGCCTTCGAAAAGACATCGTGAAATCAAACTTGTCATCCCAATGTTTCGGTGGTTTGTGGGTGTAATGCACGGTTTCCATAGCATGGAATATCCAAAATTGATTTGTTCCTTTAAATGGTGGCTTTCTTGGTAAATTTGAATGAGTAAATATAACAGCATGGCTTTTATTGATGTCCTTTACATTGTCAGTAACGATGCAATTTTTTACAAGTGAACATTTCTTTTTCCGAAAATGTTCCATAAATAATTTTAGATAGTGCCCATTGTATATTAATATCACGTGCGTCGAATTCTTTTTCGACTCGATTGCTCGACTCATAGGTTTAGTTGAATTTTTCTTGGCAGTTTTGTTAATAAATTTGAATGCCTTTATCTCTTTTTTAAATCCTGAAAGAAATTCTATCCAAAATACAGACACAAGAATGGAAGTCACCACCACTATCAAGAAGTAGACGGCAGGTTGTGGAATACTACTGGGCATTTTCTGATTGCCCGATTCCAGTCAAATATCCCTGTCATCACATGGTTGACGAAGGAGTATTGTGAGATATTGTGTGGGTGCTGGTGGTCTCAAAAGCACGATTGAATCGGTTTGTTGCTTTTTCTGAAATATTTAATGCAATGAAAAATTCAAGCTGTTTGCTTTTCTCAAATGAAAGTCAAATTAATAACCCGAAGATGACATCACTTCCTTTGCTCGGTAAGTAGCATATTATGATCGGCTTACCGATTAAGCTTGAAGCTGTAGGATTCACAGCAATAAGCAATCATTATAGAATCTAATCAATGGTATTATTTTGTAAGAAGTAAGACAAATATGATAATATATAGTTAATATGTTTGACAACATAATAGGAAACCATTTAGTTTTGTTAAATCTTCTAAAGGAATGGTAGTAAAGATATCCTTGATGTTCAAAACTGGTATTGATGAAAATTGCTTGAAAATCCCGATCTCGAATGTTTATTCACTACATATCTATGGCAAGTAGGATGTATTAATAAAACAAAGTATGCGATAAAAAAGAGAAATAAATACGACGTAAAAATACTGACCGTATTTGGCTCTCAAAGAAATGATGAATTCCTAAATAATTAAAGAATTGAGGTATGCACCTCTTTGAGCTGTTTATTTACATCCGTTATTATTGAATTTTCACCCAAGTAAAATGTCTACTCTTTTATCATGCAACTGAAGCCGAGGGTTTCCCTTTCATGTGGAAGGTGGGCGGATCGATAAAGCTACAATAGGTATAATCGATCACGTCCACTCTATCCATGCTGTGTTCGTTGTATGGTAACCGAGGATCAAAGAGAAATCATTATATGCACATTTTACGCGTCGCGCAGGTTATTAATTACATGCGCAACGCGACTGATTAAAATAATCAAGCAGAAAGTACATTCCTAAATATATTAAAATGAGGTTTTTTAGTTATAAATAACGGTTCCTTCATTTAGTTTTTTTTCATACCAATTCTTCAAAACGCTAAAAATCGATAGCCAGTTTTCATATATTTTAAACAGACTGTAAATTTCACTAGAAAAAACAATGAAAGTAAAAGATTAGTTTTTAGTCTATAAGCTAAATATGAAATACAAAACATTAAACTGTTTAAATGTCAATAATTTTCATACAATAATTGACATAATTTTAATCATTCAAACACGTGCAATTAAATTCATGCTTCTTAATTGACACTATCTTATAACATAAAGCCATGTTACATTTTGATAAAGATGTTTGTCTAATAGCATGTATTTGAATATGTATAAACTTGGACTGGATCATGTCCCCTTCATTAACCGCAATCTGAATCATTTTACATGTTCAAACTTGATCCTATTTATCATATGTGATTTCCAACTGTGTTCTGTGATCCCCACTGAAATATTTAAAACTTTCCAAAATTAGCTTATTTCATTATTTGAATACATTCTAAAGAGCAAATTATTTCATCTATTTACTTCCATAGTTTTTATAGGGACATGTGTGGTAGTCATTTTAGGTTAACAATAAAATGCTTTCTATGGTGATTCATGCGGGATATAAAGATAGCGAAAATGCAGAAAAATACTTAACCCGCGTTGAATCATCAAAGAAAGCATTTTATTGTTTATAAAAATTGACATCTTTCCTTTACGCTTTACGTAACGAAATTTATTGTTAATGTACATATGTACAAAAAGTACGTTAGATAAAAAAATACCCTTATCGTCTTTTATGGGAAGCTGAATCACCATGACATCATTATGTTATTTCGTGCAGTCCATGATTTTTCTTAGGTTGCTGAAGACACTTTAAGCTAAGTAATCATATCTTGTCTTCAAAAATGTCATACTGTATATATCATTTTGCATTTTAAATTTTATCTAAACATAAATATGCATGCTTGCAAAGATTTCTCAACAGGCTATTTAAAAGTGCGTAAATTAATACCAAGCCAATATTCTGTCAAAAGCCTCCAGATTTTCTCTTGACCCTTTTCACGCCATGTATCGACCCTTAACCGAAAGCATTGTTGTCTTAGACAGGTAAGCGTTCGCGGAGTTTGAAATAGAATTGAGTCACTTTTAGGTTTGTAGAACGCAATCGATATTTGTTTGGAACCAAATAGAAGATCAGCGTCCAGGTATACCTATAAAGTACATCCTGGACGGTTTCCTTTGTTGAGATTATTATTAGCAAACCCAAAGCTTAGTATCGCTTCTGGCTTCTATGGCTACCGCTTCTTCAAATATTCATTCCCCAACATTTGCATTAACTGTACGTTCTGCACTCGGCGTGGTAATCGATGTTTTGCAGTCTGCAGTAAATCTTATTAGTTTTCCCCTGTAGAAGTACGGAGAATGGATGGATTAATCCGATTGAAGACGTATGCAGAAAATGCGTTTCTGAGTTTCCTGCCATATTGGCTGTCCTATCGTATCCATTTCAACGCATGAGCTAATGAACTTCATGAATGCCCACAATAAATGTCATTATATTTTGTATACACCGTTCAAAGTTTTATCTGCTATTCTACTATGACCCCCCCCCCCCCCCCAGCAAAATTCTGAGTAGAAGTTCTTCTCCATTCGATCTACAAAAATATTGAACAGTTTGGTTTTAATTGCAGGGATATACACTTTTCCTTAACCTGTTGTTTCTAAATTTATGGTCAAAATAGTTTTTTTAGCTTGTAAATAAAATAGAGCAGACAAATTAACATTACCCTCTCCCTTTCCATATCTCTGATTAAAATTTTTTAAAGACAATTTTATTAAATGAAATTAATGTTTAGTAATACCGAAAACACTTATAGAAATTTTACATGTATTTGACTTAGAGTAAAAGATATTAAAACCCACTTTATTCGCACATTTTGAAAAGAAGCATTGTTTTGAAGTTAGCTAAGGACATCATTCGACGGATAGGAATGAATCGAAATAAATGTTGGCCTAACGTGGCTTACGAACATCTTCATGAATTGGATAAAGCGAGATAAATGCTGCAGCCTGGCTCCTGGGGGAAGAATTTATATTTCAAAGTGTGATGTGTGCTCATTTTGTAGTGGGTTTTTTTTTCGTTTTCTATCTAGTCGTCAGTATAGGCTTTGGTATTTATGGTTTGTTTAAGTATTTTTGTTTTAGCAAACAATGTGGAGACATATGTGTACGCTCTGCAACTTTTATTTACGGTGTGTGGATTATTTTGCTAAGCTATCTTGAAAACACGGATAGACGATAGATTTACAATAACTTTATCAACTCACATGCAATTACTCATAATGAAGGGTGATAAATGCTTAGCTCCTCTTCAAACGAGCTTGGCAAATCTTGACTAAACTTCGTGTGTATCTTTTGAAGAAGGGGTTAAAGATTGCAAAATTTATTACCTCTTCCATCCTCCAATTGCCTTTCATTTGAGGTAAAACCCTGAAAAAAATGATGATATTTTTAGCTTTACTTTCTACTTCTAGATATCTGGCGACTGGATGCAATAATGACCAGCTTTTATCTCGAGCAACTTGAGAAATTTTGGCTGCAATGAGTGGTATTTCTAAGAGAATGAGGATAATTATTGAATATGTAATAAAAACTAATTTTCAACTATGTTTTCAAATATTGGCATATTTATAAATCCCTCTAAGCGGATCCATATATGTTTGCAAGCGAACTATATATAAAACGCATTGTCATACAATGTAAAAGTTTGTAAGCAAATAAATTGGCTTTAAAGGGACATGGTCACGATTTTGGTCAACTTTTATTTTTTTGTTTTTATTATTTACAATGCTTTAGAAATGCATTCCTAATGAACAAATGAAATTTGAGTGCCAGTCGATGAGTTTTAAGCAACATACAGGGCTCACAATTCTTCGTAATGTAAACAAGGCCCGTGTCATGTTTTTGTTTACATAGGTTCAATATACCAGTAAAAATTCTTTTTAAGCTGATTTGTCTATTTTCTTATTCATTTTAAGCATAAATAAATAGTTTCTATGATTAACACATTCATTGTAGGTCTAAAACGGGAATTTTCACTTCAACATTCAAAATGAAAACAAAAGCTTTGTTTTCATAGCGAAGAATTGTAAGCTCTGTAACTCGCTTACAACTCAACAAATGACACTCAAATTTTGGTTGCCTATTGAAAAAGCCTTACTGAAGCATCGTACACATTAAAATCAAAAAAATATTTTTGACCAAAATCGTGACCATGTCCCTTTAAATTGTACGTTTTATAATATCAAATATCAAAGGATTTAAAGGGACATGGTCACAATTTAGGTCGAAAATTATTTTACCGATTTTAATGTTAACAATGCTTCAGTAAGGCATTTTTCAGAGGCAACTAAAATTTGAGTGTCATTCGTTGTGTTGTAAGCAAGTTACAGAGCTTACAGTTTTTTTGCTGTGTAAACAAAGCATTTGTATGTATTTTGAATGTTGGAAGTGAAAAATCTAGTTTTAGACCTAAAATGAGTGTGTTAAACGTTATAAACTGTTTATTATCCCCTCGCGCAACTTGTTGCGCAGGGGATAAAGCATCGCTGCTGTGCGTGTGTATGTGTGTGCGTCTTCTTCAGCTTAGAAGCAAGATGTTTCATACTTAAAATGAATAAGGATATAAACAAATCAGCTTGAGAAAGGTGTTACTGTTATACTGAAACTATGTAAACAGAAAACAGGACACGAGCCTGGTTTACATGACAAAAAAATTGTGAGCCCTGTATTTTGCTTACAACTCTACGACTGACTCTCAAATTTCATTTGCCCCTTTAATACGGGTCTCAAAGACGTCCTTTTGTGACGAAGGCAACGTGCTCTATACATGAATGAAAGTATACAGTACTATAAAACTGTGTGACAATAACTCGGATCACAAACTCAAGAAACATAATTTGGGCGAAAAACAGAAAGTACTGCTTGATTAAGTCATTGGCAATATTTGTATGACGCAGATACTCACATTTATTCTCCAGAGCAGTGATATTGTCCAAACGAGATTGCACGATCAGACAAACGACCAAAAGGACAACAGCTTAGTTAATTTGAAAAAAAAAATATTTTGAATTGAATAAAGACATTTTTAATTTACAAACATATTTTTGCATGGGACTGCATTACATGCTATACTTTATGAATACATAAAATTATTACGTCAGTTCGCTAAGATTTCTGTATTTTATATGATCCAAATTAAAACTTGTCTATATTAAATAAATGACAAAACACACGTTAGGTGTACAGATGTATGCTGGTTTATGTAACCTAGTGATGAACAAAACATTGATTTTCATCCCGAATGGCTTTCCATAAATTGTTTTCTAAAATCTGATCAAAAAACGCGGGGGGAGAAACCCTACTATGGGTAAAGTCTACTAGATAGTAGTCTTTACCCCCAGGGGGAAAGACTACTATTTAGCTAGTTTTCCAAGGGGAAAAGCTACATGTATTATGGGAAAAAGGTACTGTACAACACCTGCTTTGAAAATAACGACCATCACAAAATGATCTTCAACAACTTATATAATCAAATTATGAACATGTTTATTTTAAAAACAGTTTTCAAATATAGGTAAACATCAAGATTGTTTAAAAAGATACCAATAGAAGATACCATCCTTTTGCGAAGTGATGCCAGTATTGACCATTCCTCTTCGATCCACTTGACAATAAATATTTATAATTCATCTCAAAGAGGATTTTCAAGAACGGTGCATAATTAAAATTTCTCATGCACCAACTCCGATGATACGTTTTTCCTCAGAAGAATAACAGCATGAGGCCGATCTAGGGTATAATAGTGCCCAAATCATGTGTAATTTTATGAGTCTTTATTTAAGTGAAGTCCGCCAAAATCAGGTAAAGGCATTACCAGTTTTGGTTCAATCATATAATTGGACGAGTAGTTGCTTGTGTCGCCTATATGCGAACTTAAACTCGGATAGGTTATAGAAAGGGCGCGGTGGTCACAGAGGCCCTCAAAACCAATGGGAGGGCAGCTCCCGACGCTCATCGATCGACCGGTAAAAGACTTAACGTCTACCAGGGGGTAGGGGGCAGCAGGGTAGGGCGGCTGGAGCGGCGCTTGGTCGGAACTGTCTTCTCTCTGTAATTCAGTCTCATCCCGGGGACAGTCAGATTCCGGGTGGGGGGTTACACTATCCACGGCAAGCTCGTGTTCCATGGTGCATGTACATTTAGCAATATCTGAAAGATAAACTGCAACTTACAATGCCATCTTTGTTAAATAAAAAAATATGTGTTTAGTTACAAGCGTACTAAATCGAAATATATGAATCGCTTGCGTCTGTAGATAGAATCAAAGTATTAATGAAATAAGACGTCTTTTTTAACAATAATGTGAACCTTTCGTCATTGTTTGCCCTCAGTTATAAGGTCAAAAAGAGAGTTGATTAAAATTTGAATATACATGTAATTGTCACTTATGATTCTAATCAGAAACATTAGGTAAAAAGGGGAATTATATAAAGGATGACGATTGAAATTAAACTAGTTCATTGGATCCTGGATCAATTAAAATAAATCTACACGCCCATCAATTCTATTTGTTTTTGTATGTTCATATTGATTTACATTATTATGTAAATCTATCGTTAAAAAAATATGATACATATATTGTAAAGTCGAAGATAAAAATGTTTGGTAAGCATATAAGTCCGGATATTATTTTGATAATTTTTCAGATTTCTTTTTTCATTGCAAGTCAGTTGCTTGAGATATTACATGGAATTAAAGAAATAGTGATTTGCAAAATGAACTATTATTTACCGTTCCTATTACTTGAATCCTCAATGTTCGAGCATGAATCGCTGCTGGTCAAGATTTCCTCCGAAACAGGAGAGCGTTTTGAATCACAGACATCGTCGACAAAATCCGAATCCTTGATTTCATCCCCGATATCACCCAAGTAGTCCGATGACACTTCACAGCTGTCTTGCTTTTTTAGAGTTCGTCGCGACCCGCCAGAAGAGAAATCGTCTTTAAGAATTGCTTGATCCCTTCTCGCTTGTAGACTCTTCGCGTTTGGAAAAACTTTAACCATTATTTCCTTTCCGTTTGGTCTTCCATTATCCTGTAAACCATTATTATTTAGAATACAATTCAATTCATTTTATTAGATATATGACGGTACACAAGATACGACTGTATTAGGGTTATAATTTTTGGAATATGTCAGAGATACAATTTAATTTATAGAAAAAAACAAAGAATAAGAATGATATGAGAAAAACTAGAGCAGAGCTCGTGGCAAAGCCACGAGTAGGTCTTCCGTTGTTGCTGCGAGTTGAAAATTTATATGATTTGGTGTCAAACGATTATTATGACTAATTACTAAAATTTCACTTCTGCTTTTGTTATAAAAACGTGTTGTGATTGAAAGCCTGTATAAAGACAGGAAGAAAATGTTTTAGGAAAACTATTTGTCGAACACAGTTTGTGTAATTGTTTTGAAAACTCTTTAAAGCCCTGTCACACCAAGTTGCGTTCCCAGGGCGTGTTCACGGCGTTGTAAAATTCATGGAATTCGTAGATCGCAAGGAAAATTTAAAATTGAAAATGTCACGGCATCCTGATGGCGACTGAGGCGTCCTTACAGAGCTCCCAACTACGTTTCCACAGAGTTCTACTTGGCGATTGACTGCGCTCTCGCTGGGTATCCGCCGAGTGCTCATGACGTGCTAGGAGTTTTTACCACACGTCCACAGCGTGCTCTGCGTGCACATGCGCTGTCACGGCGTTCTAATATGTTCTAGGATATCCCACCGCGGCGAACGAAGATGCCGTTGCATTGTAACGGCGCTGTAGGAGACTCTAGTTCGTTTACCATGGCGTTTTACATTATTCAATGACGCAGCGGGATTGCCGTGTGGACGCAGCTCCAGTGTGACAGGGGTTTAAACAATGAGAAGTTTAAAGGCGAGTGAAATTTTTAAGAGTAGCAAGGATTGTTATATATACATGTATTCATGAAATGCACGCAAAAACGTGCATAAAAAACACGTAACTTCTGTAATTAAATCTTTCTTATTTTTTGAAGACTAAGTGCAAGATTGAAATTGTTGCGTGCTGTCAAAATTTGGTAATTAGCCAAAATTGATGGCATCTCTGAAAATTTGTTCAGGGCTGATATTATTTGATAATACGAGTAGACTTGAACATTTAAAATAATGATCAGCTATGAAAGATCATCAGGAGAATTTATGCATAAGTGAGCGTCTAAATTTTACAACTGATATAGAGACACCGTTATGTAACTTAAAATTAAATGACATTATTTACAGAAATGAATATTACTTCTCTCGACGATGCAATAATATGCAAAATACCTATTTTTAAGTCAGTTTTTTCTCCTTTATCGGATCATAAGTAATTCTCTCGGAGAAAGTTTACGTATGTATTTTGAAAAAAAAAACCCGGTAAACTTCAATAAAAAAAAAAAAATAAGCGAAAAATTTAGGTGTTACGGTTTTTATTTTAAGTCACTTAAATTAAATGTGACAAAGGGGCATATTCGGTCGGAATTTTGGGGTAACATGTACATGAAGTAAATTTGATGCAAGTTCCCTGTTTGTTTTTTGTGGGTTTTTTGTTTGTTTTTGTTTTTTGCTTTTCTCTGTTTTATCATAAAGATAAATATATAAAATTACGTACGTCACAAGCAATATATTTGCCTTCTCTATTTCTCTGGTATTTTAATAGATTGTGTATTCATTGATGACCTAAAATTAGTATTCCACTGGCTGTAGCTAACCTTGTAAGTAAATTAAGTTGCATTACAACCTCATACCACACAACGTCGATAGAACTTTTTTTAAAAATCAATTTTCATATAATTTGAATCAATTTTCATATAATTAGCGATAAAGAAAATCCCCAAGAACACATGTCCATCTCACCGAAGTGTAACCTTGAGAAGCGCATATATTTTTTGGAGGCAGATACATGTATGTCACTATATTATAGTCTGTAAGTCAAGTGAACTAATCTGTCCACACTTGCAATACTTTGATGATTTCTAAGGCGACCGCCTGCATAGCATAATGTAGTCGTATTTCATAACATCTAATCCAAAGAACAAATTACCTTTGACTTAAAACTTGTTATTATAATATATATAATTCTGTTCATAACTAAATATAATAGAAGTTTAGCGTGTTCAACAGGTCAATTTATTATAGCCACATTCTCAGATTAGGAACTCGCACCTTTAATGTGAAAATGAAAGTCTTATTGTTTGATAATTGACCACTTTGAAGAAAGCACCCTGCGAACTGTTGATTTATTACATAACAATTGATGATTTGCAGCCATAAATAACCTGGGGCTATATATGTTCTGAGCTGTGTGCGCTGAAGCGACACAAGGTTTTCGGTAGCACGTGGCGATTGAATTTACGCAATAAAGAAAGTTGAAATTTACAAAGACTGACCGAATAAAAAAACGGGTTGGAAAGAGAAACACGCTCAGGCGAAAATGTTACACAGAAGAAGAAGTCACTATCAAATGATTTTCGACAGATCTGGGGCGGTGGGAGGGCAACACAGAAATAAGTTCGTGTTCACAATGAAATGATCGAATTAACGACCATGTAGAAACACTACAGAAGTTATTTATATGTGACCGATAGAATCTAAACAAAACTTGTTTCAAAACTCAAGTGAATATTCTTTAAAATAATCACCGAATGCCTCAATTTAGGGCATTCTTTTATCGTGCCAGCACCTACTGCAAACATGTAACATGGAACTTTGATCATAGTTTGATTTGATTTTTAAATTACCTTGTACGCTGTCGTATAAATCAATGCTAAATCAACTGTACGAGTAACATAAATTCATCTGTTTACCTTAAACCAATATAATAGTTGAAAACATAATAAAAATAGTTGCGTTCATAGAAAATACCAAACATGCACGCGTGATAAGGTAAATGTAGAAGATGTCACTTGCGCGGGATCTCCTCGGCCATGTGCGAGGGATGATCATTATTTAAAGGTTTTAATATTTGTGTGTTTTTGTTTTTGTTATGTTGTTGTTGATTGAAAACATTATTTGTACAGTTTTTAAAACATTTAAGACTTTCAAACCAACCATTCAAATATGTCTGACGAGTATTTCCGATTTGGAGTAATATCGCTTTTATTGATTTTCAGAACGACTTTTTAATTTACATTCCAATGTTTATTTTAAACAGATACAAAATGAACAAACTTTTATAACATATAATTAAAACAGTGTACAGTGTATTTACGGCTATATAAACTCAAACAAGTTCATATTCATGTAAGTGTGCGGGTGCGAATCTTGTGTATTTAATTAGATAACCGTTTACCGCTAGGTAGTGTAGCCGCGGATGATTTCCTCGGCCGCGGGCGAACGATAGATTACGTAAAGATCGATTGAACGCAGCTCAGAACCTATGAAGATTTGAAAAGTTTGCAATTTAATGACTAAAATCTATCAAATAGAAACTTTTTTTTTTACTTTAAACCTACAATTGATCTATATGTCTGATATTGCATTAGATTGAGAATGGCATTGCTTTCATTAATTAACTGAACGGTTTTATAATTGACACCCTATCGTTTAATCCAATTGAAGAATAAACCTTGATGTGTACGTAATCAAAACTGAAAGAATTCTTCTTCAGTTCGAAGCTAAATTAACTCATATATGAGAGACGCAACGCTCGTGTATTGGATAACCGCTGACCGCTAGGTAGTCCAGCCGCGACCATGGTGACCGATTTTCTCGGCCGCGGGCGAGGGATAGCTTACATAATAATACGCACACAGCTCTGATTCAAGGTGGATTTTAAATGCATGCAGTATGATAACTAAAATGTAATGCATAGAATTTTTTCCAATACGTATTTTGTGTTTTACTAGAGAAGAAAAAGAATGTTTTGTTTTCCGATTCTTGTCTTTAAGGACTGTGCACCATAAGAAATAAGCAGCAAGGACTTAAACTTCGGAATTCTTTAAAAAAATAAAATAAAAAACAGCTTGTGTTCGAATTTTTTTTCTCATGAATTAAAGCCTCCTGTATAAACCAGCATACTTTCTGTGGTCACTTTATGCAAGTTTTAAGCACAAAGACTTTCGTTAAGTTGCCAAATGAAAACAGATGTTAATAACATGTAAAGCTTATTACACTCATACTACACAAATCACTTACAAAATAACATTGTAACGACCTTTATAAGATCCCAACAAACAACTTTTCCAGCGACAGCCATATCGAAATCCTAACCGTTTTTTAGTTATTCAGCAAAATCTTTTAAGGGCTACTGGCCCTTAATTTTAGGGGCCAGCCCTTTTTTATTGGTGTCAAATGAAAGCCCTTAACATTCTGCACAACTTTTGTTCTATATGTATTTAGGAAATATTTCAAACTAAAAAGTTACGAAGCTAAAACATGAGAAAATTTTTGCTATTTTTAGAACATAGATTTCGATTAATTAATTCGAGTGGAATAATTGGAAAAACTAAAATACAAAAATCAGAGGACAATATTCAAAGTGTCAATAATAAAGATTTTTAACTATGAATTATTTGCTACGGACCATTTCGGAGCCTTTGTCTGGAAACTAATGACCCTAAAATTTTAGAAAAAGGGAAATAACTCAAAACCGGAAATTGCGATTGCAATTCTTTTTGTGCTATAGCAACCTTATTTAATTTACAGTATATCGTGAAAATTTTAACAAAATCGAATGATAAACAAATAAGTTATTGAGGATTTAAAAACGTCTAGAAGAAGAAAAATTATAATGAAGAAGAACCATCAGAATCAGTACAAGGTCTTCCGTTGGAAACGGAAGACCTTAATTACAAAGCACGACACCTGCTTGAGGTCGAGGCATATATTGAAAACCGTAATTACCTTCACTGAGCCCGACGGAGTGGCTTCTTTATATTGGAATCTTTTAAGTTTTTCCTTAAATGATAAATGTTCTGGATTCTCACTAGGTTCTTCTGCCATGAGGATTTTTTTTCCTGAAAAAGAAAATAAAGGAACAGCTGGAAATTGATTTGCCTTTTGTCTCTCTTTTTGCAGTTTCATGGAAGGGGGTGGGGTGCGCTGAAATTGGCCTTTGTCTTCTTTAGATTGTGAATCAAGATAATTAAGTCTCTCGCACAACAGAGAGAGAGAGAGAGAGAGAGAGAGAGAGAGAAGGGTCTATGCCCGTGCTTGTAAACAATTTGAACTCTAAACCGAAAGTAGACCTATTGAGTAATTTCACCAAGAACTACAAATAAACCACACTCCCCAATGATAAATATGAGCGCTTCATTCTTATACATGTATACATTTGTATGATAACCATTTAATATCATTAGCAATCAGTTAATTGATAGGTAATCTAATATTCGACAATCAGAAATCTTACCTATAGATTAGTGAATTTCTTTTCTAACGTGCACTGTTACAACGCACTTTGACACATTCCTTGAAGTCTACATTGCGTGTTACCTTTAAAATTGTTTTGTGAATGACCCGAATAGATTATCTAGTCCGTCGTCATCCCCCCTAGGCGAAAACACACTGGTTGACAAATGACAATGAATAATACGTAGATATACATGGAGGAAACGATCCCCTCTTAAGCAAAGCAGATTAGATTTTTTTGATATCTGAATCATTGTTGTCTAGTTTAGAAACATGTACAATAGAATCCAGTTACAGGTCAGATCATTCGGCCATAAGCATATCACTTGTCTTTAATGATTTTAAGAAAGGAAGAGGGCTGTGGAAATTTAATAACTCCTTACTGTATGATAATGATTATTTAGAGTGTATTAGAGATTTTATACTTCAAGTTAAGAAACAATATGCTTTACCAGTTTATAATATAAACAATTTACATCAGTTGCCAGATGAAAATATTCTTTTCACCATTAATGATCAGTTATTCCTTGAAACATTGTTAATGGAAATACGAGGTAAAACTATTTCTTATTCATCATATATTAAAAAGAAAAAAGATAAACAGGAAAAAGAATTGGTGAAAGAAATTAAAGACATTGAAAAGAATATTTCTGAAAGCAATGTAGATTTACTATATAACAAAAATCAGGAATTAGAAAAGCTTAGAAAACATAAATTACAGGGCAATTATATTAGAAGTAGAGCAAAATGGATTGAAGAAGGAGAAAAACCATCAAGTTATTTTTGTAAACTGGAGTCCAGGAATTTTATTAGTAAGATTATACCAAAATTGGAGTTGGATTCAGGGGAGGTAATATATGACCAGACAAAAATCCTGACTGAAACTAAAAGCTTTTATACAAAATTATATGAAAACAAGTTAGATAATGTCAACTTTGGTTTAAATAATGAATTAATATATGCTGACATTCCTAAATTGTCCGAAACGGAATCAGATTCTTTAGAGGGTGAAATTACTTTTAGTGAGGCTTCAAAAACACTTTCTAGTATGAAAGCTAATAAATCACCTGGATCTGATGGTTTTTCTTCAGAATTTTTTAAGGTTTTTTGGAAATACATTGGTGTTTTTGTTGTTAGATCTATAAATTATGGATATAAAAATAATATATTATCAGTCACACAAAGACATGGTGTAATTACTTTGCTACCTAAAGGTGACAAAGCTAGACACTATATTAAGAACTGGCGTCCTATAACTTTATTAAATACTGTGTACAAAATTGCATCTGGGTGTATTGCTGCTAGATTAAAAAAATATTTACATAAAATTATAAATCCAGATCAAACTGGATTTATGTCTAATAGATATATTGGAGAAAATACAAGGTTAATATATGACATAATGCAATATACTGAAGATGAAGAAATTCCCGGTCTTTTATTGCTTATCGACTTTGAAAAGGCTTTTGATACCTTATCTTGGAATTTTATACAACAAACTTTAGATTTTTTTTAACTTTGGTCCCACTATTAGACAGTGGGTTAAGATTTTTTATACAAACATAACATCTGCGGTTAATCAAGGTGGCAATCTCTCTGAAACTTTTAATATTCTGAGGGGGTGTAGACAAGGAGATCCATTATCCCCTTATATATTCCTGATTTGTGCAGAAATTTTGGCGATACAAATTAGAAAAAATGAAAAAATTAAAGGTATAACAGTTGGTAATATAGAAAAAAAGATTTCACAACTTGCAGATGACACCTCGATTATCCTGGATGGAAGTGAAGAAAGTTTATTAGAAACCATTTCTACATTACATAGATTCTCGGAAATGTCCGGCTTGTGTATAAATTATTCAAAAACTCATACTGTATGGATAGGTTCCAAAAAATATAGTAATGATATACTTATTCCTAATAGCAAGTTGAATTGGGGATCTACTAAATTCACCTTGCTTGGAATAAATTTTGATGTTGATTTGCTAAATATGCCTAGTATTAACTATGATCCAAAACTGGTTAAAATTAAGTCTATCCTTAAACAGTGGGAGAAAAGACATTTAACTCCCATTGGCAAGATTACAGTTATTAAGACATTAGTGCTGCCTTTGTTGAATCATATACTAATGTCTATCCCAAACCCATCTGTCTTTTATTGTAAAGAATTAGAAAAGCTAATTTTTTCATTTATATGGAATGGCTCAACTCACAGAATAAAGAGGGATGTTCTTGTTCAAAAATATGAAGAAGGTGGTCTTAAGATGATAAATATCAAAGCATTTATATCCTCCATGAAATTATTCTGGGTGAGACAGCTTATTGTTACAAACAGGGAGTTGAGTCAATTCATACTTAATTTTAATCAAAATAAATTTACATCATGTGGTATTGAATACATTAATATACTTTTGAAATCATTAAAAAACAAGTTCTGGATAGATGTGTTTAAGGCATGGGTTGACCTGCATAATATATTAGAGTCTGGTGCAACTGCAGACTCACCTTTATTTTATAACCCTTTGATCCATATTGGAGGGAAATCTTTTTTTAATAAACAACTATTTGATAATAATATTAGATACATCAATGATATCATTGAGGAAGGTAGTACTTTTCTTAGTTTTGATAAGTTTTGTGATATGTATACGAATGTAAAGGTCAACTTTTTAGAATATGCAAGTATAATCCATGCTGTAAAGACATACATCAGAAAATTGGGTGAAAACCAAACTTTAAGAAAATTAGCAAACCCGCTTATTAGAGAAAACATACATAAAGTTATGAAATGTAAAAAGTCAAAGTTTTTTTATGATATTTTAAACAATAATACCTCTGTGACAACAGGTAAAAGAAGGTGGAATGAATTATTAGATATAGAGGACATGGAATGGAAATTAATCCATAAACTACCTTTCATAATAACAAAAAACTGTAAACTTCAATGGTTCCAATACAGAATAATTAACAAAATTTTAGCAACAAACTCTTTTTTATTCAAAATTAAAAAAATAAACTCTAAAATGTGTACCTTTTGTCACAGAGAAGAGGAAACTATAGAACATATACTGTGGGATTGTGAATGTGTTCAATCTTTTTTAGAACATTTTAAACATTATTTAGAAGAAAAAATCAATTTTCAGGTTACATTTACCAAGAAAACTTTCATTCTAGGCATCCTTGGTAAAAACAAAGATATCCTTAATATCATTTTTCTTTGGTTAAAGTACTATATTTACACAGCAAGGTGTACCGAGAAACAGTTGAGTGTTTCTTATGCAATGTCGTCTTTAAAGCTCTTTTATGAAACACAGAAATTTATTTCTTATAAAAATGGTGAAAATGAGATTTTTGATACTCATTGGAACATCTGGAATCCAATTTTTACTTGAATTTTCTCTCTCTCTCTATCTCTCTCTTTCTCTTTCTCTCTCTCTCTTTCTCTTTCTCTCTCCAAAAAATTTTTTTGCACTTCTGAATTATTATATTTAAAGCATCATAATCATGCATTGTATGTCTGCAGAATGTGTGAAATAAAAAAAAAAAAAAAAAAAAAAAAAAAATGAATAATGCATAATTAATTAGTTGCATATGTGCAAGAGACTCTTCATTAGGTAGAACTAATTCACGAGTTATTTCTCTTCCTATACAGTTGCAGGCTAGCACGTACTTTTGACCCCCCCCCCCCTCAATATCTTGAGTAGCAAAAAAAATATATTAAACTTTGAAATATCAACGGGAATTGGGGGGGGGGGGGCGAGTGAGAGCCCATCAATTCTGCTTACAGTACAAACTTATATTTACTTTAATCTTTAGGGGACCAATTTATTTTATTTTATCTTTACATGAATAAAAGAAATAAAAGTTTTTTTCCCAAAAAGATTTGGAGAAACCTGCCCCCACCCCCACCCCCTCATCTTCTTGTAGATCCTGCTGTCTGAATTTCAAATCACCTAAATTTCATATATTTAATGCTAACTTAAAAAAAGTATATTTTCATAGCTTTCACTATAATGGTAAAACTTATAAATCTAAATCTTACATTTATAATAAAAACTTGTTTCAAATGCCCTTTACTAGTTACTTGTATTTTGATTCAGAGGTAGTGAATTATTTCAATTATATTTTGCATTTTATAGTAAATATGTATTGTGATTCTAGTTTTAAAATCTCCATATCACCTCATATACATGTATGTGCATTTTAGTACCAAGCCTGTTTTGGACATTAAAGTCGCGTTTGATATACAATCACATGAATCGAAGAGTAATGTAAGTTGCTGTTTACCAAAAACATAGAAATACTCCAATTTAAGTTAATATATATAACCCTCGAGTTTCTACTTTTCAATAATTTATTGTTTTATCTTCATACAATAATAGGCGTTGTTAAGTCGCTTTATACCATTCTTATTATATTGTACACATACATGTATTTGGGTCAAGCTAATAACAATAACTGTTCGCAAATAGCCAAATAATTACTGTTCTCCAAAGCTGACTGTATATAATTTGTAATCTTCGGGTTGTGCCTTTATTTTTTTTGTGTGATTGGAAGAAAATGCATGGTGTTTAAATTTTTATTTACTTCGTTGTTGAAATGCTGTTCGGCGCAAGGGAGATCTAATTTACGAACGACTTAACAATTGTCCAAGATTTTCGATCACCATAAAAAAATCAAAGTACTGAAGTACTGACGGGAGTTGATTTTATCGATTATCATTTATCTTAAAATCAACTTATCTTGCATGGCAATTAGTTTCTAGTCTGTATTTGAATTACGCACTTTTTTATTATATGGATTTTAGACTTTTCCGACAAGAATTTCGAGAAACCCCATATGTATTGAATCATGTTGTGTGATATTTAAAGATAGATTTCAAACTATGTATAAGTAATCGAAGCAATTCTAAAAGTTTTATAGATCCAAGCACTATTGATATCGAACTCTAGACTTGTTCAACCTGAGGCTCGGCTGTCTCCGTTAATCTCCGACAAGCAAGAGAGCCTTTCTGCTTATCGAAGATTTACGGAGACAGCAGAGCGTTTGGTTTAACGAGGCTTTATTAAACTCTGGCGTAAGAATACATGAGACTATAAAAATTTCTTAGTTGTTCGTATTATATAAAATCTGACTATTTTCAAAGTGTTTATTGATAAGTTTCCTTGAAAAACAATGCTTCAGCATACATTACTTTGAATTTTTCTATTATTTTCAAGAACTAAGTCTTGTGAGCGGTGATGATTTATGCTTAGGTCCAAACACTGTTTCACTTTCGGTTTGCCAGAGTAACTGCATAGGAGAGTTGATTAAAATCAACCCCCAAAAAGAGAAAACGAAAAATGTTTTAGAAAAAAATATTGCTTTGAATAAAATGGACGCTTTATTTTTTCAGTAAAACTTGTTGAAAGCAATATCTTTATTGTCTATTGAAAATATTTGTTCATTTTCTTTTGATATTATATGCAAACACAATTTTTCTGAGTTTTACATGACACTAATATCTGTTAAACAATAGAGGCAGAAATGTAGAAGTATTCCCTCTGTTTTTTGGTTGTTGTTTTTTTTTTCAAAATACTACGACCTAATTAAGATATCTTTTTCCCTAAGATAATCAAGTAACTAGCATGTGATGTTTTTTTTATTTTTTCGACTTCTCAAAAGCATGGACACTTTAAACAAACCAAATGTATTTTTTTGAAATGTGCCACATTGTATGAAGATTAACGCTAGATTTATCATTCGCTATTATATCTAATGTTGATATTGTTGTTTATAGGCAAGTTAAAAAAATAGCAATACATGTACTTGTCGTGTCATTAACTTTACGGACTTGTTAGTAGTCACCTGTAAAACAATTCACGTGACGTCAAATTCGGTCACAACGAGCTGTTGTGGTTGTTGAATGAATCATTCAATCGTTCTTAGGCACACCACGGCGACGGTACCGCGGTACATGCGTGCTGCTTGCGTGATGGAAGGAATATCAGTCAGACCAAGTGTGGGCAAGAGTGTTTGGAGATGATAAGCATACAACTGTTTTTGTCCCCATTGGGACATATACTAAGTTCGAAAAGGTTATCAGGACTGGAATAGCGTGATGTATATGGACTAATATACCATGTATAAGAAAACATTTTTGAGACGAATATTATATTTATTCCTCATAACTTCCGTTCTAAGCAAATTTATAAACGTCTACATACCATTCTATTGAATTCTGCTCTAAAGGTCTAGAACCGTCTAATTGAGGACGGGATTGGTGCGCTGAAAATAGAAGCGTTTGCTCATTAGTGAGACAGGCAAATGCACTGTACTTCCTTTCTAATTATGCAACAAGAACGTCTAATATAAGCTTTTGGTCTTCTGGAATAGAGTTAACCATAACATAAAACAGAGGCAAAGTCCTCCGATCGATAATCTGTGACATCACAGGGTGAATGTTGGTTTAACTATTTTATGCATTGAGAAATGAGTGATAAATGAAATTATTAATCATGGCATAATTCACCGGACTGCATGCAGTAATTGAAGAAGCGTTTTATTACTCATTGGATAATTTGATATTTATATTTAGTGTTCCATAGCACGTCACTGGAAATGTTGCTCAGTAATTACTGTATAGCAGTTTAGAACGCTAGGTTCACCGTAAACGTTTGTGTATTGTATGGATTAAATATAGTTTTGTATTAATACCAAAATAGCAAATAAACATTACGTTTAAAAAGAATCATTTATACAACGTTTTCTAACCTGTAATTTTAGAACCATTTTAAAAAGACCTTGGACTTTTGTTAGGATGAATCTATCTATTTCCTGGTCAAAACAAGTTGAAAATGGCATGGTTTCAAGTAAAATATGCATCAGATTGCTAGTCTTAGCTCAAAAGCCAGATAAGTCTTGTTGATTTCACAGATCCATCATGATGGCTGAGTGGCCAGCAATGTATTACAGTCCTACGTCACATTGCTGTTTGACACAACTACTAAAAGTCCAAACTCTTGTTAAAATGGTTCTATTTGCAGACTAAGCTAGATTTTTCCGTATTATTACAGACAAATTTATTAACCTATATTTGTCTATCATTGCTATTTTGAAAATTTATATTTTTAAGATGTTTTTAATCAAATGTAGGACACAAAGTTTTTATATCTAAAAAACTGCTTTGAATAAGAAAGTCTGTCATGGTATAATACATGTAGGTGGCGGAGTAAAGTCTCGTCCTCAAAGTCTCAAGATAGCTGGGCGGATGTGGCCATTTTAAGGCTATAATATAAACCTCCTTTTAATGACAATGTTTCCATTCTATTTCATTTTTGTAGTTTTTTAGCTTGTGTACTAGTTTTTTGTGGCTGGGAGATCCCTTTTTGTTCTATATACTCTCAAATTTGTTTTCTAGTCAAATGTTTGTGGATCTTCCAGCCACTTTTGTATATGTTTATATGTTCTATGATTTTTGCTTCATTTTAAATAAATGACAATAATTTAGCTATCACGAGGTGTTACTGTCTTTATTTACGTTGACGATTAAATGTAAACAAACGAGCTACAATGTTGCCTTGATGGGTAAAAAAAGGGGTTTTAAGTTAAATGACAATAAACGTTATTCTCATAACTGAAGTAACAGTTTACAAATATTGATGAGTTGATTTTGTTTGTGAGATTGAACAGTGTTTCAAATTTTACAACATTTTAATAGATTTAATTTGATATGAAATATTTTGGTAAATGCACAACCCTTGAATTTGATATACATATACATTAGTACATTTGTAAAGATAGTGAAACTCATCCCTAAATTCATTACAAGCACACGAATTACAAATTCTGATATCTATAGGAATATTAAATCACCTACCTGTCTCAATAGGTAGTTTAGCATTTATTTACCAGATCTAAAAATACAATATTTCTTGCATTGTTTTGTTGGTAAAATCAATAAATTTCTTTTAAAATCCAATGATTAAAAAAAACCCCATAATTTAAACCTTTTTGAAAATTTGGAAAATCAAACGATAATCTCTGTTTAATGATGCAGTAAAATGTTCAATTATCATTCCAAATTGCCTGGACCTTTTCTTTACTGAATGATAATAGTTTTTGGCCAAAATAATCGCATTTTAAAATTTAAAGCAGATCTGATTTTTTTTTTGGGGGGGGGTAGTTAGCTGACCAACCAGCCTCCTATCATATCATTTTATACAATGATGCACGATTATTATCGTCATTTTCAAAACAGGACGTATTTCATATCAACAAACGATCAAATGCTTTCTTTGGTGTTTTATACGGGCTGTGAAGATAGCAACCATTGCAGAAAAACATTCACATTTTTTTTCCGCAATACTCCTAGGGCCTTACCTTATCAGCCACATGATCAGAACAACAGAAAGAACACATGGTATCATTTTAGTTAAAATGATTCATACGCGAAATTAATGTACACGAAAAATCTTCTATTAGGTTAACATATTAGAGAGGTGGTATTTTAGCCCTAGCTTTGGATTGAAGATCGTTTTTCAAAAGTTTCCAATAAAATTTACATTTATTTTACCTTTGCGTTACAAAGATTGTTTTCGATATTGTTGTAAAAATTTCCAATCTCTCCAATTTTTCTTTGAATTCTAAGCCGATTACAATTTTTGCCCTTTAAAAGTAAAACCGACAGTTCCAAAAGCTCCATTTCCGCTCTAAATGGAATAATTTTCCCATCACTATTGATATTTCATTTCTTTCAGATTAATGTAAAATAGAAAATCGAATGAATTATTCTAAATGTGTTTCTTGCATTAACCCTCGTGATCTTAGATAGAATACATATCAAGGTTTATATTCTCCTACATGACATGAAAAATTAAAGGGGTAAGGTCGTTTCGTTTTAATTAACGATTCTCTTTTGTCTGCTGATCATATTGATAACTTCAATTGTCCATGCTCGTCATAATTCTTAATTTATATTTAAAAAACTGCTCTCCGAGTAGAACAGCATACAAAAAGTTTCCTTTGTAATAGTCAAATTCCTCCGTTTCAACAATTCATCCTTTTTTAAATTTGATTTTCAAAGTAAACGCAGAATAAAATATATATCAAATTGTAACTATCGTCTTTTAACACATACATACTATATAAGTATCCAATAGTATTAGGCAATGCCATATTCAACACCTTTACACCCTTAGAGCTTAGCAGGCAATGTGGAGAAAAACAAAGCGTTTCTTTTTTTTCAATTAAATGCAACAAAATAATTGACTAAAAGTAAAGAGGTATAGCGCCCTTCCCATGTTTTCGCCGCCTTTGGTTTTTAAATGAAAAGTACCTTTTTCTATGAATAGAACTACATGAAGCGTTGAAGTTTATCTGTCTTTGCTTCTTACCAAAAAGAGTTCCAACAAATCTACAATAAAAATAAACAATATATTAGGATAGGAACATCTGTTTGAATATGACCAAGGTTTCTTAGTTTCTATTTGTTCTCTATTACTTTTTCCTATTGAAACTAGCAATTAATGTGTGCATATACTTATCTTTTGCATATGTGTTCAAAATGGCTTTACTGTGGGTTTTTTTTATTGTGTTATGAAATGTAATCTATTCATTTTCACTATTCCATGCAGATGATAGCAACAGAAAAATATAAGTGGTCCTTTTTATTTATTCTTTTAACCAATGTACCTTTGAGAAAGCCAAGTTTTTAGTTTCACCATTGGCACCCCAATAGCGAATCTGAGTGACCTTAACTTCGACTTCTTGAGAGATGACACCATGCATTTCGACCAATTCCGTAAACTGCTGTTATGTTAGCCCTGTTTTAGAAGGTCATTGTCTGTATAAGTATCCAGATCGTCAAAGTTAAGGCGCCTTGATGATGACATATAAAAAGTCAAAGTTGAGGCGCCTTGATGATGACAAACAAAAAGTCAAAGTTGAGGCGCCTTGTTAATGACATACATAAAGTCAAAGATAAGGCGCCTTGTTGATGACATACAAAAAGTCAAAGACAAGGCACCTTGTTGATGACATACAAAAAGTCAAAGATAAGGCGCCTTGTTGATGACATACAAAAAGTCAAAGTTGAGGCGCCTTGATGATGACATACATAAAGTCAAAGTTGAGGCGCCTTGGTGATGACATACATAAAGTCAAAGTTGAGGCGCCTTGTTGATGACATACATAAAGTCAAAGATAAGACGCCTTGTTGATGACATACATAAAGTCAAAGATAATACGCCTTGTTGATGACATACATAAAGTCAAAGTTGAGGGGCATTGAAGATGACATACATAAAGTCAAAGTTGAGGCGCCTTGATGATGACATACATAAAGTCAAAGTTGAGGCGCCTTGATGATAACATACATAAAGTCAAAGTTGAGGCGCCTTGATGATGACATACATAAAGTCAAAGTTGAGGCGCCTTGATGATAACATACATAAAGTCAAAGTTGAGGCGCCTTGATGATGACATACATAAAGTCAAAGTTGAGGCGCCTTGATGATGACATACATAAAGTCAAAGTTGAGGCGCCTTGATGATAACATACATAAAGTCAAAGTTGAGGCGCCTTGATGATGACATACATAAAGTCAAAGTTGAGGCGCCTTGATGATAACATACATAAAGTCAAAGTTGAGGCGCCTTGATGATAACATACATAAAGTCAAAGTTGAGGCGCCTTGTTGATGACATATATGTAGGTGCTAACATTCTTAGATTTTCTAGCAGCTGTACAGGTTATTGTTGTGTGTTTGGTACGAAGCTTTGATTTGTCTATGATAGAACTAAGCTCTAACTGTTTTCCGTTTAAACATCTTTTGCAACACCTCCCCCCTTCTCTCAGTAATACACCTTGGTTAATAAATACCCTTAATCGTCCCCTATACAAACAAGAGGGTTGATGTTTGCTCTACATATTGCACAAACATTATGTGACTTGCTGACAGACATCATTGGAATAGTAAAGTTCGTCAAAGTCATTGTGAGCATCACATGTATTCCGTTCTTCTGTGAACCCGGCGACAGTGGTTGGCAAGCGACCAGTCTGCGTGTAGATAATTCTATTCTGTTCTTCCGTGAACTCGGCGACAGTGGTTGGCTAGCGATCGGTCTGCTTGTAGATAGTTCAATCTATATTTTACACCTTCGCGTTGCAGATTGTCCCATTTTTTGTCAGTATTGTTATGTTTGTTGTTTTTGCTTCAAAACTCAAGTTGTTTTACAGATATTTTTCCGCCTTGGGCTAATTTAAAACCCTTATCGCATACAACGCACTTCAAGCTTTGAAATAAAATTTCTCTCTTGGTCCACTTTTTCCATTGAGTTTGAAAATATATTGCATTTACAATACTTATACTTCATAGATAGAGAGAGGGAAAAATAATCATACATGTAAAATGACTAGGAATTGAACCCGGGACCTTAAAGCAAAAACAGTTAGCTTAAACCACTACACCACGCACAACACAGCAATGGCGCGACTTCCATTTCACTTTAAAGGATACCTTTCAATCAGGAAAATAGGGTCATATATTTGAATATGAATTTTTAATACGAAGCCAACCTTAAACAAAAAAAGTTTGTACATTAACATAGTACGATATCTACTTCACTTAACATATTCTCTAGTTCTTGTTTTAAGGTGGTTCAATTTCTTTAACTTTGCATTTTTCTAAATGCTTATGCAGCAATATCCTAATTTACCAATACAAAATCTTTATATTTCATGAGTTCTTTATGTTATATACACAAAACCATTCAAACCACTCACCAAAAAAAATGAAATGTTCAATTTGTGAGTTTGAGGAGCCAAAGATAATTAATATCAGGATTTTTTTTTTCGAAAAAATCATTTTTGTAATTGATTAATTTTATAATATTTAAGCCATATCGCATAGTAAATGCGCTTTACTTTACTTTTTTAATCAGAAAAAAGTGATCTTACCTAGTTGCTATTCTTGATTAAATTTTGAAAAGAGGATCATATGCACAATTTTAAAAAATTGTGTTCTATAACGAAAAAAATATTAGTGACGGATTTTAATTATAAAAAAATTGAAAGACCAAACAAAATGTAACGTAGAATTTTGATATAAGATTAATTATGAAGAGCTGATTACAATATTTTTCTTATAGAAAGATTCATAATTAGAATTTTACATGCGTCCTAATTATTAAAAGCTAAGCTGATCGATAATTATCTTGCAATCGGTTTTTCTTAATAATGAAAAATGTAATCTCGATAGAGGAATACAGAGATATACCTCCGCAAAAATTCTTTAAGAGTGCAGATATGTATTGTTATTAAATCTGAACCAGGCTTAATAAAACATGTTTTACTAATCTGATCAGTTTGGGGTCCCATGGGTTTTCAAGGCTGTGGGTTTCTTTTTCATTTTGTATCAGATTTATATGCATGGCGCTAGATGAAATCAGGACAGTGGTGAAGAAGAATGCTATGCATAGAGGCTCAAAGATGGGAAAGTCAGTACCCATTCTGCTGGAGTAATGTCCCTATTTGTGTCACTATATATATAGAAAACTCCATCATAGGAAGTAAGTACAGAATTAATGGAATATTTAGATGATTAAGAGAGAGAGAGAGAGAGAGAGAGAGAGAGAGAGAGAGAGAGAGAGAGAGAGAGAGAGAGAGAGAGAGA
The DNA here is from genome assembly GCF_963853765.1 of Magallana gigas. Classification (NCBI taxonomy): domain Eukaryota; kingdom Metazoa; phylum Mollusca; class Bivalvia; order Ostreida; family Ostreidae; genus Magallana; species Magallana gigas. The sequence goes on along the minus strand of NC_088860.1, from coordinate 14,557,041 downwards.
GAGACCTACTGCGCATTTTTAAGGTAGGTGTACTTCTATACCATTATCACGATGAGCTTTTTATTAAGATGGAAGTTCCGGTACACGGGTTCCTGACTGTTAGATAGAATTCAATATTTTAAGTAGGGATTTAGAAAAAAGCGAAAGGAGATATCTTTTATTATATTTTTCTGAAACTTATCAAAACATCTCGCTCTGATAGCAAAAGCATTCAAACGCAAACAACAGAAATATCGATATATCTCGACCAAAATAAAACCAATATCAGGCGCTGGGTAGTGGTATCTTATTTTCAAAAGCCTTATCTTAATTTACGGAAGAAAAAAGACATTTATACATCATAAAAAACATATTTTGCAATTATATCATCCATTCACTACTTATTATGCCAAGCTAATCCCGACTAACAAAACTCATACGGGCTGAAGATAAAGTGAACTTTTCGCGGTATTAGAGACAATGGGTTGAGGGGAGATTGTATCGATGAAGGGGTGAGATCACCGAAGCTTGTAATATAGTATGCCAACTGATCAATACAGCCCCACTAACAAATAAATTGACGTAATTAGTATCCTTTTACGCTAGGCTACACGCCCAAGAAAATAGGACAGATTTCAGAGTTGCGATTTTGTCAAACTCAGCTAAAAAAGTTAAATGAAAGAGATAAAGAAAAAAATTCAAAAAGTATGTTGTATTGAGTATTTTAATTTGTCAATTTTAACGCAATAATAAATGATTAAGCAATTCTATTGCACGTAGCTTGATACACTACATGTACAATATGTTAAAGTTAAATTGCGGAAGTATTCTTCGAGCATATGCTCTCGTTAAGGTATCACACCGGTAATTGTTTTCACTATATAGCACTATAGAGGGGAAAAAATTCTTAAAAATCAGTTTGTATTCCTCATGACAAAATATTCGGAGGAAATGTTATTTGTTACCTATCTCATCAGCTAACACCATAAAAAGGGCAAGCGATACTGCATTTTCTCAAAATATCTAGCTCCAAACAGGTCTACCCTCAAAACCACGTGTTTTCCATTTGTATGTAAACAGACTGCACACTCCCCAGGAAGCTGCTGCATGTGCCCTGAAAGAAGTAGTCCCTGTGAAAAAAGATCATCACCTAACAAAGTACATGAAATATCCTACTCAGTGGTACAAAAAAATTTAAAACTGAGTAAAGGAAAATGTAAAATGCAGTCAAGGAAAAAAATAATTCTGAAGTATATATGGAACTACAATTGACTAAGTTCATTTTGATTGGCCGATTACCGGTGTGATACCTTAAAGTTCTCACTCGTCATTTTTACTGCCCGCATGATCATAACCTTTAAAAAGAGTATTAATGTACCAAGTATTTTTTGCACAGACTGATCATCATTTTTCTTACACAACATTTATGAAGAAAATTCACTGTTGGTTAAACAGAAGTGTTTTTCCGGGATTATTTTTTCAACGGAAGTTTTTTTCTGGAGAAAAATCATAAAATCATAAATTTTGATGAAAAATCTTTCTGCACGCAAACATTGAACTTGTTACATGAATATGTTTGAAATTTATTCAGTAGGCCTTATTTGACATTTAATAACTTCAAATAATATGTTTTTTCACCTACAGTGAAACACATGATGATGTAGAACGAGTAAAGAAACATACTGAAACACGTGTCTTTGTGATGTAGATTTAAAAGAACAAGTTTGAAAGGGTGTAGTTTACGTGACTATCCAACAACTTAAGTTATTTCCTAACTACAATGAATAAGTTTTTCACTTGGTTTATATGCAAAATGTACCAAGTATGACGGAAAATGCATGACGTCATGCACAAAATTTTTTATCCTTGTTTGTTGAATACGAAATCTCGTAATATTCCTGGTCTTAAAATATTCAAACTAAACGTTAACATGATTTTGAAACGATAATCGAATAAAAAGTAAAACATATATACCGGTAATATGAACAATAAAACAAGGTTATAGCGAACACGCTTACAGCGAAGAGATTTTCATTCCCCTTGACTATATTACATGTTGTAAACTTGACGGATATACGAATACCGCTTATAACGAAGTAAAATCGTCCGTCCCTGACACTTCGTTATAAGCGTGTTTTACTGTAATAACAGTAAGAATAAATCCTTATGAAAACACAAAAATGCAACATGCTGAAGCAACAAATACATGTACATTCATGAATGCTAATTAAAAAAAAACACCTTTTAAATTATTAGTGGCGGTACATGTAACAAAAAAAAAATCGAAATAGAGCTTCCTTATTGAAATATTCAAAATACTTTCATTGGAACCTTTTTCATATAATATATAAAAGAAAAGTAAAAAAAAAATCTGTATTTTATTTAACCAAAAACTGTTGAATGTAATTATATTGATATAGCCCTTTTATGAGGTCGACCCACAGAAATATAGCCTTCACAGAATGGTAAATGGACCGAGCTCGAAGGGCGAGGCTCATATGCTTTTATATGATGTTGATATATCTATGGATTAAACGATTTTTAGGTACGAAATATGAGTAGCTCAACTGTCTGTTGATCTAAGAGATCCAAGAGATATTATAATAATAATAATTGGTCACTTAGAATGTTGGGGAACAGTTGTAATTCTTAAGAGAGAGAGAGAGAGAGAGAGAGAGAGAGAGAGAGAGAGAGAGAGAGAGAGAGAGACTTAATTTGCATCTGGACTTTCACAGTTACATGTATGTAGATGTATTCACATTAGCATCTGATATCACTTCAAGAAAGAACTGCAATCTAGCAAAATGATTCTTAACATAACGTAGGCGTGCACGTGTCTGGTTGGTTTTTAACTTTTTCATTTATATGTGTTCGAAAGTCATCTGATTTCAATACATTGTCAACTACTTCTCAGTTACAGCTTCATTTAATTGTTTTCTCTTTCCTGCAAAACAATTGATCAAAATTTATTGTGCGGGTCTAAGCATCATATCAATATTTTATACTGATGAATTATTCTGTTAGATAAAATTAATATAAAAGTTGCCAGCATTTTCAAGGGCCCATTGTAAATGTTTGCGTTTCATTGTAATGTTCCCCTGATAAGCTGGGTTTTTTTTCGGAGATCCATTAACATCGTAAGTCAATGCTGCATGATATTGACAAGTCAATAAAAATGACATATTTAGAGAATATCATGATATTTAAATTGATATTCAACAAGTACTTGCAGTTTATGAGACATGAAAATCAAATCATGCGAATCTCTGAAGGCCAGACACTACAAGCATTGAATGAAAGTCCTTCACAGATCATTCAAATGATGAATTACATTAGCAAAACGTATGGGAATGTTCGGGGTTTGGGACCTGTGGGAAATCGAAATAGCGGAAAAACATAGAAGCTGATGACAAAAAATCAGCGAGAATGCTCACAAACTCCAGAAGTCATCTCAAAGTGAAACATTAGTGTGTGTAATTTTTGTTACTCTTTGTCCCGTGCGTAGGGGCTATTATATAGCAACAGTGCCAAATATTCATGATTTCTTTATTTTCTTTTCGCTCGATTCCGAAAAACGGTGAACTAAAGGGTTATATAGGAGATTAATCAGACATTTCCGCATACTCTTTTGAATATAAATTAGATTCCTCGCGATTGTGATAGCTACAAGAACCGAATAATATCGATACATTTGAAATGACTGTTCTTTTCGGAGGAACACTGAAATTCTGAAAGTTGGGATAGGACCATTTTGGATAAACATAAAACTCTGTGTTCGTGAAAGTCTTTGATGATCAAAGTCTTTGATTGTTTTGTGGTTTGAAAGAACTGAAGCTGTTAAATAACAAGGAAAAGTACGAATTTCAAAGCCAGAAAAGAGAGAGCGGATGTGGCGGGGACAATTAGCTACTTTGACCATCACTGAATCACAGTGCGATGTCTCCATGGAAAGTAGATATACACAGCAGCTGCATTTCCCGCCTTTAAGATTGCGTCAGATTGAGAAACGAGTTTTCTCCAGTGGTCCGGTACATCCGTTAGTAAAGTGGTGTATCCGCAGATAGGAAAAAGCAAACAAAAAACAAAAACAAAACAACGCTCTATATAGTCACGCCTCCGTGCGAATTACATGTATGTTCAAAGCTGATCTCATGCTAAAAGTGTATATTTTGGGACAGCATTTGAAAGGGTAAGTCTAAGTCTTTTTACGGTTTTTAAGCATTATGTACATACATTACTCTATACAACACAGTACAAAATTAACATGCAGAGGTCTGTTTATCGCCGTTTGGTCATTATTATGTAATTAAAACAGTAGTCTGCTCTGGTTGATAGTTTCCAAATAAAATCCCTTTGTTCGTATCAAAACACAAAACCACCATATACCTATTTTTTGCATGTAATTGAACACTGAGCAGAAGTTTAAACATTGCTGTGGAATCGTAAGAATTCGTTGTGACCAATTTTCGTGGATTGCTTAAAATTCACAGGTTCGTGAAGACGTAATTTCGAGTATCCTCTTATACTTACAAAAGGAAGTACATGTATGATTTTAAAACCCAAATTTATTCATTCGTGGAGATTGTTAATTCGTGGATGAGAGGTATCCACGAAATCCACAAAAATTTAGCCACCATGAAATTCAATGATTCCACAGTATATGACGATCCTATTATCTGATGTATTCTTGTACATTAATCAGTTTGAAAAAAGCAACTGTACAGTTATAAAGCAATTGCACAAAATCATACCCACCTCCCCCTTAAAATTGTCAATTTAAAGTTAAATCATACTCCCTCTGGCAAAAAAAAATGTACAACTTGCGAGTATTTTATCAACTTTTTGGAAACTCATGGGATGTTTCTTCATTAAACTGATTTCAACGGTGTAGAATGAAGAAAACCCGTGGGTGCAGTATTGTAACGTACGTCATAGTTCCGCTTTCCTTGGGTTCAAATGCGACCAGTCGGCCACCTTTGAGGTTATACAATGCACTATATTAGCTACAATCACGAGAAAGAATATTTAAAAAGTCTTAATTTGAAAACATCATTTTTACCCTACAAAATCTCTGGAACCCAGATGTTTTCGGTGGTTTTGCCCCCTGGACCCCCACCAAGGCTTTGCCCTGGACCGACTAGGGGATTCAACGCGGCCTCCAGACCCCCTGCCTAAAACTTGCGTCCCCTCTAACTTCAAACCCTGGATCCGCCCCTGAAAACTAAACTGTTGATTTTGTTGTACACATGCATATAATATACCAACATGTTATATTTGTAAGTAAGATTTTTAACGACATAAAAGGTTCTCATCCTAGACATCATGTTTTATAATTTTGTGTTACTTAACAGAGATAACGTTAATTTCACATTCCGTTGGTAGTTTGAAAAAAAGAAGTTTTTTGTGTCAAAATGTTTATGCGCGTTTCACAATCAATTTAGCACAATGTGAATTAAGCTTGAGGAATTGTCATGGGAAATGAGACAGAAATGAAATTCATGGTTACTTAATAACACATTTTTTGCCTTTAATCAATACAATTTCAATTAATACCGACAATTTAATTTGACATTTTTAGATAGATTTGAAATGTGAATTGCAAACAAATATTACGTATTACGATACTTAAAAACATTCGAGGTCATTGTGGACTGCCACATTTTGCTTACGAAAACAGAGAGAGAGAGAGAGAGAGAGAGAGAGAGAGAGAGAGAGAGAGAGAGATTGATTGAACTGACGTGAAAATATCACCTCTATGTCAACGTTTTTCCTTTATTATTTTGATTTTAAAAATTGAAATCAAGAATTCATATTTATCAAACAACCTTACAAAATTTAATTGCGAAACGTTTATTCCAACATGGCACCTAAAAAATAATGATTTGCTCAAATATTGCGAAAAACAATTATGATTTTCTAGTATTCAAACGTTGCGTAAAGCAATCCCAAAAACGTTGATGTTGCTAGTATCATTTTGATGCCAAGAACATTATCAATAAGCCTCTGAACTATAATTCAAGAATGAAAACGCGGAAATTTTCAAGGTGGTTTTATTTAAGATGGCTTACTACACCTTCAAACAGTTTCTCTGATCAGCAGAAGATTGCTTGTATATGATAGAAAGTAGGATTGATAAGATGTTAAGATTGGATCCCGGAACTCATGATCTGCTGTTCACAAGCCCGGTACTTACCCATTGAACTGCATGTGTAGATATACAAACAAATCGATTGATACAAACAATTTAGCGAAATATTTTAATCGCCATCTTGTGATGTGTCTTATAACGTTAAAGTATAGGTGTAGTGAGGTACCTTATAATCATTGCAGCATAAGAAATCAAAGTACTGATAGTACTGGAAAGCGGTAAGAAAGCTTGTTTGTAATGCGTCGTGTATTTGCATTTAAATTGCATATACTGAAAAAAAAACCAACATTTGACGGTATGACTAGCAAATATTTTCCTCTTGTTGTAATAATGGTATGTTTGATTAAATAAAAATTGGGCAAAAACTCATTAAATGCTTGCATTTTAAAAAAGAACTACTATTATTAGGATCATAAATAAAAATGTGAATTTGTTATTTTTTGTGTCAAAAAGTGTACAATTGCATTAAATGAAAATTGACTTTTAGTACTCTCAATACTTTGAGGACTTCGATTCATCTTAAGTAACGCTTTGGCGAATCATCAGGATTGCATATTAATACATTTGTTTACACGACATTAATCGTTTAGTGAAATATGCGTTTATTTTTATTCAAAATATCCATGTTTTGATAGAATGTTTTATGTCTTCTTTAAATAATTTTATTCTATAACAAGACAACATGCAAACTAAATGAATGAGTAGCACTGATTCAGAGCGCTTTATACATTAATTTTATAAACCGAAATATTTTAATTTTTGATGTTTCTATCCGAGGCCAAACGAAGAATTTAGATATGAAGAAACTAGATTCCATATCTTATATTTTTTTGAATACTTTGAATAAAAGTTGTTGATACTCTTTAAGTGTGTACCTCACAAAATAGAACAGATTAGAGGTGTAAACATTACACACTTGCTTTTCGGGTTTTTTTGGTACAACGTTCAGAACGGAAACTAAACATATCATTCTGTACATGGATCTTGTATAATTACACTACATTTAACAAAAGTAAACAGAAATTTAAACTTACTAAACACGAAAAAGTTGTAAAATTGTGATGACTTAACAAATTTCTTGTTAACGGAAGACGGTTGAAAAGGACAGTACAATGTTATCATTAGAGTGACATAAACTTGGAAATTCCTTGTCTTTGTTAATTTAAGACGAAGATGCTAAAAGAGACTTTATACATGCATTAAAGCAATTAGTTCAATTTGCTGGCTTGGTAAAGGGAGCTAGGTTTCATCATACAAGGAAGTTCTGATTAACAATAAATGAGACCTTATGGCAAAATGATCTTAAAACGGGGAAAACCTTTGTTTTTAAAGGCAATTAAACTCGAAACTATGGCTTTAAAGCTAGAGTATCTAAGAACAAAACGTGATATCCTCTAAGAGACGTAACTTTTGAAGTTTGTTTTGACATTCTATATATTTTCCCTGATCGTGGTTTAACTACATATTGTTTGATCTCGCTGATGTCTGCAATTACAAAGTCCGTTTGAATTTTGATCTTGGCAGCTTTTTTGAATTTGGATTACTAGCTACTTGTCTCATGTCCCCATAGCGATACCCATCTGGCTAGAGGATTATAATTATATCTGCATATCGGTTTGAGAAAGAACTGGAAGACATTGTCTATCCAATAATGTTCCTCTTTTTAGTATTGAACCTATTTATCTTTTACATGTCAATTAAATGAATGTATATCGATGTATCATGAGATAATTGCATTATGTGACATGGTCATACTACAATGTAATAAAATGATTAAATTTCTGAAACAGAATCAACTAGAAGAAAATGCTATCCCATTTTATATTTTATCGTCAAATATGTTGTTTAAAGAAGATTGGTGAATAACTAAAAAAAAAAACAATGCATTATTTATCTTTTTCGAGTTTTTCTTCCTTTTTTGGTACAAAAAAATTCTACACACTAGCGATCTGTTTAAGTTAAAAAGATAAAAGAGGCTATCGACAACAAGCATTCAGAGAGTATTGCATACCCATTATATGTCCCCTACCGGCATCCCCAATTGACGTTTTATGCGCTAAATAAGTTTCGAAAAAATCGGTAGAAGATTTATATTTAAGGACAAACCTGATAAGTATTAAAAAACGAGTCGTTTAAAAAAAGAACAACTATAAAGACTCTATGGTTCCCTTCCATTTTATCAGTATATGGCTAACAACAATATATATAGCTATGTTTAAAGTTTATTTATCGGTCCTCGCGATGATTATGTACACGTTTGTTGTTATTTACGTTGAAAACTTTCAAAGCGCTGGGAAAGCGGTTTTGAGTCTAATAATCTGATTTACATTTAAATTTGCATTCCAGACCTAAAAAGTTGACCTGCTACTGTTTATTTTTATAAATTATAGCAGAATAAATTAATGCTTTTTTACTGTGAGATTGAAGGACAGGACAAAACTGCAATGTCCCCAATGTTCAAATATGCAAAACTGTTAAAGAAAGATATGTTTCAAGGCATCTTAACTCCTTTGTGCCGTCCTTTCTTTTTGGATTTATATTAAACATCAGGTCTTGTAAAATAACCTGCAGATAAGTATTAATCAAGTCGGAGAGTACATTAACAGACATAACCAACTAAATAATGACGATGTATGTTATGGTCCATATGGGGTTTTTTTCTTGTTGATATAAAGATATTGGCATTCCATAATGGAATACCAAAACCTTCATATCGACAAGAAGAAAAAAACAGATTTAAAAAGAAACAAGTTTAGTAAATGTTCACTGTTTATGACTAATATATGTAGGCCACTGTTGGCGCCACAAATAAACCATCCTTGTCAAGATACTGTGTTCGTAAGAAGCCCCATTTGCATGCTAATTTTGTTTTTTCACCATCAAGGATGGCAAAAAAAAGAGACAATTAATCGGATATCTGAGAAATGGCACAATTTCCATTTCTTTTATGGTACTTATAATGCATCTTGCATGACGAGTAAAAAGGCAGCACAAATGGGTTGATGGAATTTGAGTCTTCAATGTTTTGCTATTTCTTGATGGTCTTTTCAAACCAACGTTGCCGATCGATTGCGTTTTAAAAATTCATAAATGTGATGTGTCGATAGTACTTTCAATTAAACAGGTTGGTTTGATAAAATATTTGTCTTTTGAAAAAAAAAACCATGACTTACATGCCATATTTACATTAAGTAAATAGTAGAAATATATATTGTATGTATTGTATTATTTATAACGTAAAGAACTTATTGTATACCATAAAAATAGTCAGTACGTGTATGCCGAGAACCTATGAGTCAGTAGACTTTAAATGGATGCAGGTAAACGCCGTCTTATCTTTGTCATCAGTTGCCTGTCTTATCAATTAATTAAAAATGATCCCATAATGTCCTTTTACAAAATATAGTTTTGTCTGCACGGCTTTTAACCTGCCCGACTTTATCCTCGACTGGTAGGTTTTGCTTACAAGAATTCGATAACATTAATGGTAATGAACTTTGAAAATGGTAAGTCAGACAGGATATCATTAACACTTCAGTCAGGGTACACGTATTTCGTGTCGTCGAAGTAAAATTCATGATCAACAGTAAATAAAAGATGCATATTTATTGGTGGAAAATTGCACCTCTTGCCAAACACGGAGTGCAGAGAGATCCAAATATTTGTAAATGACTGCAATAGCATAAAAAGTGTCACAAACATGTATACAGTTCAATGACTTTTCATCGAAATGGCTTTTATTCTACATTGAAACACCCCGCACTTTTGAACAACGCATAGAAAATTGTCAGATACTGTGATAAACATTGGAACACTTCGAAACAATGTCGGATAATTCTATTACGCGTATTTGCTTATGCAATCGGTGTTCACGGCTAATAAATGGCCGATAAAATGACTAATAGAATGATACACCAACGAAAAGTCGTCGCTTTGATACGAAGAAACAATCTATAAATTGCTGTTATTTTATAGAATGTGCAGCTTTAATTATAATAATTTTCTTTTAGTCGCTGTATAGCGCTATGAATTTAAACATGAGATATCTCAGCTGAGGTTTGTGTTTCACTTTGAATTTATTCTTTACTTTTAAAAAAAATAAATTACAATGCTTTTAAAACGAAATGCGGATTCCCTGGAATAAGAAATTCATTCAATGGATAGTTGCATTACACCAACGTTAAAAGTATATTATGTAGTATGTATTTCTTTGAATCAAACGCTGCAAGTGGACTCTCACCTGTCAGGTAAAAACAAAGGTGGTAATATAACTTTAGGTAGTAGTCTTTCATATGACATATAATGTTGGAAACTGCACCTTAGACGGGTGCAAAAATGCAACATTAGCACTAGCATACCGTAATTATTGGGAACCGTGAATGTTTTAAGTCATTTGTTGAAAGTTTGTTCTTAGGCTAATAAGAAATATAGGACATAAACAAGTTTGAATCTAAATTATATGTGAATAAAACACATTACCAAGCTATAGTCGACGGAACATAAGTATTGGTGCTATACGAGAGTGGTAAAATTATTCGAACATCCTAAAAAGCCTCAGTTTTATTTTTAAAAAAGCCTCAGTTTTATTTAAAAACAAAGTTGCTGATATCACGGCCTTTATTGTGATGAGTCCAAAGAAAAAGTCCGATATATAGGTTTGTAAGAAAATAGAAATAGAAATCAGCAGAAACAGTAAGGTCTTACAGTTTAACTAAAAGAAAGTTAGAAAATACTAACTTTCTTGCAAAATTGATTGAAGACTATTTTGTAAAATTATTGCAATGTCAGCATTGGAACAAAAGGCATCCCGATAAGTGCATTTGTTGTGTTTCGGTAAACACATTTTTTTTTATTTCAGAAAACACATGCATAACTAATAATTGAAGGCTTAATCATTAAACAAGCAAAGAGGATATCATAAAAATATTGATAGATTGTTAAATATAATCATACCTCTGATGATTTGTTGCTTCAGCGATATAATGTTCAGATATATAAAAATAGAACTGGTAACAGGAGACGATATTTTAAAAGTTCAAATCAGATTTTGGTTCAGAGTAATATTCCTTCCAATGATTTAAAAAAAAAATTGAATGCTTAGATTTGCATTTTGGTTTATATAAAAAATATTTAACGGCAAAATACACTGTAGTATAAATTTAAGCTATCATAGTTATAAAAGAGAAAAGGCGGAATTTTTCTGTAGAGAAAAATCGTCAATTTAAAGCACACAATAACATCCTTTAAAAAATTACAAAAACTACTTCTGTTATTCAAACATCTATCAGTGTTTTTAATTTTGATGTGATGGTGGATTTTACAAAAATTTTATTGAATTGTATAATGTTGGTTATGTACATCAATATACAATCGTAATTATGGAGCAATGCATCATTTAACTATAACATTAAATTTATTTTTTAAAATAAAATGATGAATCAATTTGATTTTGAACTGCTTAAATCTTTCTTAAAAAAGAATCCAAGAATGTGTTTGTTCATAAACATCGGTGTTTTTTCGTCTGGGAATATTTAATCAAGATATGTTTTCGATTGAAGCAAGATTGTTTAAAAACACTGACAACACGGAAGCCTACATAATTTAAAAGTTTGCTGAACCAAGTAAAATTCCTATCACAACTGATTCTCAGATTTCTGATTTATCTTCAGGGCTCGGGTGGCAGGAGGCCATATTGGCATAACCTATTGCATCAGAGTATCAGATCCTTAGCAATTAATATCTTTCAAAAATGACAAGTTGTAAAGATTATCTGTATTTGGTTTTTGATAAGCGGAATATGATACAATATCTGACATTAAGTTAATCGAGCGCTATGATTGGTTGGTCCAACAAACCACGTGTTAGATACATGTATTCAAATAATGTCTTGTGGCGACAGGTTGTCGCATATATTCATGTAATATTAGCAAGTCTTAATTTTTTTAGACTATGAATTTTAGTACATTGTATTAAATGGGAAAGATAAGAAGCACCAACCTTTCTCAAACATCGCTAAGTCTTAGAGTATTAACGATCTGTCAGTGTTATTCTTTAGGGTTCAGTAATGTGTGCCTTTACCTCTACTTAATAAATCACTCAAATTAGAACTATTCTACCTACTGTGCTATATAACTGTTGCGCGGGGCCCGTTCCGCCCTTTACATTTCTTGCGTCTTATTTATAACTCTCCGTGAATAGTTCCTGGAGATTTATAGAGAAAGGCATACGGCTTCTGACGATCGTAAATCTGGTTTGAGTGTATCTCTGATGGCGGCTTTTTGGCATTTCATATCTATATTCTCTTTAAATTTAGGGGGAATAATTAACAAAGAACTCGGAGGATAAACATCATCGGCTTTTCACACTTTAACCTGTGTGGTCTGCTTAGATTTGATACAACTAGCCTTTGAGTTTCAACCTGCAATTAGATAATCTTTATTTACATGTATAACACATCAGGCGTCCGTTTGTTTTGATTCACCTCCATCGAAAACAAATTCCAGTTTGTTTTAATGAATTTTCTGTAGATCCAGGCTTTTGAGATTTTTTTTCTAAATATATAAGATCTCATAAATTACATTTAATAAT